>NW_027223760.1:6837500-8205000 GCF_028538775.1 Myotis yumanensis
TTTCATTTTTATTTTTATTATTATTATTTTATCTCTTTTTTCTTCTTTTTCCCCCTGTTTTCATTTGTTGCTTTATTTTCTATTTCTTTTCCCATTATTTTTCCATCACTCTATTTTATTTTATTTGCTATTTTTATACCATTTTTGAAATCAATTTTTTTGTAAATTTATTATAATTATTTTCTTCTCATTCTTTCTTATTATCCACCCCTCCCCTTTCTACTTCCTCTACACTGAACTGAGGACCTCCACATATTCATCCAATTCTTAACCTTATTTTCTGTATATAAGCTCAGCCTCTACAGATTCTGCCCCCACCCTCTTTGCTGGGTGTTTGGTGTTTGTATTTTTTTTTTTTTTTTTTTTTTGGTTTATCTATTGGTTCTGTGGTGTTTTATATATTTTTTCTCCTTTTTCTTCCTTTTTCTTTTCTCTCTTATCTTTTTCTCTCTCTTTAATATTATTTGTGCTCTCTTTTCTCTCCCCTAATTCTCTTTTCTCAGGTGATTACTTTAAGTGGGGTCATTGGTGACTTGAGTATATTTGTGCTTTATTCCCTTTGTGTTGTGTCTTGTCCAGATGAATTTTATCCTCTCTGGCCAGGAGCTAGAGAGCAAGCCACATTAACCAGACACCTGGAGAGGAAACTCCATCCACGGACAGGTCAATAACAACCCAGACACAATTACAGAGGCAGGAAGGAGGCGGCAGTGAGGGAGAGAGCGTGAGTAAGGGAGGGAGCAAAAGAGGAGTGTGTGGTCATGTAGGATGTGTGTGTGTGTGTGTGTGTGAATGAGGCACAGTTAGACCCCGCAGGACGTTTGGGGTCAGGCTAACTGGGCTTGCCTAACTAGGCAGCCTCTGCTACCATTGCAAATAGTACCAGGAGGCCAGCTTGACCTCAGCAGCCTAGACTTTTTGAAGGGGAGAGCTGCTGTAACTGGGAGCCCAGCCTCACTTCCACCCAGGTTGCCCTCAGAGAATGCCTGGGACTCTACAGCCACCCCTGCCAGGGACCTGAAACCTCAGCTCTGGTCCCACGGTCAACGAGTATCCAGCCACCCTGGGTGCAGGCTCCTGTGAGTTCTGAAGCACGCTCCCCACTGACTGGCCCAACACTTTAGCCCAGGGCACTGCAACCATGTGAGCAGCAGATACGTGAGCAGCTCGCTCCTGTCCAAGGAGCTGCAGCCCCGCGAGCAGCCCACCCAAAGCCTAAGAGCAGCAGCCTCATGTGGCCTGCCCCTGTCCAAGGAGCTGCAACTGTATAAGTGGCCCACTCCCCCATCCGAGGAGCAGCAGCTATGTGAGCAGCCCACTCCCTTATGAGGAACAGCAGTGCTGCAAGCAGCCCACTTCTATTTGAGGGGCAGCAGCCACACAAGCAGCTCACTCCCGCCTGAGGAGTGGCAGCCATGCAAGTAGCTTGTCCGCTGTCTGAAGAACAGCAGCCACACGAGCAGACTGCCCACATCTGAGGAGTGGAAGTCCTGCTCAGCCCACACTGATCCAAGGAGTAACAGCCACATGCAGACTGCACCTGTCCAAAGAGCAACAGCTGGGTGAGTGGCCCACTCCTGTCTGAGGAGCAGCAGCTGCATGTGCAGCTCAATCCTGCCTGAGGAGTAGCAGCCACGCAAGCAGCCTGTCCCCCATCCAAGGAGCAGCAGCTGCGCAAGAAACCTGCACCCATATGAAGATCACCAGCCCAGCAAGCAAACTGCCCCTGTCCAAGAAGTGGCAGCCTCACAAGCAGCCCAACCCATCTGAGGAACTGCAGCAGCGTGCAGCCAGCCCTGATCTGAGGAGCAACAGTCACGTGAGCAGCCCACCCCAGTCGAAGGAACAGCAGCTGTGTGAGCCACCACCCTCACCAGCCAGAGGAGACATCACTGCTGCGAACCACCAGAGGAGATGCTGTCAACTGAGGAGCAGCCACTTCAGCGACCGCCTGAGGAGCAACCACACCCCAAGGTGCCACTGCCACCCAAGGAGCAGCCACTGCACTACTTGACATCTGGATCAGTCCGTGAGACCAAAAATGGGTAAACAAAGAAAACCCCAAAGAAAAGAAAAGGAGAGATCGCCAGAAAAGCAGCTAAGCAAAACAGAGGCAAGCAATATGTCAGAAAAACAATTCAGAATAAGGTTCATACAGTTCATAAATCGGATGGAGGAAAAAAATCAAAAACTTACATAAGAACCAAGAAGAAATGAAGAGTGATATAGCTGCAATAAAAAACACCATTGAAAGTTTCAACAGTAGACTAGGAGAAGCAGAGGACCAAATTAGCGAATTAGAAGACAGGGAAGCAAAACACACCCAAACTGAATTGCGATTGGAGAAAAAAATTAAAAGACAGGAAGAGAGTCTAAGGGAGCTTTGGAACAACATGAAATGAAGCAACATATGAATAATAAGGGTGCCAGAACAACAGGAAGAGGAACAAGGGTTAGAAAACCTATTTGAAGAAATAATATCAGAAAACTTCTCTGATGTGGGGAAGAAAAAAGTCACCCAAGCACAGAGAGTCCCAAGCAAGATGAATCTGAAAGGACCCACACCAAGACACATCATAATTACGATGTAAAATGTTCAGGACAAAGAGGAAATCTTAAAGGCTACAAGAGAGAGACAGAAAGTTACATACAAGGGATCTCCCATTAGATTATCAAATGATTTCTCAACAGAAACACATCAGGCCAGAAAAGAATGTAAGGAAATTTACAAAGTGATGCAAAGCAAGGGACTGAATCCAAGAATACTCTATCCAGCAAGACTATCATTCAAAATTGAAGGGGAAATAAGGAGCTTCACTGACAAAAACAAAAACCACAACTAAGGGAATTTATCACTACCAAGCCAGCAATGCAAGAAATGCTAAAGGGACTGGTGTAAAAAGAAGAAATAAAAAGGGAAGAAAGAACACAGGCACAAAAAATAAAAATGGCTATAAACAATTACCTTTCAATGATAACTTTAAACGTAAACAGACTAAATCTCCAATCAAAAGACATCGAGTGAGTGAATGGATAAAAAAATATGACCTATATACACTGAGTGGCCAGATTATTATGATATCTGAACACATAATAATCTGGCCACTCAGTGTATAGGTTGCTTTGGGTAGTATGGACATTTTAATGATGTTGATTCTACCAATCCATGAACATGGTATGCTGTTCCATCTGTTTACATCTTCCTCTATCTCTTTTTTCAGTGGCCTGTAGTTTTTTGCATATAGATCTTTTACCTCCTAGGTTAAGTTTATTCCTAGGTATCTTAATTTTTTGGTGTTATGGTAAATGGGATTGCTTTCTTAGTCTTACTTTCTGTAAGTTCATTATTGGTGTATAGAAATGCCATAGATTTCTGGGTGTTAATTTTGTATCTTGCTACATTGCTGAATTCATTTATTAAGTCTAATAATTTTTTGATGGAGTCTTTAGGGTTTTCTATGTACAGCATCATGTCATCTGCAAATAAGGACAGTTTTACTTCTTCTTTTCCAATTTGGATGCCTTTTATTGCTTCTTCTTGTCTGATCGCAATGGCTAGTACTTCCAGTACTATGTTGAACAGGAGTGGTGAAAGTGGGCATCCCTGTCTTGTGCCTGTTCTTAGGGGAAATGGTTTTAGTTTTTGCCCATTCAGTATGATGTTGGCTGTGGGTTTGTCATATATGGCTTTTATTATGTTGAGGTATTATCCTTCTATTCCCACCGTGCTGAGAGTTTTTATCAAGAAAAGGTGTTGGATTTTGTCAAATGCTTTTTCTGCATCAATTGATATGACTATGTGATTTTTATCTCGCAATTTTTTATGGCATGTATCACGTTTATTGATTTGTGGATATTGTACCATCTCTGCATCCCGGAGATAAGTCCTACTTGGTCATGGTGTATGATCTTTCTGATGTACTGCTGGATTTGATTTGCTAGAATTTTGTTGAGGAATTTGGCATCTATGTTCATGAGGGATACTGGCCTGTCATTCTCTTTCATTGTGTTGTCTTTATCTGGTTTTGGTATTTGGGTGATGCTGGCTTCATAGAATGAGCTTGGAATTGTTCCTTCCTCTTGAATTTTTTGGAATAGACTGAGGAGGATAGGTTTTAGTTCTTCCTTGAATGTTTGGTAAAACTCCCCTGTGAAGCCCTGTGGCCCTGGGCTTTTGTTTGCTGGAAGCTTTTGGGGGACTGATTCAATTTCTTTCATAGTTATCATTCTATTGAGATTTTCAGATTCTTCCGGATTGAGTTTAGGAAGGTTGTATTTTTCTAGGACTATGTCAATTTCCTCCAGGTTGTCTAGTTTGTTAGAATAGAGTTGTTCATAGTATTGACTGACAATCCTTTGTATTTCTGTGGGGCCTGTTGTTATTTCTCCTCTTTCATTTCTGATTTTGTTTATTTGGGTCCTTTCTCTTTGCTTCTTGGTGAGCCTGGCTAGAGGTTCATCAATATTGTTTCTCCTTTCAAAGAACCAGCTCTTGGTTTCATTGATCTTTTGTATTGATTTTTTTTGTCTCTATGTCATTTATTTCTGCTCTGATATTTATTACTTCCTTCCTTCTACTCACTCTGGGCTTTTCTTGTTGCTCTCTTTCTAATTCTTTGAGTTGTAGAATTAGATGATTTATTACCATTTTTTTGTTTGTTTGTTTTTTGAGGTAGGCCTGTAGCACAATAAACTTCCCTCTCAGGACTGCTTACATTGTGCCCCACAGATTTTGCATTGTTGTGTTTTTATTGTCATTAGTTTCCAGGATGTTTTTCACTTCTTCTTTGGTAACCCAATTGCTGTTTAATATCATGCTATTCAGCTTCCAAATGTTTGAATTTTTTGATTGTTTTTATTGTTTATTTCTAATATTATGCCATTGTTGTCTGAGAAGATGCTTGATATGATTTCAATCTTCTTGAATTTGAGGAGACTTTGTTTGTGACCTAATATGTGGTGTATCTTTGAAAATGTCCCATGTGCACTTGAGAAGAACATTTATTCTGTGGCTTTGGGGTGAAATGTTCTGCAGATGTCAATTAAGTCCATCTGATCTAGTGAGTCATTTAGGATTGCTATTTCTTTGCTGATTGTTTGTCTAGAGGATTTATCCAGTGATGTCTCTGGGGTATCAATGTCTCCTACTTAATTGTATTGTTGTCGATATCTCCCTTGATATATTCCAGGAGTTTTCTTATGTATTTGGGTGCTCCAGAATTGGGTGCATATGTGATTATCAGGATTATATCCTCTTGTTGTATCAATCCCTTTAGTATTATGAAATGGCCTTCTGTATCTATTTTTATGGCCATCACCCTGAGGTCTTTTTATTAGATATAAGTATTGCTACCCCAGCTTTTTTTTTTCATTTCCATATGCCTAAAGGATATTTTTTTAAAATATATTTTATTGATTTTCCACAGAGAGGAAGGGAGAGGGACAGAGAGCTAGAAACATCGATGAGAGAGAAACATCGATCAGCCGCCTTCTGCACACACCCATCTGGGGATGTGCCCACACCCAAGGTACATGCCCTTGACCGGAATCAAACCTGGACCCCCTTGTCCGCAGGCCGACGCTCTATACCAGTGATGGTGAACCTTTTGAGCTCAGCGTGTCAAAATTTTGAAAAACCCTAACTTAACTCTGGTGCCGTGTCACATATAGAAATATTCATAATTTTTTTTGATATTTGCAACCATAGTAAAAAATGATTTATATTTTTGATATTTATTTTATATATTTAAATGCCATTTAACAAAGAAAAATCAACCAAAAATATGTATAAAATGAACAAAAACAGAAAAACAATGTACATTTAGGAAAAAATAATAATAAAAACAATGATAATCAAATGGTATGAAAACTAGAAACTAGTGACTTTTTTGGTGCTGAAGTTTGCCTGCTAATTCTTCGATTGCAGGTTCATACTTGGTGCACTTCAAGGCCAAGCAAGCGCCACTAATTTCATCTGTTAGCCAGTTTTTTTGTTCGTTTTAATATTATTTAATGCTGAGAACAAAGTCTCACAAAAATATGTTGATGAAAAAATTGTTAGCAAAGCCATCGCTACATTTTTTATGTCGCTAAAAGTGTCAGGTACTCTGTTCGAAGCACTCAAAATTTCTTGTTTGTAGGTGCACTCTTCTTCATTATTCAAACGATTTTGTTCCAGATTTTCAAGTTTCGACCTTAAGTTGACAAACACATGAGTACAAATGCTACCTTGAAAATCTGCAAGTTGCATCTCTAAATCGCCAATTTGCATCCATTGGAAATCCTTTAATTCCAAAGTACTGTAAACAACTACATCTGGATACTTAATTATTTTAATGGTCTGTTCTA
The DNA here is from genome assembly GCF_028538775.1 of Myotis yumanensis. Taxonomy (NCBI): domain Eukaryota; kingdom Metazoa; phylum Chordata; class Mammalia; order Chiroptera; family Vespertilionidae; genus Myotis; species Myotis yumanensis. The sequence goes on from NW_027223760.1 coordinate 6,843,849, forward strand.
GGCTTCTAAATTGGTTGAATCTTTCACTAAACTGTTCAAATAATGAGTTTACTATATTCTGGTACATAAGTATGGAATCCATTACACTTGTTGTAGTGGTCTTCTCGAAATACTTTTTTATCCAAGGAAAATACTTATAAGTTTTAGTTTCAATATCTTGCTTGAAAATTATAAGTTTACTTTCAAAAGATTTGATGTATCCAAATATAACATAAATACTTTTGCCAAAACCTTGTAATTTTAAGTTAAGTTCATTCACATGAACAGAGATATCTGTAAAAAACATCAAATTTCTGACCCACTTATGATCATTGATCTGAGAAAAGTTTGCCAGATCCTTATTCTCAATAAATACTATAATTTTTTCAAAGCACTCCACAAATTGCTCAAGTACTTTATCTCGACTCAGCCAGCTCACATTATTGAACATCAGTAGTCCTCTGTAGGTTGAATCAACTTCCTGTAAAAGTACAGAAAATTCTCGCTTGTGAAGGGGTCAAGAAGCTATAAAATTCACAATTTTTGTTACAACTGACATTAAATCATTCAATTCTGAGACAACTGACATTAAATCATTCAATTCTGAGAATCCCGATTTGGCACACAACACCTCCTGAGGATAATGCAATGAAAAGGTACAAGTGGATGTCTAATAGCTTCCATAAACAATTTCAGGACTCCCACATTTTTTTCCCACCATATTTGGTGCCCCATCTGTCGTGACTGACACAATTTTAGAGATATCAATGTTTAGGTCACTGAATGTTTTTATAACAACCTTACATATTTCATTTCCTGATGTACTTATTGGCACTGATTCCAACTTTATCAACTCTTCTCTCATTGTGAGACCATCAGAATATCTAGCAATAATGGCCAACCAAGCATTTGATGTGACATCGGTAGTTTCATCAAGAGAAATCAAAAAATATTTACAACTATTTAAGTCTTTTTTAGTGATGTTGTACGCTTTTGTTAAGATCTATTATTCTGTCTTTGATAGCATTTCTACTGAGTGGTAACTCAGAAATTTTTTTAATAATATCATATTTATTTTTCACATCGTGAAATAGAGCTTGTGCACATCTTAGAAATGTTTCCTTAATAAATTCTCCATCACTGAGGGCTTTTCCATGCTGAGCTATGGAGTGAGCAATACAGTAACTTGCTGATGTTAAATTTGTAGAGCATCTTACAAATTTAATAATGGAATTTGATTGACTTTTATAGAGGTGTAGCTGCCTAGAAATGTATTCCTTCCTTTCATCGATACTTTTTTTCAAGAGCTGACAATGATTAGTTTCAAAATGTCTCTTTACATTCCATGTTCTGCTTACTACCGTTTCATTGCACAGTATGCACAATGATCTGTTGTTTCTGTCGACAATCCCGTACATCTCAGACCATATGTCTTGAAAGGGTCGGCTACTGCTACTTCCACTTCCTTTATCATTCAAACCTTCTTTTTTATATTTTTGATTCTCCATCACAAGGCTGCAAAAATAAATAAATATAAATCACAGCATTTTTTATAAAAGGTTGATAGGTTTCTTACCTATTAACTTTTTGCAGTGTTGTTGCACTGACTCCTGGTGCAAAACAATTCAAAGATAGTATGTATAACCAACAAATATATGGTGCTGTAATCAATTATTCGACAAGCAGAATGTCTCCTCCAGCACTGTTGCACTGTATATCCTTTTCTTATAACCCTCCCACTCCTGTCTCCTAACGAACATGGCAATCAAGTGTGTCCGTTTGCCGAATACACTCGAACGCACGGGAAGCTTACCCGAGGCACATGTTGACAATCATGAGGCCTTTTCCAGAATTGGGCATTTTGTCACTCGAGTAAAAATAAAATGTCATGAGTAAAGATTAATCTCTTTATAGTGCAATTCTTAACCTTTTTATATTAATGTCAATATTGGAACAATGTATCTTGGATGTTTTCACTATGTATCTTTGCTACACAACACCGACGTACATGTTTACATCCAGTTTTAGAATTGCATTAATGATCATGAGTAATGTGAGGAATAATATTACTAGAGTGATGCCCAACTCTGGCCGTTGTGAAAGACAAATATTTGAATTATGCAATTTTTTGTCTCTGTCAATGCGGGTCACCAAAAATGAGTTCGCGTGTTACCTCTGACATGCGTGTTATAGGTTTGCCATCACTGCTCTATACACTGAGCCAAACTGGTCAGGGCCTGAAGGATATTTTTCCATCCCTTCTGTTTCAGTCTGTGTGAGTCCCTTGTTCTAAGGTGGGTCTCTTGTAGACATCATATACACTGAGTGACCAAGTTATTATGATCTGTGAACGCATAATAATCTGGCCACTCAGTGTAGATTCAATGCACTCCCAATTAAAATACCAGCGCCATATTTCACAGACCTAGAATGAACTTTTCAAAAATTCATCTGGAATAAAAAAAAAAAGATCCCAAATAGCTGCAACAATACTGAGAAAGAAGAGCAAAGTAGGTGGGATCTCAATAACAGATAACAAGCTGTATTACAAAACCACTGTTCTCAAAACAGCCTGGTACTGGCACAAGAACAGACATATAGATCAATGGAATAGAATAGAGAGCCCAGAAATTGACCCAAGCTACTATGGTCAATTAACATTCGACAAAGGAGGCATGAACATAAAATGGAGTCAAGATCGTCTCTTCAATAAATTGTGTTAGGAAAATTTGACAGATACATGCAAAAAAAAATGAAACTAGACGACCAACTTAGACCACACACAAAAATAAACTCAAAATGGATAAAGGACTTAAATGTACGACAGGAAACCATAAAAATACTAGAAGAATCCACAGGCGGCAAAATCTCAGACATATGCAGAAGCAATTTCTTCACTGATACTGCTCCTAGGGCATTGGAAACTAAAGAGAAAATAAACAAGTGGGACTACATCAAAATAAAAACTTTTGCACAGCAAAAGAAACCATCAACAAAACAACAAGAAATCCCACTGCTTAGAAGGACTTATTTGCCAATGTTTCACCAATAAGGGCTTAATCTTCAACATTTACAGGGAACTTATACAACGTAACAAAAGGAAGATAAACAACCCAATCAAAAAATGGGCAATGGACCTAAATAGACACTTCTCGAAAGAAGACAAGGAAGGCCAAGAGGCATATGAAAACATGCTCAAAGTCACTAATCATCCGAGAGAAGCAAATCAAAATGACAATGAGGTACCATCTCACACCTGTCAGAATGGCTATCATCAACAAATCAACAAACGACAAGTGCTGGCGAAGATGTGGAGAGAAAGGAACCCTCATGCACTGCTGGTGGGAATGCAGACTGGTTCAGCCACTGTGGAAGACAGTATGGAGTTTCCTCAAAAAACTAAAAATGGAACTCCCATTTGACCTAGTGATCCCACATCTAGGAATATATCCCAAGAATCTAGAAACGCCAATTAGAAAGGATATATGCACCCCTATGTTCATAGCAGCACAATTTACAATAGTTAAGGTTTGGAAACAGCCTAAGTGCCCATCAGCAGATGAGTGGATTAGAAAACTGTGGCACATCTACACAATGGAATACTACACTGCAGTAAAAAAGAAGGAATTCTTACCATTTGCAAGAACATGATGGAACTGGAGAGCATTATGCTAAGTGAAATAAGTCAGTCAGAGAAAGATAAATATCACATGATCTCACTCATTTATGGAATATAATGAAAAACATAAACTTATGAATAAAAATAGATCCAGAGACAGAGAAACATCGATCAGACCATTAAACCTCAGATGGAGGGTGGGGGTAAGGGGGAGATATCAACCAAAGGACATGTATGCATGCATATAAGCCTAACCAATGGACACAGACAACAGAGGGGTGAGGGCATGGGGGGGGGGGGGGAGTTGGGGGGTAATGTGGGAATAAGGACACATATGTAACACCTTAATCAATAAAGAAATTTTAAAAAATAAAAACAGAAAAAAAACAGATAAAGACAACACAATGAAAGAGAATTACAGGCCAATATCCCTCATGAACATAGATGCCAAATACTTCGACAAAATTCTAGGAAATTCGATCCAGTATTACATCAGGAAGATCATACCTTGACCAAGTAGGATTTATCCTGGGGATGCAAGTATGGTACAATATCTGCAAATCAATAAATGTGATCCATCACATAAACAAATTGAGAGATAAAAATCACAAAGTTATATCAATTGATACAGAAAAAGCATTTGCAAAATCCAACACCCTTTCTTGATAAAAACCCTTAGCAAAATAGGAATAGAAGGATCATACCTCAACATAATAAAGGCATATATGACAAACTCACAGCCAACATCATACTCAATGGGCAAAAACTAAAACCATTTCACCTAAGAACAGAAACAAAACAGGGATGCCCACTTTCACCATTCCTTTTTGACATAGTTCTGGAAGTGCTAGCCATAGCAATTAGACAAGAAGAAATAAAAGGTATCCAAATTAGAAAAGAAGACATAAAACTGTCCTTATTTGCAAATGATATGATACTGTACATAGAAAACTCTAAGACTCCATCAAAAATTATTAGACTTAATAAATGAAAAAGTAGCAGCTGCACTCAGCCTGTCCCATACTTTTTGTTACATGACTCCCAGGCCCAACACTAGTAGCAGCCTACCTCACCTCACAGTTTGGCCTCACCTGAGTACTTCCATGAGTACAAGTATCAGCTTTCTGGAGATTGCTCTGTAGCTTATGCCTGGTGGCCCCCAGAGCCAAAGCACCCAGTGGACAGCTTCAAACTGTGTCAGATTACAACTCTACACATCCATGAGCAACTCACTTGAGGGGTGGACTGGGTGAGTACCAAAGTCCCACTGAAGCAAGTCCTGCTTCATAGGGGTATCTCTTGCAAAGAAGCTCTTCTGCTGTAGTTGCAGCTGGTCCTTATGCACAGTTGTCCTGGTGGTCAATTCCTCCCAGCGACACCAACAGGAATCAAGGATCAACAGCAACATGACAGTCCACACAGGGGCACACTTAGAGAGCCCAGCTCAGGTAACTGGGGAGACTGGGCCACTGGGTCCTATAGGAAACCTACTAACAAGGTCACTCTGCCAACTCCATGAGACATAGCAGCTCTACCTAATAGAAAGAAACACAGGAAACAGCCAAAATGCAGAGATAAAAAAAATATGTCACAAATTCAATAACTGAAGAAATATCCAGAAAAAGAACTAAATGAAATGGAAGCAAACAAATGAATAGACACAGAGTTCAAAGCAATGGTCATAAAGATGTTCAAGGAACTCAATGAGAGCTTCAAGGGACTTAGTGAGAATTTCAAGGATCTTAGTGAGAACATCGAAGACATGAAAAAAGATGAAATGTAGGATACACTAACTGAAATGAAGAATAATTTACTTTTTATCAACTGTAGTGTAGAGGATGCTGAGAATCATATCAGTGACTTGGAATATAAGTAAGCAAAAACACTCTATCAGAAGAGCAAAAAGAAAAAAAGAATCCAAAAATATGAAGACTATGTAAGGAACCTCTGGGATAACTTCAAGTGTACCAACATTCACATCATGGGGGTGCCAGAAGGAGAAGAGTGAGCAAGATACTGAAAACCTATTTGAAGAAAATATGACAAAAATGTCCCCTACTTGGTGAAAGAAATAAACTTACAAGTCCAGGAAGCACAGAGATTCCCAAACAAGAGGAACCCAAAGAGGCCCACACCAGGACATATCATAGTGAAAATGCCAACAGTTAAAGACAACAAAAGAATCTTAAAAGCAACAAAAGAAAAGCAGTTAGTTACTTCCAAGGGAGTGCCCATACGACTGTCAGCTGATTTCTCAACAGAAACTTTTTTAGGCCAGAGGGAGTCACATAAAATATTCAAAGTGATGACTAGCAAGGCCCTATAATCAAGATTACTTTACCCAGCAAAACTATCATTCCAAATTGAAGGTCAGATAAAGAGCTTCACAGCCAAAACCGGTTTGGCTCAGTGGATAGAGCGTCAGCCTGCGGACTGAAAGGTCCCAGGTTCGATTCCAGTCAAGGCATGTACCTGGGTTGCGGGCACATCCCTCATAGGAGATGTGCAGGAGGCAGCTGATTGATGTTTCTCTCTCATCGATGTTTCTAATTCTCTATCTCTCTCCCTTCCTCTCTGTAAAAAATCAATAAAATATTTTTTTTAAAAAAAAAAGAGCTTCACAGACAAGAAAAAGCTAAAGGAGTTCATCACCATCAAACATGAAACTAGTATTCTTTTTTTTCTTAAATTTTATAAATTTTTTAAATTTATTTATTTTCTAGAGTTTTACATATGTCTCCTTTAGCCCTGATTGACCCCCACTACCACCATTGCCACCCCCGGCAAACCCCCACTGTCCCAGTGTCTGTGTCCATTGATTATGCCTATATGCATGCATATAAGTCCTTTGGTTGCTCTCTAACCCCCCTCCCCTGCCATTTGTCTATGGTTCTATTCTTGTTCATCAAATTAATTTGATCATTATATCCTACATATGAGTGAAATTATCTGATATTTATCTTTCTCCAACTGGCTTATTTTGCTTAGCATAATGCTCTCCAGTTCCATCCATGCTGTTGCAAATGGTAAAAGTTCCTTCTTTTTTACAGCAGCATAGTATTCCATTGGGTATATGTACCACAGTTTTCTAATCCACTCATCTGCTGATGGGCACTTAGGTTTTTCCAAATCTTAGCTATTGTAAATTTGTGTTGCTATGAACATAGGGGTGCTATATCCTTTCTGACTGGTGTTTCCGGTTTCTTGGAATATATTCCTAGATGTGGGATCACAGGGTCAAATGGGAGTTCCATTTTTAACTTTTTGAAGAAACTCCATACTGTCTTCCACAATGGCTGCATCAATCTGCATTCCCACCAGCAGTGCACGAGGGTTCCTTTTTCTCTGCATCCTCGCCAGCATTTGTCGTTTGTTGATTTGTTGATGATAGCCATTCTGACAGGTGTGAGATGGTATCTCATTGTTGTTTTGATTTGCATCTCTCAGATGATTAGTGACTTTGAGCATGTTTTCATGTCTCTCGGCATTCTGTATGTCCTCTTTCCAAAAGTGTCTAGTTCCTTTGCCCATTTTTTGTTGGATCATGAAAACAATCCCATTTACCATTGCAACAAAAAAATTAAGATACCTAGGAATAAACTTAACTAAGGAGGTAAAATACCTATACTCATAAAACAACAGGACATTGAAAATAGAGATAAAGGAAGACATAAACAAATGGAAGAACATACCATGTTTGTGGATTGGTAGAATCCACATCATTAAAATGTCCATACTACCAAAAGCAATCTACAGATTCAATGCAATCCCCATTAAAATACCAATGGCATATTTCACAGATCTAGAACAAACTCTCCAAAATGTCATCTGGAATTTAAAAAAAAAAAAAGACCCCGAAAAGCTGCAGTAATCCTGAGAAAAAACAAAGTAGGAGGGATCACAATACCAGATATCAAGCTATATTACCAAGCTGCGGTTCTCAAAACTGCCTGGTACTGGCACAAGAACAACATATAGACCAATGGAACAGAACAGAGAACCCTGAAATTGATCCAAGTCATTATGCTCAATTAATATTTGACAAAGGAGGCAAGAGCATACAATGGTGTCAACACAGTCTCTTTAATAAATGGTGTTGGAAAATTTGGTCAGATACATGCAAAAAAAAATGAAACTAGATCACCAACTTACACCAAAATCAAACTCAAAATGTCTAAAGGACTTAAATGTAAGATGGGAAACCATAAAAATCCTACAAGACTCCATAGGCAGCAAAATAGCAGACATATGTTGTAGCAATATCTTTACTGACACAGCTCCTAGGGCAATGGAAACTAAGGAGAAAATAAACAAATGGGACAACATCAAAATTAAAAGCTTCTGCATAACAAAAGAAACCACCAACAAAACAACAAGAAAACCCACTGCATGGGAAGACATATTTGCCAATGCTATTTCCAATAAGGGCTTAATCTCCAAGATTTACAGAGAACTCATACAACTTAATAAAACTAGTATTCTTTAAGAAAAGAAAACAGAAAATAAAGAGAAGAAGAAGAAGAAGAAGAAGAAGAAGAAGAAGAAGAAGAAGAAGAAGAAGAAGAAGAAGAAGAAGAAGGAGAAGAAGAAGAAGAAGAAGGCCCGAGACAAAATGGTGACCAGCAGAAAGGTAGGGAGGGAGAGAGTGTGAGAGCACAAGGAAGTCATAGAGGAGTGTGTGGACATGTGTGGTGTGTGTGTATGAGCTAGGGACAGTTAGATTCTGCAGGTCTCCTAAGGGGCTGCTAAACCGGGCAGTCTTAGGCGGCGGAGTCCCGCTCCCTGTGCAGACACTCCTGGGCGGCCAGCACAGGCACAGCAACCACACTATCTTGGGAAACAGAGCTGCTTAAGACTAGGATCCTGCCCTCAGCACCACCCAGTCTGATCTCAGATGCATACCAGCACCCTGCAGCCACTGGGGACAGAGACCTGTGACCACAGCTACAGACCTGCGGACACCAAAAGTTCAGAAATCCCCACAGCAGATCCGTGAGTAACAGAGCCCATGCCCCCTTCCCACAGGCTCGCGGGCAGAGCCAGAGTAACTAACTGATAGACCCACCCCTTGCCGGGGGCCTCAGTGCTGCAGGAACTTTGGCCTGGAAGTACGTGAGCACCTTGGAACTGATCCTAAGCGCACTGTCGGCTTTGGAGCCCTGGGCTGGGAGCAAACGCGCGAGCACCGGGAACTGGTCCTGCTCGCACTGCTGGCTTCGGAGCTCTGGGCTGGGAGCAATCCTGCGAACACCAGGAATTTGTCCGCGTAGCAAAGGCCCAGGGACCCCGATTCTCGGGGCAGGAGGCAGCACCAAGCACCAGTGACTTGACTGTGTTTCTTATCACCTGCGCCTGAGATCCTGATTCCCTGTGCATTCATACTAAGAGCCAGTGAATCTAATTCCTGGTGCAAGGGCACACAGGGACCCTGATTCTCAAGGCGAGGTCGCGCGAAGCAACAGAGACTCTGATACTGGACTCTTGGGGAACTCTGACTCCCGGCACACGCTAGGGGCCTCTGGTTTTCAACATGCTCCAGGGGGGTCTCTATTTCAGCACGGTGCAGGCAGGGTCCCTGATTCTAAGGGCACGTACGAGGCCACATTGAGCGCTGGCAACACTGACTCGGAGCGAGCCTGGTTCCCACCAACCAACAACAACCACACATCTTAGTGTCAGAGCTCTTCAGTGACACTAGGGTGGTGGGAGCCTCCCACTGCACACGGCCCAGGCCCACGCAACTCGATGTTTGAACCATCGGGAGATAATCAGAATGAAGAGACGACACAACACCCAGAGGAAAGACAATGGGGAATCACCAAGAAAGGAAATTAATGAAGCTGAAGCATGCAACATGACAGAAAAAGAATTCAGAATGATGGTTGTACAATTCATTCACTGGATGGATGAGAAAATCAACAACCTATGCAAGAATCAGGAAGAAATGAAAAGTGATATAGCTACAATCAAAAACACCATGGAAAGTTTCAACAGCAGACTAGAAGAAGCAGAGGACCGAATTAGTGAGTTAGAAGATAAGGCAGAGAAACAAGCTCAATCTGAACAGCAGCTGGAGAAAAAAATTAAAAAACAGGAGGAGAGCCTAAGGGAGCTTCGGGACAACATGAAACGAAGTAACATACGCATAATAGGGCTAAAAGAAGGACAAGAAGAGCAGCAAGGATTAGAAAATCTATTTGAAGAAATAATGACAGAAAACTTCCCAGATATGGGGAAGAAAAAAGTTACACAAGTACAGAGAGTACCAGGCAAGATAAACCACAAAAGACCGTCACCAAGACACGTCATAATAACGATGGCAAATGTACAAGACAAAGAGAGAATCTTAAAGGCTGCAAGAGAGAAACAGAGAGTTACCTACAAAGGATCCCCCATCAGATTATCAAACGATTTCTCAAAAGAAACACATCAGGCCAGAAAAGAATGGACAGAAATTTACAAAGTGATGCAAAGCAAAGGACTGAACCCAAGAATACTCTATCCAGCAAGGCTATCATTCAAAATTGAAGGGGAAATAAGAGGCTTCACAGACAAAAAAAGGCTAAGGGAGTTTATCACTACCAAGCCAGCAATGCAAGAAATGCTAAAGGGACTGGTGTAAAAAGAAGAAATAAAAAGCCCAGAAAGAAAACAGCCACACAAAAAATAGAAATGACTACAAACAAGTACCTTTCAATAATAACTTTAAACGTAAACAGACTAAATGGTCCAATCAAAAGACATTGAGTGGCTGAATGGATATAAAAACATGACCCATACATTTGCTGTCTACAAGAGACCCACCTCATTAGAAGGCACTCACACAGACTGAAAGTGAAGGGATTGAAAAATATCTTTCAGGCAAATGGAAATGAAAGAAAAAGCTGGGGTAGCAATACTTATATCGGACAAAATAGACATCAAAGTGAAGGCCATAACAAGAGATAAGGAAGGCCACTTCATAATACTAAAGGGATCAATACAACAAGAGGATATAACCCTGATAAACATATATGCACCCAATGCAGGAGCACCCACATACATAAGAAAACTCCTGGAAGATATCAGGGGAGAGATCGACAACAATACAATCATAGTAGGGGACTTTAATACACCACTGACATCACTGGATAAATCCGCTAGACAAAAACTCAGCAAAGAAACAGCAATCCTAAATGACTCACTAGATCAGATGGACTTAATTGACATCTTCAGAACACTTCACCTCAAAGCCACAAAATATACGTTCTTCTCAAGTGCTCATGGGACAGATTCAAAAATAGACCACATATTGGGTCACAAACAAAGTCTCCCCAAATTCAAGAAGATTGAAATCATACCAAGCATCTTCTCAGACAACAAGGGCATAATATTAGAAATAAACTACAATAAAAACAACTCAAAATACTCAAACACTTGGAAGCTAAATAGCATGTTATTAAATATTCATTGGGTTACCAATGAGATCAAAGAAGTAATTAAAAACATCCTGGAAAATAATGACAATGAAAACACAATAATCCAAAATCTATGGGACACAATGAAAGCAGTCCTGAGAGGGAAGTTTATAGCTCTACAGGCCTATCTCAACAAACAAGAAAAAATGGTAGTAAATCATCTAAATCTACAGCTCAAAGAATTAGAAAGAGAGCAACAAGAAAAGCCCATAGTGAGCAGAAGGAAGGAGATAATAAAGATTAGAGCAGAAATAAATGACATAGAGATTTAAAAAAAAACAATACAAAAGATCAATGAAAGCAAGAGCTGGTTCTTTGAAAGGATAAACAAGATTGACAAACCTCTAGCCAGGCTCACCAAGAAGGAAAGAGAGAGGACCCAAATCAACAAAATCAGAAATGATAGAGGCGAAATAACAACAGACCCCACAGAAATACAAATTATTGTTAAAAAATATTATGAGCTGGTTGCTGCTCTGCCACAAAGGGAACTGGTAGAAACAAACCATGGAAACTGGCGGGGACTGGGTGGCTCTCCTATCATGTTTGGCAGGCCCCACCCCCTATCATTCCTGACTTTCTTGCTGCAAGAATTGTCTCTTTTCTTGAGAGGGCTCCAGAGGGCGCACAAGGACATTTGGCTGCGCCTCGACGCCACCCAGGCAAAAGGCACCACCTGGAGACCCTGGCCACGATGAAAAGGTCCCTACACCCTACACCGTGGTGCTGATGACCCCCACCGCTCTCAAAATAGATAGACGGCAACCTGGGTCCATCACACCCACGTCGGGTCAGCGGACCCATCCATGATCCGGAAAGACTTCGTCACCAAATGGAGCGTCGATCGAGATCAACGCAACCTGCTATGGCGTGCTCGACCTGCCTGATGCTGGTAACATGACTCGCGATCACTCCTGTCACCAGGAGCCCCCACAATAGACTTAGATGATGCCTGCATCTTCATAGACATGGCTCCAAAGAGACAGGGACAATTTATAGGAAGCCAAAAATAGACTTTAGTAGGATGTGGCTGCCTGAAGCAGCCATGATGCCAATATCATGTTTCATTGTATTGATATGTTATATTAACCTTTAATTCTCTTGCAGGTTTAAATGTGTGCTAGCTGTCCTGGAAGGGAACTATGTGGGGTGACCCCCAAAAGTAAAAAATAGCTAGCTGCCAAGAGGACAGGTGTCCAAATGGGCAGGAACAGCGCCCATCAAGTTTTGGTCTCTGTTGAGAGACAGCTAACAGTTGGCAGCCTGTAATACTGTCTTGCAGGCCTTTGTGACCATGCCCATGTCAGGGGTAGTAAGCTCGAAAAGGCCTGTTTAGAATAGAAGGTCTGAGGCATGGTTATGCATAGAAAGAAAATTTAATGCCAACAATTACTGTTTTATCAAAAAAATTGGCAAGGAAAGTCAGAAAATCTTAAAGTAGATCAGTATGTCTTTCTTCTTATGTAATTCCTCCGAAATTTGGCAATGCTAACATGGCAATACATTTCTTTGCATAGATTCAATAAGACCGGTTCCTAATAGTGGTTTTATTAACGGAAAACTTTGACTGGAGTATCATGTTTTAAAGAGCCCTGTCTGAGCTCTAAAGACTTGAAGCCAGTAAAAATGCCACGAAGAAAGCCTGGTATCCTGCTTGGGAGCCCTGAAGATGGCTGGCGCTGGAGCGTCAGGCCCATGCCCTACCATCACTGGCGGTTGGTCAGAGTAGAAGGGGAGCAGTAGGGATGCCTCTGCGTTCCTGCGGAACCCCCACACACTCTGGGCCGCAACAAGTAGGAGGGCTACTGAGATGGGCTTAAAGCCTAGAGCGTGGGCTCAGGCGGAGTTGCTACATGTGAGGGATTCACCTAACTCAGCAGATACTGCAGGCGGGCCTGATGGCAGCTGGGAAGCGTGGCTTCCTGGCCCTACGGGGCACATTAAGATTCAACCATGAGATTCCAGCAAAGGTAGTCAGTTACCATTCTTGTTGTGTTTATGCAAACATCAGGACAGTAGATAAATTAATCTTGATTTGGCTTTTTGATAGCCATGGAGGAATTTTAAGAAGAAAAATCCTATTTCAATAGAAGTTGTTAAAGCTAAAATGGTTTCTTCCCCTTCCACCAGACCATTTGTTAAGATATGCCCAGTACGGGCCTCTAGCAACAGTGGAATAGAAATGCAGTCCGTCTCATGATTGAGCCGGAAGTTCCAAGACAAAGGGGGGAAGGAAAGGGCGAGGGCTAGGCCCTCCACCTTGCCCCAGGGTAAAGACTACGCCCTCCATCTTGCCCCAGGGTAAGGGCTATGTCCTCCCTCTTACCTTGGCCACATGCTTGGCAAGGAGCGTCTTCCTGGAAGTCTAAGACTCTGCTAGCCACACCCAGGAACAAGACATCGACTTGCGCCTGACCAATCGGCAGAGCACAGTCCTTTCTCCTCCCCTTACTCCAACCCCCCCTTTATAATCCGTCTCTAGGCGGGGTTCGCTCTCTCAGCCACTTGGTTTACCGTTGTGTCGGTGAGTCTGGTGGACGGGGATCTCAAGCTAGCTTGAAATACAGATTCTTATGCTTTTGCATCAGATTGGCTGGCTCCCTGATGTGGTTTCTTGGGGATCTTGAAATCTGGGCATAACAACAGGAAGCCCAGAATAGGCAGACAAAGCAGTCAGCCATAGTCATTGATAGATCCTCCCTTCTCCCAACTGGCGGGCTGGGTATGACGTAACCTGCAGCCCAGAAATACCTGAGTGACTAACCAGGTACCTTATATGGACTATACATTGGACCACCAATCCACACTTGCCAAATACCCTAAGCCCTTGTCCTATATGGACAATGCAGTAAGCCACCATTCAGTGTGTGCCGAGTACACTAAGCCCCCCACCCCTTCCCATTTCGCCCCTCAAAAGGCGTGCCCACCCCTGCACGTGTTGCTCTTCTCCCCTTGTGAGACAGCCCGGCAGGTACTTCTCCTCTAATAAAGCCTGTACTCCTGGAAAAAAAAATATTATGAACAACTCTACTCCAACAAACTAGACAACTTGGAGGAAATGGACATATTTCTAGAAAAATACAACATTCCAAAACTCAATCAGGAAGAATCTAAAAATCTCAACAGGCCAATAAATATGGAAGAAATTGAAGCAGTCATCAAAAAGCTTCCAGCAAACAAAAGCCCAGGACCAGACGGCTTCACAAGGGAGTTTTACCAAACATTCAAGGAAGAACTAAAACCTACCCTCCTCAGACTACTACAAAAAATTCAAGAGGAAGGAACACTTCCAAGCTCATTCTATGAAGCCAGCATCACCCTAATACCAAAACCAGGTAAAGACAACACAATGAAAGAGAATTACAGGCCAATATCCCTCATGAACATAGATGCCAAAATCCTCAACAAAATCCTAGCAAATCGGATCCAGCAGTACATCAGAAAGATCATACACTATGACCAAGTAGGATTTATCCCAGGGATGCAAGGATGGTACAGTATCTGCAAATCAATAAATGTGATACATCACATAAACAAATTGAAGGAAAAAAACCACATAGTCATATCAATTGATGCAGAAAAAGCATTTGACAAAATTCAACACCCATTTTTGATAAAAACTCTCAGCAAGGTGGGATTAGAAGGATCATACCTCAACATAATAAAAGCCATATATGACAAACCCACAGCCAACATCATACTCAATGGACAAAAACTAACACCATTTCCCCTAAGAACAGGAACAAGACAGGGATACCCACTCCCACCACTCCTGTTCAACATACTACTGGAAGTATTAGCCATTGCAATTAGACAAGAAGAAGAAATAAAAGGCATCCAAATTGGAAAAGAGGAAGTAAAACTGTCCTTATTTGCAGATGACATGATATTATACTTTAAAAAATCCTAAAGACTCCATCAAAAAACTATTAGACTTAATAAAAGAATTCGGCAATGTAGCAGGATACAAAATTAATGCCAAGAAATCTATGGCATTTCTATACACCAATAGTGAACTTGCAGAAAGACTAAAAAAGCAATCCCATTTACCATCGCACCAAAAAAATTAAGCTACCTAGGAATAAACTTAACTAAAGAGGTAAAAGACCTCTACTCAGAAAACTACAGGACATTGAAAAAAGAGATAGAGGAAGACATAAAGAGATGGAAGAGCATACCATGTTCTTGGATTGGTAGAATCAACATCATTAAAATGTCCATATTGCCCAAAGCAATCTATAAATTCAATGCACTTCCCATTAAAATACCAACAGCATACTTCACAGACCTAGAACAAACTCTCCAAAAATTCATCTGGAATAAAAAACGACCCCGAATAGCTGCAGCGATCCTGAGAAAGAACAAAGTAGGTGGGATCTCAATACCAGATATCAAGCTGTATTACAAAGCCACTGTTCTCAAAACTGCCTGGTACTGACACGAGAACAGACATATAGATCAATGGAATAGGATAGAGAGCCCAGAAATCAGCCCCAACCAATACGCTCAATTAATATTTGACAAAGGAGGTAAGAATGTACAATGGAGTCAAGACAGTCTCTTCAATAAATGCTGTTGGGAAAATTGGACAGATACATGTAAGAAAATGAAACTAGACCACGAACTTACACCATACACAAGAATAAACTCAAAATGGATAAAGGACTTAAATGTAACACGGGAAGCCATAAAAATTCTAGAAGAATCCAAAGGCAACAAAATCTCAGACATATGCCGAAGTAATTTCTTCACTGATACAGATCCTAGGGCATTGGAAACTAAAGAGAAAATAAACAAATGGGACTACATCAAAATAAAAAGTTTCTGCACAGCAAAAGAAACCATCAAAAAAACAACAAGAAAGCCCACTACATGGGAGAACATATTTGCCAATGCTATCACTGATAAGGGTTTAACCTCCAACATTTATAGGGAACTCATACAACTCAACAAAAGAAAGATAAACACTCCAATCAAAAAATGGGCAAATGACCTAAATAGACACCTTTTAAAAGAGGACATTTAGAAAGCCAAGAGACATATGAAATCATGTTCAAAGTCGCTAATCATCTGAGAGATGCAAATCAAAACAACAATGAGATACCATCTCACACCTGTCAGAATGGCTATCATCAACAAATCCACAAACGACAAGTGCTGGAGAGGATGTGGAGAAAAAGGAACACTTGTACACTGCTGGTGGGAATGCAGACTGGTGCAGCCACTATGGAAGACAGTATGGAGATTCCTCAAAAAACTAAAAATGGAACTCCCATTTGACCCTGTGGTCCCACTTCTAGGAATATATCCCAAGAAACCAGAAACACCAATCTGAAAGGATATATGCACCCCTATGTTCATAGCAGCACAATTCACCATAGCTAATATCTGGAAACAGCCTAAGTGCCCATCTGTAGATGAATGGATTAGAAAACTGTGGTACATCTACACGATGGAATACTATGCTGCTGTAAAAAAGAAGGAACTCTTACCATTTGCAACAGCATGGATGGAACTGGAGAGCATTATGCTAAGTGAAATAAGCCAGTCAATGAAGGAAAAATACCACATGATCTCACTCATTCATGGATAATAAAGACCATTATAAACTTTTGAACAACAATAGATACAGAGGCAGAGTTGCCTCAAACAGACTGTCAAACTACAGCAGGAAGGCCGGGGAGGGGGGGTGGGTAGGAAGGGGGTGGGTAAGAGATCAACCGAAGGACTTGTATGCATGCATATAAGCATAATCAATGGACATAAGACACTGGGTGGTAGGGGAGGCCAGGGGATTGTCAAGGGCAGGGGGAAAAAGGAGACATATGTAATACTCTTTGTAATAATTTAGCAATTGAAAGAGGAAGAAGAAGAAGAAGGAGGAGGAGGAGGAGGAGGAGGAGGAGGAGGAGGAGGAGAGAAGAAGAAGAAGAAGAAGAAGAAGAAGAAGAAGAAGAAGAAGAAGAAGAAGAAGAAGAAGAAGAAATGGAAGAAGAAGAAAAAGAAGAGGAGGAGGAGGAGGAGGAGGAGGAGGAGGAGGAGGAGGAGGAGAAGAAGAAGAGGAGGAGGAGGAGGAAGAGGAGGAGGAGGAGGAGGAGGAGGAGGAGAAGAAGAAGAAGAAGAAGAAGAAGAAGAAGAAGAAGAAGAAGAGGAGGAGGAGGAGGAGGAGGAGGAGGAGGAGGAGGAGGAGGAGGGAGAAGAAGAAGGAGAAGAAGAAGAAGAGAATATGAACAATAAAATGGCAATAAATACATATCTATCAGCAATTGAATCTAAAAATCAAAATAAGTAAACAAGGAATCTAATGAACAAAGTAAACAGATGAATAAAATAGACCCAAAGGCATAGAAACATGATCTCTGAGGGAAGAGGGGGACCAGAAGAGATTATTCAAATAACTTATATGCATATATGCATTACCTATGGACATAGACAATAGTGTGGTGAAGGTCAGGGAGGGAGGGGCTGGAACCAGATGGAGGGGGTAATGGGAGGAACATGTGGACATCTTTAATACTCTCAACAATAATGATTTTTTTAAAAGGTGGATGGTGAAGCACAACTGTTTTCTGTTTGTGATAGCTGCCTAATGATGATAGTCCTTCCCTTCCAAGTTCCATGTCTTGCTGGACCCTAACCTGGATCTATTTGAAAAGTGACAATTGGAATGTCGCCAGGCCCTGCCTGTGATGCAGAGAACACAATAGGACTATCAATGGTGCCCTGTTTACAATAGAGGACTCAGCACAACTGAATAATCCATGTGAGAATTCACTTTGTATCTGACCTTCTTATGGAAGCATTTCTCTCATCTGAGACCTCAATAGGGCATATACCTATTTTTATGCTGTGTGTGCCTAGGACAAAGTATTATATCTTATCTTGCATTTTATGTACTTACTGTCTCCATGTACTAACATACTGCAGGGAAAGTCTCATTCACCAGTTTTATATCAAATTTCTGGTGTACATGAGGCATTCACAAAACATTTGTCAGCCTACCCTTTGGAAATTTGGTGAAGCTTGGATTAAGGTATGTTTCCACAACATAGAGAGATCCAAATCTTTCTTGCTCTTTTGGGGGACTTTTTGAGCTCACTTCCTCTTGCTTCCCTTTATGTCCTCAAACATGTTCCACTGCCTCTGTCTAATTTACCCCATGTCATGTAAACTTGACATTCAGTTCTTTGGCTGATTTCCTCACTAACAACATGTATGAAGCATTCTGTAGCCTTTAGCTTCTTTACTGGAGATTTTGGAAGTCATGTGGTAGGGGTGGGGTCACACAGGCAGCCCTCAGCAATACTGAAGCAAGTTGACTTGTCTTTCTGGAAAGAGGAGTTAATTCCCTCCATGCCCAGGAGGGGGAAACTCTGGGTGACACTTCAAAAATTATTTCCTCACAAAAGGCAAAAGCTTGATCACTTTTGGGAAGTGAGCCTACTTCTTGCTACTATTTATACTTTTCACATATAGGAAACAGACTCTGTCCTATCTCCCTTTTGACCTACTGTGTCCACTTTCAACTATTATTTTTTCACTTTTGACACATAGGAATCAGACTTATCTCCTTTTCGTCCAGTAGTGACCACATCTGACCTGCACTTTAATTCCTTGTTTCACTCTATAGGCAGACCATAGAATTCTGTGTCCAGTGGATCCAGCTGACTCTGACTCATTTGGTGACATTTTTCTCAGACTGTGACGCTTTGGTTTTCAGATGGCCCCATGTGTGCAACTCTCGCCTTTCCATCCAGAGAGAAGAATAAAGTCCCCTAATTTTGGCCTCTGTTCCCCGCTAGGGTCTCCATTCATCTTGTAACCCACCTCACAATAATGTTTACATTGTTCCTGTAAAGGATGACCTGTTAACTAATATGTGACTGCACATAAACAGCCTGTTTGCTTAAGAATTCTAGGAACTAACTTCAGAAGAAGCAGACTCTGACCTTCAGACTTTCTGGCTCAGGGATAATTGCTGCCAAGAGTTTCTTATCTCAGAAACTGGCCATTTGATCATTCTCATGGCATCAGCGGGCTATAAACACTTTATTGGGGAAGTAAATGGCCATTGGGTTAGTGCATTAGCTCCATGAATGGGTAAAGTTGAACAGGTGAGCACACTGGGAATCCACTATCTCCTACATTTGGACTTTATACTATTTGAACATTGTAAAGAACATTCATAGTATCAGTTGGTATGAGATAAGATTCTTTTTTTTTTTTTCGCTAAAAGTATTACAAAGGGTATTACATAAGTGTCCTTTTTTCCCCCCCGCCCTTGACAGACCCCTGCCCTCCCTTACCCCCCCAGTGTCTTATGTCCATTAGTTATGGTTATATGGATGCATACAAGTCCTTCGGTTGATCTCTTAATCCCCTCCCTCCTCCCCCCCAACCCTCCCTGGCCTTCCCACTGCAGTTTGACAATCAGTTTGAGGCAGCTCTGCCTCTGTATCTATTATTGTTCAAAAGTTTGTAATGGTCTTTATTATCCATGAATGAGTGAGATCATGTGGTATTTTTCCTTCATTGACTGGCTTATTTCACTTAGCATAATGCTCTCCAGTTCCATCCATGCTGTTGCAAATGGTAAGAATTCCTTCTTTTTTACAGCAGCATAGTATTCCATCGTGTAGATGTACCACAGCTTTCTAATCCATTCATCTACTGATGGGCACTTAGGCTGTTTCCAGATCTTCGCTATGGTGAATTGTGCTGCTATGAACATCGGGGTGCATATATCCTTTCTGATTGGTGTTTCTGGTTTCTTGGGATATATTCCTAGAAGTGGGATCACAGGGTCAAATGGGAGTTCCATTTCCAATTTTTTGAGGAACCTCCATACTGCCTTCCATAGTGGCTGCACCAGTCTGCATTCCCACCAGCAGTGCACAAGTGTTCCTTTTTCTCCACATCCTCTCCAGCACTTGTCGTTTGTTGATTTGTTGATGATGGCCATTCTGACAGGTGTGAGATGGTACCTCATTGTTGTTTTGATTTGCATCTCTCGGGTGATTAGTGACTTTGAGCATGTTTTCATATGTCTCTTGGCTTTCTGAATGTCCTCTTTCGAGAAGTGTCTATTTAGGTCCTTTGCCCATTTTTTGATTGGATTGTTTATCTTCTTTTTGTTAAGTTGTATGAGTTCCCTATAAATTTTGGAGATTAAGCCCTTATCAGATATGACGTTGGCAAATATGTTTTCCCACGCGGTGGGTTTTCTTGTTGTTTTGTTGATGGTTTCTTTTGCTGTGCAGAAGCTTTTTATTTTGATGTAGTCCCATTTGTTCAGTTTCTCTTTAGTTTCAACTGCCCTAGGAGCTGTATCAGTGAAGAAATTGTTTTGGCATATGTCTGAGATTTTGCTGCCTTTGTATTCTTCTAGAATTTTTATGGTTTCCTGTCGTACATTTAAGTCCTTTATCCATTTTGAGTTTATTCTTGTGTATGGTGTAAGTTGGTGGTCTAGTTTCATTTTCTTGCATATATCTGTCCAATTTTCCCAACACCATTTATTGAAGAGACTATCTTGGCTCCATTGTATGTTCATGCCTCCTTTGTCAAAAATTAATTGAGCATATTGGTTCGGGCTAATTTCTGGACTCTCTATTCTATTCCACTGATCTATATGTCTGTTCTTGTGCCAGTACCAGGCAGTTTTGAGAACAGTGGCTTTGTAATACAGCTTGATATCTGGCATTGAGATCCCACCTACTTTGTTTTTTCTCAGGATCGCTGCAGCTATTCGGGGTCTTTTTTTATTCCAGATGAATTTTTGGAGAGTTCGTTCTAGATCTTTGAAGAAGGCCATTGGTATTTTAATGGGAAGTGCGTTGAATGTATAGATTGCTTTGGGTAATATGGACATTTTAATGATGTTGATTCTACCAATCCAAGAACATGGTATGTTCTTCCATCTGTTTATGTCTTCCTCTATCTCTTTTTTCAACGTCCTGTAGTTTTCTGGGTAGAGGTCTTTTACCTCTTTAGTTAAGTTTATTCCTAGGTATCTTAATTTTTGGGGTGCGATGGTAAATGGGATTGTTTTTATAATCTCTCTTTCTGAAAGTTCACTATTGGTATATAGAAATGCCTCGGATTTCTTGGGGTTAATTTTGTATCCTGCTACATTGCCAAATTCATGTATTAAGTCTAGTAGTTTTTTGATGGAGTCTCTAGGGTTCTGTATGTATAATATCATGTCATCTGCAAATAAGGACAGTTTTACTTCCTCTTTTCCAATTTGGATGCCTTTTATTTCTTCTTCTTGTCTAATTGCAATGGCTAATACTTCCAGGACTATGTTGAACAGGAGTGGAGAGAGTGGACATCCCTGTCTTGTTCCTGTTCTTAGGGGAAATGGTGTTAGTTTTTGTCCATTGAGTATGATGTTGGCTGTGGGCCTGTCATATATGGCTTTTATTATGTTGAGGTATGCTCCTTCTATTCCCACCTTGCTGAGAGTTTTTATCAAAAATGGGTGTTGGATTTTGTCAAATGCTTTTTCTGCATCAATTGATATGACCATGTGGTTTTTTTCTTTCAATTTGTTTATGTGATGTATCACGTTTATTGATTTACGGTTGTTGTACCATCCTTGCATCCCTGGGATAAATCCTACTTGGTCATGGTGTATGATCCTTCTGATGTACTGCTGGATCCGATTTGCTAAGATTTTGTTGAGGATTTTGGCATCTATGTTCATGAGGGATATTGGCCTGTAATTCTCTTTCATTGTGTTGTCTTTACCTGGTTTTGGTATTAGGGTGATGCTAGCTTCATAAAATGTGTTTGGAAGGGTTCCATCCTCTTGGACTTTTTGTAGTAATCTGAGGAGGATAGGTTTCAGTTCTTCCTTAAAAGTTTGGTAAAACTCCCCTGAGAAGCCGTCTGGTCCTGGGCTTTTGTTTGCTGGAAGCTTTTTGATGACTGCTTCAATTTCTTCCATCGTTATTGGCCTATTGAGATTTTTAGATTCTTCCTGATTGAGTTTTGGAATGTTGTATTTTTCTAGGAATTTGTCCATTTCCTCCAGGTTGTCTAGTTTGTTGGAGTAGAGTTGTCCGTAGTATTGTTTAACAATCATTTGTATTTCTTTGGGGTCTGTTGTTATTTCGCTTCTATCATTTCTGATTTGGTTTATTTGGGACCTCTCTCTTTGCTTCTTGGTGAGCCTGGCTAGGGGTTTGTCAATCTTGTTTATCCTTTCAAAGAACCAGCTCTTGGTTTCATTGATTTTCTGTATTGTTTTTTTGGTCTCTATTTCATTGATTTCTGCTCTAATCTTTATTATCTCCTTCCTTCTGCTCACTCTGGGCTTTTCTTGTTGCTCTCTTTCTAATTCTTTGAGTTGCAGAGTTAGATGATTAACTACCATTTTTTCTTGTTTTTTGAGGTAGGCCTGTAGAGCTATAAACTTCCCTCTCAGGACTGCTTTCATTGTGTCCCAGAGGTTTTGGATTGTTGTGTTTTCATTGTCATTAGTGTCCAGGATGTTTTTAATTTCTTCTTTGATGTCATCGGTAACCCAATCAATATTTAATAACATGCTATTCAGCTTCCAAGTGTTTGAGTATTTTGGGTTGTTTTTATTGTGGTTTATTTCTAACATTATGCCATCGTGGTCTGAGAAGATGCTTTTTATGATTTCAATCTTCTTGAATTTGTGGAGACTTTGCTTGTGACCCAATATGTGGTCTATTTTTGAATATGTCCCATGAGCACCTGAGAGGAATGTATATTCCGCAGCTGTGGGGTGAAGTGTTCTGAAGATGTCAATTAAGTCCATCTGATCTAGTGAGTCATTTAGGATTGCTGTTTCTTTGCTGAGTTTTTGTCTAGCGGATTTATCCAGTGATGTTAGTGGTGTATTAAAGTCCCCTACTATGAATGAGATAAGATTCTAATACCAGAACATTTGGTTTGAGTCCTTGTTTGTTTGAACTTTTTCTTTGTTTTGGACTTTGTTTCTCTTTTAAAATGGGCCAGTCAGTCTAGGTTCCTTAGGGGAGTCCATTAGGCCATATTTTAGCTGACTGGTTGACTTACAGCTAAATAGAATTGTGTTGCCAAAAGTCTGGCAAGTGGGATAAGACCTCTTTTGTGCAAGTTTTGCTGTTGTTACATAATAAGGATTCTACTCAGAAAAGATATAAATAGATGGCTCAAGCAGATGGGGAAAATATTACTCACCTTAGAAAGTAAAACTCAGAAAGAAGAACAAAAATAATGGAGTTTTTAAAACATTCTAACTCCTGCTCCTGGAGCCCTGGGAGCTCTATGGTCCTGGAAAGAATGGGGGAATTAACGTCACTGTCAAGCTCTCTACCAGCTGTGGGAGCAGAATGGACAACTGCCCCTCTTCAATGTGAAGGGGAAAATTGCTTTTTAAAAAAATACATTTTTATTGATTTCATAGAGGAAGGGAGAGGGGGAGAGAGTTAGAAAACATCAACGATGAGAGGGAATCATTGATTGGCTACTTCCTACACACCATCTACTGGGGATTGAGCCTGAACCCAAGCACATGCCCTTGACAGGAATCAAATCCAGGTCTGCAAGCGGATGCTCTATCCACTGAGCAAACTAGCTAGAGCAAAACTGGCATTTTTAAAATCTCAGGAGGCTCTTGATATTGCTTCTTCCTTTTTTCCAGCCTTTTTTTTAAAGTTGTCAAGGACAAATGAAAATTCTTGCCTTCTCTATGGATATTTGTAATACTGTTTGTATGTATGTTAAAAAATAAAATAAAATATATCTCAAATGTGTTTTTTTCAGTATCATGTGGCCTGAGAAAATGTTTAGTATTAAAGCTGGCTTAAGTTTGGTTGATGTCTCTTTTTTTTCTCACCATTTTCCGTTTTATTTCCATTTCCTCATTTGTAAATACAAATAATATAGTGTCCACTATATTGGAGTGTTATGAGGATTAAATGAACTAACAAGTATAACTCAGAACAACCTTTAGCATATAAAAAGAATTCATGAATATTAGCTACTGCTAATACTAATATATCTTATTTACATATTTAACCCAGTTGCTCTGCTGTATTCCAACTCTTTCTTGAATTCTCTGCTGCTAACTGTCTGCTTAATCTAACCAATTACCTTAACTAACATAAAGTATATGTTTGTCTTGCCTGAATTTAAAAAAAAAAAATCATGTTATCTCTGTCATGTCTCTTGAAAGTGTTCATGTGTTTCACAATCAAGAAACCTGTTTTTAAAGATTATAAAATGTGTTCATAAAATCAAGATAGTTTTCTTATTTATTTGTCCCAATTAAATTTATAACCCATTATTTTAATTTTATAAAGCACTATTTAACTATGTAACCCACTCTTCTTACCTACAAAACACAAAGTGATGACAAAATATTTAAATTTATAGTTATATAAAATCATGTTATAGAAGTATTTATTAATCCCAAATTTAAGAAATTCATTAAACAAGGACCAATGCTGAATTCGGTCAAATGTCCTTTCTGCATCTAGGTAATTTCCATCTTACTCCATAAATGGAATGTGTTGTAACAACCAATTTTTTCTTTATGAACCATCCTAGTATTTCTGAAATAAATTACACTTAATCATGGTGTATTACTTTTTTAGTGCCTAATAATTTATTTGGGATTTTTGCATTAATATTTCCAACTGAGATATATCTGTAGCTTTATTTGTTGGTGAAATCTTTATTAGCCTTTGAGATAAACATAACACTTGATTCAAGGAAAGAATGGAAAGGTTTTCCTCTTTTTTATATGACCAGGAATAGCTCGCATTCCTTTGAGATGATCAGATCTGTAAAGATTTAAGTGAGTAACCCTGTGAAAGCACCTGGACCTTGTACTCTTTTTTGGGAAAACTCCTTGTTATTTCTTTCATAGTAATTTCATCTCTCTGCTCTTCCTGGGGTCAAAATGAATAATAGACCATTATAAAATTTTAGGGAGGAAAAGAAAGTTGAGAATGGTCTCCACTTAGCTAAGTTGATCCTTTCCTCCTGTCCTCCTCTTCCTTAAGGTCTCTTAAAAGAGCCTCTTAAAAGAGCATGGCTGGCCTTTAGGACAACACTCTGAAGATTGTTCTGGTGGGAAAAACCGCAAATGGAAAAGTGCAACAGTAAACATCATCCTTGGGAGAAGCGTATTTGATTCCAAAATTGTTGCCTATGCTGTTGTCAATAGTTGTCAGGAAGCATCAGAGGTCTGGAAGGGGAGGAACCTTCTAGTTGTGGACACCCCAGGGCTCTTTAACACTGCAGACCACCTGTAAGGAAATCAGCCTGTGTGTCCTCTTCTCCTGCCCTGGGCCTCATGCATCATCCTGGTTATGCAGCTTGGCCACTACACAGAAAAGGAGTAGAAAACTCTTGCATTGATCAAGTTCATCTTTGGGAAGCCAGCCATGAAGCACATGATTATGTTGTTCACTTGCAAAGATAATTTGAAGGATCTGACCCTGAGTGAGTTTATAGCAGGGGCATTGGTGAACCTACAATGCATCATCAAGGAGTATGGAAACCACTGCTGTGCTTTCAAAAACAACCTCAGTGCAGAAAAGGCTGCAAAGGTGTACCTAGCTGTAGCTCTCTCCCACCAAAGTGTCATGAAAAGGGTAAAGAAATAGCCAGTTACTGTATGGAGAGAGGGAGGCTACAACAGGATTATGCTGATAGGGGGCCTGACCTGGTTAGGTCATTAACCAAGATGTGGCAATGCCTAACTCACTCACACTCTCTTAGTTGACTTTCCCCATATATAGTGACGGGTTTCACTTAATGTGAAGCTAATCGCCTGGGGTCTGATTTTCACCCATTCTTGCCAGCTCCTTATCTCTAGTGAAGAATCCAACTCCCACTAAACTCCACCTATCTTTCCCCCAATAGTTTTACTGCAATAAAATTGACATCTACCATTGTATAATTTTAAAATATACAATGTGTTGATTTGATACATTCATATATTTGAAAAATGATCACCACCATAGATTTAGCTAGCACTTGAATCATGTCCCATAATTACTATTTCTTTTCTGTGGTGAAAACATTTAATATCTACTCTCTTAGTAACTTTAAAGTACATAATACAGGATTATGAACTATAATCCTATACTATGTATTCAATTCCCATAACATATTCATCTCTAACTGGAAGTTTGTACTGTTTGACCAACATCTTCCCATTTCCTCCATCCACAAACACTTGGTAACCTTCACTCTACTCTCCTTTTATATCAATTTGGATTTTTAAAATTTCACATAAAAAGTGATAGCATATAGTATTTATTATAATCAGTCTAATTTCACTTAGCAAATGCCCTCAAGATCCATCTGCACATGGAAAAACTAATCCTTAGAACAGAGTAAACACACACACACACAAACACACACAGGGGCAAAAGTAGGTTTAGAATTTTGAGTACTCAAAACACAGAGTTTATTCTTGCATTATTAATAATCATTGTCTTATTTATTTCACATACTCACAACTGCAAACCTACTTTGCCCACCTGTGTGTGTGTGTGTGTGTGTGTGTGTGTGTGTGTGTGTATACATATATATATATACATATACACATATATATGTATATATATACACTAGTGGCCTGGTGCACGAAATTTGTGCACAGAGGGGGCGTGTCCCTCAGCCTGGTCTACACCCTCTCCAATCTGGGACCCCTCGGTGGATGTCCGACTGCCAGTTTAGGCCCGATTTCTAAACTGACAAGGCATCAGGCCTAAAGCAGCAGTTGGACATCCCTCTCACAATCCGGGACCTCTGGCTTCTAACTGCTCTCCTGCCTGCCTGATTGGCCCCTAACTGCTCCCTTGCCAGCCTGATTGACACCTAACTGCTCCTCTACCATCCTGATTGCTCCCAACTACCCTCCTCTGTTGGCCTCATTACCCCTAAGGCTTTTATTAGTATAGATATGACCCTACACAGAAAATTTTACTAACCCTGCTGTACAATAAGGGCTTGACTATTTAATCATTGTGGCCAACACCAAGATTTCCTTTCTTTGAATAGTGAAGGGAATAATTACCTTGTCTTTAAGTTGCCCTGAAATTCAAATGAGATAATGACTGAGAAAAGTATAAAAGCATCATATAAAGACAACTGTCTTTTTCATGTACTGAAAAGACAATAAAGTGGTAAAATGAAAAATACTATTTTTATTCTCTCCTTTCCTTCCTTTACAGCATTTAAACTGTGAAATTTATAAAAATTTTACTCCTATTTTCATTTCTTTACATTCAATATCATTTTTTATTAGCTTCAGGTTTTATATTAGTTACAGAATAGTGGTTAGACAATCATATACTTTACAAAGTGTTCCCCGATATTTCCAGTACCCACCTGGCATCATACCTTCATTACAACACTAATGACTATATTCCCTATTTAAGTGACAATGGGTTTACAGGTCCCTTCCAGTCTTTCTTTTGTATTGCTCGCCCTTCCTTTTCTTTCTCACTTCTTCCCTAATTTCCCTTATATAGTATCTCAATTGGCCCTCAAAGCTCAGGGAAGGCACTGGGACACACTTAATCCATTTTACAGACCAGGAAACTGAGGCTAATTCCAGTTGGCTGTGGAACTTGACTCAGCGCACAGGGAGCCCTCAGAGCCCTGCTCTCTGCCCTTCCTAAGGGGCAGCCACGGGGCAAACAGAACAAACCTTCCCCTCATGCTTCTGAACCTCTATCTCAAGCACCTCTTCATCAGGGATGCTCCACATTCTTTCCTCTCCCTGGTCCACCGCCCCCATTCTTTATTGCCCCCCCCCCCCTTCTCCAGAGCAGGTGGTAGGCTTAGCAGTCACTGCGCAGGCATGTTCTGCTGTCGGGCAGGGCGGGCTCAGGCTTGCTTTCGGGACAAGGCAGGAGTAGTAGTCACTGCCTCTGAAGTGCGAAGGCCACCTGGGCGAGGCTTAGTTAGTGCCTTAGCGCCGGGAGCTTCTCTGAACTACATCAGTCAGTCAGGTACCCTGCAGTGTGGCACCCCTCTATTGAGGTGGCACTGCCCCTCAACCCCTGCCTCAGGGCTGCGAGTCTTTGCCCCTCCGCCCAGGCATCCTTCCATGCCCCTTGTTCCCTGCTGGGCGACCCACGTCTTGGGGCCACAGCAGAACCTCACTCTGAGGCAGATCCCTACTCACCAGGCCCCTGCCCGGGCCCGACCCCCTCCAATGCACCCTGCCTCGCCAGGTTTTTGCCTTTGATCTATGGCACTGGTGCCAACACACTCCTAGCAAGCCTGGTACCCAGAGGGGCACAGGGTCAGTTCTTTGCCCAGAATGTTAGAGGTTATAGTAGTATTTGCAGTTGTCGCCCAGAGCCTGGTGGGGAAGGCAGCGCCTGTGTGGGGTGTCCTCATAGAAGGACGGTGACGTGCTCCTCTGCGCCCCTTGGAACACCCGCCTCCTGTCCGGTTGCTTCTCCAAATCTGCGGCACTCACCCTGGAGCCGCCCCTCAGGTGGCCCCACAGTGAGGCCTCCTGACTCTGCTAGGTCTCCACCCTCACCTGGGTCACCTCCTTTCTTCCACATTCAGCCTTCATCCATCCCTCTCTCCTGCAGTGCTTGCTCTCCAGGCCTGAAAGAAAAGGACCAAGACCAAGAAGCCCAAAGCCCAAAGGAAGTGAGTCTTGAACCCCCATATCCCATTCTCTGGATTTCCTCCTGCACCTCTTCTCTGTGTCACAACTTGAACTGGCACCCTGTGGCCCAGCCACATGGCCTCTGGGTGGCCTGGTAGAGTTGGTCTCTGTGAAGCTGTGGATCTGTGACCAGAGGCCTGGCCTGGGTCTCAGCAACCCCATGCCGGCAATGTTCCCAGGGCCCGCAGGCGTGGCTAGATGGGCCAGTGATGGTCCCGGGCCTCTTCCACCATTTCCTCCCAGGGCGCTTGACACCTGCATATGTAAATTAACCCGCCATCTTTGTGGGGTTAATTTGCATGCTCATTCCTGATTGGCTGGTGGGCGTGGCTTGTGGGCATCATGGAGGGGTGGCCAATTTGCATCTTTCTCTTTTATTAGTATATATATCTTAAATCATCATCATCTATTCATTCATAGACAGATCCTCAGGTTGTTTCTATTGATGGCTATAGTGAATAATGCAGCAATGAACACGGGAGTGGAAATGTCTCTTCAAGATCCTGTTTTCATTGCCTTTGGATAGATTTCCACATGGATCATATGGTGGTGCTATTTTTTGATAACTTTTCATACTGTTTTCCATAGTGGCTCCACAAATTTACATCCCCACCAACAATGTACTAGGGTTCTCTTTTCTCCACATCCTCCCAGCAATTGTTATATTATGTCTTTTTTATAATAGCCTTATAACATGTGCAAGGCAATATTTCTTTGAGATTTTGATTTCTATTTCCTTGATAATTAGTGCTATTGGAAATATTTTCTTGTTGGCCAATTTTATATCTAATTTGAAAAAATATCCATTCAGTTCCTCTGGCAATTTTTTAAAATTTTATTTATTTCATAGAGGCCCGGTACATGAAATCTGTGCACAGCAGGGTGGAAATTTGTCCCTCAACCCAGCCTGTACCCTGTCCAATCTGGGACCCCTCGAGGGATGTCTGATTGCCCAGTTAGGCGCCTAAATGGGCAGTCGGACATTCCTCTCACAATCCAGGACTGCTGGTTCCCAACCGCTCACCTGCCTGTCTGCCTGATTGCCTCTAACTGCTTCTCCCTGCCAGGCTGATTACCCCTAACCACTCCCATGCCAGCCTGATCGATGCCTAACTGCTCTCCTGCCAGCCCAATTGCCCCCAACTGCCCTCCCCTGCCAGCCTGGTCAGCCCTGTCCTCCCCTGCAGGTCTGGTCATCCTCAACTGCCTTCCCCTGCTGGCTCCGTCACCCTTAACTTTCCTCCCTTGCCAGCCTGGTCATCCCTAACTGCCCTCCCCTGCAGGCCTGGTCCCCCACAAATGCCCTTCTCTGTAGGCCTGGTTGCCCCTAACTGCCCTCCCCTACAGGCCTGGTCCCCCCCAACTGCCCTCCCCTGCAGGCCTGGTCCCCCAAAACTGCCCTCCTCTGCTAGCCTGATCTCCCACAACTGCCCTCCCCTGCTTGCCATCTTGTGGTGGTCATCTTGTATCCACATGGGGGCGGCCATTTTTGACCACATGGAGGTGGCCATCTTGTGTGTTGGAGTGATGGTCAATTTGCATATTACCTCTTTATTATATAGGATTTCATTTTTAAATATATTTTTATTGTTAATAGTATTATAGGTATCTCCCCTTTGCCCTCCCTCTCCCCCTCTTTCCAGTGCCTACCACATCCCCCCCCCCAAGTCTTCACTATCCTATTGCCCATGTCCATGGGCTATGCATATAAGTATATGTTTTTTTGTTTATCTCTTCTCATCCCCTCAAAACCACATCAAGATATATCTGTTCTATGCCTCCATGCTTCAGTACTTATTTTGTTGGTTAATTCATTGATAATTAGTGATGTTGGAAATCTTTTAACTGAGAACTTGTATTTGTCTTTCAAAGTTTGGCTTACTTCACTTATCATAATATTTTCCAGGTCCATCCATGCTGTCCTAAAGAGAACCCTCTTTTTTACAGCTGCATAGTATTCCATATTGTAAATTCCCTACAGGTTTTATATCCATTCACCTACTGGTGGGCATGATACAAAATCAACACCCACAAATTGATGGCATTTATAAAGAAATAATGAACTTTCAAGAAGAGAAATTTACAAAAGCAATCCCATTTATCATTGCAAAAAAAAATACATAAGATACCAGGAATAAACTTAACCAAAGTGGTAAAAGACCTGTACTTGGAACACTGTAGGACATTAAAAAAAATAAATAGAGGAAGATACAAACAAATGGAAGTGTATACCATGTTCATGGATTGGAAGAAATGACATCATTAAAATGTCTATACTACACAATGCAATCTACAAATTTAACACAAGCCCTATTAAAATACCAATGGCATAGTTCAAAGAGCTAGAACAAATACTCCAAAAATTTACATGGAACCAATCTTGAGAAAGAAGAAGTAGGAGGGATCACAATACAGATTCCAAACTATACTATAAAGCCATTATAATCAAAACAGCCTGGTACTGGAGCAAGAACAGGCATGTAGACCGATGGATCATAAAAGACACCCCAGAAATTGACCCACACCATTATGGTCAATTTATATTTTATAAAAAATGCAAGAATATACAATGGAGTAAAGTCAGTCTCTTCAACAAATGGTGCTATTAAAACTAATAAGACATATGCAAAAAGTAAAACTAGACCACCGACCTACACCATCCACAAGAATAAACTCAAGGTGAACAAAAGACTTAAATGTAAGGCATGAAACCATAAAAATATTAGAGGAGAACATAGGCCATAAAATATCAGACATCTCACATAGCAATATGTTTATGGATACATCTCCGAGGGCAAAGTAAACTAAGAAGAAAATAAACAAATGGGACTACATCAAAATAAAAAGCTTCTGCACTGCAAAAGAAACCACCATCAAATTGAAAAGGGAAACCACTGAATGGGAGATCATATTTGCCAAAGATAGAACTGATAAGGGGATAATATCCAAAATATATAAAGTACTCATACAACTCAACAAAAAAAGAGAAACAATCCAATTTAAAAATGGGCATATTTCATTTAATGTAATGCTAAGTCCAACCATGCTGTGACAAACCATAAGAATTCTTTCTTTTTTACAGCTGTGTAGTATTCCATTATGTAGAAGTACCACAGCTTCTTTTTTGTTGTTGAATAATGACCTAAGTCCTTCATTTTATTTAATATATTCAAAATCTCCATTGTAGTGACCCTCCAAATATAACTTGCAATTTGCAAGTCTTTTTCTAAAAAGCCAACTGAGTTATTGTGAAAATGTTCCCTGAATTTTCTTTTATAGCTGCTGGCAAATAAAATAGTCTGTTTGTATTTTTAAATCCTATTGCTTCTCTTTTTAAAATATTTTAAAAGTCCATAAACTAGTAGTGTTGGACTTATACAAAAACATTCTGAAATTGTGGGGTGTTTGTAAATGTGAGTTACTTTAAAGGTGATTACAAAAATTAAATGTATCATAGCTTTTTAATCCATTTATCTGCTGATGGGCACTTAGGCTGTTTTCAAATCTTAGCTATTGTAAATTGTGCTGCTATGAACATAGGGGTGTATATATTTTTTATGATGAGTGTTTCTGAATTCTTGGGATATATTCCTATAAATGGGATTACTGGGTCAAATAGGAGATCCATTTTTAATTTTTTGAGGAAATTCCATACTGTTTTCCACAGAGGTTGTGCCAGCTTGCATTCCCACCAGCAGTGCAGAAGTGTTCTCTTTTCTCCACATCCTCACTAACACTTGTCCTTTGTTGATTTGTTGATGATAGCCATTCTAACAAGTGTGAAATTTTGATTTGCATCTCTTGGATGATAAGTGACTTTGAGCATTTTTTCATATGCCTTTTGGCCTCTGTGTGTCTATTTTGCAGAAGTGTCTATTTAGGTACTTTGCGAATTTTTTAATTGGGTTGTTCATCTTCCTTTTATTAAGTTGTATGTGTTCCCTAAAAATTTTGGAAGTTAACCCCTTATGGGATGTATCACTGGAAAATATGTTCACCCATGCAGGGGCTCTCTTGTTATTTTGCTGATGGTTTCTTTTGTTGTGCAGAAGCTTTTTATTTTTATGTAGCCTCATTTGTTTATTTTCTCCTTAGTTTACGTTGTCCTAGGATATGTACCCATAAATATTTTGCCATGAGAGATATCTGAAATTTTGCTTCCAATGGTTTCTTTTAGGATTTTTATGGTTTTATGTCTTACATTGAAGTCATTTATGCATTTTTTGTTTATTTTTGTGCATGATGTAAGTAGGTAGTCTAATTTCATTTTTTTGCATGTATTTGTCTAATTTTCCCAACAACATTTATTGAAGAGACTATCTTCACTCCATTGTATCCTCTTGCCAACTTTGTCAAATATTAATTGAGCATAAGAGCTTGGGTTGATTTCTGGGTTTCCTGTTCTGTTCCATTGTGCCAGGACAAGGCTGTATTGAGTAGAGTGATCCTGTAGTATAACTTGATATCTGGTATTCTAATCCCTCCAACTTTGTTCTTATTTCTCAAGATTGCTGCAGCTAATCAGGGTCTTTTTTTATTCCATATAAATTTTTAGAATATTTGTTCTAGGTCTGTAAAATATGCTATCGGTATTTTAACGGGGAATGCTTTGAATCTAGAGATTGCTTTGGGTGGGATGGACATTTTAATGATGTTGATTCTACCAATCCATGAACACGGTGTATTTTTCCACATGTATATCTTCCTCTATCTCTGTCTTCAAAGTCCTATAGTTTTCTGAGTACAGGTTCTTTACCACCTTGGTTAAGTTTGTTCCTAAGTATCTTAATATTTTTTGTTTATAATGATATATGAGGTTGTTTGTTTAAATTTCCTTTCTGAGAGTTCATTATTGGTGTATAAAGATGCCAAAGATTTTTGCATATTAATTTTATATCCTGCTCCATTGCTGAATTCATTTATAAAATCAAGTAGTTTTTTGATGGAGTCTTTAGGGTTTTCTCTGTGCAATATCATTTCATCTATAATGACAGTTTTATTTCCTCCATTCCAAATTGGATGCCTTTTATTTCTTCTTGTCTGATTGCTATAGTCTGGTACTTCCAGTACTCTGTCCAATTGGAATGGTGACAGTGGGCATTCCTGTCTTGTTCCTATTCTTAAGGGAAATGGTTTTTGTTTTTGCCCATTGAGTATGATGTTTTCTGCAGGTTTGTCATATAAAGTTTTTATTAGGTTGAGGTATGGTTCCTCTATTCCCACTTCTATGAAAGTTTTTATGAAAAATGGGTATATGATTTTATGGAATGCTTTTTCTGTATCTATTGATATGATTATGGGGTTTTTATCTTTTAGTTTGTTTATGTGATGCATCACATTAATTGATTTGCAGATATTATACCAACCTTGCATACCTGGAATAAATCCTATTTGGTCATGGTGTATGATCTTTCTAATGTACTGATGGATCAAATTTGCCAGAATTTTGTTGAGGATTTTAGCATCTATGTTCATCAGGACATTGGCCTGTAATCCTCTTTCTTCATTGTGTCTTTATCTGGTTTTGGGATTAGGATATACTGACCTCATAGAAAAAGCTTGGAAGAATTCCTTCTTCTTGAATTTTTTGGAAGAGTTTGATGTGTCAGTTGTTCTTTGAATGTTTGTTAAAACTCTCCTGTGAAACCATCCAGATCAGGGTTTTTGTTTGCTGGGAATCTTTTTTTTTTTTAATTACTGTTTCAATTTCATCCATAGTTATTGTACTATTCAGGTTTTCTGATTCTCCTCATTGAGTTGTGGAAGATTTTATTTTTATAAGAATATGTCTATTTGATCAAGTTTGTGAAGTTTGTTAGAATAGAAGTGTTCATAGTATTTTTTACGATGCTTTATATGTCTGTGGGGTCAGTTGTTCCTTCACCTCTTTCCTTTCTGATTTTGTTTATTTGTGCCCTCTCTTTGTGTTTCTTGGTGGTATGGAAAGAGATCCATCAATCTTGTTTATCCTTTCAAAGAATCAGATCTTGGTTTTATTGATCCTTAGTATAGTATTTTTTGTCTCTATTTCATTTATTTCTGCTCTTATCTTTATTATTTCCTTCCTTCTACTTACTCTGTTTTTTTTCTTTTTGCTCTCTTTCTAATTCTTTAAGTTGTAGGGCTAGAAAACTTATTACAAGTTTTTTGTTTCTTTGCTTTTTTTTTAAGGTAAGCCTATAGTACTATGCACTTTCTTCTAAGGATTGTTTTCATTGTGTCCCATAGATTTTGGATTGTTGTGTTTTATTGTCATTTCTTTCCAGGATATTTTTTATTTCTTCTTTGATCTCTTTGGTAATCCATTCATTGTGTAATAGCATACTTTTTGCCTCCATGTGTTAGATTGTTTTTTATTTTTTTTATTGTTGTTGATATTTAATTTTATACCACATGATCTGAGAAGATGTTTGATATGATTTCAGTCTTTTTGAATGTGTAAAGACTTAGACTGTGTTCTATCACGTGGTCTATCTTTGAAACTGTCCCATGTGCACTTGAGAAGAGTGTACTAGTATATTCCCTAGATTCGGGGTGAAATGTTCTGAATACATTCATTAGTTCCATCTGATCTAGTGCGTTATTTAGGATTGCTATTTCATTGTTGATTTTTGTCTAGAAGATTTATTCAAAGATGTCAATGGATTATTAAAACCCCCAACTATGATTGTGTGGCTGTCGATCTCTCCCTCCCTTGATATTCCAGAATTATTAATAATGTATTTGGATGTTCCTTTATTGAAAGCATATATGTTTACAAGAGTTATATCCTTTTTTTGTATCAATCCCTTTAGTATTAAGATGTGGCCTTCATTATCTCTTCTTTTGGCATTCATTTTCAGGTCTATTTTGTCAGACATAAGTATTGCAACCCGAGCTTTTTATCATTACCATTTTCCTGAAGAATTTTCTTTTTCCTTTCAGTCTGTGTGAGTCACAGAGTTTCTGCTATTATCTACATTTTTTTCCTTTCAGTTTCAGTTTGACATCTGTTGTTCCACTCCAATCCTCCCATAAAGATATGTTCTTAAGTGATTTATTACTACTGATAAATACTGTAAATACATATTTAACAAGGGTCAATGGGGCAATTTTAATGTGTATCTCAGCTTATCACAGCCCAATAAAAAATTTTTTGTTTCTCATAATCCCCTCTATTTCCAAGAAATGAGCTACACAATGATTTATTATAAATTCACTTGTGCACAGAAAATCATGCATCTTGTCTCCACCACAGCACTTTCCTGCCTCACTGCCTCTTTATTTTGTTTAACTGATCTATTAAAGTTGTGGTCACAACACAGGCTACAAAGGTGAGTTTGCAGGACCCATGCCCCTTATTTGTACCTGCTTAAGTGTTCAGAGGGGTGAGAGGAGAAAACTGGGTCAAGAAAAAATATCACCATATGCTCAGGTTCCAATTCGGATTCCTCCTAGGCTGGTGCTGGCTTGAGGATGAAGTGGAGGAGTTTTCCTGTGAGTTTCCAAACCCTAACCAGTTCCTCCTCCAAAGCAGGCACAACACTGAGCATGAGGACTTTGACCTGAACCAAACAAAATAAACTCTGCTCTAAATTAGAACTAGTGCCCATGGACATTGCCATCTTTCAATTTCTAACAATGAAGTTCTCAAAGCTCAAATGTTGAGTTAACAGCTGAGCAGCCTTGTTGTATTTGAATATTTCATGAAGAAATATAACTGAAAACTTAGATTTTAGGATACTTTTCTGACCCGTAAAGACCATAAATTTTTATTTGGAAATATAAGGAGACACCAGCATTTCTCCTATTCTCTGCAGGTATAATAC
Organism: Myotis yumanensis; assembly: GCF_028538775.1. NCBI lineage: Eukaryota > Metazoa > Chordata > Mammalia > Chiroptera > Vespertilionidae > Myotis > Myotis yumanensis. Next base: position 6,880,377 of record NW_027223760.1, read on the forward strand.
ATCTGCATTGAGTAGAGAGCCCAGGCCTCCAGATAAAGATAGCAACCTGGAAGGCAATGTCAGCTGTCACTTAGGGCACATTTAGCAATATTTCAGTCAACTCCACTAAAGAACAACAAAATGGGAACTCTAAACTATACAAAATGCATGCTCTCAATAGGAAGGAAGATGAGGGGAGCTAGCATGGTAGCCAATGTTTAATCTAAAATACTGATAGTGGTTCCACTTATGGACAGCATCATGAGAAGCCTTGCAGACATATTTTTGGTGGATCAACCATCTATGGTGTTGTTGTTTTTTCGGGGGGGGGGGGAATTTGGTGTCTCAAAAGCTGCTGTAAGGTCATAGAAAAAAAGAAGTAATGTTCAATTTTTTTTGCATATACTAAACCTTAATAAGAAGTGTGAGAGTCTGTGTGGTATTTGATGTATGAATTCCTGCCTCCCTGCCCCACTCACCGTTAGCTCAGCTTGAAGGAAACTCTACTATGGGCAGGTATGTTAAAAAATACGGAGTTTCTTCTCCCCTCATGACCCATCCAGCGCATATTACCTTATCAATAGGGGCAGGCTGGCAGCGATTCTCATGCACTACAACTCTGAGTTGCAGGACGACACTGGTGAGCACAGCCCTCAGCATCCTACTGCTTTTCTATTTATAGTGTGGAAACTCTATTGCAGCTACAACAGGCTAAGAATTCAGCTGCCCACACGCCAGCTCCCTCATTTGAGAGTCCATGCTGGAAGAGGTAGGTGGAGGATATCAGAGGCTACCATCCCCTGCTCAGGGTCCAGAGCTGTGGCTAAGAGATTTTGTGCAGGATGAAAAGAAGTCCATAATTACAGAGAACTCCAAAGGTCTCCTCAAAGGTAATGACTTTACTTGAAGCAGAGTGTGGGAAGTTCAAAGGGTTCTCTTGAAAACAGTGAAGATTTTAATGCTAAATAATTTAAAAGAGACTAGTAATCCTATAAGAGTTACAAGAGAACCCATACTCCAGGAAGTTTACCTGATAGAACCAGGAAAAGAGACAAGTACAAAGGTCCTTCTAGAGTCAGAGAAAACCTGAAATACTGGCTACAAAATCCACCCCTGAAATGGAAAACAAATTGAATTTTATCAGACAATAGAGTAGTTTATGCCCAAAGACATTGTCAAGAACAATAGGGTGGTCAGCTGAAAGAAACAAACAAAGAGATCACTGCTAAAACAATTGTCATCCCAGGTGACATCTCAAGGCTGCACCTTCTGAGGAGCAACATTAGTTTTCACACTGCAGGGGACATAGACTTCACCAGAGAAGTCCAGCCACGTCACTAAGCAAACATGCAAACAGCAGCAAATCAATCTCTGGGAAAGCAGAATTGCTGCACTATTTTATTTAAAATATCCAGTTTTTAATGAAAAGAAACAGGAAAGTGTGACTCATATACTGAAAAAAAATCATGCAAGAGTAATTCCCTGTGAGAGAGCCAAGATATTGGATTTGAAGATAGGGCTTTGAAGAAGCAATAATAAATATATTTAAAGAATTGAAGGAAATCTCACATTAAAAAAATAAAGGAAGCTATGATGACAGTAGCTCATCAAATAGACTATGTCATTAAAGATATGTTATTTATTAAGAACAAAATAGAAAGTCTGGAGTTGAAAAGTATAACTGGCACTGCTGGTGTGGCTCAGGGGTTGGGCTTCAACCCATGAACCAGGAGGTCCCTGCTTCAATTTCCCATCAGGGGCATATGCCCCTGTAGCAGGATCGATCCCTAGTAGGAGCATGGAGGAGGCAGCCAATTGATGCCTCTCTCTCGTCAATGTTTCTGTCTCTTTATCCCTTTCCCTTACTCTCTCTCTCTCTCTCTCTAAAATCAATAAAAACAAAACATAAAAAGAAGAGTATAACTGAAATGAAAATTTTACTAGAGGAGCTCAATGGTAGGTTTGAACCAACAAAAGAAGAAGTCAATTAATGGTGAAAAAGTTACAAAAGTCAAGGGGATATAGATAATTCAACAATAATAGTTGTATATCTCAACATCCCACTTTGAATACTGTGTAGAGCAACTAATCAGAAGCTCAGGAGTATGATAAGATGTGATCAACTAGGTCCAACCCTAAAAAACTCCACCCAACCACAGCAGAATAAACATTCCTTTCAGATTCACAAGGAACATTGTCATAAACACACCATGTATGAGGCCATAAAAATAAGCCTCAATAAGTTTAACAGGATTGAAATCATACAGAGTATGTTCTCCAGCTAAAATGAAGTGAAACTAGTAATTAGTAACAGAAAAAAATGGAGAAAATCAATATTAACAACATAATTATAAATAACCAATGATCAAAGAAAATATCAAAGGGAACGTATAAATATTTTGAGATGAAAGAAAAATTTTAAAAAAACAACATAGCCAAAATTATGGGATGTAGCTAAAGTAATACTTAGAGGAAAATTTATAACTTGAAATATACATGTAGCTATATTAAGCAAAGAAGAAAAATTTCAAACCAAGAACCTAATAATCCACTATAAGGCAGTGATTAAGGCAATAAACTACAAATAAAGCAATCACAAGAAGAATATAATAAAGAGTAGGGTGAAAATTAAGTAACTATAAAATAGAAAAACAATGCTGAAAACCAAAAAAAGCAGATTGGTTCTTTGAAAATATCAACAAATTGGCAAATCTTTATCTAATTTGACAAAAAACAAATAGATAACTATTAAAATCAGGAATGAAAGTGGTGACAGTATTACTGAATTTATGGAAATAAAACAATTATAAGAAAATAGTATAAATATTTTTTGTCCCCTGAATTGGGTAACACAGGTGAAACGGAAAATTTTATATACTACCAAAAGTGAATCAAGAAAAAAAAATGAAACATCTAAATAGACCTATAATACATAATGGGATTAAATTACTGACAACAACAAACAAACAAACAAAAAACACCATTATCTACAAAGGAAAAAACTGGCCCAGATGGCTTCACTGGTGAATTCTACCAAACATTTAAGAAGAATTAATTTCAATTCATCACAAACTCTTCCAAAAAATAGAAGAGTAAGAACACTTTCCAATTCATTCTATGACAGTATTGTTCTGATACCAAACCAGAAAAAGACACCACAATAAAAGAAAAACACAGACCAATATCTCCTTATGCATTAATATGGATGCATAAATCCTCAACAAAATAATAACAAAAAGAATTCAGCAATATAAAAAGAAGTATACACCATGACCATGTGGATTTTTATACCAGGAATTCAATATTGATTTAACCTTCAGAAATCAATTAGTGTCAAAAACCACATCAATAGAATAAAGAATGGGTCAACATCTATAACTCAGTCCATGTGATACACCACATTAAAAACAAAAGATAAAATTATTGTATTATCTTAGTAGATAAAGTAACAGCATTTGGCAAAATCCAACATTCTTTCATGATAAAAACTCAAAAAACTGGATAAAAAGGTAATACATCTCAACATAATAAAAGCCATATTTGACAATCCCACAACTAAGATCATACCCAATAGCAAAAATCTGAAAGCTTTTCCCCTAAGGTCAGGAAAAATACAAAGTTTCCCACTCTAATTTTTATTAATTGTAGTACTGAAGTCTTAGCCAAGCAATTAGGCAAGAAGAGAAAAAAGTATTGAAATCAAAATGTAAAAAAATAAAATTGTCTTTTTTCAAATTACATCATTATATAAACAGAAAATCCTAGACTCCACACCAGGGGTCCTCAAACATTTTTTTTATGATTTTTTAATTGTTTTATTGAATAAAGTATTACAAAGAGTATTACATATGTCTCCTTTTTTTCCCGCCCTTACCAATCCCCCGGCCTCCCCTACCCCCTAGTGTCTTATGTCCATTGGTTATGTTTATATGCATGCATGCAAGTCCTTTGGTTGATCTCTTACCACCCACGCCACCGCCCCTCAACCCTCTCCGGATTTCCCACTGTAGTTTGACAGTCTCTTCGAGGCAACTCTGCCTCTGTATCTATTTTTGTTCATAAGTTTATAATGGTCTTTAATATCCATGAGTGAGTGAGATCATGTGGTGTTTTTCCTTCATTGACTGGTTTATTTCACTTAGCATAATGTTCTCCAGATCCATCCATGCTGTTGCAAATGGTAAGAGTTCCTTCTTTTTTACAGCAGCATAGTATTCCATCGTGTAGATGTACCACCGTTTTCTAATCCATTCATCTACTGATGGGCACTTGGGCTGTTTCCAGATCTTAGCTATGGTGAATTGTGCTGCTATGAACATAGGGATGCGTATATCCTTTCTGATTGGTGTTTCTGGTTTCTTGGGATATATTCTTAGAAGTGGGATCACAGGGTCAAATGGGAGTTCCATTTTTAGTTTTTTGAGGAATCTCCATACTGTCTTCCATAGTGGCTGCACCAGTCTGCATTCCTACCAGCAGTGCATGAGTGTTCCTTTTTCTGCACATCCTCTCCAGCACTTGTCTTTTGTGGATTTGTTGATGATAGCCATTCTGACAGGTGTGAGATGGTACCTCATTGTTGTTTTGATTTGCATCTCTCAGATGATTAGTGACTTTGAGCATGTTTTCATATGTCTCTTGGCTTTCTGAGTGTCCTCTTTTAAAAGGTGTCTATTTAGGTCATTTGCCCATTTTTTGATTGGATTGTTTATCTTCTTTTTGTTAGGTTGTATGAGTTCCCTATAAATTTTGGAGATTAGGCCCTTATCAGATATGACGTTGGCAAATATGTTTTCCCACGCAGTGAGCTTTCTTGTTGTTTTGTTGATGGTTTCTTTTGCTGTGCAGAAGCTTTTTATTTTGATGTAGTCCCAGTTGTTTATTTTCTCTTTAGTTTCAAGTTCCCTAGGAGCTGTATCGGTGAAGAAATTGCTTCTGCATGTGTCTGAGATTTTGTTGCCTTTGGATTCTTCTAGAATTTTTATGGTTTCCTGCCTTACATTTAAGTCCTTTATCCATTTTGAGTTTATTTTTATGTATGGTGTAAGTTGGTGGTCTAATTCCATTTTCTTGAATGTATCCATCCAATTTTCCCAACACCATTTATTGAAGAGACTATCTTGACTCCATTGTATGTTCTTGCCTCCTTTGTCAAATATTAATTGATCATATTGGTTTGGGCCAATTTCTGGGCTCTCTATTCTATTCCATTCGTCTATATGTCTGTTCTTGTGCCACTACCAGGCAGTTTTGAGAACAGTGGCTTTGTAATGCAGCTTGATATCTGATATTGAGATCCCACCTACTTTGTTCTTTCTCAGGATCGCTGCAGCTATTCGGGGTCTTTTTTTATTCCAGATGAATTATTTTTGGAGAGTTCATTCTAGGCCTGTGAAATTTGCCATTGGTATTTTAAAGGGAAGTGCATTGAATTTATAGATTGCTTTGGGTAGTATAGACATTTTAATGATGTTGATTCTACCAATCCAAGAACATGGTATGTTCTTCCAGCTGTTTATCTCTTCCTCTATCTCTTTTTTCAACATCCTGTAGTTTTCTGAGTAGAGCTCTTTTACCTCCTTAATTAAGTTTATTCCTAGGTAGCTTAATTTTTTTGGTGCGATGGTAAATGGGATTGTTTTTTAAGTCTCTCTTAGTAAGTTCACTATTGGTGTATAGAAATGCCATAGACTTCTTGGCATTAATTTTGTATCCTGCTAGATTGCTGAATTCATTAATTAAGCCTAATAGTTGTTTGATGGAGTCTTTAGGGTTTTTTATGTATACTATCATGTCATCTGCAAATAAGGACAGTTTTACTTCTTCTTTTCCAATTTGGATGCCTTTTATTTCTTCTTCTTGTCTAGTTGCAAAGGCTTATATTTCCAGTACTATATCAAACAGGAGTGGTGAGAGTGGGCATCCCTGTCTTGTTCCTGTTCTTAGAGGAAATGGTGTTGGTTTTTGTCCATTGAGTATGATGTTGGTTGTGGGTTTGTCATATATGGCTTTTATTATGTTGAGGTATGATCCTTCTATTCCCACCTTGCTGAGAGTTTTTATCAAGAATGGCTGTTGGGGAGAGAAAAATGGCGGAGGTGTAGACGGATGTGTCCTGTACCTTGTTCCGGAGCTGTTAGGGTGAGCAGCTGAAACAGGTAACATACAGCCCGAATAGGTAGAGGATATTCAGCTGAGAGACAGTTTGCAGCCGGGAAAGAAAGAGAACTCCCAGAAAAAGGGGATGGTTGGAGACTGTGGCTGAAATCTCTCCCGGTGCGCTGGCTCAGCTGTGGAGACTGTGCCATCTTGAGTGAATATATCCATTTCCTCTAAGTTGTCTAGTTTGTTAGAGTAGAGTTGTTCATAGTATTTTTTAACAATTCCTTGAATTTCTGAGCGGTCAGTTGTTATTTCGCCTCTTTTATTTCTGATTTGGTTTATTTGAGTCCTTTCTCTTTGCTTCTTGGTGAGCCTAGCTAGAGGCTCATCAATCTTGTTTATCCTTTCAAAGAACCAGCTCTTGCTTTCATTGATCTTTTGTATTTTTTTTATCTCTATGTCATTTATTTCTGCTCTAATCTTTATTATCTCCTTCCTTCTGCTCACTCTGGGCTTTTCTTGTTGCTCTCTTTCTAATTCTTTGAGTTGTAGAGTTAGATGATTTACTATCATTTTTTCTTGTTTGTTGAGATAGGCCTGTAGAGCTATAAACTTACCTCTCAGGATTGCTTTCACTGTGTTCCATAGGTTTTGGATTGTTGTGTTTTCATTGTCATTAGTTTCCAGGATGTTTTTAATTTCTTCTTTGATCTCATTGGTAACCCAATCAATATTTAATAACATGCTATTCAGCTTCCAGGTGTTTGAGTATTTTGGGTTGTTTTTATTGTAGTTTATTTCTAATATTATGCCTTCATGGTCTGAGAAGATGCTTGGTATGATTTCAATCTTCTTGAATTTGGAGAGACTGTGTTTGTGACACAATATGTGGTCTATTTTTTAAAATGATGCATGAGCACTTGAGAAGAATGTATATTCTGTGGCTTTGGGGTGAAGTGTTCTGAAGATGTCAATTAAGTCCATCTGATCTAGTGAGTCATTCAGGATTGCTATTTCTTTGCTGATTGTTTGTCTAGAGGATTTATCCAGTGATCTCAGTGGTGTGTTTAAGTCCCCTATTATGATTGTGTTGTTGTTGATCTCTCCTTTGATATCTTCGAGGAGTTTTTTATGTATTTGGGTGCTCCTGCAATGGGTGCATATATGTTTATCAGGGTTATATCTTCTTGTTGTATTGATCCCTTTAGTATTATGAAGTGGCCTTCTTTATCTCTTGTTATGACCTTCACTTTGAAGTCTATTTTGTCTGATATAAGTATTGCTACCCCAGCTTTTTTTTCATTTCCATTTGCGTGAAAGATATTTTTCCATCCCTTCACTTTCAGTCTGTGTGAGTCCCTTCTTCTGAGGTGGGTCCCTTGTGGACAGCAGATGTATGGGTCATGTTTTTTTATCCATTCAGCCACTCGCTGTCTTTTGGTTGGAGCATTTAGTCTGTTTACGTTTAAAGTTATTATTGAAAGGTACTTGTTTGTAGCCATTTCTTTTTCTGTGTGGCTGTTTTCTTTCTGAGCTTTTTATTTCTTCTTTTTACACCAGTCCCTTTAGCATTTCTTGCATTGCTGGCTTGGTGGTGTTAAACTCCCTTAGCCTTTTTTTGTCTGTGAAGCCTCTTATTTCCCCTTCGATTTTGAATGATAGCCTGGCTGGATAGAGCATTCTTGGGTTCAGTCCTTTGCTTTGCATCACTTTGTAAATTTCTGTCCATTCTTTTATGGCCTGATGTGTTTCTGTTTAGAAATCATTTGATAATCTAATGAGGGATCCTTTGAATATAACTTTCCGTCTCTCTCTTGCAGCCTTTAAGATTCTCTCTTTGTCCTGAACATTTGCCATGGTAATTATGATGTGTCTTGGTGTGGGTCTCTTTGGGTTCACCTTGTTTGGGACTCTCTGTGCTTGTGTGATTTTTTTCTTCCCCACCTCTGGGAAGTTTTCTGGTATTATTTCTTCAAATAGGATTTCTTTTCTTTTTTTAAAAAAAATATATTTTATTGATTTTTTACAGAGAGGAAGGGAGAGGGACAGAGAGTTAGAAACATCGATGAGAGAGAAACATCGATCAGCTGCCTCCTGCACACCCACCACTGGAGATGTGCCCACAAACAAGGTACATGCCCTTGACTGGAACCGAACCTGGGACTCCTCAGTCCACAAGCCAAAGCTCTATCCACTAAGCCAAAATGGCCAGGGCTCAAATAGGTTTTCCAGCCCTTGTTCCTCTTTCTATTGTTCTGGCACCCCTATTATTCTTATGTTGTTTCATTTCATGTTGTCACATAGCTCCCTTAGGCTCTCCTCCTGTCTTTTAATTTTTTTCTTCAATTGCTGTTCAATTTGGGTGTGTTTTGTATCCCTGTCTTCTTATTGGTCCTCCACTTCTCCTAGTCTACTGTTGAAACTTTCAATGGTGTTTTTTATTGCAGCTATATCACTCTTCATTTCTTCTTGGTTCTTACATAATTTATTGATTTTTTCATCTGTTTTTTCTTGCTTCTTGCGTAAGTTGTTGATTTTTTCCTCCATCCAGTTTATGCACTCTAGGACCCTTAATCTGAATTCTTTCTCTGTCATGTTGCATGCCTCTGTATCACTTAGCTGCTTTTCTGGCAAGTTCTCCTTTTCTTTCCTTTGGGGGTTTCTTTGTCTACCCATGTTTGATCGTACTGCCATATCTAGATGTTGAGACATTCAGTGGCTGCTCCTTGTGCGGCAGTGGCTCCTTGGGCTGCGGTTGCTGCTCGGGCGTTTGTGGTAGCAGCTGCTCCTCAGTTGGTAGCAGCTCCTCTGGTGGGTGCTGTTCACAGTTGTGGTGACTCCTCTGGCTGGTGGGGGAGGCTTCACACACAGCTGCTGTTCCTCAGACAGAGGGTGTGGAGATCAGGAGGCTGCTGTTCCTTGGATGGGGGTGGGCTACACAAGCAGCTGCCATTCCTTCAAATTGTTACTCTTAATCTCTTAAGCGGCCTCAGGGCAAGGTGTTTTCCAACAGGGTGTGTCAACTGTCTTTCCCCTAGGCAAGGCAGATGTCTATCCCCCCAGGCAAGGCAGATGTCTATGTGGCTGCGTGAGGGAATGACTGAGTCGAGGAGACTTGGGGTGTCTGCCTTCTGAGTTCTGTCCCTCGAGTCCCCAGGACTGGCTTCTACTCTCACTGCTCCAGTTCACTTCACCCTCCCTCTGCCAGAGTACAAGGTGGGTGGCTCCACAGGGAATGTTTGTGCCTTGGCCCTTTAAGAGGGTGTCTGAACTTTCAGCTGCCACTCCCTGGCAGACAGCACCACTTTTCACAGCTTGATGTTATGTGGATACCTTCCTCAGTTTGGTGCTCTCTGCTGGGGAACCCAGCTCCAGGATTAGATCCCAGAATTCTCAGTGGCACCTCCCCCCCCTCCACTACCGGCTGAGATATCTCTCTGGGACTTCAGTTCCCCTCTGTGGGTCAAGTCTCTGCCCCTCCTACCAGTCTTTATGCCGGCTCCACTTTCGGTCCTTGGGTATCAGGGTTCTCTCCTGTGAGTTTTTCTTTGATTATTCAGGAAGCCTTCTCCTATTTCAGTTGTAATTCCAGCTTGTTCCTGGGAGCATGACCATCTCCTCAAACTTTTTAAACAGGGGGCCAGTTCACTGTCCCTCAGACCGTTGGAGTGCTGGACTATAGTTTAAAAAAAAATAGTCAGCTGCTAAGCAACAGGCAGCGGTGGCAAAAACACGCGGCGGGCCGGATAAATGTTTTTGGCGGGCCGCATGTGGACCGCGGGCCATAATTTGAGGACCCCTGCTCCACACCAACACACACACACACACACACACACACACACACACACACAACTTATGTGAAATAATAAGCACAGTCAGTAAATTTATAGGACACAAAATCAATGTAAAAATCAGTTTCATTTTTATATGCTAACTAGAGGCCTGGTGCACAGATTTGTACACCAGTGGGGTCCCTGAGCCTGGACCATGCCCTCTCAGAATCCTGGACCACTCAGGGGATGTCAGGCTGCTGGTTTTGGCCCGATCCTCGCAGACCAGGCTGAGGGACCCCACTGGTGCACGAATCTGTGCACTGGGCCAATTTTGGCCTGATCCCTGCAGGTCAGGCTGAGGGATCCCACTGGTGCATGAATCCATACACCTCGAGCATGCATATAAAATCTTTGGTTAATCTCTTCCCACCCTCATCCTTCCCCGCTTCCCTCTAAGATTCATCAATCTGTTCCATGTTTCCATGTCTGCGCATTGAGCATCTGCCCCCTGGTGTCAGTGTGCATCATACCTACCAGTCGAACAGTTGAATGGTCAAATGGTCGTATGGTCACTTAGACTTTTATATAGATAGATAATGATTAATCAAAAAAGAATTTAAGACAACTGAGAGAAAAATATGGCAGCCATCAGGATTAGAGTAATGGAGAGAGTGTGAGTGAGTAACAGAGTGAGACGAGAATGTGTGGATATGTGGTGTGTGTGTGAGTGAGGGACAGTTAGATCTCACAGGAGTTTTGGGGGCTGGGGATCAGGCCCTCCTGAACAGGGAGTCCCTGCTACTACTTCAGGCAAACCCCCAATCTGAGTTGCCCAGTGCATGCCACCTTGGCCAGAGTTGCTGCAAGGCTCTGACACAGAAACCACACCATATTGAAGGGGAAAGCAGCTGCAGCAAGGAGTACAGCCTCACCACCACTCAGACTGACCTTGACCACTACCTCAGACTCAGTGAGCCAGAGTGCATGCTACCCCACTTCACCTGCAGACTTCAGGACCTCCTGCCTCCCCACCCATGGGCTTCAGGACCCCTGAAGTGAGTCGCCAAGTGCATGCCAACTTCCAGAATTGTGCCACCTCAGCTGTGGGTGTGGGACCCCATCTTCCCCAGCCACAGGCTCTGGGACACCCACAATGAGCCACAGAGAGCATGCCACCCTGCTGTGGACTCCAGGACCCTGAAATGTGTCGCACCACACTGGCAAAGTAGTTCGATCTAAGACATAGAAACAAATACAATGGACACAAAAATAGGGAAACAAATAAACAATCTTCAAAGGAAAGTAAAGGAGGAATCGTCAGTAAATGAACTAAATGAAATGGAGGCAAGTAATTTGTCAGAGAAAGAATTCAGAGTAATTATTATAAAGATGCTCAAACGTCAGGATGACAAATACACACAACTCAATGAGAATTATAAGGAGCTGAGTGAGAAATTTACCAACAACAGTATCAAGAGGAAATGAATAATATCATAGCTTCAATAAAGAACACAATAGAATGCTTCAACAGTAGACTAGAAGAAGCTGAGCACCAAATCAGCAAGTTAGAAGAAATCAACAAGGTAAGAAAAAAACACCCTAGCAGAGTAGCAACTGGAAAAAAATTAAGAAGCAGGAATAGAGTCTAAAGGAGCTTTAGCACAACATGAAATCAAACAACATCCACATAATTCAGGTGCCAGAAGGAGAGGAAGCTGAGCAAGTAATAGAAAACCTGTTTGAAGAAATATTGACAGAAATCTTCCCTGATTTGGGGAAGAAAAAGTCAATCCAAAAAGCACAGAGAGTCACAGTCAAGATGAACCCAAAAAGATCTACACCAAGACACATCATAATTAAATTGGCAAATGTAAAAGACAAAGAAAGAACCATATAGGCAGAGGGGGGGGGGGGGGGGCGGGGAGAAGTTACCTACAAGGGATCTCCCATTAGACTATAAACTGATTTCTCAACGGAAACCCATCAGACCAGTAGGGAATGAAATGAATTATACAAAGTGATGCCAAGTAAGGGACTGAATCCAATAATATTCTATCCATCAAGGCTATCACTCAAAATTGAAGGGGAAATCAGGAGCTTCATAGATTTAAAAAAAAGTCTAAAGGTGTTTATTACCACCAATTCAGCAATGCAAGAAATACTAAAGGGACTGCTATAAAAAGAAGAAATAGAAAAGGAGGAAGGAACACAGGCATAAAGAATAAAAATGTCAACAAACATGCACCTATCAATAACCTTAAACACAGATGGATTAAGTGCTCCAATCAAAAGACATAAGGTAGCCAAATGGAAAAGAAAACATGACCCATATATATGCTGTCTACAAGAGACTCCCCTGAGAACAAAGGACTCACACAGACTGAAAGTGAAGGAAGGGGAAAAAAAATTCTTCAGGCAAATGGAAATGAAATATTAAGCTGGTATAGCAATACTTATCTGACAAAATAGACCTCAAAGTGAAGGCCATAACAAGAGATAAGGAAGGCCACTTCATAATTCTAAAGGGATCGATACAACAAGAGTATATAATTCTGGGTAAATATATAGTTGGGTAAACATATATGCACCCAATACAGGATAATTGAAATACATTTTTAAAAAAAAACTTCTGGAAGATATCAAGGGAGAGATTGACAGCAACACAATCATAGTAGGAGCTTTTAATTCTCCATTGACATCATTGGATAAGTATTCTAGACAAAAAAATCAACAAGAAACAGCAATCCTAAATGACACGCCAGATCAGATGGAACTGTTAGGTTTGATCAAATAATTGAATCTTTACCCCTCTACTGAGAACTGACCTGTAGGCAACTTAACAATGGACATTCCCTTCCATTTAGACTAGATTCCACTTGCTAAGACCATTATCTCTCCCCTCAGGATCTTTTCCAGGATTCAAACCTGCCCAGAGAATTCTCTGCCCAGAAAAAAGCCTGCCTGGAGTCCTTTAAAACTTCTGACTCCCCATCCCTGGGTTCTGGCACCATTTGGGGGCTCAGCCCATCTAGTATTCAGATTACCCAATAACTTTTTAATCCCTTAAAACATTGGCCTTGTGCATTCCTCATTCAGTGACCCTAACATTTGATGCAAAAATTCCAGGAGAGTTCCATGAGAAAGGGGAGCCATCACCCCAGCTTCTGTCACCCCGAGTTTGCTACTCAGAGTGTAGTAGGCAGCAGCAGTTTGTCATGGGCTTACCTCTGATTCCTACTCAGTCACTCAGTTGCCAACCTCGATTAGGCCTCCTTCCCTTATGGGTCCTCCCAAGACAGCCATGGAGGATGCCGGATTAGGAATCTCTCCTTCCCATTACTGACACTCCATCCAACACCTGCCAATCTTCTCTAGGTGAGTGACATTCCATAATTTCCCTCATCTTGAGTCTTCCGTCCATTCTCTCTCACTGACTTCTCAAAATTCTCTGGTCTCAAAAGTCCTAGTGCTAGGCCATAAGACTTCTCAGCCATTGGCTTTGGGTCCTTCTAGATTGGGGACACCCAGTCCAGAGGGTATCTCCCTCATTTATCAAGGTGATTTATTTTACAGTGAGGATGTCTGCCTTAAATATTCACCTTTGGATTGATGGTCTGCCACTCACTTTTCCCCTCTCATGGGTCATGCTACACTCCCTCTGCACACTCATGAGGGAGATCACGCCCAAGCACCTCACTGTTTGGCCACAATATAAACTAGATAATAAGTCCCAATGGCCTGAAAAGTGCACTTTCAATTTTAACACACTGTGAAACTTAGACAATTGCTGTCACTACAATGGAAAATGGTCAGAGATTCCCTATATCCAGGCCTTCTCATCCTCCAGTTTCAACCCTCACTCTATCAGTCCTGCTCTACCCATCAGATCCTTCTCCTTCACACAAAGCATCATACCCCTAACACTTCTGATTCTAAATCTACTTTTGACCCAGCATACTACATTCCTCCACCCCCTTCCATGCATTCTCCCTCAAATGCAGTAGATTCCCAAAACCCAGATCCTCCTAACCAGCAAACTTCTTCTACCCCAGGTCCTGAGAGCCCAAATCCTGAGAATGGGAGCTTCAATCCAGACTTCCCCAAATTAACACTCACTCTCGGGCCATCCAAAGACCACCTTCCTCATCAGCCACTTCTATTCCAGCACCCATTCTATCTCTGAGGGAGGTAGCAAGAACTGAGTTTTTTCTGGCTACACACCCATTTTCCACATCTGACCTCACACAGATTGAGAGACATCTCAGGTCTTTTTCCACTGACCTGACCACCTTCACTAAGAAATCTGAGTACCTGAGCTGGCATGAAATCTATGTAATCCTGTCCTCCTCTCTCACCCCAGAGGAGAAGGAGCACGTCTGACTAGCAGTTCAGGACCATGCCAATGCCCTCCATAGGCAGGACGTGGTAGCCAACCTGGTTGGTTCTGACACAGTCCACTGAACTGCCCCAAAATGGGACTATTAGGTCAGTTCTCAAGGGTGCTGGCTCTGTAGCCATATGATCACCTGTCTCATTGCTGGACTCATAAAGGTTATGCATAAGGTGGTCAATTATGACAAACTTAATGAAATCAGTCATGGCCCTGATGAAAACCCAACTCTCTTCCTCTCCCACCTCATGGAGGACTTACAAAAATTTACCACCTTAAAACCCACCTCCCCAGAGGAAACCCTTCTTCTAAACACACATTTTACTAGTATATCCCAATAAGACCCTGACATACGCTGAAAACTTCAAAAATAGACACAGGTCCACAAACCCCTCAAAAAGACCTCATCAGCCTGGCCTTTAAGGTCTTTAATAATAGAAATAAGGAGACCCAAATTCAAAAACAAAAGAGGGGTCAGGCCAAGGCTGAGGTCCAGAAGGAGGCCTTTTAGTTCCTAGCCACTACTCTCATGAACTCCAAATTGCTGGTCCTCCAACCAAGGGTAAGTCAGGATCTAAGACTCCTCTGGGCCCAAGCTTCAAGTGCAACAAGGAAGGACACTGGGCCAAGTCCTGCCCAAACCTGAGATCCTCACCTGGGCCCTGCCCAAGGTGTGGAAGGGAAGACCACAGGAAATCAGACTGTAGTCTGGCCCCTCCAGGTCAGACCTCAGCCAGTCCAGCAAGGCCACCCTCTGGATCCAGTTGGGAGCTCCCAGAACTCCTGGGACTGGCCACTGAAGACTGAAGCTGCCCAGGTCCTGACAAGGCCCCACAGATTTACATCACCATGACAGAGCCTTGAGTAACAATTGTGGTGACAGGTAAACCTGTCTCCTTTTTAATTGACATTGGGGCCACTTATGCCCTCCCTGAATTCAGTGGGACCCTTGTCCCCTCCTCAGTCTCTATTATGGGGTTTGATGGGATAGTCTCACAGACATTAGCCACCTCACCTCTACACTGCATCTTCCTAGAAACCCTCTTTATGCACTCTTTGCTCATTCTACCTTGGTGCCCAACTGGGGCTACCACACATCCCCTCATAAAGCCCAGTTGTCCCAAACCACAGTCACCTATCTTGGTTTCACTCTCACTCCACAAAGTCAAGCCATTATCTTAGACCATAAATCTTATCTCCTCCATGACTAAGCCCTCCTCTAGACAAGAAATAATCTACTTTCTTGGGCTCACTGGGTACTTTTGCCTCTGGTTTCCCAACTTTAGTCTTCTCATAAAGGTCCTCTACGACACAGCAAAGGGAACCCGCACTGAGCTTTTAGATCCCATGGCCACCCATTTACTAGTAATACTCTGAAAACTGCTCTCACCTCAGCGCCTACTCATACCCATCCTCCTTTTTCCAAAGAACAACTTTCTTTACTGCAAAACTACAAATGCTTATTTAACAGTCCTGATACTACCAGAAGCTGAACCTTAGGATCTCTAAGGAAAAATGTGGTAGTTTTAAATTAAAGTAGCTAGTGGCCTGGGAACAGTTTGCTGGACCTGTTCCCTCCTCCCCCTGCCTTTTCTCCAGCTTCATATTAATATACATAATTTCCAAAGTCTTTGGTAACCTAAAATGTTTTGGAGCATTGCTGGGTTGAATGATAAACATCTAAATATTTCAACAAGTTTTAAGTACACCTGATTTTAGCTTTTGTTACAGAAAATCTATTAATTGCATTGCATTATGTCTGGTACTTTGTTGAAGGTGTTAACGTAAAAAAACCATTGAAACCTGTAAAGAATTTCTGTGAGTTTATTTGAGCCAAACTGTCGACATATGCCTGGAAGCAGAACCTCAACGAATTGAGATAATGCTCCAGAGAATGACGGGGTTACATTTGTATTTATACATTGCAATCAAAGGAGGAACATAGGTGGGTTACATGAAATTCATTGGTGATAGATTAAGGAGGAGGGATAAGCAAAGCAGGGAAACCCCTGGGATTGGATAAAACGTAAAATGATGGACACATACTTAGGTGGGTGCAGGAACAATTAACATGATAATGAAGGAATTTGTGGTATCTGTCCTGGGGCCCAGCACATTTGGTTGTGCCCCAGGGGCTCCAGAAAAAGGGAAGTTACAAGTTACCCAGACATTTCAAGGGTATGTTATCATAGATGCAAAAAGACAGATAGGCTCAGTTTAGGTAAAGATTGACCTTGTCAGTGAAGATATCGGCTTTGGACATGACTACCCACTATAACCTGTTTGTAGTTAAATATTTAATTTTCAGACCATCCTTGTGGTTACTTTAGGTCTCTGAGTTTGCAAGACTGCCACGTAGGCTTCCCCTGAGCTTGTCAGGTCAGCATGTAGCTCCTTTTGTCCACAAAGGTATATTTTCTTGAAAGTCATGTATGTCAATCTATGAAATGCTGATTGCTTACTTTTTGGCTAAATCTGATTATTTGTGAATGGGTAAAAAAGTTAGTGAAAGTTGTAGAAAAGTTTGTCCAGTGAGTCAGGACCTAATCACCCCTGATTTCTGAAGGGACCCCTTCTCTACTCGTGTGCTAGGGGGAGGGACTGCGGCATAGAAAAATTACTGAATATGTTGGGGCAGGGACCATAGCATAGAAAAATTACAAATTGTCTTAAGAAACAAAGTGTTATGATATGCTCCAGCCAGGTGTGACCCTGTTTTCCTACTGAACTTTTAACCCTGCCAGTTAATGCTTTGTAGTTCTCGCAAATAAAAGCCTTGCGAACCCTTAGTCTGCACTACAAGCTGCGAGGCTCCCAAGAGGGGTGGGATGCGCTGTAGTCAGCTGGCCAGCTTAATAAAGGCTCCTAAATTTAAATTCTGAGTCAGTGGTCTATCTCGCTGATTGAACCCATAACATTTGGAGGCCCGCAGCGAGATCCCCAGCAGGGGTGAGAGGGACCTCTTATTTAGGGCAGGAAGCTCTCCCCTGGCAGGGTTGAGAGGGACCCCCTATTTAAGGCAGGAGGCTCTCCCTCATTTATTGCCAGGCACGCAGGGAGATACCCCACATCCCTGTGGGGAACGACTACCAAGGAGGCCTCCAGTCTTGGTCCCTTGTCCCAGGGAGGCAGAGGAGACTCCACCCAAAACTTTTGATTCGGAAACCGAGCCCCCTAGACTCTCAAGAGAGGTAAGAGACCGATCGTTAAACAGGAATTGGGACATCCCACGGAATGACCTATACGGAGGGCTGGATGCAGCAGCACTCCTGGTCCTGACCCGCAGCCAGGGTCCCTGGTTTGTGCGGCTTTAGGCCGCACTGGGTTTGTCTGTCTGGTGTTTGTTTGTCTTAGTTTTTGTTGTCTTGGTGTTTGTCAAAATGGGCCAAGGGTCGTCGTCTGCTTCTGTGTGCACCCTGCTACAATGTTTTTTGAAAATTTTTATGACTTCAAGGAGCGAGCTACAGGTTCCGGGCAACCTTATGTTGCATTTGTCTGGTTTGTTTTGTCTTTGTTCTTTGTTGTCTTTGTCAAAATGGGTTAGGGTCAGTCATCTTCGTCAACCCCCTATCAGTCAGGCCCACTCCGAGTGTGTGGAAAGAGAGCTTGGTCACCTCCCGGGAAGCTATAGAGCTCCCTCAGGAATAGGGAAATTGTTAGGAATTGGGTGGATTGTTTAAACTTTGAGTGAATGTCTGGTGAATGTGTGTGAGTGTGGAGGGAGGGGACCTGCCCTCTCCTCTCCTTTGTGTGGCTCCACAACTTCGGTTAGAGTCCGAGTGGGCCCCAACCTGCGGTTCCACGATTTGTCATATGGCATAACGGTGACTCACCCCCATGTGGAGGTGACCAGGCTGTGGTTTATACAGTGCACCTTAGCTAAGACGAACCTAAGCTCCCAAGGGACACGGCCAGGCGGGCATCAGAGTGAGGATCTGTGAAAACAGGTCACCCCCTCACTTGTCTGTCTCTCATCACCAATCACCATGAGGTCCAGACAAAGTAAACCCACTGTTTTCAATTGCATGTTGGAAACAGCTGCTTGTTTGTGTAGGAATAGCCAATTTACTACAGAGAAGGGGGACTGGATGGAGCTCCAACCTGGGCTAGTCTACTGAGAAAGTGTAAGTACGGGTATTTGTCTGCCTTGGCTGCTCATTAACTGGTCTATGTAAAGTGAAAGTTACTTTGATTTATTCTGTTTTTCTGTTGATACACTTGGCTGAATGTTTGGGCTGGACCCATAATGGTCTGCAAAAGTCTCTCGGCAGCTGCAAGAATTATTTTTCTCAGAGTCTTTTGCTCACTATTAAAGGGGAATCAGCCCACTTAGTTAATAAAGATTTCTATCTATCAGTTGTTCTTACCTAGGTTGTAAATTTTCTGTATTAAACTGAAGTTCTGGGGTAGATTTAAAGGTTATAATGTTAATGCTTTTGATTTATAGCAATTCTGTAAATGGGAGTGGCCCACTTTCCAGGTGGGGTAGCAGGATGCAGGGTCTTTTGATCTGACCACTGCCTACTGGGTCCATTATGTCATATACGGCCGCCCAGGGCATCCTGATCAAATTCCTTATATTCAGGTTTGGGTTGACATATTGTCCAAGAAACCCCAGTGAATGAGGGCATGCCTCCCGAGGGGAAAATCAAGACAGAGACAGGCAATTCTTTTGGCCAGGCCCCAGAAGGGAAAGACTCCCCAGGTCCTTCAGGGAGAGCAGGAAGAACCCATTAGCCGGCCGCCCCCCTATGCTCCCCTGGCGCACAATTTGGGTGAGCCCCGGCCTCAAGCCCAGGCCACGCCACCAGTTCTTGACCTGGAGCCCCTACCTCCCAACACCAATTGTCTTCCCTCCGGACCCACCAACAGGAGGGGCTTTGTCGTCCTCCAACCCCTTCAGAACGTCCCATACTAGACAAGGAACAGAATATGGAGCTTCCAGGGGTGTTGGGCAGGTGGCCCCAGTGCCTCTCCTGCCCTTGAGGCAGGCTGGGCCACCGGACCTGGGCCCAGATGGCCAGCCTTTTATGATTTATGTCCCTTTCTCAACTAGTGATTTGTATAATTGGAAGAATCAAATCCCTCTTTTTCTCAGAACCCTCAGGGTCTGATCTCTCTGCTGGAGTCATTTTTTTTTTTTTTTTACCCACGTGGATGACTGCCAGCAGTTACTGCAGACCCTCTTCACCTCAGAGGAGAGAGAGAGGGTGAAGGCGGAGAGAGGGAAGACTGCTTTTCACCGAAACTCCCACTGTTTAAAGGGGGACAAACAACTGGACTGGGAGATGGGGGTAAGGGAGAAGAGAGGTTTTTGTTGATGTTACTGGCTGCAGACTGCTAGCAGGCGCCTTATCAACTAACTTCAAGGTCACGTTTTCTGTGAGCAATTAATCTTTCTCTGCCCTAGTTTATTACATTAAAAACAACTAAACTCCCAGGAACAAAGCGGAGGAGAAACAGAGCTAAAGTCTGCAGCCACCCTGGTGATTTAGAACTGGTTGCTAGGCAGACTCAGCCCCCGAGAGCCAGGACAAAGAAGGGGGGCTCGATGCCTGAGCTGCCTGCAGTGGCCCTAAAAAAAAAGCAGCAGCACCGAGAAAGTGGGGGACAGCAAAAATTTACCTGACACTAGAGCTGCCCCACTGCTGCCCAGTGAGTAATGAGTGTTTTACAACAAGCAATACAAGACTTGGGCCTTTGGCTTGCAGGCTACAGCAGTTAAGCCAGAAGCCAGTGACTGGTACTAGCCTTCCTACAGCCCCAGTAATAGAGCAGCAAGCCTGGGATCTATGAAAGCTGCAGATAGAGCTAGTAAAAGCTCCCTGTTTGCAAATGTACTGAAAGGGTTTAGCACCTGTTGCTGCTGTTACAGGAGTGCCTGATATCCCCTTCCAGTGCACTCCCTTGGAAGAGGCATGGTCGCTGCTGAGCCACAAAGGGGACTGGTAGGAAGTCAAGGAAAGCAGGGCCCTGTAACTAATAAACAGGTTTAACAAAAGGGCAATAAAAAGGGCACTCTCCCTGGACCTGGGAGCCATCAGGACTTTGAAATTCTCCGAGAGGAGGAGTCTGACTCAGAGATTGGCTGAAACCTCATTGGGTTAGGAGGACCGGAGGCTACATATTGAACTTATAGACTGCAGTTTGCTAGGCAGAGGTCCAAGCCCAGTTGTATAGGGGTTAAGCTACCTGTGTACAGCAAAACAACTTTCTCCTGTGCCAGAATACATTTTAAGGAAATTGAACAGACTTTTTTTTGGCTAGAAAGAACTGGCTGCAATGCACAGCCCTGACAGTGGCCTGCATAAAACTGTATAATAGACTCAGATGATGCCTGCATCTTCATGGACATGGCTCCAGAGAGACAAGGACAATTTTGCCTTATATAGGAAGGTCAAGAATAGACTTCAGTCACCTCCCTAAAATGTATAGCCCTACCATATGTCATGTTTAGTAGCAGAAGATTTAGCTGCCTAAAGTGGCCATAGTGCCAATATTATATTTCATTGTATTAATATGTTGTATTAACCTTTGATTCTCTTACAGGTTTGAATGTAGCTGTAGCTGCCAGCAGTTGCTGTAGACAGGTGATGGTCTACAGTCCTTGGTAGTCTTTGGGAGTAACTGGCAAGTGTCCAGTCTCCCACACTGAGGGCCATTGTTATGGCTATGTGTTAGCTGTCCTAAAAGGAAGCTATATGTAGTGAACCCCAAAAGTAGAGAGCAGAGAGAGAGTCAGCCATGTCCATGAAGATGTAGGCATCATCTGAGTCTATTATACAGTTTTATACAAGGGAGGAAACTTGTTCTGGGTCCGGATGGACAGCCTACATCTGACCAAGACAGATTAGAAGCTGTTTTTCCCTCCAAGAGACCCGACTGGAACCCCTATAGTGACAGGGGAAAGGAGGCTCTCGATCGGTATCACCAGAATCTATTGGGGGGCATCCGAGCTGCTGCTCGGAGACCCATAAACCTCTCTAAAGTGACAGAGACAGTCCAGGGGCCTAACCCTGATGCCCCGGAAAATCCGAGGGCTGTCAATGTTGCATTTGTTTCCCAGTCAGCCCCAAATATTAGGGAAAAATTGCAGAAGTTAGAGGGCTTTGAGGGGAAATCAATCTCCAAGTTGGTTGAGGTGGCCCAGAAGGTTTTTAACAATCGGGAGGACCCAATGGCAGGTTTAAACACCCGGATGGTGAAAGTCCTCCTGGCCATAAGCGAGGAAAAGGGCCCAAGAGGCCAGAGAGACAACAAGGGCCAAGAAAAGCCTCTTGGGAAAAAAGGAGTCCAACCCCAGCTTGGGAAAAATCAATGTGCATTTTGCAGAAAGAAAGGACATTAGAAAAGGAAGTGCCCTGAACGTGTGGGGGAACCAACTCCCGTATTGGTGGAGGAGGTAGATTAGGGTTGTCAGGGCTCAGCTGGCCCCCGAGTGTCCAGGATAACCCTGACAGTGGGGGGCCAAAAGGTGGACTTCATAGCACTCACTCAGGCCCTCTAACGGGGAAAGGAAAAAAATAGAGTGAACATTTCAGCTTCCTGAAAACACCTGCCTTGAACCCTGCCACACTCCTCCCTGATGAGGAGGCAGAAGCCCCTTTGCATAACTGCGAGGAGACACTGACTACCATCACTTCCCTCTGCGAGGACCTTATGGACCAGCCCCTACAGAATCCAGATGAGACCCTCTACACGGATGGGAGAAGGAAGGTACCCGGTATCCGGGGGCAGCAATAGTGACATGAGGAGGAGCCAGGGGAGATCTACAATCTGCCAGGATTAGAAAGAAGCCCTGGTGAGTGCCCCAACACTCACCTTGCCAGACCTACCCAGGGACTGCAGGGATATATCTCCTCACACTGCCCTTACAGGAGGACACAGGAGCCACCTTAAAGAGGACTCCTGCCCTCAGGAGGAAAGGACTTTAAAAATGCTCCTGAGATACTTAACCTCCTGTCAGCCATATAGGGGCCAAGGAAGTAGCTAAAAGACCAGTAGGGCCCCTAGAAGTTCTCGTAGCCCTGCCAGCACAAAAGCTCCCAGAGAAGCCAACTCATCTACCAGAGGAGCAGAGGCTAGGTGAGAAACTAAGGGCCCTGGAAGGAGAGGCTGGGTGGCTAATTCTGCCAGATGGGAGGCCTATAGTGCCAGAAGCCCTGGGGTGGACCATTGCTTCCCAGACCCACCAGAGTACCCACCTGGGGGGAATGAAGCTGTCAGAACTACTGGGAAGAGAATTTTACATCCCAGGGCTCCAGAAAATATCCCAAGACTTGGTTAGAAGGTGCCAAGTGTGTGCCCAGGTAAATCAAGGGCCTCCTGTTGCGGCCATGCCAGGACAGCGATTCCGAGGTCAGAACCCCAGAGAACACTGGGAAGTGGACTTCACCGAGATACCAGGAGGACAAGGAGGGTATAAATACTTGATGGTTTTCATTGATACCTTCTCTGACTGGCCTGAGGCATACCCAACCAAGGCAGAGACAGCACAGGTAGTAGTTAGAAAACTCCTCACTGAAATTGTCCCCCAGTTTGGCCTACCACTATACATGGGGTCCAACAATGGCCCAGCGTTTATCGCCAAAGTTACACAATCCATAGTTAAGGCCCTAAGGGTTACCTGGAAATTGCATTGTATTTATAGACCACAGAGTTCTGGACAGGTAGAGAGGATGAATTGTACCTTAAAGGAAACATTAACTAAGTTAAAATTAGAGACTGGCGAAAACTGGGTAAGTCTCCTTCCTTTTGCTCTCCTCAGAGCTAGGTGCACCCCGTATGTTTGGCAGGCCGCCACCTCTCCTTCCCCACCTAAGGGAGGAAGATCTTGCCTGGCTATCTACCCAAAATTTGCTTAAGTCATTACAGGCTTTGCAGAGCAGCGCCACGTCAGCACAACGGGTGGTGAAAGCCATACCAGAGGAGGACGTGCTGAGATCCAGTCCAACACAGCCTGCTTTCTCTCTGGGTGATCTCGCCTGGGTAAAATGCCAGGACCCTGGCAGCCTAGAACCTAAATGGGATAGACCCTACCGGGTGGTGCTGAGCACTTCAACCGCCATCAAAGTCGCAGGAAAGAGGCACTGGAAATTGTAACCCCATCCTCCTCATGCCTTTCGCCTGGTGGACTAACCAATGGGAAGGAGAAAGACATGAGGACTAAGACCCTATGTCAGCGGCTGAGACCCTGGCCAATTCTTCACCATCCAATGCCGGACTCTTCCCCAGTGGCTCGACCCCTACATTGCCAAATGCCTCCTCAATTTCATATCATAGTGGAGGGTGCTGAATCAAAGATTTGATTCAGGCATAAGACCAATAGGGAATGTGCTAGGTGGAGGGACTGTGGCATAAAAAAATTACTGAATATGTTGGGGGCAGGGACCATAGCATAGAAAAATTACAAATTGTCTTAAGAAACAAAGTGTTATGATATGCTCCAGCCAGGTGTGACTCTGTTTTCCTACTGAACTTTTAACCCTGCCAGTTAATGCTTTGTAGTTCTCGCAAATAAAAGCCTTGCGGGACCCTTAGTCTGCACTACAAGCTGCGAGGTTCCCAGAGGGGGAGGGACGCACTGTAGTCAGCTGGCCAGCTTAATAAAGGCTCCTAAATTTAAATTCTGAGTCGGTGGTCTATCTCGCTGATTGAACCCATAACATTCATAAACTAAAGCAACCCCACCCAGGCTCTCTCCTGGTGCTTAAGTCCTCTATTAGAGCCTAGGCCTACTTTATTTCCACCACCCATTCACAGTCCTTGACACTATCATTGAAAACCTCAACAGGACTTCTGTTTGGTATTTAGGAACTTCTCTCCCCTTTTCTAGCCTTCTTAAAAGTCATACACGGCAATGCACACCAAGTAGGGACTTATCCTGTAATACATGGAAATAAAGTAGAGCAGGAGGCCAAGCCTCCATCCCCCCACCCCCAACCCTTAGCTATACATTATATAACACCCAAATACACACCAGATGGACTTCATTCCCTTTTAGTTCTTAGGGCCACTCAGAAAGGTCCATGATTAAAATTTCAGGAAAAATATATCTCTCTCTGGGGACAGGCCCGAAATATCTTATGGGATAGTCACAATTCCCTACATATTGGATACAGACCACTTCTACAACTCCTACAACCCCTCATCATAGGCCCTATCCTAGCTTCCCTAATGCAAGATATCACCCAAACGAGTTCTACTTGTTACGCAGTATCTCCCCTAAGGTCAGGTTAGATTAGATCTCCGTCTTTCCCCACTCATCAGGTTAGGGGCCAAATCCCTGGACAAGGTTGGCAAATTGACTTCACTCATGTGCCCCCTATTAAAAGAACCAAAAGTCTCTTAACCCTCAGAGATACATTCTCAGGCTGGGTAGAAGCATTCCCCACTAGGTCTAAAAAGTTCTCCTAGGTCAGACAAACTCATTCAGCATATCATTCCCAGATTCGGCCTACCCACCTCATTACAATCAGATAATGGACCTGCTTTCATATATCAAATAACTCAACAGGTCTCCTCCACTCTATCCAGTAGGTATAGATGATTTATTACATCCCCCTACCAGTCCCAATCTTCAGACAAGGTAGAAAAGACAAATAACTTAATTCTCACCGAACTAAATTTACTCTCGAAACTAAAGAACCTTAAACTACTTTCCTACCTCTAGCCCCTATGCAAATCAGGGCAACCTCCATGTAACCTTCTATATTAGTCCCTTTGAACTTATGTATGGAAGACCCTTTTTATTAGGAAACTTCTCTTCCAACAGAGACGTCTCTAGGAGACTATGTTCTTATTTTAAATCTCATCTTACAATTACTGAGAGAATGTGCTGATCTTGTCCTCCCTTGACTTTTTTTTCCAGGAGACATCCCTTTACTCTTTAGTTTTTGCCCATTGAGTATGATGTTGGCTGTGGGTTTGTCATATATGGTTTTTATTATGTTGAGGTATGATCCTGTATTCCCATCTTGCTGAGAGTTTTTATCAAGAAAGGGTGTTGGATTTTATCAAATGCTTTTTCTGCATTAATGGATATGGTTATATGGTTTTTATTTCTCAGTTTGTTTATGTGGTGTATCCTGTTTATTGATTTGCAGATATTGTACCATCCTTACATCCCCAGAATAAATCCCACTTGGTCATGGTGTATGATCTTTCTAATGTAATGTAGGATTCGATTTGCTAGAATTTTGGCCTCTATATTCATGAAGGATATTGGCCCACAATTTTCTTTCTTTGTATTATCTTTATCTGGTGTTGGTAATAGGGTAATGCTGGCTTCATAGAAAGAGCTTGGAAGTGTTCTTTCCTCTTGAATTTTTTGTAATATTCTGAGGAAGATAGGTTTTATTTCTTCTTTGAATGTTTGATAAAACTCCCCTGTGAAGCCATCCAGGGCTTTTGTTTGTTGGAAGTTTTTGATTACTGCTTCAATTTATTCAGATTTTTTTATTCCTCCTGGTTGAGTTTTGGAAGGTCGTATTTTTTTTTAGGAATATGTCCATTTCTTCTAGGTTGACCAGTTTGTCAGAATAGAGTTGCTCATAGTATTTTTTTTATGGTTCTTCGTATTTCTATAGGGTGTGTAGTTATTTTGCCTCTTTTGTTTCTGATTTTGTTTATTTGGGTCCTCTCTCTTTGCTTCTTGGTGAGCCTGGCTAGAGGTTCATCAATCTTGTTTATCCTTTCAAAAAACCAGCTCTTGGTTTCATTGATCTTTTGTATTGTTTTGGGGTTTTGGGGGGTTTTCGTTTTTTTATTTGTTTATTTTTTGGTTTTTGGTCTCTATGTCATTTATTTCTGCTCTGATCTTTATTATCTCCTTCCTTCTGCTCACTCTGGGTTTTCTTGTTGCTCTCTTTTAATTCTTCAAGTTGCAGAGTTAGATGATTTATTAGCAGTTTTTCTTGTTTTGTTTTTTGTTGTTGTTGTTGTTTTGTGTTTTGTTTTGTTGTATTTTTTTTTTGGTTTTTTTTTGTGTGTGTGTGTGTGTGTTTTTGGTAGGCCTGTAATGCTATGAAACTCTGCCGGAAGCCGGTCCATCCTTGCTGCTTGACACAGTCGCTGCAGGAAAGAAACATCTGCACAGCATATGTTTCAAGGGACCTGGCATATATAGCATATTGTTCTTAATATGTTTGCTCTCCTTAGCGCCATGTGTTTTAACCAAGGTCACCTCTCCGAGAAAGGTTGTTTCCCCAGGTGGGGATTTTTCCCTGAGGTTAGGGAGGGGATACAACCCCTTAATTAAGTGCCAGGCGGGTAGTTAAGCTACATAATCCTCACTCCCTGGAATGGAGATAAGAAACGCCCTAACCTTTGTAATAGAAATTGACAGGATTAAAATCGGCTGGTATAAATATGGATGTAACAAGACAATAAACATCAGATCCTCATCAGATCCTAACCAGAACTTGGCCAGAACTTCGCTGGAGATCCTAAACAGAACCTAGAGACAGAACCTAGAGAAAGAACCTAGGGACAGAACCTAGGGACAGAACCTAGAGACAGGACCTAGCAAGAAAACATGGCAAGATAACCTGACTAGAACCTGGCGAGAGAACCTGGCTAAAGAACCTGGCTAAAGAACCTGGTGACCAAACCTGGCTAGAGAACCTAGACAGAACTTGGCAGTAGAACCTAGACAGAACATGGCAGGAGAACCTGGATAGAACCTGGCTGGAACCTGGCTACAGAACCTGGCGACTGAACCTGGCTGGAGAACCTAGACAGAACTTGGCTGGAGATCCTGGAGGGAGAACCCAACCATGCTGATCAACTGAATGCTACCTCCGTGTCCTTCCTTCTTCGCCGACTCCGTCCATACCTTTGGGGACCCCTGGACATGCTGGGGCTGGACCCCAACAAAACTCCATCTCAGTACTGTTTTCACTGTATCCCAAAGATTTTGCATTGTTGTGTTTTTATTGTTGTTTGTTTCCAGGATGTTTTTTTATTTCTTCTTTGATCTCTTTGGTGACCCACTCATTGTTTAATAGTATGCTATTTAGCCTCCAAGTGCTTGAATTTTTGTGATTGTTTTTATTGTAGTTGATTTCTAATTGTATGCCATTGTGATCTGAGAAGATGCTTGATGTGATTTTTGCCGGGGTCCAGCCTCAGTGGGCCAGGGGTTCCCAAAGGTGTGGACGGAGTCGGCAAATAATGTTTTACACAGAGACAATGTTCAGAACTCTCTAGCTCTCTTTAGTCTCCGTGGATCTTCCTGTGCCTGGCTGAGGCCACAGAGAAAGATCCCACGGCAAACTGAGCCTTTATTTTTATAGTCAGAGATAAACAAGGTAGTGGTTACCAAAGTTACACTGTTCTTGTGAGTTTCACTTGTTTACACTGTTCTTGTGAGTTTCACTTGTTTTTGTTCTTGTTGCACTTCCCTGAGCCCATTAGCTTCCCAAGTAAGATCTAGGGAGCGTCATAAGGTCAAGCCTAATTATGCTTAAGAGGACTGTGCCCTCTAAGCTGGGACTTGTTTGTGACTTTGCCAACAGGTCAGTCCGAGGCTTAACCCTATATTGGCTCCCCACAGATTTCAATCTTCTTGAATTAGGAGAGACTTTGCCTATGTCCCAATATGTGATCTATCTTTGAAAATGTACCATGTGCACTTAAGAAGAATGTATATTCTATAGTTTTGGCATGGAATGTGCTAGAGATGTCAATTCCATCTGATCTAGTGAGTCATTTAGGATTGCAGTTTGTTTGTTATTTTTTGTCTAGAGGATTTATCCAGTGATGTTATGGTGTATTAAAGTCTCCTAATATGATTGTATTGCTATCGATCTCTCCCTGATATCTTCCAGAATTCTTTTGTTTGTTTGTTTGTTTGTTTGTTTGTTTGTTATGTATTTGGGTGCTTCTGCATTGGGTGCATATATGTTTACCAGAGTTATATCCTCTTGTTGTATTGATCCCTTTAGAATTATGAAGTGACCTTCCTTGCCTCTTGTTATGGTCTTCACTTTGAGGTCTATTTTGTCAGATATAAGTATTGCTACCCCAGCTTTTTGTTTGTTTGTTTGTTTTCATTTCCATTGGCCTGGTAGATATTTTTCCATCCCTTTACTTTCAGTCTGTGTGAGTCCCTTGTTCTGAAGCGGGTCTCCTGTAGACAGTATATATATGGGTCATATTTTCTTATCCATTCAGTCACTTGATGTCTTTTGATTGGAGCATTTAATTCATTTACGTTTAATGTTATTAGTGATAGGTACTTGTTTGTAACTATTTCTGTACTTTATGTCTGTGCTCCTTCCTTCTTTCCTATTTCTTCTTTTTACAGCATTCCCTTTAGAATTTCTTGCATTGCTGGCTTGGTAGTGATAAAGTCCCTTAGCATTTTTTTTTTTTTTTTTTTGCCTGCAAAGCTTCTGATTTCCCCTTAACTTTTGATTGATAGTCTTGCTGGATAGAGTATTCTTGGATTCAGTCCTTCGCTTTACATCACTTTGTATACTTTGTTCCATTCCTTTCTAGCTTGATGTGTTTCCGTTGAGAAATCAGTTGATAATATGATGGGAGATCCTTTGTAGGTAACTCTGTGTCTTTCTTGCAGCCTTTAATATTCTCTCTTTGTCATTAACATTTGCCATTGTAATTATGATGTGTCTTGGTGTGGGTCTTTTGGGATTCATCTTGCTAGGGACTCTCTGTACTTGTGTGACTTTTTTCTTTCCCGTATCAGGGAAGTTTTCTGTCACTACTTCTTCAAATAGATTTTCTAATCCTTGCTGCTCTTCTTGTCCTCTGGCACCCCTATTATATGTTTGTTACTTCATTTTGTGTTGTCCCAAAGCTCCCTTAGGCTCTCCTTCTTTTTAATTTTTTTCTCCAGTTGCTGTTCGGAGTAGGCTTGTTTCTCTACCTTATCTTCTAACTCACCTATTTGGCCCTCTGCTTCTTCTAGTCTACTGTTGAAACCTGCCATAGCTTTTTTGATTGTAGCTATATCACTTTTATTTCTTCCTGATTTTTGCATAGGTTGTTGATTTTCTCATCCTTCCAGTTTATGAACTGTGTGACCGTTACTCTGAATTCTTTTTCTGTCATATTTCATGCCTTTATTTCATTTATTTCCTTTCTTGGTGATTATTCTTTTTCTATCCTCTGGGGATTGTTTCACTGTCTCCCCATTTTAACTATCACCAGAAGGTCCAAACGCCAAGTTGTGGGGGCTTGAGCCATGTGCAGTGGAAGCATCGTACCACCTGTGTGTCACTGAAGAGCTCCGACACAGACGTGTGGCTGCCGTGTGTTGGTGGGGAGCCACACATGCCAAAAATCAGTCACTGGTGCTCAGTGCGGCCTCATGCACACACCTAGAATCAAGGACCCCACATGAGCTGTGCTGAAAAAGAGTCCCCGTGGGCATGTGCTGAAAATCAGAGTCCCCTAGCTCACTCCAGGAGTCAGAGTCCCTGTGTGCATGCACCGAGAATCGAGTATTAGAGTCTCTGTCACTTGGTGCAGCCTCAGTGTGCATGCACTGAGAATCAGGGATCCCATGCATGTGC
Source organism: Myotis yumanensis (assembly GCF_028538775.1). Classification (NCBI taxonomy): domain Eukaryota; kingdom Metazoa; phylum Chordata; class Mammalia; order Chiroptera; family Vespertilionidae; genus Myotis; species Myotis yumanensis. The sequence goes on from NW_027223760.1 coordinate 6,910,160, forward strand.
AATGAGAAACAGAGTCCCCATGTGTGTGCGCCAAGAGTCAAGTCACTGAAACTCAGTACTGCCTCTCACATGGAGAATCAGGGTCCCTGGTCTGCTTGGGGTGCCGGGTTGCTCAGCTGCTCTAGGTCACCGGGAGGCCCACTACAGTGCCATGGGAAACAGACTCCTGTGTGCGTGTGTACAGAGTCATTGTCTGTTGGCACAGCCACCCTGCATAGGCAGGGGCCTGGTCATGTACACACACTGCGGGAAACAGACTCTCTCTGTCCATACCCAGAGTCAAAGTCAGGTAGCACAGCTGCCCTGTGTTGGTAGGAGGCCCATTCCTGTGCCACAGGAAACAGACTCCCGTGTGCGTGCTCCCATAGTCAAAGTCAGGTAGCACTGCTGCCCTGTGTTGTTGGCAGGAGGCCTGCTGGTGCAGAGCAGGTCTAGCAGGTCCTATGCCACTGCAGCAGGTTGGCAGGGAGAGGGATGGGCTCTGTGACTCACAGAAATCTGAAGCTGGAATGTCTGGAGTCTTGGTGTCCGTGGGTCTGCAGCTGTGGTCACAAGTCTTTGTCCCGAGTGGCTGTAGGCATCTGAAACCAGATTGGGTGGTGGTTAGGCTAGGATCCTAGTCGCAAGCAGTTCTGTTCTTCAAAATGGCATGGTTTCTGTGACAGCACTGGCTGCCCCAGAGTGTTTGCAGTGGCAGTGGAGTTTCACAGTCTAAGACCGCTCAGTCTGGCAGTCCCTGGAAGATCTGCAGGATCTAATTGTCCTTAGCTCACACACACACACACACACACACCCCACACACGTCCACACACTCCTCTATCACTCCCTCACTCTCTCACATACTTTCTCTCCCTGCCTTCTTGCCAGTTGCCATCTTCTGTCCATTCCCTTTACTCTTGTACAGCCAGGGGTCTGGGTCCTCCTAAAGAAAATCCATTCATCAAATCATTACAGCCCGATAGTAAGGCTCTAATAACTACCCTAACTGCAGCTAAACTATTGTGGCATACCACATGCTTCCACATTTCCAGATTTAAACCTGTCCCAGGAACACCTCCATCACATGAGCTGGAGTCTCCTAAGTATTACAGCCACCAGATTGGGCCCACCAGACTCTGCCTTACCCACATCCCTGAAGAAGAGGAAGAAAGAGTAAGCACCCTTAAGCATGCCCCTATGTACTGACTCTTCCAATCCTGACTTCCCTGATAGCCCACCTCCTCTCCCAATAAAAGTCCTCCTAGTCCTAGCTACTGCCTCCCTCTCTCTTCACATCAGAATTCCCACCTTTCCATGGGGCTCCCTTCTACAAGGGGACTTTGATTACTGTTGAGACAAGATTTCCTTCTCTCTAGATCCTGAACATACCCTTTCCCTTCCTTGGGAGAATACTGACCTTGAATTGGATTAGGTCTCATTCTCATCCTATTCCAGCCCTCCTATCCTACTCCCTTAAGGGATTTTCTCACCTCCACTTATCTACAATGAGCACTTAACCTTACCCATTCCCTCCTTAGTTAGGAATTACTAGCTCTGCCTTTCTTCCCTCTCCTCTTCAGTGTATACCACCATCTCTATACCAATTAAGACATGGAATCAGCTAAAAATCACTCTAGCTTATAAAAAGGAAAAGGGAACTATGTTTCTCAGAAAGGCAAACCCTCTTCTAGGTAATTATCCCATGTCCCAGGCAAATCAAACCTCCCTTTTTTCCCATACCTATATTCTGTCTCTTACTAAGGTAGCTCCTTCCTCCCTCTGGGTCACAGGTCTATCACTCTACACACTCCACTAATCACCCAAGCCCCTTTATGCTTTACAGGCTATCTCCTATCAGCTTGCAACACCACAGTCAACCTAGACCAGGGGTAGGCAACCTTTTTGTGAGTGCGTGCCAAAACCAGCAAAATCTCTGACTCAAAATTCTTCTGCATACCAACCCTAATTTTTTGAGAACATGTTATGCCTACTTGATAACTCTTAAGGTGTGTGTATGTATGTGAAGAACCTTGAAGAAATAATAAAATTCATTAGAGTGACAAAAACACAGTATATGATGATGAAAAATACATTTATTTTTTAATGTATACATGTACACTAATAGTCCGACAGAAAACTTCATGACTCCGTTTGATATTATCAGTGGGACTTTTGCTGCTGCATCACTGATGACAGAGATTTTACATCGGGTTTATATTTCATGACCTTCAGAGATATGCAGGAGCTACTACTTTCATCCGTCAGGCAACTCCTATTAGGAGACTTAACAAAATTCATCACTGAGAACAAAGATTCACAATTGTAAATGGGAGATTATAAAAGAGGGTTTCACATGCCAGCAAAAGTTACTGGCGTGCCATATTGGGCACACGTGCCAGGGGTTGCCCACCCCTGACCTAAAATTACTGGATGGCCATTGGTCCCAACAGGATGACTACCAGGTCTCGCCAAAAGCAAGTGAATATTTCCTACAGCTAGCCCATTTTACTTCTCATCTAACCATCCAGGCCCAAGGTTTCAACTGATCCTTTCCTTCTCTTTCACTTTTCCCTTGGAAAACAGCCCATTATAGTGTTCATGCTTGTTTTCACTGCAATAGAATCTCAATCCACTCATCTGTCACCCTTTACGGGTAGCGCCATGGCAACTACCCTCTTAGTTTGGAGCATGGAACTGGAAAAAGGAACCTCATACCCTTTAGTCCATCTCTTGTCCCTACACCTTTCAGCTTGCCTCCATGGTCAGGAATTGTTCTTCCTCTGTGGAGAAAACACCTACATCTGCCTCCCAACTGACTGGACAGGAACCTATATTCTCATCTATCTCTCACCCAATGTAGATATAGCCCCCAATAATCAGTCTTTACCTGTCCCTGTAAACCATCATATCTGACAAAAAAAGGCAGTCCAGATACCCCTTTTCTCATAACGCTTCACATCACAGCCGGGATAGTAACTGGCATAGGGGGCTTAACCACTACTCTATCATATTTTGGAATCCTCTCTCAGGACCTATAAGAAAGCTCTGGATGCCTAGAAAGGGGCAAAAGTGGGAAAACAAGAACCTCACAACTCGGGTTACTTATTCTCCCCTTTCATATCAACTTAGACCCTTGATATTTTTTCTTCCATAAAGATAACATCTAAACCTCAGTTGTATTTCAGCTTCAGGCCCAGAAAAAGCATCTAAATCAGACAAGTGACACTGTAGCAGCCTCAGTACCAGCTTATACCTCCCAAGTCACTCAACGGGACCACTTTCAAACTGTCACCAATCAGTTTTTCAGGGAAATCATGCTGCTGTGACTCTTCACTCCAACCATGAGGAATCTATACAGTGCAGCCAACTACAATCAAAGACCATCCCCTGGTGATCTCGATGTCTCTGCTCAGCAGGAAGTAACTATGGAAGATATGATATTTGTCCCTATTCCATAAAATAAAAAGGCTGGAATGTTAGATTTGATCAAATAATTAAATCGATACCCCTCCCCTGAGATCTGACCTTTAGGCCACTTCACAATGGACATTCTCTTTCATTTATACCACATTCCACTTTCTAAGACCACATTCCACTTGTTAAGACCATTATCTCTCCCCTTGGTACTTTCCCAGGATCTAGACCTGCCCAGAAAATTCTCTGCCCAGAAAAGGCCCACCTAGAGTTCTTTAAAACCTCTGACTCCCCATCCCTGGGTGCTGGTACAATTTGGGGGTTCAGCCCATCTGGTATCCAGATGATCTAATCAATTTATAATCCCTTACCACTTTGGCCTTGTGAGTTCCTCCTTTGACAACCCTAACAGGAACTAATTGACATCTTCATAACATTTCACCCCAAAATTACAGAATATATATTCTCTTCAAGTGCACATGGGACATTTTCAAATATAGACCACATGTTAGGACATAGGCTAAGACTCTACAAATTCAAGAAGATTGAAATCATATCAAGAATCTTCTCAGATCACAATGATATAAAATTAGAAATCCACTACAATAAAAACAACCATAAACAATTAAACACATGGAGGCTAAATAGGATGCTGTTAAACAGCAAATGGATTACCAAAGAGATCAAAGAAGAAATTAAAAATATCTTGGAAACAAATGACAATGGAAACACAACAATCCAAAATCTATGGGACACAGTGAAAACAATCCTTATAGGGAAGTTCATTGAACTATAGGTTTACCTCAAAAAAAACAACAAGAAAAACTGGTAATAAGTTATCTAACCCTACAACTTAAAGACCTAGAAAGAGAGCAACAAGGAAAACCCAAAGTAAGTAGAAGGAAGAAAATAATAAAGATCAGAGCAAAAATAAATGACATAGAGACCAAAAAGGAAAAAAAAGTACAAAAGATCAATGAAAACAAGAACTGGTTCTTTGAAAGGATAAACAGGATTAATGAACCTCTTGCCAAACTCACCAAGAAACAAAGAGAGGACACAAATAAACAAAATCAGAAATCAAAGAGGTGAAGTAACGACTGACCCCACAGAGATACAAAGGATTGTAACATATATTACAATATAATAACCTGCACTCAATATATATATATATATATATATATACACATATATATATTCCGGTGCATGGGTGGGGTCCAGCCAGACTGGCCAGGGGGAGGGGATATGGGCGGTTGGCTAGCCTGCCTGCTGGTTGAACTCCTGGTCAAGGGGACAATTGGCATATTAGCATTTTATTATATAGTATATACACTGAGTGGCCAGATTATTATTCATTCAGAGATCATAATAATCTGGCCACTCAGTGTATAAGTTCAATGCAATCCCTATCAAAATACCAATGGTTTGTTTCACAGACATAGAACAAATATTTCAAAAATTTATATGGAATGAAAAAAGACCCCGAATAGCCACAGCAATCTTGAGAAATAAGGACAAAATTGGAGAGATCACAGTACCAGATATCAAGTTATCCAAAGCCACTGTTCTCTGAACAACCTGAATCTGCTACAAGAACATGCATATAGATCAATGGAACAGAACAGAGAACCCAAAAACCAACCAAAGCCATTATGCTGAATTAATATTTAACAAAGGAGGCAAGAGCATTTCAATGGAATCAAGACAGACTCTCCAATAAATGTTGTTGGGAAAATTGGACAGATACATGCAAAAAAATGTAATTAGAGCACCAACTTACACCAAACACAAAAATAAACTCAAAATGGATAAAAGACTTAAATGTAAGACATGAAACCATAAATTTTCTAGAAGAAACCATTGGCAGCAAAATCTCAGCCATCTCTCATAACAATATATTCACAGATACATCTCCTAGGACAATGGAAATTAAAAAGAAAATTTAAAAATGGGATTACATCAAAATAAAAACCTTCAGCACAGCAAAAGAAAACATCAACAAAATAACAATAGAGCCCACTGCAGGGAAGAACATATCTGCCAATGATATATCCAACAAGGGATTAACCTCCAAAATATATAGGGAACTCATACAACCCAACAAAAGGAAGCTAAGCAATCCAATTAAAAAATGGGCAAAGGACCTAAATAGACACTTCTCCAAAGTATACATACATAAGGCCAAAAGGCATATGAAAAAATGCTCAAAGTCACTAATAATCCAAGAAGTGCAAGTCGAAATGACAATGAGGTACCACCTCACACCTGTCAGAAAGGCTATCATCACCAAATTAACAAAAGATAAGAGTTAGCAAGGATATGGAGAAAGGGGAACCCTCATGCACTGCTGGAGGGAATGCAAACTGGTGTTAGCCTCTGTAGTAAGCAATTTGGAGTTTCCTCAAAAAACTAAAATTGGAACTACCATTTGACCCACATTTGATTCCACTTCTAGGAATTCCACACAAACCTACCATTTGATTCCACTTCTAGGAATATTCCCCAAGATTTCAGAAACACTCATCAAGAAGAATATAAGCACCCCTATGTTCATAGCAGCACAATTTATAATAGCTAAGATCTGCAAACAGCCTAAGTGCCCATCAGCAGATGGATGAATTAAAAAGCTGTGGTACATCTATACAATGGAATACTATGTAGTTGTAAAAAAGAAAGAACTCTTACCATTTGCAGCAGCATGGATGGACCTAGACATCATCTGCTAAGCGAAATAAGCCAGTTAGAGAAAGATAAGTATTACATGATCTCACTCATATGGGCAATCTAGTGAACAACATAAACTGATGAACAAGAATAGACCCAGAGACATAGAAACTTGAATAAACTGTCAAACCCCAGAGGGAAGGTTGGTCAGGGGGTGGGGGAGAGGTCAACCAATGAACTCATATGTGTATATGCATAATCCATGGGCATAGACAATTGGGTGGTGAAGGCCTGGGGATTGAGTCAGGAGTAGAAATCGGCAATGGTGGAGAAAGGGGATATATGTAACACTTTCAACAATAAAGATTAAAATAAAGTTCCTATTAAGAAAATTCTGACAGTCTATGGCAGTGGTTGGCAAACTCATTAGTCAACAAAGCCAAATATCTACAGTACAATGATTGAAATTTCATTTGAGAGCCAAAGTTTTTAAACTTAAACTATATAAGTAGGTACATTGTTACTAACTTGATTAGGGTACTCTTAAGGCTTAGGAAGAGCCACACTCAAGGAGCCAAAGAGAGGCATGTGGCTCTCGAGCCTCAGTTTGCCGACCACGGGTCTATGAGAACTCCCTTTTAAATAACTGTCCCTTGAGGCTTTTAAGATTCTCTAATTGTTTCTGGCTTTTGTCTTTTAAATGAGGAGGTATGTTGGTGTGGGCCTATTTGACTTTATCTTGTTTAGAACTCTCTGTGCTTTCTGGAATGGTGTATCCATTTACTTCACCAAGTTAGGAGAGTTTTCAGTCATTAAATTTTCAAACAGGCTTTCAATCTCTTACTCTCTCTTTTCTCCTTCTGGTACCTCTATGATGCAGAGGTTGTTATGCTTCATGTTGCCCAGAAGTCCTTTAAACTATCCTCACTTTTTTTGTTGTTGTTAATCTTCACCCGAGGATAGTTTTTTCATTGATTTTTTTTTTTTTTTTTTTTTTTTTTTTTTTTAGAGAGAGAGAGTGGAATGGGTGGAGAGAAAAAGAAAGAGAGAGATGTGAGACAGGCACATCAATAGTTTGCCTCTCGCATTGGTTCCCACAGGGCTGAGAACTGAAACTATAACTCTTCTATACGTGGGCTAAAATTCTGACTACTGAGCAACACCAGCCAGTGTCCCTCACTTTTAAAAATACCTTTTTCTCTTTGCTGCTCTGATTGGGTGTTTTCTGTTTGCTGCTCTGAAAGGTGGGAAGATCTTACATGATCATGTTCATACACCTCCTTCCTTCACTTTCTCTTTCCTCCTTCCCCTCAATATCCTCGCTCAGCATTGCCTTCAAAATAAGAGAAGGGAGCAGGGCCCAGATTTTCCAGGTAAAGAAATATTGGCGTTCTGGTGTGCATGTTGCGGGGAGAGGCAGGAAATGTGGGATTTGGTGCAGAGGGGACCTCTCCCTGGATTTATTTCTGAAACCTCCAGCAAACTTTCTCTCAGGATAGATTTCTCATTGCTTTCTGTTTCCTGCCTCTACTGATTTTAGGCTGTAATCTGTTTTAAATGCTGAGCACTAAAAGTTACTACCTCTTTCAAGGGTTGCTTCTCAGAGGATGTTTGTAAAAATAATTCATTTCACTATTTTTAGAATTTATAAATAAACAAGAAGCTTTTAGGAATGGAGTTGGGTGAGCAGAGAGAATTAGCTCTGAGGGAAGCTTGTGGGTGAAGAGAACTGGGAAGTATAAGAAACATAGCTTAGCATGCTAGCCCTCTGAGTACCCATCACCAACATCAATTTTGTGAACAAAGCTTATTTGTAAACATTCTGTGATTTCTCTTCCCACTTTACAAGAAGCTGTTTTCTACTCCCTATCTTTAAGGGATAAATACATAACTCTTTTTCCAAAAGGAGTGTCTGTCTTTCTAACAGTGTTTCAAGTTTATACTTGCTGGCTTCCTATGAGATGAGTCTGTCAGCCTATTCCAGTCAAAGTCCACTCTAATATGACTTCTATACACAGTTTTCTCTATTGCCAAACGTTTATAGGTAACAAGGAGACAAAATATTTAAAATGTAATATGATGTTTCTATTATACTAAGCATTGTTGAATAAGAAAAGAATAATCTTTTTCACAGATGTAGACTGGACAAAAAGATCAGAGAGAAAGAAAGAATCAGAGGAATTTTTTAATCAATTTATTTATTTGGCAAATATTTATGAAGTACTACTCTTTGTTGACTATTGTGCTTTCCCCAGGTAATAAGGGGAATACAAGACACAGATGGTCCTGCCATCATCACAAAGCTTACACCAAAAAGGGCAGCATAACAAGAGCAAACAACATCCAATAGTGATATGTGTTCTACAGGAACCACTGAAAATGTGATTGTAGCAAATAGCAAGTGGGCCCCAGCACAGCTTTATTGTTTGTAGTGATGCTGTTGAGGGGAAAGGTATTGGAGAGAAAAAAGATATTTTAGTTTTAAAGGCATCTGATCATAGAAGAAAACAGGATTGATGATGAGATAATAGGCTAGGAGCCCATTACATGGCAAACAAATAATACTGGCTTGGATGAAGATGAAGGTGGGAAGAATGAATAATTTTGCATGTTCTGGAGGTAGAATCTATGGGACTTGGTGGTGGACTGATGAGCAAATGATGAAATGTAACTGACCCCAAGATCCTGCTGCAGCCACTGGCTGAATGGGGATGAAATCTACTAAAATGGGGGCAGAATAATTTATGTGATCTGGAGACAGGACAGTTGGGAGGCTGGGGAGGTGAAGGGTTATATTTTGTCTAAGTTCTTTGTGAGATGCCTGCGAACTTGCCCAGTGGACAAGTTAAATGGGATATAAAAGTTCAGAACTCTGAGGTGGGTCTAAGCTACAGAGTACATACAAACAGCATTCAAAGCAATAATTTACTGAATAGATGGGAAAGGGCACCCAGAACCAAAGCTGAGGAAACACTTGAAACATGTTTGTGTAGAGAAAAAGCCACAAGTAAAACAAAACTGACAATGGGGAGATGAGGAGAAGTATTGGGAAATAGGGAAGTAGCAAGTTTATGGGAAAAATAAAAAACAAAAAACTGTTGGCTTCATGAGGTTTTGGTTTGCAGTTACTCCATTTCCCTAAAATGAGTTCTGTTTCTTATCTACAGGAATTCTACCTATGATGGCAGCTCAATTGCACAGTACGCCTTTCAACTTCAGTGAACCCAGGACCAGCCATAGTGAGAGGGTGCTCAGGCTTCCCAAGCCAGGTGGGATCGAGGGAACCTGACAGTGGATTCTCCTGTGCTCTCTGCCAGTCCCCATCTAAGCAAGAACAGAATATTCCCAGCCCCATTTCTTATGTTCTCTTACCTAACTCAGCTCTTTCTTTTCTCTCCACCCTCTGCACTGTCTCTTTATGATGCAGCATAACCTCTAAGAGGAAGAGTGGTTAAAGTATCCTGATTGATCCCAGGCTGATGAGTTTTTTTATTTCCTACTTCCTACAATGTGGACACATCAGAATGGCCAGTTGTAGCCTCTGTGGTTGTTTTGCTGCCACTCTCTTCAGCCTGAGAGAGGACTGGGAAAAGGGGATGTGGGAGGAATTGATTCATTCAGATTGCCAATTTTCCTGCTCCTGGTGGCCTCACTGTAACCAACAAATTCAACAGACTGGTTCACTCAGTTTCTCACACAACCCTCCTTTGACTTTCTTATCTATAGAAATAGACTATATCAGTTGAATGTTTGCTGGTTTGGCATCACACTACAACTTAGTACCCTAAAACCTCAACCATTTCTTTGGCAATCAATTTGATAGGTAGCTGGGCAGTCCTTGAGTCTGAGCCAACTGGGCTCATCTCAGCCAGACTCACTCATGCACTGGCAGTAAGCTGGTGGTTAAGTACACAACTGGATGATCTTTTTATTTTGTAGATTAAATTTATTGTGGTGACATTGGTTGATAACATTATAAAAGTTTCAAGTGTACAATTCTATTATCTATCATCTGTGTATTGCATTGTGTACTCACCACCCAAAGCCTTGTCTCCTTCCATCACCATATATTTCACCCACTTTACCATCTTCAACCTCTCATATTGTTGCCTATGACTCTGAGTTTGTTTGTTTGTTTGTTTGTTCCCCTGTTGCTTTCTATTTTATAGCCCATGTGAGTGAAATCATAGTTCTTGTCCTTTTTTCATCTGACTTATTTCACTTAGCATAATACTCTCAAGATCCAGCAACTGGATACTTTTGAATTGTATAGTCCCATTGTCATGTCTAGTAGTTAGCAGGCTCTTGGGCAGGCTAGGGTGATAAGGATAACCGGGCCTAATGTCCTTCATAATCAACCAGTTGCAGAGTTCTGAAGAGCAAGAAACAGCAAATCACAGGGCATCAGCATTTTTATAGTCTATTAGCATCATGCTTCTACTGCCCTATTGTCTGGAGCAAGTCACAGGGCCCACCCAGATGCAACAGGTGGAAAAACAGAATCAGCACCTTGTGGGAAGAGCTGCATATCCACATGCTAAAGAGGCGTTTATAGAGAGATGGGGTTAATTCATAGCCATATCTGCAGTCTATCACATAGACTGCTATATGCTATCAGCATTGGCAAATTGTTGCAGTGTTGGAGCTGGCCTTTGGTGACTTTTCAATTCACCTCCCATAATTTCTTACTTCTCTCTGGAAGACCAACTAATGCCCTCAGAATATCCTTAGGTTGGAGTCTTTCAGTGTGCTGCTAACTAAATAATAATCTGAACTCCCACCCACATTTTGTCTTAATTTTAGCCATCCTATAACCAGTGGTCTCATGTTCTGGAAATTTACTTCTCTCATCCCAGAATCCTGTTATCAAGTATGAGATACTCTGCCTTAGGGATGGTTTTTCTAATCCTTGGATTAGCAACAGCTTCACCTTAAAGTGTAGGGGAGATAGGGAATAACTACTGATTTTGTGGAAGTCCGAGTGGGGAGGTTCTGCAAAATCTCTCTTCTGATTGATATTTTTAAAAACTCATTCCAATTTACAGAACAGAAAAAGAGGGAACAATGGAAGTAAAGAGACCAGTGGGGGGACTGCTAAGTCATGGATGGTGATGGTAGCTTGGGCTAGTATGATGGTCTTCAGAATGGAGAGAAGCAGTCATATTTGGGGATGGAGCAAGAGAACTTGCAATGGGTCAGATGTGGAAGGTAATGGAGAGAGAGGAATCTGGAGAGATTCCTAGTTTGATCTGAGGTACTGGGTAAAAGGTGATGATATCTCTGAAAAATAAAATGGAGTTTACAATATTATCTGTAATATTGTCAGTGTGAAAATGTATACATTGACTCAAAGCAGACACATGTGGTTGTAATACAGGATTCCTCCCACAGGAATCAGTCTTATTCAAGGGCTGTGCTGACAGGGTCTTCCTTGGAGGAGAAACAGGCTCTCAGATGTGCTTGTCAGTTGACGTCTATGGTCCCAGTCTGTGCTCAACAAATTCTGACAACTTCAACTTTATACACACATGAAAGAGATAAACAGAGAATTACTGACTAGAAATAAGAAAGTGCTACATAGATGATTTGGTGTTTAACCTAAGACACAGTGATCTTTAAACATCAATCAGGTGGTAGTTTTATGCTGTTCTGTTATTAACTTCCAAGTGTCCTAGGAAGGAGACGTGCCTAACCAAGAGAAACTAAGAAAGTATAACTCGACTGATGCTACTCTGTATGAGTTGTTATTACTATTATTTATGTATCAAGAGATTTTAGAGTAACTCCAGAGAAATCTCAATACTTTCTGGCTAGCAGTCTTCTACGTATTAATTTAAGATAGGAAAACTTCACTAGATTTATAGGTTAAGGCAGGGGTCCTCAAACTAAGGCCCGTGGGCCACATGCAAATACAAATATTGTATTTGTTCCTGTTTTGGTTTTTTTGCTTCAAAATAAGATATGTGCAGTGTGCATAGGAATTTGTTCATAATTTTCTTTTAAACTATAGTCCAGCCCTCCAACAGTCTGAGGGACAGTGAACTGGCCCCCTGTTTAAAAAGTTTGAGGACCCCTGCGTTAAGTTCATAATATAAAAGTAAGGTATTTTATTCTCCTGTGGTTCAGAATCCCTGAAGAGGTGGCTGCATATGTGAAATATAAAGGAACACTTTGCCTTTCTGCCCAGGTGCCCTTTTTTCCCTTTCAGGGATGGGATGGCTTGAATATAATCCACCTACATTGCTTCTTAATGGGAAGAAGCAAAGTTCCATTTTGGATATAAATTGGGGGGAGGGGTTCTTCCCCTGTGATGTCCCAAAATCAGATTTGTGTTACTTCCTTCATTAACTTATGAGGAACAGCTACCAGCAGAGGCTCAGAGTTCTCACTTGTGTGCCTTCACCCATGGGCACTTAGCTTTCTAAGGTCAGAGAGAGTAGCCCAAAGGACTCCTGAGAAGGGCCTGGCATTCCCCAAGTCCTGCAGGAGGGAGGTGAGACCCAGGAGTTCCACAGATCTCCTGTGAGTGCAGAGGTGGCTCACAGACAGGAAACATTAATCTGTTTCTGAATCTCCACCTCCAGTGGGTGGGGCACAAGCAGGGTGAAAGGTTGGAAGTCAGTCCTAACACTGTGGCTTTTGTTTCCTGATTTCCCAGGGCTTGGAAATCAAGACCCCAGAGATTCACAACTGCGACTTGTCTTAGTGGGTAAGACTGGAGCAGGCAAAAGTGCCACAGGGAACAGCATCCTTGGAAGGAAAGCATTTCATTCCAGCATTGCAGCAAAATCCATCACCAAGGTCTGTCGGAAAGAGAGCAGCATCTGGAATGGGAGAGAAATTGTTGTCGTGGACACACCTGGCATTTTTGACACAGAGGTACAGGATGCTCACACACAAAGGGAGCTAATTGCATCCTCCTGACCACCCCCGGGCCTCACACTGTGCTCCTGGTAATCCCACTGGGCTGTTACACAAAGGAAGAACAAAAGGCTGTGGAGAGGTTGTCAATGTTTGGACCCAAAGCTAGGAGATACATGATTCTCTTATTTACCCAAAAAGATGACTTGGAAGACATTGAGTTCCATGATTACTTCAAGGAAGTTCCAGAAGCCTTTCAAGATCTGATGGAGCAGTTCAAGGATCGTCACTGTGAGTTCGACAATAAGGCGACAGGGGCTGAGCAGGAGGCTCAGAGGAAACAGCTGCTGGACCTGGTCCAGCACATACTGATGGAGAACAAGGGAAGATGCTACACTGATAAGATGTACCAAAGGGCCGAAGTTGAGATTCAGAAACAGATTCAAGTGATACAAGAACAATGTAGAGCTGAGCTGGAGAGAGAGAAAAGGAAGTTAAGAGAGGAGTATGAAGAGAACATTAGAAATCTAGGAGATAAATTGGAACAAGAAAAGAGAAAGGCAGAAATGGAGAAGCAATTTAAAGAAAAGGAGAATTACTATTCCTCCAGGCAGTAATGTGCCCGAGGTGAAGTTGAGAGTCAGAAAGATATACTTGACATAATCTTGAGAGCATTAAAGTTTGCTTCCTTTGTTTTCTCATTACTGTTCAAGGAAGGTTAAGCTAATGAAAATCTGTCTATGTTTCCGGAATATTTTCAAGTGTTCCTTCCCCATGTAACTCATTCCCCAAAGTCAGAACTCTCTGTTTCTGTTTCTCAAGTTCTCAGGACTGGGGAGTGTAATAAAGTTTCTTATTGGCAACTGGTAGCTATTTGATTTATTTAACAGGGGAGAGACACATTCTCAATTTGTAAAACTCCAAAGCAGAATGTATGCATGCTCCCTGTCTTCTGAACCATTTCTTAGAGACAGAGAAGGAGAAGGCAAGAGACCAAAAGACAATGACCCCAAGTTTTCTCTATTCCCGGGAACTGTTTCTCCTCTATATTCTTTCTAGATTGGCACATAATCTCTGCCTATGGCTTCTCCTCCACATTTTTGCCTTTGGGATGACAATGATCATTTTACCCATGTGGTTAACAGCAATCAATTATCTGCATTAGGTAATGGGTAGCTAGAGATACTTACAGAATTCCTTCAAATGAACATAAATTTGTTGAATTACATTCTTACGGAACTACTGAAATTGTTCCTTATCATCTGCACTCTGAAGAACAAAGAGCTGCCTAAAAAACAGATTACTCAGAACCCAACTAAGTGAAAGGCCAGAAAGAGCAAATGACACAGGTCCAACAGCTGAGAGAACAATGTTCAGTATATTCAGATGTTTCTGTAGAAAGTCTTTGAACAACCTTACAGTAACTACTTTGCTAAATAATTAGTTATCTCATTTTCTTGTGAAACTGTTACCACCACTCCTCCATCACCCTACACCTTGATGACTTACTACTAGGAGGGTCATCCCCACACTGCTTCCCCACCCACTTCAATTGTTTGCTTATTGCTACTATAATAAAAGTCTCCTATTCTCTCACATTCGCACAAAAGTGGAATTTCTTTTTTTTTTTTAATATATTTTATTGATTCTTTACAGAGAGGAAGGGAGAGAGATAGAGAGTTAGAAACATCGATGAGAGAGAAACATCGATCAGCTGCCTCCTGCACATCTCCTACTGGGGATGTGCCCGCAACCCAGGGACATGCCCTTGACCGGAATCGAACCTGGGACCCTTCAGTCCACAAGCCGACACTCTATCCACTGAGCCAAACTGGTTTCGGCAAGTGGAATTTCTTTTATCTTGGGAAATACCACTAATAATTCTTGAAAGAACACAGAGATGACTTTGACATTTTGGTAAAACTACAAGATGATTTTGAAGCTCAGCCTTGATCAACCCTAAGATCTCTCTCATTTGTCCTGAAAGTTTGGACCATGTTCTTAACCCCTCTTCCCAACAAAGACCATATTATCCTTGAATTCATTCATTATGTGCTGAAATTATGTGTAATCAAGGTTTCTGAGACATTTGTGTGCTTTCTGGTAATAAAAAGAAAAATCCCTTTAGAGCAAGCATGTCAAACTCAAAGGCTAACATGGGTCAAATAAACAAGGTTTAAGTTGCCAAAACCGGTTTGTCTCAGTGGATAGAGCGTCGGCCTGCGGACTGAAGGGTCCCAGGTTCGATTCCGGTCGAGGGCATGTATTTGGGTTGCGGGCACATTCCCAGTAGGAGATGTGCAGGAGGCAGCTGATCGATGTTTCTCTCTCATCGATGTTTCTAGCTCTCTATCTCTCTCCTTTCCTCTCTGTAAAAAATCAATAAAATATATTTTTTAAAAAAAACAAAAACAAGTTTTAAGTTTATGTGTGCCTCAAAAAAAAAAAGCTTCAATTTTCATAGAAACGTAGGTTTAGTTCAATAGAGACATGCTGAATACAAAGGGCTGATATAAATGAGTAATCATTAACATAAACTAATAGAATATTTTAATAAAAATTAATATTTTTTCTTGAACATTAAGTTACCAGACACTGAATAACTGCACAAATAAATAAACCTATTTTTCTTGTTGTCAGAAATTGAAATATTTTTTGTTGTGCACACCAAACAAGTCAGTCCAAGACTAATGACATGGCAATTGGCTGCTAAAATATTCACTGCTAATGTTAGTGGAGAGATATGGTGCACCTGTGAGTAAGGCGAGTAAGGGAAATGAATGCAACACGATTGTAGTAAGCAGTCATTAGCGAACGTTGTAGTTCATTATTAATAGTTATGTATAACAGGATATTGTAAAAATTAAGTTAATAAATTTTTATTAAAATATTTCTTGCATACTGTTATATTAGCTGGGCCGCAAAAATATTCACTGTGGGCCACATGCAGCCTGTGGGCCGCGAGTTTGATATGCTTGCTTTAGAGGTTCCAAAATGGCAGAGGAATAAATGGAAGCTACACAGACACTCTCCCAGAACCAAACTGGAATTACAACTAAAATACAGAAAAACCATCCTGAATAATCAACTGAAGACTAGCTGCAGAGAACCCCAACAACCAAGCATGGAAAAAGGAGACCACATCGAGACTGGTAGAAAGTGTAAAGACATGAGAGGGCTGGCCAGGTTCCCACAGAAAGCAGCTCAATATATCTCAGCTGTGGAGTTTTCTCAAATGAGCACTATGGGGTCTAAACCCCAAGCTGGGCCCCCAGCCCAGAACACCAGAACTGAGGAAGGTGCCCACATAACAATTAGTTCTGAAAAGCAGCAGGGTTTCTGTCTGAAAGGGAAAGACAGCTGGAAATGCAGGTATGCTCTTAAAGGGCCAACACACAACGTTTTGTGTGCAGCTACTCACCTTAGGCTCCAACAGAGGGAGGGTAGAGTGGACTAGAGCCTTATATGAGAAGAATCTAGGGTTGGTGACTCTGGGATACAGAAGGCAGCTGCCCAGTTCCCTGTGCTGAGTAATTCCCTTATGTTGCAGAGGACATCTTTCTCAGGCAGACATTTACCATCCAGACAGCGTTTGCCTGGAGGGCAAGCCATTGACCTACCCTGTTGGAAAATATCTCACCCCATCTCGGAGTCAATAGACTGAGGATCATCAGGACTGAATTATGATAAGACTGCAGGCAGAGGCAAGACTCTGGATGCTTTCAATCTTAACCTGATCTATTTCTGGGCCCAAGTTAGGAAAATCAGACCTTGCTGCACATCATGGTACATTCTAAAGCAGTGGTTCTCAACCTTCCTAATGCCGGATGGTCTATGGCAGTGGTTCTCAACCTTCCTAATGCCGCGACCCTTTAATACAGTTCCTCATGTTGTGGTGACCCCCAACCATAAAATTATTTTCGTTGCTACTTCATAACTGTAATTTTGCTACTGTTATGAATCATAATGTAAATATCTGATATGCAGGATGTATTTTCATTGTTACAAATTGAACATAATTAAAGCATAGTGATTAATCACAAAAACAATATGTAATTACATATTGTGAAATATTTATTTCTAATTACAAATAAATGAAATTTTGTCTTGAAGCATGGTGTAGCATGGGTAACAGTCTTAATATAACAACAGTAAACTACATTGCTACGTTTTGTGACAGTATGTGTAAAAAGCCAACGTCAGTGCGAAGGTTGAGATTGCTTCTTTCTCACCAGATCAGAAATTCTCGGGGCAGTCTTTGCAAGAGCACAATGAAGATCATCTTCCACAACAAGTCTACTTCTGTATTTAGACTTGATAACCAACAAGCTGGAAAACCCTGTTTCACAAAGATATGTTGTTGGAAATGGAAGAAGAAGGCACAACACAGTCTTAGACAGAACAGGATATGACTGCAAACACTTGATCCAGAATTTTGTAACTGGCATTGTAGAGAAATCAGTTCTCGCTGCATTGTTGTTAATAAGGTCAATGAACTCCTCTTGTGCTGTCTCAGGAACATCTTCAACTTTGACTGTGAATGGGCTTGTGGCAAGTGAAAATGGGGCATCAGGTAGATTTGGAAAATACGATGAAATTTCATCTGCAAGCATGTGCAAGTGTTCCTTCACAGAAATTATCATCGTAATCCTTTTGTCTGGTTCGATGTCATGTTCCTCAAAGAAAGCAGATAAGGTAGGCAACATGTAAATTTTATTTTCATCCAGTTTTTTTGCCAAAGCTTAAGTTTCATTTGGAATGATTGGATATTTTCAGACAAATCAAGGCATGTTGCATTTGGTCCTTGCAGTGATAAATTTAATTCATTCAAGATGGCAAAGATGTCAACCAAGTAAGCTATTTTCTTCAGTTCACTTTTATCACCAAAAAGTGCTTTGAACTGTGGTCTTGCTTTCTGATTAAAAAACATTTTGAGTTCATCACGAAGCTCAAAAACACGTTTTAAAATTTTTTTCTCTCAACAACCATCTCACTTCAGTGTGAAATAGCAGAGCATTGTTTGGCACATCCAACTCGTTGCACAGGTGAGAAAACAGTTAACTATTTAAAGTGCTCACCTTTACAAAATTGACACAACTTATGACGCTTTTCATTACTTCTTGTAACTCTTGTGGCAGCATCTTCGTTGCTAATATTTGCCAATGAATCATACAGTGGGTTGCAATGACTTTTGGTGACTCATTCAGTACCAAACGTTGAAATCCAGATTGACATCCTAGCGTAGCTGGAGCACCATCTGTGCAAACATCACAACCTTTTCCCAAGAGATCTTATGCTCTTTCAGAAATGAACCAACTGTGTCAAATACAACACATGCAGTAGTTGTCATTTCAAGAGGTTTGCAAAAAAGAAACTCACCTTTAAAGTCTCCATCCTTATTATACCTCACGTAAACCAGTAACTGTGAACAGTTTGCAATGTCTGTAGATTCATCAAGCTGGATACTAAATATTTGAAGTGGAGCAGATGTAATTTCCTGGATTACCTGATCAAGAATATTAGCAGACATGTCATCTATTCTTCTGCAGACAGTGTCGTTAGATAAGGAAATTGCACTCAATTTTGTAACAAATTCGTCTCCGATCATAACTTGAACAATGTCTTTGGCTGCTGGCAACAGTAAATCCTCAGCAATGGTGTGAGGTTTCATAGCTCTGGCAATTCTGAGTGCCACCAAATATGAAGCTTCAACAGCTGCTATGTTTTGTTTGTGGTACTTGCCACCAGTGTCAAGTCTGGCTTTCTTGAGTCCATCAGCTTTGCTTCTAAAATAGTTGGTATCCTTGCCGGCAAAGCTTGGATGCTTGCTATCAAAATGGCGTTTTAGTTTGTTCGGCTTCATTGATTTGGCTGATAGAACTTCACAACAAATAACACATTGCGGTCTCTCAATTCCTGCTGTAATTATTGAGGTAAAACCATACTGTAAAAAATCCTCACTATATTTTCTTAACGTTCTTCTCTACACGATCCATCGTCATGGGATGGTTTGCTAATGAAAATAATATATAACAACAGCTTTAATAATACAAAAGATGATACATGGCATAGTTCAGTCAATACAGTTCATTCAAGTTTCCTATGATTTACCACTCTGTGTTGATTTTTTTACATACCTGTTACTGTCACAAGGGGGCAGAATTCACATCAACCACAGCTGAAAATAAAAAGATCGATCAGCATCCAGATTAAGTTTCCATGGTACAGATTTTTTTTTTTTTTGCAGTATTTGATGATTTTACAGTACATAATTTTACATTTACCCAGTAATTATAATTCATGAAGTGTCATTTTACCTCCAATACTGCTGCTTTCAACATAGTAGCTGCTTTTAACAGAGTAGCTGCTTTCAACACAGCAGCTGCTTTCTACACAGTAGCTGCTCTCTACACATGTGTGACTGGTCTGCATAGTATATTATGGTGCCAACTCTGTCACATACACCTGTATTTGTATAGGGTGTATGTGATGGGGTTGGTGTGATGATGTCATCACGCCGGGAACTCGTATGTGGGCGTATCTGCATGAGAGTGGACCTGCCTGAAGACGGATAGAGGAGCGGTGTCTCGGTTCCTAAGACCATCAAAAATATGTGTTTTCTGATGGTCTTAGGCGACCCCTGTGAAAGGGTCATTCGACCCTCAAAGGGGTCGAGACCCATAGGTTGAGAACTGCTGCAATAAGGAGTCTATTTGTTTCCTCATGTCCTGCAGTAATCCCTGCCTACCATACCTATCCTTGACCCCCTCCCATGCCCCGTTCACTGATGTGCTCTGTGCAATTGTTCTTGATGTGAACACGTGAGTTGCTGAGACCCAGACTCAGAGCTAAGATCTCTATGAGGGAAGAGATGATGATGATTTTCTGTAACATGGCAACAGTATGGTGGTTACCATAGGTAAGGGGAGTGGGAGGAGATATAAGTCACAATTTAAGAAGAATTTTAGAAAATCAAGGTGCTTTTTAACAGAAAGACAGAACTTGAGAATCATTACCCTAGATACTCCATGTTTCATATTTGTTTGTAAACATAGATGAGACTGCTTGTTTTAAAAGCATATGTTGGTTGGAAACCTCCTGAAAGTAATCTGAAACAAGCCCCCGTACAGAGAGCACGGAGAGACCTAAGAAAGTGGCAGATCACTGAAGATTGGTAGGTGAGTGCCAGATAGGTAATAAGCCAGAGAACTTACTAACAAGGCTTGTCTTGTGTGGCCCCAGTGTTACCATAGATGGTCAGTTGGAGCATCTGGAAGTCCCCCATTGGCCAAAATGGTGCAGGAGGTTGTTCTTACACTAAGCAGTCAAAAGCTAGAAAGAAGAATAGACAGGGCCCTAGTGCACCAAAAGCTAGCAAGATAATTGGATAGAAAAAAAACCCTCCCTTCCTACCCCTGTAAAAACCTTGGGCTTAAGCAGGAAGGGGATATGGTCTTTGAGATGGGTTGTGTGGCACCAGAATAAAAACTCTTTCCTTTGGAACCAGCAGCTGCCTCATGAGTTTGGCTTTCATTGTTTCAGGCAGCCAAACGACTGGGAAATCGTGGACTTTGGTAAGTCCTTGGGGGCTTGGGTCCCAGCTGCCTGTGGCAGGCCAACCCAGGAGGGGGACTATGGGGATTTTCTAGCAGCTGCCCAGAGCTTTACTCAGGGAATTTTCCTGCAATCCTTCTCAAGGCATCAGACATCTGACATGCTTGGCTGGTGAAAGGACACAGGATTCTGGGAAGCAGATAGACTCCAAGACTGGTTAAGTTGAATTGCTATGCACACCTGGGTCCTCTATCCATGCTGCTTAGACTTTGTACAACTTGGGTCTAGTTAGGACCATTTGTGGTACCAGTTGGTAAGCTATCCTGGGTCATCCCTGCTGCTTTGGCTTCATGCCACTTGAGCTTTGTGTCACTTAGGCTTTGTGTCATTTGTGTCTGGTTAGGACCACTTTCAGTATCAAATGGAGGGAGATAAGACCCTAGGAATTGCTTATGAGCAGTTAGTCCATTAGTTTAGACTATTGGATTTATGGATTCAGGAAGAAAAGGAAAAGGAGGAAATGAGTCTCTTTAATGCCCAGAACACAGGGACACAGGATTAGCAGCAAGAAGATCTCCTCTCCCCTGAAATAGAGCCCAGAGGGACTACAGCCCCACCCATGTATGATGAAGGGATGGTTTCCTCCTCAAAGAACCAGCAGGGCACCCAATTTGGCCAGAGAGCATGTCAAATCAACAGAGGGACAATTCCCTTTGAGGCAATACCCTTTATTTGGTGGAATAAATTGGGAAAACAAGCCTGCTGACCAGTATTGTGCCCATAATTCATTTTCCACTTTTGGTTTACTGAATTGGAAGAATTCCAACCCCTTATATAAGGAGTATTATTAAAACATGGCAGATCTTGTCACCTCCAGTTTTGGCACTCACCATCCAAACTGGGCAGATGTACAGGCTTTCCTTAACACCCTATTAACATCAGATAAAAGTCTGCTGTTTATCAATAAAGCTGAAGAAGATGCTTATCATCTCCATCAAGAAAATTTCCCTGGCTAGTGTGGCTAAATTAGTTGAGCATTGTCCCGTGAACCGAAAGGTCACCAGTTTGAGTCTAGGTCAGGGCTCACTCCCAGTTGCAGGCTCAATCCTCAGTAGAGGGTATGCAGGAGGTAGCCAATTGATATTTCTCTCTCACATCAATGTTTCTTTCTCTCTCTCTCTCTCTCTCTCTCTCTCTCTCTCTCTCTCTTCCTCTCTCTCTCTCTCTCTCTCTCTCTCTCTCAACATATCTTAAAAAGGAGAGAGAGAATCCCAATGAGACCCCCAAACCAGGGCAATTCCCTTGACAGAGCCTAGCTGGGACTTAACTAGAGCGGAACTAGAATTCCTAGAATATCAGAAAGATGCATATTGGAAGGGCTTAAGAAAGGAGTGCTTAAACAAAAGAGCCTGAATGTGATACAGGCTGTTCAACAGAAACCAAACAAAGACCATTTTGAAGTTTTAGGAAGAATCTATCAGGCATATCAAAAGCACACTGATGCTGACCCAGAGGCACCAGAAAATGTCCAGATGGTAAACATGATTTTTATTGGAAAAAGTGTCCTGGATATCAGAAGTGAGCTTCAAAGTTTAAAGGGGGCATTGGGAAAGACTCCCTCCCACATAGTGGATATTGCCTTTAAAGTTTACCTTGGAAGCAAGGAAATTAAAGCAGGCCACCATTTTCTTAGAAACAGTGTGAAGAAACCCTAAAGAAAGGCAGGACCCAGAAAAAAGGAGGAAAGAACTACTGCACATTCAATCAATGTGCCTATGGCAAAGAGGAGGGCCATGGGAGAAAGGTCTGCCCTGAAATAAAAAAAATGAAAAAGACAAAGAATAGACAATCCTCTCTAAGAAATGTTAGAAAGGAATGCAGGTGTGGTGTCAGATATTGGAGTGACTGAGCAATTACAAAATTGCTCAGTCAGTACAAGGGATTCCTTCAACTTCTACAACACCTAGTTTAGGTATCAAAACTTTAATCATAGTTTTCTCTACATGCCCATTGTTGGGCCAAGATTTATCTTGGACATTGCATGCACAAGTAAAGTTTCCCCTGGAGAAACAATTATGATGAGAAGTTCCCCTGAAACATTATCTTTATCTGTAAGTGCCCTGACTTGTCTGGAAGGACCCAGAAGTGCACTATCAGTACCCAAGATCTACAAGTAGGTCAATCGAGTCATTTTAGCCAACAGAGCTCAAGCATTCAAAGTGACAATGGACCATTGTTTACTTCAGAAATCTCCCAGAAAACAGGACAGGCACTACAGATTCAATGAAACTACATGCATCTTGGAGACTCCCATCGATGGGGAAGACTGAGAAAATGCATCACACAATAAAGAAGATCCTGGTGGAAATATGCCAGGAAACACATTTGAAATGGGACCAGGCATTCCCAATTGCCCTACTCTGGATTAGGGTAGCAGTTCCCAAAATGAATTTAAATAAAATCCTTTTGAAATAGTTTATGAGATACCCTTCCAAGTTTCTGTTTTAAGAACACCCTTTTAGATCTAGAACATGTATCAAAAAGCAAACAACATGTACAACACTTAGGGCAAACACTAACAACTTTGCACAAGTTTCCTCATTGCAAGTGTATCTACCTGTTGTCAAGCCCTTACACCAGTTCCAGTCAGGAGATCAAGTCTTACTAAAGACCTAGAAGACATAAAGTCCTGAGTTAGCAGAGAAATGGACCCATTCCTATGGAGACATGCTAAAAACTCACTCTTCCCTAAAGCATGTATAAACTAAACCTATAAGCAGGCATTGCTTGAGGAGGACTTGGATCTAGCTGCTGCTGCTGATATTGCTAGGGAAAGCTGCAACAGTACTCCTGAAAGATATTTAAAACTCCTCTATTAGAAAGGGACAGCACCTCCAAAAGCTATGTGATAATGGTACTTTTTATTTTTGTTTTATAATTGCTACTAGAGGCCCGGTGCACAAAAATTTGTGCACTCAGGGGGGAGAAGGGGTCCCTCAGCCCGGCCTGTGCCCTCTCACAGTCTGGGACCCCAGAGGAGATAATGACCTGCTGGCTTAGGCCTGCTCCTGGGTGGCAGAGGGCAGGCCCAATCCCTAGGTGCAGCCCCTGGTCGGCCTCAGAGCAGGGCTGATTGGGGAGTTGGGGCGCCATCCCCTGTCATGCACAGAGCAGGGCGGATTGGGAGGTTGTGATGCCACCCCTAGTCACGCTCAGGGTATGGCCGATTGGGGGGTTGGGGCACCGCCCCCTGTCACACTCAAGGCAGGGTGGATAGGGAAGTTGCAGCTCCACCCTCTGTCACGCACAGAGCAGGGACTATCAGGGGGTTGGGGTGCTGCCCCCTGTCATGCACAGAGCAGGGCCCATCAGGGGGGTTGGGGCTCCATACCCTGTCACACACAGAGCAGGGTCGATCAGGGGGTTGGGGAGCTCCCCCCTGTCACGCACAGAGCAGGGCCGATCAGGGGGTTGAGGAGCTATCCCCTTTCACACACAGAGTAGGGCGAATAGGGGAGTTGGGGCACCGCCCCCTGTCACACACAGAGCAGGGCGGATCAGGGGGTTGGGGTGCTGCCCCCTGTCATGCACAGAGCAGGGCCCATCAGGGGGGTTAGGGCTCCATACCCTGTCACACATAGAGCAAGGCGGATCAGGGGGTTGGGGCGCTACCCTCTATCACCCAAAGAGCAGGGCCAATCAGGGGGTTGGGGTGCAGCCACTGTCACACTCAGGGCAGGGCCGATGGGGAGGTTATGGCTCTACCCCATCACACACAGAGCAGGGCCCGTGGGAGGGGGGAGTTGAGGCGTTGCACCCTGTCACACACAGAGCAGGGCCAATCAGGGGGTTGGGATGCCGCCACTGTCACACTCAGGGCAGGGCCTATGGGGAGGTTATGGCTCTACCCCATCACACACAGAGCAGGGCCCATGGGGCATGTTGGGGCGCCGCCCTCTATCACCCACAGAGCAGGGCCAATCAGGGGGTTGGGGCGCTGCACCCTGCCACACACAGAGCAGGGCCGATCAGGGGGTTAGGGCGCTGCACCCTGTCACACACAGAGCCGCAGGGCGATCAGGGGGTTGGGGAGCTCCCCCCTATCAGGAACAGAGCAGGGCTGATCAGGGGGTTGGGGCGCCACAACCTGTCACACACAGAGCCGCAGAGCCATCAAAGGGTTTGGACGCTGCCCCCTGTCATGCTGATCCCGGTATGGGGAGGCCTTGCAGCACCGTTGATCCCAGTGCCAGGAAGCATATTACCCTTTTACTATATAGGATAGAGGCCTGGTGCACGGGTGGGGGCTGGCTGGTTTGCCCTGAAGGGTGTCCTGGATCAAGGTGTGGGTCCCCACTGGGGTGCCTGGACAGTCTGGGTGAGGGGCTGAGGGCCGTTTTTAGGCTGGCGGGTGACTGAAGTTCCCAACCGCTCCTTTCTTTCTTTCTTTTTTTTTTTTATTCTGGGCCAGCTTTAGCTCTGAGGCTTCGGCTGCTGAAAGCAGGTTTCTGGCCTTTGTTTACCTTCTGTATTTGATACAATGTTGCAGTCCGGCTGGCTGAAGCCCGGCTGAGTAAAGCAGGTTTCTGGGGTTTTGTTTAGCTTCTATATTTGCAACATAGTTGCTTAGAGTTGCAGCTGAGAGCCCGGCAAGTCAGGCGGGGAACGTTGGAGTCCTCCGTCACTGAAGTAAGCAAGCCTCCCTGTTCGCATCAGCTGCCAGGCTTCCGGCCGCCATCTTGGCTGGCAGTTAATTTGCATATCTCCCTGATTAGCCAATGGGAAGGGTAGTGGAGTGACACCAATTTGCATGTTTCTCTTTTATTAGTGTAGAAACTTTATGGCCATGCTGGGATTAATAATGCCTTTGTCTGCAATTTGCAGACAGTGGCTTCATTGGCAAACAAATCCACTGTTGGGTGGGCTACACAAAACCTCACCCAGGATTAGATTGATGGGGAGCTTTTAGACTCTCCAGTTTCTAATTTAATTACAATTCTCCCTACACTACTAAGCATACCCATCACTAATACTGCAATGCTGCCCATCTACAATACAGACTTTTGAAATATGAAGCAGTCTACCAGCTTTGCTTGTCTAGCAGTACTACCACCTAGACACTGCATATGCCATCTTCCTAACATAGCAATACTGTTTCATCAGGTAAAGACTTCCCTTCATTCTTGACTGTCTTCTTCCTTTAGTTGAAAGCAAGAATCTCTAGACCAAGGGATAGGTAAGAGTACTCCTTTGACAGCAGGAAGAAACTACAGAGGATGGACCTTCATCCATTTACTCCTTTTTTTTTTTTTAACATCTAAGACCTTTTATTTATTTATTTATTTTTATTTTATTTTATTGTTTAAAGTCTTACATATAGTAGTACATATATCTTCTTTTTCCCCCATTGACCTTCCCCTAGCCTCCCTTAACCCCTTGTCGCATGCCCTTATCCCACCACCACACACTCCCCCCCGCCCCGCAGTGTCTTGTGTCCATTGGTTGTGCTTATATGCATGCATACAAGTCCTTAGGTTGATCTCTTTCCTCTTCGCCCAAGCATTCCTGCTGCAATTTGACAGTCTGTTCAATGCTTTACTGCCTCTGTATCTATTTTTTGTTCATCAGGTTATAATGTTCTTTATTTTCCATAAATGAGTGAGATCATGTGGTATTTTTCTTTCATTGCCTGGCTTATTTCACTTAGCATAATGCTCTCCAGGTCCATCCATGGTGCTGCAAATGGTAAGAATTCCCTTTTTAATAGCTGCGTAGTATTCCACTGTGTAGATGTACCACAGTTTTCTAATCCACTCATCTGCTGATGGCATTTAGGCTGTTTCCAAATCTTAGCTTTGGTGAATTGTGCTGCTATTAACATAGGGGTGCATATATCCTTTCTGATTGGTGTTTCTAGATTCTTGGGATATATTCCTAGAAGTGAGATTACTGGGTCAAATAGGAGTTCTATGTTTAGTTTTTTGAGGAAACTCCATACTGTTCTCCACAGTGGCTGCACCAGTCTGCATTCCTACCAGCAGTGCACAAGAGTTCCATTTTCTCCGCAACTTCACCAGCACTTGTCCTTTGTTGATTTGTTGATGATAGCCATTCTGACAGGTGTCAGATGGTACCTCATTGTTGTTTTGATTTGCATCTCTCGGATGATTAGTGACTTTGAGCATGTTTTCATATGTCTCTTAACTTTCTGAATGTCCTCTTTTGAAAGGTGTCTATTTAGGACCTTTGCCATTTTTTTATTGGATTATTTATCTTCCTTTTGTTAAGTTGTATGAGTTCCATATAAATGTTGGAGATTAAACCCATATCGGTGATAACATTGGCAAATATGTTCTCCCATGAAGTGGGCTTTCTTGTTGTTTTGTTGATGGTGTCTTTTGCTGTGTAGAAGCTTTTTATTTTGATGTAGTCCCATTTGTTTATTTTCTCTTTAGTTTCCAATGCCCTAGGAGCTATATCAGTGAAGAAATTGCTTTGGCATATGTCTGAGATTTTGTTGCCTTTGAGTTCTTCTAGTATTTTTATGGTTTCCCATCGTATATTTAAGTTCTTTATCCATTTTGAGTTTATTTTTGTGTATGGTGTAAGTTGGTGGTCTAGTTTCATTTTCTTGCATGTATCAGTCCAATTTTCCCAACACCATTTATTGAAGAGACTATCTTGACTCTATTGTATGTTCTTGCCTCCTTTGTCAAATATAATTGAGCATATTGGTTCAGGCCAAATTCTGGGCTCTCTATTCTATTCCATTGATCTATATGTCTGTTTTTGTGCCACTACCAGGCAGTTTTGAGAACAGTGGCTTTGTAATACAGCATGATATCTGGTATTGAGATCCTACCTACTTTGTTCTTCTTTCTTAGGATTGCTGCAGCTATTCGAGGTCATTTTTTATTCCAGATGAATTATTTTTGGAGAGTTCATTCTAGGTCTGTGAAATATGCCCTTGGTGTGAAATATGCCCTTGGTGTGAAATATGCCTTTTAATGGGGAGTGCATTGAATCTATAGATTGCTTTGGGTAGTATGGACATTTTAATGATGTTGATTCTACCAATCCAAGAACATGGTATGTTCTTCCAGCTGTTTATGTGTTCCTCTATCTCTTTTTTCAACGTCTCATAGTTTTCTGAGTAGAGATCTTTTACCTCTTTAGTTAAGTTTATTCCTAGGTAGCTTAATTTTTTTGGTGCGATGGTAAATGGGATTGTTTTTTAAGTCTCTCTTAGTAAATTCACTATTGGTGTATAGAAATGCCATAGATTTCTTGGCGTTAATTTTGTATCCTGCTACATTGCCAAATTTATTTATTAACTCTAATAGTTTTTTGATGGAGTCTTTAGGGTTTTTTATGTATACTATCATGTCATCTGCAAATAAGGACAGTTTTACTTCTCTTCCAATTTGGATACATTTTATTTCTTCTTCTTGTCTAATTCAATGGACAATATTTCCAGTACTATGTCGAAGAGGAGTGGTGAGAGTGGGCATCCCTGTCTTGTTCCTGTTCTTAGGGGAAATGGTGTTAGTTTTTGTTCATTTAGTATGATGTTGGCTGGGGTTGTCATATATGGCTTTATTATGTTGATATATGATACTTCTATTCCCACCTTGCTGAGAGTTTTTATCAAAAATGGGTGTTGAATTTTGTCAAATGCTTTTTCTGAATCAATTGATATGACTATGTGGTTTTTTTCTTTCAGTTTGTTTATGTTATGAATCACATTTATTGATTTACGGATATTGTACCATCCTTGTATCCCTGAGATAAATCCTACTTGGTCATGGTGTATGATCTTTCTGATGTACTGCTGGATCCGATTTGCTAAGATTTTGTTGAGGATTTTGGCATCTATGTTCATGAGGGATATTGGCCTGTAATTCTCTTTCATTGTGTTGTCTTTCCCTGGTTTTGGTATTAGGGTGATGCTGGCTTCAGAGAATGATCCCTTGTATGTAACTTTCCGTCTCTCTCTAGCCGCTTTTAAGATTCTCTCTTTGTCCTGAACATTTGCCACGGTAATTATGATGTGTCTTGGTGTGGGTCTTTTCGGGTTCACCTTGTTTGGGACTCTCTGTGCTAGTGTGATTTTTTTCTTCCCCACCTCAGGGAAGTTTCTGATATTTTTTCTTCAAATAGTTTTTCTATCCCTTGTTCTTCTTTTCCATTTGCTTTTCCTTGAATGTTTGGTAATACTCCTGGGTGAAGCCGTCTGGTCCTGGGCTTTTGTTTGCTGGAAGCATTTTGATGACTGCTTCAATTTCTTCCATAGTTATTGGCCTATTGAGATTTTTAGATCCTTCCTGATTGAGTTTTGGAATGTTGTATTTTTCTAGGAATTTGTCCATTTCCTCCAGGTTGTCTAGTTTGTTGGAGTAGAGTTGTCCATAGTATTTTTTAGCAATCATTTGTATTTCTGTGGGGTCTGTTGTGTGTTTTTTTGCCTCTATCATTTCTGATTTTGTTTATTTGGGTCCTCTCTCTTTGCTTCTTGGTGGGCCTGGATAGAGGTTCATCAATCTTGTTTCTCCTTTCAAAGAACCAGCTCTTGGTTTCATTGAATTTATGTATTGTTTTTTGTTTTTTGTTTTTTTTTTTTGGTCTCTATGTCATTTATTTCTGCTCTAATCTTTATTATCTCCTTCCTTCTGCTCACTCTGGGCTTTTCTTGTTGCTCTCTTTCTAATTCTTTGAGTTGTAGAGTTAGATGATTTACTACCATTTTTTCTTGTTTTTTGAGATAGGCCTGTAGAGCTATAAACTTCCCTCTCAGGATTGCTTTCATTGTGTCCCATAGGTTTTGGATTGTTGTGTTTTCATTGTCATTATTTTCCAGGATGTTTTTGATTTCTTCTTGATCTCATTGGTAACCCAATCAATATTTAATAACATGCTATTCAGTTTCCAAGTGTTTGAGTATTTTGGGTTGTTTTTATTGTAGTTTATTTCTAATATTATGCCATCGTGGTCTAAGAAGATGCTTGGTATGATTTCAATCTTCTTGAATTTGGGGAGACTTCATTTGTGATCCAATATGTGGTCTATTTTTGAATATGTCCCATGAGCACTTGAGAAGAACGTATATTTCGCGGCTTTGGGGTGAAATGTTCTGAAGATGTCAATTAAATCCATCTGACCTAGTTAGTCATTTGGGATTTCTTTGCTGATTTTTTGTCTAGAGGATTTATCCAGTGATGTCAGTGGTGTATTAAAGTCCCCTACTATGATTGTATTGTTGTCGATTTCTCCTTTCATATCTTCCAGGATTTTTTTATATATTTGGGTGCTTCTGCATTGGGTGCATATATATTTATCAGGGTTATATCCTCTTGTTGTATTGATCCCTTTAGTATTATGAAGTGGCCTTTCCTAGCTCTTGTTATGGCCTTCTCTTTGAGGTCTATTTTGTCCAATATAAGTATTGCTACCCCAGCTTTTTTTTCATTTCCATTTGCCTGAAAGATATTTTTGCACCCCTTCACTTTCAGTCTGTGTGAGTCCCTTCTTCTGATGTGGGTCTCTTGTGGACAGCAAATGTATGGGTCATGTGTTTTTATCCATTCAGCCACTCGATGTCTTTTGTTTGGAGCATTAAGTCCATTTACATTTAAAGTTATTATTGAAAGGTACTTGTTTGTAGCCATTTCTATTTTTTGTGGCTGTTTTCTTTCTGAGCTTTGTATTTCTTCTTTTTACACCAGTCCCTTTAGCATTTCTTGCATTGCTGGCTTGGTGGTGATAAACTCCCTTAGCTTTTTTTTGGCTGTGAAGTTTCTTATTTCCCCTTCAATTTTGAATGAGAGCCTTGCTGGATAGAGTATTCTTGGATTCAGTCCTTTGCTTTGCATCACTTTGTAAATTTCTGTCTATTCTTTTCTGGCCTGATGTGTTTCTGTTGAGAAATCATTTGATAATCTAATGGGAGATCCCTTGTATGTTACTTTCCGTCTCTCTCTAGCTGCTTTTAAGATTCTCTCTTTGTCCTGAACATTTGCCATGGTAATTATGATGTGTCTTGGTGTGGGTCTTTTCAGGTTCACCTTGTTTGGGACTCTCTGTGCTAGTGTGACTTTTTTCTTCCCCACCTCAGGGAAGTTTCTGATATTTTTTCTTCAAATAGTTTTTCTATCCCTTGTTCCTCTTTCTATTGTTCTGGCACCCCTCTTATTCGTATGTTGTTCGTTTCATGTTGTTCCATAGCTCCCTTAGGCTCTCCTAATGTCTTTTAATTTTTTTCTCCAATTGCATTTCAGTTTGGGTGTGTTTTACTTCCCTGTATTCTAATTCGCAAATTCAGTTCTCCAGTTCTCCTAGTCTACTGTTGAAACTTTCAATGATGTTTTTTATTGCAGCTATATCACTCTTTATTTCTTCTTGGTTCTTACATAAGTTATTAATTTTTTCATGCATTACTTTTTGATTCTTACATAAGTTGTTGATTTTTTCATCCATTTCTTCTTGATTCTTGCATAAGTTGCTGATTTTTTCCTCCATCCGGTTTATGCATTTTAGGACCCTTAATCTGAATTATTTTTCTGTCATGTTGCATGCTTCTGTTTCTCTTAGCTGCTTTTCTGGTGTGTCCTCTTTTTCTTTTCTTTGGCGATTTATTTGTCTACCTGTGTTTGATCTCACCAACATATCTAGTTGTTGAGTCTTTCAGGGGCTGCTCCTTGGGTGGCAGTGGCTTCTCGGGCTGTGGTTGCTCCTCGGGCAGTTGTGGTAGCAGGTGCTCCTCAGTTGGCAGCAGCTCCTCTGGTGGGTGCTATTCACAGCCATGGTGGCTCCTCTGGCTGGTGGGAGGAGGATTCACACACAGCTGCTGTTCCTCAGACAGAGGGTGTGCTGATCACGAGGATGCTGTTCCTTGGATGGGGCAGGCTACACACGCAGCTGCTACTCCTTGAACTGGGGCAGACTGCTCACAAGGCTGCTGATCCTTGAATGAGGGCTGGCTGCACGCTGCTGTTGTTCCTCTGATGTGGTGGGCTGCTTGTGGGCCTACTGCTCCTTGGACTTGGACAGGTTGATTGAAGGCTGCTGCTCCTCGTACGGGGGTGGGTTGCTTGAGCAGCTGCTGTTCTTTGAATGGGAGTGAGCTGCACACGTGGCTGCTCCTCCTTGGACAGGGACGGGCCACTCACCTGGCTGTTGCTCATCAGACAGGTGCAGGCTGTTGTGGCTGTGCTCCTCGGACCGGTGCGTGCTGTGCAGGGCTGCCACTCCTCGGATGTGGGCGGTCTGCTCACACAGCTGCTGTTTCTCGGGTTGGGCAGGCTGCTCGTGCAGCTGCTGCTGCTTCGACAAGGGCAAGATGCTTGAGCAGCTGTTGCTCCTTGGACTAGTGCAGGGTGTGGGCTGTGTGCAGCTGCTGCTCCTCAGATGGGGGCGGGCTGCACAGGGCTGCCGCTCCTCAGATGTAGGTAGACTGCTCATGCGGCTGCTGCTCCTTGGACAGGTCGGACTGCTCACGTTATTGCTTCTCCTCGGATGGGGAAGCAGGCCATTCACACAGCTGCTGCTCCTTGGACAGGGGCAGGCCACATGAGGCTGCTGCTCTTAGGCTTGAGGCAGGCTGCTCATGGGGCTGATGCTCCTTGGACAAGAGGGTGCTGCTCACGTATTTGCTGCTCACATGGTTGAAAAAATAATGTGAAAAGAAGTAGGAAATAAAGCAACAAACAAAAAAAGGATAACAAAGAAAAAAGCAAAAAAAAAAAAAAGAAGAAGAAAAAAGAGTAACAAAGAAAAAAGCAAAAAAAAAGCTAACAAAATAATAATAAAAAAATAAAAATGAAAAATTGAAATGTCATTCCATTGGCTGGCTTAAGATCCCAGTTTTCTGGAATGTCTGTGATTTTTGTTGTTGTTGTTGTTGCTGGGACTGAAAGCCCCTCTATAGGCCAGACCCTGTTAACTCCCAGGGACTAATCAGATTATTTTAATCTTTCGTCCCATTCAGGGTGGAATCTGGGTGTGGCTGTATTCCTTGCCTGGGGCCTGTAGTTATAGCCTCAGGAGAAAATGCCTGCCCAAGGCCTGGGCTCCAGGGTGACTCAGCACTCAATTTGCTGCCACCTCTCCTGGACCCCTTTCTCTCCCCAGCCTCTCCCAGATTCCACTCATCCACACCTTCTCCCGCTCTTCAGCACAGGTGAGTGTCTGTATCTGAAATGTCCTATGATGTTGGGGTCCAGCCCCAGCAGGTCCAGGGGTTATTAGTGCCTTGTAGATACTGCACTAACATTTATTGTTGATAAATGTTGATAAATGTTCCATCCAAAGGTGTGGACGGAATCGGCGAAGAAGGAAAGTCACGGAGGCAGCCTTCAGTTGATCAGCAGCCTAGCCAGGATCTCTAGCCAGGATCTCCAGCCAAGTTCTGTAAGGTAGTATGGAGATTTTAATGATGTTGATTGTACCAATCCATGAATATGGTATGTTCTTCCATCTGTTTATGTCTTCCTTTTTCTCTTTTTTCAGTTTCCTTTAGTTTTCCGTGTATAGGTCTTTTACCTCCTTAGTTAAGTTTATTCCTAGGTATCTTAATATTTTTGGTGTGATGGTAAATGGGATTGCTTTTTTAGTCTCTCTTTCTGTAAGTTCACTATTGGTGTATTGAAAGGCCATAGATTTCTTGTCCATTTACTCTTGTAAGATTACAAGGGTACAGAGTTTTGAAGAGTAGAATTGTAACCGTAGACAATCAGTTGGAGCTCCCAGGATTCTCCCCCATTTGTCAAGGTGCACAGGAAGAGGTTCTTAAAATAAGTGCACCAAACACTAAAATGATTGACAGAGCTTGAGCATACTGAAACCTACAAAGATGAATGGAAGGTCTCAAGCATCAAGAGCTAGCAAGATAATTGGATAGAAAAAAGGCACTCCCCACCCTATCCCTATAAGAACCATAGGCTTGAGCAAGAAGTAGAAATGGTTTTTAGACAGGAGTCCACTATTCTCCCATGTTGCATGGCACGTGAATAAAACCTCTTCCTTTTTGCACCAGCTCCTGCTTCACGAGTATGGTTTTAGTTGTGTCAGGCAGCAGAACCTACATTTGTCTTACACCAAGACAAATATCTTCCATACCTGCCTGCTATATGTGAAAAGCAGAGGCCTTACCTGGGCTGAGTCACATATACTATACAGTACAGGTGGTCTCTCTCAAGGCTGTGTCCTGAGGCAGCCCTTGGGAAGAGAAAGGCAAGCTGAAAGCACGTTACAAGATAATTATCTACACTAATAAAAGAGAAACATGGTAATTATCCTACAACTGTTACCCTTCCCATTGGCTAATCAGCATATCCTTATGCAAATTAACTGTCAGCCAGGATGGCGGCCAGCAGCCAGGCAGCTGGAAGCGAACATGAGGCTTGCTTGCTTCAGTGACGGAGGACTCCAACATTCCCCGCTGCCTTGCCGGCCTCTGAGCTGGCAGTTTGAAACATTCTAACAAATATAGAAGCTAAACAAAACCCCAGAAACCAGCTTTCAGCCGGCCGGGATCTCAGAGCTGGAGTTATACATTGTTTCGATTATAGAACACAAACAAACCAGATACCTGCTTTCAGCAGCGGAAGCCTCAGAGCTAGAGCCAGAGCTAAAGCTGGCCCAGAATAAATTTTAAAAAGAGAAAAAAAAGGAGCGGTTGGGAGCTTCAGTCAACAGCTGCCAGCCTAAAAGCAGCCCTCAGCCCCTCACCCAGACTGGCCAGGCACCCCAGTGGAAACCCCCACCCTGAAGGGTGTGTGACCAGCTGCAAACAGCCATCATCCCCTCACCCAGGCTGGTCAGGCACCCCAGTGGGGACCCCCACCCTGATCCAGGACACCCTTCAGGGCAAACCAGCCAGCCCCCAGGCCTCTATCCTATATAGTAAAAGGGTAATATGCCTCCCAGCACCAGGGTCAGCGGAGCCGCAAGGCCTCCTGGCACTGGATCAGCATGACAGGGGGCAGTGCCCAAACCCCCTGATCGCCCTGCAGCTCTGTGTGTGACAGGGGGTAGGGCCACAACCTCCATATCCACCCTGCTCTGTTCCTGACAGGGGAAGGCCCCCAACCCCCTGATCAGCCCTGCTCTGTGCCTGATAGGGGGGAGCTCCCCAATCCCCTGATCACCCTGAGGCTCTGTGTGTGACAGGGTGTGGTGTCCCAACCCCCTGATCGGCCCTGCTCTGTGTGTGACAGGGTAGAGCCATAACCTCCCCATAGGCCCTGCCCTGAGTGTGACAGTGGCGGCGCCCCAACCCCCTGATCGGCCCTGCTCTGTGGGTGACAGGGGGCGGTGCCCTAACTCCCCTATCGGCCCTACTCTGTGCGTGACAAGGGGGAGCTCCCCAACCCCCTGATGGGCCCTGCTCTGTGCATGACAGGGGGGAGCTCCCCAACCCCCTGAGGGTCCCTGCTCTGTGCATGACAGGGGGCAGCGCCCCAACCCCCTGATTGGCCCTGCTCTGTGTGTGACAGGGGGTGGCGCCGCAACCCCCCCATCGACCCTGCCTTGAGTGTGACAGGGGGCGGTGCCCCAACCCCCCAATCGGCCCTACCCTGAGCGTGACTGAGGGTGGCATTGCAACCTCCCAATCCGCCCTGCTCTGTGCATGACAGGGGCGGCGCCCCAACTCCCCAATCAGCCCTCCTCTGAGCCCGACCAGGGGCTGCACCTAGGGATTGGGCCTGCCCTCTGCCACCCGGGAGCAGGCCTAAGCCAGCAGGTCGTTATCTCCTGAGGGGTCCCAGACTGTGAGAGGGCACAGGCCGAGCTGAGGGACCCTCCTCCCCCCCCCTCCCCCGAGTGCACAAATTTTTGTGCACCAGGCCTCTAGTATATATATATATACTAGAGGCCTGATGCACGAAATTCATGCGGAAGGCGGGGGGGTGTCCCTCAGCCTGGCCTGCACCCTCTTGCAGTTCAGGACCACTGGCTCCTAACCACTTGTCTGCTTGCCTGATCTCTCCTAACCACTTTGCCTGCCAGCCTGATCGCCCCCAACTGCCCTTCCCTGCCAGTCTGATCTCCCTAACTGCTCTCCCCTGCTGACCTAATCGCCCCTAACCCCCTCTGCCTCGGCCCAGTCACCATGGCTTTGTCCGGAAGGACATCCGGAAGGTCTCCTGGTCTAATTAGCATATTACCCTTTTATTAGTATAAAGACCAGAGAATGTCTTAAAGAAAAAAGAAAGTGTGTACTGTTAAGAATTCTCAATCACCATTCTAGTAGCAGAGATGACCCACTCTAATTACGTACTTGGGGGACAATAAAGTGCATGGGTTTCCTACAAGTTGTAAACACAGGTTATAGACGAGACAAGGGAGACTGCTGGTAAGAGTGAGTAAATTGCACTCTAACCCTCAGGGAGTGAATGATAACTGGAATGCAGAAAGATGGTTGGGTAGAGAAGGTATGACTTTCCACATAGGGTTGCAACTAGTCAGAGATAACCTTGTAGAAAGAGAGACATGAGAACAAATACCCTGACCTTATTTTTCTACCCTGAAGAGATCTCCTGCTTGGACTTCCCATTGGCAGAAGCCAAGCAGAAGTCAAAGAGCCAGAGATCCCACTGATGTTATTAGGTAAGACAAGGGTCTCAAGGTCTGGGACATTCTTACAATATGCTATTGCTGATAAATGTTAAAATATACCACAATAGTTTTCAGACTATCTATAAACACTATGAGTTTGCTAAGAATTCACCCAGAGAAGTGTAGTCAACTGCAAAGATAAAATCAATGTGAAATTGACCAAATAGAGAATATAAGTAATAGCTAAGCTTCTCTTCAGAAAGATAGAGCTTTGGATATGAATCCTCTGTCACCTTTACTTGCTGCAAGTAAATAAAATTACCTAACAATTACAATTTGTTCTTGAATAGAAGACCCCAAGTGGCAAACCACTGAAGTTCTATGAGTTCCACATAGATCAGCCTCCTTGGGAAAAGAGCGAGGGTGAAGGAGAGAACAGTACAGATCTTCAGAGGCAAGTGAAAAATATTTGGCACAGAATGTATTTTGAGTTATAGTCAGGGACATTTTAAGTTAGAATGGTATCGTAAAAACTAAAGAGAGGAAAGGAATAAGGGAATGTAGTAACTTCTAGACTTCCTTGGACTACTGTACCATCTTGCTGAAGAAGCCTGATACTGCACTAACAAAGTGCTCAGAGACATGAACTGAAATAATGTGAATCACCAGTGGTGCTAACACTTGATGTATGCAAGAGATCTCATTTGAATTTTTCTAAATTGTGTCTGTAAAGTTTCCATAATATGTTATTGCCTGATTATACCAATTTTGTAACTTTCTTAAACTTTTTGGTAATTGGTGGGGAATGGTCTGGGAAGATGCTTCTGGTTAGCTGTTGCTGCATAACAAACCATCCTGAAGCCTAGTGGTTTAAAGTAACAACAATCTATTTTTCTCATGAATCTGAAATCTTGGAAGATATGGTAGGGATGGCCAATCTTTGCTCTTTGCTGCTTCATCTGAGGTAGCTCAGTTGGCAGCTGAAGAATCTGCTTTCATGTTGCCTCCCTTGCACAGCTGGTAAGTTAGCTCTGCTGGCAGATGAAAGACCAACCAGGGAAATTGGCCAGTGACTGATGTCCTCTTCATGTGGCCTCTGAATGGGCACCTTGGGCTTCCTTACAACATGGTGGCCAAGTTCCAAGGGTTCGTACTTCAGAGAGTCAGGAGGCATTCTCCCTATCTGAGAAGCCACAATCATCCACTACTTGTCAAAGCAGTCAGAAAGTCCATTGAATCTCAAGGCAGGGGACACAGACCTTGTAACTCAATAAAAAGGAAAAACAAGCTCAGATAATAATAAAAGAAATGGTGGGATATAAAATATTGCTATAATCATCTTTTAAAAATACAATGTACTACAGTGACAAATCATGGTCAATTAAAAAGAAAAAAATAAAATTTATATTGTTACCAAAACCTATGCTACTTATTTGAAAGCATCTTCCAAATCCCATTAATAACTTCTACAAATATATTACTTTCAGCTGTTGACCTTACATTTTTAATTAGCTCATCATACTCGCAGTTTAGAAATTTTATTTTTTTCTCCTTTTCTTGCTGCAGTATTTTCCCCTGAGAACATTGCTCTTCTACTAGTGTAATTTTCCTCTCTAATTGGTTAGCATAGATTATCTTCAAGGCTTCTGCCTGACATTTTGTCCATGCCTTGTAGATGGCGTCAGAAAAGCCCCTCCGTTCTTCTGCACCATTTCCTCTGTCATCTCCACCAGCTCCTGCAGTTGAGCTTCCTTCTCAGCCTCCTCTGCACTTTGGTTGCTATTGAAGGCACAGCAGCGGTTCCCACATTCCTTTGATGATGCTCTGCAGGCTTATTTCTGCATTTGCTGTAAACTCCTGCAGTGTCACATCCCCTAGTTGATCTTTGTGAGTGAATAAATGATCATGTGATTCATGGCTGGTTCCCCAAAGAGAGCCTTGATCGATGCAACAGTTTTCTGCTCAACCTCCATGTAGTGGCCCAGCTGTAGAACTAGGATGATGGCATGGGGCCCAGGGTAGGAGAAGAGGACACACAGGCTGATTTCCTCACAGGTGGTCTGCAGTGTCTCATGGGTGTGAAATAGCCCTGGGGTGTCCACGACAAGAAGGTTCCTCCCCTTCCAGTGTCCCATTGCTCTCTGACAGCTCTTGATAACAGTATGGGCACCATCCTAGAATCAAATTCTCTTCTCCCAAGGATGGTGTTTGCTTTGGCACTTTTTCTACTTCCAGTTTTCCCCACCAGGACAATCCTCAGCTAGCCATGTTCTTTCAAGCAGCTCTGGGGTGTAGATGCCCACAAGACCTTAAGGAAAGGAATTAGAAGGGGAAATGGTCAACTTAGCTAAGTAGAGACCATTCCTAACCCTCTTTTCTTCATTCTTTCCTCCCTAAAAATTTGTAATGATCTATTATTCATATTGAACCCAGTAAGAGCAGAGAGATGACACATTTCAACTACTGTGGAAGAAATAATAAAGCAGAGTTTTCACACAAAAGAGTACAAGGTCTAGGTGTTTTCACATGGAACTCACTTAAACCTTACAGATATGATCATCTTAATGTGATGTGAAATATTCCTGATCATGTAAAAAAGATAGAAACCTTTCAGTTCTAATATGAGTCATGTATGATATTGATACCAAAGTATAACAAAGTTTTCACCAATAAATAAAGCTATAGACATATCTCATTTGGAAATATTAATAAAAAATAAATCTAATTGTATTTTGTGTGGTGGATGAATCACATAAAGAATTAGTCCAGGAAACTTGAAAATGCAATAATTTTATTGTCCATCTTTATTTACTCGTTTATTTATTTTACTTTTGAAGTTTTTATTTCAAGATGTACATCTTCTGTTATTCCAAACAAAAGTCACAAAATTAAAATCTTTCCACCTTTGATGGTGGCTTAGATGGTTAGAAGTTCACCATCCTGTGCACCAAAAGATTTTGTGTTCGATCCCCTGTCAGGGTGAGTACAGGAGACAACCTATTGTTGTTTCTCTCTCTCTCCCATCTTCTCTAACATCAATAAAAACATATCCTCAGGTGAATATTTAAAATATCTAAAAAAATAAATAAAATATTTTATTCATTCAAAATAAAATTAAAAAAATACTTCTCCCAATATATAAAGAGGAGACAAACTACAGAAATGTCAGAATGGTGACGACTTAAAGAAGGAAAGGGAATAAAAATTGTAAAAAGGGTTAAGATACATTATCACAGACTTCTGCTAAAATTACAGAAGGCAGTTTTAAGATTTTGAAAGTGAAAGACTACTCAGTTCTTCTGGAAAAGTTATCTTTAAATAAGCATTTAGAATATGAGAATTTCAGGAACAATACTAAGCACTTAATATACAAGTAAAAACTCATAGATAGTGTTTAAATAACTAGATTGCAATATATGATAATTAAAACATTATAGAAATTGTTTTTTGTTGTTAGGCCTAAACCTCATATCACTGACTTTAATTTAAGATTGTTAATATAATTTATAAATCAAATATTATTACCATCTAGCAAAATTGCATGTAGCTACATTAAAAACCAAACCTTTTAGCTGTTACTGAAGAAATTTCACTAGAACCAGTGGATATTAAGAAATGCAACTCAAGGTGAGTGGAAAGGAGGCTCTCAAAATTTATTTATTTAGCCCATACACATCAATGAAACAGCAAATTTTCATACAGATATTACATTTGTGCCCATTTCAAGGTTATAAAGACTTAGAATTTAGTTTGACGACTAACTTGAAAATAATAAATTGCTCATGAACATAATTCTAAAGCTTATTAGAGGTAACCATTTTAAATGTAAGCAAAAAGTAGGAGGGCCTTTTAAGTTTTCTTTGCAAATTATGTTCAATTAAAGAAGACTTCCCTAACTCCTGACTAAGCAAGGTCCCCCGACACTTCCTTCTATTTATCACAATTGTAATTCCCACCTTAAACAAATAAGAATGTATTTCCTTCTGGACTGTTAGCTACAGTCTTACTCACGGCTCCTGGGCACACCTAATTATTTGTTGAATTAAAGGAAAAAAGGTTCCAAGTTTAAGAATGAACATGTCTGTCTTTACTTGTATTTATTCAAAGTAACTTTAAATAATAAATCTAGGTTGGTCTTTTGCCAAAGTGTCAAGCAGTTTACTGAACCATTGAGCTTTGGGAAAGCAGGTAGTATAAGGAGAACACACAGTAGGCACTCAACATATGCTTGCTAAATGAAACAAATAAAAACTAATCCTACATAATAAAATGGTAATATGAAAATAGCCTGAACGGAGGAACAACCAGTGGCTATGATGCTCAAGGAAGGCCTCTCCTCAGTGTCCTCCCACAGCGGGAGCACAACTCAGCCAGAAACTGGGCTCAGGCAGATATCCCCCAAGGGGTCCCGGAGAGGGCTCAGGTCAGGCGGAGGGAGCCTGCAGAGTGCATGAATTTTAATGCACCAGGCTTCTAGTACTACCATAAAATGAGCCAAATGAGATCAAATTCAGAGACTGCCAACACACACAAAATTAAAAGCCATGGTGCCCATGCTAATGCTTCCCACTGTGTTTGGAGTACTCTGATTTTCCTCCTTCTACTCCCTAGGCCAGTGGTCGGCAAACTCATTAGTCAACAGAGCCAAATATCAACAGTACAACGATTGAAATTTCTTTTGAGAGCCAAATTTGTTAAACTTAAACTATATAGGTAGGTACATTGTTATTAACTTAATTAGGGTACTCCTAAGCTGGCCTTTGCTAAAAACGTCCTCAATCTGATTGAGGTATGTTCACTGAGGTCGACCCCTTCCAACTCTCCCATCCGCACTCGTCTTGTATACTTGTTTTGTCTATCTCGTTTCTTTCATCCTCTCTATATGTCCAAACCATCTCAACATACCTTTCTCAATCCTCGACACTACATCTTCTTTCACTCCACAACGTTACCTAAAATTACCTTAATAAACTTTACTTAAAGTTTTAAGTCTTAGTTAAACTATAGGTATGTTGAATAAAACTTGATATCATACTTAATAATGATATTATTTATTGATAAAATTAAATTTCTTACAATTTACTTTACAATATCCATAAAATTAAATCATGACAATGACTGACAAACACTAATGTGAACAATGGCCTTGCATCTCCTTGGAAAGTTTGGTTAAGTCAGGTTTGTATGTTGTTGTTTTTAACTTTAGGGATGATTCCAGGTTCTCATCAATAAGACGACTTCTCAATTTACTCTTGATAAGTTTCATGCTTGAAAATGATTGTTCGCTAAATATGTAGACCTGGATAAGGAAAGAACAGCAAACGCTAGTTTTTTCAGTTGATTATATGAGTCAGGAATACTATTCCAGCTGTTAAAAATCAACATATCTTCCTTCTCCAGGTCTTTCAAAGCAGACCACTTGTGCTGTGAACTAAGTTCACATTTGTTTTTCTCCAATATTTCCATATCAGCACAAAGGTGTTCAGATTTTGAGCTCCACAGTTCTTTGTTTTTTAAATCCAGCAATTGCATTTCAAAGTTGCCAATGTCAATATTAAAGGGAGAAAATTTAATTCTGTTACAGTAGCATTGAGAGGTTTTTTTAACAAAGGGTAACGTCACTTTGCTGTTTCTGAATTCCTGAAACCTATTGAGAAAAGCTTCCCTCATATTTAAAAGTGTTGTTTTGAAATAGCAAATGTCAATATCAGAATTATTTTCTTGTCAATGTTTCAACAGGCTTGGAAAGTGAATCAAAATTTCTCTTTCAAAATCTTGAGCAAAAAGAGATAATTTGTTTTCGAATGAAATAACTTCTTCTAACATCGAAAAAATTGTGTTTCTTTTCCCCTGTAGTTTACGATTACACTGATTTTGATGAGACGTAATGTCTACCATGAAATAAAATTTTTGGATCCACTGATAGTTCGTTAGTTCTGGATAGTGAACACCCTTCTCAAGGAGAAATGCTTTATTTTCTGTTAATAAGGAAGTGAAATGTTTCAAAACGTTTTCTCTTGATAACCAACGTACCTTGTTATGCAGCAGAAGATCTGGGTACTCACTCTCCATTTCAGCTCATGCATGAATCTCACGCACCTCCCCCTGCACCATGTCTCCCATCCCTCGCCCCCCACTTCTTCCAATGCCACTTCTTCGAAATAGACTCACTCAGGCCGAAAACTGACTTCTGCGCATGGGTCACGAAGTTTCAATCACACTGTACGTGCGTGCCCGCACGTGGTATTTTATGGAAGAGCCACACTCAAGGGGCCAAAGAGCCGCATGTGGCTCGCGAGCCGAGGTTTGCCGACCACTGCCTAAGGCATCTATGAATTCTATTTCAACCACTTCCCTCTTCCCTTTTGGGAACCTATGAGTGTGCTTGGAGAAGCAATTAGTTGTCCAAGAAAACATAAAAGGCAGCTTCTGGCAGGACCAGTTTCATTCAGGGAATATGGAGAATGAAGTGAAACTGGGGCAGTGGTGGAGGCATTTTGAGTAGGAAATGCAGTTCTGGCTCTGCTCTGGACTCATATATATGCAGCCTGTCAGGGTGAGCTTCATGGATGTGTGCCTTGTAGGTTTGCTCAAGGATCTGTGCTTAGAGGGTTTAAAGCTCTGTACTGTCATCTTCAAATTCTTCATGATTTTTAAACAATGGGCCTGGTATTTTCCTTTTGTGCCAGAACTTCTGAATTATATAACTGGTCCTGATCTGTGTCTTTATTGGAAATAGAAAAGCTGTTACCTGGGTTCCTTCAAGGTGACCAAAGTCATTCATACCAGTAATTGGTCCAATAATATGGCCATTTACACCATCATTTCCAAATCTATCTGCTTCCCTCCATGGGTAGCAACCCTATTGTCCTCTACTTCATGCCACATCTGGTCTCCTTAGTACCTATCCTCAAGCTTAAGCATTGACTAACCCACTTTCTCAATCTAGTGAAGCAAAATGTGTAATCAAAATTTAATCTATTTGTGTGATGCAATGGAGAACTAGAACATCTTGTCAACCATAAGAGATTCAACAGCCTGCCTCTCACCTGGAAACAATTTCCAGATCCTTTTGGATCCATCCACTGGTAAATCTAGGATAAGCTGCCTCTGTCTGGGCCTGGAGAGGGAGAAGGTAGGAAGGCTGGGAGGGAAGGTTGCATCTACTCCCTGGGTGTATCTTTATATGCCATACAATGTAGACTTTCAACCATGTAAGAACCATATGATAAAACAAACAAATAAACAAACAAAAACAGAGAGATTTTGATCATTGGAAGACTTTTCCCAGGCCTCTCCTTCCTGTTTTCCACTTGGCTCCCAATGGTTTATACCCCTTTGGCTTTGTACCTGAGTTTTGTTAATTTCTGAATGAGTAACTTGAAACCCTCCTGAAAGAATAGACTCAAAACTCATTTTGTATCATCACCAGCAAGACCCAAGGATACACCAAGCCCTATGTCC
The DNA here is from genome assembly GCF_028538775.1 of Myotis yumanensis. Classification (NCBI taxonomy): domain Eukaryota; kingdom Metazoa; phylum Chordata; class Mammalia; order Chiroptera; family Vespertilionidae; genus Myotis; species Myotis yumanensis. The sequence continues at coordinate 6,953,651 of NW_027223760.1, forward strand.
ACTTTCTTCTTCCAGAATGACCCCGCAGTCTCCCAATGCACCAGGGAAGGTGATAGACACTGTGCCTGGCTTTTTTGGGGTAAGATTTATGTCATTTAATAAAGGCCATTGGATCCACTACTATAACCCCAAACACCAAATATAGCTTTGGTAATTTTGGTACAAGAGCAAGCACATGGAAGAAAAGGTTTCAACTTGGCAAAATGAAAGCACCCACCAAATTAGGGGAAATATTACTGTCTCTTTAAAGGCAAACAGTTTTTCCACAGGCTCCACCCAATCTATGCTTCCTGGTTCAGTGGTTTAAGAGGCTGTGAACTCTTTTTCTTCGCAGTTAAAACAAAAGCACCAGCTGGAAGAGTATCTTTGGAGAACATTTGAGAACTCATCAACTGGTTGAAAAGAAGGTGAGTCTGGCTGAGAAGCAGCCCTGAGCACTAGAGTTGTTTGGGCAGCAGGTCTATGGAGTGTTCATGGTGTGGGTTCTGGTTCCAGGAAGAACCAGGTTCTGTGCCAGAAGCAGAGAGGGGGTGGGGGTTGGGGGGAGGAGGGTGCTGTCAGAGGGTAGTGAAGGAAGATAGGGAGGGGAGTCAGGAGCTTTATTAGTACAACTAGAAGCCTGATCCATGAAATTCGTGCAAGGGCCTTGGCCAACATAGCCCTGACAGCCTGCTTCTGCTGGCACTCCCAGCCCTGGCTTCTTCTGGAAGGACGCCCAGAAGGTAGTTTCGTCTAATTAGCATGTTATGCTTTTATTATAGTTGTTACATGTCTCATATTGAACAGGATACTTTTGTGCTGACTGGTGCACCTTCATGCATTTGCTGTGCTGATACACACTGAGGACTGCCTGACAAGCCTTCCTTTTCCCTGGATAGGAAATGAGTGTCCCCAAGGCAGGCCTTTAGACCTTGAGGGCAATTTGGAGACCACCCTGTCTAACTCCCCCTTTTTACTGAAAAAGAAGCAGGGTCCCAAGGAGTGTGGTGACTCTAAGGGCTGTCCACACTAAGGCCAGAGGAAATCTGCACTGCCGTTTGCTGAATCCTTTTCATCATTCAGCAGAGAGAAACTCTAACCTGAGTAAGTGTGACATGTGAGGTGAGGAGGGGGTGTCATGGGTAGAGGTTGGCTATTCTGCAGAAACAATGTATGTGAAACCCACCAGTTAATGTCCCTAGTTACAGGCTTCCTACCAGTTCTCTGTTCTGGAAAGAGTGTGGACTCTCCTCCCTGCCCTCTCTTGATCTAGCTTTGATTCAATGTAATTTTAGAATCCTGGGTCTGAGAAGACACTGAGAGGAGGCAGATGTGTGCAGTGGTTAGGAGGGAAGGTGGTAGTCAGATGGACTTTGAATTTGATCCCAGCTCTGCCCTATACCTGTTAGCACTGTGACCTTGGGCAAGTGTCTGAGCATTTTCAAGCTACATCAATGTCTTTATTTTAAAAGTTAAATATGGCTGAACCAGTTTGTCTCAGTGTATAGAGCATCGGCCTGCAGACTGAAGGGTCCCAGGTTCGATTCTGGTCAAGGGCATGTACCTTGTTTGCGGGCACATCCCCAGTAGGGGGCGTGCAGGAGGCAGCTGATCGATCTTGCTCATCGATGTTTCTAACTCTCTATCCCTCTCCCTTCTTCTCTATAAAAAATCAATAAAATATTTAAAAAAATAAAAAGTTAAATAATAAAATGAGCTTTTTGCAGGCTATTATGGGGGAGTAGGTAAGATAATGTATAAAAAAATTATCAGGGTGTTTGGTATAGAGTGTCAGCCGTAGTTATATTACACACATATCAAATTTTTATTGTTGAAAAATGTTAATTTACTCAAAGATAAACAAACAATACAAGGAACTTCCATGTACCTAGACCAAGCTTCCACAATTATTAAGTGATGCCAATCTTGTTTCATCTATATACTCACCACTCCCCAGCCACCCCACATTATTTTAAAGCAAATGTCATTGTTCCATTTTATCAGTAAATATTTGAAATCATTTAAAAATCTGACCATAATCAGACTTCAAAAAGCAAATAGAATTTTTTAGTTCCCAGTTGCCTTCAGATTTCCCTGGTTGTCTCATAATTTAAAAAACTGTTTGAAGTTGGATCCAATTAAAATTCATAAATTGCAATTGTTTGGTTTCTCTTATGTTTAATTTAGCATATAGCTTTCTCATCTTCCCTGTTTCTTTCTGGAAAATTTCTCTGTGTAAGAAGGAGAAAGTCTTTTTCCCAAAAGAACCGGGCAGTTTACATTTTGTTGATAAACATTCTCACAATGTCATTTCACCTGCTCTTCTAGTCCAGTGCTTTGTGTGAAGTTATATTTAAGGAGAGGCTTGATCTGACTCAAGTTTGACTATTTGGTGGGAATACATCATAGGTTCAGCTGAAACTTCCCTCAGAAGGCATAGAATGTTTAGTTGTCTCACTTTATTTGACAGAAATCGACATTAATGATGGCCTAAGTTTCATTATGGGTCAGAAGTGATTGTTAGGTCGCCGAAGGAGGAATGCAGGTGGCCAGAGTGCTGAGGGATTATGAATTTATTGGATCATCCACACATGAGGTGGTTGAACCTAAATGGCTCCAGGCCCCGGTGACTGGAGTCAATGGCTTTTAAAGGATTTTTGGAAGGCTTTTTCTAGATGGAGACTTTTTTATGCATACCGGAAAAGATAATGGAATGTGGTCTCAGCAAAGGGAATGTCCATAGTGAAATAGCCTGAAAAGCCAGTTCCTAGGGGAGGGGTAGTGATTCAATTACTCGATCAAACCTAACAGGGATGATATCAGATCCTATCATTCTTCCCTTAGCTATTAGATGGGAAAATCGTATAAAGAGAAAGTTCCCTCCAACCATTCTCTCATTTCCATGAAGTACAGTGGTATCTGAAAGACAAGATAAATGCTCAATTCTTTCCCTTTATTTGTCAATGTTCATAACAAGAAGATGCTTTCCTAGCAACTCCCAAGGGAGCGATTGACTATTTTAAGCAGAAGGCCTTCTTATGAACTCGTGTATTTTAAGATATCTGATATATTTTGATTCATTGGAGTAATTATCGGTGCTCACATTGCCCCATCCATGTCCAGTTGCATTCTCTTGAAGTTGGCTCTTAAGTCCTTTCCATGAGATCCCAGTGATTTTTGAGGGCATCCTGGTTTTCTTGTTGGCAAGAGAGTGAAGGCTCAACTGAAGCATTTTCTGTCTATTCCTAGAATCAGTAGTTTATTTATAAAACCCTAACTTTTGTGGGAAATGGCATTTGAAAACCACACTCTAGGCACTAAGGGTTGGGGGGTCATTGTCGCTAGGCTCATTTTATCTCTATGCCTCTATGCCTAATTTTGTCTCTATGCCTCTATTGTTTTTTAAGTATCTTGGACCAATTGCTTATATGGTTCATCCACCCCACAGTATACAATTAGATGTGTTTGCCAGTTGATTTTGGTTTTAGAATTTTAAAATATAATTTTTGTATAATTATGTAAACTACCTACATGGTTTCAAGATCAAATCTATGAAATCTTAGTGTAACCAAGACATCAGTTTCCAGCTTCTGTCCTTGTTCCCTCCACTCTGCTTCTCCCATCCCCATGTAAGTAAATTTTTGTTGGTTTAGTTTTCAGAGTATCCTGCTATTGCCTTTTCATATATATGAAAAAAAAATATGTCTTATATTTTATATATGTAGCGCATATTCTTCCTTGTTACAGAAATGGGAGGTAAACTCTACATTATTTTCTTCACATTGTTTTCCCCACTTAATGATGTATCCTGGAGACCTCTCCATGCTTGTATAGAGAGACACATTCCTTTTCACAGTTGGATAGTCTTTCACTGTGTGAATATATCTTAGATAATTCAACCAATCCCTATTGAATACCATTTGATGGTTTGGGGGTCTTTTTTTTTATTACATATAATGATGCCATAAATAGCCTTATGTGTCATTTTTCTGCATTTTTGTCAGTGTACTTAAGGGGTAAATATTAAAATGGGGGATTAGCAATGAATGAGAAAATGCATATGTATGTTGGCAGCAAAGTGCTGACTTCCTTTCTGTAAGGTTTGGACTGTTTTTCCATTCTCACCAGCCATGCAGGAGAAGGCCTGCTTCACTCATACCTTTACTAACAGATTATGCTGGCAAACATTTGGACTTTTGCCAAACCTGGAGGTGTCAAATAGTATCTCACCTCAGAAATAGAGGTGTAATTTAATTAATATTTTAGTGACTTTATTTTGTGTTTTGATTTGTTTTTCTGAGTGTATATTAATGTCTTTTGATATATTCAAGGTACATTTAAATTCATTTTTCTCTGAATACTGATTCCCATCTCTTACTCCATTTTCTATCAAGTTGCTATTATTACTTTCTGTACTTTTTAATTTTCTGTGTATAGCAGGAACATTTACCCCCTTTGTTGTAAGCTGAAAAATATTACTGTCCCTAATTTGACATTTTTGCTTTAATTTTTCAAAGGTGTCTTTTGTCCCACATTATCTGTGATATTTTAATGTAATCACACTTATCCATCCTTTTCTTTACTCTATTTCAAATCTTATATTTTCTTTACCTCCAGGTTACAAATAAGTTACCCATGTTTTTTCTTTTAGTTATATGCTTTTTTGCAACATTTAAACTTCTAATCTGCTTACAATTTGAATGGCATGAGGCAATAAATGCAATTTTATCTTTTTTCTTTATGGTTATACAGATATTCCAAACTTGCTTTATCACATCATCTTTGGCCCCTTTGATGTGGTATGCTGTCTTATTGAACCTAACTGTAGCATAGTGTCATTGAATTGAATATAAGTGACTAAGGTATGATTAATTTGGTCTGTTTCTGAATTTTCTGTTTTTTGTTCACTATTAGCTCTATTCATACAACAATATCACACTTCTGTAATCATAGAAATTACAACGCTTGATTCATTGTAAAGCTAGTCCTTTCTCCTTGTTCTTTTTCTCAATGGTGCTGAATAACTCTCTTTTTTTCTTCATTGAAATGAACTTTATAATCCATCATTTAACTTTATAATCCACTATTTTTCAACTGCATGAAAAAAATGGTGATGGCAAAAGTTTAAATTTACAGTTATATAAAATAATGTTAGAGAAGTATCTACTTTTTCTTCATCCCAAAACTTTATAACCCATTATTTTAACATTATAATCTACTCTTTCTCAGCTACAGGGAAAAAGTGATGATAAAATTTAAATTTTTAGTTATATAAGATCACGTTAGATAATGATCTATTAATTCCAATGTATAAAATGCTTTAAACATAGATCAGTTTTGAATTCCGTCAAATGTCTTGACTGCCATCAGTAATTTTCTACCTCATCTATTAATAATGTGTTGAAACAACAAACTGTGGTATGAATATTTCCAAATGAGACACATCTGTAGCTTTATTTATTGGTCAAATCTCTGTTAGACTTTAGGATTAATATCACACTTGATTCAGAGAAAGAATTGAAAGATTTCCCTCTTTTTTATATGATCAGGAATAGCTCACATAACACTGAGATGATTAGCTTTGTAGAGGTTTAAGTGAGTTCTATGAAAGCACCTGGACCTTGTATTCTTTTGTGGGAAAAATTTGCTTTATTATTTCCTCCAGATGAGTAATAGACTATTATAAATTTTCAGAGAGGGAAAGAATGAAGAAAAGAGGTTTGGGAATGGTCCCCACTTACCTAAGTATCCTTTCCCCTTCTCATTCCCTTCCTTAAGGTCTTGTTGGTACCTGCACCTCAGAGCCTCTTGAAAGAAATGGCTGGCCTTCAGGACAACACTCTGAGGATTGTTCTGGTGGGGAAAACTGGAAGTGGGAAAAGTGCAACAGCAAACTCCATCCTTGGGAGAAAGGAATTTGTTTCTAAAATTGCTGCCTATGCTGTTACCCCGGACTGTCAGAAAGCAGAGCGATACTGGGAGGGGAGGAAGCTTCTTGTCGTGGACACCCCAGGGCTCTTTGACACCAGGGAGAATCTGATGACCGCCTATGAGGAAATCAGCCAGTGTGTCCTCTTCTCCTACCCGGGGCCCCACGCCATCATCCTGGTTCTGCAGCTGGGCCGCTACACAAAGGAGGAGCAGAACACGGTTGCATTGATCAAGACTCTCTTTGGGAAGCCAGCCATGAACCACATGATCGTCTTGTTCACGCGCAAAGATGATTTGGGTGATCAGACATTGCTTGAGTTTTTAGAATCATCAAACGTAAAACTGCAAAGTATCATCAAGGAGTGTGGGAACCGCTGCTGTGCCTTCAATAACAATCAACGTGCAGGTGAGGCTGAGAAGGAAGCTCAACTGCGGGAACTGGTGGAGCTGATAGAGGAAATGGTGCAGAAGAACGGAGGGGCTCACTTTTCTGATGCCATCTACAAGGAGGTAGGGGAAAAGCTGCAATGTAAGGAAGAGGACTTGAAGATAATCTATGAGAAACAATTATGGGAGGAAACTAAACTAGCTCAACAGCAATGGGCTGAGGGAAAAATATCAGAGCAAGAAATGGAGGAGAAAAAAAAATCCTTATGGAAGAAGTATAAGGAAAATATTAAAAATATTAGAGAAGAAGCTGGAAGAAATATATTTGAAGATATTGTAAATGGGATTCGGAATATGCTTTCAAAAATACTGGATACGTTTAGGAAATAATGTAAATTTTATTTTTCTTTCTTAATTTACTATGATTTGTTAATGTGATTAATTGTATTTTCCAAAGATGACTAAAACAATATATTCTATCCCATCCATTTTTCTTATAATCAGTTTCTTTTTCCTTCTGTTGAATTATATGGTTTGTCCCCTTCCTTGAAATTTAATGGACTTTGTGACTGCTTTGACAACTAGTGTATGATTGTGTCTTCGAAAGTAAGATAGGGCCCTAGTTGGTTTTGTTCAGTGGGTAGAGCGTCAGCATTTGGGCTGAAGGGTCCCTGGTTCGATTCCGGACAAGGGCACATCCCTGGGTTGTGGGCTCGATCCCAAGTGCGGGGCATGCAGGAGGCAGCCCATCAATAATTTATCTCATCAATGATGTTTTTGTCTCTTTCTCCCTCTCCCTTCCTTTCTGAAATCAAAATATTTTTTTAAAAGTGAGATAGGGAAAATGCCTCCTTGCTCCCTAGGGTTTGTGGGCTTGGCACTTGGCCACCATGTGGGGAGGAAGCCCAGCTTTCCCATCGAGAGGCCACACAAAGAGGACTTGAAGACACTGGCCCACCCCCCTGGCTGGTCTTTCATCTCCAGCAGAAACAACTTGCCAGCCGTGCCCATGAGGCAACAATGGGAGCAGATTCTCCAGCTGCCAACTGAGCCACCTCAGGTGAAGCAGCAAAGAGCAAAGATGGGCCACCCCCCTGCATCCTGCCCAGATTGCAGACTCATGAGAAAAGTAAAGATTGTTGTTGGTTTAAACCACTAGGCTTTGGGATGGTTTGTTATGCTGTGATAGTAACCACCACCATCTTCCTGGCTCACTCACCACCAATACCCACAAGGCTAACAACCTGAGGAAGTTACACAATTGGCATAATCGGGCAATAATATATTATGAAGAGTTCACAGATTCAACTTAGGAAAATGCAAATGAGAAATCCTGCCTGTGTCAAGTGTTAGCACCACCGGTGATGCACATTATTTCAGTCCACGTCTGTGTGCACCTTGTTAGTGAAGCAGCAGGCTTCTCCAGCAAGATGTTCTGTGGTCCATGTGAGGCAGGATAGTAAGAATCTAGAAAAATTCCTGGACAAATGGAAACTGAGATGAGAAAATTAACTGTTTGGGTGACTTGCAGCCAGCTTATTAATCACAAGACCTTATCTTCCCCAACCAAGGGCACTTGAGAGCAAATGGTTTGTAGGTCTCCTCCCTCACCAGAGACTACATAGCTTAAATCACTCTGGTCTGGGAGGTAGAGCACAAAGAACCAATTCATGCCATTTGTGCCAGCTAAACCCAAGGGCAGATGAAGTCAGGGGAAAAATAACAAAAACCACATTAAAGCCAGGCACAACTAAGATAAAATAAAACAGTAAAACAGACCAAAAAATAATCCAAAACTCCCCTATACACTTACCTTAATGCATCAGCACATTAAAAATGCACCTGGACAGCCGATCAGAAAAAAAAAAGGATAAAAAGCCCCGAGGACAAAAACTGGCCAGAAAAGTGGACAAGTCCAAAATCCAGATTCCTCTCAGTGCCTCCCTGGCATCTGTGCTCAACCCTTGAACCACAATGCCCTTGGCAGCAGAGGAAATGTCCAGTCTCAGCATTTGGCACTGGCTTTCCCCTTTGTGTTCCCAATGGTTTCCAGGCAGGGCTGTGGGCCTCACTCCCATATGCACTCCGCTGTTGCAGATTATTTCCCCCTTTTACGTGTCTCTGTAATGATGTGAAGGCCCCTGGGAGAGTTTGTCTGTGAAGACACAAGGCAGAGGATACTGTAGGGAAGAGATTTGGGGTTACCCAGCAGAACTGGAGGTGAGTTTGAGTTTGTGAGCATAGAGACACTGAGGGCAGTGCAAGTGTGGGTGGACAGGAGAGCCGGGCTAACCTGGCTCATCTAATCTGGACCAGAGAGCTGACTCCCCCAGACCTGCATGGAACAGAGGAATGACTCTTTACCACATCTTGTATCACCAATTCGCAGCCCACTAAGACCTGTTTGCCCTTTACTTGGATATTGAAATAAAAATGTCCAAACCTCTCCATTTCTTTTTATTTACCTGTGACTTGAAAAGCCTATGCTCACCCTGTCAGTGTGTCAGCCAGTGAGAACACTCCTCTTTGGAAGTAGACTTTCTGGAGGCCTCAGTGGCTCCTAGGAATTTGAGTCTCTAGTTCAATTTTCCTTGAACTTGTAGAAGCCTCTGCATTCAAGTTGCTGAAGGGTCTGAATGGGGACACAAAGGAAGATGGCCTTCCTGGGACATGAACAGTTCTTAAGTGCTTCGTATTCTTATGGGCACACACCCGAGTGTGTGTGTGTGTGTGTGTGTGTGTGTGTGTGTGTGTGTCTGCACTTGGGTGTGTGGTTTTTGCAGAAGGGGTTAGGAATGACAGAGCACTGTCTTTGTTCAATGGGCATATAAGGCAGATGAACAAACATCTGCAAATATTGATTTCCATTAACACAACATGAATGTCCAAGGCATTTATTCATACAATTCATATTCAATTGAAATAAATGGGTCTGGACTGAGTCTTTGTGATGGCTCTGGCCTTTGATCCCCTGGGAAGAGCAGGGATGATTTCAGGATCCCCACGGCAACCTGAGGTCAGTGGAAAACAGGCAAGAGCATCAACAGTTTAGGCTTCAGTAAGAGAAGAGCTCAGGAAAGAACTCTGGCAGGGCCAGGTCCCATGGGCTGGTTTGTTTTGGGGGCGTTTTTTGTGGGGGGAGAGGAGATGGGAGTGGGCAGGACTTTTGTCTTTGAGTTGGTAGGCTACTGCCAGGTGAGGGACACAAGGAAAACCTGTGGGCCTCAGAGGCACAGACACCAGGGAAGAATGTGGTTGTCAGGTAATGGGTCCAAGTCCTACCTAGATACATTCCGTGACTCGGGAGAGGTCTCCTCCACAGCCTGGAACCAGTCTCTGGAGAGCAGTCTCCAGGCTTGAACAGGACGCCCAGCAGCGGGGATGTGCGCAGCTTCCAAGCCATCACCCAGTCCCACAGTGCGCCCAGCAGGCCCCGCCTTCATCGCCCCCATGTGCAGCCCAGCAGCCTCTCTGCCACCCATCACAGTTGTTCGTCAGGGGTTGAGAAGGCCAGTGTCTGTGCCAGGTGGTACACTTCGTTGGAGTAGAGGGCATCCCCATGGTCCTGCAGCAGGCGCTCCACCAGCACCACCAGCTCCTGTACCTGGGCCTCCTGCTCCCAGCCCACTGCCCTGTTGTCAAAGAAGCACACTCAGCCCCTGAACTCGGCCACCAGAGCCCGCAGAGCATGGTTGTCAGTGTGGCACAGGAAATCCTGCAGAGTCCCCACCCAGGTCCTCCTTGTGCATGAACAGCACGATGATGTGAACCACCAATTTGTCCCTAAACAGGACCTTGAGCTCGCTCATAGCCTGCTGGTCCTGCTCAGTGAAGCCACCCAGCTGAGTCACCAGGAGCAGAGCGTGGGGCCCAGGCGCTGACAGCAGGTAGCAGCTCCTGGCACCCAGGGTCTGTCTTGGGGACTAAGGAGCTAAAAGAGTCCAGGGTACCCATGACTTCCACATGCCACCTGTCCCACCTGCAGCAACCCACCTCTCAGATTCTGGTCACTAAAGTGGCTGTGAATCTGGAGAGGAAACAGCTGTGGCCCACGATGCTGTTCCCAGTGGCGCTCTTCCCAGCCCCTGTCTTCCCCACCCGGATGAGCCTCAGTCGGGGCTCCTGCAGGGCCTGCATGGTGTCTTCCAAACCAGGACAAGTGATCTGTGAGCTTCCAAATCTTAAAGTAACGTATCCCGGTTACCTGGATCCCCTGAGGCCTTTGAACAAAAACAACAGTGTCTCAAGTCTGCTTTCCCACCAAAGCCTTACTGAGGTCATTGGTCAGAGCTTTCTGAACTCCAGGGGATCTTCAGCACATATTCCTGTCATCTCTGGTTTCACCACATGCATCTGTAGATGCTCAACACCTGATGGGCTTTACTCTAGAGCAGGAGTGGGGAACCTTTTTTCTGCCAAGGGCTATTTGCATCTTTATAACATAATAGAGGCCCGATGCACGAAATTTGTGCAAGGAGCTCTGCCTTCACAGCCCTGGGCCTCGCAGCCCGGGCTTCATCCGGAAGATCCAGACTGTCGTTCTGCTGTTCAGTCTAATTAGCATATTAGCTCTTCATTGTATATGATTTGGTTAATATAATTTACTTAATATAAATTTATGCTGCTATGAAAAAAAGCACCTAGATTTATTGAATTTTGAGTCCTGCCTGCTGTTGCCTTGGCAGGGCCAGATCAAATGATTCAGTGGGCCTTAAACAGCCTGAGGGGCAAGATGTTCCCCAACTTTGCTCCAGAGGATGCCCCTTCATAATTCCAGATATGGCCTCACCCATTATCCCTGGTCCCCCACAACCTGTGAGCTGTCCCTATTTGAGGCTTCAGTGGCCTCTGTCATACTTCTCCCAGATGCCATGGAAGATGGGCAGGAGGGGGCAGTAGGCCTGGGGGTGAAGGGCTGTCTGGAGTCCCAGACACACTGGGTTTGATTCACTACTCTTTCATGGGCCAGGTATGCCATCTTGGAAGTTGCCAATCAAGTGTTAAACCTTTGTGCAAAAATAGGAATAATAGTACAGTTGTTTCTCCTGGGGCTGTTGAGAGGATTGAATGAAATCACCTCTTTCTTCCTTCTCTCCCTCTCTCCCTCCTCCTGCCTCCCCTCCCTCGTAATCCTGCTGCATGCTATAAAACTCCTGTTTAACCTACCATGTTCTCTAACATTCTCCCTGGTGTATCACCCCCCTCTAGTGCATGATCTAATACCCTCTGCATCCTCTTCTGTGGAGATCACAGTAGCTTATTATCCTCATTTTACACTTGGGGAATGGAGGCCCAGGCTAGTCAAGGAAGTTCATATTCTCCCAGCTTGACAGAGGCAGGGACCCAACTAATATGCACATCTTAGGGCTCTTGTTGTTTTACCCGAGACACCTCAGAGACCTGTTTGGGGTTACCTGCTCAGTCCTGAGTTTGCCCATTTCCATTATTATCCAGGGCTCATACCTGGAAGCAAGTATGCAGTACACATGTCCTTACCATAGACACTTTCTTCATCTCTTGCCATCTTCTGTTCTCCCATGCTTACCTGAAAGAGTTCCAAACACCATTCATTCATTCTTCAAATAGGTATAACTACCTATGATGTGTCAGCTCAACTCCAAAGAGCTGGTGACAACACAGTTACAAAGTAATTATTCCTGCTTCCCCTGAACTTCAGAATTGAAGGGAAAACACTGGAAGGGCTGGGCTGGGGTTGGAATGATATCGTGAGAACATTTCATGAGCTTGACTTTGTTTTTTCAGGGACATAAAATCCAAAGGGCAGAAGGGAAATTTTAAGACTCATGCCAGTGAGAAAGTTTTAGACACTAAATTTTCCCTGGTAATTCTATGTGATAAAATCTGTAGATTCTTCAATTTCCCAGAAGCTTCAGAAGCCAGGGGAGACTTTGGAAAACCACAAGAACTTGAAAATTTGTTCAGTGAACTAGGGATCCAGTTAGGGTGGATGGCCTGGGAGAGGTACAAGAACAGAAATGGAATTTTTGTCTTGAAAATTGGAAAATAAACATATGTCCCAGGTGATCTGGAGCCTCTGACAATGCTTTTGGGACATAAACTCACTGTCCTGTCCCAATGTGTCTAAACATGATCAGTGTCCTGGAGAGACTGGGACCCTCCCCTCCAATTCCTGACATCCTGCCCCCAAGCTGAGGCTTCTCCAAGTAAAGTGGTTCCAGCCCATCAGTCATCGTTTAATACAATGGAACGTTCTGTGCTCACCGCGTCTCTATGAATAGTGCACAGTCCCAAGTAAGAAGGTGGGCACCCAGGCTGCAGGAGATACTTGCTGCTGATCCTGAGCTGCTGTGTGTGAAACTCGGGCATCCTTACACACCTGGGAGTGTGGAGTTACTCTTGCTAGATCCCGCTCCCCTTCCTGGTACCTACTAGAACCAAGGTGCACACTCAGTGAGTTTCTTACAGGCACTGAATTCTTCCAGGACCTCACAGCTCCTCTCTGGCCCACACCGTTCCCCTGTTGGTGCTCACCTTTCCTGCAGAATCAGTGACAGGCTCTGAGGCTGGCCCAGAAGCCCCTGACCTACTTCCCAGCACGCAGGGAAGTGTCTTACCTCTCTGGATGCCCCAAGGGGTGGGGCCCAGGAGTGACAATTTAAAGAGATGGCAGCACTCACCACTGAGGCATTCGGATGGGAAGTTCCCACTGTGAAACACTGCTTTGGGCTGACGTGATGTCCTCAGAAGGTCTCTGTGACACAACAGCTTGTCCCCCACAGGGGCTATAACCTCATGGGAGAAGAGCATTTTAGGTTTCTGAGGCCTGTTTTCACTTTTAGCCTGGATCACTAATTTTAACTCCTTTTGCTTTTAGGTCTTTACCTATAAACTGGCCTCTTGAGAGCCTCCTTCCCTGGGACAGTGCCACCAAGGTGGTCCTGGTGCCAGGATATCACATGAAAATTTCATCTTTCTCAAAGGAAAGGATGGCTTCTCCAACTATCAAAAATGGAACAACGGGGAGAGTGTGAACACTTTCCTTCAGGACTTACTCTGGCCATCCTTGTAGGTCTCTCCTACTAGAAGGTCATAAGAAAGGTGCAGAAATTAGCCAGTTACTGAATGGAGGAAGGAAGGCTACCACAGGATTATGGTGATAGGGGGCCTGACCTGGTTAGGTCATTAACAAGGATGTGGCCATGCCTAACTCACTCACACTCTCTGAGTTGACTTTGCCCATATATAGTGAGGGGTTTCACTTAGTGTGATGTTAATCGCCTGAGGTCTGATTTTCACCCATTCTTGCCAGCTCCTTATCTCTAGTGAAGAACCAACTGTCACTGAACTCCGCCTAGATTTCCCCCATCAGCTTTACTGAGATATAATTGACATGTGCCATTGTATAAGTTTAAAGTATACAATGTGTTGATTTGATACATTTATATATTTAAAAATAATCACTACCATAGTGTTTGCTAACACCTGCATTAGGTGCCATAATTACTATATCTTTTCTGTGGTGAGAACATTAAGATCTACTCTCTTAGCAACATTCAAGTACATAATACAGGATTATTAACTACTAGAGGTCTGGTGGACCAATTCATCCATGGGTGGGGTCCAGCCGATTGGGATGGGGGGACCAATCGGGGGCGAGGCCAGCCAGGGGGAGGGGTAATGGGAGTTGGCCAGCCAGCCCTGCCCTGATGAGGGTGGGGGGATAAGGGCAGGGCCAGCCAGGAGGAGGGTGCTTTCACAGGTGAATTCACCTAAACCTCTACAAATCTGATTATTTCAATGTTATGTGAGCTTTTCCTGACCATAACAAAAGGGAAATCTTTCAGTTCTTTCTCTGAATCAAGTGTGATACTGATCCTAAAGGCTAACAGAGATTTGACCAATAAATAAAGCTACAGATATGTCTCATTTGGAAATATTCATACCAAAATTTGTTGTTATAACACATCTTATTAAAAGATGATGTAGAAAATTACCTAGTGCAGTCAAGACATTTGACCAAATTCAAAACTGATCCATGTTTAAAGCATTTTATACATTATAATTAATAGATAATTATCTAACATGATCTTATATAACTATAAATTTTTATTATCACTTTTTTCCCTGTATCTGAGAAAGAGTGGATTGTAAAGTTAAAATAATGGGTTATAAAGTTTTGGGATGAAGAAAACTTAGATACTTCTCTAACATTATTTTATACTAGAGGCCCAGTGCACAACATTCGTGCACTGGAGGGGGGATCCCACAGCCAATCCTGCGCCCTCTCCCAGGCCAGGACCTCTCAGGAGATGTCTGCCTGCCTGCTTAGGCCTGATCCCCAGCTGTGAGCCCAACTTCTGGCTGAGCGGTGCTCCCCCTGTGGGAGCACACTGACTACCAGGGGGCAGCTTCTGTGTTGAGCGTCTGTCCTCTGATGGTCGGTGCAAGTCATAATGACTAGTCATTCTGCCATTTGGTCAATTTGAATATTAGCCTTTTATTATACAGGATAACTGTAAATTTAAATTTTTGTCATCACCATTTTTTAAAAAATATATCTTATTGATTTTTGTTTGTTTGTTTGTTTTTTACAGAGAGGAAGGGAGAGGGATAGAGAGTTAGGAACATCGATGAGAGAGAAACATCGATCAGCTGCCTCCTGCACACCCCCTACTGGGGATGTGCCCGCAACCAGGGTACATGCCCTTGACCGGAATTGAACCTGGGACCTTTCAGTTCACATGCTGACGCTCCATCCACTGAGCCAAACCGGTTACGACTGATCACCATTTTTTTTCATGCAGGTGAAATATAGTGGATTATGAAGTTAAATAGTGGATTATAAAGTTCATTCTGATGAAGAAAAAAGTAAGTTATTTAGCACCATCAAGAAAAAGAACAAGGTGGAAGGACTAGCTCTACCATGAATCAAGCACTGTAGTTTCTATGATTACAAAAGTGGGATGTTGTACGAATAGAGAGAACAGTGGAACACAAACAGAAAATTCATAAAGAGACCAAATTAATCATAAATTATTTATTTATATTCAATTCAATTACACTATGTTACAGTTAAATTCAATATGGCAGCATAACACATCAAAGAGGCCAAAGATGTTGTAATAAAGCAATTTTGGAATCCTATCTAATAATAGACAAACAGGGTAATTGACCGTACCTTCGCTATGCCTCCCATTGGCTAATCAGCACAATATGCAAATTAACCTCCAACAAAGATGGCGGCTAATTTGCATACGTAGGCTCCAAGTGGCAGAGCGAAGCCTGGCGACGACGCAGGCATTCTGCCCCAACTCACTGGTGGAGGGCCTCTGGGCCTGTTTGGTCAGCGCTGCCCGGGTTGGAGAAGCAGAGACACAAGCCTTCAAGGAGGCCCGGTACCCAGCAGCCCCAAGCCCAACAGCCACAGAGGCACTAGAGCTCCTGGGGTCAGAGGAGCAGAGACACATCCTGCAGGGGGGGACAGCGCCCAGCAGCCCCATGGCTGAGGAGGCTCTGGGGCCGCTGGGGCTGCTGGGGCCAGAGGAACAGAGACATAAGCCTTCAGGGGGACCCATCACCCAGCATCCCCAAGCCCCGCCTCGGTGCTGGGGCAGCTGGAGCTGGAAGAGCAGAGACAGAGCCCGCAGGGAGCCCGGCACCCAGCAGCCCCAAGCCCCATGGGGGCGTTGGGGCTGGAAAAGCAGAGACACAGCCCGTAGGGGGGGCCGGCCCCCAGCAACCCCTAGCCCCAAGGTCACAGAGGAGCTGGGGCCACTGGGGCTGCAGCAAAGACACAAACCAGCAGGAAACCTCTGGAAAGGGAGATAAACTATCATAACTTTATCTCCCTTTCCACAAGATGAGAAAACTGACCCTGATTTATTTAGTGATATGGCCCACACCTTTCTACAAGCACAGGGTATGTTATGACCATTCCCAGGAAGGTCTGGTCAGAATACTGTCTCCAGGGAATAACGCTACTGTGGCAAATCACCTAAGAGAGGAAACAAGCTTTTGTTGGGTTTATTCTGAAGGTCAGAGAACAGGCCACCCCAACATATGCCGTGTTGTTATACTGATGATCTTGACCTGCAAATGCTTGAAAAACAGCAAATGCAAAGAGAGGTTTTCACTGAAGTCTCCTTCTCTGCCTAAAATCGGGCCCCCCAAAAGGTTCCCTTGATGGGAAAAGTGCCATCAGCCAGTGAAGACTGACTCCTGTCACAGGACAGGAGACTAGAAGTTGACATCACACCCAAACTTTGTTACAAACTATCCCCCCCACCCCCATTCATCTTTCCTAAAAATCATTTACTCTCCTCTAAGAGGCCTACATATTCCGTCCCCTTTCCCTAGGAAGAAGGTATTTAAATCTGGATTCTAAGCCACCTTGGGGAGTTATTCATTTTTCCCTGGGATCTCCCACATATACATGAGGTACACATGTTAATGAACTTTTTCTTTTTTTTTTTCTTTTTTAATGTATTTTATTGATTTTTTTTTTACAGAGAGGAAAGGAGAGGGATATAGAGTTAGAAACATCAATGAGAGAGAAACATCGATCAGCTGCCTCCTGCACAGCCCCTACTGGGGGTGTGCCCGCAACCGAGGTACATGCCCTTGGCCGGAATCGAACCTGGGACCCTTCAATCCGCAGGCTGACGCTCTATCCACTGAGCCAAACCAGTCAGGGCTAGTTTTTCTCTTGGTAATCTGTCTTTCATTACAAGGGCCTCTGCTAAGAACTCAGGAGGGTAGAGGAAAACTATTTTTCCTCCTCCATAATTCTATCTCAGAAAATCAAGTCCCGGGCTGAACAGTGAGTTTGGCTCAAGTGCCAAGCAGTCCCGGCTGAGGGGAGGGAAGCTTCTAGGGCAGGGGTGGGCAAACTTTTTGACTCGAGGGCCACAATGGGTCCTTCAACTGGACTGGAGGGCCGGAACAAAAGCATGGATGGAGTGTTTGTGTGAACTAATATAAATTCAAAGTAAACATCATTACATAAAAGGGTACGGTCTCTTTTTTTTTTAGTTTTATTCATTTCAAACGGGCCGGATCCGGCCTGTGGGCCGTAGTTTGCCCACGGCTGTTCTAGGGGGAAATCAATGATACTGGCATCAAAGTAGGACAGAGGGCACACGCATGGTTGCTGGTGGGAGTTTAAAGTGGTTCAACATTCTTGGAGGATGATTTGGCAAAATCGATAGAAATGTTCAAGGTACATCCAAGAGTCTTCTAGGAATCTCATCTGCTGAGATAAAGCACGAGTGCATAAGCCCTGGTCAGAACCCAGGATGCTACTGCGGGCTCCCCTTCCATGATAGGAAAACCTGCTAACAACCTGCATTTTTAGGCAAGGTGGCATCTATACTAATAAAAAGGTAATATGCTAATCAGACTGAACCTCTTCCAGACGACCTTCTGGACGTCCTTCTGGACAAAGCCATGGTGGCAGGGCTGAGGCAGAGGTGGTTAGAGGTGATCAGGCAGGCAGGGGAGAGCAGTTAGGAGGATCAGACCATCAGGGGAGAGCAGTTAGGGGGATCAGGCCAGCTGGGGAGAGCAGTTAGGGAGATCAGGCCAGCAGGCAGGTGAGCAGTTAGGTGTCAGCAGCCCCGAGGGGTCCTGGATTGGAGAGGGTGCAGTCCAGGCTGAGGGAACCCCTGCTCCCGTGCATGAATTTCGTGCACTAGGCCTCTAGTAACTGTATAACTGTACAGAAAAAAAGATAAAATTGCATCCATTGCCTCATGCCATTCAAATTGCAAGCAGAATAGAAGTTTAAATGTAAATAAAAAGCATATAAATGAAAGGAAAAACCATGGGTAACTTATTTGTAACCTGGAGGAAAAGAAAATATTTCTAAGATTTGAAATAGAGTAAGGAAAAGGATGAATAAGTGATTAAAAAAATATCACAGATAATGTGGGACAAAAGACACCTTTGAAAAATTAAAGCAACAATGTCAAATTAGGGTCAGTAATATTTTTCAACTTACAACAAAGGGGGTAAATATTCCTGTTATACACAGAAAATTTACAAGTACAGAGAGTAATAATAGCAACTTGATAGAAAATGGAGCAAGGGGTGAAAATAAATATTCAGAACGCAGAACAGGGTAACGATTATTTAAGAACCAGCTCTGGGCAGTTGACCTTCCCAAACCAGTTTTAAGTGCAATAGAGAAAATAAAACCTTGCTGCTGGGTAGAGAAGCCGTATACCCTCAGAGGCCAACCCCAAAACACTGCCACCCAGAGGCTGAGCCACAAACTGACTCTTAGGTGAACACAAATTAAGGCAGTCTGGAACACAAATACAGCCTGCTTTAAAATCAGGACTGTGATTTACAATACGGAGGAACAGTGTATCGCAGGGAAATTCAACACTCTCCTGAATACCTGGCAGGACTAAGGCGAGCCAGGCTGAAGAGTAGAAGAACCGAAAGACCTTCACTACTGCAAATTTTTTTTTCCTTTTTCACCTTTCAATTAAGAAACCAATTTTTTTTCTTTTTCTCCTTTTTCCATCACCTGATTTTACCCTTTTAATTAGTACATTTTTATTTTTAACCAGTATTATTACTGCTACCATTTTACCATTTTTTAAAGTGCCATTTTATTTTCTCTTTTTTTATTTTGGGAGTAGTGTTCTCCATTCTATTTTCATCGTTCCTTTAGCATCAATTTTCCCTACCTCAATTTTACCTCTATATTAAAACCCTCTTCCTCACCTCTCCCCTTTTGGTGTCCTGTTTCTCTTACCCTATTCCTGCTTTAGATTTTCCCTATTCCATCTTTTTACCCCCTGTCCAATTTCACCCTTCTTATATATCCTATTTCCAATCCACTGCTCTAAATCCTTATACAGCTATGCCTCATCCTTCTTCACTATCCAAATATTTTTTTCTCTTATCTTTCTATTGTTATCTTGCTGTTTGCTTGATTGTTGAATATATTGTTTTTTTGTTTGTGTGTGTGTGTGTGTGTGTGTGTGTGTGTGTTTTGCTTGTTTTGTTTTGCGTTGTTGTTGTTTTTTCTTTTTTAGGACTGGTTGTGAGGTTGTTTTGCTTTTTCTTTTTCTTTTTATCTGCTGGTTTTCCCCTCCCTCCCCTCCCCCAGCCCCCAGCTATTTTTATGCTTCTGTTTTCCCTTGCCTCTCTTGATATCATTGGTTGTTTGTAGTTTGTATTCATCTCCAGGGATCTGTTGCTGGAATTTGTTGAGATTAGTGGCAGTTGTATTGGGGTTTTCTCCTCATACAAATAGTCTCTTCCCCTCTTCTACTTCATTCTTTCTTTTCGCTCCTTTTTTTTTTCTTTTTCTTCCCCCCCCCCTTTTTTTCCCAATTTCATTTTTGCACTCTTTTTTTTTCTTTCTCATTTTTCTTTTCTTTTTTCTCTTTTATCTTTTTCTCTTCTTTCCTCCTTACCCCCTAATTCTCTTAATTCGGGGGGTCACCTTTATTTGGGGTTATTAATATTGTGAATATATTTGTGTTCAGTGCCTGGTACGTTGTGCCTTGTTGTGTTGTATTTTGTGCCTTTAAATCAACGCAGCAGATCCAAGCAAGAGCAGCCTCCTGATCACCACACCCTCTGTCTGAGGAACAGCAGCTGTACGTGAAGCCTCCCCCCACCAGCCAGAAGAGCCACCACAGCTGTGAACAACACCCACCAGAGGAGCTGCTGCCAACTGAGGAGCAGCTGCTACCGCAACCACCCAAGGAGCAACCACAGCCTAAGGAGCCACTGCCACCCAGGGAGCAGCCACTGAACGACTCAACATCTAGATATGTCAGTGAGATCAAACATGGGTAGGCAAAGAAACACTCAAAGGAAAGAAAAGGCGGACTCGCCAGAAAAGCAGCTAAATGAGACAGAGGCATGCAACATGACAGAAAAAGAATTCAGAATAAGGGTCCTAGCATGCATAAACCGGATGGAGGATAAAATCAACTACTTATGCAAGAAGAAAGAAGAGACAGATGAAAAAATCAATAACTTATGCAAGACCCAAGAAGAAATGAAGAGCGACATAGCTGCAATAAAAAACACCATTGAAAGCATCAACAGTAGACTAGGAGAAGCGGAGGACCGAATTAGTGAATTAGAAGACAAGGAAGCAAAACAAACCCAAACTGTACTGCAATTGGAGAAAAAAATTAAAAGACAGGAGGAGAGCCTAAGGGAGCTTTGGGACAACATGAAACGAAACAACATACGAATAATAGGGGTGCCAGAACAACAGAAAGATGAACAAGGATTAGAAAACCTACTCGAAGAAATAATATCAGAAAACTTCCCTGAGGTGGGGAAGAAAAAAGTCACACAAGCACAGAGAGTCCCAAACAAGGTGAACCCGAAAAGAACCACACCAAGACACATCATAATTACCATGGCAAATGTTCAGGACAAAGAGCGAATATTACAGGCTGCAAGAGAGAGACGGAAAGTTACATACAAGGGATCTCCCATTAGATTATCAAATGATTTCTCAACAGAAACACATCAAGCCAGAAAAGAATGGACAGAAATTTACAACGTGATGCAAAGCAAGGGACTGAATCCAAGAATACTCTATCCAGCAAGGCTATCATTCAAAATTGAAGGGGAAATAAGAAGCTTCACAGACAAAAAAAGGCTAAGGGAGTTCATCACCACCAAGCCAGCAATGCAAGAAATGCTAAAGGGACTGGTGTAAAAAGAAAAAAGAAAAAGCTCAGAAAGAAAACAGCCACACAAAAAAAGAAATGGCTAAAAACAAGTACCTTTCAATAATAACTTTAAACGTAAACGGACTAAATGCTCCAACCAAAAGACATCGAGTGGCTGAATGGATAAAAAAACATGACCCATACATCTGCTGCCTACAAGAGACCCACCTCATTAGAAGGGACTCACACAGACTGAAAGTGAAAGGATGGAAAAATATCTTTCAGGCAAATGGAAAGGAAAAGAAAGCTGGGGTAGCAATACTTATATGGGACAAAATAGACCTCAAAGTGAAGGCCATAACAAGAGATAAGGAAGGCCACTTCATAATACTAAAGGGATCAATACAACAAGAAGATAAAACCCTGGTAAACATATATGCACCCAATGCAGGAGCACCCAAATACATAAAAAAAACTCCTGGAAGATATCAAAGGAGAGATCGACAACAATACAATCATAGTAGGGGACTTTAATACACCACTGACATCACTGGATAAGTCCTCTAGACAAACAATCAGCAAAGAAACAGCAATCCTAAATGACTCACTAGATCAGATGGACTTAATTGACATCTTCAGAACACTTCACCCCAAAGCCGCGGAATATACATTCCACTCAACTGCTCATGGGACAGATTCAAAAATAGACCACATATTGGGTCACAAGCAAAGTCTCCCCAAACTCAAGAAGATTGAAATCATAAAAAGCATCTTCTCAGACCACGATGGCATAATATTAGAAATAAACTACAATAAAAACAACCCAAAATACTCAAACACTTGGAAGCTGAATAGCATGTTATTAAATATTGATTGGGTTACCAATGAGATCAAAGAAGAAATTAAAAGCATCCTGGAAACTAATGACAATGAAAACACATCAATCCAAAACTATGGGACACAATAAAAGCAGTCCTGAGAGGGAAGTTTATAGCTCTACAGGCCTATCTCAAAAAACAGGAAAAAATGGTAGTCAATCATCTAACTCTACAACTCAAAGAATTAGAAAGAGAGCAACAAGAAAACCCCAGAGTGAGCAGAAGGAAGGAGATAATAAAGATTAGAGCAGAAATAAATGACATAGAGACCAAAAAACAATACAGAAAATCAATGAAACCAAGAGCTGGTTGTTTGAAAGGATAAACAAGATTGACAAACCTCTAGCCAGGCTCACCAAGAAGCAAAGAGAGAGGACCCAAATAAACAAAATCAGAAACGATAGAGGCGAAATAAAAACAGACCCCACAGAAATACAAATGATTGTTAAAACATACTATGGACAGCTCTACTCCAACAAACTAGACAACCTGGAAGAAATGGACAAATTCCTAGAAAAATACAACATTCCAAAACTCAATCAGGAATAATCTGAAAATCTCAATAGGCCAATAACTATGGAAGAAATTGAAGCAGTCATCAAAAAGCTTCCAGCAAACAAAAGCCCAGGATCAGATGGCTTCACAGGGGAGTTTTACCAAACATTCAAGGAAGAACTAAAACCTATCCTCCTCAGACTACTACAAAAAATTCAAGAGGAAGGAACACTTACAAGCTCATTCTATGAAGCCAGCATCACCCTAATACCAAAACCAGGTAAAGACAACACAATGAAAGAGAATTACAGGCCAATATCCCTCATGAACATAGATGCCAAAATCCTCAACAAAATCTTAGCAAATCGGATCCAGCAGTACATCAGAAAGATCATACACCATGACCAAGTAGGATTTATTCCAGGGATGCAAGGATGGTACAATATCTGCAAATCAATAAACGTGATACATCACATAAACAAATTGAAAGAAAAAAACCACATGGTCATATCAATTGATGCAGAAAAAGCATTTGACAAAATCCAACACCCATTTTTGATAAAAACTCTCAGCAAGGTGGGAGTAGAAGGATCATACCTCAACATAATAAAAGCCATATATGACAGGCCCACAGCCAACATCATACTCAATGGACAAAAACTAACACCATTTCCCCTAAGAACAGGAACAAGACAGGGATGCCCACTCTCACCACTCCTGTTCAATATAGTACTGGAAGTATTAGCCATTGCAATTAGGCAAGAAGAAGAAATAAAAGGCATCCAAATTGGAAAAGAGGAAGTAAAACTGTCCTTATTTGCAGATGACATGATATTATACATACAAAACCCTAGAGACTCCATCAAAAAGCTACTAGACTTAATACATGAATTTGGCAATGTAGCAGGATACAAAATTAACCCCAAGAAATCTGAGGCATTTCTATACACCAATAGTGAACTTTCAGAAAGAGAGATTAGAAAAACAATCCCATTTACCATTGCACCAAAAAAATTGAGATACCTAGAAATAAACTTAACTAAAGAGGTAAAAGACCTCTACTCAGAAAACTATAGGACGTTGAAAAAAGAGATAGAGGAAGACATAAACAGATGGAAGAACATACCGTGTTCATGGATTGGTAGAATCAACATCATTAAAATGTCCATACTACCCAAAGCAATCTATAAATTCAACACACTTCCCATTAAAATACCAACGGCACACTTCACAGATCTAGAACGAACTCTCCAAAAATTCATCTGGAATAAAAAAAGACCCCGAATAGCTGCAGCAATCCTGAGAAAGAACAAAGTAGGTGGGACCTCAATACCAGATATCAAGATGTATTACAAAGCCACTGTTCTCAAAACTGCCTGGTACTGGCACAAGAACAGGCATATAGATCAATGGAATAGAATAGAGAACCCAGAAATCGGCCCAAAACAATATGCTCAATTAATATTTGACAAAGGAGGAAAGAACATTTAATGGAGCCAAGATAGTCTCTTCAATAAGTGGTGTTGGGATATTGGACAGATATATGCAAGAAAATGAAACTAGACCACCAACTTACACCATACACAAAAATAAACTCAAAATGGATAAAGGACTTAAATGTACGACAGGAAACCATAAAAATTCTAGAAGAATTCAAAGGCAACAAAATCTCAGACATATGCCAAAGCAATTTCTTCACTGATACAGCTCCTAGGGCACTTGTAACTAAAGAGAAAATGAACAACTGGGACTACATCAAAATAAAAAGCTTCTGCACAGCAAAAGAAACCATCAACAAAACAACGAGAAAACCCACTGGTGGGAAAACATATTTGCCAATGTCATATCTGATAAGGGCCTAATCTCCAAAATTTATAGGGAACTCATACAACTTAACAAAAGGAAGATAAACAATCCAATCAAAAAATGAGCAAAGGACCTAAATAGACACCTTTCAAAAGAGGACATTCAGAAAGCCAAGAGACATATGAAAACATGCTCAAAGTCACTAATCATCCGAGAGATGCAAATCAAAACAACAATGAGGTACCATCTCACACCTGTCAGACTGGCAATCATCAACAAAGCAACAAACGACAAGTGCTGGAGAGGATGTGGAGAAAAAGGAACACTTGTGCACTGCTGGTGGGAATGCAGACTGGTGCAGCCACTATGGAAGACAGTATGGAGTTTCCTCAAAAAACTGGGAATGGAACTCCCATTTGACCCTGTGATCCCACTTCTAGGAATATATCCCTAGAAACCAGAAACACCAATCAGAAAGGATATGTGCACCCATATTTTCATAGCAGCACAATTCACCATAGCTAAGACCTGGAAACAGCCTAAGTGCCCATCAGTAGATGAATGGATTAGAAAACGGTGGTACATCTACACGATGGAATACTATGCTGCTGTAAAAAAGAAGGAACTCTTACGATTTGCAATGGCATGGATGGAACTGGAGAACATTATGCTAAGTGAAATAAGCCAGTCAATGAAGGAAAAATACCACATGATCTCACACATTCATGGATAATAGAGACCATTATAAACTTTTGAACAATAATAGATACAGAGGCAGAGCTGCCTCAAACAGATTGTCAAACTGCAGCGGGAAGGCCGGGGAGGGTTGGGGGACAGGAGGGAAGGGGGTAAGAGATCAACCGAAGGACTTGTATGCATGCATATAAGCATAACCAATGGACATAAGACACTGGGGGGTAGGGGAGGCCAGGGGATTGTCAAGGGCGGGGAAAAAAAGGACACATATGTAATACCCTTTGTAATACTTTAAGCAATTAAAAAAAAATAAAGGACAAAGCAATATTAAAAAAATAAAATAAATATTCAGAAAAAAACAAATTTAAATGTACCTTGACTATATCAAAAGACATTAATATACACTCAGAAAAATAAATCAAAACAAAAAATAAAAATCACTAAAAATATTAATTAAATTACACCTCTATTTCTGAGGTGAGATACTATTTGACACCTCCAGGTTTGGCAAAAGTCCAAACGTTTGCTAGCATAATCTGTTAGTAAAAGTATGAGGGAAGCAGGCCTTCTCCTGCATGGCTAGTGAGAATGGAAAAACAGTCCAAACCCTACAGAAGAGAATTCAGCACTGTGCTGCCAACATATATATGCATTTTCTCATTCACGGAGAAAAAGGAACACTCGTGCACTGCTGGTGGGAATGCAGACTAGTGCTGCCACTATGGAAGACAGTATGGAGTTTCCTCAAAAAGTTAAAAATGGAACTCCCGTTTGACCCATTGATCCCACTGCTAAGAATATATCCTGAGAAACCAGAAACACCAATCAGAAAGGATATATGCACCCCTATGTTTATAGCCGTACAATTCACCATAGCTAAGATTTGGAAACAACCTAAGTGCCCATTGACGGATGAATAGATTAGAAAACTGTGGTACATCTACACAATGGAATACTATGCTGCTGTAAAAAAAGAAGGAATTCTTACCATTTGCAACAGCATGGATGGAACTAGAGAGCATTATGCTAAGTCAAATAAGCCAGTCAGTGAAAGAAAAATACCACATGATCTCACTCATTTATGGATAATAAAGAGCATTATAAACTGATGAACAAAAATAGATACAGAGGCAGAGCAGCGTTAAACAGACTGTCAAACTACAGCAGGAAGGTTGGGGAGGGTTGGGGGTGGGTAAGATATCAACCAAAGGACTTGTATGCATGCATATAAGCATAACCAATGGACACAAGATACTGGGGGTAGGAGAGGCTGGGGGAAGGTCAAGGGGGAAAAAAGGAAACAAATGTACTACTCTTTGTAATATTTTAAGCAATAAAAAAAACAGACAAAAAAATAAAGTAAAAACTGGAAGCATGAACAGATTGTCGAACCTCAAAGGGAAGGCAGAGGAGGATGGGTGGGAAGAGATCAACCAATGAACTTGAATGCATATATGCATAACCTGTGGACACCGACAATGGGGTGGTGAGGGCCTGGGGGTGGGGGTCAAAGCAGGCTGAAGAGGTTAATGGGGCAAAAAGGAGGACCTATGTAATGCTTTAACAATATTTAAAAGAGAAATAATTGTGCATAAATGCAAGTTTTTTTAAAAAAAGTAAAACTGCATTTGGGGCCTTCAGAGTCACAGGCTGAAGTAGAAACAGTGCACATGTCACAGGAATGAGGAAAAGAGGAGAGGCTCAGAGAAAGGAAGGGGAACTCTTAGAAACAGAGGGGAGGACTGTGAAGTCTTCCATGCTGTGTAATGATAGTTTGGACCAATTTCACCAAGTAATCAAGTAGTGGGGGACACTCAACTGACATTCGACTGACAAATTATATATTGAGGGCCTTGGACATATCAGATATTGGGGTGTAATTCAATAAGTGAACTATATTATAAATCCCAGATATCTATACTTATATATGATACATACTTCTCACATATGTTCTTCTATTTATAAGTTACCATATTCAAGTTGCTAGTATTTTGTTGAGGATTGTTGTCTATATTCATAAAGGATATTGATTGAAGTTTTCTTTTCCAGTAATATCTTCGACGGATACTGACCTCATGGAATGAATGGTGAAGTACTTCTGCCTTTCTTATTTTTTTTAAAGTGTTTATAATGTATTGGTGTTAATTCCTTAAATTTTTAGTCGAATTCGCCAGTGAAGCCATCTGGTACTGGACTTTTACTTTGATGGTAATATTTTATTTTAATTACTAATGTACCTGCTTGTTATATGTATATTCAGATTTTATTTCTGTTTGAGTCACTTTTAGTA
Organism: Myotis yumanensis; assembly: GCF_028538775.1. NCBI lineage: Eukaryota > Metazoa > Chordata > Mammalia > Chiroptera > Vespertilionidae > Myotis > Myotis yumanensis. Next base: position 6,980,749 of record NW_027223760.1, read on the forward strand.
GTTAGTGTCCTTCTAGGAATCGAATGTACAGCATAAAAAGCAAAAGAAGAAAAGACAGTTTGGCTTTTTGTGCAGTTGGCTCACAGCCTCCAGCGGCAACACTGTCAGAACCCACCTTAGCTTTTGAGCCAAAGCCATGCCCTCACCAGGCCCAGCTCAGCAGAGGTCCCAGTGTCTGCCCCAGCGGGATGTGGCTATGGGTCAGTCTTTGCCCCCAGAACTCTCTGCTGAGTTGGCACAGGCTTCGTCAGATCTGAGGATCTCTTTGTCTAACCAGCCCCCTCTTCTCCTTCCCTTTCAAATGTCTGATCTGTAGGTAAGTCTGAGGCTTCCTCTGCCAGGTGGAGCCGTGGCACCTACTGATCAAATACCTGAGGGCCAAGCACAGGCACAGCAGGGCCTGGGACTGCTGGGCCGGCTGCAGAGTGGATGGTGTGTGGCCCAGCTGCTGGAAGCCCTGGTTCTGCTCTGCCTGCTGCTCCCAGGCTCAGGCCCTACACCACAGGTCTACAAGGCAGGTAACCTGGGAGGAAAGGAATTGTGGAGCTGAGCAGAAATAAAACCTCATTCGTTAAGGGATCCTGTAGCTTCAGACACAGTTTCAATGACACAGAAAACGGAACACTATCAACTTTGCAAAGACCCAAAGTTCACTTTTTTAAGTTTTTAATTCTCCTGTTTGACACTAGAAGTACACAGTTTTAAAATAAATTTGACTAACTATAAAATATGCTTAAAACCTTTTAGTACTGTCCATGCATCTTTCCTCTCTTGAAAAATAGTGAAATGGCTGGTATTTTTAAGTAGAAAGTGAATTCATCACAAAGGGAAAATAACCATTTTTATTTTGAGCTTTTTAAAAAAATTTGGACATTGTCTTAGTCCATTAGGGCTTCTAAAAAATATTAATATCACAGGCAAAGAGGCTTAAAAGGAACAGAAATGTGTCTTCCACCTTTTGGAGGTTAAAAGCTCAGGATAAGGTTGCCTCATAGGTTCTGGTGAGGGCTCTCCTGGGGTTGCAGACTGACAACTTCCATTTGTGTCCTCAGTAGAAGGGATGAGCCAGCTCTCTGGGGCCTCTTTACAAGGGCACGGATCTCAGTAAGGAAGAACCTCGCAATGGCACCCTCCTAATAACATCCTCTGGGCATTACGTTTTTTAATTTTTTTCTAATAAAAAATCTTTATTTTTAAAAGTATTACAGATGTTCCCCTTCCTTCCCTCACTGTCCCACTCTACCTGTTTCCCACCCCATCCGAGGCCTTCATCAGCCCATCATCTGTGTCCATAGGAATGCATATCCTATCTAATAAAAGACAAATAGGGTAATTAACTATACCTCCGATACGCTTCCCATTGGCTAATCTTGGCGATATGCAAATTAACTGGCAACCAAGCTGGCAGCCGGCAGCCAGGCAGCTGAAACACAGGAGGCTTGCTTGCTCCAGTGATGGAGGAAGCGAAGGTTCCCTGCCTGCACGGCCCAGCTCTCAGCTGCACTCTAAGCAACAATGTTGCAATTATAGAAGCTAAACAAACCCCAGATACCTGCTTTAAGCCAGCAGAGGCCTCAGAGCTGGAGCTGCAACAGTGTTTCAATTATAGAAGCCAAAAAAACCCCAGATACCTGCTTTCAGCAGCCGAGGCCTCAAGCTGGAGCCGGCTCTCAGCTCCAGTGACAGCTATAGAAGGTAAATAAATCCCAGAATAAAAAAAAAATTTAAAAAGCAGAGTTTGGGAGCTTCAGTCACCTGCCAGCCTGAAAACGGCCCTAAGCCACTCCCCCAGACTGGCCAGGCACCCCAGTGGAGACCCCCACCCTGAAGGGGGTATGACCAGCTGCAAACAGCCATTAGCCCTTCATCCAGGCTGGCCAGGTACCCAGGCGGGACCCCCACCCTGATCCAGGACACTCTTCATGGAAAACCAGCCGGCCCCCACCCATGCACCCATGCCTCTATCCTATATAATAAAAGGGTAATATGCAAACTGACCCTAACAGCAGAAGGACTGGAAATGACTGGTCAGTATGACACACACTGACCACCAGGGGGCAGATGCTCAATGCAGGAGTTGCCCTGTGGTCAGTGCGCTCCCACATGGGGGAGCTCTGCTCAGCCACAAGCCAGGCTGATGGCTGCCAGTACAGCAGTGGTGGTGGGAGCCTCTCCTGCCTCCTCAGCAGCACTAAGGATGTCCAACTGCAGTTTAGGCCTGCTCCCCACTGGCAAGTGTACATCCCCTGAGGGTTGCCGGGCTGCCAGAGGGATGTCTGATTGCCATCTTAGGCCCAATCCCCCAGGGAGCAGGCCTAAGCCAGCAAGTGGTCATCCCCCGAGGGGTCCCAGACTGCGAGAGGGAACCCCCCCCCCCGCCGGGGGAACAAATTTTTGTGCACTGGGCCTCTAGTATGTATATAAGATCTGTGGTTAATCTCTTCCAGCCCCCTACTCCCCTTAACTCTGAGATTCCTCACTCTGTTCCATGTTTCCATGCCTCTGGTTCTATTTCATGATCAGTTTATTTTGTTCATTAGATTTATTGTTTGTTTATTATGACTTATAGATTCAATTATTGATAGATATGTATTTATTGCCATTTTATTGCTCATATTTTTTATCTCTTTTTCTTCTACTTTTTCTTCCTTTTCTTAAAAAATACCCTTCAATATTTCATGCAATACTGGTTTCATGAACTCCTTTAGCTTTTTCTTGTCTCTGAGGCTCTTTATCTGTCCTCCAATTCTAAATGAGAGCCTTGCTTGGTAGACTAATCTTGGTTGTAGGTCCTTGCTATTCATCACTTTGAGTATTTCTTGCCATTCCCTTCTGGCCTGCAAAGATTCTGTTGAGAAATCAGCTGACAGCTATATGAGTGCTCCCTTGTAGGTAACTAATTGCTTTTCTCTTGCTGCTTTTAAGATTCTCTCTTTGTCTTTAGCCCATGGCATTTTAATTATGATGTCTTGGTGTGGGCCTCTTTGGATTCCTCTTGTTTAGGACTCTCTGCACTTCCTGGACTTATAAGTCTATTTCTTTCACCAGATAGGGGAAGTTTTCTGTCATTATTTCTTCAAATAGGTTTTCAATATCTTGCTCTCTCTCTCTCTTCTCCTTCTGGCACCCCCATAATGGGAATGTAGGTATGCTTGAAGTTATCCCAGAGGCTCCTTACACTTTCTTCATATTTTTGGATTCTTCTTTTTGCTCTTCTTATTGGGTTCATTTTGCTTCCTTATATTCCAAATCATTGATTTGATTCTAAGAATCCTCTACTCTACTGATGAATCCCTGTAAATCATTTTTTATTTCAGCTAGTATATGCTTAATTTCTGACTGGGCATTTTTCATATCTTTGATATTCTCACTAAGATCCTTAAAAGTTCACTATGTCCCTTGGAACTCTCATCAATTTCTTTGAAGTTCTCATAAAGTTCCTTGAAACTCTTATTAAGATCCTTGAGTAACCTTATAAACATTGTTTTGAACTAGTTTGCTTGCTTCCATTTCTTTATTTTTCTTTTTTCTTTTTTTTTTAACATGTTTCTTTGTCTCCACATTTTGGCTGCTTCCTTGTATTTGTTTTTATATATTAGGTAGAGCTGTTATGTCTTCTGGAATTGCCTTATGTATTAGGTGTCCTGTAGGCCCAGTAGCACAGTCTCCCAGGTCACCTGAGCTGGGCACTCTAGGTGTGCCCCTATGTGGACTGTATGCACAGTCTTGCTGTAGTTGAGCCTTGCTGTTGGCATCACTGGGTGGAATTGAACTCCAGGCCAATTTGCTGTGAGGACCTGCTACAATGACAGTGGAAGAGATGCTGTTCAGGAGACACCCCTAAGGAGCAGGACCTGCTTCAGTGGGGCTTTGGTGCTCAGTGAGTCTGCCCCTGAGTGTGTCACTTGTGGATGCATAGAGTTGTAGCCTGGTATGTCTGAAGCTCTCCACCAGGTGCATTGGCTTTGATTCCTCCCAGGAGGTGCAGAGTCAGCCACAGCCTGGGGCCACCCAGCAGCAGCTACAGAGAGATCTGCTGATGGCTGCTACTTGTAATGGGCTAGGAAATGCCCAGGCAAGGCCCAGCTGTGAAGCAAGGCAAACTGGTGCTAGTGCCAGGTCTTGGGCCTTTTACTAATAGGTTGCTGCTTGTATAACAGACTTTAGCAAAGTCTGAAGGCTGTGACAAGACAGGCCATTCATATGGAAAAGCTGCTGCAAACAGCTTGGGTGAGGCTGTAAATTAGGTAGGGCGGGGTCTCGAGGAATCACCAGGGTGGATGGAACAGTATGGGTCACACTGATGGAAACTCAGATATGGATATCAGTCAGCTCTGTGATGGGGTGGTCCCAGCACAGGAACACCTGGGACTCCAGCAGCCTACGTATCACTCAGACACAATCCCTGCTGTTTTTTACAGCCTGAAGTTAAGGGAAGTTCTCCTTCCAGCTCTGAAACACTGGGATGTAGGTCTGGTATGCAGCTGGCACCCCGTGTTTCTCCCTGGAAGACTTGGACATAACACCCCCGATGAAAAAATGCTGCACATGGGTATCGGACCAGCCCATTCTGCACTCCACTAGCTGTAGGACTTCCATTCAGCCAGATTTCAGGCAGTTCTGAATGATGTATGTTCTGTATTTTAGCTGTAAGTTGGATGTTTTGTGGGAGATGGCAAGTACAGGAATTTACCTACACCACAATCATGGGTGTTAGATTTTCAATGTTTGAATTTTGGATAGACACAGACATTCAAATCACAGCAGACACAGACCCACGTTAATACTTTTCTAGTTATCACAAAGGGTAGGTATTTCTTTTTGTGATCCTTGTAGATTTTTATCATCCATGAAAGAGATGTCAGGGTCATACATGTCATTGTTGACTTCTGATGCATCAGTTTATTTATTACTACAGTGACTTACTACAAAAGAGATAAATGAAACAATATTAAAAGTAGCACAGTTTTCATTGTTCTGGCATTCATTATTGTTTATGTCTTTCCAAAATGAAATAGAATTTGGGGAAAATCACATGTAAAGTCTTCTATCTGGGTTCTTATTCAAAAAAAAAAAAAAAGAAAGAAAAAGAAAAAGGAGCTCCTCTCTGCTCTTGGAGAAGTGAGGGAGTGGCTGGAGCTTTGGAAGAAGCTGCCGAGCACCGAGGTGAGGCTAGTGGCTGTACCATCAGGTTTGACAGGGATGGGCCAGCTCACAAACATTTTTCAAGGCCGCACCATTGGAAAACCAGATGACATCCTTGGGTTGTGCTAGCGATAAATAAATACACACATAGATACATACATACATATATAAGTACATAAATAAATGTTTTTTATTTCTATTTCTAAATGTGACAGAACACATTAAAGAAAGCCATCGTCTCTATACCAGCCATGCAGAGCATGGGACTATGTGCTTAGCTTTGAGGTCAATAGGGGTTAAGGGCCCAGGGAGGCTCATGGTGGGCTGCTGGGGTAGAGTGAGCTGCAGTGAGTTAGGATCTGTGAAGAATGACTAGAAAAATTTCCATTGTTAATTCCCATTTTTAGCATCCTCAGCAGCCATGCTGGGTCCACACAGGGGCTCTGAGTCTGGAAGGGGTTCTCTGGAGGTCCTGAGAGGCTAGGTAAAAGCTGGTATTGTGGCGGGGGGACAGATGATTCTTAATATTATCTGATGAAAAACACTTCATGAGGTATGAGAGATAATCATCATGAATTTCCTCTGATTTGAAGAGACAAATAACCTACTGCGAGTTGAGTGATTTCTTAAGAAAAAAAAGATGACAAAATCAGAGCTGGAAATTATTTTCCTTACTGGCCCCTTTGGGCATTTTCACCAAGCTAAGTTTTCCACCCAATGTAAACTGCTTCTTTATTCACCTGTCTATCCATTTTACACTACATATATGTCCTCAACTGTCATAACAACTCTTTGAGAATATGGTGATATCACTCTCCTAAGACAAAATAAACTACTTTGATAAGTTCCAAAATGAAATGACATAGTTTAAAATATCTTATATTTTTTAAATTAAGACACTTTCTGATGAAGTCTTTGAGAGTATAATGCCATGAACAAGGTCATGTTGAATTAACTGAATTCCAAGAGCATTTTGAATTACACCTTGAAATGTCCCTGCTTGAGCCTCACATTGACTAAGATACTATGTTAGGTCTGAAAAATGTTCAGGTCTCAGAGATCAAGTTCTATTGTGAAAATACATATTTATAAAATAAGATTTTTTAAATCCAAATAATCAGAGGCTGCAAGACTAATTTACCAAAACTTTAGCTCTGGAGAGTTCATGTCTTTTCAGCACACTTGATAATACAAAGATGACTATGGTACCTGTCTCTTCAAATTGTTGAGTTATTCAATATTTTGGTGTTCAACCACTTACAGAATATTCTCAGATAGCTTCATGATAGGATGGAAATTGCACAAAGAACGGCATCAAATACCCGGTAGTTTGTCAGTTGTCTGGGAAGGATAGTCAAATCTGGGTGCTTGATTATTATTCCTGTGAAAATATCATAATGATGATGGCAGGTGTTTACATAAAATGCAAAGAGAGGGACTAAATGTCAGATGACATCTCCAATCTGATTCTCACACTGTGCTCTCAATAATTTGAAGCATATATTCTTAGAGAGGTTTAACAGTTTTTCCTAATGGTCAAGAGCATTTCTTCAGTGATTTTCTTTTTCAGAAACTTTGCTTCTGACCTTTTTGCCTTTGTCCCCTTTAGAAAACACAATGCCTGACATGTAAAATAGGATCAACAAATGTGTGGGAAATGAATGATGAAATTGAACTACCCATACCCCTCTATATACAAGGTTCCTAGTTATCTAGTTATGGATTTCTAACCATTGTATGACATTCTAGCATCAGTATCTTCTTAGTATAAAACAGCTGCAATCTACCACTCTATCTAGTAAAGTGTTATTTTAGGCTGTGTCTTAAAGTACTTTCCCCCTTGACTTCAAGGTTAGGCCCTATGACCTCACTTATTTAAATTGGATGCTATGACAAAATAAATCAATTTTATGTTTAATGAGTATAAAACAGCACCACTGCCTATAAGAACCTCCTTGATTTGCACACATACCAAATAAAACTACTAGAATTGACCAACACAATGTGGGGGCTTAAGCCCATATTGTGTTCCTCATCTCGCTTTGCAATGTAATTGTTCTATGTTCACTGCTCCAGCCTTAAATGTGCAGCCAATTGACAAGTGGAGAAACTATAGACCTGCCACCACAATAAACTGACACATAATGCTCCAGTGCCTCTAAGTTCCACAGGGCTGGTCTGTCAGAGGGTAGAGAAGGGGCAGCCAGCACCCACAGCTGGGGAGCCCATCAAAGTCATGTCCTTTGAGTTTGTCTGCCAGGTCTTCTGTGGACCAACAGTGCCTGTCTATACCGAGTGAGCAGGAACATTCTAGAAGCAGAGCCTGGAGAAGGACCCTGGGGAGTAGGGCTAGGGAGGTGCTTCTGGAATGGGTGCTGAGGGGGGTGGCTGTTGCCATAGGAACTTTCTTGTGCCACAGGGGCTGTTTCTAAATCTGGGGGGCCCATCACTGCCTGCATAGCCTCTTCCCCTAAATATTGCTTCTTTTAACAAGTCATACAGAGGAAATGGGAGGGGGCATGGCAGCCAGCAGGCTCTTACAGGGAGCTTCCCTTTAATGGGACCCAGCACACCACCCCCTGCTGATCTCTGGGTCCTGTTTGCACCACTTTTGCTGCCCACCCCCAGGTATAACCCAATCTGCAGAAGGTGGTGCACGGGGCCCACTTGGCACTCCCCTGTCTTTTTCCTTCTCAGCAGTCCCATGCCCTGGAACATTAGGCTTCCAGTGGGCTTCCTGTGTTCCAGCTGTACAGAAAGCTCATACTTCCAGAGGCCAGCGTGCACCTTCCCAAGGCCACCCAACACTCACAGCACCACTCCAGGTAAGAGGACACAGGCCTAGTCACAGCCACTCATTGCTGGTGTGACCTCACACAGGTTACCCTACTTCTGGGCTCACCCATGGAGTAAAGGGGACTATGATGGTGGCGCTGGGGGCAACACCAGGTGTATAGTGAGGGGAACAGGTATAGGAATCACTAGTCCTGTGCCCACAGCCTAGCACATTCCACAGTGCTCAGGGCTTTCTAGCTAAATGCCTACTGCTTAGCCCATTGGATCTCCTTGGAGTCTCACAGGTTTCATGCAGCTGCAGGAATATTCTCATGCCACTTGATGGATGGGAAAACTGAGCCTCCCCAGGTGCCCAGCTGTGGGGAGGAGGGGAGATTCTCAGTTTGTCCATCTTAACTTCTTAACTTCGCCCCACTGCGCACCTGTTCCACAGGAGACCCCCGAGTACACATTGTCTCATGACCTTGTCCTTCTGGAAACTACTCCATTCTCCCCCAAATAGCCCACACCTTTCCGCTGACATGACATAGGACTTGCTATGAGTCTGTATAGTAAACAGACTCACATTCAGGCACCAACACAATCCCTCTGTCTGTTGAATCTTATGTGAGAGAAGTATCCAGAAATCACAAGAACTAAACTACAAAACAAGGGACTGTAATGCCAGGAAATATGGGGACTGTGGCATTGAGTGAAGGAGCCACTTATGAGCAAGGTAGACAATAAATAGTTTGATTTTCCTAAAACAGCAGGGGGGAGCCTGCTTTCTCGTGGTTTGATACAATAAGGTGTCATCATGATAAAGCCAGGCTCATGTAAAATGAATTATATTCATTTCCTTCAACCCCCTGCCCGAACTAGACCCTCCTATTGTCCTGCCAATGCTGTTACAACTTCAGCTTGCACACTGCCTGCCACTCTCTTGTGATACCTGGCCCCATTTGGGAGATTAGTAGAATTTTCCTTTTAGAGAAGGAATCTGTCTCCATTCTTGATCCTCCCATTTTGCCTACTCTGACACCTTTGCCTGCTCCGAGATTGACCTGCACCTGATTCCTGCAGGTCAGCCCATGCTTCCCCCAGTCTTTTCCTAGGCTTTATTCAGTCCTGTTAATATTTTGTCTGTGACTCCTTTTAGCATCTCCATCAATAGTCTTTGTCACTCTCCCAGGACACTTTGTTAATTTCTACCTAAAAGCCCATTCCCCTGTGGACACACATCTCCCCTGCTGCCTGACACATTCAGAAGACGGTCCAGAACTACTACTCTGCATCTTGGCTAATTAACCTGAGTTTGATTGGCTTTCTGTGTCAGGCTCCATTTGGGTCACACTGATAATCAACTCAGTAAAACACCAGATTGTTGTTACAATGAAATGCTCACATTCAGAGCAACTCCTGCCCCCTGCAGTTTTCTCTTTGAATAATCTTTTCATGGAAAAACATGCACTCGGGATTTTACAATACAATTGTCTGTGTTGGTTTCAAGGCAGGCTTCCAGCCTGTCTATGTCAGTTGTGGCCCTGACCATGGGAAGGACACATACGTGCGGCCCAAAAGGCTGTGGATGTATTTAGAGTAATCACCTTCCCTCCTTCGGAATCAAGAAGAATACACCTGCAAAAGAAGCTGCCTTTTGGTCTTAGCTCCACGGTAATTGTGTGACTTTGGGCAGGTCATTTCTTGCTCAGTTTTCGAATATTTTAATCAAAATTTAAAAACCTATCTTAATTAGAAGAATTTAAATAAACATGAAAGAACTTAAAAAGTTATGAATGGCCACACAGAGGATTATCACAATGATGAAGTTCACACCACTGTTATTATCATCCTTACCATATCAGTAGATTGATTGCAACACATTTCTGAGGTTTCCAAATCTCACAAAGGGTCATCTAAAATAGAAAAGGTATCATAGAATAGGAGAAGGTTTAGCAAGAGCAAGAGTATAATTTCCCAGGGTCCAGGACAGCATATGGGAGAGGGTGGTGAGGAAATGCTCTTCTCTAAGCTTAAGGCAAAAGAAGGGAGGGAAGGCAGAAGTGGGAGGAAAGGGAAAAAGAATGGAAGAAAAGAAGGGACAACATGGCAGCGGAATAGAGGGATGTGTCCCGAGCCTTGTCCCAGAGCAGACAGAACAAACAAGTAAATCGAATAACATCCATCCCAATATGGTGAAGTAGACACAGCTGGTGAGAAAATTCGCAGCCAGGAAGGGCAGAGGTCACCTGGAGAATAGTAAAATTCAGGGATCTGGGCTGCGGAGAGCTGTGGAACCTCTGAGCCCAGAGGGTCGGGGGAAACCACAGGGCACTGAGGCGCATCCCTTGGGTCAGGCACAGCGTCCGACTGTGAAAAGGAGCTCCACAGGTCTGCCCTTGGCAGGGGATGCTAGATCTGGGTCCACAGTCATGACAGAGGGGACATTCAGGACGGCTGCCCAGACAGCAAAGAGCCGGGAAGAGAGGGGCTCACAGAGGTGCAGCTCTTTCCCCTCTTTGCTTTTCTTCACTGAACCTAGTTCATAGGACCTTTCGGATACGGACACTCACCCCTGGCTGGGGTGCAGGAGGAAGTGCGGACTGGTGGAGTCTGGGGAGAGGGTGGGGTGAGGAGAGGGCCCAGGAGAGGTGGCCACAAGTCTGGCACTGAATCATACCTGATGCACAGAACCTGGGTAGCCATTTCTCCTGAAGAGATATCCCCTCCCTGCAGTCTCCAGGCAACCAATACAGCCACACCCAGACAACACCCTGAGTGACACAAAGGAAAAAAAAAATCTGAATAGTCCCTGAGAGTCCATAGGGACTGGCCTAAAGAGAGGCCTTCAGTCCCAGCAACGGGAAACTGAGAAACTGCAGATAGTACAGAAGAGTGGGAACTCAAACCAGCCAAAGGAACAACACTTCACTTTTTCATTCTTATTTTATTATATTTTTTTATTATTTTGTTATCTTTTTTCTTTTCCTTTTTTCATTTGTTTATTTTTATTTATTTTCCATCATTCTAAATTATTTATTTTTATTTGTTTTATCCTATTTTTAATCAATTTTTTAAAATTTTAAATTATTACTATTTTCTTCTCTTTCTCTTTCTTCTTATCCACTCATCCACTTTCTACTTCCACTATACTGAACTGATGTCTTCTCACATTCATCCAATTCTTGACCTTACTTTCTGTATATAAGATTCTGCCCCCACCCTCCTTACTGGGAATTTGGTGTTTGTATGGTTTGTTTTACCTGTTTGCTCTCTGGTGTTTTCTCCATATAGATCCGTTCCTATGGTGCGATGTAACAAGATTTTGGCCGTCAGAACCCACCTACATAGGTACCTACATCACTCACATGGAGCACATACACAGCAGTATGTAGTGAAGCAGAAAAAAAAATTTAAAAGAAAGATAATGATTCCTGACCTTTACTTGTGGTAAATAAATAATAAAAAACATAAAGCACATATGTTTCAACATATGTACATACATTGAAATAACGGAACTTATTTTTTATAAATAAACTAGTGGCCCGGTGCATGAAATTCATGCGTGGGGGGGCAGGGGGGGGCGCGGATGTCCCTCAGCCCGGCCTGCACCCTCTCCAATCTGGGAACCCTAGAAGGATGTTTTACTGCTGGTTTATAGGGATTGGGCCTAAACTGGCAGTCAGACATCCCTCTCACAATCCAGGACTGCTGGCTCCTAACCGCTTACCTGCCTGCCTGCCGAATTGCCCCTAACCACTCTGCCTGCCAGCAGCTTGCCCCCAACTGCTCCCCACCGCTGGACTGCTCACCCCCAAATGCCCCCCCGCGCCAGCCTGATCACCCCCAACTGACCCTCCTACTAGTCTGCTCACCCCCAACTGCCCCCCACTGGCCTGATCACCCCCAACTGCCATCCCATCCTGGCCTGATCACCCACAACTGCCCTCCCCTCTTGGCCTCTAACCGCCTCTATCTTGGCCCCGCCACCATGGCTTTGTCCAGAATAAAGTCTGGAAGGTCTCCTGGAATGTCTCCCAGTCTAATTAGCATATTACCCTTTTATTAATATAGAGGCCTGGTGCACGGGTGGGGGCCGGCAGGTTTGCCCTGAAGGGTGTCTCGGATCAGCGTGGGGTTCCCTTGGGGCATGGGGTGGCTGGGGCGAGGGGCCTGTGGTGGTTTGCAGGCCAGCCACACCCCCATGGGGTGAGAGTCCCCGCTGGGGGGGCGTGGCCAGTCTGGGTGAGGGGCAAGGGCTGTTTTCAAGCTGGCCAAACCCCCTTCAGGGTGGGGGTTTCCGCTGGGGAGCCTGGCCAGCCTGGGTGAGGGGCTAATGGCTGTTTGCAGGCAGACCATGCCCCCCAGCGGGGACACTCACCCCATGGGAGCATGGACAACCTGGGTGAGGGGCTGAGGGCTGTTTTCAGGCTGGCCATATCCCCTTCAGGGTGGGGGTCCCTGCTGGGGTGCCTGGCCAGCCTGGGTGAGCGGATGATGGTTGTTTACAGGCTGGCCAGGCCCCCCAGCGGGGACTCTTACTCCATGGGGGTGTGGCCAGCCTGGGTAAGGAGTTGAGGGCCGTTTTCAGGCTGGCCAGAGCCCCTTCAGGGTGGGGAATCCCACTGGGGTGCCTGGCTAGCCTGGGTGAAGGGCTGAGGGCTGTTTTCAGGCTGGCCACGACCCCTGGCAACCCAGGCTCCCAGCCACTCCTTCAGTGGCAGCCAGGGCGGGCAGGAAGCTTGGCTTCCTCCATTGCTGGGGGCAACCCAAGCCTCCAGCTCCGTGGATGCTGCCATCTTTGTTGGGTTAATTTGCATACTTGCCCTGATTGGCTGGTGGGCATAGCGGAGGGATGGTCAATTTGCATGTTTCCCTTTTATTAGTGTAGATGGGAGATAGCAATGTAACCACAAAACGACGTACGTCAAGTCCGATGTAACCCACGGTCTGCTTGTATATGTTTGTGTGTGTGTGGGTGTGTGTGTGTGGGTGTAGATATATATATATATATCCTATATAATAAAAGCCTAATATGCTAAGTGTCCAGTCGTTCATTCACCCAATCAAAGCATAAAATGCTAATGATATGCTAAGGCCACTCAATCACTCGCTATGACATGCACTGACCACCAGGGGGCATACAGTCGACAAGTCAAACAGTTGCTATGACATGCACTGACCACAAGGGGGCAGACAGTCGACGAGTTGACCAGTCGCTATTATGTGCACTGACTACCAGGGGGCAGATGCTCCAACAGGTAGGTTAGCTTGCTGCTGTGGTCCAGCCGATTAGGACTGAGTGGGACAGGCCAGACAAGCCCTGGAACCCTCCCCAGCTGGCCAACCTCTAGCAACCCTCCCCAGCCCTGATCATGCACCGGTGGTGTCCCTCAGCCTGGTTTGCACCCTCTCGCAATCCAGGCTGAGGGAGCCCCCCTGCCCAGAGTGCATGAATTTCATGCATCAGGCCTCTAGTGTGTATATATATATATATATATATATATATATATATATATATCCTATATAATAATAAACATGGTAATTAACCGTAGCTCCGACACGATTCCCCGATTCCCATTGGCTAATCAGCGAGATATGCAAATTAACTGCCAACCAAGATGGCGGCCAGCAGCAAGGCAGCTTGAAGCGAAAAGGAGGCTTGCTTGCTTCAGTGGTGGAGGAAGCCAACGTTACCCCCTGCCGCTGCCGGCCTCTGAGCTTTCAGTTTAAGAAACATTGTTACAAATATAGAAGCTAAAAAAAAAACCAGAAACCTGCTTTCAGCCAGCCTGGCCTCAGAGCTGGAGTTGAAACAGTGTTTCAATTATAGAACCCAAACAAACCAGATACCTGCTTTCAGCAGCCGAGGTCTCAGAGCTGGAGCTGAGCCTCAGAGAGAAAGCCGGCTCTCAGTTCCAGTGACAGCCATAGAAGGTAAATAAATCCAAGAATAAAAAAGAAAAAGAGCCAAAACCGGTTTGGCTCAGTGGATAGAGCGTCGGCCTGCGGACTGAAAGGTCCCAGGTTCGATTCCGGTCAAGGGCATGTACCTGGGTTGCGGGCACATCCCCAGTGGGAGATGTGCAGGAGGCAGCTGATCGATGTTTCTCTCTCATCGATGTTCCTAACTCTCTATCTCTCTCCCTTCCTCTCTGTAAAAAATCAATAAAATATATTTAAAAAAAAAAAAAAAAAAAAAAAAAAAAAAAAAAAAGAAAAAGAAAAAAAGGAGAGGTTTGGAGCTTCAGTCACCCGCCAGCCTGAAAACAGCCCTCAGCTCCTCATCCAGGCTGGCCAGGCACCCAAGTGGGACCCCCACTCTGATCCAGGACACCCTTCAGGGCAAACCAGCCGGCCCCCACCAGTGCACCAGGCCTCTATCCTATACAGTAAAAGGGTAAAATGCCTCCCAGCACCGGGATCAGCGGAGCAGCGAGGCCTCCCGAACCCGGGATCAGTGGAGCCACGAGGCCTCACGCCCCGGGATCAGCAGAGCCGTGAGGCCTTCTGGCACTGGGATCAGCGGAGCCACAAGGCCTCCGGGCACCAGGATCAGCGGAGCAGCAAGGCCTCCCGGGACTGGGATCAGCGGAGCAGCGAGGCCTCCTAGCACCGGGATCAGCGGAGCTGCGAGGCCTCACTGCCCCTGTGTCAAGCGAAACCGCGAGGCCTCCCAGCACTGGGATCAGTGGAGCAGTGAGGCCTCACTGCCCCTGTGTCAAGCAGAGCTGTGAGGCCTCCCAGCACCGGGATCAGAGGAGCCATGAGGCCTCCCAGCACCGGGATCAGCAGAGCCATGAGGCCTCCCAGCACTGGGATCAGCGGAGCCGAGAGGCCTTCTGGCCCCTGGAGCAGCATGACAGGGGACAGAGCCCAAACCCCCTGATCACCCTGCGGCTCTGTGTGTGACAGGGGGAGGGGCCACAAACTCCCTATCCGCCCTGCTCTGTGTGTGACAGGATACGGCGCCCCAACCCCCCATGGGCCCTGCTCTGTGTGTGATGGGGTGGAGCTGCAATCTCCCCATCAGCCCTGCCCTGAGTGTGACGGGGGGAGTGCCCCAACCCCCTGATCGGCCCTGCCCTGTGGGTGACAGGGGGCAGCACCCCAACCCCTGATCCGCCCTGCTCTGTGGGTGACAGGGGGCGGTGCCCCAACTCCCCTATAGGCCCTACTCTATGCGTGACAGGAGGGAGCTCCCCAACCCCCTGATCAGCCCTGCTCTGTGGGTGACAGGGGGTGGCACCCCAACCCCCTGATTGGCCCTGCTCTGTGTGTGACAGGGTACAGAGCCCCAACCCCCCCTGATGGGCCCTGCTCTGTGCGTGACAGGGGGCAGCGCCCCAACCCCCTGATCGGCCCCGCTCTATGCGTGACAGGGGGCGGCGTGGCAACCTCCCCATCGACCCTGCCTTGAGTGTGACATGGGGCAGCGCCCCAACCCCCCAATCGGCCTTGCTCTGAGCCTGACCAGGGACTGTACCTAGGGATTGGGCCTGCCCTCTGCCACCTGGGAGCGGGCCTAAGCCAGCACGTCGTTATCTCCCGAGGGGTCCCAGACTGTGAGAGGGCACAAGTGGGGCTGAGGGACATTCCCCCGCCCCCCCCCGCCCCACCAGTACACAAATTTTTGTGCACCGGGCCTCTAATATATATATATATATATATATATATATATATATATATATATATTCCTTTTTCTTTCTTTTTCTTCTGTTTCTTTTCTTTCATTCCATTTTTTCTCTCTTTGATATTATTTGTGCTCTCTTTTCTCTCCCCTAATTCTCTTTTCTCTGGTGGTCACTTATATTAGGGTTATCAGTGTTACGAGTACATTTGTGTTTTGTTCTCCTTATGTCGTGTCTTGTCAAGGTGAATTTTATCCTATTTGGCCAATGTTCTAGAGAACCAGCCACATGACCAGACACCCGAAGAGGAGATTCCATCCACGAATGGATCAATAACACTCCAGACCCAACTACAGAGGCAGGAAGAAGGCAGCAGTGAGGGAGAGAGAGTGAGTGAATGAGGGAGCAAATGAAGAATGCGTGGTCGTATGGTGTGTGTGCGTGTGTGTCACACTTAGATCCCGCAGAACCCTCGGGGGCAGGCTGAACGGGCTTGCCTAACTAGCCAGCCTCTGTTATCATTGCAAACACCCCCAGAGCAACCAGTTCTTCCTCAGAGGCCTCACCTTTTTTAAGGGGAGAGCTGCTAAGCCTCACCTCCACCCAGGGTGCCCTCAGATAACACCCAGGACTCTACAGCCACCCCTGCCAGGGACCTGCTGCCTCAGCTGTGGTCCCACAGTCACCGAGACTCCAGCCACACCGGGTGCAGGCTCCTGTGAGTTCTGGAGGGCATTCCTTTCTGACTGGCCCAACACTTTAGCCCAGGGCATGGCAACCACACAAGCCGCAGACACGTGAGCAGCTGCTCCTGTCTGAGGAAAAGCAACCCCAAGAGCAGCCCACCCCAGGCCAAGAAGTGCCAGCCTCACATGGCCTACCCCCATCCAAGGAGCAGCAGCAGTGCAAGCCACCCGCCCCCACCCCCCATCCGAGGAGCAGCAGCCGTGCAAGCAGCCTGCCCTCGTCAAAGGAGCAGCAGCCGTGTGCACAGCCCACTGCCATATGAGAAGCAGCAGCTGCTTGAGAAGTCTACCCTGGTCCAACGAGCAGCCCATCCCCGCTCAAGGAGCAATAGCCACTTGCAGCCCAGACCCACCTGAAGACCAGCAGCTGCACGAGCAGCTTGCCCCCATTCGAGGAACAGCAGCTGTGCAAGCGCCCCTCCCCACTACGAGAAGCACCAGCCTCGTGCGCGGCTCACCCCCATCCGAGGAGAAGCAACCTTATGATCAGCCCACCCCTGTCTGAGGAGCAACAGCTGCACAAGCAGCCTGCCCCCATCCCAGGAGCAGCAGCCACACACAGCCCGCCCCCGTCTGAGGAGCAGCAGCCTCGTGAGCAGCCCACCCCATCTGAGGAGCACCAGCTGCACAAGCAGCCTCCCGCCACCAACCAGAGGAGCTGCTGCCAACTAAGGAGCAGCCTCTGCTGTGACAATCTGAGAAGCAGCCGCCACCTGAGGAAGCATTGCCACCCAAGGAGCAGCCCCTGCACAACTCTACACCTAGGTCCGCTGGTGATAACAAAAATGGGTAGACAAAGAAACCCCCAAAGGAAAGAAAAGGAGGACTCGCCAGAAAAGCAGCTAAGTGAAATGGAGGCATGCAATATGTCAAAAAAAGAATTCAGAATAAGGGTCATACAGTTCATAAACTGGATGGGTGAAAAAATCAACAAACTATGTAAAAATCAAGAAGAAATAAAGACTGATATAGCTGCAATAAAAAACACCATGGAAAGTTTCAACAGCAGACTAGGAGAAGCAAAGGATCAAATTAGTGAATTAGATGTCAGGGAAGCAAAACACAACCAAATTGAACTGAAATTGGAGAAAAAAATTAAAAGACTGGAAGAGAGTCTAAGGGAGCTTTGGGACAACATGAAATGAAGCAACATATGAATAATAGGGGTGCCAGAACAACAGGAAGAGGAATAAGAATTAGAAAACCTATTTGAAGAAATAATATCATAAAAACTTCCCCGATGTGGGGAAGAAAAAAGTCACACAAGCACAGAGAGTCCCAAACAAGATGAACTGAAAAGACCCACACCAAGACATGTCATAATTACAATGGTAAATGTTCAAGACAAAGAGAAAGTCTTAAAGGCTACAAGAGAGAGAGAGAAAGTTACATACAAGGGATCTCCCATTAGACTATCAAATGATTTCTCAACAGAAACACATCAGGCCAGAAAATAATGGAAGGAAATTTACAAAGTGATGCAAAGCAAGGGACTTAATCCAAGAATACTCTGTCCAGCAAGGCTATCATTCAAAATTGAAGGGGAAGAAACCAAGATGGCAGCATAGATAAAAACCGGAGATTGCTGCCTCACACAACCACTTCAAAAATACAACTAAAAGACGGAATGGACATCACCCAGAACCACAGGAAGGCTGGCTGAGGGGAAATTCTACAACTAGAAGGAAAGAGAAAAGCATACCGAGACTCACAGGAGGCTCAGTGCAGAAAATACAAAGGTGCGGAGGTGCATGCGGAGCGGGCTGGTGGCTGAGGGCGCGGTTGTCTGTTTCAATCCAGAGGGAGTCTCAGGCTCTGAGCTCCAGTTCCGGGCGAGTCTCTGAGGACCCAGACTCAAACGGGAGAAGCGGGACTGTCTGGCATTGGTCGGAACTCGAGGGCAGCTTTCTCTCCGAGGTTTGCAGCGGATGCTGGGACTCTGAGAGGCAGAGCCTCCGGGGACAGGACTGAGAGCAGCCATAACTGCTTGCTCTGCTCCGCCCGCCCTGTTGATCCCCTGGGACCCGCCCTGCCCAAGCCTTGCACAGAGGCATTTGTGGGATAGCCTTAGGCAAAGGCTAGATTAGCACCTCCCTAGAGGACAGAAGTTCTCCCACTGCAGACACAGCTGATTCTTACAGCCAGTTGGCCTGGAGGTCAAATCCCCCCACCACCACCACTACCAGTATTACCTACAACAATCAAGGCTTAAATACAGCAAGACTGCACACAAAGACCACAAGGGGGTACACCAAGAAAGCATAAAAAATGCGGAGACAAAGAAACAGGACAAAAATGACATAAATGGAGGATATAGAGTTCAAAACCACACTTTAAAGGTCCCTCAAGAACTGTCTAGAAGCCGCCGATAAACTTAGTAAGGCCCTCGAAAAGACTGGTGAGACTGCCGATAAATATAGTGAGATCCTCAAGAAATCTAATGAGACTCTCAATGTTGTGATAAAGAACCAACTAGAAATTAAGCATACACTGACTGAAATAAAGAATATTATACAGACTCCCAACAGCAGACCAGAGGAATGCAAGAATCAAGTCAAAGATTTGAAATGCGAAGAAGCAAAAAACACCCAACCAGAAAAGCAAAAAAGAAAAAAGAGCTCGAAAATACGAAGATAGTGTAAGGAGCCTCTGGGACAGCTTCAAGCGTACCAACATCCAAATTACAGGGGTGCCAGAAGATGAGAGAGAGCAAGATATTGAAAACCAATTTAAAGAAATAATGACAGAAAACTTCCCCTACCTGGTGAAAGAAATAGATTTACAAGTCCAGGAAGCGCAGAGAACCCCAAACAAAAGGAATCCAAAGAGGACCACACCAAGACACATCATAATTAAAATGCCAAGAGCAAAGGATAAAGAGAGAATCTTAAAAGCAGCAAGAGAAAGAAACTTAGTTACCTACAAGGGAATACCCATACGACTGTCAGCTGATTTCTCAACAGAAACTTTGCAGGCCAGAACGGAATGGCAAGAAATATTCAAAGTGATGAACACCAAGAACCTACAACCAAGATTACTTTATCCAGCAAAGCTATCATTCAGAATTGAAGGTCGGATAACGAGCTTCACAGATAAGGAAAAGCTAAAGGAGTTCATCACCACCAAACCAGTATTATACGAAATGCTGAAAGGTATCCTTTAAGAAGAGGAAGAAGAAGAAAAAGGTAAAGATACAAATTATGAACAACAAATACGCACCTATCAACAAGTGAATCTAAGAATCAAGTGAATAAATAATCTGATGAACAGAATGAACTGGTGATTATAATAGAATCAGGAGCATAGAAAGGGAATGGACTGACTATTCTTGGGGGGAAAAGGGGTGTGGGAGATGCGGGAAGAGACTGGACAAAAATCGTGCACCTATGGATGAGGACAGTGGGTGGGGAGTGAGGGCGGAGGGTGGGGTGGGAACTGGGAGGAGGGGAGTTATGGGGGGAAAAAAGAGGAACAAATGTAATAATCTGAACAATAAAGATTTAATTTAAAAAAATTGAAGGGGAAATAAGGAGCTTCACAGACCAAAAAAAAGGCTAAGGGAGTTTATCACTACCAAGCCAACAATGCAAGAAATGCTAAATGGACTGGTGTAAAAAGAATAAAAAGGGAAGAAGGAACACAGGCACAAAAAATGAAAATGGCTACAAACAAGTACATATCAATAATAACTTTAAACATAAATGGACTAAATGCTCCAATCAAAAGACATCAAGTGGCAGAATGGATTAAAAAACATGACCCATCTATATTCTGTCTACAAGAGACCCACCTCAGAAGAAGGGACTCACACAGACTGAAAGTGAAGGGATGGAAAAATATCTTTCAGGCAAATGGAAATGAAAAAAAAAAAAAAAAGCTGGGGTAGCAATACTTACATTTGACAAAATAGACTTCAGAGTGAAGGCCATAACAAGAGATAAGGCCACTTCATAATACTAAAGGGATTGATACAACAAGAAGATATAACCCTGATAAACATATATGCTCCCAATGCAGGGGCACCCAAATACATAAAAAAAAACAAACCCTAGAAGATAACAAGGGAGAGATCGACAACAATACAGTCATAGTAGGGGACTTTAATATACCACTGACATCACTGGATAAATCCTCTAGACAAAAAAAAAAAAAATCAGTAAAGAAACAGCAGTCCTAAATGCCTCACTAGACCAGATGGACTTAATTGACATCTTCAGAACATTTCACCCCAAATCCATGGAATATACCTTCTTCTCAAGTGCACATGGGACATTTCAAAGATAGACCACATATTGGGTCACAAGCAAAGTCTCTCCAAATTCAAGAAGATTGAAATCATATCAAGCATCTTCTCAGACCACAATGGCATAATATTAGAAATAAACTACAATAAAAACAATAAAAAAATTCAAACACTTGGAAGCTGAATAGCATGATATTAAACAAGGATTGGGTTACCAATGAGATCAAAGAAGAAATTAAAAAGATCCTGGAAACTAATGACTATAAAAACACAACAATCCAAAACCTATGGGACACAATGAAAGCAGACTTGAGAGGGAAGATTATAGCTCTACAAGCTTACCTCAAAAAAAAAAAAAAGAAAAAAAAATGGCAAGAAATAAATGACATAGAGACCAAAAAACAATACAAAAGATCAATGCGACCAAGAGCTGGTTCTTTGAAAGGATAAACAAGATTGATGAACCTCTATCCAGGCTTACCAAGAAGCAAAGAGAGAGGACCCAAATAAACAAAATCAGAAATGAAAGAGGCAAAATAACAACAGACCCTACAGAAATACAAAGGATTCTTAAAAAGTCTAAGAACAACTCTATTCCAACAAACTAGACAACCTGGAGGAAATGGACATATTCCTAGAAAAATACAACCTTCCAAAACTCAATCAGGAATAATCTGAAAATCTCAATAGGCCAATAACTATGGAAGAAATTGAAGCGGTCATCAAAAAGCTTCCAGCAAACAAAAGCCCGGGCCAGACAGCTTCACAAGGGAGTTCTACCAAACATTCAAGGAAGAACTAAAACCTATCCTCCTCAGACTATCCCAAAAAATTCAAGAGGAAGGAACACTTTCAAGGTTATTCTATGAAGCCAGCATTACCCTAATACCAAAACCAGATAAAGACAATACAGTGAAAGAGAATTACAGGCCCTGTGATTGCCTAGGCCAGGAAAGTGGGTGACACAAGGGAATACACCCTTTGATTAAAATATTCTTCATCTTCTTTAGCAGTCAGAGGAATTGTGGCATGAGAGATCCCCTTGAAACATTAATAAGATGATCAACTATAACTCAACAAAGGAATCCTTGCTCAATATAGAGGCACATCTGAGAGACCTGGGCATTGAAGCACCTGGGGGGGGAGGGGGAGGGGCATGGGAAGAAAGGGGGAGGCGAGAAAAAAAGTAACCTTGGCTACTCTGCAGCCCTGCAGTGGGAGCCCATGACCAGCTCAGCCTGGTGAGTGGAGTAATCCAGTGGGAGCCAGGGGGTCCTTCCACTGGGTGGTATAGAGAATGTTGGTGGGCACTCCAGCAAGGTGAACAAGGCAAACAGTGGCCGAGCCAGCTGAGATACTGGGCCAAGGACACAGCACAGGGGTTCTGCTGTGGCTGTCCACTGTTGGGTGGTAGGTGTTTCAGACAAAGAAATGGAGCCACAGGGCCCTGCTGCCTCCTTGAACTCCCAAAACTCACCTCCTGACCCTCTTGGTGTCAGGTTGAGGAGCACATTATCTGCAAACTGAGAGATAATGCAGCAGAGTCACTGTTTCCCTCTGTGACTAATCCTCAGTTGAGGCACATGGGGAGGGGGAACCTGTGGAGGTCCAGGGTCACCATTACGGTGAGGGCAAAAAGAAACCCTACCCCAAGCAGTGTGGCTATATGGTCTGATGGCAGCCAAGGAGACCAAGGATGGGAGGGCGCAGAGGTAAAAAAATCTTGTGATCCAGTGCCATCTAGTGGAAAATAGTAGCAAGACCTCTTCAGAGAAAGCTGTTAGAGAAGGCCAGTTATAAATAGATGCCTACACAGAGACCAGCAAATGCCATGAATAATTATGGCAGCGAAGCAGCTCGAAAAGAAAATGAAAAATCTCCTAAAGCAAACTGGAACACATGGAAATATGTGATGTAAATTATGACACAGAATTCAAGACTACAGTTGTATAAAAATCCCATTGATTAGTATAGTATTCACTTCTGATTGGTTATTTTTTATGGATTCTATGTCCTTTTTAAGTTGTTGAAGTTCTCACTAAGTTCCTTGAGCAATCTTATAAACATTTTTTGAACTCTATATTTGGTAAATTGTTTGTCTTCCTTTCATTTAGCTCTTTTTCCAGAGATTTCTCCTGTTATTTCATTTGGGGCATGTTTCTTTGTCTCCCTATTTGTATTGCTTCTTTCTATTTCTTTCTGTGTATTAGATAGATTTGCCATGTCTCCAGGTCTTGGTAGGGTTGCCTTATGTAGTAAGTGTCTTGTGGGACCCTATGGCACACTCTCTTTGATCACCTAAGCTGGGTGCTCCGAGAACATCCCTTGTGTGGATTATGTGAGCCTTCCTGTTGTAATTGAGTCTCTATTGCTATTGGCTTGTTCATGTGTGAAGAGGACCCTTAGCTTAGGCTGGCTGATTGTGAGGACTGGCTTTCACGGCAGTGTATGAGTTGCTGTGCAAGTGCTGACTACACAGAGCCTATTTCCCCTTTCATAGGGCTTTGTGCCTGCTGAGATCACCCTTTGGATATGTTGCTTGTTAAACTAATTAGACCCTGCTCTAACGTTTTCTGAAACTGGCAATTGGGTGTGTTGGTTTCAGAGACTTTGGGGAGGATCTCTGGTGCAGGTCAAAATCAGACACTGACTATGATTAGCTTTGGGAAACTTGTTTAGATGTACAAAGCAATCCACCGTTTTTGGCTCTTTGCTGGGCCTGGGTTATGTGGGAGAGAGCAAGCTGTGTGTCAAGTTTTGCTTCCACAGGCACCAGGGGAAGGTGAGCTAGAGGCCCGAGGCCCCCAGCCTGTCTTCATGTGAGGCTCAGTCACTGAAAAAGCCTCTGGCAGTATTCAAGTTGCATGGGGTAGGTTCTCAGTGAGTCACCAGAGAGGGGCAAGTAGTGTTCACCAGATTATTATAGGTTCAAACTTGATCCCAGTGTTGGGTCTGAAGCAACTCGGCTGAATTCCAGGGTACCCCAAGTCTAGCTGCCACCCAGAGTGCCCACAGACCTTCTGGTGGGGTTGGGTCTTAGGGAGTTTTCAGGGAAAGGCCAGCAGTTTATCAGCCTCTGACAGACCAAGATTTGGCCGTATGAAGGGAGGTTCTGGTTGGATGTTCTACGAAAAAAATAACCCTTGTTCTTGAGCCACACAACTTAAGTCTGTTTCAGATTTTGCTGAATCCTCCTGGAGAGCCAAAGGATGGGGCTAGTGAATCTCCCAGGAGGAGGAGGCCTGTCAGGCACACAGGAAGGTGGGGGAATGGCCCCTGCTCCAGAGCCATAAAGCTCAGTCACTGGTATCCCCTGAGTTTGCCTGACTCCTCCTTAGGGTGTGAGCTTTGCAGGGTGCAGCGACAGGAAATGTGGACAGTGGATTAATGCATCCCCCCAGATAGATGCCATAAGGAGGGGAGTGCTCTACCCAAGAAAAATGGTGTCTGCAGTGTGGGAAAGGGACTCAGCACAGGGATCCTGGTGATTGTCCCCTCAGCTCTCTTCCTAGTGTCACAAGCCGGTCTCTCCTCACATGACTCTAGCCCACTCAGCCTCCCTCCGTTGAAGACCAGGCTGGATGGCTGCAAATGTAATTTTGTGCACTGGCCCTTTAAGAGGAATTCTGTGCTTCTGTCTCTCCCTGACAGACTGAATTACCACTGATTTTCATGGCCAGATGTTATGTGGGTGCCTTCCTGGGTCTGGTGCTCTGGGATAGGGGGCCCTGCGTAGGGTTGACCTATGATCCTGAAGCTGAGATATCACTCTATAATCTCAGCCACCACCTGGGGGAGTGGAGCCAGCCCTTTTGATGTCTACACCCTTCCTACCAGTCTGTGTGGCTTCTGTGAATCCTTGGTTCTAAGACTTCCGTTCCATTAGTCTTCAATTGGTTATTCTAGTTGATTGTTCTATATTTTAGTCATAATTCCAGTTTGCTCCTGGGAGGAGGTAAGTGTACCTTCCACCTACTTCGCTGCCTTCTTGGATCTCCAATACTCTGTATCTTATTTAAATCTTCTGGTTTCGCAGACTTTCTCTGACACCTGCTGGTCAACGTGGGGAGATATGTAGTGTGCCTCCTCACTTCTGCCAGTTGGCAGGAAGATTCAGGCTCGCCGCTCAGCTTCTGACACCAAGGCAGGGAAAGGGGTACTTCATTACTGTGGGCTCTACTGATACCATGGGGTGGGAGGACTTATTCCTGATTGATAGGTTGGAAGGGTAGGCTCCCCAAATGGCCTCAACTGACACCATAGTGGGTGGGATGGGCCATCAGGCAGGAATAAAACTCCTTCTCTATTCCCACCCAAGCAGAGAATCCGAAGAAGCCTCATTACAGCCAAGCAAGGGTGGGTACCATGGTTTCTTTAATGATATTTGGTTAGAGTAGAAGTTCTTTGCCTTTCTTGGTTGTCCCTTTCCTGGTCCTTTGGCTGAAGAGGGCAGGTTTTTCTTGTCTGTTCCCATTGGTGTTTCTGGGTAGCTTGTTTTGCCATGCACCCAATCTGGGATAAAAGAGGCAAAAGAAAACCCAGGGAACTCACTGCGGTGTTATTACTTGTGTCCCAAGGTCCTTAGCCAATTTGCCTGCTACTCTTCATCTTTCAAATTTTTCTTATATTTTATACATTTTCAGGATTTTAGCTGTACTTAGTGGGAAAAAATACAAAATTTGTGTACTCCATCATCCTGCCTACTTTGTTTTAAATAGTGAATTTTCTAAAAATGTGGTCCTTGAAAATGGCTTATTTTGCACATAGTTTGTAAAATGAAAGCATATTTTAAGTATTTTTAACACAGATGAACTTTCATAACATCCCTATTGAGCTCAGGCAAACCACTAAGGACATAGTGTGTAATAACTCCCCCCACCCCCTATGGCCCCTCCCCCCTAACTACAGCACGAAGTAGCAGTACCAGTTAAGGAGTCATCAGATGTTTTACTCCTTAAGTTTGATATGACAGATATTTTAAATCAAGGCAAAATGAGAATAGAAGTTTTTTAAATCTCTAAATTTAATTTATACAAAATAATCTTTTAGCTAAACTTTTGCAATGATATATTATAGTTCTCTCTAGTGGTCTTTATTTGGGAAAATATGGAGTCCATTAGATAATAAATTTAATGTTAAGACTAAGACTAGGAATTAGTCTTATCTTTTAGTCTAAAATATTAACTCTTGCACTCAACAAGAGCAACTGCATCACAAAGCCTTAATTCCAACTGTATGTGGAAAGGCAATGCTGTTGAAGTACTGTCAATAAAACAGATGTTTCACAGTGGTTGTGATTAATTCATGTTCATGTTGCTATCAAGCTCTCGTAGACATTTACAAGATGGTAGAATTTGAGAAATGGCTTACTGGTATTTTCTTCAGTACAATGGCAAAGAAAGAAGCTAACTGGGCTATGTAAAAACTAAATCAATAGGGATCACACAAACTGGAATACAAGTGATCAAAAATGCATTACACGTATTACACTAAAGAGATTATTTTCAGACAGAACCTGGCTAGAGAACCCAACCATGCTGATCAACTGAACGCAGTCTCCGTGTCATTCCTTCTTCGCCGACTCTGTCCACACCTTTGGGAACCCCTGGACCTGCTGGGGATGGACCCCAACAAAAGCCCTATCCGGTGTGGCTCAGTGGAGAGAGCGTTGGCCCGAGGACTGAAGGGTCCTGGATTTGATTCTGATCAAGGGTGCATACCTCAGTTGCAGGCTCGATCCCCCTGGTCCAGGAGGCAACCAATTGTTGTTTCTCTCTCACACTGATGTTTCTCTGTTTCTCCCCCTCACTTCCACTCTATCTAAAAATCTATTCTCAGCTGAGGATTAACAAAACTATTCTCAGCTGAGGATTCACAAAAAACAAACAAAAAATAAAAACAAAGCCATAAAAAAAAGAGAGAGATTATTTTTTTCCCAATTAAGGGGAATGGCCAAGTAATTTGGTACAGTTGACCCTTGAGCAATGTGGGAATCAGCAATGTGATTCCTTATGTAGTTGAAAATTCACATATAACTTTTGACTCCCAGAAAATTTAACAACTAAATGCCTATTGCTGATCAAAAGATTTAATAACAGTCTATTAACAAATATTTTGTATGCTATATGTATTATATACTGTATTCTAATAATAAAGGAAGCTAAAGAAAATATAATACATTTATAGTACTATACTGTATTTATCAATACTGTAAGTTTACTATAAGATACTTGCCTGTTTACTAGAGGCCCGGTGCACGAGTTCGTGCACAGGTGGGGTCCCTAGGCCTGGCAGGCGATCAGGGTCGATCAGGGCCAAGCCAACCGGGGCCTGCCAGCCAGGGGGAAGGATGGGGCACGGGAGGTTGGCTGTGGGAGCACACTGACCACTAGGGGCCAGCTCCTGTGTTGAGCGTCTGCCTCCTGATGGTCAGTGTGCATCATAGCCGCTGGCTGACCAGTCGTTCTGGTCATTCAGTCTTAACGGTTGCTTAGGTTTTTATATATATAGACTAGTGGTCTGGTGCACAGATTCGTGCACATTGAAAGGAAATTAATTAGAAGAAATATTTTAGTATCGCTATTTGCCCTTTCTCTATAATAGAAGTGTCAACCAAATTCATGATCAACAATGACAAATGGAAATTCATGCGTGCGATTGTACCGCACATGTGGTAGTCAACTTAGCCTTTTATAGATAGAGAATAAACTTGCTTAATTAGACCTGCTTTCTGATGTAGCTAAACTTTTTCCAGCCCAGTGAAGTACCCCAACAGGTAACTGTCAGCAACACAGCAGTAAATATCAACACAAAGCAAATTATTATTGTACATCACACAGGGAGAACAAAGGGTAAAATACTTAACTACAGCACTGTTGGACTATATTCTGTGCAGTGAGAAAATATCAACACGAAGCAATTATTGTAGATCACAAAGGGAGAACAAACGGTAAAATACTTAACTGCAGTACTGTTTGACTATATCCTGTGCATCGAGAAAACCTGAAGTCATTTTCAAGGTCCACCATTTCTTACTTCTTTTCAGTCCTGGCAAGTTTCTAAGCTTTCTAAATCTCCATTTTCCGGCTAATGAAAATAGGATTCCACTGAGTCTCCTATCTACCTACTCCAGGACTTCTATGAGGATCAAATGAGATGAGGCACATGAAAATGCTTCACAGACATTTGGTTACAGTGTGAAATGTTTCCACCTGGCTATAAAGCAAGTTGTGTTCCTGGGCTGAAGAAACTGCAAGAAGGCTAGTTGCTAGGGAGAGGAAGCCAGGCATTGCCATGTGATGTCATTACCTGGATGGACACTTAGCATATTAGCCATATATATATAGTATTATTAATTGTATACTTACTAGGTGTACCAGTTAATAGTGCAGATTTTTTTTCAATAGATGGAGTTACACATATGTTGATATATATGCGATTTGATATGTATGCTATTTTGTTGTATTGATAGCAAGCTTCAAAACTTATGTCAAATTTGCTGAAGGTGTCAACATCATAGATATTTTAATGCTTAAAAATGTCAAATTTTGTGTCAAAAAAAGAGCAATTGCGGGAAGTTTTAATTCATTACTTTATTTTGAAGAAAAAGTTATTGTATACTTCAGGAAGCTTATGGTGAATATGCTCCTTCTCAAGATACTTGTGAACACTGGGTTAAACACTTTAAAAGTGATGATTTCAATGTGAAAGACAAAGAACGTCCAAATCAACCAAAAAAGTTTGAAGACCAACAATTACAAGCATTGGATGGAGATGCATGTCAAACTCAAAAACAACTTGCAGAAAGATTAAATTGTTGCTTAGTAAACAATTTCGATCATTTACAAGCAATGGGAAAGATTTTAAAGGAAGGAAAATGGTTGCCAGCCACATCAACTGAACGAAAGACAAATAGAAAACCAAAAAGTCATCAGTAAAATGTTGCTTCAACGACACGAAAGAAAGTCCTTTTTGCATCGAATTGTGACTGGCGATGAAAAGTGGATTTATTTTGAGAATCCCAAACGCACAAAATCATGGGTTGATCCAGGTTAACCATCAACATCGACTGCAAGGCCAAATCACTTCGGAAAGAAGACAATGGTCTGCATTTGGTGGGATCAGGAAAGTGTGGTGTATTATGAGCTTCTAAAACCAGGTGAAACCAATAATACTGATCACTACCGACAACAAATAATCAATTTGAACCACGCTTTGATCGTGAAACGACCAGAATGTGCCAGAAGACACGGCAAAGTAATTTTGCTTCATGATGATGCACCATCACACACTTCAAAACCAGTTAAAGACGCGTTAAAAGATCTTGCCTGGGAAGTATTACCCTACGCGCTATATTCACCAGACCTTTCTCCTTCAGATTACCACTTTTCCAATAGATGGCACACGCATATTCTGAGCAGCACTTCAAAACATACGAAGAAGTGGAAAACTGGGTCTATGAACGGTTTGCCGCAAAACAAGAAAAGTTCTATTGGAACAGTATCCACAAATTACTTGAAAGATGAGGGAAATGTATAGCTAGCAATGAACATTACTTTTAATAAAGCACTTTGGATGTTTCTCTTGAAATTATCATGTTTTCTTTTATTACAAAATCCGCCATTATTAACCGGTACACCTAGTATTTATTTATTGGTTTTAAAATGATTTTATAACATATTTATTGAGATATAATTTACATGCAATATAATTCACCCTTTTACTAGTAAAGTGTATAATTCAGTGGTTTTTTTAGTACATTCAGAGTATTATACAACCAGCATCTGTAATTCCAGAACATTACATCATTCCAAGAGAAAACCCATAAGCAGTGACTTCACTGCTCCCCAAGACCCTCAACTACTCACTCACTTTTGGTCTCTGTGGATTTGCCTGTTTTAGACATTTCACATGAATGAAATCACACACTGTGTGTCTTTTTCACCTGAGATGTCCTGATACCTTTTTAACTTATCACTTTAAAACCTCAAGGTCTATAAGAATAATTCATGAAGGAGAATAAAGAAAGTTTTAGTGGCCTCTTACTCAGCAAAGGAGGCTAACCCTGAACTAACACTATAACATAAAATAAAAATGGACATTGACTAAAATTCACAAAAGTAAAGAAAATAGTAAAAGAAAACCCCATGTATCCATCAACCAGCTTCAACAATTACAATTTTGTCATCTAAATTCATGAACATTTTGAGTATTTTCAAGCAAATCCCAAGCACCAAAAATAAATTTATGGGGGCAGAGGAAAAGCAGGGGCTTGACTAGAAAAGAGTCCAAGAGAATTTTCTGGAACAATGGGTGAAATAATTGCTATCTTTATAAATCTATGGATTATATGGGTGCAAGCATTTATGGAAATACATAGAGTTGTACACTTTAAGACTGGTGTATTTAAATTTTATGTTTAAAATGCGAAAATATATTGAATTCTAGTTAGTAGGGTTTCTTGCTTTTAAAGTTCAAAATTCTAGAGCTAGAAGATTTCTCTCTGTTGAGAAGGGAGTCACAAATGTAGAGAGAAAGTGTGTGTGTATGTGCATTAACACTAGACTACTGAATGTAGTTTAAGATTTCTGGGGTTTCTCTTTGCTACGAGAATATATCCCACCAAGGATGTTGAGTCAGACTGTTTTAAAGTCACTTGAAATATTTATTCTCTATATGGTTTGTTTATTTCAATATTTTAAACATTTTTCTTTGTAATTTAATTTCTCAAAATTAAACACATGATTTCAAAGTCAAAACTAAAAAAGAAGGTACATTCCGGGGATTATAGCTTCCATCCCTGTTTCCTATCTACATCTCCTTGCTGTTTGTTTGCTTTCCTTAACTACTTTTATTTATTCCAGTTACTCTTCCATTGTTTCTTTTTCAAAGTGAAACCAGACACAGTGGGTCCCAGGCCCCTTGTCACTACTTGAGCCAAATTAGGCAGGGACTCAGACACATACAGGGAGAAACTGGATTGTCCGGCATCAGGGCAGGAACTCGGAGATGGCTTTCTCCCAGACGGGGTGGCCGGCGGGGGCATAGAGGTCATTATTGCTGCTGGGACCTCCCCTATTGCAGGGCTGACTGGCAGCCATATCTGAATCTCCATCAGCCTGGAATACACTGCTTGCTTCACCCTGGAGATTCCGAGACCCTCACCCCATCCAATTTTCAGCCCCTTCCAAGCTCTTTGCAGCAGCTTTTCCATATGCATGGCCTGTCCTGCCTCAGGCTTCAGACTTTGCTAAAATAAACAAGCTGCAGCATGCTCCAAACCTATCAGTAAAAGGGCCCAAGACCCAGTACTAACACCAACCTGTCTTGCTTCACAGCTAGGCCTTGCCTGGGAACTTCCAATCTCAATACAAATAGCTGGCATCTGTAGATCTCTCAGTAGCTCCTGCCAGGTGGCCTCAGGTAGTGGCTGACTTTGCACCTCCTTGGAGGCCCTAGAGCCAGTGCACCCAGTAGACAGCTTCAGATCATAGCACATTACAACTCTACACATCCACAAGTGACACACCGCAGAGGCAGACTCAGTGAGCACCAAAGCCCCATTGAAGCAAGTCCTGCTCCATAGGGGTATCTCCTGCACAGCTGCTCTTCCACTATAGTTGCAGCTGGTTCTCACAGCCAATTGGCCTAGAGGTCAATTCCTCCCAGTGATGCCAACAACAATCAAGGCTCAACTACAAGACTGTGCACACAGCCAACACAGGGGTGCACTTTGGAGAGCTCAGCTCAGGTGACTGTAGAGGCTGAGCCACTAGGCCCTACAGGACACAGACAAAGCAGTTCTACCTAATACATAGAAACAAACTCAGAAAAGCAGCCAAAATGCAGAGACAAAGAAATATGTCAGAAATGAAAGAAATGGAAGCAATCAAAGTACTGGATACAGAGTTCGAAACCATGCTTACAAGGTTACTCCAGGATCTTGATGAGACTTTCAAGGATCTTAGTGAGAATGTCAAAGACATGCTAAAGTACTGAAATAAAAATAAGTTACAGGGATTCAACAGTAGAGTTGGGGATTCTGAGAATCAAACCAACAATTTGGAATAAGAGGAAGCAAAAAACACCCAATCAGAAGAGCAAAAAGAAAAAAGAATCCAAAAATATGAAGATAGTGTAAGGAGCTTCTGGGACAACTTCAAGCATACCAACATCCCCACTATGGGGGTGCCAGAAGGAGAAGAGAGAGACAAAAATATTGAAAACCTATTTGAAGAAATAATGACAGGAAACTTCTCCTACCTGGTGAAAAAAACAGACTTACAAGTCTGAAAGGCACAGCGAGTCCAAAACAAGAAGAACCCAAAGAGGCCCACACCAAGACACATCATAATTACAAGGCCAAAGATTAAAGACAAGGAGGGAATCTTAAAAGTAGCAAGAGGAAAGCAGTCAGTTACCTACAAGGGAGCACCGGTACTGTCAGCTGATTTCTCAACAGAAATTTTGAAGTTAAGAAGGGAGTGGCAAGAAATATTCAAAGGGATGAATAGTAAGGATCTATCACCAATATTACTCTACTTAGCAAAGCTATTATTTAGAATTGAAGAAAAAGCTAAAGGAGTTCATCATCACCAAATCAGAATTACATAAAATGTTGAAGGGTATTCTTTAAGAAGAGGAAGGGAAAGAGAAAGGAAGAGGAGGAGGAGGAGGAGGAGGAGGAGGAGGAGGAGGAGGAGGAGGAGGAGGGAGGAGGAAGAGGTAAAAGAGGAGGAGGAGGGAGGAGGGGAGAAGGTGGAGGAAAAGGGAAAGGAAGGAGAGAGGAGGAGAAAGAAGGAGAAGGAGGAGGAGAAGGAGGAGAAGGAGGGGAAGGAGGGGGAGAAGAAGAAGAAGAGTTAAAAATTATGAACTGGCAACAAATACATATCTATCAACAATTGAACCTAAAAATCAAAATAAAAGAACAGGAAATCTAATAAACAAAATAAACTGATGAATAAAATAAAATCAGAGGCATGGGAGCAAGGAATAGATTGACAAATCTCAGAAGGAAGGGGGGAGGAGGAGCAGGAAGAAATTAACCAAAGATCATACCTCTGGACACAGACATTAGGGTGATGAAGGCCTAGGGCAGGGCAGGAACTGGGTGGAAGGGGGCAACAGGGGAAAAAAAGGGGGAATATCTGTAATACTTTCAATAATTAAGATTTTTTAAAAAGGCCCTGACCGGTTTGGCTCAGTGGATAGAGCGTAGGCCTGCGGACTGAAAGGTCCCAGGTTCGATTCCAGTCAGGGGCATGTACCTTGTTTGCGGGGACATCCACAGAGATGTGCAGGAGGCAGCTGATCGATGTTTCTCTCTCATCGATGTTTCTGACTCTCTATCTCTCTACCTTTCTCTCTGTTAAATATCAGTAAAATATATTTTTTTAAAAAAAGATTTTTTAAAAAGAAAGAAGAAGAAGAATGTAGGAAAAGAGCTCAAGCATGTCTGTTATTGTAGACAATTATAACTGCATGAAGCCTATAATACTAAAGAGGGTTAAATTGGCCCTGTGTGTGTTTTTTTTATTTATCTTTGTTGTTACAAGTATTAAAGATATCCCACTCCCCATCCTCCACCCCCCGTTGAATCCCTCTACTCTGCTCCCATTCCATCCTCAGGCCTTCACTGCACTACTATCTGTGTCCATGGGTTATATATACATTTATGTTAAGTTCTTTAAAACAAAGGTACCTGACCTCTAGTTTTTGTAGGCTCTGATGCTCTGAGGGAATGAAGATCTTTGACTTTATAAAACAGTCCCCTTATAAAACTACTAAAAACCTAAAAGTCTGGTTCTCTAATATGTGGTTAAGTTGTTTGGAAAGCTGAGGATAAGGACCTATTAGTTCTAACTTTCCTATGTTTTACATGTGCTTATGTACTGATACAAATTTTTTAGGCTTTCCAAATATTTTAAGTAAAGCAGCTATTTTTCAAACCTTTATTTGGGCAAACAGTTGAAACTAAAAAACAAATTAGAAAATAAAACAACAATGAAGCAATAAGTTACAAAATGAGAATGTCCACAAGCTACTGAACAATATGAATTCAGGGCAGAGTGACTGATACAAAAGGCTGTACTTCCTGAGAATTCCAACATGGACAATTAAAAACCTCTTGAGTAAATCTTCTTCTCACGGACGCAGCTGAAAAGTAGGAGGAGCGCTTGGGGAGAGGAAAACAAAAGAGATGAGAACCAGCAAATCAACAAACATCTCATTAATACTGATGCCTTTTAGTCTGTGCCTTTGTAGAGAACTTTCAAATAATTATAAGCTTATAGTAAACATTTCTGTCTGATTAAGTAAAACCTCAATAGTGTTTATTGTGGTCGAATCAGAATTAAAATTACCATATGCCAGCACATATAATCATCGCTCTGGTGGCTGGAAAACTGGCGCGAGGGCATAGAGGGGACATGTTGATGAGGGAAGGCCGTGCTTGGAGAAAGCTGGGTCTTTTTGATCACCTTTACTCCACTTTTACTTCATCACCATTCTCCTGTCTGAGCTTGAACACGGGAATCTGCTGACCATCCTTGAGCTCTAAGAAGACCTCCTGAAGGTGCCACCTGATAGAAACCAAAAGTAATCCAGAACACACTGGCAAATGACATGGTCAAATGGTTAAAAAGGGGGGGGGTGGGGGGGGGGGCAGGTGTTTGGAATATTGTCTTAAATTTTGTAAACACTAATTCATGTTATAACGAGGCGAACATAACATTTTCACATTTTATTTATTTTTAAAGAGTCGTTTATTGATTTTTCAAGTGAGAGGGAGGGAAAGAGGGTGGGAGGGCAGGAGGGGAGAGAGAGAGAGAAAATCAATTAGCTGCCTCCTGCACACCCCATACCCAGGGATCAAGCTGCAACCAGGGCATATGCCCTTAACCAGGAATCTAACCAGCAACCTCCTGGGCCAGAATGATGGTTAGGGTGAGCCACACTGGCTAGGGCTTATGTTTGATTATAGGCTCTCATTATTTAACCAGCACCATTTCAAGGCAAGTTACCAGTGAATGACCGATGGGTAAACTGAAGGGGCCTCGGGGAAAAGGAGCACCTTACTCCCCATTTCCTCATTCACTTGGGCCTTCAATTCTTGGCTGGAACCTGGCCAGCTCCTCCACTGATCCCAGACTTTGGAGTCAATGTGCTCATGAGGGGGAGGCACCAGGGGGAGGCACAAGGGGGCGGCCTGCTCATTTTGTGTTAGGGAATTAAAACACATCCTGGCTAAACAGCCAACATCTCTGAGAGAGCTTCCCTGAGGAAATGAGTGAATACAGCTTGTGGCAACCAGACAAGAAAAGCCAATTAATAGTACGCAAAACTTACATAAAGAGTGTGTTGAATGATTTTGGACTAGGAAGCCATGTCTTTATTTATATGTAATGATTGAGGCAGTGGTGTCAGAAGTGTAAAGTTATTGTAGACCTACGCTGCAACTGTCAAGGTGCACTGGATAAAATGTCTGGACTAAGGGCCAAAGCACCAGCTTGCTGTCCTGGCTGTGAAGCTTTTCAAGCTCTGAAAACGTAATTCCTATTACCACAGTTACATAACCACAAATGAAGATGGGAGTCAGGATTGGTCCCATCAGGAGGTCCCCTTCCTCCATACCCACCCACTTTCCCATAATACCTTTTAAAGGGGGCCTCCCTGGAGGAGATGACATAGAGATGGCCTGCTGACTTGGATCCAGAGACAGGAATCTTCAACTACAAGTGTAAAATGAGAGATATAATTGGATATGTCACTGTCTCTCAAGAGATGACAAAATGATATAGAGCTAACCCTATAAAAACCAGTGCTTATCTACAGAATCTGGCTATTTTCTAACTTCAGCCTTCCTGGAGAATCCACCTGGTTTTCTATCTGGCCCCTCCAAATGTCCTGCCCCTCTTTGGATGCTTTGGTGAGGTCAAAGGCAGCCCCCTCTTATTTAGCAAGAAGACCTTATATACCAAACTCAATACTCTGAGTACTTGCAATGATTATTTAAAAATCCAGTTAGAAAAGAACTACTGATACATGCAACAATATGGATGAGTATTAACAACATGCTGAGTGAAAAGAGCCTCACCCAACAGGAATTGCATACTCTAGAACAGGCTGAAGTACACTGGGGGGGAATATCAGAGAAGTGATTGCCTCTGCTAGGGCTGGCGGATGTGAGAACGGACCAACTGGAAACAGCATGAGTGAACTATCAGGTGTTGGGAACAGTCCACATCTAGAAAGGGGCTTGAAGGGTACTTGTTAAAATTCATCAAATAAGACATTCAAATTGTACTTTTCACAGACTGTAAATTTTACCTAAAAAAGAAAGAGCCATACACAAATATTAAACTCTAGTTAATGATATATATTCTTATGTGTTTAAAGATCAAGTATGTGGATGTTTGAAAATAGTAAGGTGTTCATGGACAAACCTTATTATGGCTAGATGAATAGGTATGGGATAAAGCAAGTAGAGCAAAACACTATTTGTAGAATCCAGGTAGCTTCTATGTGGGTTCCGCAGCATACATTCTTTTATTTTTTTCTGTATGTTTAAAACTTTTCACAATAAAGTAGAAGGAGGAAAAAAAAAAAAGTCCACTGTTTAAAAGGGGAAACTATTACCAGCAAATTGGCACACATTTTAACCTGGACCATAACGAACAGGTCTTAAGAAAAATGTAAAGGCTCATTTGGGAAAGACAAGGAAATCTTGGTTAGTTCATCCTCACCAGTCACCCCCCACAGGCTGGGCTCACCCCACATGGCCAGGTGCTGCCCGGATGCTGCCATGCCCCGAGCCTAGGGAGTGAGCCTGGGAACCTCAGAGTGAGCTGGTAGGTGTTTACTAATATGCTACTATTTAAAAAATATTGAATGCAATCTTTTGTTTCTCAATGAAAACTAAAGACAATTTGAGCCAAGTGAAAGGGACACAATGTTGTAACAAGGAAACCCATCACAAGGCGCCTCCCAGGGTGCCTTCCTGTGCCCAGGTGATAGGCAAAGGTACTTTCATGGGCTGAGAGATGGTGTATCTTATCCACAGCAAACTGTCACCAAGAGAAAGAGTGCCTGGGTACACATGTTAGTGTTTTCCAAAATCCTCTTTCATTTATTTGAATACACTTTAAAGACACAGACTTTGGAATGGTGGCTCCACACCCCAAGTCACTCTAAAGTGATTCTTCAGAGTTCTACTTTTGGAATCAAGCCACAGCTCTTCTCAAGGGGTTATACAATTAAGCAATAGAGCATACATTGAGCGTCTCTGCATGCTAAAAGAAAAACAGAAAAAGGGATGCATGTGTGATAGAAGGGCAGAAGTAGGATTTTGAAGAAGAGCAAACAGAGGGACCAGTGTCTGAACTTCGGGCAGTTGTGCCTCTGTGGGTGATGAGGTGCTTTACAGACTGGGTTCTGCACTGCCCAGACTTTGCCAAGAGTAAAGCAGGAAGTCTGATAAGCCAACGTGTTGGTAGGTAGAGACGATTTCACACATATACCTGGGGGGGAGACCCTTCAATATGACGGCTCCTTATGAAAAAGTGAAACTTCTCAACTCTGAACGAAATAAACTCCAAGTAGGGATTTGGGGATAAGATGCCCTGTGTTATATAGAGGCAACCTAATAAATAGCTGAGTGTAAAGCAAGTGAAGAACCCTGAGAGGATGTCACACATACTGTACAAACTAGAAGAGCAAAGGCTGGGTCGAGAGGAGGCTCTGGGGAGCAGGCTTGAACTCCTGTCACTGCTCTCACAGGCTCGGCAGCAGCAGAGGCCAGTGCCCGGCACCACAGCCAACACCATCACACAGCCACCGAGGGCCTGGGCTGGGCGCGAAGAGCCTCTCAGCAGCAGCCGATGTGCTAGAAGACTAGGCCAAAGGAAGAGCTGGGCCTGGCCAGCTTTCAGAGAAGGTTCCCACTAAAACTACCTTGGCGTCCCAGTCAGTGGATCACCAGATCAGAGAGCTGATGCTGCATCAACCTGCCTTCAGCAAAGGTGCTTGCAGGCTTCTTGAGCATTGCAGCCAGGCCCTGTGCTCTGAGCTGGGAGACACCCTGAATAGCCAGACCCAATCTCTGGCCGTTCAGAGTCCTTGTGCTTGCAGGGATCCAGCCAAGTGAGCAGAGATGGTGAAACACAGAGGAGCCACACCACATGGTGTGAGGAAGTTGAAGACAATGAAAATAAGGCTAGCAGGCACAGAGCAGGCACTCAATGCACGTCCACTCTCTTCCCTTTTCTCCTTGGGGTTCCCTCTCTCACTTAATGGCATCACTGTCTTTCCACTCATCCATGCTAGACATTAGAGCATCATCTCTGACACACCTCTCTCCTGCTACAAAACTGTTACCTAGTCCTATCACCTGGTAACCACCACCCCCTTCATATCCAGCTCATTCCTCTAGCCCAGTGGTCGGCAAACTGCGGCTCGCGAGCCACATGCAGCTCTTTGGCCCCTTCAGTGTGGCTCTTCCACAAAATACCACATGTGGGTGCGCACATACAGTGCGATTGAAATTTCGTGGCCCATGCGCAGAAGTCGGTATTTTGTAGAAGAGCCACACTCAAGGGACCAAAGAGCCACATGTGGCTCGAGAGCCGCAGTTTGCCCACCAATGCTCTAGCCCACAGCTCTGAGTCATGCCCGCACCACTGTACACCCAGGTGGCCACAATGCTCTCTAAAGGCTCCCAGTTCCTTATGAAAAACTGAAACTTCTCACCTCTGAACGAAATAAAGAGCATACATTGGTATTCCCAATCTGAATGAATTCACCTTGCTTTAAAACCAGACCAAATATTTATCAGAATACTTGAGCACAAATTGCTACTATAGTTAAGAAAGAAAATAAAACTAATTCCATGAAAAATAATAATAAAA
The DNA here is from genome assembly GCF_028538775.1 of Myotis yumanensis. Classification (NCBI taxonomy): domain Eukaryota; kingdom Metazoa; phylum Chordata; class Mammalia; order Chiroptera; family Vespertilionidae; genus Myotis; species Myotis yumanensis. The sequence goes on from NW_027223760.1 coordinate 7,019,192, forward strand.
ACAATAACAACAAAAAAACTAGGTCAAAACATCACACCCTTATTTTCAAAATACTTCAGAGCTTCTGCTAGCCACAGAATAAAGTGTGTGCACCTCACACAGTGAGGTTGCAGCCCTCTAGTTGCCCCCAGTCCACTAACCACTCCACTCACGGCCTTCACTCTAGTATTTGCTTCACCTTGTCTTATTCTGGAATTTTAAACTACAAACTCCCAGAAAGCCTTCTGCATTTCTGTATTCCCCTCACAACTTAGAATCACTTTTCTATCTCAGAATGTACTCAACACATATTTGTTAAACAGAAGGACAAATGCATTTTATATTTGGCTGAGGTTTAATAGCTAAACTTATGAAAGAAGACAAAATATAACTGGAAAAAATAGACTGGCATTCCAGACAATCAATGTAAATAAATAAGCTTCAAAACTAAAATTTAAAGAAGTTGTTTACATTTGAATAAGAGTTAACTGGCTGTAGATATATTTCAAGTTCGAAGCTGAAATACGTAGTGGCAAACTACCACTGGTCATTTCTCTATCAGTTCAAAATGGCATTTGAGCACAAACACTGCATTCCCTGCCACATCAGTTGTCCTAAAAAGAAGAAAAATGCACGAGAATAAATTAATCCCCAATTTTTTTTTGAAAGGTCCCAAGTAGTACCTCTCCCAAATCCTTACTCCTGCTGCCTCTCGGATTAGGGCAGCCCCTCCTATTTCTCAGTAGGCACCTAGCCTAGTTTGCTGGGGAGCACGTTACCTTGGCATCAGCAATGTCCACAAAGTTGTACTTGTCCATGAGCTGGAGATAGTGAGTGTTGAGAGGAGTGCCCAGAGCTTCCAGGGCCTCAGGGTGGCTATGCAGCTGCTCCAATGCCAACTGGTAATAGGAAGCCCTGGAAAAAGCTTCTAAGTGGGAAAGATAGTTGTTACATTTTTGTTGTCTTTATTGAACTTAGTCAGGCAGACTCTCTGTAGAAAGTTAAATGATACAATTTATGTACAACATGGAAACAGATACAATTATGAAATTTATAGATGGAAGAATTAGGGAAAATCTATTCTAAATTGTCCATTTTAGAGACTCCAAAATCAAAGTCCGGATCTGTGGGGATGTGGCAGACGATGCGGAGCTAAGTACTTAACCTTTCTGTACCTCACTTTCCTCATCTCTCATTTCCTGACCTCATTTACTACCTCATTTCTTCAGCTAGCAGCGGTTCTCAACCTGTGGGTCGCGAACAATCAAAATACATCCTGCATATCAGATATTTACATTACGATTCATAACAGTAGCAAAATTACAGTTATGAAGTAGCAACAAAAATAATTTTATGGCTGGGGGTCACAACATGAGGAACTGTATTAAAGGGTCGCGGCATTAGGAAGGTTGAGAACCACTGAAGGGGTTTGATCAGATCTTCTCTGAAGCTCCTTTTGGTCGTAGAACCATGAATTTTCTCAAAGAGACACAGCTGGTTCAAGTTAGAGCATGGGCCAGAATCTATGACTGAACTTCCACTAAGATGAAGGTCAGGATAAACCAGCATAAACTAGATCATAACATCATTAACAACAAAACCCTCAGGCCAAGATTATAGAACATTAAAATGCTATTTTTTCAAGTTTACAGATTTATGCTGACATTTCATGTAGATAAGTTATAACCTGCTCTGTCTCAGGTACCCTTCTTGGCCCAAAGTCTTTGAAGAGCTACACAAAGCACCTCCCTACAATTGCATGGTACTAGGGAGAGAGCCTCTTGGTCAACTGAAAGAATGGTGGCGAGCACACTGTGCTTTGTTCGGCTACCTGTTGGTGATTCTAACATCCCGGCAAAAAGCAAAAATGCTGCAGAGTGAGGGTGAAGAGCCAAGCTGAGAAGGCATAGAGGAGCTTCAAAAAAAATCATTCTGAAAAGAAAAAATGCTGCTGCTTCACAACCAGTAGCAATTAAATGACCTTAACTGTCTTGGTTACAATAACTATGGCTTGTCTTTACAAATTCACACTTAAATGCAATGGACTGGAAGCCACAACTGTCAAGATTTTGCCATCCTGGACTCTACTTTTACTTCCTGCTCTCACCAGAGAGTCCCTGCTCAAGGTCCCCTCCTCCACTAAACCAGCATCAAAGAATGGCAGGGCCAACAGGCTGAGCACACTGGGGAAATAGAGCCCGTTTTCCCCACCTGTGAACCATCTGGTACCTCTCTTTGCTTTACATAATCTCAACCATCTTGGACCTCCTGTGTACGCTCTGGAGTGAACACCCATCTTGCTTTTTGCAAGGCTTCTTATGCAGAGAAATCGGGGTGCTTTTGTTAGTATAGGTAGCTAGATATTAATAAAGGAAGGGAGCAAAGGGAACCAGACATTAAGAAGCCTAGCAAACTGGGAAGCTGAATCCAATATTGAGCCTGCTTAACTGGGAAGCTATAGCCCCTATTCGCCTATGCCTCGGCCCAGCCACCCTGGCTTTGTCTGGAAGAACGTCTGGAATGATGTCTAGAAGATGCCCGGTCTAATTAGCATATTACCCTTTTATTAGTATAGGCTAGAGGCCCGGTGCACAAAAATTTGTGCACTCAGGGGGGAAGGAGGGGGTCCCTCAGCCTGGCCTGTGCCCTCTTGCAGTCTGGGACCCCTCGGGAGATAATGACCTGATGGCTTAGGCCTGCTCCTGGGTGGCAGAGGGCATGCCCAATCCCTAGGTGCAGCCCCTGGTCGGGCTCAGAGCAGGGCTGATTGGGGAGTTGGGGTGCCGCCCCCTGTCATGCACATAGCAGGGCGGATTGGGAGGTTGCCATGCCACCCTCAGTCACGCTCAGGGTAGGGCTGATTGGGGGGTTGGGGCAACGCCCCCTATCACACTCAAGGCAGGGTCGATGGGGAGGTTGTGGCGCCACCCCCTGTGACGCACAGAGCAGGGCCAATCAAAGGGTTGGGGTGCTGCCCCCTGTCACACACAGAGCAGGGCCCATCACGGGGGTTGGGGCTCCATACCCTGTCACGCACAGAGCAGGGCCAATCAGGGGGTTGGGGAGCTCCCCCCTGTCATGCACAGAGCAGGGCCGATCAGGGGGTTGAGGAGCTCCCCCGTCATGCACAGAGCAGGGCCCATCAGGGGGTTGAGGAGCTCCCCCCTGTCACTCACAGAGTAGGGCCAATAGGGGAGTTAGGGCACCGCCCCCTGTCACACACACAGCAGGGCGGATCAGGGGGTTTGGGTGCCGTCACTGTCACACTCAGGGCAGGGCTGATGGGGAGGTTATGGCTCTACCCCATCACACACAGAGCAGGGCCCGTGTAGGGGGGGTGGGGGGGTTGGGGCACCGCCCTCTATCACCCACAGAGCAGGGCTGATCAGGGTGTTGGGGCACCACCACTCTCACACTCAGGGCAGGGCCGATGGGGAGGTTATGGCTCTACCCTGTCATACACAGAGCAGGGCCTGTGGGGGGGGGGGGGGGGGGGTGGTTGGGGCACCGCACCCTGTCACACACAGAGCCGCAGGGCCATCAGGGGGTTTGGGCGCTGCCCCGTCATGCTGATCCCAGTGCTGGGAGGCATATTACCCTTTTACTATATAGGATAGAGGCCTGGGGGCCGGCTGGTTTGCTCTGAAGGGTGTCCTGGATCAGGGTGGGGGTCCCCACTGGGGTGCCTGGCCAGCCTGGATGAGGGGATGAAGGCTGTTTGCAGCTGGTCACACACCCTTCAGGGTGGGGGTCCCCACTGGGGTGCTTGGCCAGTCTGGGTGAGGGGCTGAGGGCTGCTTTCAGGCTGGCAGTTGTTAACTGAAGCTCCCAACTGCTCCTTTTTTTTCTTTTTCTTATTTTTTTACTCTGGGCCAGCTTTAGCTCTGGCTCTAGCTCTGAGGCTTCTGCTGCTGAAAGCAGGTATATGGTTTGTTTGGGTTCTATAATCAAAACAATGTATAACTCCAGCTCTGAGATCCTGGCCAGCTGAAAGCTGGTTTCTGGGGTTTTGTTTAGTTTCTATATTTGTTAGAATGTTTCAAACTGCCAGCTCAGAGGCCGGCAAGTCAGGTGGGGAACGCTGGAGTCCTCCTTCACTGAAGCAAGCAAGCCTCATGTTCGCTTCCAGCTGCCTGGCTGCCGGCCGCCATCTTGGCTGACAGTTAATTTGCATAAGGATATGTTGATTAGCCGATGGGAAGGGTAGCGGTCATACACTAATTACCATGTTTCTCTTTTATTAGTATAGATATACCTGTGGGATTGGGCCTAAACCAGCAGTCAGACATCCCTCTCGCAATCTGGAATTGCTGGCTCCTAACCGCTCTCCTGCCTGCCTGATCACCCCTAACTGCCCTCCCCTGCCGGCCTGTTCACCTCTATCCGCCTCTGCCTCGGCCTGCCACCCTAGCTTTATCCAGAAGGACTTCCGGAAGATGTCTGGTCTAATTAGCATATTACCCTTTTATTAGTATAGATTTTGTCAAATATGAGTATTGCTACCCCAGCTTTTTTTTTTTTTCCATTCGCCTGAAAAAATGTTGCATCCCTTCACTCTCATCCTGTGTGAGTCATTTGTTCTGAGGTGGGTCTCTTGTAGACAGCATATAATTGGGTCATATTTGTATATCCATTCAGCTAACCTACTAGTATATCTTTTGATTGGATATTTACACTTAAAGTTATTATTGATAGGTAATTATTTATTGCCATTTTAATTCTTTATGCCTATGTTTCTCTCCCTATATATATTTTCTCATTACAGCAGTCCCTTTAGCATTTCTTGCAGTGCTGATTTTGTTAGTGATAAACTCCTTTAGCTTTTTTTTTTTTCTGGGAAGCTTTTTATATTACCATCTATTTTCAATGATGGCCTTGCTGGATATAAAAATCTTGGTTTCAGATCCTTGGTTTTTATTACTTTGAATAGTTCATGCCATTCCCTACTGGCCTGTTGTTTCTGATGAGAAATCAGGTGTCTGTCTTAGGGGAACTCCTTTGTAAGTAAATTGCTTTTCTCTTTCTGCCTTTAAGATTTTCTCTTTGTCTTTAATTTTTGGAATTTTAATTATGATATGTCTGGGCATGGGCCTGTTTGGGTCCTTCTTGCTTGGAACTCTGCCTCCTGGATTTATGTGACTTTTTTCTTCACTATGTTAGGGAAGTTTTCTGCCATTATTTCTTCAAATAAGTTCTCTACCTCTTGCTCACTTTCTTCTTCTGACACTCCTATTATGTGAATTTGTTATGTTTCATGGTATCCCAGCCCCCTTAAGCTGTCCACCTGTTTTTTCCTTGTTTTTTCTTTTTGGCTTCTGATTGATTTTTTTCTCCCATGTTCTAATTCACTGATCCAATCATAGGCTTCCCCTAACCCACTGCTTATTCCTTCCACTATGTGCTTTCTTAGTGCTATGTCATTCTTCATAGTTACTATATATTTTATCATACTGTTGAGCATCTTTGCCATCATTATTCTGAACTCTATGTCTGATAAATTTCTTTTTTTTTTTTTAATATATTTCTTTATTGATTTCAGAGAGGAAGGGAGAGGGAAAGAGAGATAGAAACACCAATGATGAGAGAGAATCATTGATCGGCTGCCTCCTGCACACTCCACACTGGGGATCGAGCCCGCAACCCAGGCACGTGCCTTTGGCCGGAATTGAACCTGGGACCCTTCAGTCCTCAGGCTGACGCTCTATCCACTGAGCCAAGCCGGCTAGGGCAATGTCTGATAAATTTCTTATCTCCATTTCATTTACCTCTTCTTCTGGAGATTCTCTTATTTCATTTGGACCTTGTATTTTTATCTCCCCATTTTGACTGCCTGTTTGGGTTTGAGTCTCTGTATTAGTGATCTGGTATGAGTCTCAATCGCTAGTGCAGGACAATGTCAGATGCTGTTACTGTACCTGAGTATTCTGTTTGGAGCTATCAGCAATCAACAGCTGGTGGCTACCTCTGTTGGGCTGGATGCCTTTGGAAAGGACCAAGATGTGCACCAGGGTCTGCTTTTCCTAGCCCTGGATTAGAACAGGCAAAGACCCAAAGCCTGCAGAGACCCACGACTGCCTGCAGTCCCAATGACACTCAGTTTTGATTAGCCTCAGGCTATATACCATAGGGTAGGGCAATAGGTCTTCCAATAGGTGGGGCAACTGCTGCCTTCTCCAAGGCAAAAACTTCCTGAATAGCAAAGGTTAACCAGAGAAAGATTCCTCTCCAGTGTGAGGGAATGACTGACCAAAGAAAACCAGGGTGGCTGCACTCCAAGCTCCAACCCCAGAGGCCCCAAACCTGGCTTCTGCTCACACAGCTCCAGTCCACTCTGTCCTCCCTCTGCCAGAGCTCAAGTTGAGTGGCTACACATGAAATTTTGTGGGTTGGCCCTTTAAGAGGTACCTGCATTTCCAGTCTTCTCTCCCTGGCAGAAATAAACCCTGCTTCTTTTCACAACCAGATGTTATGTGCACGCCTTTCTCAGTTCTGAAGCACTGGCTGGGGAGCCCAACTGGTTTAGACCCCAGAGTTCTCAGTGGGAACCCTCTACAGTTGAGATATCCATCAGGAACTTCAGCTGCTGTCTGTGGGAGCCTGGCCAGCCCTTTCATGCCTCCACACTTCCTACCAGTCTCTATGCAGTCTCCACTTTCCATCCTTAGTTATCAGGGTTCTCTCCAGTTAGTCTTCATTGACTTTTCAGAGTGGTTTTTCTATACTTTAGTTGTATTTCCAGTTTGTTCCTGGCAGAGTATCAGTGTAGCTTCCACTTATTCCATCGCCATTTTGGAATCTCTCTCTTTTTTTTTTTTTTAGTTCTCACCCAAGGACATGTTTGTTGATTGTAGACAGAGGAAGGGAGAGAGAGAAACATTGATTGCATGCCTCCCGTATGTGCTCCAACTGGGAATCAAACTTGAAACCTATGCCCTTACCAGGAATCAAACCTGCAACTTTTTGGTGTATGGGATAACATTCCCACCAACTGAGCCATCTGGCCAGGACTAGAAATCTTTTCTGCTGGCAGTCTTACAGACTCAGAAATTGACTTATGATTAAGCAGTGTTCATTAACCGTTGTATTTTTTTTCTTCCTTCTGTTTTCATAGCTTATGTGTCTATGACATTACTCACCAAATGGTTTGCTTACACAGTATGGGTCTCACTTTGAAAGCCCATCTCATCACCACATCTGAAAATGAGACTCAGGTTTGGCTGGATTGACTTATTGTCAGGACTAAATTGTTGTGTCAGTGAAGAATAAAGTGGTCTATCAGATTCACTTGAAACTGTTTTCCCTTTTCTGACCAAGTTGTGCAGACAGAAAAGGCTGCTTCCGAAAGGAAATCTTAGAATGTTCCCTTTAGCCTAATTTCAATTTAAGTATGATAAACAAGAGAGATTCAAACGTGAGTCACACCTTTCTCCAGGGAAGCTCCTCCTCCAATTTAATCTGGAACACTTCTTCTATCATCTGGTTCTTACCACTCACCACCCCTTTAGTTGCTATATTTCTCCTCATTTTTGAACTAAGCCTTTTTAACCTTTTTGTCAAATCTGTCACCTCTAGAATAGAATGCCAGCCTGTCCAATAGCACCATCCTCTAGATGTAACATGTGCCGTCTCCCAAGGACAGCAACAGACTAAGTTGGACTTTATAATAACCCCTTTTCCCTGTGTGAGGTCTCCCCGTTTGCTCCTTTCTTTCTCTGGCAGATAGGAAGAATCTCTGGGTTTGTGGACCGGCAGCACTATGCTCTCTGACAACAAGAAGACGTTATAAAGATGAGATCTCCATCCATTTACTACCCTTATAAAGTTGTAAGGCCCAAGATTCTTCAGGGGGGGATATGTTAGTGTAAGTAGCAAGATATTAATAAAAGAAGAGAACAAAGGGAATTAGACATTATGGAGCCTAATAAACTGGTAAGCTGAATCCAATGTTGGGCCTGCTTCACTAGAAAGCTATAGCTTCACACATTCCCCAGGGAACAATCGATCCATTCCCTCTGGATTACTAGAGGTGGGACAGAACAATAAAGAAGAAATTACTCTGCTGGACGCATGCCTAGTAGAAGCCAAGATTGTACAGGAGGAGGTGATTCTACTATGAGACATGCACAGAAGGACTAAGATTGAAACCATAAAGACCTGTCTTTCTAGCCTGGAAAGAGGATCAGATTGGATAAGGGACATAGCCCCCAGAAAAAAATCTAGAAAATGGATTGGTTAGGGGGATGAAACAGCAGAAGCAAAAGATTGGAAAGTTCATTGGTTATTTTAAAAGGGCTTCTTGTCCTTCCCAAGCCCGAGATAATATATCTCAAGCTTATTTAACCAATCTCTTACGCTCTCTCTCTTGCGTGGCAACATACACTCCATTTGTTTGGCGTTCTCTCTCCACAGCAGCCATGCAGCCAGCAGTTGTGCAGACTCCAACCACTGGCAGCATCAGCCAGAGAGCATCCGAGAACAAGCTGGATGAGGACAGATATGGCCAAAACTGGACTAAGCTTTGACATGGGACAGAACTTTTGGATACGGGACTTTGTACTGGGGTTAATGAAGACAAGGCTAAACATTTTCATGGAGATGGACAGAGATGAGACACTGGGAACCTGAGGGTTACCTTGTATTTCTACCCAAATAAATCTTACCACCAGACCTCATCCTCCTACATGGGTTCATGGAAATGCTATTCTCGTGCAAGGACCCATTTCCACCAGCAACACTTTTATTTGCACTTGTGCCTCCTAAAAAACTGAGATTATAGGATAAGAAGTAGGCCACAGGAATGGAATGGTGTACTGGTTTCTAAAAACAGTTCTAATCTGCAGAGTGCTTGTGAACTATTTCCTATGATTGAGGAACTGTGGAAGAAAACTAGAAAGAGGCCATGCCTCAGGCAGTTTGCTGGATACTTACTTTGTGTAAGGTAATACACAAGGGCACAGCCCCCACTAGTCATCACACTGGTATAAAGGATCACTTTTCCCAGAGGCACTTGCGGCATCCTGCTTCCTAGAGCCTTAAAAAAAAAAAGATTAAAATTTATTGTTAGATTCAGGTTTGCGTGAAGGGCTTTGTTGGTCTAGATTGGGCCCAAAAGGAAAGAAAAGCAAGGAGGAAGCCTACAAGGAGACAAGGCCATCTTTCCTCCTTTGCTTCCTGTCAGAATGCCAGGGCTGGTTCTGGAGCCAAAGCAAGTGTCCTTCTGAGGGTGGCCCCAATCCAGGACCTATGCTATGGGGGTAGTGGCTGAGCACAGAGCAAGCATTAGCCCTGCTGTCTTGACAGTCAGAACCCCAGCTTGTGTGACAAATGCTGCCTGGCCAAAAATCACAGCTACTTTGTGTTATGGTGGCTCCTTTTGTGGCAATAGCTGATCGTGTAAGCCGTTGAATGGGTAGCCACTGACTGCTTTTCTTTCGTATCTGGAAAAATGTCCTACCCTGGGGATGAGGAAGCTGTGGTCATGACTTTCAGGCTGAATGAACAGACAGAGAAGAGTCAACTCAGCCAATTCAGAGTACCATAGCCAACCCTTGCATAACTCCTGTCCCCTGAAGGTCTGGGTGGGGCTAAGAGCAACATGTAGGCCTGATGTGGCCAAACCTCCTCCTTCTTGGAGACCATTCAACCAGACTCAAAGCTGTAAAAGACTCAACCATAAAACAGAGCAGTGTATGGGTTTACATCAGGGCTTATAATTCAAAAGCCCAAAGGGCTAGAAAAAGTCACACAAATGAGAGCAAACATGTGGGCCAAGTCTGAATGAGTCTTCCAATATTTTCAAATGGTTTTTCCTGAGAAATTGCCTAAATTCTAAAATTTTATAACCAATTAAAAACAACAACAACAAAATACATCCGTGATTCAGATTCTTTCTGTAGGCTTCTAGTTTGCTGTGACTGCCCAAGCAGCATGCGGACACCCTTACCCTAGGCGAGAAAAATTCATCTTTGTCTGTCTTGGCTGACATTTCTTAAAAGAAAGAAAGAGAGAGAGAGAGAGAGAGAGATATTGATTGATTGATTGATTTGAGCTGACATGGAAATTCCAAGTTTAGGTAAAGGAAAAAATGACCATAAGCATTTATGTCCTGAACACTTAACCTCAGATTTTATGAGCTTCTTTAGAAAACAAAGCCTTTATGTGGCCTAATGGAGTGGGAGGCATTACAGTGTAGAACTGGGTATAATGCTGAATCTGTGAGTTAAGGTAAACACATTCTTACTGTCTGCTTCTCTGACTTCTAGAATATGGAGAGTAATAACAACTGTCTACCTATTATTTCCAGAAATGTGACAGTAAATGAATGCATAAGAAGGCCTGTTGGAAAAGAATATCCTCATGTGAATATTCTTTCTGGAAACCAACAATTAAACAGATCCTTAAGTAGTCTTAAAATTGACTAGTTTCATACAGAAATAACCTTAAATCCAGGTTTATGTATATAAAGAATTTTGATCAACTTATAAAATGAGGCAAGGTAAAGTTTTCGCTTATCCATGCATTATATAGTTTTGTTTAACTAAAAAAAGGCAGCTGAAACTCAAATAAATGTACAAAAACTGCTGTAAGAGTTTCAGCTGGTACAATGTAGCATGCAAGAATATTTATCAAAGTTTAATGTAAAGTCAATAAAGTAATGTAATCTGGAAAGAAACATTTAGTCTAATAATGAAAATGGTCAGAACATCTCCAAAGAATGCATTAGACAGATCTTGCCTAATTTGAAAGCGCCCTCAACAGAGTAGGACAATGAGCAAGAGCTCTGCAGAGTTCCTCACAAGACTGTAGTTCCTAAAGTTAGCAGGAGGCATGGAATAAAAGACATCCTGGAACATTGCAGAGAACAGCCACCCCATCCTTCATGTGAAGTTACAACCAAAAGTGAAAATGAATGACCAGGAGGAACCCACAGCTATTCAGGCAGCAATTTCCATCTACTGTCTAACTTCAGGGTACCCTGGAGGATTCTAGTGGGGAACCTGGCCAGGAACATTCATTACCTTTTCTCACTGTGTAACACGGCTTTCTTGAAAATCATCAAAGGAAATCTGCCCTGCAATTAGAAAATGATTTTACATTAAAATCACTTTTTCAAACCCAATTCTCTCTGGTGTCTAATTTTATAGAGTCAAGATTTATTACCAATCCAAGCCTTAGAACGTGAACATGAAGTTAAGTTTAACCTCCAAAACAAGCCTTGTCTATAAAGGGCCCTAGTTTTCCCCTTTCTCTTCTGCCCTTAAGGAAGAAAATCCAAAGCCAGCCACCAGAAAACTGATGAGGGCAGGGGAGGGCGCACTGCAGTGGCAGTGGGCGTGTGACCTCAGTGCACACAATCATGGGCCTGTGAGCAGCCCACCGAAACAAGATGCTATCAATATAAGCTGTACACCATGGATTAAAAACAGCTTTTCAGGGTTAAGTAGAAATAAATATATACATAGCCTTTAATAATATTGATAATAATAGTGAATATTTGTATCTCTTACTTAGGTGCCTGGTATTATTGTAAGCACTGTACATATAATCATTTAATTCTCATAACGATCCCACAAAGTAGGAACCATTGTTATCATCTCCAAAGAGGGTAAGTAACATACCTCACGTCACACAAATAGCGTGTAAGTGGTAGAACTGGGATTCAGACCCAGGTGGTCTATCTCCAGGGACTGTGCTCTCAACCATGATATACTGACTTTTTTTTTTTTTTTTTAATATATTTTATTGATTTTTTTTTTACAGAGAGGAAGGGAGAGAGATAGAGAGTTAGAAACATCGATGAGAGAGACATCGATCAGCTGCCTCCTGCACATCTCCTACCGGGGATGTGCCCGCAACCCAGGTACATGCCCTTGACCGGAATCGAACCCGGGACCTTTCAGTCCGCAGGCCGACGCTCTATCCACTGAGCCAAACCGGTTTCGGCATGATATACTGACTTTAAGATACCCATTGATTTCAGAAATACTGAAATGTCAAAAAAAATCATGTATCTCTGAATTACAATATATTCGTGCAAAAGCCTTGTCAGGTATGCCCTCCCTGCTATTTTTCCAGACAAGAATGTGGCATGTATATGTACCTTTATTCTTTCTTTTGCTTTTGGTTGTTGCGCGCTTTCAAACAGTGATGAGAGGAATCCAGATTATTCACTATAATTACAACACAAATAGGACCACGAGATACAACTGTGCAACTGGGCATGTCACAACCCTACCAGGGTGCCACCCACAGGGTAAACAAGTTAGACTCATATACAAGATGGGGCAAAAAGTAGGTTTATAGTCGTGAGTAGGGGCAACACAGAGTTTACGCTTGTATTATTACTTATTAATGTATTATTTTCCATATGAACTGTAAGCCTACTTTTGCCCCACCCTGTATTTATTAAGATGGTTTTCTAATAATTGGAAGTTCTCTGAAGTATCTTGAAGCGGTGGGTGCCTTTTTCTAATTTGCACAAAGGTGCCTAGAAGCAAGCTGAAGCCTGGTTAGTGTGACCAGAGGGTGTACCAGGAGAGGAAGCAACACCAAGGACGCGGTCAGCCCTGTCTGGAGATCAGCAAAGGAAACTGACTCCGAGTAAGGGAAAGGTGAAGGAGTGGGAGAAGGGCTTCAGATCCGTAAAAACAGCAAGCAAAGGCCGCGCGGCAGAAACAAGAGCTGCGGCACTGCGGAGAGCTGGTAGGGAGCCACAGGAAGTGGGCCTGCAAATGCAGGCGTCACTGCCATGAATGGCCGTCTACCCTGCTGGACTCCACTGTGTATTATTTTGTATTGTATTACTCCTGGCATTGGGCTCTGTCTTACCAGCTGAGTCTATCAAAGTGAGTTATTTGCTCTACACTACCCCGCCAAATTGCCAAAACCACGGTTCATCTTAATATGTTAGAAGCAGGCACATAGGCAGTTGAAGTGAAGTGTCACCATTGTTAGCTAATTACTAAAAGAAAGAGAGCAAAGGGAGGGCCAAACATTGTTACCCACACTCAGCTGGGAAGCAAAGGCCTGTTTGCTTTACCGGGAAGCTAAAGCTTCACACCCCAAGAAATTGTGGCATTGTTCCTCCAAGGGGATTAATACCCCTCCCTTCCCCAGTCCTGTACTGGATTGTGTGTATGGGAGAGGGGGACAGGAGGAGATTAAGACATACTCAATAAGTCAAAATGGCCGAGGCGGGAGGTGCTGGATCATGGAGGCTTGTCAGTCTAACCCGGGAAAAAGATAATTGGTTAGGGGGTGGACCCCAATGCAAGCCTATGAAATCTTGGGAAGATATTTGGTTATTTTGAAAAGGCTTCTGGTTAAAACCCAGGAGAACAAAGCTCTCGCTCTCTAGCTCCAGACCTGTGCTCACCCCTGACCCATGCTCACCCCACCCAAGCGCTCACCTATTCTCTCCATAGCCATATGGCCTTAGCAGCCGCATGGCCAACGCCTCAAGCAGGCTCCAGGCAGGAGCCTGGGTACAGCAGCAAAGCAACAAACTGCAGCTGGGAACACAAGTTAAACTCACCAAATGCGGGACTGGGACTAAGCTTTAATATGGCACAGAATCTCTGGACATTGACTCTACGGTACATACACAACTTGAAAAAACATAGCAAGGTTAACAGTACTAAACAGAATAACATGTTGTAACTGCTAATTTATAGATTTATTTTACTCCCAAACTTGTTGTCTGCTCATAGGATCTATATGAAATACAATATGCACATAACCTTAATACTCATTCTATTTATAACTCACTACTAGCAACAGGAAGAACATATAAACATATATATAACAACAGCTAGAAGTAAGTCTGATGCTTAGATCATAATTTTTTTCTTAGATGCTCCTGTCTTAGTTCCCAGAAACGTGCACCTTTACATTCTATTCAGTGTGTCTGCATGGCTGCTTTTGCTTTCCATTGGATGCCAGTAGAGCTCTTAGAACCAATGGCATCCCAAAATATTAACTGCTGAGGTTTAATACTTAAGAAAAATTTATTTTTTGTTTCCTTACTTTATAAATAACTTTCCTCAGAATTTGGGATTCAAATAAACACAAATTTCCTGATAAGTTCTAGGAATGTCTTCCCTTATGTAAATGCTACTTTATTCAGAAATTATCTGCTTTGTGTCCCACGGTGAACAGCACCCATTGGGAGAATTACACCTCAGCAATAATCATCCTATTTTCTCAGCCTGTATCCCAATTTCTAGAGCTACCTGGTATTGCTGGTTCTTGGCTTTTTTGAGGATTTATAAGGCAAATATGATTGGTTTCAGCTTTTCCCTCTGCCAACTTAGGTTGACCATGAGTGTTGGGAATCTAAATTAATTTCCACTCATTCTTGGGCTACTTAGTTTTCTAAATTGTACTGCTATTGCCTCCTTTCCTGAAGTTCTTGTCCTTTTGGGTTTTCACTGTAGCTTTAGCAGGGTTTCAATAGTGAGCAAGATTAGAAAAGTCAATGTACCATCTTTTTAAATAGACTCAAGAGTCAAATATTAATTCTTAGTAAACTGTCTGGTTTTTCTGAAGTGAAAATTTAAAGCAGTTGTTTTCCAACTGACAAGAAGCATCACAATATTTACTCTATTTATTGAGGTGACACTGGTTAATAAAATTATATAGGTTTCAAGTGTACAACTCTGTAATACATTATCTCTATATTATATTGTGTGTTCACTACCCAAAGTCTCCCTCTGTCACCATTTATTCCCCCTTTAACCTCTTCTACCTGCCCCCACCAAGTCAATCTACCATCTCAATCCCAAAGGAGTTGTTAAAACAAGTATCTTAAGTGATTCAGATACAGGTGGTCCCAAAATTACACCGTCAAACATTGAACTAGTGGATCATCAGTAGAAAGTGCCCAGAATAGTAAACATAACTATAAATAGTAAAAGAAGCTGAGGATGTTTAACTAAAAGAAAATTCTGGGAGCTACAACAGCTACTTCATTAGCTAAAATGTTAATGGAGTAAGAGAAGTTAGGCTTGTTCTCTATGCTTCCACGGAAAATGAGAGCCAGTAACTGCAGGCCAGAAATTAGGTAAAATTGAGAAGAATTTCTTAGCAGAAAAAACTATCCCAAGAAGGAAGGAATGAGCTGCCTTGGGAACCAACAGACTCAAGAACAGGCTGCACAGCATCTAAGCCCTGGATAGTTTTGCGGTCCAACTAGTTGCTAAAGCAATGTTAACACATGAAAAACAAAATTAACAAATAATTAAATGCTAGATGGGTGATAGTATAGAAGTAAAGTCATTTTAGGCATACTGAGTGAAAGCTACCAAATATAAAGGTAATAACTGCCTGGTCCTAAATTTTCTTTTCTCAGTTGGAATATAATTTTGGTCCACACAGACCACACTCATGTGCATTTACCCCTTGATTTACTACCAGCAGTTGAAAAGTGATGAGTTCCTGCTATGAAAATGTCCCTCTGAGCCACAAACTTATTAAGCATCTTGTCCTTTCCTAAAGTACATGTTGGCTTAAAAACAGGTCTCCTGGCATCTATTCTCCTCACCTCCTCCAATCAAGGAACAGAGAGGACACCAGATAAGATGGAGCACAGTGAACAAGGGAAAAGAGACAAGATATGAGTCTTTAGCAGAAAGCAGTGAGGCCATATCACAGGTTGGGAGAAGGGAGGAATGTGGTGGGTCAAGTTAAATATTTCAGGCTTATTTTAAGTATTATGGTAAATAGTAGAAGAGTTTCAAGCAGCAAATCAACATGATCAGATTTTACATCTTTTTTTTTTAAATATATATTTTTATTGATTTCAGAGAGGAAAGGAGAGGGAGTGAGAGAGATAGAAACATCAATGAGAGAGAATCATCGATTGGTTGCCTCCTGCACACCCCACACTGGGGACTGAGCCCACAACTCAGGCATATGCCCTGACCCCGGAAATCTAACCGTGACCTCCTGGTTCATAGGTCAACTCTCAACTACTGAGCTATGCTGGTAGGGCAGATTTTATATCTTTTAAAATAGCTTTTAAAAGGGAACCCTTGTGTGGTGTTGGTGGAAATGCAGATTGATGCAGCCACTGTGGAAAGCAGTATGGAGTTACCTCAAAAAACTAAAAATGGAACTGCTTTATGAGCCAGAAATTCCACTTCTGGGAATTTATTTGAAGAAACCCTTAACACTGATTCAGACAAATATAAGCATCCCTATTTTCACTGCAGCATGATTTACAATAGCCAAGATATGGAAGCAGCCCAAGTGCCCATCAGTAGATGAGTGGATAAAATAGCTATGGTACATTTACACAATGGAATACTACTCAACTATAAAAAGGATGGACCTGGAGAACATTATGTTAAGCGAAATAAATAAGCCAGTCAGAAAAAGACAAATACCATATGACTTCACTCATATGTAGAATTTAATTAACAAAGTGAACGAACAAGCAAAACAGAAACCAACTCATAGACAGACTCAACAGGCATAGCTCTGTTGGGGGTGGAGTAGGGGGTTGGGGGGGAGCTGTTGTGGGGGTGAAGAGATTAAGAAAAGAACTCATGGACAGCAATGCAGTGATTGCAGGGTAGAGGGGGAAGGGGAAGTAGAAGAGGGTATGAGAAAATAAGAGATGATGGGAAAAAAATAAAATATATTTTATATGAAAAATAAAATGGAGGTAATAATAATTTTCGGTAGACCAATTAGGAAGCAGTATCCAGAGAGATAATGGTAGTTTGAACTAGGGTGATAGAGGAAGAAATGAGATGACATTTGAGAAACTCTAGGAGGAAGAATAAAGAAAATGTTGAAAGGTCCTAAAGATGGTCAGAGACAGTTTTCATGAGCATCTGGATAAATGGTGGTTCCAGTTCCCAGGGAGGTATATACTGTCCAATGTAACGCACCAGAAGTGTAAGGAAAAGGGGAGTCCCTTTTTGGGTGTGTTATGTTTGAAAACTTATGTGTCATCTAAGTGTGAATGTCTCACAAGCCCCACATCATTTCCCACTGAATATCTCCATTAAAGCTTCAAACTCAGGATCTGACATTCAACATCTGTATCTTTCTTCTGCATCTGCTCCATTTGCTGATTAATTAATGCCACCAATTTTGAGGAATGATAGATGAGCTTCCTACGTGTGATAGAAAAAGCTGGAATATAAAATAACTTAAGTCTCACTAGTAAGATTCTATGACTTATGGATTTATTCTTAAAACTAGAGTTATTCGCACCACAAAGGTTAACCTTAAGTAAAGAGTTAACTCATAACTCTGCAAATATTTAAAAACATTTGAAAATAAATACATAAGTATTACGGGTACTTTTATCCACAACTTGTTTGCTAGGAATATTACAAGAATAAGAGAGATTTTGGAAAGGATCCAAGTAAATATATTCAAGAGTTAATGTTAACTCTTAATTAACTGTCCTGGTTTTCTGAAGTGAAAACTTAAAGTAATTACTTTCAGCCAACAACAAGCATCACAATCTTTATTAATGTCCTATTATAGCACAACATTGACACCTGGTGAAGATATCACTACAAAAACAGTTTTATTTCTGAGAAAGTTTGTGAGTTTCTGAAAGAAAACAGACTAACGGTTGCCAGAGGGGAGAGGAATTAGGGGTCTAGATGAAAAAGATGAAGGGATTGAGAAATACAGCTTGGTAATTACACAGTTATGTGGATGTAAAGTACAGCATAGGGAATATAGTCAATACTGTAATAACTAAGTACTTGTATAGTGACACTTGTGTACTGGAAATATCAGGGGGAACACTTTATAAAATATGATTATCTAACTATTATGTTATACACCTGAAACTAATACAAAATAAATTGAATGTAAATTGTAATTGAAAAAAAAATTTTTAAAGACAAAGTTGGTTTTGTCCTTTCTAGCCCATTACACTTGGATAAAACCATTAGTATACAGAAAAGAAATAAATTCGACTTCACCAATTTCCACAATTAAAAAGCACAACATGATATTTACTTTTTGGTTTTGATTACTTGATTGAGGGAAAGATGTGACCATGAAAAGACAGCATGAGAGTTTTTGAGATGAGGTATATCTGACTATATTGATGGTTACACAAAGCTATACATGTGTTAAAATTCATAGAACTGTAAACCAAAAGGCAAAATAGTCAAATTTACTATATTACAATATTTTCAAAAAGATACTCAATAAGAGGATAAAAAGTGCCATATAAATATCTGGTTGATTTCAGAGAGAGGGAGAGAGAGGGAAAGATAGAAACATCAATGATGAGAATCATTGACTGGCTGCCTCCTGCATACCCACTACTGGGGATCGAGCCCACAACTCGGGCATGTGCCCTGACCAAAAATCGAACTGTAACCTCCTGGTTCATGGGTTGACACTCAATCACTGAGTCACACCAACTGGGTTACCATATATTTTTTTAAAAGAGGGGAAAATCATAAAACGTTAGACTGTGAAGTATTCCCAGAAAATTCAAATTTTGCCAAATTATGTTTTTGAAATATGAAATATTGAAATATATTTAAATATTTCTAGCATACATCCATAACTTTTAGAAACACTTCTATGTCTATATTTAAATATTTCAACATGCTTGTGTCAGATTAGGATCTTTCTAATTTTGTTTGGGCGTTAGGCCTTTGGACTAAAAATGGCAAAACTGTTCAATTTTCTGCCAATACTTTTGCATTCTAATGTTTTATGATTTTCCTTTTATCCTCTTATTCTGTATCTTTTTAAAAATTATCATACAGTAAAAGTGACTACTTTGCCTTTCTGTTTACAGTTCTATGAACTTTAACACTAGTACAGATTTGTATAACTACTACTATAATGAAGATATGCCTCATCTCAAAAATACTGGGGCTATCTCACTCTATTCCTGACATAGACAGGTGTGATGCTAGGTAACAATCTAATAATGGAAACTAGGAACCAGTATTTAACTTTGATTCTGGTACCCTGAAAAGAAGTCTTATAAAGGCATTTTTTATTTGATTGTGTATTGTCTCTTTCAAAAAGCTGGGGTATAAACAGGCTTAGCTGGGTGCTTAACATCTGTGTAATCTTGGTATTGGCAGGATACTAAGCAAGTAAGTTATGTTAAAGTTCCAAGTGTCTGCAGCATTCAAGCCCATCCGCAGACCTTTCCAGTGCATTTGTAGTTGCCAAATGTTATAAGGTGCCAAGAGCACCTTATAGGATTCCACTTATATGAGTTACCTAGAATAGTCAAACTCACAGAGACAAAAAGTAGAATCATGGTCGCCAGGGGCTGGGTGGCAGGGAGACAATGGAGAGTTATTTAATGGATACAGAGTTTTAGTTTGGGAAGATAAAGGTGTGGAGAGAATGGTTCAGAAAGTTGCACAACAATATGAATGTTTTTAATGTTACTGAATTGTATGGTTAAAATGCTAAACTTTGTGTTATGTATATTTTACCACAACTTAAGCAGTGAAGCAAGAAACACAAAATCCTCCTGACAAATCAGGCCATAGGGAGAACTAGAAATTGTATGTAAAATAAAGACATGCAACTTTTTCTAGAGAGCTATGGTAATATAACTTTCCTCAGTTTCTGAAAATGTTCAGCGAACTTAAAAATATTTGAATTACCACTATGAAATAAGAAAAATATAAAAATATTTGAGTTAAACCTATGAAATGAGAAAAACAAATATAAAAATGTTAATCAGATTTTATAAAACTGTATTCCCAGCATGTCCCTATCAATATAGAACCAATATAGTTACATCCAAGCTCTGTACATATTAAATCCTCAAGGAGCCATTGCCGGTTTGGCTCAGTGGATAGAGCATTGGCCTGCAGACTAAAGGGTCCCAGGTTCAATTCTGGTCAAGGTCACTTACCTTGGTTGCAGGCTCAATCCCCAGTAGAGACAGTGCAGGAGGCAGCCAATCGATGATGTTCCTCTCTCATCGATGTTTCTATCCCTCTCCCTTCTTCTCTCTCTAAAAATAAATAAAAATATTTTTTAAATCCTCAAATAAACTTCTATTAACATAAAATAAATACCACTACTTGATGATAACTGTCCAGTACAGCTCTCACAAATTTAATAGAGTATATTAAACAAGAATAAAAGAATAAAGGAGTAACTTCTACAAGTCTGTTTGAAATAGAAAATTAAATGAACCAACAAAACTTAAGCAGATTATAGCATATTTTTCAAGGCAGGTAGGTAAGGAGGCAGTGTCTATAATAATAAACACTCTAAGTTAAATATGTACTAGGAATGCATATGTCACACTAATCAGGGAACTACTATGTTAGTTTCTATAACACATATAATTTAAAGCAGTATCCCAAACTACACCCACAAAAGCCTACAAAAGGAAAACACTGACTATACAAAAAAATCTAAAACATCAGTATAGTAAAAGATAAAAAACAAAATTTAATAGGCAAACAGACTGAAAATATTTGCCACATATCTAAGTCAAAATAGGTGAACATCTCTATACAAAACTCTTACAAATCAATAAGGAAAACACAAAATTCAATAGGGAATAAACAAATTATATAAACTATTTCTTCCGGCTTCATTTTCAAATCTCATAATGCTGTACACATATTCTTTACAGCTCTTTTTCCTGGGCCTGGTCTTCCACACTCAGCAGTTATTGTTCAACTTACTCACTGAATTGCCCCCACAGGCCTTAAACATGGTCTTCAGAGAGTAAATATTAACCTCACGTGCTTTTCATTTAAAGGAACTATAGCATAATCTACAAGGCTTTCATGTATCTGATAAGGGACTTACATCTAGAATATATATGCCCAGCAAATGTGGCCCAGTGGTTGAGCATTGACTTATGAACCAGGAGGTCACAGGTTCGATTCCAGTCAGGGCACATGCCAGGGTTGTGGGCTGGATCCCCTGTGGGTGGCGTGCAGGAGGCAGCCAATCAATGACTCTTTTTCAACATTGATGTTTCTATCTCTCTCTCCCTCTACCTTCTTCTCTGAAATCAATAAAAATATAATTTAAAAAAAAACAC
The DNA here is from genome assembly GCF_028538775.1 of Myotis yumanensis. NCBI lineage: Eukaryota > Metazoa > Chordata > Mammalia > Chiroptera > Vespertilionidae > Myotis > Myotis yumanensis. The sequence continues at coordinate 7,040,196 of NW_027223760.1, forward strand.
TCTAGAATATATAAAGAATTCTTACAACTCAATGATGAAAAGAATAACCTGATTAAAACTGAGCAAAGGATATAAACAGACATTTGTCCAAAGATATACAAATGGACAATAAGCATGTGAAAAGATGTTCAACATCACTAGCTATCAGAGAAATGCACATCAAAACCACTAGACACAGTTCACCCCTAGTAGAATGGCTAGAATAAAAAAGACAACTACTGACAAGTGTTGACAAGGATGTGGAGAAATCAGAACCATCATACACTGCTGATGGGAATATAAATGGTGCAGCGGCTCTAGAAAACAGTCTGGCAATTCCTTCAGATGTTAAGACCCAGCAATTCTACTCCTAGCTATATACCCAAGAGAAATGGGGACATGATGCTTGCATTAAAACTTATACATAAACGTTCATAGCAGCGTTATTCATATTAGCCAAAACAATCCTAATGTCCATCAACTGACCCATGGATAAACGGTGGTATATCCATAAAATGAAATTTAATCGAGCAATATAAAGGAATTAAGTACTGATACCTGCTACAACATGGATGACATAAATGTGAAGTGAAAGACAATCAAAAAAGACTAAACATAAAAATATCAAGAAGCCATGCGTACGCTAGCTCTTTCCTTTTGCCTGGTTGCTACAGAGCGAGCAAGATGGGTCACAGCAACTCTACTGGAGCCATCCAAGGAAATTCAGCCAGGACGCTCGTTCTTGCCACATCTGTTCAAACCGCCATGGTCTGATCCGGACGTACAGCCCCCAACATGTGTCGCCAGTATTTCCGTCAGTACACGAAGGACATAGGTTTCATTAGGTTGGACTAAGTGAACTTCCATGAATGGGTTGTTCAAGACATCCACCTTATGACAGAATGCTATCTCTTTGTACATAAAATAATTTTTAAAAAACCTTCAAATATATATTTTAAAAAGAGACTACAAGCTGTATGATTTCATTTACATAAATTACCCAGAGTAGGCAAATATACAGACAGTAGATTAGGAGTTACTTAGGGCTAGGAGTGCAGTGGGGTTGGGGAAAGTCAGAAGAGACTGCCCATGGGTTCAGGGTTTCTTTCGGGGGTTAAAATGTTTTAAACTTGATCATGGTGTAAATGCAGTTGCTATCCCAGAGGAACTGCCTTGTATGTCTTGTGCCTCAAATCTTGGAATATTAAAACAGAGCAAAAGAATCTTTAGATGGGGCGGAAAGCAACATTGTGTCCCAAAGGAACCGTCTGCAAAGATAACAAGAAAGCAGATATTATGACTACTGGGCTGATGACATCAGAATTTAAAATTTAAAATATTGTTTAGAATTAGCATCGCTATGTTAAGTAATCTGCACCAACAGAAATGCCTTCCTTCTATTGATGTAATTGTTCCCCTTCCCCTTCTCATAAATAACCCTGAGCTTCTACCTGAATGCTTTGGTCACAAATAAATGCTGCTTGCCTCTCACTTCGAAAGGTCTTTTATTTTTAGGTTAACAGTGTTGACGGTTTTACCACTTTGTAAATGTATCTTTAAAAATCAATGTACATTTTAAATGGGTTAATCCTATGGTGTGCGGAACTATATCACAATTAAGCTGTTTGTTGCTGTTTCTTTAAAAGAACTGTAGAGTGTATTTCCCCTCCCCTCCCCCCCTCCATTATATCCTCAGCTCCTAAAACAGTGTTTGGCAATGTTAGGCATTCAACAAATTCTGACTAAATGAAAGAGTAAATTTCAAAGTGATGAGATTACTGCAGGTTGGCTTGGGGGGATAGTGTGTCCGTTTAGGGGTGTTTTCCTTGAAGGATGAGACTGAGACGTTCAGCAGAACCAAGACCTTGAAGGGTGTTCAGCCAGGCTAAGGGCTTTTCATTCACCGGAGTCAATGGGAGTGCCAGCCAGATTCTGCGCAGAGGAACACGGGCTGCTTGCCAGGTGCGCGGTTTAAAGAGAGCGTTGCTACTTCTACCCAAAGAGAACACCTTGAAGTAGAGCAAGGCCCCTCAGGTGAGAATCGGGAGGAGATGGGGCAGACAGACAAGCAAATATCAAAATATAAGATTTTTAAAAAAATATATTTTATTGATTTTAGAGAGGAAGGGAGAGGGAGATATAGAAACATCAATGATGAGAATCATTGATCGGCTGCCTCTTGCACGCCCCCTACTGGGGATCGAGCCCGAAACGCAGGCAAGTGCCCCTCACCTGAATCGAACCTGGGACCCTTCAGTCTGCAGGCTGACGCTCTACCCACTGAGCAAACCAGCCAGGGCAGATTTTTAATAGATTTTTTAAATTACACTCAGCAGACCGGGCGCGCGCGCGCGCGCGCGCACACGCACATACACATACATGTACGTGCACCGCGCCCTACACTGAAATCATACCGACAGTCAGCCCCTGGATGGCGCAAGTGTGGTCGGGCAAAAAGGTACTGTGACCATTGGCCGGAAAACTCTACATCTATCTTGGCAGGGTCCTTCTCCCAGTGCAACTCAGGACCACCACCAAGTGCCCGGTTACACCTCTCGGGGGACCCCAACTCCCCCACCTCTTCACAATGTGCTCCTGGGACCGCACAGCAAGATCAGCTACACACGCTTCACAACTCGGGGGGAGGCCCCCTAGCCGCATCCCCAGGTCGGAGCCCACCGCCTGCCTCCGGCGCCCCGCGCAGCGGAGGGAGCGAGCGACAGCGGCGGATGACCCTCCAGGGACCGGGCGCCCTTCAAGCGGCCCGCCCCGCACGCAGCGGCGGCCGCCCGGCTGCCAGAACTAACCTTTCGGGGCGCAGGAGGGACCAGGCTCCTTCTCCCTGGGGTGAACCTAACTTGCGGGGCAGAAGGAGCAGGTGGCGGAGGCGGAGAGCGGCAGGGCTGCAGCCTCCGGTGAGGAGGGGGCGGGACGAGCCTGCGGGCCGCACGCCCCCGGGAGCAGTCGAGACTTCCGGCGGCGCCGCCTCTGGCGGCTAGAGCGTCAGCTGCGGGACGTGCTTGTCCCACGTGGACTAGAGCGACCCCGTCTGGCGGATGGGCTTCAGCTTCCTAGTGTTGAGGCTCCTGCCAGGAAGGACTCCTCAAAAATCTCCGCTTTTTGGTTTCTGGGTCCGGGCAGGATCGGCTGCCTCCTACATGCCTCCCACCGGGGATCGAGCCCACAACCCGGGCACGTGCCCTTGGGCGGAGTTGAACCCAGGACCTTTCAGTCCGCAGGCCGACGCTCTATCCATTGAGCGAAACCGGCCAGGGCTCCGAGCGGGGATTTAAGCTGCAGCCTCTCATAGCTCCTTTCAGGGCTCGCGCGCTTGGCTGACACCCATGGACGCGAAGCCACAAGTCACCTGACCCCCGCACTCTGGCCCTGAAATCCATGTTGCTCCTTTCGCTAAGAAAGCTGGCAACAATAAAATTTATCTTATTCACCAATTATTTGCTAAATTCAGGTAATGCACGGGTAAGAAAAAGCTGAAATGGCCCTGGCCGGGTAGCTCAGTTGGTTAGCGCGCTGACCCATATGCCAAGGTTGTGGGTTCCATTTCTGGTCAGGGCACATACAAAAATCAATCAATGAATGCATCTCTCTGTCTACCTATCTCTATCTCTATCTCTATCTCTATCTCTATCTCTATCATCTCTATATCTCTATCAAAAATAAATAAATAAATTTTGAAAAATTAGAAAAAAAGAGAAAATACTGGAGTGGTCTCTGTCCTCATGGAATTTACTAGTAAAATAGGTAATAGTGTTTACCTCTGAGATTTGTAAAGAATGCAAAGTACTTAGAATAGTGCCTGGTGCCTTGTAAGTGCTCAGTAAACATTAGCTGTTATTACTTTGATCTTGATCATTCTGTAACAGAAAATAAAAACTTTATTCTACTCTAACCATGAAACGGAATTCGAATAAAATGTTTAACAAACTGATAATAGGAACTCACACACTGCAGTTTCCTTATAAGCATATTGCAGGCAACAGCAGTTCCAGTTCCTGCTTGTACAAGACAGGGCCATGACTGTGACTTCAGTTGACTCAGCTCCCCCAACTGCAGGAATTGGCTAGCACTGACCAGTTCCATATGCTGACATTACAGATCCATATTGGGACCAGCAAGGACATTGTCACTGATCTCTTTGTTCTGCTTTCCCTCTCCCTCCCTATAAAACCTCTGCCTGCACTGAGATGCTGAGATGGGCTTTGTAACAAGAGTTCCCCATCTTGACATATGTAATATTTTCAACAATAAAGAATAATTTTTAGAAAAAAGAGTCCCCCATCTTCTCAGGTGACCAGTACTTGAATAAACCTTTTTCACCAGCATCTGTCTCACAAGTTTGGTTTTCATGGTGCAGGCAGCTAAACCTTGGTTCCGATTACAGTTCCATGATCATCATTATCACCGTTATTATCATTTACTTTTTTAGTGTCAAGCTTGAAGTCCAAATACCTTTTCTCCATGAAGCAATGAGTCTCACGACTGATAGGTCACCTAAATTGTGTTCCAAAACCAAACTAATCCAATTCACTCTTCAAACCATACACCTATACTAGGAAAAAAATTAGATTGTATACATGTACTCTGTGTGGTGTTGATATATTATGCATACTATAAAACTGTCCTAAGATATAGGACTTTAAAAGCATGAGATAAAAATATGAATAGTTCTATTATTTTCTTCCCATGCAACACATAGGTTTGTCATTCATATATTCCATCACTTTGGAATCTATTGGCTAACTGAGCACATTATCATGGGGGCCTATCATTAAACTATGAATTCCCAGAATAGCTCTTTTACAAAGAATAATATAAACTAATCATATTTGAGCTGCTTGAACATAAGGACTATCTGAATGGTGTCTTACATCAGAGGAAATGAAGAAATAAAATAGGTATACACTGAGTAATCTTCATTGACCCAACATTGATGACTGACTTCTTAAATTTCCAAAGATTGCAATTCCTTACAACTAAGTTGATATTTTACAGAATAAATAAACTAACCAAAAGCTTATGAGGTTTTGTATAGATGTACTTTATATAGTATTTATGAAAATGAACCCCAGATCAATTAGCTCTGGTACCATATCAGAAATAAAAACATACTTACTTTGTAAATAAAGCATAAAATAGGTTTTCCTGACCGTTTGCTTGGAAACTCTTAATTTACATATCTATCACTGGACTTTAATCTGCCAAAGTTTTATGTACATTTTTAATATGGTTTAAAAAATACCCCATAGTGAATAATGTTACTATGTGTCTACTTAATATTTATTCCCCTCTGACCTCTTTGTAACAAAACCCATTTTTGTTCAGATAGCCACCCTACTCCCAATATCAGAAAATGATACTGATCTCTAAACCAGTCACCATACAGGATTCCTCTGGGAATGACTGGTTATTGGTCAAGGGATAGGCAAGTGATACAATTGGCTTAATCAGACTGAAGGTAAGAACTTCCATTTCATGCTTAGGAGACAGTTTCTAACAGATCCTCTTGACTTTGAAATGTCTAGCCCGCACTGCCACTGGAAGCCATCGTGCCAACCACAAGGACATAAAGCTGCTTCTGAGGACAACTAAATGAAGTGATGGAGATATTCCAGTCAGAGAAAGACAAGTGCTGTATGATTTCACTTATGTGTGGAATCTAATGAACAAAATAAGCTAACAAAATAGAAACAGACTCATAGTACAGAGAACAGACTGACAACTGTCAGATGGGAGGAGGGTTGGGGGACTGGGTGAAAAAGGTGAAGGGATTAAGCAAAGAAAAAAAACCCTCATAGGAGAGAGAAACCAAAGAACTTATATACTTATATGCAAAACCCATGGACACAGACAATAGCATGGTGAAGACCTGGGGCGGGGGGTGGGTGGGGGGGGCGGGACTGGGTAGAAAGGGGGCAAAATGGGGGGGGGGTATGGGAGCCATCTATAATACTGTCAACAATAAACAAAATTAAAATTAAAAAAATTTTTTAAAGCCCTAACCGGTTTGGTTCAGTGGATAGAGCGTCGGCCTGCAGACTGAAGAGTCCCAGGTTCAATTCCGGGCAAGGGCATGTACCTTGGTTGCGGGCACATCCCCAGTAGGGGGTGTGCAGGAGGCAGCTGATCGATGTTTCTCTCTCATCGATGTTTCTAACTCTCTATCCCTCTCCCTTCCTCTGTAAAAAATCAATACAATATTTTTTTTAAATTTTTTAAAGAATAAGAAACTATAAGTGGTAGAAGCAATAGAAGCAAAGTAAGAAATAAATCATAAAGTATGTTAAAGGACTCAAATTTATAATTAAAAAATAAATTAATTGAGATCATGGTCTAGTTGTATATTTTTAAATCTCAAATTTAAATTTTTTTCAAAGACAGAGGAGTAGATACAAAAGGAAGGGAGAAAAAAATCAACTTGAGAAGAAACTGAGTTTCAGGGAAAGAGCTGGGGAAGACAATAATCTTTCCAAGTTCTTAATCTATTATAGTGATACCATTGTAATTAGCTAATTATTAGTAATAGGAAAAAAGCAGAGGAAAGGCCAGACATTATAGGCATGTTCCCTGCAAAACATTGGGAGAAGGGGACTGGATAAAGGGAAAATAGACACATGTCCAGTAAAGTTGGAATGACTAGGGAAGGTACTTGACTATCAATCACACCTGAGGATAGAGATGGTTGGCCAGAATGGCCATGGCCACTGCAATCCCCGGGAAGATCTGGGATACATAATTCCCCGAACAAAAAAGCTTACTCTCTTGTGCTCTTATGCTCTTGGTTCTTTTTGTATGCTTGGCTCATGGCTCACGCTTGGCTTCCTGGCATTCACCCACATGCAATGGACTAATGGACTGCAACTATTGGACTGATGCTGTATACTGGACCAGCTCCTACATGGAAAGGAAACTCTGGACACTGGCTATGCCTCTAGCTCTACTAAACCCCAGCTACATTCTTCTATGACTGGACTAAGGGAAATGGGACTTTAGAAATACAGGGATTTAATTCCATACAAATCAAAATCATTAGTTCTCCCATAAAAACAAGAAAAAGAAACGAAAACTCTCATAGACACAGACAACATTATGGTGATTACATGATTTATTCATCAAGATAGAACGTATGCCACGCTATGAAACAAATCTCAATAAATTTTTAAAAGATTGAAATGATGCCTAATATGCTCTAGCAATAATAGAATTAAATTAGAAATAATAGAAAAATATAGGGGGAAAACCCTGAGTATTTTTAGGAGGTAATTTAGATCTTTAAATATGTGTAATATAAAGAGAATAAAGGTATAAATTATGATCTAAGATTCCACCTTATGAAGCTAGAAAAAAATAAAGTCCAAAAAGGTAGGAGGGAGGAAATAATAAAGAAAAAAGCAGAAATAAATCAAATAGAAAACAAATAATAGGGAATGTTTACAAAACCAAATATTAGATCTTTGAAATATCAACAATATCCATAAATTGCTAGCTAGATGAATAAAGAAAGAAAGAAAACACAAATTAACAATATGAGGGATGAAAGAGGTGTTATCACTACAGATCCTACATACATTTTAATTCTGAAGATGGTATGACCATTTCAAGATACCCTGAAATGAGGCAAGAGGTTATTGGATGTGGCCACTCTAGTATGGGAACATGACCATTGGTGAGACAGACGTTCAGTTGGGGCAATTGCTGAGGGGAGCTCCTGGTGGAGGAGTGGGGAGTGGTGGGGTTATGAGTTTTTCATTCCAGGGGACCCCATCACCACCATTCACTTATGAGAAGAAAAAAAAAATGGGGAAGAGTCACATTATATTTAAGATATATAAATTTCTCAAAAAAAAAAAAAAAGAACAGTCCTAACCGGTTTGGCTCAGTGGATAGAGCGTCGGCCTGCGGACTGAACGGTCCCAGGTTCGATTCGGTCAAGGGCATGTACCTTGGTTGCGGGCACATCCCCAGTGGGGAGTGTGCAGGTGGCAGCTGATCGATGTTTCTAACTTTCTGTCCCTCTCCTTCCCTCTCTGTAAAAAATCAATAAAATATATTAAAAATGAAAAAGTAAATAAGTTAAAGTGGCTAGAAAGATCTCCTAAAATGACAGTTTTTAGACAAAGAAAGGGAAGAACATTTCCACCTGAGGAAATACTCTGAGACAAAGCACAAAGTTAAGAAAACAATTTAACAAAAGGAAGAAAACAATACAATTTTAAAATGGTCAAAAGATCTAAATAGATAGTTCTTCAAAGTGGATATACAGGAGGCCAAGTGGCATATGAAAAAATGCTCAGTCACTAATCATCGGAGAGATGCAAATCAAAATGACAATGAGGAACCACCTCACACCTGCCACAATAGCTATCATCAAATAAATCATTATTGAAATCTATTTTGTCAAATACCAGGTATGAGTATTGCTGCTTTTTTTTTTTTTTTCCATTTCTGCCAGAGACCAATTCCAGCATGGCAGCAGGGCTGAATCTGGGAATGGCTGATGGCATTTCCCCAAACCTGAATAGGATTCATTAAATTGCTTTCTTGGCTGCCAGACAGCTAAAGAGCATCTTAATCTACATGTTATTGCCTCCTACTGGCCAAACACCTGAACAGCCGTAGGCTAATTCTCCCATTCTGACAATGCTTGTGTATACCCTTTGAAGTGTATATCTCTGCCTCGCCTCAAGACAAGTTGTATTAATAAAAAGCATGGGGTCCTGGGATGAGGAGACCTTAAGACCTCAGACCTTAAGACTTTAGACCTGAGAACTTAAAACTTAGATCTTAGCTCTTTCAGCTAAGCTCCTCTGACCCCCAAATGCCTTTCAAAATCATGCTTCATCTCTGGACTCTTATTTAATCTACGCACAGCCTTCTCCAGATTTCCTGAACCCTTCATGATGCTGGGACAAGAACCCTGGCACATTTCCATTGGCATGGAAAACTTTTTCTACCCCTTCACTTTCATTTTGTCTGAGTCTTTTGTCTGAGGTGGGTCTCTTGTAGACAGCATATACATGGGTCATGTTTTTTTATCCATTCAGCTACCCTATGTCTTTTGATTGGATCATTTAATCCATTTATGTTTAAGGTTATTATTGATAGGTACTTATTTGTTGTAATTTTTAATTTTTATGCCTGTGTTCCTCCCTCTCTTTCTATTTCTTCTTCTTACACCAGTCCCTTTAGCATTTTTTGCATTCCTGGTTTGGTGGTAATAAACTCATTTAGTTTTTTTGTTTTGTTTTGTTTGTTGTTGTTTTTTTGTCTATGAAGCTCCTGATTTCACCATCAATTTTGAATGATAGCGTTGGTGGATAGTGAAGTCTTGTCTACAGTCCCTTGCTTTTCATTACTTTACCAGAGGCGTAGTGCATGAAATTCATGCATGGGTAGGGTCCCTAGGCCTGGCTGGCGATCAGGGCCAATCAGGGACTTCTGGCTGCCAGCTGGGGCCTTCCTTCCCTGGCTGCCAGCTGCTGGCTGGGGCCTTTCTTCTTTCCGGCCACCCCCTGATGGTCAGTGCACATCATAGCAAGCAATCAAACTCCTGGTCTCCCCGTCAAACTCCTGAGGGGACACTTTGCATATTAGCCTTTTATATATATAGATATACTTCATGCCACTCCCTTCTGGCCTGATGTGTTTCTATTGAGAAATCAGCTGGTAGTCTATTGGGAGTTCCCTTGTAGGTAACTTTCTGCCTCTCTTACAGCCTTTAAGATTCTGTCTTTGTCTTTAATGTTTGCCATTTTAATTATGATGTGTCTTGGTGTGGGTCTTTTTTGGGTTCATCTTGATTGGAACTCTGCTTCCTAGATTTGTATGACTTTTTTTCTTCTCCAAGTCAGGGAAGTTTTCTGTCATTATTTCTTCAGTTTTTCTATTCCTTGCTCAGTTTCTTTTCCTCCTGGCACCCCTATTATGGAGATGTTGTTTCATTTCATATTGTCCCATAGCTCCCTTAAATTCTCCTCCTGCTTTTTAATTTTTTTCCCAATTGCTGCTCTGAATGGATGTTTTTTTCTACCTTGTCTTCTAACTTGCTGATTATTTCCTCAGCTTCTTCTGGTCTACTGTTGAATCCTTCCAGGGTAGTCTTCATTTTCTCTGGATTCTTATTCATGTTGGTGTACTTCTCATTCAGTTCCCTTTAATTCTCATTAAGTTGCTTGTAATTCTCACGCAGATGTTTGCGCATCCTTATAAGCATTACTTTAAATTCTTTATCTGACAAATTACTTGCCTCTGTTTCATTTAGTTCCTTTTGTGGCAATTCCTCCTTTTCTTTCATTTGGGGGTTATTTCCTTGTTTTCCCATTTTAGCACTCCAGTAGTCTGGAGAGCTGGGTGAGGCGGGTGGGTTTATCATGTTGTTCCATGTGTTCAGAGGTGACTGGTCCCACCAGATCCCAGCAATGTGTCTGATCTTCTGATGGCACCAGGTTAGGTGTGTCCAGTCTTTGTGGCAGGTCCCTGCATCTGGTGTGCCTCAGGTCACATCAATTGGGCAATGTCAGGCAGCAGGGCCATTTGCCCACGGGCACCACATATGACACAGTGGGTCACAGTGACCTCCTGCATCTGGGGGCATTTGGGTCACCCTGGCAGAGCTGGTGCACCACATTAAGGTGGTGGGACCAGTCATCCAGGGGCATTGGGTCAGGTGTGCTGGTTCAGGGTGGCAGGTCCCTGTATCCAGCCTGGGCACGTGTCAGGGTGGTGGGGTGGGCTGGGTGCTGCTCTGCTGGTGCAGGGGTAAAGCCAGGAGCCCCCTCGCCTCTATGGTGGGGTGTACTGGTCCCTCTGCTCACAGAGGGCAGAGTCAGGCTGAGCACCCTGATGCTGAGGAGGTGGGACAGTCTTTCTCTCCCCTGTGGAGGAGGTGTCCGCCCAGTTGCTGACTCTGCTCACTGAGGTGTTGGGGCAAGCTGGGCACTCTGCTGCTGAGGAGGAGTTGGGTCGGGTGCCCCATTAGGAAAAATGGCAGGGTCTGCCTGTCGCTCTGCCATGGAGGAGGCTGGGCAGGTTGGGTGCTCCGTTTGCCAGGGGCAGGCCCTGCACATTGCCAATAAAGCCAGCCAGCCAGTCCTTCACAGTTCAGGCTAACTGAGCCGGTATGACTGGTCTGTGTGCCCGGAACTTCGGGGCTCAGCAGTGGCCTAGGTTCACTCCCCACAGCCTCCTCCCATGGGGAACCCTGTGGCTCCCTCAAAATGGCAGGCTTCCCCTGAAGTGGAGAGAGGTGCTCGGCCAGCAGCACACCGCTTCTCCTGCCTGAAGCACCCCAGTTGCCTCCCTAAGCTCCTGCTCCCACAAACAGATGCCCTCCCACTCTCACACCCAAACACACTCTCCCTCTCCCACACTCACCCACTTCCACACTCACCCTCACTCCAGACCTGCCTGCCACCACATTCCTATCTTTCACCATCTGTTTTTATAAATAAAGTGTTATTGGAACATGACCACACCCATTCATTTACATATTGCCAATGGCTGTCTTCACCAAACAACATAGAGATGAACAGTTATGACAGAGCTCATATGGCCAATAAAGCTCTAAATATTTAATATCTGGCCCTTTACAGAAAAAGTACGCTGTCTGCTATCCAAGGATGTTGCAGTTGAGGGAATGCCTTTGTTCTCTAAGGACATTGAAAGGGCGAGGGCTAGGCCCTCCACCTTGCCCCAGGGTAAGGGCTACGTCCTCCATCTTACCTTGGCCACGTGTTTGGCAAGGAGCTTCTTCCCGGATGTCTAAGACTGCTAGCCACACCCAGGAACAAGACATCGACTTGCGCCTGGCCAATCGGCAGAGCACAGTCCTTTCTCCTCCCCTTACTCAGACCCCCCCTATATAACCGGTCTCTAGGCGGGGTTCTCTCTCTCGGCCACTTGACTAGCCGATGTGTCGGTGAGTCTGGTGGATGGAGAGCTCAAGCTAGCTTGAAATACAGATTCTTATGCTTTTGCATCGGATTGGATGGCTCCCTGATGTGGTTTCTTGGGAATCTTGAAATCTGGGCATAACAGACATGACTTGGAAATTGTACACGTCACTTCAGTTCATGTACTTTCAATTAGGACTTAGTCTCACGACCACACCTTGCTGGAAAGATGGCTAGGTAATGCACTCTGTCTAGGCAGCATGTACTCAGCTAACATTTGGGCACCAAAAGCAGGAGAATAGATATTGGAGTTGGTTAGTACTTTCTACCTCAGCATTTTGTTTATAGCTAATTGTGATTATTGGCTGAACATCTACTGCAAACACTCCAAAGGAAAGTGGTAGACAAGTTCCTGTTTTCCAATGCAAGCAACAGCAGATGAATACATTTCCATATGTTACTTTAAAAAATAAGATTTGAGTTTGGCAAGAAAAAAGGTAAGGATAAAAGTTAAATGTTCAAAGTCACGAAAATTATGAAGAGATCAGTACTCTACCACATCCTAATGTCTTAGAAGGGCAACCTTAAAACTTGAGAGAGGCCTGAACTGCAGTGGTGAGTGAGAGTGATTGGCTGATAATAGTCTTAATGACTAAGCACATTGCCAGGCTGTTGGAGAGCAGAAGAACTGGGCCAGAGGAGATTTGCCACACGTTGGTCTGGTAGATTATTTGGGGTCACAGCCACGAATCTGAAAGCAGAAGGAAGAGCAGAGCTGAGTCATGCCAGGAGCATTTGTCCTAATGAAGTTAATACTTTAACTAGAGCCAAAAACGAAGTCTGAGTTAGGGGCGAGAGGTGCAGAACACTGAAATGAGGTAGCTAATGCTGATTGTTTAGAAAGCATTATCTTTACAGCTAGTGTATGAACATTTAGTGTTTCTACCTACCCCAAATTCACTCCTCCTGCTTTCGATACTGTTCCATTTTCTCTCAAGAGAACTCCCTCCTCCTACTCAGTCCACATGCTTTATACCTAGTCCTCCCAAATCAAATTACTGCATTCCTTTGGGATAATGATTAACCCAGAGATAGGTACATAATCTACACAGATTTGAGGACTTCACACGGCTCTGAGAGTAAAGCACGTACTCTTTGTCACTGTTTCTGAACTTGGGAGGATATGAAAAAATGCCTGTTGTGGCCATCAAAGATATTCTGTTCAAGGATTGAGCCAAGGAGGAGTGGTTGATAGACATAGAGAACCAGGTTCTGGGACTTTACTTGCAGAATTGAGTCCAGCTGTGCCTGAAGCCAATGCTACCCCTAGAATTTTGTTAATATCACAAACCAATAGGCGTTCTTTCATTTAAACCCTGGTAGATTGAATTTTCTCCCACATTCAACAGAAAAATATTTAATACTGCTAACCACTTTAACTACATTATATCATTTAATTTCAAAGCACTTGTGTGTCATAGGTATTATTATTCTCATCCTAAATGAGGTAAATAAAACTTAGAAAAATTTGGTACCTTGCACAGATGCACAGCTCACTGAACAAAGTTTTAAGGTCGTATCTAGTTACAAACACCCCCCCCCCCCCCACCCCACAATGTAGTAAAAGCCCTTTGACTTATGTAATCTGCATATAAATAATCAATTAACCAAAAAAATCAAGTGGATAATTAATTTTAAATAATATGCACATATCTCACATTTTCACTTAAAACACAAATGTTTATTTGTTTGCCAATCTTTTCTGTAGGTTCAAGGCATTCATTTGAGTGTGTGACTGATGATTAGAGTTTCATGTCATCTTTCTTGCATGAACCATGCCAGGCTTCATGAAAAACTTTTAGGTATTTTTTTTTCTTCAAAGGAGAACTTTAAGATACTTTCAAAGCAATTTGAATGCAGAAGCCAATATTTTTTCTTCCAGTAGTTTACAGATCCTTGCCCATACTTAAATCAATAGCAAATGTTGTTGTTTTTTGCATTAATTATTTGGTTTATATATTTACTTAAATTAGTTAATTACAAAAACTAATATACTTGGCATTGGCATAACCAGATGTATTAGTGAAACCAGACAACCAATGGGTCCGGGCTGCCTGTCATTACTTGAGCCAATTAAGCAAAGACAGGGTTGAATCATATATGAGGGTTTATTCCAATAATGCCAACAGTATGGGAAAGCAGTAGGTCATCCACAAAAATCTGCTCTACCCCTCCCCATAAACCAGCTGCTTACATTGGGTAGAAAGACGAAGATTACATGGGAAAGTGGGAATTGTAGGCATGAGGAAGTAGGCAAGGTGGTTACAGGTTATAGGCAATGAGAGTGGGGGTAGCAAAAGGCGGGCAAAGGGTAGGCACCTCTGGAACCAGATTATTTTGACCACATGGTTGTTAATCTTTCCATGATGACAGGCAGTTCTTGGAAAAGGAAGATGGACTGCATTCCGATGTTAGCTCCCATGTCCCGAGACACACAACTCTCAGCCAGGTTAGAATGTGCTTCTCTAGTCAGAACAGAACAATCATGGTTAACAGAGTATGATGAATACTTCTTATAATTATAGCTAGTCCCCACTGTTCTCTTTCTGCCCCTAGCATTAGTTTTGTGTAGCTGCCGTAACAAAGTACCACAAACTGAGTAGCTTGGAAAAACATAAATTTACTGATTCATAGTTATGGCTAGAAGTCTGAAATCAAGGCATCATCAGGGCCACGTTCCCCATAAAACTTGTAGAGGAAGTATTTTTCCTTGTCTCTGACTAGCTTCAGATAGTTTGCCAGAAATCTTTGGTGTTCCTTGGCTTGTAGCTGCGGCACTTTAATTCTCTGTCTTTATATGTCTGCCTTCCCATCTGTTCAATTATTTTTCCTATAAGAACTCCAGTGATACTTTATTAGAGCCTACTCTAATTAATACCACTGTAATTAATCTAGTTATTAATAACAGGAAAGGAGCAAAGAAAAGGTCAAATATTATAAGCATGTTATTTGGGCAGCTTCACCAGGAAGCTAAAGCTTTACACTCCCCCAGGAGCTACTGCTCTGTTCCCCGAAGATCCCTGGCGCAAGGGACTGGACAGGGAGGAGAACAGAGGCATGGCCAGTGAAGCTGGGGTGACCTCAGGAAGGCACTTGTCTGTCAGCCATACCTGGGAACAGGTTATTGGCCAAAATGGGTGTGGTCACCTCAAGGGCATGGATTTGGGTGTATCTAATCCTCTAAACGATGGGTGGGGAAACTTTTTTCTGCCAAGGGCCATTTGGATATTTATAATATCATTAGAAGGTTATGCACAATTATCAACTTAAAAATTAGCCTGCTATATTTGGTCAAACATTAAATTAACTCACCCCTAATGCCATGGCAGGGCCAGACCAAATGATTTCGAGGGCCTTATATGGCCTGCGAGCCAGACACTCCCCATCCCTGCAAACAAAGGAGTTCACTCTCTTGGTTCCTCTTATGCTCTTGGGACTCTTATTGATTGGGGTGCTCTCTCCTGTATTTGCTCACATGGCCCATGGCCATGTGGACCCCACACACAATGGACTAACTGGACCCGGCTCCAACATGCAAAGGAAACTCTGGACACTGGCTTTGTTTCTGGCTCTACTGAAACCCCAGCTGCACTTCTATGACTGGACAAAGGGATATGGGACTTTGGAACCCAGGAATGTAATTTCATGAAAATAAAGCTTCCTACCGTATCTCATCATCCTGTGGGGGCCTCTGAAAATGCTTATTCCAGCGGTACCCCAAGAACCTCTCTCCCTCCCGCAGAGGTGGAAAGGTAAATGATGAGCAGATAGCTGAACCATTTTTCTGGGTAGGCAACTTAAATAGCATATTAGATCACTGCGAGTTTTTTTGTTTTTTTACTAAAAGGAAGTTGGTTTTCCTAAGCAGTATTACCATGGAAGTGAGGAGTCACTCCAAATTTTAAAGGGGATCCAGGTGCAGCTCTCTCAGAATGCAAGGATGCTTTCCTGTATAAGAGAACGTGGTAACCCATTTTCAGCTTGTGCCCCCCACATTCAAAATTTTTAGAATATGTAGATGTTTCTGATGTCCCCAAACTTCTCTGTGTCTATAGACAATCTCACATTTACTCATCTTTTTTTTTTGAGCTGATCACTCCTACCTACAGGATATTGTGCAGTGCCCCTTCTTCAGGTAGTGCCACAGAGAGGTTCTTAGACAGGGCAATGCATGCTGGATACTGCAGTCTCCTTATTCCATTAGAGATGATTCCTAAACTACAACACCCTCAACGCACTGACATCTAGAAATGTTTATTTAACACATTTCCCTAATGCCCTGCACCAGTGCTCATAGTTTGTGTTCAATAAATATTTGTAGAATAGTGAACTTTATTTTTCTCTTAGGTGGCAGAGAGAATAGTACCTGCTAACTATTCTATTTGGTCGCCTATATTTTTCAACCTGTCCTGAAGTTCGATGGAGCCACAGGACTAATTCTAGTGCATAGCGATAAAGCCTTAAAACTGCACTCAGATGTCCTTGTGGAAAGGAGCTGGAGCTTGATTTGTTCTAAAATGAAGTTATCAGGGTGGGGCTATGGCTACAGAAACCTTTTTTTTAAATTGAGGATGGCATAGAGAAATATAAAACCGAGTAATTTAAATAGAAGTTTTCCATCTTTAACCACCGGGTCATGTGATTCTGCATTTGGTAAGGACCCAGAGGTAGGAGTCATCATCTCCGAGTCTTAAAAATCAAATAGGTCTTGGCATTTGGATGAAACAAAATGCAGGAAAAAAATGTCTGTCAATTAAAAACTTTCTACAGTAAAGCAAAATGAATTTTTAAGTAACTTATTGATTCTGTGAAGGAGGGAGATCCTGAAAGCGTTCTGACTGGCAAGGGATAGTAAATGAGATCTAATCGAACAGTTTCTATTAATTTTGCTCTAAAATTTTCACACTCTTAGGAGATGACCATCACAGAGGATCTCTCTCCAGCAATTGTCCTGCCTTAGGCACATTCACTGTGATTTCTCCCTCAATCCCTACAAACCTAACTGCCACCTTTAGCTTCTTGCTGAGGGGACCCCTCTGCTCTCCCATAGAGTTATTGGGCTGGACCTAAAAGGACTGTATCTCCTGCCTGGCACACATCTGATCCATGGCAAACACAAATGCCACCCTGTGTGTGTGCTGATCAACTCTTAGTAAAGAGTAAATAGAGGGATCACACCTCAACATAATAAAGCCCATAAATGACAAACCCACAAGCAACATCATACTCACTGGGCAAAAATTAAAAGCATTCCTCATAAGAATAGGAACAAGATAGGGATGTCTACTTTCACCAATCTTATTCAGCACTAGAGGCCCAGTGCACAAATTCGTGCACCAGTGGAGCACGAATCCCCACAGGCCAGGCCGAGGGATTGGGCTGAAACTGGCTCTCCAACATCCTTTGAGGGGTCCTGGATTGTGAGAGGGTGCAGGCAAGGCCGGGGGACCCCATTGGTGCACAATCCGGGCTGGGAAGGAACCATGAGAAGGCTCCAGGGTGTGTACGGCCCCATCTCACCCAGACCAAATCGGGGCCAGCTGGGGAGGAATGCAGGAGGTTGGACAGCTGGGGAGGGGCTGTGGGAGAGCTCCAGGGCATGTTTGGCCCTTTTTGCTCAGTCCTGATCAGCCTGACCCCAGCAGCAAGCTAACCTACCAGTCGACTGTCTGACCCTGGTGGTCCGTGCACATCATAGCAAGTGGTTGAGCAGCCTTAGTATATCATTAGCATATTATGTTTTGATTGGTTGAATGATCGACCAGTCGACCGGACAACCAGACAACTGGACAACCAGACGACCAGACACTTAGCATATTAGGCTTTTATAATATAGGACAGTACTGGAAGTCTTAGCCACAGTGGTCAGTCAAGAAGAAAAAATAAAAGGCATCCAAATTGAAAAAGAGGATGTAAAACTGTCATTATTTGTAGATGATATAGTGTACATAGAAAACCCTTAAGACTCCACCAAAAAACTACTAAATTTAATAAATGAATTCTACAATGTAGCAGGATACAAAATTAACATCTAGAAATTGATGATATTTTTTTTTTTTATTTTCCTCTTAAAGTATTACAAAGGGTATTACATAAGTATCCTTTTTCCCCCCCCAATTGATGATATTTTTATACACCAATAATGAACTCTCAGAAGGTGAAACTAAGAAAACAAACCTATTTGCCATCACAACAACAGCAAAAAATGATAACTTGGAAAAAACTTAACCCAAGAGATAAACCACCTGTACTCAGAAAACTATAGGGCACTGAAAAAAGAAATAGAGGAAGGTATAAACAAATGGGAAAGTATACTGTGTCCATGATTGGAAGAATTAACATTATTAAAATGGCCATACTATCCAAAGCAATCTATAAATTCAACACAACCCCCATTAAAATATCAACGGCATATTTCACATATCTAGAACAAATACTCCAAAAATGTATATGGAACCAAAAGAGACCTTGAAGCTGCAGCAATCTTGAGAAGGAAGAATAAAGTAGGAGGGAGTACAATACCAGATATCAAATTATACTACAAAGCCAGTCTAATCAAAACAGCCTGGCACAAGAACAGGCAGATGCGTCAATGGAACAGAACAGAGAACTCAGAAATTGACCCAAGCCATTACACTCAATTAATATTTGACAAAGGAGGCAAGAACATACAATGGAGTAAAGACAATCTCTTCAATAAATGGCATTGGGAAAATTAGACAAGTACATGCAAAAAAATGAAACCACCAACTTACACCATACAGAAGAATAAACTCAAAATGGATTAAAAAAAACAAAAACTTAAATGTAAGTCGTGAAAAATCCTAGAAAAAATATAGGTGGCAAAATCTCAGACATCTCTCATAGATGTACTTGCAGATACATCTCCTTGGTCAAGGAAACAAAGGAAAAATCAAACAAATGTGACTACATCAAAATAAAAAGCTTCTGCACAGCAAAAGAAACCATCAACAAAATGAAAAGGGATTCCACTGCATGGGAAAACATATTTGCCAATGATATATCTGATAAGGGGTTAAATTCCAAACTATATAAAGGACTTATACAACTCACCACCAGGAAAGTAACAATCCAATTAAAGAATGGGCAAATGACCTGCATAGACACTTCTCCAAAGAGGACATAAAGATGTCCAAGAGACATATGAAAAAAGACTCAAAGTCACTGATCATCAGAGAAATGCAAATTAAAATGACAATGAACTATCACCTCAAACCTGCCAGAATGGCTAGTACCAACAACAACAACAACAAACAAGTGCTGGCAAGGATGTGGAGAAAAGTGAACCCTAGTGCACTGCCGATGGGAATGTAGTCTGGTACAACCATTATGGAAAACAGTGTAGAGTTTCCTCAAAAAATTAAAAATGGAACTGCCATTTGACCCAGAGATCCCACGTTTAGGAATATATCCTAAAAAACCAGAAACACCAATCACAAAGAATATATGCACCTCCATGTTCATAGCAGTGCTATTTACAATAGGTAAGATCTGGAAACAGCCCAAGTGCCCACCAGTACATGAGTGGATAAAAAAGATGTGGTACATTCACAAAGTGTAATACCACACAGCTGTAAAAAAGGAGGACCTATTATCCTTTGAGACAACATGAAGGGACCTGGAGAGTATTGTGCTAAATAAGCCAGTTAGCCGAAACCGGTTTGGCTCAGTGGATAGAGCGTCGGCCTGCGGACTGAAGGGTCCCAGGTTCGATTCCGGTCAGGGGCATGTACCTGGGTTGCGGGCACATCCCCAGTGGGAGATGTGCAGGAGGCAGCTGATCGATGTTTCTCTCTCATCGATGTTTCTAACTCTCTATCTCTCTCCCTTTCTCTCTGTAAAAAATCAATAAAATATATTTAAAAAAAAAAAAATAAGCCAGTTAGAGAAAGACAAGTATCACATGATCTCATTCATATGTGGAATCTAATGAATAAAATAAAGTGATGAACAAAACAGATCCAGAGACATGAAAGTATGCAGTAGACTAATTTCAGAAGGAAGGGGGCAACTGGGAAGAGTTTAACCAAAGAACTTACACTCATATATGCATAACCCATGGACAGACAATAGTGTGGTGGAAGCCTGAGGAGAAGGTGGGGGTAGGGTGGAGGGGTCTATAGGAGAAAAAAAAGGGGACATCTGTAATACTTTCAACAACACAAATAATAATTTTTTTAAAAGAATTCACCTTCACAGGAAAAAAACACATATGCAAATCTGTCATTGTAATACACCACCTTAACAGAGTAAAAATAAAAATCATATGATCTTATCAATAGGTGCAACAAAAGCTTTTGAAAAAGATACAACATCCATTTATAATTAAAACACTTAATAGAATGGGTATAGAATAAAAGTACCTCCAAGAAAGAATAAACTTACCTCAACATATTAGCGGCTATCTACGGCAAACCAGCAAATTGTGTACTGAATATTGAGTAGCTGAAAGCTTTTCCTCTAAGGTTGGGAACAAGAAAGGATGCCCACTCTCACCACTGTTATTCTACATAGTATTGGAAGTCATGGCCAGAGACATTAGGGAAGAGAAAGAAATGAAAAGCGTCCAGATTGAGAATGAAGAAGTAAAATGGTCACTTTTTGCAGATGACATCATGTTTCATATAGAGAACCCTAAAAACTTCACCAAAAAATTACTAGAAATAAATACAGTAAATTTGCAGGACACCAAAGCAATGTATAAAAATCTATTATGTTCCTATATACTTACAATAACATTTCAAAAAAACAAAACAAAATGAACGAAAAATCATTTGCAATTGCAACCAAAAGAATAAAATCTCTAGGTATGAACTAAACAAAGGAGAGAGAGAGAGAGAAAGAGAGAGAGAGATCAGCTGCTTGCCTCCTGCGCACATGCCCTTGACCAGAAATTGAATCCCGTGACCCTTAGCCCTCAGGCCCACATACTAACCACTATGACAAACCGGCCAGGGCAGGACCGGTCCTTTTTCTTTTTCTTTTTTTTTTGGTTTTGCTAGCAATGGCATAACTCTTTCTTTAAAAAAACAAAAAAACAAAACCCTTCAGCCTTGGGAGTTAAAATTTTGCTGTTTAGCAGCCACTGCCACTCACAGCTGCCCAGCAGGGCGCAGGGAACAGGGCAGCGGCACAGCTACGAGCAGTGCTCACAGAGCAGCTGCAAGTCCCTGCGCAGAGCTGGGCGTGGGCGGGTCCCCTCCTCTCCCGGTTCCCTGCTTTCCCTTCCGCGGGCCGGGCCCCACCTCCTCCACGCAGGCGGCCAATCCCAGTCGGCTCCGGCCAGTTCGCGGGGGCAGCGGCGGACGGAGCCTGGGAGCTGCTGCAAAAGGGGGAGCTTTGCGCCCAGCGACAGGTAAGGCACTTGCAGGGGCGTGGGTGACTCTGTGGCTTTAGAGACCCTCCCGGCCGGGAGCGGGCGGGCCTCGGCCTGGAGCCTCTGGTGCAACCTTGGCACCGCATCCCAGCCCTCGCATGGGCCTGGCAGCCTGGGATCGAGGCGTGCTCCCTGCTCCGAGCGGGTTTGGCTCAGTGGAGAGAGCGTGGGCCTTCGGACTGAAGAGTCCCAGGTTCGATTCCAGCCAAAGGCAAATGCCGGGTTGTGGGCTCCATCCCCAGTCGGAGGCGTGCAGGAGGCAGCCCATCCATGATTCCCTCTCATCATGGATGTTTCTCTCTCTCCCCCCTCCCTTCCTCTCTGAAATCAATAAAAATATTAAGAAAAAAAAATGCGGCTTTCTACATTAGAAACAAAAAAAGACGTGCTCCCCCAGGGAATCACTTTCAAAAGTAAACAAAAGACAAACTATTTGAAAAATTAAATCTATATTTCATTTACGAAATGTTTATGGTTTTGTTCTCATGTAGACATAACAAAGCTGCTGTGTCCTTGTATAGCCTAGGATTAGGTAGTCTAGGGGGTTGGGTTTGAGAGAGTTGGTTCTATGGGGGCATCTCCAGTTTAGGGTGCCCTGCCCTAAGGTATCCAGCTTCCTCCATGGAAGGGAAACCCAGCCTGGGGGAAGGGTCATTTTACCGTTATCCTTAGACCTCTCAGGCCAGTACCTGGTCTCCTCTGAGGAAGTCACTCTCTCCTTAATTCTCCATACTTCTGCCAGTGGCCTGGCTTCGGAGCTTTGGGCAATTATTATAGGCCTCTCTGAGGGCATTTTAGAGAGGAAGAAAGTTTGTCATAGCTATGGTTCACTCTGCAAGATGAGTAATCCAGCCTTTCTCAACCTCCGTGTTGCTCTTTGGGGTGGACAACTCTTTGTTATGGGGAGTTGTCCTATGCATTATGTTAATTTTGTATTCTGCAACTTTACTAAATTTGTTGATGAAGTCTAACACTTCCTTTTTTTTTTTTGGTGGAGTCTTTAGGGATTTCTATAAATGATATAATCTGCAAATAAGGACAATCTTAATTCCTCCTTTCTGATTTAGAAAGCTTTTATTTCTTTTTCTTGCCTAATTGCTCTCAACAGTGTCAGCATTTTGAAAAACCCTAACTTAACTCTGGTGCCGTGTCACAAATAGAAATGTTTTGATATTTGCAACCATAGTAAAACAAAGATTTATATTTTTGATATTTATTTTATATATTTAAATGCCATTTAACAAAGAAAAATAAACCAAAAAAATGAGTTCGCGTGTCACCTCTGACACACGTGTCATAGGTTCTCCATCACTGGACTAGGACTTCCAATATTCCGTTGAATATAGTGGGCGTTCTTTTCTTGTTCCTGATCATAGAGGAAAAGCTTTCAGTGTCTCACCTTTGAGTATGATGTTACCTGTGGGTTTATTTCCTCTGTGCCCAGTTTTTATCATGAAAAGATATTGAATTTTGTCAGATGCTCTTTTTGTCCCTATAATTTTTATCCTTCATTTTGTTATTATAGTGTGTTACATTGAGTAATGTGTAGATGTTGAACCATCCTTGGATCCCTGGAATAAATGCCACTTAATCATGGTATATAATCCTTATAAAGTATTGCTGAATTGGATTTGGTAATACTTTTAAAAATTTATCTTTACGTATTTATGTATTATAGACATCAGTGTACTAGGGTTCCCTTTTCTCCACATCCTCGCCAACACTTGATGTTTGCTGATTTGTTGATGACAGCCATTCTGACAGGTGTGAGGTGATAGCTCATTGTTGTTTTAATTTGCATCTCCCTGATGATTAGTGATTTTGAGCATTTTTTCGCATGTACTAGTATTTTGGCCTTTTGTATATACACTTTGGAGAAGTGTCTATTTAGGTCCCTTGCCCATTTTTTATGGGATTGTTTGTCTTCCTTTTGTTAAGTTATATGAGTTCCTTATATATGTAGGAAGTTAACCCCTTATCAGATGTATCATTGGCAAAGATGTTCTCCCATGCAGTGGGTTCTTTTCACTTTGTTGATGGTTACTTTTGATGTGCAGAAGCTTTTCATTTTGATGTAGCCCATTGGTCTGTTTTCTCCTTGGTTTCCTTTGCCATGGAGTATCTGCAAATATATTGCTATGAGAGATGGCTGAGGTTTTGCTTCCTATGTTTTTTTCTAGGATTTTTGTGGTTTCACGACTTACATTTAGTTCTTTTATCCATTTTGAATTTATTCTTGTGTATGGTTTAAGTAGGTGGTCTAGATTCTTTCTTTACTTTTTTTTTTGCATGTACCTGTCCAATTTTCTCAGCACATTATTTAAGAAACTGTCTTAACTCCATTGTATGCTCTTGCCTCCACTGTCAAATATTAATTGAGAATAATATTAATGAGAATAATAACCCAATTTATGGGTTCTCTGTTCTGTTCAATTGATCTGTATTCCTGTTCTTGTGCCAGTACCAGGCTTTTTTGAGGACAGTGGCTTTGTAATATAGCTTAATATCTGGTAATGTGATCGCTCCAACTTTGTGCTTCTTTCTCAGGATTGCTGCAGCTATTTGCAGTTGTTTTTTTTTGGTTCCATATAAACTTTTGAAGAGTTTGTTCTAGATCTGTGAAATATGCCATTGGTATTTTCATAGGGATTGCATTGAATCTATAGATTGCTTTGGGTATTTTAATGATATTAATTCTACCAATCCAAACATGGTATATTCTTCCACTTGTTTATATCTTCTTCTACCTCTTTTTTTCAATGCGCTGTAGTTTTCTGAGTACAGGGTCTTTTGCCTCCTTGATTAAATTTATTCCTAAGTATCTTAATTTTTTTGTTGCAATGATAAGTGGGATTTTTTTAGTTTATTTTTCTGAGAGTTCATTATTGGCATATAAAAATGCCATTGATTTCTGGGTATTGATTTTATATCCTGTTATATTGCCAATTCATTTATTAAATCTAGTAGTTTATTGGTGATCTATTATGTCATCTGTAAATAATGACTGTTTTATGCCCTTATTTTCAATTTGTATGCCTTTTATTTTTTCTTCTTGTCTGATTACCATGGCTAGGTTTTCCAGTACTATATTGAATAAGAATGGTGAAAGCAGACATCCTTGTCTTGTTCTTGTTCTTTGGGAAAATGGTTTTAGTTTTTTTCTCATTGAGTATCATGATGGCTGTAGGTTTGTCATATAAAGCTTTTATTATGTTGATGCATGATCTCTCTGTTCCCACTTAGAGTTTTTTCAAAAAAGACTGTTGGATTTTGTCAAATGCTTTTTCTGCATCAATTGATATGATCATGTGATTTTAGTCTTCCAATTTTTTAATGTGATATATCACATTCATTGATTTTCTTTTTTTTTTTAATTAAATCTTTATTGTTCAGATTACATTTGTTCCTCTCCCCCCCCCCCCATAACTCCCCTCCTTCCAGTTCCCGCCCCACCCTCCGCCCTCACTCCCCACCCACTGTCCTCATCAATAGGTGCACAATTTTTGTCCAGTCTCTTCCCGCATCTCCCATTCCCCTTTCCCCCCCAAGAATAGTCAGTCCATTCCCTTTCTATATCCCTGATTCATTATAATCACCAGTTCATTCTGTACATCAGATTATTTATTCACTTGATTCTTAGATTCACTTGTTGATAGATGCATGTTTGTTGTTCACAATTTGTATCTTTACCTTTTTCTTCTTCCTCTTCTTAAAGGATACCTTTCAGCATTTCGTATAATACTGGTTTAGTGGTGATGAACTCCTTTAGCTTTTCCTTATCTGTGAAGCTCTTTATCTGACCTTCACTTCTGAATGATAGCTTTGCTGGATAAAGTAATCTTGGTTGTAGGTTCTTGGTATTCATCACTTTGAATATTTCTTGCCACTCCCTTCTGGCCTGCAACGTTTCTGTTGAGAAATCAGCTGACAGTCGTATGGGTATTCCCTTGTAGGTAGTTGACTTTCTTTCTCTTGCTGCTTTTAAGATTCTCTCTTTGTCTTTTGCTCTTGGTATTTTAATGATGATGTGTCTTGGTGTGGTCCTCTTTGGATTCCTTTTGTTTGGGATTCTCTGTGCTTCTTGGACCTGTAAGTCCATTTCTTTCACCAGGTGGGGGAAGTTTTCTGCCATTATTTCTTGAAATAGGTTTTCAATATCTTGCTGTCTCTCATCTTCTGGCACTCCTATAATTCTGATATTAGTCCGCTTGAAGCTGTCCCAGAGGCTCCTTACACTATCTTCTCACTTTCGGATTCTTTTTTCATTTTGCTTTTCTGGTTGGGTGTTTTTTGCTTCTTCGCATTTCAATTCTTTGGCTTGATTCTTGCACTCCTCTGGTCTGCTATTGGGTATAACATTCTTTATTTCAGTCCGTGTATGCTTAATTTCTAGTTTCTTTATCGTAGCATCGAGGGTCTCATTAGTTTTCGTGAGGCTCTGCTCAAGTTTATTGCAAGCCCTCAAAATTGCGTTTTTTAGCTCCATATCCTCCATTTCTGTCATGTTTTTTGTCTCCGCATCTTTTATGCTTTCTTGGTGCACCCCCTTGTGGTCTTTGTGTGCAGTCTTGTTCTAGTTAAGCCTTAATTGTTGTAGTTAATGCTAGAGGGATTTGACCACCAGGCCGACTGGCTGTGAGAATCAGCTGTGTGGAAAACTTCTGTCCTCTGGGGAGGTGCTAATCTAGCCTTTGCCTGAGGCGATCCGGCAAATGGCTCTGCGCAGGGCTTGGGCGGGGCGGGATCAACAGGGCGGGCTGCGGGGGGGAGCAGTTATGGCTGCTCTCAGTCCGTCCCCAGGGGCTCTGCCTCTCTGTCCCAGCAACCGCTGCAAACCTCGGAGGGACCGTAGCCAGACAGTCTCACTTCTCCCGTTTGAGTCTGGGTCCCTAGAGACTCGCTCCAGATCTGGAGCTCAGAGTCTGCGACTCCCTCCTGATTGAAAACTAAAACCGCGCCCTCAGCCACCAGCTTTGCGCGCACCCCCGTACCTTTAAATTTTCCACACTGCGCCTCCTCTGAGCCTCCAATGCTGTTGTCTTTGCTTCTAGTTGAAGAGTCTCTCCTCAGCCAGCCTTCCTGTGGTTCTGGTTGATGTCCGTTCCGTCTTTTAGTTGTATTTTTGAAGTGGTTGTTTGCGGCAGCAGTCTCCGGTGTTTACCTATGCTGCCATCTTCGATTCTCCTCCACATTCATTGATTTTCGAACATTGTACTAGCCTTGCATCCCTGGAACAAATCCCACTTGGTCATGGTGTATGATCTTTTTAATGTATTGATGGGTCCGATTTGCTAATATTTTGTTGAGGATTTTAGCATCTGTGTTCATCAGGGATATTGCCATGTAATTCTCTTTCTTTGTAATGTCTTTATCTGGTTTTGGAATTAGGTTAATGTTCGCCTTGAAAAAGAGCTTGGGAATGTTCCTTCCTCTTGGATTTTTTGGAATAGTTTGAGGAGGATAGGTGTTAGTTCTTTGAATGTTTGGTGAAACTCCCTTGTGAAGCCATCTGGATCAGGGCTTTTATTTCCTCAGAGTGTTTTTTTACTGCTTCAATTTCATCAGTAGTTATTGGCCTATTCAGGTTTTTGGATTCTTCCTGATTGAGTTTTGGAAGATTGTATTTTTTTAGGAATTTGTTCATTTTGCCCAGGTTGTCCAGCTTGTTGGAATATAGTTGTTCATAGTATTTATTTATTTATTTATTTTTACGATCCTTTGTATTTCTGTGGGGTCAGCTATTCCTTCCCCTCTTTCTTTTCTGATTTTGTGTATTTGGGTCCTCTTTCTTTGTTTCCTGATGAGTCTGGCTATATGTTCATCCATCTTGTTTGTCTTTTTCAAAGAATTAGCTCTTGGTTTTATTGACCTTTTGTATGGTTGGTTTGTTTGTTTTTTGTCTCTGTCATTTATTTCCACTTTGATCTTTTCCTTACTCTGGGCTTATCTTGTTTTATTTCTAATTCTTTAAGTTGCAGGGTTAGATAATTTATTAAAAGCTTTTCTTATTTTTTTGAGGTAGGCCTGTAATGCTATGAACTACTCTCTCATTGTGTCCCATAGATTTAGGGTTATTGTGTGTTCATTTTCAGTTGTTTCCAAAAAGTTTTTCATTTCTTTCTTGATCTCTTTGGTAACCCACTAATTATTTAATAACATGCTATTTAGCCTCCACGTGTTTGAATGTTTTGGGGTGTTTTTATTGTAGTTGATTTCTAGTTTTATGCCACTGTGATCTGAGAAGATGCTTGATATGATTTCAATCTTCTTGAACTTGTAGAGACTTAGTTTGTGTCCTAACATGTGGTCTTTTTAAAAAATATATATTTTTATTGATTTCAGAGGAAAAAGGAGAGGGAGAGAGACAGAAATATCAATGATGAGAGGGAATCATTGATCAGCTGCCTCCTGCACACCCCACTCTGGGGATCGAGCCCTCAACTTGGGCATATGCCCTGACCGGGAATAGAACGATGACCTCCTGGTTCATAGGTCATGCTTAATCACTGAGCCACACTGGCTGGGCTGTCTTTGGAAATGTCCATGTACACTTGAGAAGAATGTGTAATCTATTGCTTTAGGGTGACCTGTTCTGTAAATGTCAATTAATTCCATCTGATCTAGTATGTCATTTAGGATTACTGTTTCTCTGTTGATTTTTTGTCTAGAAGATCTATCCACTGATGTCAGTGGGGTGTTGAAGTCTCCTACTATGACTTTATTGCTGATCATCTCTCCTTTAAAATCCTCCAGAAGTTTTAAAATATATTTTGATATATGTTTACCAGAGTTACTATATCCTCTTGTTGTATTGATCCCTTTAGTATTTTGAAGTGGCCTTCATTGACTCTGTGGCCTTCTCTTTGAAGCCTATTTTGTCAGATATGAGTATTGATACCCCAGTAGTTGGTTTGTTTGCTTGTTTTTTCATTTCTATTTGCCTGGAAAATTTTTTTCCATCCCTTCATTTTTATTCTGTATGAGTCTTTGGTTCTGAGGTGAGTTTCTTGTGGACTGCATATTTACGGGTCATGTTTCCTTATCCATTCACCTATTCTATGCCTTTTGATTGGAGCATTTAGGCCATTTACATTTAAGGTTATTTTTGATAGATACTTATTTGTTGCCATTCTTACTCTTTATATCTTTATAACTGTGTTCTCTTCCTCTCTATTTCTTCTTCTTACACCAGTCCCTTTAGCATTTCTTGCAGGGCTGGTTTGGTGGTGGTAAATTCTTTTAGCCTTTTGTTGTCTGTGAAGCTCTTTGTTTCACCTTAGATTTTTTTAATGATAGCCTGGATAGATAGAGTAGTTTTGGGTTCAATCCCCTGCTTTTCATTACTTTGTATACTCCATGCCACTCCCTTCTGGCTTGAAGTATTGCTATTGAGAAATCAGCTGACATTCTAATGGGAGTTCCCTTATAGGTAACATTGTGTCTCTGTCTTGCAGCCTGGAAAGGTGGGCATCTCCTCTGTATTCAGGTAGCCTTGGTCTCAGGGGACCAACCCTGCATGGGTAAGAGGTGGGTGATAATGTTCCAAATCTATGAAATCCCAGTGCTATCCCCTGCAGCCAGATGCTGTTAGCAGTGCAGCTGGATGGGTGGGGGTTGGGTGAACTGATGGCTGTACAGTGTCTTTGTTGTTTTGTTTTCCCAGTAATGGTGACTGGTATTCATCAGTGGCCTCCCCTCTGTATTTTCATCCAATACTGGGATTACTAGGGGTGGGCAAACTTTTTGACTCGAGGACCATAGTGGGTTCTTAAACTGGACCGGAGGGCCGAAGCAAAAGCATGGATGGAGTGTTTCTGTGAACTAATATAAATTCAAAGTAAACATCATTACATAAAAGGGTACGGTCTTTTTTTTTTTTTTTTTTTTTAGTTTTATTCATTTCAAACGGGCCGTAGTTTGCCCACGGCTGGATTAGCCTGTCACTCAGGGAAAAATGTTTCTCTTGTACCAGTTCTTAGGTTTGTAGATAATGTGCTTTGCGACCTGACACACTGATACAGCTTCTGCAGCGGTTCTCAACCTGTGGGTCCCGACCCCTTTGGCGGTCGAACGACCCTTTCACAGGGGTCACCTAAGACCATCCTGCATATCAGATACTTATATTACGATTCATAACAGTAGCAACATTACAGTTATGAAGTAGCAACGAAAATAATTTTATGTTTGGGTCACAGCATGAGGAACTGTATTTAAAGGGCCAGAAGGTTGAGAACCACTGTTAGGGTCTGCTTCTGTCTCTGGGGAGATGAGTGGAGGTGGGATCTGGGAATGTGAGGGGAGGTGGTCAGGTTCTGTTGCTTTGTTTTCTGTCTGGAATTGACAGATAACCATGGCCGCATCTCTGTGCTTTGTCCCTGCCTAGTTTACTCGGTTCAGCTGCTTAAAGTACTGGCCACTCCCACTGAAATACTCACTGTATCAACTCCCAGCTGAAGGGAGAGCCAGTGGCAACCTGATTCCTCTCCTCTCTGAGTGTGTCCTGCAGTGAGCTCCGTGCTGGGAGCTCCAGGCTGCCTCCCTAGTATCATCTCAGCTCTTCTCCCTCCCACCTCCCTAGTTTGCTTCCACTTGCCCAGATGTTTATTTTTTAAATTTTTTATTGAATTTATTGGGGTGACATTAGTTAATAAAATGATGAGTTTCAAGTGTACAGTTCTATGATATGTCAGCTGTACTTTGTGTTCACTACCCAAAGGCAGGTCTCCTTCTGTCCCGTTTATCATCACCTCTTTACCATCTTATTACCCCTTTCCTTCTGGTAATCACCAAACTGTTGTCTGCATTTGTGATTTTTTTTTTACTTAATCCCTTCAGATGTTTCAATGTGACGTGTTGTGTATTGAGCAGGGAATTCTTTGTTGAATTATAGCTGTTCAATTTGTTGAAACCTCAAGGAGAGAGCCCATGGGGACCTCATATGCCACTATCCTTCTGACATCCAGTGGTGACTTTTTTTTTTAACTTTTGAGTAAACCACTGCAGACTGACCTGCCATTTGTCATGATGTAATAATTCAGGAAATTACTCAAGATGATTCTCCTCCTCCTCCTCGTTCTTACTTCTTCTTCTTCTTCCCTTTTCCCTTCCCCTTCCCCTTCATCTTCTCCTTCTCCTTCTCCTTCTCCTTCTCCTTCTCCTTCTCCTTCTCCTTCTCCCTTTTTTAAGAGCAGGCTGCTCCTAGAGAGGCATACCATATATTTCTAGATGGGAATAATTATTAATGAATCCTAATTTAATTTATAAATATTATGCTATCATAGGCACAGTCCCAGTGGATTAATTTTGGGATAACATGACAAAGATGTTCCAAAATTAATC
Source organism: Myotis yumanensis (assembly GCF_028538775.1). Lineage (NCBI taxonomy): Eukaryota > Metazoa > Chordata > Mammalia > Chiroptera > Vespertilionidae > Myotis > Myotis yumanensis. The sequence goes on from NW_027223760.1 coordinate 7,070,880, forward strand.
TGGAGGTATGAGCAAGCAAAAATAGATAAGAATACTGAACAAGTTAATGAGAGAACTTGAACTACCGGATCTCAAAACATATTTTAAAGCCACAATCATGTAAGTAATATATTAGACCATGGGAATAGCCTAGTTCGATGACACAGCAGAGGCAGTGAAAAAAGAATAATCATATTCATGATAATTTATTTATGAATCATTGGCAGAAAAGGATGGAATAGTCGATAAATGATTTGGGAACAAGACTATGTTGGGAAAGGTACAGTTAGAGTCTTATGCCATATACCAAAATACAATTTAGATTGATTAAAAAATAAAAATTTAAATAAGTAAAGAATTAAAAATCTAAAAGCAAATAAAAATGTGCTATAGGTTTTTATAAACATAATACTAAAAGTCAGAAACTTAGAATCTTTTAGTTTTTGACCATTTAAATATTAAACCCTTGAAACCAACAAACAAACCTAAACATTCTTGTTGAAAGTTTGAGTCTCAGATCTTTCAGAATATTTTAAAATGTAGAATAAGACTCTCCCGGGGTTCTTTTCAAACTTTAACTGGACTTGACAGAACAGTGGGAAGATCGGAAGAAAGAGGTGGGATGGGCAGGTAGTATATTGAACGGTAGAGCAAGACCTCATCTGGCTTGGGCTTGCTGCCTCCCTTGACAGTGCCATCTTATTATAAGGGGAGTTGAAATATAATAGAAGGGGAAAGAGCATGGAAAAGATTTGGGCAGGATACTGCATTTGAATGTGCTCCCAGGTAGTAGACCACTGATAGCTAATACATTAGAATTTCTAGAAGATTCTTTCTCAAACATGTTTATCTCTCCAAATTGTTTTTTGTTTTCTTTTGTTTTGCTTTTCCCAGATTCTGTTGGAAAGCAGTAAAGTTCATAAGTAATGTTTTGTAGACTATATTTCTTTGGAAAGCTTTCCTGGAAGTTCTCATTAGAAAGAAAAGGCAAGCAGTAGTAATTTTTCTGCAAAGACAAAGGACACAAAGGAATTTGATGATTTCCTCCTTAATGTGTTTTTTTGTTTTGTTTTGTTTTGTTTTGGTGCTAGAGACAGAAATAGGCAGGCAGCAGTGGAATTGTTAGGTCAGAGGTTGCGTGTATTAGGACTTTAATAGATGTTGCTAAACTGCCCTCAGTAGAGATGGTACCCACCTCTGGGCCCCCAATAATGTCAGAGAGTGTATCTCTCCCCCCACTTTGACCAGCACACTGTGGCACGCATTTTGGTATCTTTCAGTCTGATAGAGCATCTTGGTGAAATAATAATTTGCATTCAGTTATCATAATTAAGGTTGAGCATTGTTCAACCTATTTAAGAGTCACCTAAATTTCCTATTCTGGGAATTCGAGAACACCTAATAGATGAAATAGACCTTTAACCCTTTTCGGTCCAACGTCGAGGCTGACTCGACAGACCAGGCGCTAGGAGCAGGTCCAACGTCGAGGCTGAGGTCGACACCGCAAACTGGTTCAACATTCAATCACGTCAATTAATTTGGACCAGACTGTTTGAATTACAAAAATAAAAGTGGACCGCAAAGGGTTAAGGTGTAGTCCAACTGCTCAGCCTACAAATGAGGAACCTGTTTGGCCATGGTCACTTGGCTAGTCTTTGACTGAAGCAGAACCAAACACACCAGGGCTCCTAGTTATTATAAAAGTTCTTTGGGTGACAGTAAGCATTTGTAAAGGTCTCTGCGGCCATCTGGGGTTTGTTTCTAGAATTAGAAAGTCTGGAAATTACAGTGCAATGTCACAATGATTTGCCTGTAAGGACAAGTGTTTTTAGCCACCCTGAACTTCGGGTGCCTCATCTGTAAAATGGAATTAAGGAATTAATACTAGTTTTTTTGTCAAGGTCTCAAGGATTAGGGTTAATGTATATAAAGTAGCTGACACAGTAGGCTCACCACTGTTACCACCTTCCTCATATTTGTGCATTTTTTTGTTTGTTTAAGGCAGAACAGTTTTTATTTTTTTTGTTTTTATTGATTTTACAGAGAGGAAGGGAACAGGATAGAGAGTTAGAAACATTGATGAGAGAGAAACATCGATCCTACAGGGGATCGAGCCCGCAACAAAGGTACATGTCCTTAACCATAATCAAGCCCGAACCCTCAAGTCTGTGGGCCAATGCTCTATCCACTGAGCCAAACTGGTTAGGGCTATTTGTACATTTTGCTGCCTGACTTGCCCACTCTCATTTAAGCTCCAAGGGAGACTATAAGTCATCATACCCGTACTGACTCCCAGAGATTTGAGAAGAAAGCTTGCCCACTTTATCACTCTGTTTTTTAGGGTTTGTCTTTCAGCAAGGTCCCTTTTTCAGATTTCCAGGAGACAGCAAAAGCTTCCATATTTCAAAAGGAAAGAGCTGTGTGTGGGCCAGGTTTTAACCCACTTTTAAGTAGGAAGGAGAAATGGGAAAAGAAAAGGGAGGGAAATTCCTGAAAACATGTTATTTTAAAAATATATGTATTTATTGATTTCAGAGAGAAAGGGAGAGGGAGAGATATAAACATCAATGATAAGAGAGAATCATCTGCCTCCTGCACACCCCACATTGGGGATCTAGCCTGCAACCCAGACATGTGTCCTGACTGGGAATGGAACTGTGACCGCCTGGTTCATAAGTCGACACTCAACCACTGAGCCACACTGGCTGGGCAAAACATGTTATTTTAAACACACAGCCCAGATGATCATCTCAGCTGATATTAGGATTGCCAATAGTCAAGGTTTTTAAAATGGGTGTTATTTCACTCTTATTATCTATACTAATAAAAGGCTAATATGCTAATTAGACTGGACATCCTTCCGGACAAAGCCATGGTGGTGGGGCCAAGGCAGAGGTGGTTAGGGGTGATCAGGCCAGCAGAGGAGAGCAGTTAGGGCGATCAGGCAGGCAGGGGAGAGAGTTAGAGCAATCAGGCCGGCAGGGAAGAGCAGTTAAGGTGACCAGGCAGGCAGGCAGGTGAGCAGTTAGGAGCCCCGAGAGGGCTGTCCAAATGCTGGATTGCGAGAGGGATCCCAGTTTGGAGAGGGTGCCGGCTGGGCTGATCCCCCCCGCCCCCCCCACACCCCCCCCGCATGAATTTCATGCACTAGGCCTCTAGTTCACAATAATAATCACCATGCTTAAGCCTTTTTATATTTTAAAAGAAAATAAGATCAAATGTGGAGCTGGGTCCACAGGGGTTGCCACAGCCTTCCATTCCCAGATGCTATAGAAGGCCTCTGCCCTCTCCCATAAGCTCTGAGCAGTCGTTCTCATTATCATCTTGGACTTCTCATTCAGATGGAAGAGCTGAAGAGGCATCTTTAGTCCACTTTTGTCACCTCTGGTTACCTCACTCATCCTGCCATTGCCTGCCCAAGTCTTAGTTAAAATAAAGTGGCATTTCTAACAGTTCTGAAAAATGAAGGGGAAAGTTAATTCTTAGGGACCTCTGCTTTACTCTCTAGTATTTTTCCAAGTGTGGCTCTCTGACCATCTGTACCTGATCTCTTGGATGCCTATTGGAAATTCAGATTCTTAGCCTCCCCTCTCCTATAGACTTACTTTATCTTTTTAAAAATTTATCTTTACAGTTGAAAGTATTACAGATGTCCCACTTTTTCCCCATTGACCCCCTCCATTCCATACCCATCTCCCCCCCTCCCGCCCCCACCCAAGCCTTCACCACACTATTGTCTGTGTCCATGAATTATGCATATAAGTTCTTTGGTTAATCTCTCCCCACCCACCTTCTGAGATTCATCAGTCTCTTCTATGCTTCTAAGTCTCTGGATCTATTTTGTTCATCAGTTTATTTTGTTCATAATGAATCAGGATCTCTTGGGGTAAATCCTAGAAATACCCATTTTCAACAAGCAGTTTCAGGAGTACATTAAAGTTTGGAACCACTGTTATTCCTCACTAGTTTCTTATTTCTTTTCCTTCTTTCCCCTGTTTCCTCTTATCTTCCCCTTTTCTTTTCTCATTCCCTGCACACCTGTTTGCTCCCTTTTTCCGCCTTCTTCATGCTAAGGGTTCAGAGTCGCCTGTTGAACTGTTCTTCTAATATAATAACTATAAGTCCTCTGGAAACTCGGCTAGGAGAGGGAGAAATGTATGTATTTCTTACTGCCTTGCTTGTCCCCATAAAAGATGGTTCTATACAAAGCTATCCTCTCTGAGTCCCAGCTTTTGGAAGTGCATCATTCTTTCAGGTACACAGAAGTATGATATTCACAGCTATATTCCAGTGTAGGGGATGGTCTTTGGGGATTGGAAATGGTCTTCTTTATAGAAACATCACTGGCTTGATGTCCCAGGCTAGTCAGCCACCACCAGCCTCAGAATCATACACTGGTCTAGGTATCCTTGCTGGAGGGCACAAGGTAGTAAAGGCATTTGGGGAGTATGTGGTCAACAGGACAGGAAATAGTAGAGAAGGAAGTGGGACTGGCCAAGTGGAGCATCTGCATGGAGTTTGGGGCAGGTGCCTCCAGGGTCCTGAACCTCTACTTTTTTGTCTTTACAGCCACTGAAGAAGAGACCAAGATGAATGCAGAGGTGAGTTCTTTCAAAGTGCCAGTTTAAAGAATGTTTTCTTGCAGTGGTCCTCGTTTTTCCTTCACAGAGTGTCTTCTCTCCCTTCAGAGCTTTCAGAAACATCAGCACAAACTCGAAAACATTCCCCCACCAACATGGCTCTGGGTGATATGGGAAGAGTTAGGCCCTTCTGCATTCTATTTTTTAAAAATTGATTTTTAGAGAGAGGAAGGGGGAGAGAGCAAGAGAGAGAAACATTGATGTGAGAGAGGAACATCAATCCGTTGCCTCCTACATGCGTTCCGACCAAGGATGGAATTCACAACCTGGATATGTGCCTGGATATCGAACCCGCCATCTTTTGGTGTAGGGAATGGCACTTCAATCAACTGGGCACTTTGAGTCTTTTAAGGAATATGACTAATTCATCCAAATTGTTGAATTTCTAGTTATAAAGGTATTCATAATAGTCTCGTATTATCCTTTCAATATTTGTTAATTCTGTGTTAGTGTCCTTTTCCTCACTTTTGATATTTTTTCTGAGCTGCCTGGAGAGATAATCTCAAAAAACAATAAATACAGAACAACCATCATTCAGACACCTACTACACAAGACCATTCTACCAATTCCAGAAGACATAGTAGCTCTACTTAATACATAGCAATAAACACAGGGAAGCAGCCAAAATGAGGAGACAAAGAAACATGTCACAAATGAAAGAAATGGAAACAAGCTAACTACTGGATACAGAGTTCAAAACCATGGTTATACAGTTACTCAAGGATCTTCATGAGAGCCTCAAGGCACTTAGTGAGACTTTCAAGGATCTCAGTGATAATGTCAAAGACATGAAAAACAACCACAGAAATTAAGCATACACTAACTAAAATAAAAATAATTTACAGGGATTCAACAATAGAGGATTCTAAATCAATGATTTAGAATATGAGGATGCAAAAACACTCAATCAGAAGTGTGCCGTGCCAGCACAGTCAGGTTCGGTGAGCCTGAGAGGGGGCAGTGAAATATTAAGAAAAGACAGACAAGAGAATAAAGCTGGGTCTGGGTGGGACACTGCCCTCTCTGATGGAGAGACAGTGCCATGGCCTGCAAGCCGAGTCTTTATTTTATAGCCAGATTCTACGAGGCAAAGTAAGGGTGTGGTCAAGATGTTTACAACATTCTTGTGGGTTTAGAATCTACTCAGTTACATGCAGGTGATCAAGTTTTGTTTACTTGCTGCACCTCAGGCAGCCCATGTCACTTAGCCACCTGGGAGCTGCTGTCCACAAGAAGAGAAAAAAGAAAAAAGAATCTAAAAATATGAAGATAGTGTAAGGAGCCTCTAGGACAGTGGTTCTCAACCTTCCTAATGCCACGACCCTTTAATACAGTTCCTCATGTTGTGGTGACCCCCAACCATAAAATTATTTTCATTTGCTACTTCATAACTGTAATTTTGCTACTGTTATGAATCGTAATGTAAATATCTGATATGCAAGATATATTTTCATTGTTACAAATTGAACATAATTAAAGGATAGTGATTAATCACAAAAACAATATGTAATTATATATGTGTTTTCCGATGGTCTTAAGTGACCCCTGTGAAAGGGTCGTTCTATCCCCAAAGGGGTCGCGACCCACAGGTTGAGAACCGCTGCTCTAGGACAACTTCAAGCGTACCAACATTCACATTATGGGGGGGCCAGAAGGAGAAGAGAGAGAGCAAGACATTGAAAACCTATTTGAAGAAATAATGACAGAAAACTTCCTCTACCTGGTGAAAGAAATAGACTTGCAAGTCCAGGAAGCACAGAGAGTCCCAAACAAGAGGAACCCAAGAGGCCTGCACCAAGACACATAATAATTAAAAGGGTTAAAGACAAAGAGAGAATCTTAAAAGCAGCAAGAGAAAAGCTGTTAGTTACCTACCAAGGGAGCTCCAGTATGACTGTTAGCTGATTTTGCAACAGACACTTTGCAGGCCAGAAGGGAGTGGCACAAAATATTCAAAGTGATAACTAGCAAGGACCTACAACCAAAATTACTCTAGCCAGTAAAGCTCTCATTTAGATTGAAGGTCAGATAAAGAGCTTCACAGACAAGGAAAAGCTAAAGGAATTCACCACCACCAAACCAGTAATGACATGAAATGTTGAAGGGTATTCTTGAAGAAAATGGAGGAGGAAGCTGAGGAGGGGAGGAGGAGGAATAAAATAGAAAAAGTAGGGACAATAAAATGGCAATAAATGCATATATATCCACAATTGAATCTAAAAATAAAAATAAATGAACAAGGAATCTAATAAACAAAATAAACTGGTGGATAAAATAGAATCAGAGGCATGGAAACATGGAACTGACTGTCAATCTCAGAGGGAAGGGGGAAGGGTGGCCTGAAAGAGATTACCCATGGTCGCAAACAATAGGGTGATGAAAACCTGGGGTGGGTTGGGGTGGGGGACCACGTGGAAGGGGGCAATGGGATAAAAAATGGGTGATATCTGTAATACTCTCAACAATAAAGGCTTAAAAAAATAAAGGAAATGAGCAACCTGTCCTGGCTAGTGTTGCTCAGTGTTTAGAACATTGGCCCACTCACCAAAGGGTTGAGTGTTCAATTCCTGGTCAAGGGCACATACCTGGGTTTCAGGTTCAATCCCTGGCCCCTATTGGGGTGCATACAGGAGGCAGCCAGTCAATGTGTCTCACATCAATGTCTCTCTCTCTCTCTATCTATCTATCTCTATCTCTATCTCTATCTCTATCTCTGTCTCTCGTTTTCTTTCTCCCCCCTCTTCCCTCCATTACACTCTTTAAAAATCAATGGAGAAAATATCCTTGGGTGAGGATTAACAACAACAAAAAAGAAATGAGCAACCTGTGTGCATATAGTATATTCCAACTATGCCTATTAAATAAATTGAGCCTATAGTTAAAAACCTTTCCTCAGCGAGAAATTTTGCTAGATTGAAAATGCAGGTTGCTATGATGTGAAATGCCTGTGCACAGAGACCTTTGTCAGGGAACTGCAGGTGGCTTCCTGGAGCTGAGGGCCTCTCCTACAATCATGAGGATCTGAATTCTGCTGGCAACCACACAAGCTGAGCAGAGATCCTTGAGCTGTGGGTGAGAACATAACTTGGTCAGCCTTGTGAAATCTGAGCAGAGGACCCAGTTAAGCCATGCTCAGATTCCTTACCCACAGAGAATGTGAGATAATAAATTTGGCAACGGATCATAGATTGGTGTACTGGGCAGACTCCTTCCCCATAATTTATAGCTGAAAGACATTGTCAGAAAACAAGATGAGCAGCAAATGGTTTATCATTTTTGTACTCAGGGAATTCCCAGTTCCCTCATAAACAGCACCAATAGAGAAAGTCATTCAACATTGGCATCCAGCAGCAATTCTAGTTCAAATTATTCAAAATCAACCACTCCATCATCTAGTCAAGAAACATTGTCTAGAACTATCAGTTCTTCCTCAGAAGGATTGAGGCAACATAGCCTTCTACATAAAAACCATGCCCTGTAGGCTAATAAGTTCCCACATTCAATGCAAAGAAACATAGACCACTAGTTTCTTGGGCAAGCTCTTCTAGCTAGATTCCTAGTGTAGCCAGCTTTCAACCAATGCAGATGCTGTGGTGGCTAATTCTTACTATGCTCTATTATGTGCAATTTCAAACCACAGTTTAAGCTCAGCCAACAACAAATACCAGCCCAGCCCACCCTATTGCTTCACAGTTTCTGAAGCTGGCACATGTCCCTGGAGAATAATACCCACCAGCTCCAAACCTAGTAGCTCAAGAAAATTAACACACACGAATGTCAATGTTCAAATGAATGCACAGGGAGGTCCAGTGCTAAATGAAGAAGTCAGTTGAGACTTGCTAGACTGGATGTACACTCCCAGGAGCTGCAGTTCTCTTTAGCATTGACCATGTTTTTTCTTCTCTAGTCAGCTCATTATGGTAACGGAAGATGTACTGGTTTACGTACAGCAAATTGGATGATTCCCTGTTAGGAAAGAAGGAGGTCAGTAGCAGGCTCCTTATAATAACGCCAAAGTTAACAATAATGGGAAACTGTCTAAAACTTGAAGAAATGGGTCATTTTATGAGTGATGGGCTTGATAGTGACGGTGGGGAGGTGTAGGTGAAGATGCTGGTGCAAATCAAAGCCCTGGATTGTAGGCTTCAACGTGGTCTTTTAACACTGCCTTCTTTTTCAATCACAGTCAGTTTATATTCAACATTATTTTGTATTAGCTTCAAGTATACAGCATAGTGGTTAGACAATTGTATACTTTACAAAGTGTCCCCCCAATATTTCTAGTACCCACCTGGCACCATACATAATTATTACAATAATAGAGGCCTGGTGCATGAATTTGTGCACCAATGGGGTCCCTCAGCCTGGCCTGTGGGATCAGGCCAAAACCAGCTCTCCGACATCCCCCGAAGGGTCCTGAATTGCGAGAGGGTGCAGGCCAGCCTGAGGGACCCCACTGGTGCATGATCAGGGCCGGGGAGGGATGCGGGAGGTTGGTCAGCTGGGGAGGGCCCACATGAGGGCTCCAGGGTGTGTCCGGCCCATCTCGCTCAGTCATAATTGGCCAAGACCCCAGCAGCAAGCTAACCTGCCAGTCGGAGCGTCCTCCCCCTGGTGGTCAGTGCACATCATAGCAAGCAGTTGAGCTGTCTTAGCATATCATTAGCATATTACACTTTGATTGGTTGAACAGATGACTGGATGACCAGACACTTAGCATATTAGGCTTTTATTATATAGGACTAGAGGCCCAGTGCACAAAAATTTGTGCACTGGGGGGGTTCCCTCAGCAAGGCCTGTGACCTCTCACAGTCTGGGACCCCTTGGGGATGACCATCTGCTGGCTGAGGCCTGCTCCCCAGGGGATTGGGCCTAAGCTGGCAAACAGACATCCCTCTGGCAGCCCGGCAGCCATCGGGGGATGTCCACTTGCCAGCGGGGAGCAGACCTAAGCTGCAGTCGGACATCCTTAGCCCTGCTGAGGAGGCAGGAGAGGCTCCCACCACCACCGCTGAACTGGCAGCCATCAGCCTGGCTTGTGGCTGAGCAGAGCTCCTCCATGTGGGAGCACACTGACCACCAGGAGGCAACTCCTGCATTGAGCATCTGCCCCCTGGTGGTCAGTGTGTGTCATAGTGACCAGTCATTCCCAGTCTTTTTGCTGTTAGGGTCAGTTTGCATATTACTCTTTTACTATATAGGATAGAGGCCTGGTACACAGGTGGGGGCCGGCTGGTTTGCCCTGAAAGGTGTCCCGGATCAGGGTGGGGGTCCCGCTTGGGTGCCTGGCCAGCCTGGATGAGGAGCTGAGGGCAGTTTTCAGGCTGCCCGCACCCCCTTCAGGGTGGGGGTCCCCACTGGGGTGCCTGGCCAGCCTGGATGAGGGGCTGAGGGCTGTTTTCAGGCTGCCCGCACCCCCTTCAGGGTGGGGGTCCACTGGGGTGCCTGGCCAGCCTGGATGAGGGGCTGAGGGCTGTTTTCAGGAGGGCCAAGCCTGCAACTGAAGCTCCCAGTTTGGGATTTATTTACCTTCTGTAATTGAAACTTTGTTGCAGCTCCAGCTCCGATGCCGATGCCGGGCTGTCTGAAAGCAGGCCTCTGGGGTTTGTTTCGCTTCTATAATTGAAACATAGTTGCATTTCGGAGCTGTTGCTTGCAGGCTCCGAGCCTGGCACAGCAAGCGGGGAACCTTGGCTTCCTCCATTGCCGGGGCAACCAAGCCTCATGTTTGCTTCAGCTGCGTGGCTGCCGGCCGCCATCTTGGTTGGCAATTAATTTGCATATCACCCTGATTAGCCAATGGGAAGCATATCAGAGGTATGGTTAATTACCAGGTTTGTCTATTATTAGAAAGGATTTGGATTGCATATGTAAGTGCAATCATATAGAATTTGTCTTTCTCTGACTTGTTTCACCTAGCAAAATGCCCTCTAGGTCTATTCATGCTATTGCAAATAAGATTTTATTCTTTTTTATAGCCTAGCAGGATTCCATCATGTATAGGTACCACAACTTTTTTTATTCACTCATCTATTGATGGGCACATGGTTTGTTTTCATATCATGGCTATTGCAAATAATGCTTCGATGAAAATGGAAGTGAATATATTCTTTTGAATTAGTGTTTTGGGTTTCTTTGGTTATATACCCGGAAGTGGAATTACCATGTCATAAGGCAATTCCATTTTGAATTTTCTGAGGTATTGCTACACGGTTTTCCATAGTGGTTGCACCAATCTGCATTCACACCAACAGTGCAATAGGGTTTTCTTTTCTCCATATCACCACCAACACTTGTTGCTTGTTGATTTATTGATGATAGCCCTTTGGACAGGTATGAGATGGTATCTCATTCTGGTTTTGATTTAAATTTCTGTGATGATTAGTGGTGTTCAACATCTTTTCATATGCCTATTGGCTAGTGGTTTGTTCTTTTTGGAGAAGTATCTATTTAGGTTTTCTGCCCATTTTTCAGTTGGATTGTTTGTTGTTGTTTTTTGGAGCTGAGTTGTATCAGTTCTTTATATTTTTTGGATACTAACCTCTTGATGGAGCTGTTGTTTGCAACTATCTTCTTCCATTCGGTTGGTTGCCTCTTTGTTTTGTTGGCAGCTCCATTTGCTGTGCAGAAGTTTGTTAGTTTAATATGGTCCCATTTATTTATTTTTGCTTTACTTTACTTTCTTTTGGGGTCAAATTCATAAAATCCTCTCTAATACCAAGGTCCATAAGTTTAGTACCTATGTTTTCTTCTATGGAATTTATTTTTTCAGGTCTTAAATTTAAGTCTTTGATCCATTTTGAGTTAATTTTGTAAATGGGGACAAACAGTAGTCTAGTTTCATTATTTGCATGTTGCTTTCCAATTTTTCCAGCACCACATAGTGAACAGCCTTTTTCTTTTCCAATGTATTTTTTTTGGCTTCTTTGTCAAAAGTTATTTGTCCATATGTAGGTAAATTTATTTCTAGGCTCTCAATTCTGTTCCATTGTTCTGTGTGTCTGTTCTTCTGCCAATACTATGCTGTTTTGATTATTGTCATTTTGTAGCATAATTTGAAGTCAAGGAGTTTGATACCTCCAGCTTTGCTCTCTTTTCTCAGGATTGCTTTGTCTGTTTGGGGTCTTCTGTGGTTCTATACAAATCTGATAATTTTTTGATCTACTTCTTTTTAAAATGCCATTAGGTTTTGATGAAGATTGTATTAACTTTGTATATTGCATTGGGTAATGAAAGGTTAAAGTCAGTGGTATGCAGGCAAGGCTAAATAGCCATCTCAGACAGTAATTAAAGAAAATTTAAATTTATTTAAATAAAAGGGAATGGGGGATGGAGATATCCAAAGGGCAGGGTTACACAGCACTGAGCCAAAGGGTACTGGGTCCATGGTAGCAGCAAAAATATTCTTAGGGCAGTGAAACAAGGAAGGGCATCGAAGAAGCAACAGGAGAGCCTAGCTGGGCTGCTTTGGCTCACTGAGAAGTCAGAGAAAAGGGGGCCTTGGAGACAGGTTCAGGGGCTTAGGCCGGGACGAGCTGCAGCTGCCCATTGCTCCCTGGTTGCAAGCCTCATTGGGTCTCTTAGAGGTTAGGGGATACCTGCCTTTGGGGGGAGGAGAAGGGGAAGGAAATGACCTTGGCGGGCTCCTTGGAGGGAGAGCAGCCTCTGGGTCCTTTGTCCTGAAAGCATAGTTATCTCTTTCTTGCAGGTGGAAATTTAGGGGAGATTTCAGGGGAGGGTCTTAATAGAATATTCATCAGCTTTCCAGGTGTCATCTTCTCCTCTGATTGGTTGGTGCCAGGGCGGAGGGTCATTAGTCAATGTAGCTGGTCCTGAGGCAGCCACAACATCACTTGTCTGGTTTTGCTGCTTTTCTGGGCCTGGAGCTGAAATGCAACAGAAACCTATCTTTAGGGAGGAGACTGTCAGGGGGTCTAAACTGCCTGATCAGTGATATGGAAGATAAGGGGTCCAAACCACATGACCAGTGATATGCGAGGGGAGGATAGGCTACCGTGGGGGCCTATCCAGTTTTCCCCAGTTTTGCCCCTGGTTTGCATCTGGGGCTTTCTGCCCTGGTGAGTTTCTCTGCCTGGCCCATCATCCTTACTCTACTTATGTCTGTCTAACAGGAGATATGCCATATTAACTTTGTTGATTCTTCCAATTAGGAACACAGAATATCTTTATATTTATTTGTGTCTTTTTGAAATCTCTTTTAATAATACTTTGTATTTCATTGTATACATCCTTTGTTAAGTTTATTTGTAGGTATTTTATTCTTTTTGTTGCAATTGCAAAAGGAATTGTTTTTTCCATTTCTTTTTCTGAAATGTCATTGTTAATATATAGGAACGAAATGGAATTTTATACATTGGTTTTGTATTCTGCAACTCTACTGTTTATTGTTTCTAATAGTTTTGCAGTAGAGTTTTTAGTATTTTCTATATAAAAAATCAAGTCATCTGCAAAAACTGACAATTTTACTCCTTCGTTCCAAATTTGGATGCCTTTTATTTATCTCTTTTGTCTGATTACACTGGGTAAGACTTCCAGTACTACGGTGAATAACAGTGGTGAGAGTGGATGAGGTATCACCTTACACCTGCTAGAATGGCTACCATCAATCAATAAATAAACAAGTATTGGTGAGGATGTGGAGAAAAGTTAACCTTAGTACACTGCTGGTGGGAATGCCGACTGTGCAGCTACTGTGGAAAACAGTATGGGGTTTTGTCAAAAAACTAAAAATGGAACTGCCAGTGATCCCACTTGTGGGACTATAACCTCAGAATCCAGAAACAGCAATCAAAAAGAATATATGCACCCCTATGTTTATAGCAGTATTATTTACAGTAGCTAAGATATGGAAACAGCCTAAATGCCCATCTGCAGATGGGTAGATAAAACAAACCTGTAGTACATTCACACAATGGAATACTATGGGGCTGTAAAATAGGAGTTTTTAAACTTTGTGACAGCATGGAGGGACCTGGAGATTATTATACTAAGTGAAGTAAGCCAGTTAGAGAAAGACAAATACCACATGGTCTCACTTATATGTGAAATCGAATGAACAAAATAAACTGATGAACATGGATGCATGGAACAGAATGACAGATCTCAGAGGTGGTGGGGAGGAGTGGAAGGGATGGGAAGAAATTAGCCAAAGAACATATATGCATATATGCATAACTCATGGACACAAACAGTAGTGGGGGAAGGTCTGGAGTGGGACGGGGGTAGTGTGGAGGGAGAAAAAAGGGGCAAAATGGGGGACATCTGTAATACTGTCAACAATATTTTAAAAGATGCAGGATTCCAGAGGGTGGGTGAGCCGGATTCTTGAGGGTGGGGTAATGCTTTTCCCCATGCTGATGGCGCTGGGGGTGGGGGGGAGGGATTGCTCCTTGCAAGAAAAATGGCTGCTGTGGTGGGGAGATGGCCCAGCACAGGGATCCTTGCAGCCACTCTGCCACGTCTCTTCCCAAAGCCATTCTTCCCAGCCACTCTGCCACGTCTCTTCCCAAAGCCATTCTTCCCAGCCTCTCCTCAGCTGATTTCAGTCCACATCACCCTCTCTCTGCTGGAGCCCAGGGTGACTGGCTGGTGACAGTTTTGCTCATTGGCCCTTTAAAAGGGTCGCTTTGTCTCCAGCAGGCCCACCTCCCCTTGGCGGACAGGAACCCCTCAGCCCTTCACAGCTAGATGCTACGTGGGAACTGTTCCCCACGAGGCTGGTGATCCAGGCTGGGAGTGTGGTCTGGGATCTAGGCTTCAGGCCTCACAGGTTAACCTCTTCATTTGAGCTATCCCTTCCCCAACTTTGGCCTGTTTCCTGTGGGATGGAGCCAATCTTACACGTCTAGCCCTTCCTAACAGTCTTGAGGTGGCTTCTTCTGCCAGTCTTTGACATTCAGGTAGTCTTTAGTTGATAATTCAGGGTGATTGTTCCCTAATTTAGTTGTGATTTCCAGTTCTGTTCTGGGAGGAGTTGCAAGCAAGATCCACTTACTCCGCTGCCATTTTGAACCCTGCCCATTTTCAGTTGGATTGTTTATCTTCTTGGGGTTAAGTTGTATGAGTTCCTTATATATTTTGAAAATTAACCCGTTATCAAATGTATCATTGGTAAATATGCTGTCCCATACAGTGGATTCCCTTTTCATTTTGTTGACGGTTTCTTTTGCTGTGCAGAAGCTTTTGATTTTTTTAAATTTTTTATTTTTGTTGTTGACACTGTTACACATGTCCCCATTTTTCCCCCCTTTGCTCACTTCCACCCCATCCCCAGTCCCAGCCCCCAGCCCCCAGTTTAATTTTTATTTGTTTCCATTGCCCTAGGAGATATATTGGCAAAAATGTTGCTATGAGAGATGTCTGAGATTTTACTGCCTGTGTTTTCTTCCAGGATTTTTATGGTTTCCCAACTATTATCCATTTCGAGTTTATTCTTGTGTATGGTATAATTTGGTCGTATAGTTTCATTTTCTTGCATGCACCTGTTCAAATTTCCCAATGTTATTTATTGAAGAGACTGTCTTTACTTCATTATATGCTCTTGGCTTCTTTATCAAATATTAATTGTCCAAAGTCGCATGGGTATATTTCTGGGCTCTCTGTTCTGTTCCACTGACCTACATACTTGTTCTTATACCAATATCAGGCTGTTTTGGTTACAATGTTCTGTAGTATAGTTTTATTTCAGGTCTTTTGATATCTCCAACATTGTTCTTTCTCAAGATTGCTGCAGCTCTTTGGGATCTTTTTTGGTTCCATATACATTTTTTGAATATTTGACCTAGACCTGTGAAATATGCCATTGGTATTTTAATAGGAATTGTGTTGAACTCTGGACTGTTTTAAACCCCACCTTGGTTTCTTGTGTTTTAGCCTGAGAAGAAGTTTGGCGTGGTGGTGGTGGGCGTTGGCAGAGCCGGCTCTGTGCGGATGAGGGACTTGCGGAGCGCACATGCTTCCTCAGCATTCCTGAACCTGATTGGCTTCGTGTCCAGGTAGCTCACACTTGCTTTCCACCTTGTAATTCATGGGGAGCCCAGTGAGATGGAGAAGGCCTGGGGATACGGAGATTCTCGTGACCCAGGAGAGAGAATCAGCTCCAGAGTTTTCCAGAAAACTTTGCTCAGAGTTAGTCCCACAAGATCTCAGGTTCGGATAGGTCTGGGAACTGAAGCATGCTGGGATGAGCAGTGAACCAGCCTAGAAGGGACGACAGAGGCAAAGGAGGGAAGATGAGCACAGGGCCTGTAGTTACACAGCGGGCACAGGGAGCACAGGGAGGGCTGGCCTGAAAGAAGGCTTTAGGTGTGCAGCAGCTAATCACTACATCACTTATCCATGCGGGCCCTGAGCTTTCTGAGCCTTACCGACCATTTGACATAGATACCATTACCATTATCAACCCCACCTTAAAGAAACGGAGCCACTTTTTGAAAGGTGGAGTCATTTGCCTGAGGTCGCACAGCTGGAAAGTCTAAGAACTGGATTTGAATGTAGGTCTATTTGAGTCCAAGGCCCGTCTTTAAATACCATCTGTTCTTTTTCCTTTGATAATTTTGAGCCCCACTTTTGGGGGCTTAATTTCTGTCATGTAACCAACCAAAATCAAACTTATCACCATTTGTATTATTTATTGCCCCATTTCAGCTCTTTTCTCCACCCCTCACTGCTTTCTCACACACATATTGCTCACCAAACTAATGCTATGTAACATCATTTATCAATATTAATTGTGAACTAGCTGCAGGCATTGTGTTGGCTGAGGAAATGTGGTGGTGAGTAAGGTAGGCATGTCTCTACTTTCTAGTGCTTTAGAGAAATCAAATAAATACGTTTAGAAAGCATAATTAACTATTTGATAGTCCATGCAGAGTCTTTATTTATTTATTTATTTATTTTGTTTATTTAAATATATATTTTTCTTTTTTTTTAAATATATTTTATTGATTTTTTACAGAGAGGAAGGGAGAGAGATAGAGAGTTAGAAACATCGATCAGCTGCCTCCTGCACATCTCCTACTGGGGATGTGCCCGCAACCCAGGTACATCCCCTTGACCGGAATCGAACCTGGGACCTTTCAGTCTGCAGGCCGGCGCTCTATCCGCTGAGCCAAACCGGTTTTGGCAAATTTATATTTTTCTTGATTTTAGAGAGGAAGGGAGAGGGGGAGAGAGAGATAGAAACATCAATGATGAGAGACAATCATTGATTGGTTGCCTCCTGCACACTCCCTACTGGGGATTGAGTCTGCAACCTGGGCATGTGCCCTTGACTGGAATTGAACCCGGGACCCTTCAGTCCACAGGCCGATGCTGTGTCCCCTGAGCCAAACCAGCTAGGGCCATGCAGATTCTTTTAATATTTTAATTTATGGGGCCTATTTTCTTCCAGTTTGCCTGTCTCAAAATTTGGCTATTCCTTTAAATATTTAAAATGGACTTTGGGTCACTAGGGTGACTCAGAAGTGCTGGGAATCTGCTGATGGTCAATCCTCCCTCCCAGTAAGATTCTAAGGGAGCTGCATACAAATGGGAGATCAAAAGTACCATTAGCCATACCGCTGTGCCCCAGTTTG
The DNA here is from genome assembly GCF_028538775.1 of Myotis yumanensis. Taxonomy (NCBI): domain Eukaryota; kingdom Metazoa; phylum Chordata; class Mammalia; order Chiroptera; family Vespertilionidae; genus Myotis; species Myotis yumanensis. The sequence goes on from NW_027223760.1 coordinate 7,088,096, forward strand.
AAGCTCTCATTGAGCATGATGTAGTGAAGCTTCTCCTTTTTGCTTAAGCCCCAGTCCTCTGCCAACTGGCTGCCATGGCTGATGCAGTGGGAATTCCTAAAGTCCCCAGGTTGTGTGGGAAGATGGGCAGCTCATACCCACTGCTTTACTGCACCCTTGCCATTGTCACACTTTTCCCCTGCTCACCTACCCTGTTCCTCAGGGTCTATCTGCTAAGTCCTACCTTCTCCCCAGGAGGCCTTTTCTGAAACCCTAAACTTGATGTTTCCTGCCCTCCTTGAGTCTCCCACATGTACTCCAGCACCACAGTTCTCATGCTAGACTTGTGTTGTTGTTATTGATGTCTATGTGACTTCCTCTCTCTACAAGACTGTGAGCTCAATAGGACTTTTAGTTTATTCTTTATGATCCTCCCCATGGTGCCTAGCACACAGTAGGCAAACAATAAGTATTGGTCAAATGGAGCAGTGTAGGTTGGGCAGCCCCCATAGGAAGAAACCTACAATAATCTCTTTTGGCAGCCAGACTGGCCCAAATGCCCTCTGCCTGCTGCAGCTTAAGTGGAGCTCTGCGATGGGTGGGAGCCCTCTGCTGGCCGCCCCATCTCCTCTGTTACATCCTTCATCAGAGGACTGCTCTGTTGCTCCAGCCGCTGCACGAGGGTAGGGTGCAGAATGCCAGGATCCTCAGATCATCTAAATAAGGAGTTTCTTCTTACCCTGTAAGAGTCAAAAGGCTTAGGGTTCCTGTCCTGCTTCTGCTACTCATTAGTGGCAACTACTGCCCCTCTGGGCTTTGTCAGCTCACCTGTAAAGGAGGCAGTGATACCTGCCTTCCATTGACCATCACAAGGCCACTGATGGTTGTGAAGGAGCTTGAAGTCACACAGCAATTTGCACCTCTAAGGTGTTCATATATGGGATTTGAGTTAGGTTTGGTAGCCATAGTGTTTGGCCAGGTACTTGGAGCTGGCAGTGACCACAGGGATTATTCTTGAGGGAAAAAAAATCAATTCTTTTTATTTTAGATATTAAGTGATGAAAGACTTCCACATCACACTGGTTGTTAGCAGTAGTATCAGCACTCATTGTCCGGTCCCCTGACTTCAAACCTGAGGCTGTTTTCACTCCATCACGGAAAATGCCCTGAAGTGGGGGGAGGAAGTTAATTTTTTCTCTTCCTAAAGACGATCATCAAGACATTTCTGGGAGGAGGAGAAAATGATGCTCGTTTATTCTAAGTCGATGTCTGTCTACTTTTAAGTTCCATTTCTGTTATTTTCAAACAGGCGCGAGCTCAAGTGCATTGATGAAGTCCAGCAGATTTCTTTGGAAGATGCTCTTTCTAGCCAAGAGGTTGATGTTGCTTATATCTGCAGTGAAAACACCAGCCATGAGGGCTATATCAGGTGGGTTTCCGTGCAGGCAGTCCTGGCCTTGCACAGTAGTTCAGGACAGTAAAAATGACTGGGCAAGCTGAAGTCTCACAAATGGGTCTTAATAGTCAATGGGGAAAATTACAATGGATCCATCACCTTTAAAAATTGTTGTCTGGGGGGATGAGTTGGGTGGAGGAGAGCAAAGAGGGGAGAATGGAGGATATACTATATAATAAAAACCTAGGTGGCGTCACGCAAGGGCGACATCATCATAAGATGGCCAACACAAGATGGCTGGCAGGTGAGGGCAGTTGTGGTATAACCAGACCGACAGGGGAGGGCAGTTAGGGGTGACCAGGCCAGCAGGGGAGGGCAGTTGGGGACGATTGAGCCAGCAGGGGAGGGCAGTTGTGGTATGACCAGGCCGACAGGGGAGAGCAGTTAGGGGTGACCAGGCCAGCAGGGGAGGGTAGTTGGGGGTGATCAGGCTGTCAGGGGAGCAGTTAGGTGTCAATCAGGTCAGCAGGGGAGCAGTTAGGGTGCGATCAGGCTGGCAGGTAGAAGCATTTAGGGGCAATCAGGCAGGCAGGCAGGTGAGCAGTTAAGAGTCAGCAGTCCCGGATTGTGAGAGCAATGTCCGACACAGGGATCGGGTCTAAACCAGCAATCGGACATCCCCCAAGGGGTATCAGATTGGAGAGGGTGCAGGCCGGGCTGAGGAACAACCCTTCTCCCCACCTCCCGCCCGCCCCCCATTGCACGAATTTCATGCATCAGGCCTCTAGTGTGTAATAATGTCAACAATAAAAAGATGATCAAAACTTTAAAAACTTTCCTATTAGTTATAAATGTGTAAGGAAATGAAAAATATAGTAAAGTTAATACTTCTTTAGTACACTATGATTTAAAACATTAGAAATATTAAGAATGAAAGTGTTTTATTTCTTTGTAAAAAAATGTATTGAGAGTAGTTTGAACAGTGTTTGCCTTTTTCTCATCGTGTAACTTAGGATATAAAGCCAGCATCCTTCCGTGCCTTGGTGAATTGTCATCGTTTTTTCTAAGTTTGGAAAAGCTTCAAAAATTTTATCCTTTGCACTTTCAACATCTGAAATATCTCTGAGAGCTCCTTTAATATGAAGTGGTTCTACCATGAGATAAGAAAGGAAGTAGTGGTGGCATCAGAGAGGGGGGATGACTGTTTATAAAACAAGAGAATCGAGGTGCCCCCCTGCCCCACCTTTGAGTGAAAGCATTCGGTGGGATTGAGCCTGGAAGGTGGAGCCCAGGTAGGACCTAACCAGCTGTCTCCCTGAATCTCAGCTGCCCTTCTAGGTCCTTGCGTTAAACTGCATCTGCTGTTCCCAGGAGCAAGGTGCTCCCTTTTATCATGCTGATTGTTGTGTGGACAGAGTGTAGTTAGAAAAACCTTTCTTTGGTTTTCCTTAACCGTTTTTGGTACCAGAGTGGTGTTTTCTTTAAAAAAAAAAAGTGGTCATATAATTATATGCTTATACAGTTGACCTTTGAACAACACAGGTTTAAACCTCACAGGTCCATTGACATGTAGATATTTTTAAATAAATATATTTAAATTTTTTTGGAGATTTGAGATAATTTGAAAAAATTTGTAGACAAACTGTGTAGCCTAGAAAATATCAAAAACTTTAATAAAAAGTTAGGTATGTCATGAATGCATAAAATACATATAGACAATAATTTATTTTATCATTTACTACCACAAAATGTTTACAAATCCTATATAATAAAGAGTTAATATGCTAATTAGACCGAACAGCAGAACAACTGTCCAGACAACGTTCCAGATGAGGGCCGGCAGAGGCTGCGAGGGGCTGCAAGGGCTGGCCGAGGCAGCCGGGGATGCAAGAGCCAAGCCCCTTGTATGAATTTTGTGCCCCTTGTACGAAGTCTATTATAAAAAGCCAAAATTTATCCAAACTTAATCACACAAGCACAATTGTAAGTGGTACCATTCACAGTTGAGAGAAATGTAAACAAATGTAAAAATGAAGTACTAAATCATAACTGTATAAAATTAACTGTAGTACATACTATATCTATACTAATAGAAGGGTAATAAGCTAATTAGACTGGATAGACCAGATGTCTTCCGGACGTCCTTCCAGAAAAAGCCACGGTGGTGGAGGCTGAGGCAGAGTCAGTTAGGGTCAATCAGGCCGGCAGGGGAGAGCACTTAGGGGTGATCAGGCAGGCAGGCAGGTGAGCAGTTAACCCCCCCCCCCCCCACTGTCCTTGTCCATAGGTGTACGATTTTTGTCCAGTCTCTTCCTGCACCCCCACACCCCTTCCCCCACCGAGAATTGTCAGTTCACTCCCTTTCTATGCCCCTGATTCTATTCTATTCACCAGTTTATTCTGTTCGTCAGATTTTTTTATTCACTTGATTTTTACGCTCACTTGTTGATAGATATATACTTGTTGTCACTTTGTTGTTCATAATTTTTATCTTTATCTTTTTCTTCTTCTTCCTCTTCTTAAAGAATACCCTTCAGCATTTCATATAATACTGATTTGGTGGTGATGAACTCCTTTAGCTTTTTCTTATCTGTGAAGCTCTTTATCTGACCTTCAATTCTAAATGATAGCTTAGCTGGGTAGAATAATCTTGGTTGTAGGTTCTTGCTATTAAGCACTTTGAATATTTCTTGCCACTCCCTTCTGGCCGGCATAGTTTCTGTTGAGAAATCAGCTGACAGTCATATGGATACTCCCTTGTAGGTAACTAACTGTTTTTCTCTTGCTGCTTTTAAGATTCTCTCTTTGTCTTTTGTTCTTGGCATTTTAATTATGATGTGTCTTGGTGTGGTCCTCTTTGGATTCCTTTTGTTTTGGGTTCTCTGTGCTTCCTAGACTTGTAAGCCTATTTCTTTCATCAGGTAGGGGAAATTTTCTGTCATTATTTCTTCAAATAGGTTTTTAATATTTTGCTCTCTCTCTTCTTCTGGCACCCCTATAATTCAGATGTTGGTACACTTGAAGTTGTCCCAGAGGATCCTTGTACTATCTTCATATGTTCGTGTTCTTTTTTCCTTTTGCTTTTCCGATTGGGTGTTTTTGCCTCTTTGTATTCCTCTAGTCTGCTGTTGGATCTCTGTATATTATTCTTTATTTCAGTCAGTTTATGCTTACTTTCTAGTTGGTCCTTTATCACAACATCGAGGGTATCACTATATTTCTCGGAGGTTTCTAGAAGATTCTTGTGTAACCTTATAACCTTGGTTTTGAACTCTATATCCAATAGTTTGCTTTCCTCCATTTCTTTCATTTGGGACCTGTTTCTTTGTCTCCACATTTTGGCTGCTTCCCTGTGTTGATAGAGTAGCTTTGTGTGCCAGGTGTCCTATAGGGCCCAGGGGCTCAGCCTCCTCAGTCACCTGAGGTGGACACTCTTGGTGGATCCCTTTGTGGGCTTTGTGCACAGTCTTGTTGTAGTTAAGCCTTGATTGCTATTGGTATTACTGGGAGGAATTGACCTTCAGGCCAATTGCTTTGAGGACCAGTTGTGTCTACAATGGGAGAACTTCTGTGCTGGAGACACCCTTCTGGGGCAGGACTTGCTTCGGTGGGGCTTTGGTGCTCACTGAGTCTGCCCCCTGAGTGTGTCCCTTATGGATGTTAAGAGTTGTAATCTGGATGGTCTCACTCTGACCACTGGGTATACTGGCTCTTGGATCTCCAAGGAGGTTCAAAGTCTGCCACTGCCTGAGGCCACCTAGCAGGAGCTATGGAGAGATCTGAAGATTCCTCCTCTTTGTTTGGGGTTTGGAGGTGCCCAGATGAGGTGCAGCTGTGAAGCAATGCAGGCTACTGAGGAGCCTTAGGCCTTCTTTTGGAAGCTCTGGGGTCTCTGATACAGCTACAGTTTGACAGGTTTTTAGGCAGAGAAAGGCCAGGCCATTCTATGCAAAAGCCTCTGTGCACAGCTTGGGCTGGGTTGTAAACTGGGGAGTGGTGTCTCAGGGAATCACTAGGGTGGAGCAAACAGCACTGGTTGCCTGTCAGCCCTGCCCCAATAGGTCCTGGGGTCTGTGTTGTGTAGCCCCGTGGAGGAACAATGAACGCTGCGAGCACCTCTGCAAGAAAGCCGCCCTCACGTTCCAGCCCGATGCCAGAGAGTACAATTCTCTCCGTATGAGTCTGGGTCTCCAAATTCTCTCCCGGAACTGGAGTTCAGAATAGTTGTGAGCTTGTATCTCCCTCCCGATTGAAAAAGACAACAGCATACCCAGGTGCCAGCCCCTTTCACGCACCTCCGTACCTCCACACTTCCACACCTCTGCACCTCCTACCGGACTCAATGCGCTTTTCTCTTTCATTCTAGTTGTAGAATTTCCAGGCAACCAGCCTTCCCGTGGTTCTAGATGGTATTCGTTTTGTCTTTTAGTTACAGTTTTAATGTGGTTGTGCGCGGCAGCAAGTTCAGGTGTTTACCTATGCCGCCATCTTGGTTGTCTCCATGCTCTGTGGTTTTTTTCTCTGGAAGGCTGACAGCCAGGCAACCATGGCTGCATCTCTGTGCTGTGTACCTGATCAGGTATCTGGGCTCAGCCACAGCTCATACTGCCCACTTCTGCAGCAATGCCCACCAAATGTCTCTCCCCCCCCGCAGCTGAAAGGAGTGTCAGCCACAACCCGATTTCTCCCCTTTCTGGGCTGAGCCCCAGTGTGAGCTCCCAGCTATAAGGCTGTGTCTGTGGCTCGGCTCAGCATCTTTTCCTCCCTGTTTGCTCTCACTTGCCCACCTTTAAATGTTTCAATATATGACCTCTCCGGTGCATTTGTGCATTGAACAGGGAATCTTTTGTTAAATTATAGCTGTTTAAATAGTTTAAACGTCAACAGAGAAACCAAGATGGCAGCATAGATAAACACTGAAAATTGCTGCCTTGCACAACCACTTCAAAAATACAACTAAAAGACAAAACAGACTTCATCCAGGACCACAGAAAGGCTGGCTAAGTGGAAATTCTACAACTAGAAGGAAAGAGAAAAGTACACTGAGACTCTGAGGAGGTGCGGAAGTAAAGTGCAGAGGTACAGAGGCGCCGTGGAAAGGGCTGGCAACTGTGGACACAGTTGTCTTTTTCAATCGGGAGGGAGTCTCAAGCTCCCGACTGCTCTGAACTCCAGTTCCGGGCGAGTCTCTGGGGACCCAGACTCATACGGGGAGAAACTGGACCATCTGGCATTGGTCGGAACTCGAGGGTGGCTTTCTCTCAGAGGTGCTTGCAGCGATTACCCGGACACTGAGACCCAGGGCCTCTTAGGGCAGGACTGAGGATCAGCCATAGCTGTTTGCTCTGCCCTGTTGCTTCCATGAGACCCCACCCCACCGAAGCTATGCGCAGAGGCTTTTGCATATGAATGCCCTGGCCCTTTGCAATCTGAACATTACCTAACAAACTGCAGCTGGGTCAGAGAGACCCAGAACATCCAAAAGAAGGCCTAAGGCCCCACAACAGCTTGCATTGTTTCACAGCTGGGCCCCATGTGGGCACCTCCAAACTCCAAACAAAGAAGAGGAATCTGCAGATCTCTTCATAGCTCCTGCTGGGTACCCTCAGGCAGAGGCTAAATTAGCACCTCCTTAGAGATCCAAGAGCCAGTGTACCCAGTGGTCAGAGTGGGACCATCCAGATTACAACTCCTCAGATCCATAAGGGACACACTCAGGGGGCAGACTCAGTGAGCACCAAAGCCCCACTGAAGCAAGTCTTGCCCCAGAAGGGTGTCTCCAGCACAGAAGTTCTCCCACTGTAGACACAGCTGATTCTCACAGCCAATTGGCCTGGAGGTCAATTCCTCCCAGTGATACCTACAACAATCAAGGCTTAACTACAACAAGACTGTGCACACAGCCCACGAAGGGGTGCACCAAGAGTGTCCACCTCAGGTAATTGTCGAGGCTGAGCCACTGGGCCCTATAGGACACCTAGCACACAAAGCCACTCTATCAACACAGGGAAGCATAAAAAATGCGGAAACAAAGAAACAGGACACAAATGACAGAAATGGAGGAAAGCAAACTACTGGATATAGAGTTCAAAACCACACTTATAAGATTTTTCATGAATTTTCTAGAAACCGCTGATAAATTTAGTGAGACCCTCAATAAATCTAGTGAGACCCTTGAGGATATGAAAAAGGACCAACTAGAAATTAAGCATACACTGACTGAAATAAAGAATATTATACAGAGATCCAACAGCAGACTAGAGGATTGCAAGAATCAAGTCAAAGATTTGAAATACCAAGATGCAAAAAACACCCAACCAGAAAAACAAAAAGAAAAAAGAATCCAAAAATATGAAGATAGTGTAAAGAGCCTCTAGGACAACTTTAAGCTTACCAACATCCGAATTATGGGGGTGCCAGAAGAAGAGAGAGAGCAAGATATTGAAAACCTATTTGAAGAAATAATGACAGAAAACTTCCCCTACCTTGTGAAAGAAATAGACTTACAAGTCCAGGAAGCGTAGAGAACCCCAAACGAAAGGAATCCAAAGAGGACCACACCAAGACACATCATAATTAAAATGCCAAGAACAAAAGACAAAGAGAGAATCTTAAAAGCAGGAAGAGAAAAAAAGTCAGTTATCTACAAGGGAGTATCCATATGACTGTCAGCTGATTTCTCAACAGAAACTATGCAGGCCAGAAGGGAGTGGCAAGAAATATTCAAAGTGATGAATAGCAAGAACCTACAATGAAGATTACTTTACCCAGTAAAGCTATCATTCAGAAATTCTCAGGCGGGGGAAGGGTTGTGGGGGGTGCGGGAAGAGACTGGACAAAAATCATACACCTATGGATGAGGACAGTGGGGGATGGGGGGCGTAAGGGCAGAGGGTGGGGTGGGAACTGGGTGGAGGGGAGCTATGGGGGGAAAAAAAGAGGAATAACTGTAATAATCTGAACAATAAAGATTTAATTTTAAAAAATTAAAAAAAATAAATAGTTTAAACTTCAAAGGGTCATCTCTCATGCTGACATTCTTCTGATGTCATTCAACATTTTCTTTTCTCTAGCTATTGTATTGTAAGAATACATATAATACACAAAATATGTGGTAATAAACTATTTATATTGTTGATACAGCTTCCAGTCTAAAGTAGGCTAATAGTAGTTAAGTTTTGGGGGAATCAAAGTTATATGCAGATTTTCAACTGTGTGCGAGATTGGTGCATTGTTCAAGGTAAACTCCAGCGGTTCTCAACCTGTGGGTCGTGAACAATGAAAATAAATCCTGCATATCAGATATTTACATTACGATTCATAACAGTAGCAAAATTACAGTTATGAAGTAGCAATGAAAATAATTTTATGTTTGGGGGTCACCACAACATGAGGAACTGTATTAAAGGGTTGTGGCATTAGGAAGGTTGAGAACCACTGCAACGTTTATACCCTAGAATATCTAGGGAATAATGTCCAAATTTCTCAGCACAGCATTCTAAATCCTTCACAGTCAGGCTCCCAGCTACTAGTATTACCTCGTTTTCCTTTACTCCCTATAGCTCATGCTGAAATTTTTGTCATGATCCAAATGAACAAAGCCCCACAAAATGCCCAAACCCCTGCATATTCTGCATAAAGTGAAATATGCTCATTCTATTGCACCTGAAAAATGTTTACTGAAATGTTTAGTGAAATATTTTTAGAGTGCCTCAGATGGAGCTAGCTGCTGTGGGTATTGTAGTTTTCATTTATAGCTATCATGTGGTAACTGGCAATTTAGCTGTTAACGTGTCTTTATTTCTTCTCCAAAATAACTGGTAAATAGAACCTGGTTGAATATGTGAGTGGTTGAATAAAAAAAATTTTAAATTATCACATAATCTCTTACAGTATAGTAGAAAATAATGTGAGGTACAATTCATCACCCTTGTCTTCTGATTTTGATTCACCTGTATGGCACATTTGCACACCTAGACTTTGGTGCATTTATAACATTTTGTACTCTTTCATGCATTTCAGGCATTTCAGTGCAGCTTATTTGAAGTGTATTCTCTCTATATCTCTTGTTTCCAAAGGCAGTTCCTTAATGCTGGCAAGCATGTCCTTGTGGAATACCCTATGGCGCTGTCTTGGACAGCAGCTAAGGACCTGTGGGAGCTAGCTGAACAGAAAGGTGATGTATGTTCTATCTGTCTAGAGCACAGTTCCTCTTACTGAGTTACCATCACTAAGAATTCTGTGGTATCTTTATTTTTTATAATTTATTCCCATATCAGATATATTACTGATACAAAAGGCTCCCAACACACTCCACCTCACTACTGTAGGCACATTAAAGGGATATGTGAAGGGCCAACAAGGGCAGAGGGATGGGTGGGGATTTACAAACTTTTTTTTGAGACTTGTCAGTTTCTTTTACTCTAATGAAATATGGATTAGTTTCCACCTGTGGTAGTATCATGATATGATTTTAGTTTTATTCATGTGATATTTATATTGCTAATGGAAAAATGCCCAGATCAGAGTAGTGAATTGTTTTATAGTCACATCTTATAGTTTTTATTTTTTCTTAAGAGGAATACTATTTATAATATTGTATGCTAGACTTCTTGCTAATTACAAAAAATAAAATTGTCCCTTTGCAATGAAGAGCTCTGCTGTTACCATCCTAACCAAATGACACTAATATGGATCATTCTGACACTGTGAGCCATCTGGTGTGATGTACATAGCATCCACCATATACTTAATAATTAAATTAAACTTCAGTTTGCAGGAAACATAGGAATAACGGTGACACCAAATAATAAAATCAAACAAACTAGAATGTGGAATACTTTGCAAGATAACAGGTTAAGTTTTTTCAAGAAGATAATGTCCTGCATATAGTGAGTTTCTTCCAAAGAGCACAAGATGAAAAGAAGGAAAAAAGAGTAACTTTACATGGGAGAAAATAGACAGAAACTGCCTAAGCCAGGTGGTCATAATATAGTAATAAGTCATGTTAATAGCATGTACTTGAGCCCTGACCAGTTTGGCTCAGTGGATAGAGCATCAGACTGCAGACTGAAGAGTCCCAGGTTCGATTCCAGTCAAGGGCATGTACCTTGGTTGCGGGCACATCCCCAGTAGTGGGTGTGCAGGAGGCAGCTGATCGATGTTTCTCTCTCATCGATGTTTCTAACTCTCTATCTCTCTCCCTTCCTCTCTGTAAAAAATCAATAAAATTTTTTTAAAAAAATAGCATGTACTTGATATGATGTGATAAGAATGTGATTACCCTTTTTCTAAAACACATTACCCCAGGCTAATTATAAGAAAAACACCAGAAAATCCCAGTTGAGGTTCATTCTGCAAAATACCTGACTGGTACTCTTCAGAAATGTCAAGGTCATTAAAAACAAGGAAAGCTAGCCCAACTAGTGTGGCTCAGTGGTTGAGTGTTGACCTATGTACCAGGAGGTCATGGTTGAATTCCTGGTCAGGGCACATGCCCAGGTGTGGTCTTGATCCAAGTGGGGAGCATGCAGGAGGCAGCTGATCAATGATTCTCTCTCTTCCTCTCCCTTCCTCTCTGAAATCAATGAAAATATTTTAAAAAACAAGTCCCATTTGTTTATTTTTATTTTGTTTTTCTTGCCCAAGAAGATATATTATAAAAAATATTGCTATGAGAAATGTCTAAGATTTTACTGCCTGGGTTTTCTTCTAGCAGTTTTATGGTTTCAAGTCTAACATTTAAGTCTTTAATCCTTGGTAAAGGTAAATGTAAAGACAAATACAGAAACCTGTAAGGGAGAATGACCACAGCAGAATGGCAGCATGAGAAGTTCCCCTGGCCTTTCTTTTTGAAGTTACAATAATTTGAACAGTGATAATTGAACAGAGAATTCCCTGCTGAATACAAACACATCTGAAAGATTTGTGCATTGAAACATCTGAAAGTGGGTGAGAGTGGGAGCAAGTGGGGAACGAGGCGGGGGAAGGGGGAGGGTAGAAGAGCAGAGACGGGTACCACAGATGCAGCCCTATGGGTCTTGAAATGGGGGCGGAATCAGGTTGCCATCTGTATTTCCTGCAGCCCAGAGGAGCAAAGAGATACAGTGGACGTTCCTGACAGAGTGGTTGGTACACAGTGCACTAAACCCAGTGACCGGGGCAAAAACGAAGCACAGAGATGCTGTTGTCTGGTGGCCCCTTAGTCAGGCAGAACAAGCCATGGAGCCTGGCCACCTCCCTTCACCCTTCCAGAGGTGGCAGCGGCCCTAGGAGAAGCTACAGCTGCAAGCACTGGGCTATAAAACACATTACCTGCAAACCCTAGGACTGGAGTGACAGAAGGATTTTTTTACCCTGAATGGCAGGTACATGTGGCAGTTAATCCTAGTGATGGGTGGAGATACAGAGGTGAAGCAGCTGAGGTCTGGCAATTACTGTTACTGGGAGGACAAACCACAAGTGCAACAGCTGACCTCTGCCAGCTTACCACACCTCACCTTGGTGATTTCACAGGCTCGTAACACCATCGTCCACCACATTCCCCCACAGCGGTGGTGCCTTGAGACCAAGGTGACCTGGTTACAGAAGAGACTAGGGGATACAGGACATTTTCAACCATTCTGCAGAGATCCCAGAAGCTAGAGCAGCACAAGAGAAACTAAAAAACTTGTCCTTCAGTGCCACCTTCTGGAAAACAAGATTTCTTGTCAACCTACTCGAGAAGTGACACTTAAAAAAAAAGGAATAAAAAGCAGATCTCATTTCTGTAGATGCCTAGACAAGAAGGAATCTATGACATACCATGAACAACCAAGGTAATGAGGCAACTCAGAAAGAAAATGCAAATCTCTAGAAAATAAACTTAAAGACATAGAAATATGTGATTTAAATGACAGAGAAGTTAAGGTTGCAGTTCTGGAAAAACCCTCAATGAGATACAAGAAAACACAGGCAGTTTAATAAACTCAGAAATAGAATCAACAAACAAAAGCAGTACTTTACTAAGGACATTGAAACTTAAAAAAAATAGAAATTTGATAAATAGTGATGAACTAGCAGGCTCAGGAAATAATGCTGACCAGTTGAAGAAAAGAATTAATGAAATTGAAGATAGAAATCTTTAAAGATTGAAGATAGTAATGATACAGATGGAAGAGAGAGACTTGAGAGTATATGAAAGAACTCTGTGAGAACTATCTGACTCACTCAAAGAGACATATTAACACAGTAGGTATACCAGAAAGAGTACAGAAGGAAAAGGGAGCAGAGGTCCTATTCATACAGAGAGTTGATGAGAATTTCCCAAACCTATGGACAAAGCTAGATGCTCAAATCCAAGAAGCAAACAGAACACCTAATTATCTCAATCCAAGGCCTTCTCCAAGGCACATTGTATTAAAACTGTCAAAAATTAATAAAGAAAGAATTCTCAAGGCAGCCAGGGAAAAGAAGAGAGTAAGCTCTAAAGGAAATCTCATTAGGTTATCATCGGATTTCTCAGCAGCAGCCTACAAGCTAGGAGAGAATGGAATCAAATACTCAAACTATTGAAAGGGAAAAATTAGCTATCGGTCAAGAACAATATTTTCAGCAAAGTTATTCTTTAAATATAAAGGAGAAATAAAAACTTTTCCAGACACACAGCAGCCCAGGGAATTTACCACCTTAAGACCTCCATTACAGGAAATACTGAAATGAAAGATAAAATTATACAAAACTATAAGCAAGATTACAAACAGTCAGACAGAAATAGGATATTGTAGCCCTTTTTCAGAACAGGATACTATACATTTAAATATAACTAAGGTTAAAGAAGGTAAAAACACTAAAGAAGACAGAGGAAAAGATAGGATCTACTGCAATTTGGAAATTAACTCACAGCATAAATAAGGAAAATTTCTGACAAGAAAAATATAAAAGGGGAAGGGTAAAGGTCTGAATTTTCAAACATCTCTAGAGAAAATATGCATTCAGAATAAAAAGGACTACTGTATATATGAAACTTTCTTTTGCATAAACTTAATGATAACCACACACACAAAAGTCTAAAATTAAAACACATAACTTAAAAAAAGAGGAAACAAAAAAATTGTAGAATACCACCAAACTGAAACAACAGTTAGAAACAAAAGAATAAAGAAAGAATGGGCCCTAGCCAGTTTGGCTCAATTGATTAGAGCATCGGGCTGTGGACTAAAGGGCCCTGGGTTCAATTCCAGTCAAGGGCATGTGCCTGGGTAGCAGGCTCCATCCCAAGTAGGGGGTATGCAAGAGGCAGCCAGTCAATGATTCTCTCTCCTCATTGATGTTTCTATCTCTCTTTCCCTCTCCCTTCCTCTTTGAAATCACTAAAAATATATTTTAGAAAAAGAAAGAAAAAAAAAAACAATGGACAGGGAAATAGGGGACACGTGCAGTTATGGGGGGAGGAACCACAGGAGGTGGGCTAGCTGGGGGAGGTTGGTTATGGGAGTTCACTGACCACCAGGGGGCAGCTCCTGCATTGAGCGTCTGCCCCCTGGTGGTCAGTGTGCATCATAGCAACCGGAAGACCAGCCGTTCGCTCATTTGGTCGTTTGGTTGCTCAGGCTTTTATATATGTAGTTAGTTCAGTTGGCAGAGGATAGAATTATATTGTTCACTGCTTCAGTTGGTAGGGAGTAGAATTATAAAGACAGAGAACTCATCTTTACGAAAAAGTATTCTGAGACTTGTTCTGACATATTTATCCAGGATACCATAGGGAACAGTCCCAGCATTGATTCTTATATAGCTGACTAGTGCTTGGTTAAATGTACTTTTTGCACTTTATATATCACAAATGGAATGGAAAACCTTGTTTTATGGATGCACATAAAATGTATCTGTTGGTGGCCCAGGGCAGTTCATGGCCTGCTCTTCTGCTTCTCAGAATTCTTCTAGGATTAGTGTCTCTCAAGCCCCATCTCTCACTTCACCAGTCATAAGGGATAGCTTGTGAGGTTTGACACATCTACATGTATAAAAGTCTAAGTGACTGGCTGGCCAGCCAGTAGCTATGACCACCAGGGGGTAGATGCTTAATGCAGGAGTGGAAACCACAGGCATGGAAACATGGAACAGACTGATGAATCTCAGAGGGAGGGGGGAAGGCAGGAAGAGATTAACCAAAGATTTTATATGCATTCTAGAGGCACGGATTCATGCACCAGTGGGGTCCCTCACCAGGACCGTGGGGATTGGGCCGAAACCGGCTCTCCAACATCCCCCTAGAGGTCTGGATTGTGAGAGGGCACAGGCCAGGCCGAGGGACCCCCTGGTGCACGAACCTGTGTACCAGGCCTCTAGTTTAAATAATAACCAGGACAAACATTCTCTAGCACTTGCATCAATAGTGAAACTAGTTTTAGAGCTAGAACCCTTTGATGCAAGAATTGCTAAGAAATATGTCTTGTTTCTTCTACAGCAGCAACTCTGAATAGAACAAAGGACTTGAAGAAATGGAGTAATAATTCTGAGATTCATCTAAATAACTTAATGAATGACTTAAATCTAGGCATTTTGTAAATTGAGATGTCATTTTCATATGATAAAAGCTGAGATTTTAAGTGCAGAGTTAAATGAATTTTAACAAAGTATAAACCAATGTAATTATTAGTCCAGTCAAAATATAGCACATTTTATTACCCCAGAAAATTCCCTGGGGCTCCTTTCCTGTTAGTCCTTTGTCCCCACAGTGACATCGATGACTAATTACCAGACCTCTCTTCAGATTACCTCTAAGCAAGTTCCTGTATTTCTTTTTTTTGGTATCCTCACCCGAGTCTATTTTTTTCCATTGATTTGTACAGGGAGTGAAAGGGAGGAAGGGAGGGAGGAAAGAGAGAGAGAGAGAGAGAGAGAGAGAGAGAGAGAGAGAGAGAGATGCTCAAGAGAAACATCAATGTAGAGAGACACATAGATTGGTTACCTCCCCCATGCACCCTAACCTGGACCAGGGATCAAATCGGAAACCCATGTACATGCCCTTGACCAGGAATCAAACCCATGACCCTTTAGTGTGCAGGACAATGCTCTAACCACTTAGTAACACTGGCCAGGACTCTTCCTATATTTCTTAAACATCATAATCCCATATATGCAAGAAAAAAAGCATATACAAGAAAATGGTAACTGTGATTAACTGGTAGAAATCGGGGGGGGGGTGTATTTTGTTCCAACATTTGCTCAATTTTCAACAGACATGAATTTATGTTTAGACTTTAATATTAAAATTAAATATAATTTTTGTTTTTTACCAGAGAATTACAACCATGAAAATGGAACCCAGAGCAGTATGACAGGAAGGAAATGTACCAATATTTTAGTAGTGGTTCTTTCTGGTAAATTAGGGTCCTGGGTATTTTTATTTCTTCTTTTTCTGTCAAATTTAAAAATACTCATTTATTACACCAATAATAGACAAAACACCCATATTACTTATGTCAAAAAACTGCTGTAATATGTTTGAGGAAACAAACGATCTGAGAATTCAAGTCCGTTAATTGCCAATTGCCCTCTTATTTTATTCTAAGAAGTTATCTTTTATTTTTTTTAATAAATTTTTATTGTTCATTAGAGGTCTGGTGCACAAATTCATGCACCGGTGGGGTCCCTCAGCCTGGCCTGCACCCTCTTGCAATTCCGGACCCTGCAGGGGATGTTGGACTGCTAGTTTCAACCCCATCCCCGCAAGCCTGGGATCGGGCCAAAACCGGCAGTCTAACATCCCCCTTGGGATGTAGTAGTGCCCAAAGCACAGGCAGCTGGGGAGGAGCCCGAGCCCAGGCTGGGCACCACGCTGCTCCCACTCATCCCAGACCTGCTGCACCTGCCTCCGCCACTGCTCAGTAACGTTGCCATAGAGGTAGGAGAGGCTCACGCCTCTGTAGCTGCGCTTGCCAGCCGAGTCTGGCGTCTGGTGCCTGTTGGTCAGCGGAGCAGTGTGCCGCTGTGGGAGCACACTGACCACCAGGAAGCAGCTCCTACATTGAGCATCTGCCCCCTGGTGATCAGTGTGCATCATAGCAACCAGTCGACTCGTCATTCGGTCACTTAGGCTTTTATATATATAGACTAGAGGCCCATAGCACAAAAATGTGTGCACTCGGGGGGCGGGGGGTCTCCCAGCCCGGCCTGTGCCCTCTCGCAGTCTGGGACCCCTCGGGAGATAACGACCTGCTGGCTTAGGCCTGCTCCCGGGTGGCAGAGGGCAGGCCCAATCCCTAAGTGCAGCCCTGGTCAGGCTCAGAGCAGGGCCGATTGGGGAGTTGGGGCACCGCCCCGTCATGCACAGAGCAGGGCGGATCAGGAGGTTGCAATGCCACCCTCAGTCACGCTCAGGGTAGGGCCAATTGGGGGGTTGTGGCGCCACCCCCTGTCACGCACAGAGCAGGGCCGATCAGGGGGTTGGGGCGCTGCCCCCTGTCACTCACAGAGCAGGACCAATTAAGGGGTTGGGGCGCTGCCCCCTGTCACTCACAGAGCAGGGCCAATCAGGGGGTTGGGGCGCTGCCCCCTGTCACTCACAGAGCAGGGCCCATCAGGGGGGTTGGGGCTCCATACCCTGTCACACACAGAGCAGGGTCAGTCGGGGTTGGGGAGCTCCCCCCTGTCATGCACAGAGCAGGGCCGATCAGGGGGTTGAGGAGCTCCCCCCTGTCACTCACAGAGTAGGGCTGATAGGGGAGCTGGGGCACCGCCCCCTGTCACACACAGAGCAGGGCAGATCAGGGGGTTGGGGTACTGCACCCTGTCACACTCAGGGCAGGGCCAATGGGGAGGTTATGGCTCTACTCTGTCACACACAGAGCAAGGCCCGTGGAGGGGGGTTGGGGCACCACCCTCTATCACCCACAGAGCAGGGCCAATCAGGGGGGTGGGACGCTGCACCCTGTCACACTCAGGGCAGGGCTGATGGAGAGGTTATGGCTCTACCCTGTCACACACAGAGCAGGGCCCGTGGGGGGGGCGGGGTTTGGGGCGCCGCACCCTGTCACACACAGAGCAGGGCCGATCAGGGGGTTGGTGCGCTGCACCCTGTCAAACACAGAGCCGCAGGGCAATCAGGGGATTGGGGAGCTCCCCCCTATCAGGCACAGAGCAGGGCTGATCAGGGGGTTGGGGCGCCTTCCTCTGTCATGAACAGAGCAGGGTGGATAGGGAGGTTGTGGCCCCGCTCCCTGTCACACACAGAGCCACAAGGCAATCAGGGGGTTTGGGCGCTGGCCCCTGTCACTCTGATCCTGGTGCCGGGAGTCTCGCTGCTCCGCTGATCCTGGTGCTGGGAGGCATATTACCCTTTTACTATATAGAATAGAGGCCTGGAGCATGGGTAGGGGCCGGCTGGTTTGCCCTGAAGGGTGTCCTGGATCAGGGTGGGGGTCCCCACTGGGGTGCCTGGCCAGCCTGGATGAGGGGCTGAGGGCTGTTTTCCAGAAGCGGGTGACTGAAGCTCCCAACCGCTTGTTGTTTTCTTTCTTTTTTTTTATTCTGGGCCAGCTTTACATCTGAGGCCTCGCTGCTGAAAACATCAATACAATGTTGCGGTCTGGCTGGATTTCAGTTCTGCTGGTTTCTGGGGTTTTGTTTAGCTTCTTATTAGCAACATAGTACATAGTTGCTTAGAGTTGCAGCTGAGAGGCTGGCAAGTTAGGCGGGGAACGTTGGGAATCCGCAGTCACTGGAGCAAGCAAGCCTCATGTTCACTTCCAGCTGCCTGGCTGCTGGCCGCCATCTTGGCTGACAGTTAATTTGCATATACTCACTGATTAGCCAATGAAAAGGGTAGCGGTCGTACGCTAATTACCATGTTTCTCTTTTATTAGTGTAGATAGTATTACAGATATCTTCCTTCCCCCCTTTACCTCCATCTTCCCAGCTCCTACCCACCCTGCTATGTCTTCACTACCCTATTGCACATGTCCATGGGCTATGCATATCTATATATATATAAAAGTTCAGTGACCGAAACGGCGGAACAACCAGAACGACCACAATGACTAGAATGACCGGTGGCTATGACACCCACTGTGGCAGCCAACAAGCCTGATCCAGGCCCTCATCGCCAACCCCACCCCCCTTGGCTGGCTCCACCCCCAATCTGCCCCCAATACCCCGATTGGGGCGGGGCCGGCTGGCCAACTGCCTGCAGCCCCTCCCCCCAGCCAGCCCGGCCCTATGGGCCCCCATCGGGGCGGGCCAGCCAGACCCGACCCATGCAAAAATTCATGCACCAGGCCTCTAGTAAGTATATAAGTTCTTTGGTTTATCTCTTCTTGTGTCCTGTCATGTCACTTTTAACCTCTGCTCTGTTCTTCAGTCTTCCTTGGTATTTAGAAAGATTTACTAGCCAGTTATTTTGTATAATGTTCCTAAATTTGAGTTTGCCTGATATTTTTTCATATTTTTGGGATATGCATCTTTTATAGAAATATCATAGAGGTGATCTTATGTTCTTTGCATTGCATCCTATCAGGTGCCATTCAATTTCAATTTGTCCATCATTAATGATAGCATTTGATTAAAGTGGTGTCTGCTAGGCTACTCCAATGAAAGCTAATTCTTTCCCATTTATAATTAATGATTATTTTGTGGGGAGGTAGTTTGAAACCTGATAATATTCATTATGTGTCACACTTTCTGTTTATGTCTTCATATCAGTATGGGTTCCTTTTACACTTCCATTTTCATTGTTTATTTTGATACTCAAATTTTTTCATATTCGGTCAATGGGACCTCTTCATGCTACCTCTTGTCTCATGCTGTTATATTTCTGCTATTGTTTGAAATGGTTTATGTTCATGGCCAACTCTTTCTACCTCAGCCCTGCAACTAGACATTTTTTTCAAAGAGCCCTAATTCATTTAGTGGTAAATAGTTTTTTAAATTAAAATCTATAAAAATTGAGATATGATTGACACATAACATATTAGTTTCAGGTATACAACATGATTATTACTTATATATATATTGTGCAGTGATCACCACAAGTCTAGCTAAGATTTATTACTACGATCAAAAAATTTTTTGTACCAGAACTTTTAAGATTTACCCTTAGCAACTTTCAAATACACAGGTAAGTACTAATTATAGTCACCATGCTGTACATTACATTCCCAAACTTATTTATTTTATAACTGGAAGTTTGTACTTTTTGACCACATTTTTTACCTTCTTTGCCTACTTCTCACCTTCCATCTCTAGCAACCACCAATCTCTTCTCTGTATCGATGAGTGTTTTTGTTCCTTTAATTTTAGATTCCATATATAAGTGAAATCATATGATATTTGTCTTTCTCTGTCTGACTAGTTTTACTTAATATAATGCCCTCAAGGTCAATATTGTCTCAAATGGCAAGATTTTCTTTTTATGGCTAAATAATATTCCATTTAGGACACATATGTAACACCCTTTGTACTACTTTAAGCAATAAAAAAAAATAATATTCCATTGAGTATGTGTGTATCACATTATCTTTTTCCATTCATCTGTCAGTGGACACTTAGATCCTTTCCATGTCTTGGCTATTGTAAATGATGCTGCATTGAACATAGGGGTGCACATATCTTTTGAAGTTTGTGGGGGTTTTTTTTGTTTTGTTTTTAAATATATTTTATTGATTTTTTACAGAGAGGGAGAGGGATAGAGGGTTAGAAACATCGATGACCTAGAAACATCGATTCAGCTGCCTCTTGCACGCCCCCTACTGGGGATATGCCCGCAACCCAGGTACATGCCCTTGACCGGAATCGAACCTGGGACCTTTCAGTCCACAGGCCGATGCTCTATCTGCTGAGCCAAACCAGCTAGGGCTGAAGTTTGTGTTTTTGTGATAGTTCTATCTTTACTTGTCTGAGGAACCTCCGTACTGTTTTTCACAGGCTGCATTAATTTTCATTCCCAACAGTGAAGTAATTGATATTTTGATGCCAATATTTATATGCTAGGTGTGCTCATTGCTTTTTCTTTTCAGTTATCTTTGCTTCTAAGTCCTTTCAGTGTACTGACCTAAAGAAAATATGTATATGGGTGTGTGTGTGTGTGTGTGTGTGTGTGTGTGTGTGTGCTCGCGCACGCGCGCATTCGTGTGTGTATATGTGTATACTGTGGTTGCCACGTTTATCACAATAGAGCATTGAGTGAATGATAGAAAAACATCCAAAGATGGAGTTGAAAGATAAAATTTTCTTAATGACCATGGACATGGAAATGCAGAAATGGAAATATAGAAATAGTGCTGGAGAGAATACAACATGCTCTGAAGCATAAACTTGCCCAGCCTCCCCTCATGCGGATGCACGTGGTGGAATCACCAATAGGAGAGAAGGGCTGTTCACTGTAAGAAGCTCTGACATTATTCATGGGTTAGGAGTGGGTGGGAGGAATCTCACTCTCCCACACACCTCACTCTCTGGAGACTCCGAAGACATTCCCGCCCACTCAGTGAGGTGCAGAACAAGCCCAGTACATTCTGCTGTGTTTTCTGTGGGTCTGGGTTAAGCAAAGGTTGGTGAGTATCTTCCAGTGGCCCAGATTTCTCTCTCTGTTTCAATAAAAGTGTAGATCATAGCCACACTTTGCACTTAATTACAAAATAGTTTGGTTTTGTTATGAAATTCCTGGCTTAGATATGAAAAAGCCGTTAGAGCAAAAATTTTTAAATAGTTTTCTTTTAGAATTAAAAAATATAAAATTAAGGTTTTATTTTCCCTCTAACCTAGATAATTTAAAAAGTCATCTGTTTTTTTTCAATTCTTTGAAATAAAGTCTAGTCCTAGCTTCTTTCCTTTAATCTCGACAACCCCTTTTCTTCTTTAGAATTTTATGCTACACCATTCTGATATTTTCCTGATCTCATCTTGCCTTTGAGGCAGGTGGATATAATCTTGCTCTCTTAGATTGTTATTCCTGTTGTAATTTAGAATTGGCACTGCCTACAGCTGGGGTGTTTAAACATGTAGTGGTTCCCAAATTGGTTTTGAGGTCTGTATGTTCTTCTGTGCTGGGGAAACACAGATTCATACTCTGGGATGCACAGCTCTATGCAATTGATGATGATTGCCTTTCTGTTCCATTTTTGTCGTCACAGGGAAAGTCTTGCATGAGGAACATATTGAGCTCTTGATGGAGGAGTTTGCGTTCCTGAAAAAAGAAGTGGTGGGGAAAGACCTGCTGAAAGGGTCTCTTCTCTTCACAGGTCAGTTTTAGGTGGGATCACAGGTCACGTGTAACTGGTGGGGCCAGGATGCCAGATGGTTATTTCCTAGCTCGAGTCTAGAGGGTGAGCTTGGATTTATTTCTACTAAAGACTCTCTGACTGAGGGCAAGTTTAATTTATTTTGCATCTACAAACAGTAAAAATATCTAATTTTTCTTTTCTCAAATGAGACTGAATTGCTTGGTGTGCTTGGGTAAAAAGTGTATTAGAAATCGTAAGCATTGTTATGCCACTGTCCCCTTCTACTAAGCAGAGTTTTGCCTCATGAAATCTTAACAAGCTGGAGATTATTTTTTCACAGGAAGTTGAAAGTGAAACCTCTCTTTTAAAAAAGGATGAAGGGAAAGGTTCTTGGAGAGGAGAATGTCTCTTTGTGGAGCAAATAGAATATGCTAGCCCCCCTTTCCTCCCACAAGTTACTGGGACATTGACTGTGGCCATAATTTGGACCTACAGCACTATATATTTGGCTGTTTACTCTGTCTTGGTAGTTCTTTAAGCACCTCCATTAGTAACAGGAAATGAGCCTCCTGGAGCCGCCTCCTCTTGTAGTCGCCTTTGGATGGACACCTTGTCTTTCCACACCCTTACCTGGGTTCCTTGTCTGGCCACCTCCCCTGAGAGCTTTCATGAAAGAAATAAAACCCTGATACGGCCTGGCATTGCTTTTTCCCCCCATTTCTCAATTGGCCAAAACGTATGGGTGGACCTGGTGATTATTTTGCTGAACATAATAATCAAACAAACCAGTCAGAAAAATACAAATCCAACATGATCTCACTTACTAGTATATGTGGAGTCTAATGATTGATTGAGTAGGTAGTGATTTTTTAAAAAATATATTTTATTGATTTTTTTTACAGAGAGGAATGGTGAGGGATAGAAAGTTAGAAACATTGATGAGAGAGAAACATCGATCAGCTGCCTCCTGCACACCTCCTACTGGGGATGTGCCCACAACCAAGGTACATGCCCTTGACCAGAATTGAACCTGGGACCTTTCAGTCCGCAGGCCAACGCTCTATCCACTGAGCCAAATCGGTTAGGGCAGAGTAGGTAGTGATTTTTAAATTTATCTTTTTTTTGTTTCTATTAAAAAATTTTAATGTAGATATTGCAGGTGTCCCCTTCCCCACCCCCACCCCCTTTGCCCACCTCTACACCCCACCTCCCCAGCCCTTATGCTTCATCAAACTGTTGTCTGGGTCCATGGGAGATATATATATATATATATATATATATATATATATATATATATTCTTTAGTTAATTCCTTTATCTCCTTTAGACAGTCACTCCCACCTACACCCCCCTCAGACGTCAGCCAGTATGTTCTATGTGTCCATGCTTCTGATTCCATTTTGTTCCTTGGTTAATTTTGTTCCTTAGATTCCACCTATTAGAGCAGCCGTGGGCAAAATACGGCCCGCGGGCTGGATCCGGCCCGTTTGAAATGAATAAAACTAAAAATAAAAAAAGACCGTACCCTTTTATGTAATGATGTTTACTTTGAATTTATATTAGTTCACACAAACACTCCATCCATGCTTTTGTTCCGGCCCTCGGGTCCAGTTTAAGAACCCATTGTGGCCCTCGAGTCAAAAAGTTTGCCCACCCCTGTATTAGAGAGATCTTATAGCATTTGTCTTCTTTGACTGGCTTATTTGGCTTAACATAATAATCTCCATGTCTACCCATGCTGTCCCAAAGGATAACAGTTCCTTCTTTTATATAGCCACATTGTGTTAATGTACCACAGCTTTCTTATCCACTCATCTACTGATGGGCACTTAGGCTGTTTTAGATCTTGACTATTGTAAACAATGCTGTTATAAACATGGGGATGCAAAAATTCTGATTGGTGTTTTAGGATTCTTAGCATATATTCCCAGAAGTGGGATCACTGGGTCAACAGACAATTCCATTTTTTAATTTTTGAGGAAACTCCATACTGTTTACCACAGTGACTACTCCAGTCTGCATTCCCACCAGCAGTGCACAAGGGTTCCCTTTTCTCCACATCCTCGCCAGTATTTGTTTCTTTAATTTATTGATAGTAGCCATTCTGACAGGTGTGAGGTGGTACCTCATTGTAGTTTTAATTTGCATCTCTCTGATGATTACTGACTTTGAGCATTTTTTTTCACATGTCTATTGGCCATGTGCATGTCCTCTTTGGAGAAGTGTCTATTCTTGTCCTTTGCCCATTTTTTAATTGGATTGTTTGTCTTCCTGATGTTGAATTGTATATGTTCTTTATATATTTTGGAAATTACTCCCTTATTGGGGGTAATTTATCTTTAACTTTTGGCATTTTAATTATGATTTGTGTTGGTCTGAGTTGTTTAGGATTTTATGTTTGGGACACTCTGTGCTCCCTGAAATTGTATGTGTATTTCCTTCACCAGATTAGAAAAATTTTCCATTATTTTTTTTTCAAGTAGGTTTTGCTGTCTTTCTTCTCTTTCTAGTACCTCTGTGAACCATGTTGGTATGCTTGATGTTGTCCTAGAAGTTTCTTAATCTATCCTTATTTATTTGATTCTTTTTTCTTTTTGCTGTTCAGATGGGATGTTTTTTCTTTGTCTTTCTAAGCTGATTTGAACCTCTGCTTCATTTGTTCTACTGTTGATTCGTGTCCTTCATTTCAGTTATTGTGTTCTTCATTACTCATTGGCTTCTTTTTATATTTTCATTTTTATGTTTATTCTCTGTTGAAGTTCTCAGTGGGTTCATCTCTCTTCCCCTAAGTTCACTGAGCATCCTTATAACTGGTGTTTTGAACTCTGCACATGTTAGATTGCTTGTCTCCATTTCATTAAGTTCTTTTTCTGGAGGTTTTTTCCATTTGGGGCATAGTTCTTTCTCTCCTTACTTATGCTGCCTCTTTGTATTAGGTTGATCTGCTACATTTCCAGTTCTTAGAAGAATGGCCTTATGTGGTACGTGTCCTGCGGGGCCCAGTGGTACAGTCTCCCTGTCACCTGGTTGGGTTCTCTAGGTCTTTCCTTTGTGTGGGTTGTGTACGCCTTGGTGGTAGTTGAGTCTTTATTGCTGTTGTGATGTCAGTGGGAGGGGCTTACCCTGAGGCTGACAGGCAATGGGGAATGTCTGTGGCTACAGCAGATGAGCTGTTGTGCAGGGGCTGGCCCGTGGAGTGGAATTTGTTTTAGCGGGGCTCTGCTCCTGCTGAACCTGCCTTTAGGGTTTGGCATTTGTGGGGCTGGTTGGGTGGTCCTTTGTTTTGTTCTGAACCTGGCCACCAGGTATAGTGTTTCTGGGGCCTTTGCGGGGAAGGGGGGGGGGGGGTTGTAGGGAGGCTCTGGTTCAGGCCAAGGTCGGCCACTGCCTGTGTCCTGCCCAGGGCTACCTGGTCAGAGGTACAAAGTGATCTGCAGAAGGTTGCCAGCTGTGCTTGGCTTGGAGGCACCTGGGAGAGGCCAAGTAGAGAACTGATCCAGCTTCCACTAGTTTCTTGCTTAAGGCAGCTTAGCAATTGGTAATGGGCCTGCTGGGGCCAGATGCGACTTGTTTGGTATTTTTGAACTTTAGAGATATTTCAGGAACATGCACACTGCGACCTGAGGTGGCCAGTCTGTTTGGGAAAGAGGTTGGGGCAGGAGCATGATTTTGGTCGGTCAGGATTCAGGGAATCACCAGGGAAGGGTGATTGGTGTTAAGTAGTTTAGTGGATAGCTTAGATATTGTGCCTGTTGAGCTTCAGGCTGGGTGTGGGGAGGACTCAACAAAGGAACAATGGTGTCCACCAGCACTTCTGTCCTTGTATTGAGCCGCCCTAACCCCTGCCCCTCCAGCCCTCACCCTAAAGTTAGTAAATCCAGCCCCCCGCCCCCGTATGTCCCTGGCACTTTTCATGCTGCTGCCCCCGTGTTGGAGATCAGAACAAATTGGGTTTAAGTAAGTGAGTCTGTGCATAGGTCTCCAATAGCCCTTCATCTCACTCACTGCCATCCCCACAGTTAGAAGTTGTGGGAGCTTTGTTTCCGGGCTCTGAAGCCTTAGGCTGGGGAGCCTGGTGTGGGGCTGGGACTGCTTGCTCCTCAGGGGTTCTCCACAGCTGAGAGAGCCCTCCCATTTCTTAACTCCACAACATGGATGTGGGGCCTGTCCAGACCAGGTCTCTGCCTCTCCCACAAGTCTCCGGTGGCTTCTTCTTTATACCCTTAGTTCTAGGAGTTCTGTTCAGCTACTCTTCAGGTGGTTCTCAATGATGGGTCCTCTGTAATTTTAAGAAAGATTTGGCTTATAGAGCAATGTAATGGATATGAAGTCTTTTAAATCTAGGTTATGTTTAAAATTTAGGCTGAGGAAAAGAGGAGCTGTATCTTGAATAGATATATCACACAGATACTCTTGAATATAATTTTGTTCAGGAAAGTAGATTAAGAAAACACTTACCTCTATGTCAACTTTCTTGATGTTGACATAGTTTCTGGATATTATCGTATTCTTCTCAGTTATCATGAAACTTTTACCTTCTTGCCATGTATACAGATAGTTAGATTGTATATATAGGACCATAAGACTTGAGCTGAATATGTTGATTTCTTACTTCTTCAACTCACTAACTGATGAGAATACTTATGTATTGGTATATATGTGTCTGTGTATAGTATATGTGCACATACATATTAGAAATCTGAAACATTTTTATTAGCCCGTGGACTAGATGGACTGCTGTTTCCAATAAAACGTTTTATTATACTAACAAAACCAAATCTAATAAACAAGAAAAAATAGAGACACTTTTATGAAAGGGTATATATTCAGGCACCTGAGTTTTCATCAGTGTGATTCGTCATCTTGCACCCCCATGTGGTAAGGCGAGGCTGTGCTGTCCTGATCACCAGCCACAGGGGTTACTCCCTACCATACCCATGTGTGTCCCGCCCCTGCTCTCCAGCTGTCAGTCCTTCGCTTCCCGCTTCCCACCGTGTTTGTAATTCCCACAGCTGGCCCATTGGAAGAAGAGCGGTTTGGTTTCCCTGCTTTCAGCGGCATTTCTCGCCTGACCTGGCTCGTCTCTCTCTTCGGGGAACTTTCTCTTGTGTCTGCCACTTTGGAAGAGCGAAAGGAAGATCAGTACCTGAAAATGACTGTGTGCTTGGAGACAGAGAACAAACGGTAGGTTGTGGGAAACCGTGAAGAGAAGGAAACTTAAGGACATTCTCCCGTGTTCATCAGGGTGAATCTAGAGGGAACCTGGTGGGCCTACACCCTTAGCCCCAACCCCAGAAGGGCTGCCTGCTTTTGCTAACAGGACAGTTACTGAGATTTCACGTATATTGCTCTATTTCATCTTCACAGAAGCCTTGAAAGGTAAATAAAACAAACATGATACCCTTGGCTAGTAAGTAAACAGAGACTTACAGAATCTGAGCAGGTTGCCTGAGCCATACAAGTAAGCAATATCAGACCTAGTAGCTTCTGTGGCCTGCATATTTCCCCAAATCCTATATAATAAAAGTATAATATGCAAATCGACCAAACTGTGGAACAACCAGTTGGGGGGGGGAAGAGCCAGCGAGCAGGTGGTTCCAGCCAAGCAAGGCGCATGCCAGTGGGCAGAGGGAGGGAACGGCGATGGGGGAGGGGGGACCAGCAATGGTGGAGGGGCGATGGGGGGGGCAGCACTGTCCCCTAATCAGCCTGTCTGGTTGCCTCCCGCAGAGGGAGGCCAGGTGGCAGCAGTGGCGGGGTGATGGGGGCAGCGCCATCCTCTGATCGGCCGGCCCGGTCACCTCCGCAGTAGGACATCCCCTAAGGACTCCCGGACTGTGAGAGGGAGAAGTCCGGGCTGAGGGACCCTCCCCCCCAGTGCACAAATTTTCGTGCACTGAGCCTCTAGTTTTATTATGAAAGTTTCAGACATATGGTGAGGTTGAAAGAATTTTGCAGTGAACACCCTTACAAATACCACCTAGATCCTGCCATTAATATGTTACCTTGCTTGCTTATCACATGTCCAAAATTCGTCTCTCAGTGTGATCAAAATTTAAGGTTCTGTTTATTTATCATCACATCACACTGTCATACTGTTCCCCAAATATTCTGATTATTTCTCATACCAAGTCTTTTTCAACAAAAACACATTTATAAATTTCCTTTAAAAGTATTTTAGCTCTGTAAAATATTTAAAACAGCTCAGGTTTTAGAGTTCCTATGTGTATTTCCAGGTAGGTGGATCTCTTGGTAGTAAAATAAACTGACCATTGGGTTATTTTAAAAAAAGAGAAAATTATTTTATTTCCTGAGTGAAACCTGATGTCCATTTTAAGGAGTCTCCTCTTTGCTAGGAAAAGGCAGAGGTAACAGAAGACGGTGAAACATGCAGAGCTTGGCTGTACAGCATGTGGAGTGATAGCAGGGTGGCCCGGCTCTGATGCTGGCCATGTGGAATTGCAGCCGTGTCCACTGGCAGGTGCTGTCCCCTGTGTGCAGAGCTAAAGGTAGCTCAGGGTCCTGCAGGAGTGCAGGGAACGGGCACCTGGAGAGGTCAGACCGTGCTACTCAGAGGAGGAGGTGCTGTGCTTGGTCGTGGAGTGGGAATCAGACAGGAAACAAGAGCTGACTCTCATTGCAAAGCATTGGGTGAAGGTTGGGCAGGTGGCAAATGCCACAGTTTTTAATGCATGTAATACTCTCCACCTCACAAATGGCATTTTTAATTTCACCACCATCACCACCACAACGTAGGTAAAGATGTATACTCGTTATTTATTTTTACCGTTAGGAAGTTGAAGTGGAGGAAACACCCTGCCATATTGTATCCCCTCAAATTCTAAGGCTGTGTGTTACATGGAGGGGTCTGAGAAATTCTCTTAGGTAGATTAGAGTATTTGGAGTATCTCAAGTGTTTTTTGTCTGGTGTTAAAGCAGTTAATAAGGAACATTGATATTCATCTTTGTCATCACATTCTGGAATGTTTGTAAAGGCTGTATCATGAGTTTTAAAGCTAGCCACAGGCTGACACTAATATCATGTCACTTGTCATCTCTACCTCACTAAAGCCAACACAAAACAAAATCCTAAAAATCTAGCTATGAAATTAACTGTTTTTTAAATATATTTTTATTGATTTCAGAGAGGAAGGGAGAGGAAGAGAGAGATAGAAACATCAATGATGAGAGAGAATCATTGATCAGCTACCTCCTGCATGCCCTAACTGGGGATCGAGCCCGCAACCCAGGCATGTGCCCTTAAACAGAATCGGACCTGGGACTTTTCAGTCCACAGGCTGACGTTCTATCCACTAAGCCAAACAGGCTATGGCTAAAATTAACTTTTTAGAAGAATTTATACCAACTTTTTGATAGAGTTTATAATAATTATGTATTTTTTTTCATTTGAGTCATAACCAAAAAAATTTCAGTTGATAGATTTGTACACCTTACAAGTTTACTAATTTAATTTAATTACGGTTTACTAGAGTCTTTGCCTGACATGAATGTGAACATCGCATTTATGGGTTGGTGTTGATTCACACATGGATCATGTTAGTGGCTTCCAGAACAGGCAACTTGC
The DNA here is from genome assembly GCF_028538775.1 of Myotis yumanensis. Taxonomy (NCBI): domain Eukaryota; kingdom Metazoa; phylum Chordata; class Mammalia; order Chiroptera; family Vespertilionidae; genus Myotis; species Myotis yumanensis. The sequence goes on from NW_027223760.1 coordinate 7,117,256, forward strand.
TGAACTACAGTTCTTTAAGCAGATGGGTCCCTCCCTGCATGGTTTACTGACCCTGTGGGGTACTGTGCTGTGTGAGGAAAGCCTTTTATCCTGTGCGTGCAGCTCTTGCTTCTGACTCTGCCTGGGAAGATGCTTTGGGATCTGCGAGCCACTTTTCTTTCTCCCCCAAATCTTTCCTTAGTCTGCAGGCCAGATTTTATAAGTAGATATTTTTCCAGGCCTTGTCACTGCACATGAGGAGCCTCTGTCGGTTGTTTCCAGATACAAATTGTTAAGTTGCAGCTATCCTCAAACAGCAGAGTGGCATGGAGCAGAGCCACAGCAGGAGATGGGGAGAAGGGGAGGCATGATCTTCTAAGGCCACAACAGAAGAACTAGCAAGACAGGGATCGTTACTTGAAAACCAGTTGTACAATTGCTAGAATTCACTCATGTTTTTGTCCAGCATGTGCTGGTGTCATGGTCTTCTTTGAGAATGTAATGAAGGAATCCTTTCCCATAAAAATGCACATACGCATGGGCAGAATTTTCACAAAATCTCAGGTGCTTCATGGATTGCCTGTAGTTCCTATCTGTCTCCCCTAGAGGGACCTATAAGACTCAGAGTAAAAACTCCTGAATAATCAAGTGGTGTTCACAAAAAGCATTGCGTGAATTCCCCTGTCTGTGGCAAAATTAAAGGACTGTTTGGCACTAAAGTTGGAAATGATCATCCATGACCTTTGGGAGGCTGGTGGAGGTTGGGTTGCCACCTTAGCCACCTCAGGGAGCAGCAGCTGCAGGAAGGTGGCTACAAAACGAGGACCTGTTCCCGGGAGGCCACAGGCAATCCCTGGTGCCCCTGTGTACTCTCTAACATCACGGTTCTTCTGTTTTTGCAGCCCGCTGACATGGATCGAGGAGAAAGGGCCTGGTCTAAAACGAAACCGGCATTTAAGCTTCCATTTCAAATCTGGGTCTCTGGAGAATGTGCCCAATGTAGGAGATAATAGGAATATTTTTCTGAAAGATCAGACTATATTTGTCCAGAAACTCTTGGGCCAGATTTCTGAAGTGGAACTGGCTGCTGAAAAGAAACGCATCCTGCACTGCTTGTGGCTCGCGGAAGAAATCCAGAAATGCTGTGGCTAAAAGAGAAAAAGAAAGCAGCGGGCTCTTGCGACGTGAAACCATAGTTTGATGTTTATCGAGAGTTGGTTTTACCTCTATTCTTGCAATTAAACACGTCTTGGGGAAAAGGTTTCGCTTATTGTCACTGGTTGTACTGGGCGTGGTATTTGAGAGTAGACATGCCTGTGGTGGGGGTGAGGAAAGAACTCAGCTTGCTTACGCTGATCCAATGCTTTGTGTGCCTGATTGCATTTACTTTTTCCAACCACCCTATTAGAAGGGGATTACCTGGCTTGTTTCCGTTAGTCTATTGGAAAGTCTTGCTTTCAACCCCACTCGGGCACTCCACCACTACAAAGCAGTCCCATGAGCCTTAGTCCCTGCTTTAGGGCATTTTATTTTCTCTCACAAACTTTCACTAGTCGGCTATGCTAAGTACGCGGGTTTCTTAAAATGAATGAGAGGTAGCCACTGCCCCCAGTAACTCACAGTGTCATAAAGGAACCAGTTACATAAACCGGGTCATTGTAATGTAGTAGGTTCAATAAAAAAAGATATATCCCTGGCCATCTGGAAAGGAGTTCAGGGAGATACTGACCATGAATAAGTCAGCTGTGTAAAGCCGAGAGCAGGGCCTTCCTGCAGGGAGCTCACATAAGGAAATAGAAGCAGCCTGGTGAGTGCCACGGGGACACTTACTGGAGGAGGGAGGCCCAGAGAGGCAAGTCTTAGCCTGGAGGACCCTTCAGCCAGGTGAAGGCGCTGGCATGTTATTTATCAGGCAGTGCAGGTGCACTGAAAGGTGTCATTTAATAGGGGAGTGGCGTGGTCAGTTGAGAGCCAACAGATATGTTTGTGCTTTTAGTCTTTGCCCTGTCTGGACTTGTCCCTGATGTCGAGTCAGACTCTGCTGAACTTGAGGACCAATCAAGTCCCAGGAAACTGCTTTTTTGTTTCATCGGAGGTCCTATTGCGTTTTCTTCAAAGCTGGGTTAGCTTTCTTGCTTCTGTAAATCCTCCACCTTGTTTTTTGCCTCCTCCTCACTTGCCATTAACCAGTTCAAAATCTTTGAGGTCATTGATGGAGGCAAACTCTATTTTTTTACCTGTTTATATTATTCCATCACCATAGTACATCAAGGTAAATAAAGCAAATATATTAATTTAAATATTTTAAAGCCTTATGGTTATTCTTATATTTGCCATATAAAATAATTTGTAATAAATATTAGTCAATTTATTTTCTTAGTTAGTTATATACATCAAATGTCCCTTGAGGTCAGGGAATATTATATTGTATTTATTTTTGTATGCTGTGCAGCATCTAGTCTGAGGTAAATATTAAATATTTTATGATTAAAATGTAGTGCAAAAGATTCTCCCATTTGGGTTTGATAATTGCTTTTTTAATATTATTAACCCTACTTGATATTGGAAGTGGGGGTATTCAAAGAAAACCAGAACTGGATGGACAGTAGAGTTGTATAACCAGATTTTATTCAGGACTATTGCAATAGAGGAAAAGAGACCTCAGTATAGGGCTGGACTCAGTTCCACATATAACATGGACTAGTGGGGACTGATACCCAAGGAGCAGGGCAGGGGCCAGTAGATGTGAAATTAATAAGAGGAAACATCGGGTAAGGGGAGGATTCTGGCTAAACCATCTTGATACGATGTCAACCTGATCAGATACCTGGTGTGGGGATGAAGAATTTAATCATATACTAAGGGTGGGGATTTTTACTAAACTGACTAAGATTAGGTGATGAGAACAGACATGGAAGTTCCGGGGTCAAGGCCTAACTGAGAAGAGAGTTTAGAGGAGCCTGGTTCAAGAAGAGACTTTTTCTTTTCTTCTTTTCTCGTCGTGGGCTATGTGATTACTAATCGATACTGATAATCACTTATCTCAAGCTTATTTGTGTTTGGTCAAAAGATAAAAAATAAAAACATCCATTAATTTTACTAATTTTAAAGAACTGCGGAGGAACAAAGAAAGGAAGGTGAGAGAACAACCTAGAGAGATGACGGGCTGGCAGCCTTGCTTACTCTTCTGTGTGCAACTGCTTTTGGGCCTGCTGGAGCCATGCTGGATATACCCACTGCGGCGTTTCCCAAATGCTTCTTCCTCCACAGGCCACTCCCACCCGCTACTTACAGCGTCTCCCCGAGGGTGTCACAGAAGACACCACAAGCATCTCTCAATCATTGGCCCAAAGTGCCACAAGATTGTGGCCTTCATTTTCTCCCTGCCAGAAGGCTCTCCTGACTTCCTTGGAAGGCTGGTGAGTAAATGGGGATTTGAGGTCTGATATTTCAGAACAAAGTAGCCTTTCGATCCAACTTGAAAAAAAAAGCAAACACTTTTATCCAACTGTACCAATGATTATAAGTGTTGGAGTGTCCTCTAGGAGGAAAGTGCCTTAAAGTAGTGCCCTGAACTCCTCTCTTCCCCTCGCCCACTTCTCCCTGGCAGAAGTAACTAACTGGTAAAGCTCACGAAGAGACTAAACGCACAAGTTCAGCGACCATTTTTACACACTTGAACTCTCTGCTTGTCCATGTGGTAGGCTCTTCCTCTGTGGTGAGGTGGCCTGAAGCTTTGAAGAAAAATTAAGTTACTCTAAGACAGGGAAGGTTAGCAAACCCATTTGCCTGTAGACGCCAGCTACATTTCCCAATCAGCTTTAAAAAGAAAAAACTTCATCTCACAGGCAGGATCAGGATGGTGGCATAAGAGGAGGCAGTTTGTCCCCTCCCATGAGCACACCAAATGGACATCTATATTTGGAGCAATTATTACAGAGAGAGAACTGGAGAGTTTATGCTCACACACAAAAGAGCACAGAGAAGACTGAGTAACCACCGGAGCTCTCCAGGATCTGCGGGAAACCACTAAGTGCAGAAGACCTGGTGAGCACCATTCTTTGCGTCCTCCCTGCACTTGGATAACATGAGTTGGATCTCTCTATTCAGGTGCTCTGGCCAACCTGCAAGGGCACCACAGTACATCCCCAGCCACCCCTCCTGAAAAGAGCTCCATCAATAACAAGAGTGTCATAGCAGATGCTATGACATCTCCATCCCATATGGGGCTTAACCCACGGTGTCCAACAGGGTACAGAGGCATGGGTGCACCAGGCCACTGCTGCTCACACCCACGGTGCTGCCCCAGCTGGTGAGCATGCACTACAGCACAGGCACTCACAAGGCTCCCAGCCCAGACCAGGCTCCAGCAGCAGTCAACAAATCAGCAGAGCATGCCTCACACATACACACAAGCCCAGCTCCACCTGGACTCAGAGGAAGCCGGCAAAGTGCCACAGTGCATGGGTCTCGTGGAGCTGCCCTGCACAGACCCCAGTCCCATGGGAGACAATCAAATCAATAGGTATCACCAGTGTAATACCCCAAAACCCACACCATTCTTATACACCAGTAATGAACTCTCAGAGAGAGAAACTAAACAAACCACCCTATTTACCATCGCAATAAAAAATTAAGATACTTAGGAATAAATTTAACCAAGGAGGTAAAAGACCTGTATTCCGAAAACTACAGGGCATTGAAAAAAGAGATAGAGGAAGACATAAACAAGTGGGAGAATATACCATATTCATGGATTGGTAGAATCAAAATAATTAAAATGTCCATATTGCCCAAAGCATTCTACAGTTTTAATGCAATCCCTATTAAAATACCAATGGCATATTTCACAGACCTAGAAAAAATATTTCAAACATTTATATGGAATAAAAAAAGACCCCGAATAGCCACAGCAATCTTGAGAAAGAAGAACAAAGTTGGAGGGATTATAAAACCAGATATCAAGTTTTACTACAAAGCTGCTATACTCAAGACAGGCTGGTACTGGCACAAGAATGGGCATATAGACTAATGGAACAAAAAAAAGTACCCAGAAATCAACCCAAGCCATTATTCTCAATATTTGAAAAAGGAGGCAAGAGGATACAATGGAGTCAAGACAGTCTCTTCAATAAATGGTATTGGGAAAACTGAACAGACACATGCAAAAAAGAAAGAAACTGGACTACAAACTTACACCATACACAAAAATAAATTCAAAATGGATAAAAGACTTAAATATAAGACATGACACCATAAAAATCTTAGAAAAAAACAGGCAGAAAAATCTCAGACATCTCTCATAGCAATGTGTTTACTGATACATCTCCTAGGGAAACTAAGGAGAAAATAAACAAATTGGACTACGTCAAAATAAAAAGCTTCTGCACAGAAAAAGAAACCATCAACAAAATAAGAGAACTTACGGCACGGGAGAACATATTTGCCTATGATACATCTGATAAGGGGTTAATCTCCAAAATTTACAGGGAACTTACACAACTTAAGAAAAGGAAGATAAACAATCCAATTTAAAAATGGGCAAAGGATCTAAATAAACACTTCTCCAAAGTGGACATATAGAAGGCTAAAAGGTGTATGAAAAAATTCTCAAAGTCACTAATCACCGAGAGATGCAAATAAAAACAACAATAAGGTATCACCTCACACCTATCAGAATGGCTATCATCAATAAATCAACAAACAAGTGCTGGCGAGGATGTGGAGAAAAGGAAACCCTAGTGCACTGCTGGTGGGAACGCAGACTGCTACAGCCTCTGCGGCGAACCGTATGGAGTTTCCTCAAAAAATTAAATTTGGAACTTCCATTTGACCCACTGATCCAACTGTTAGGAATATATCCTAAGAAATCAAAAACACCAGTCAGAAAGACTATATGCACCCCTATGTTCACAGCAGTGCAATGTAGAATAGCTTAGATTTGGAAACAGCCTAAGTACCCATCAGCAGATGAGTGGATAAAAAAACTGTGGTACAATCTGGATGTGGGCGAGAGGGCCCTGGGCTACTGGGAGGCTGGTTAGCAGCAGCAGGGCAGCACTAACGGCTCCATTCGGCCTCGTTAACAGTAGCAGTGGCTATGGTGATGATGCTGACTTTCTATTTCTGATGTTTTAGTCCTTGGATATCTATTTGGTTCTGAAATTTCTTTTCCTTTGCCCATTATCCATCCTTTCCTGTAAATATCTCAACACAATGTTGTTTTTAAACGTTCTTTGTCATTTACAAGTCTCTATTGACTACTACCTTTGGTAATGGAGCCAATTCCTTCCCTCTTCGTGTCTTATGATTTTAAAAAATGTATTCTGTATTGTACATAAAAGGACAGTGGAGAGTAAAGCATAATTTTGTGTCTGTTCAGAGTGCATGCCTTTCACTCTGTGGTGGTTAGGGTGAGGGACTTATCTTTCAGAATTGCCCCCTCCCGACCCCCCAAGTGGAAGTGAGCTGTTGCTGGACTGCAGCCTTAATTCGATGGAGTTCACCTTCCTTTAGCCCAAACCCTAACCTCCCATGCCTCATCTGAATGAGCAAGTTGATGTTTCTTGTTGCTGTTGTTGTTGTTTTTTGTTTTGTTTTTTAAATGTTTTAACTGAAATAAGAGCTCGGTTTCATTTTCAGTTTGAATCTTAATTTAGTTCCAACTGGCAATTAAGCGTGATGTCCTAAGCTGCATGAATCCTCCTTGCTTACTAGGCCCTCTTACATTGATTGCTACTTTCTTTGTCAGATTGCAGGGAAAGGGGCAAAAGAACTGTTTGGTCAGGTACTTAATGCCCTTGTACACTCATCTCACAATATTTTCAAAAGTTTGATTTTTTCTTTCTTGCAAAATGTCCTGGTCTATGGCAAGTCCACTTCTAATCCAACACGCAGGCAGGCATTTGCCCCAGATATAGCAGCTGCAGTCTCTGCTTACTTGTGAAGAACTCATCCCTCTTGTTTACATCCAGGCGACAAAATAGAAGAGTATAAACTAAGGAGGTGGAGAGGAGCAAGCTACACCCTCAGTCTCACAGAAAATGCTTCTAGGGAAGAGTCTGACTAGTTCTGCACAACCCCAGAGACTGCTGGGAAATTAAGGGAGGGGCTCAAAACTGGGGCTGATATTAGTGCAGTTAATAATTGAAGGTCTTTATATTGAATAATTGCCCCCCTCCCCTATGCTTATGTGCTTGTAGAGAGGTATTTACCCCCTTGATAAAATACTCAAAGCAGTTCTCTAAAGGGCATGTAGGTTTTTATACCCAAGAGTAAAACCTTCCCCTTCCTGGCATGTTAGGGTTCCCACAACATAAAATCTGGCTCAAAGCTGAGTTTGAGAACCTAACTCTTAGCCATAGCTGTGTTTTTTTTTGTCAAGTTACTGAAGTTGATTGCCCCAGTCCCCTCATCTAATCTAATAAGAGAAACATGCAAATTGACCATACCTCTGCTATGCCCAAGCCACGCCCACCAGCTAATCACAGCAACTACATGTAAATTAACACAACCAAGATGGAGGCCAGCAGCCACAGAGCTGGAGCAAGCAGGAGGCTTGGTTGCCCCGGCGATGGAGGAAGCCAAGCTTCCCGGCCTGCCCTGGCCAGCTGTGGCCTCCGCTCAAGGCAACAAAGTTTCAATTATAGAAGATAAATAAATCCCAGATACGTGCTTCCAGCCAGCCTCCACTGGGAGCTTGGGTGGCTAGGGGCCATGGCCAGCCTGAAAACAGCCATCAGCCCCTCACCCAGGATGGCCACACCCTCATGGGGTGAGGGTCCCCACTGGAGGGCTTGGTCAGCCTGCAAACAGCCATCAGCCCTTCACCCAGGCTGGCCAGGCACCCGAGCAGAACCCCCCTCCCTGAAGGAGGTGTGGCTAGCCTGAAAATGGCTCAGAGCCCCTCACCCAGGCTGGTCAGGCACTCCAGTAGGACCCCCAGCCCGAAGGGGGTGTAGCCAGTCTGAAAACAGCCCTCAGCCCCTCACCCAGGATGGTCAGGCACTCAAGCGGGACCCCCACCCTGATCTTCTTAGCCATAGCTGTGTTTTCAGGGCAACTAGCCGGCCCCCACCCATGCACCAGGCCTCTATCCTATATAGTAAAAGGGCAATATGCAAATTGACCCTAACAGCAGAACGACTGGGAATGACTAGTCACTATGACACACACTGACCACCAGGGGGCAGACGCTCAATGCAGGAGCTGTCCCCTGGTGGTCAGTGCGCTCCCACAGGGGGAGCTCTGCTCAGCCACAAGCCAGGCTGAAGGCTGCCAGCACAGCAGTGGTAGTGGGAGCCTCTCCTGCCTCCTCAGCAGCGCTAAGGATGTCTGACTGCAGCTTAGGCCTGCTCCCCTCTGGCAAGTAGACATCCCCTGAGGGCTCCCGAGCTGCCAGAGGGATGTCTGTTTGCCAGCTTATGCCCAATCCCCCGGAGAATGGGCCTAAGCCAGCAGGTGGTCATCTCCTGAGGGGTCCCAGGCTGCGAGAGGGCACAGGGGCACAGGCCTGGCTGAGGGACCCCCCCCCCCCCCGAGTGCACAAATTTTTGTGCACCGGGCCTCTAGTCTTACCTAATAATAGACAAACATGTAAATTGACCATCCCTCTGCTATGCTCACCAGCCAACCAGGAGAGTATGCAAATTAACCCAACAAAGATGGCGGTTAATTTGCATATGTAGGCGCAAAGTGGTGAAACGAAGACTGAAGGCTCCGGCCTGGTCCCGGGTGCCGAAGGAAAACCAGTGCCGGCAGCCAGGGGAAGGGAAGGCCTATTGCACGAATCTCTTTGTGCAATGGGCCTCTAGTTCACATAATAAAAGGTGTTTGTGAGGTTGAAGGAAATCATGTTTGAGAAGTGTTTAGCATGGTGCCTAGAACACAATAAACATTCAATAGATAACAGCCCAGGCCGCAGAGGGGACAAATCAGGTGTGGCTGGCACTTCCCTTCAGCCAGGAGGAGCAAAGAGCATTTCTATTGGTATTGATGAAATAGTTGTTTTATATGAAAAGGAAGAAAGGAATCCAAAGTTAGGTATTGGAGAGAAAGAGGACTGTCTTTTTGTTTTGTTTTTGTTTTTAAAGATGATTCACAGCATTTATATATTCTATTTAGTACAAGGACTAAAAGTCATTAAAATTAAATGAACCCTTGGCCGCCGAAACCGGTTTGGCTCAGTGGATAGAGCGTCGGCCTGCGGACTCAAGGGTCCCAGGTTCGATTCCGGTCAAGGGCATGTACATTGGTTGCAGGCACATCCCCAGTAGGAGATGTGCAGGAGGCAGCTGATCGATGTTTCTCTCTCATCGATGTTTCTAACTCTCTATCTCTCTCCCTTCCTCTCTGTAAAAAATCAATAAAATATATTAAAAAAAAAAAAAAATGAACCCTTGGCTGATCTAACACTTCCTAACTCAGTATCTATACTAATAAAAGGGTAATATGCAAATTGGTCAGGACTCCCTCACGGTCACAACTGGATATGCTAATTAGTCACGACCAGTATGCAAATTTACCATCACTCCAACACACAAGATAGCTGCCCCATGTGTTCAGAGATGGCCGCCCCCATGTGGCCACAAGAGGAACACCACAAGATGGCCTGCAGGGGAGGGGAATTGTGGGCAATCAGGCCAGCAGGGGAGGTAGTTGGGGGTGACCGGGCCAGCAGGGGAGGACAGTTGGGGTGATTGGGCCGGCAGGGGAACAGTTAGGGGTCAATCAGGCTGGCAGGGGAGTGGTTAGGGGCAATCAGACAGGCAGGCAGGCGAGCAGTTGGGTGTCAGCAGTCCTGAATTGTGAGGGGTCCCAGATTGGAGAGGGTGCAGGTTGGGCTGAGGGACAGCCCCTCCCCCACCAGTGCACAAATTTCGTGCACCGGGCTTCTAGTTTTCAAATAATCATGTTAGATTTTAGGATTTCAAATAGAGCAAGCAAAGCAAAACAATCCCTGTTTCTTAAAATATAATGAAACTCGGAATTCAAACTGAAACGTGTGGTTTTCCTCTGGGCAGGATGCAAAGGTTATTTCCCCGGTTCCTGTCCAGGTGGATTCGAAGAATGAAGCCATAGACAAAGGTGGAAATTGGGAAGCAAGCACAGACTCCCACGTGGGGAGGGGGTTCCAAAGGGGTAGCCCACTAAGTCCCTCTTTCCTAAGGTTTATAAAGGCTGCAGTTCTTTGTGTCCTGATATCCCCTCTGATTGGCCACTAAAGCAGCTTCAAAGCTCAAACCCCAGGTGGGGCCCCCCTCTTTCTTCCCCTCCTATGGTAGAATTCTCTATTCCCTGTGAAAACCTGTTTTCCTCTTTCTCCCTTTTGTTTATCTACTCCCTGTGGCTTTCCCCTGTCTTCTGTAAGTGGGTATCTTTCTCTCCCCTTATCCGGTGGCATCTCTTTTCTCTCTCTGTGAATGTTTGCCTTTTGGCAGCTCCCAGCCCCCCAGCTTTGCAGTCCTCCCCCATGGACCCTCTTTATTTCTAAAACTCCCTAAACCTGCCTATTTTACTCCTAAAAACTCCTGTCACAAGATACCTCCTTCTTTAGATGAAAACTTTCCAGGAGAAAAGCAGGCACAGAAAACTCTTACTTGGAAAACAAATCTTAAATGAAAAAGAACTTCTAATCATCAGTGGCCTTGGCCTACTTCCTCCTCCCCCCGCGGCCCCCCTTGGACTCTCCCCTTGAAGTTTCAACAACTTGAACAGCTATAATTCAACAAAGGACCCCCCTCTTCAGTGCACAAACACGTCTAAGAGATTCATGCACTGAAACACCTAGAGGTGGGCAAGCGGAGCAAGCCAGGAGGTGAGAGGGGAGAAGAGCCATGGACACAGCCTACACCCTAAAGCTCACTGCGGGGCCCAGCCTGAAGCTCACTGTGGGGTTCAGCCCCGCTGCAGAGGGGAGAAATCAGGTTGTGGTTGGCACCTCCCTTCAGCCAGGAGGAGCAGAGAGTCAGTGAGCATTCCTGCGAGAGTGGGCGTTACTAGCTGTAGCTGAGCCCACTGACCTGGGCAGGGTGAAGCACAAAGCTATGACCACAGTTGTCTGGCAACAGACATTCCAGAGAAACAAAGCCACGGAGCCTGGCTGCCTTCCCTTAACCTCCTAGATATTGTCCCCTCACCCACCATGTCGGGTTGCACAGCACATTATCAGCAGAGCTGAGAACTGGTACTACATAAACAGTTTTCCTGAGTGAAGGGAGCACTCTGCAACTAATCTCAAGGTCAGGTGGAGGCACAAGGGATATGATGTAAGGACCACTGCTCCCCCATCCTGGAGGGCAAAGCAACCAAGGAGCTGGCTAGGTCCTCACAGCTCACCCCACTCCCATATATCTGTGAGGGCACCGCTGGAGGCCCCTGACTGCAGAAGACAGCACTGGGATTTCAGGGTTGGTCCCCTGAAACCAGGGCAAACAGATCACAGGGGAGGTGAAAGCAGTAATAAGAGGGAAGTTTATACCCCTACAAGCTTACGTCAAGAAAAAAGAAAAATCTCAGGTAAACAACTTAACATCACATCTTAAAAGACTAGAAAGAGAAGGGGGGAAAAGCAGCCAAAGTCAAGAAAAAAAGGAAATAATAAAAATTAGAGCTGACTTGAATGAATTGAAAATAAAAAGACTGTACAAAAAATGAATACAACAAAGAGCTGGTCCTTTAAAAAGATTAACAAAATTGACAAAAACCGCCAAACCGGTTTGGCTCAGTGGATAGAGCGTCGGCCTGCGGACTCAAGGGTCCCGGGTTCGATTCCGGTCAAGGACATGTACCTTGGTTGCAGGCACATCCCCACTGGGGGGCGTGCAGGAGGCAGCTGATCGATGTTTCTCTCTCATGGACATTTCTAACTCTCTATCCCTCTCCCTTCTTCTCTGTAAAAAAAAAAAAAATCAATAAAATATATTTTTAAAAAAATTAACAAAAGCCTTGGCTAGACTCACGAAGGAAAAAAGACCAAAGATGCAAATGGACAAAATCATAAATGAAAAAGATGTTACCACAAATATCACAAAAATACAAAGGATCATAATAGAATACTATGAAAGATGAACTGCCACCAAATTCAATAACCTAGAAGAAATGGATAATTTCCCAGAAACATATAATCTTCCTAGACTGAATACAAAGAACTGGAAAATCTAATAGATCAATTGCCAGTGAGAAAATTTAGACCATCAGAAACCTCTCAAAAAGTAAAAGCCCAAGACCAGATGGTTTCATTAGTGAATTCTAACAAACATTCAAAGATACCTATTCTTATCAAACTCTTCCAAAAAACTGAGAAGAGGCAATACTTCCTAACACATTTTATGAGGCCAACATAACCCTGACACTAAAACCTGGCAAAGATAACAAAAACAGAAAACTGAAAATATATGTTGGATGAATACAGATGTAAAATCTTAAACAAAATACTAGCAAATAGCCCTGCCCAGTGTAGCTAAGTGATTAGAGCAGTGGTTCTTAACCTTCTGGCCCTTTAAAACAGTCCTCATGTTGTGACCCCCAACCATAAAATTATTTTCGTTGCTACTTCATAACTGTAATTTTGCTACTGTTATGAATCATAATGTAAATATCTGATACACAGGATGGTCTTAGGTGACCCCTGTGAAAGGATCGTTCGACTGCCAAAGGGGTCGTGACCCACAGGTTGAGAACTGCTGGATTAGAGTGTCAGCATGTGCACTGAAGGTTGCAGGTTCAGTTCCCAGCCCTGGTTGGGGCACATGAGAGAGGCAACCAATTGATGTATCTCTCTCTTTCTCTCATTCTATCCTCCCCTCCCTCACTCCCTTCCGCTCTCTCTAGAAAGCAATGGAAAAACATCCTCCAGTAAGGATTAACAACAAAAACAAACCAACTAGCAAATCAAATACTTAAAAAAACCCCAACACATCCCAAACAAGAGGATTCGTTCCAGGGGCACAAGGGTAGGTTCAACACACACAAATCGATCAATGCAATATACCACATCAACAAAACAAAAAATAAAATCATATATCTTATCAATAGATACAGAAAAAGCTTTTAATAAGATACAACATTTTTATGATTAAAACACTAAATAATAATAGATATAGAAGCACAGGCTGTATATGACAAACCCTTGACTAAAATCATACTCACTGGTGAAAAAACGAAAAGATGTTCCTCTAACCTCAGGAACAAGACAAGGATGTCCACTTTCACCACTCTTATTCAAAACAGGACTGGAAGATGAGAGAACCAAAATGACAGGGTAGGTAAATGCTGGGACTCGCTGTCTCCCACAACCACATCAAAATTACAACTAAGTACAGAACAACCATCATTCAAAACTGCCCGAAAGCTGGCTGAATGGAACTCCTAAAACTAGAGAAGTAAAGAGAGCACATCGAAACTGGTAGGAGGGGCCGAGGCGTGGGATGGGCTGGTCTGACACCCATCTGTGCCATTTTTCTTAATCTGAAAGGAAATTGTCTCTGCAGAGTCCACTCAGGAGGAACAAGGGGTCCTAGCCCCACACCCAACCCCCAGCCCAGGGTCCTAGAGCTGGGAAGAGAAGGCCCCATAACTACTGTCTGTAAAAACCAGAGCGGATTGTGGCTGAGTGATACAGAGGCTGCCAGAGATTCAGGTATTCCTTGTAAAGGGCCAGCGCACAAACTTACATGGTCCCACTTCCTCTGAGCTCCAGCGCTGGGCGTCTGGCTGTGGCTCTGGGAAACCCAGGGACGTATGGAGAGGAATTGGATTGTCTAGCATTGAGGCAGGAAATTCCAGAGCAGGGGCTAAAGTGCTAGAGGTATATTTCCGCTGTGGGGTGTGTCCTCTGAATAGTTTGGGGTCTAAACCCCAAGCCAGGGTCCACAGAACAGAGCATCAGAACCAGGAAAGGCGCCCACATAACATTTGGCTGTGAAAAAGCAGCGGGGCTTCTTCTGTCAGGGAGAGACAGCTGGAAATGCAGGCACCCTCCTAAAGGGTCAACATACAAAATGTTGTTTGCAGCTACTCACCCTGGGCTCTGATGGAGAGAGGGCAGAGAGGTCTAGAACTGCATGAGGAGTCTCTGGTGGTGGCTCTGGGGAGAGAGCTGAGAGGTCAGCCAGCAGGATCCCTACGCTGAGTCATTCTCCCATACTGCAGAAGCCATCTTTCCCAAGCAGAGCATTCCCCTCTATGTAGCATCAGCTTGGGTAAAGCAACAGCCCCCCTGTTGGAATCCCTCTCAACACACCCTGTTGAGCTAAGCCCCTGTGGACAAGTGCAGCTGGTGGCTCTTTAAGTGACTGAGCCTAACAGACAGCTTGCAGGCAGAAGCAAATCTCTGGGTACCTTGAGACATTTGCTGATGTGGCCCTGTGCCCAGTGCTAATAACAGATCTTGGTGCACAGCTTGGTCCTTTCCACACTCACCTAGCCCCAGCAGAGGGAGCCACAAGCTAATAGCTCCAAACTGGTTACCCACAGCCATTCTGAGACAATGTCTGACATTGGCCTGCACCAGAGTCCCTTCAAAGAGGCCCAGAACCAACAAACCCAGTGGCAAGCTTCAGACCAAAGCAGCATATCCCAGGGAGATCTCTGCAGGCATCAAACCCTGCCCAGGTGAATTTGCTTCATGTGATCAGCACCTGCACAATAGCTTGCACACTGTGTTGGGGGCTAAGCCCCTCTGTCAGCCAGCCTGAGGGTTGATCCAATGCACAAACAGGCCAATAGCAATCAAGACTCAATTACAATAGGAGGGCCCACATAACATACAAAAAAGACATTCTTAGAGCACCCAGCTCAGGTGATCAGGGAGATTGTGCCACTGGGTTGCATAGGTCACCTATTACATAAGGCCATTCTACCAAGACTGGGAGTCATAGCAGATCCACCTAGTTCATAGAAACAAACAGGCAGCCAAAATGGGGAGATGAAAGAAATAGTCCCCAAATTAACGAACAATGGAATTCTCCAGTAGAGCTAAATGAAATGGAGGTAAGGTACTTATGAGATATAGACTTCAGAATGATTATGAGGATGCTCAAAAGTATGAAAAAGGACATAGAAACCACAAAAATGGACCAGTGAGAAATGAAGAATGCAGTATCTGAAATAAAGAATACACTGGAAGGAATAAACTGTAGGCTCGATGAAGCAGAGGATGAATTCAGCAATTTGGAAGACAAGGTAGAACAAAAAGTACCTAATCAGAGCAGCAAAAATAAAAAAGAATTAAAAAGAATGAGTTTATTTTAAAGACCTTTCGGACAACATGAAACGAATAACATCCATGTCATAGGTGTATCAGAAGAAGCAGCAAGGGATGAAGAACCTATTAGAATAATGAAAACTTTCATAACCTGGTGAAAAAAGAGATATACAAGTCCAGGAAATGCAGAGTCCCAAGCAAGATGGACCTGAAGATGCCCACACCAAGATATATCATAATTAAAGGCCAAAAGTAAAAGACAAGAAGAAAATTTAAAAGCTGAAAGAGAAAGGAAGTCAGTTACCTACAAGGTAACTCCCATAACACTGTCAGCTGATTTTTCAATAGAAATGTTTCAGGCCAGAAGGGATTGGCATAAAATATTCAAAGTGATGAATAGCAAGAGCCTAAATCCAAGGCTACTTTACCCAGCAAAAGTATCATTTAAAATTGAAGAAGAAATGGAAGAAAGAGGAAGAAGAAAGAAAAGGAGGAGGAAGATGAGGAAGAGAAAGAGAAGAAAGTTAAAAAAATAAAATGGCAATAAATACAATACTCATTTTAAATGTAAATGGATTAAAGGTTTCAATAAAAAGACATAAGGCAGCTGAATGGATAAGAAAACAAAACCCATGTATATACTGTCTTTAAGAGACCCACCTCAGAATGAGATACACAGACTAAAGGTAAAGGGATGGAAAAGATATTTCATGAAAATATAAAGGAAATAAAAGCTGAAGTACTAATTCTTTTTAAAAATATATATTTTTTCATTTCAGAGAGGAAGAGGAAAGGAGAGACTACAATGATGAGAGAGAACCATTGATCGGTGGCCTCCATGCCCTCTGCTGGGGACCTAGCCCACAACTCAGGCATGTGCCCTGACTAGGAATGGAACCTTGACCTCTTGGTTCATAGGTCAATGCTCAATCACTAAGCCACACCAGCCAGGCTAAAATTAATCAGATCTATTTTTCAATCTTTAGGTAAAAGTAACCAATCAACTTATCCTTCCCACAATATTGAATTTCTTTATTACCACTTTACTGTTTTAAAACTGGCAACTTTATTTTAGAACTAGAGGTCCGGTGCACAAAAATTCGTGCTCTGGGGTAGGGAGGTGGTCCCTCAGCCCGGCCTGCCCCCTCACAGTCTGAGAGCCCTCACGGTATGTCCTACTGATGGCTGAATGTCCTACTGATGCTCCCATGGGGAGCAGGCCTAAGCCGCAGTCTGGCCTCCCTCTGTGGAAGGCAACAGGGCCGATCAGGGGAAGGTGCCGCCCCATCACCCTGCTGCTGCTGCTGCCTCTGGCTTCTCTCTGCGGGAGGCAACTGGGCCCAGCAGAGGAAGACGCTGCGCCGCCTCTGGCCTACCTCTGCGGGAGGCGACTGGGCCCATCAGAGGAAGGCTGCCATTACCGGCCACCAGGGCTGCTGGCCCTTGGCCCTCAAAGCCTGCCGGGTGGGGGGCGATCTGGGGCCAGGGCTGTGGGAGGTTGAGGCATAGCAGGTTGCACCCCTGCTATGGGTGCAGCCTCTGTGGAAGGGGCAGCACTGGGACAAGGGCCGTGCAGCCCCCTCTTCGAAAGGGGCCACTGCCTCTCCCGCGCCGCCTCTGCGAAAGGGGCCTGGCGCTGGACTGGCCCGTGCCGAGGCCTCTCCTGCGCCACCTCTGCAAAAGGGGCTGCGGGGCTGGACCGGCAGGTGCCGCCTCTGTGAGAGGAGCCACAGGGCTGGACCAGCTCATGCTGCCACCTCTCCCATGCCGCCAGCCCTCAGCCCTCGCAGCTTTGTCCAGAAGGACATCCGGAAGATGTCCCATCTATCCGGTCTAATTAGCATATTGCCCTTTTATTAGTATAGATACCATCTCCTATAAGACATTTATGTTTTTTTGTTTGTTTGGGTAGGAGAACCCATCAAAGTGGATACTCCATAACTCTTTAGTTAAAAAATTGGCTCAAGTCATATTTTTAGCCCAGAACTTTTTTGGTTGTACTTTCATAGAAAATAATGTCAAACATTAGTTTTGTGAGTGTGAAAGTGCCTTCTACCTTTTGAATATGATTTTTAGTGCTATCTTAATATTTATAAAGAATGTAGAATATACCTTTAAATTTGACTCTCTCAGAATAGAGATATGCTTTAAAGTTTTAATTTGCTCAATATTGGCTCAGAAATTTCAAAGGGATTTTCCTTAACATTAATTTAACTTTTTTTGTAGCTATAAACTCATCATTTTAACATCTGGCTTTTCTGTTATTCTATTTCTGAATAATAATAAAACACGATACTATTTCATTTGGATGATATTGATATAGACACACTTAACCGAGAAATTTTCAAATCCACCTGCCACCAACCATGAACCCCAAAAAAGCATAGGCATTTTTTGACTATCACTTGCAATATACTAAAACATTCAATAACTGTTATTTGCTCATTACATAAAAAATTTTTAACAAAATTTTATTCAAAGTATTTTGAAAATCATATTCAAAGCACAAATTAGACCATAATAACAATGCTGCATAGATAGTGGTATACAAGTTCCCTGATGCTTAGTGACTTCCTCCTAACTAAAACTAGTTTGCAAGTCACCAGATAAAAAATGGTAGGGGCATTATTCCGTCTCTCTGAGGTTGGAAAAATGGCTTTGATGGTGAGAAGTGACACCATTTAAACATCAAAGATTAGATTATACCCCAACTTAACTATATTCCCTTTTGGTTATTTCCCAGAGATAAAACTTTAGAATGTAAGGATTACTAGAAGGAAATAGAAGATAAATGACCTCTTGGAAGATATCCTGACCAGTGCTTGCTTTAATGAGACAAAACACTGAAAAAAGTTTTAAAGATTACAACCTCACCATTATGCTTAAGTAAAATTGTTAATATAAATATATTTTTACATAATATCTTACAAGAAAAAATGTTTCCAATCCTTTCACCTTCAGTAAAAAAAAAAAAGTTATCACTAATGGAGATTTGAAAAATAATTTTCATAGTGGAACTTTATAGAGATTGAAATAATTTCTAGAAAATTGCAAATAGTCTAAATCAATAAGAAACTGCTAAATTTATAAGATTACTTTTTGAAAAGGAAGACAACTTATCTGGAAGAAATTTATAGCTGAAAACGTTGTTCATTAGAAAGCATGGTTACCCTGAAAAGACTCTTAAAATTGCCAGTACTTTCATAGGCCCCCAACAATTCACAAAGGAGCAACTTTTAGGCTCTAGAGCAGCCGTGGGCAAACTACAGTCCACGGGCCGGATCCGGCCCGTTTGAAATGAATAAAACTAAAAAAAAAAAAAGACCGTACTCTTTTATGTAATGATGTTTACTTTGAATTTATATTAGTTCACACAAACACTCCATCCATGCTTTTGTTTTGGCCCTCTTGTCCAGTCTAAGAACCCATTGTGGCCCTCGAGTCAAAAAGTTTGCCCACCCCTGCTCTAGAGTTTAGCCTCTTAGTTACCTACATAATTTTTTTTTTTTAATCTAAACAGTAATTTGTGCTAGAACACAACCAAGGCATCTGAATGTAATGAACAAAAGCAAATTTTGCATGCATTTCAGGTAGACTTTTTTTCTTTCCTAAGAAAGAGTTTGTAATTTTTCAAATGGTCTTGGACACAAACCTACTGTTCACAAAAAAAAATCTTTTGTATGCAAATTCTGTTTCCTTATAATAGTAAACATCCTGGTCTATGCCTAGAAAATAAGGCATGAGTAATTAATTCTTCATTAATTCTTCACTGCAGAGCATAGACAAGTGTTTTCTTTCTAATGCAAACATCTCAAAGTGCACTGTTATTTTTATATCTCATGCATTCACAGTCAGAATTTTCTGAATCTCTACATACTTTTAGTATAAAAGAATGTTTATTCCCAACTACTTACATACCATAATTACTTGAAAAAAAGACAAAGTGAGAGCAGCTACAGAAGTAACAGGATATTTTTCACAAATAAGAATATAATGTACAAAAACTGGCAAACAAGTGATAACTTGTAGTATGACCTCTTATAATAATATTCTCCTTTGGTTTTCAAACTAAGATTTGACAAGTTTAAAGCCCTGTCCTGTGTCCAGCACAGTAGGAAGAAACCAACTCATTTTTAATCTTTTCAAGCACCTAAAACAACTTTGGCAGATCCATAAAAGGTTCAGACCACACAACCAATTTGCCAAGTGTACCAGTGGATATGTAATACGAGGAAAGTGCAACATCCAGTGCTTGGCCACGTCACTTCCCGTTGGCAAATGCAGAGTGTAGTCGCTCCACTGCTTCGACACACCATACACTGCTTTCACTTTGCGTCCCTTTTCAGTCCAGCAGATGCTATTATTGGAGTTGCAGTTATATTCTACCCAGTCTTTTGTAAAGTCACCCAGCTGTGGTGGGTCGGCTTCTTCAATATCTATTGTCTTCATCAACTCTGCTCCTTGCACTGCAATATACTGGTCACTTATTTTTCTTACTTCTTTCACCCAAGGGGTTGAATTCTCACTGTCTAATATAATAATAAGTCGAGAACAGAAGGAACCATTCTTTTCTCTCCACCACTCTAAAAGTGTGTCCAGGCGTAGTATGTCTCCACCTATAAACAAAAGAAAATTCAATAAGTAATTTCTGAATACTCTCAATAAGAATACCCTTCTGTCCTAAGTGTATTTTCTTTAAATTTTGGAAATTAAATATGTGAGTAGAAAAACAGAGCCTTCCTTTCAAAGTATTTCCTCAGAAGATTTTTTTTTAAAAAACTTTCAACTTCAGGTTAAAAAAACGACAACTGAAAAAAAAAATCATCCTTGTTACTCACATAAAAAAATGGGATATGTTAATTTTGTTAACCAATGTCAACCCAATATATTCAATTAAAAAATTTGTTTAAATGGGATATACTATAATAAATTTAAAAAAGTATTTCTCTGGCCAGTTTGAGCATCGGCCTGCAGACCCAAGGGTCTCGGGTTTGATTCCCAGTCAAAGGCACATACCTCAGTTGCAGGCTCGATACCTGGCCCCAGTTGGGACCTGATGGAAGGCAATCAATCGATGTCTCTCTCTCACATCCATGTTTCTCTCTCTCTCTCTCTGTTCCCCTCCTTCCTCCCCTCTATTATCTCTAAAAAAAAAAAAAAAAAAAAAAAAAAAAAAAAAAAAAAATCAATGGAAAAATATATCCTCGGGTGAGAATAAATGCAATCTTACTTTAAAAAATTATTTTATAAAGTTAAATTTGTTGAAAAAATTAAAGGAAAGCTTATATTCTTCTACATCAAAAACAGCAAATATGGCTTGTGGTCCAAATCTTGCCCATTACCTGTCCTGGTATAGCTGAGAGCTGAGGACTGATTTTACATGGTTGAAAAAAATAAAAAACAAACAGTATTTTGTGACATGGGAAAATTATATGAAATTTACATTTCATATAATTGTTTCCGTAAATAAACTCATTTGCATTCTGTCTATGGCTGCTTTTTTTTCCCTTTTTAATCTTCATTTGAGGATATTTTCAACTACAGCAGCAGAGCTGAGTGGTTCCAACAACACAGATCTTATGGCCCACAAAGCCAAAACTATGTGGCCCTTTACACAAAAAATTTGCCAATCCTGTTGTGCACCACTGATAAAATAATGTTACCTATCCTCGTACGCAGGTACCTACTAGAGGAAGGAGAAACTCTTCCTCCCTGTACCAAGAATGAATTTAGAATGAATCTATTTATTTATTTATTTTTAAAATATATTTTATTGATTTTTTACAGAGAGGAAGGGAGAGAGATAGTTAGAAACATCGATGAGAGAGAAGCATCGATCAGCTGCCTCCTGCACATCTCCTACTGGGGATGTGCCCGCAACCCAGGTACATGCCCTTCACCGGAATCGAACCTGGGGACCCTTCAGTCCGCAGGCCGACGCTCCATCCACTGAGCCAAACCAGTTTTGGCTAGAATGAATTTATTTTTAAATCAGTTTTATACATGAAAAACAATAAATGATTAAAAATAGTTTACTCAGAAAGCTCTAAAGTAAATAAATTTGACCTACAAACCTATCTTATAGTTAGTAGGCTTTCCATCTGGTTCATTGTGGATAGTTTCTTTTGCATTAACTTTGATTTTTAAATGTTACATTAAAATATTATTTTGATTATTTGGTTTTTGGCACCTTCTTAAATTTCATGGCCAAGACAATTGCCATCTTTACCTCTCCCTAGTCCTGGCTCTGTCTCAACTGTACACTGATAAAATCATCTAATGCTAGATATTTATCCTAAGGAAAGAGTAGATATTGGGCAAAAAATTACATATAATGATTTCCTTCCCTTTGCTATCCAAAATAGTGTGAAATATGAAACAACCAGGGGAATGGAAATAAATTATGGTAAAACCTAATGAGGGAAAGGGAACTTTATAGTAAAATGGTATTTATTAAGAAATTTTAATGAAGAGAAAAGTATCTGTGCAATTAGGATAAAAAGTATGACACAGAAGTGTATCTATAAAAATAACAGCAGAGGTTATTGCTGGGTGGTTGGATTTCAGGTGGTTTTGCTATATTTTTTTATATTTTCCAATTATTTTTTACATTGTGTATGTTACTTTTATAATTAGAAAAATGTTTTAACATGCTACAATACACTTTTAGTTGTAAATTCTCACCTGAGGATATTTTTTCCATTGCTTTTTCAGAAAGAGTGAAAGGAAGGGGAGAGAGAGAGAGAGAGAAATATCAATGTGAGAGATACATCAACTGGTTGCCTCCTGCAT
Organism: Myotis yumanensis; assembly: GCF_028538775.1. NCBI lineage: Eukaryota > Metazoa > Chordata > Mammalia > Chiroptera > Vespertilionidae > Myotis > Myotis yumanensis. The sequence continues at coordinate 7,139,232 of NW_027223760.1, forward strand.
GCACCCTGATAGGGGGTGGGATATGAACCGACAGCCCAAATATGTGCCCTTGACGGGAAATCAAACCCGTGACCCTTTGGTGTGTGGGGGCCGGTGCTCTAACCACTGAACCACACTTCCATAGGGCATACATACTTCCTGAAGATATATATTTTTAAAATGGTGAAATGCTAACTTTTCATTACTGCTAATTCTATTACATTTCTCTAGAGACCAGAGGATAACATAGATTTCAGGAGCTATTATACAAATTCCATCTGCCACAAAGCATCACTAATTTGCCTTTTACAACTATTTCAATAACTATTCTTCAGCACATTCTACACTAAGTCTCTTATATATATGCTCTTTAAATATCAACAAGAGACCTAACGCAGCATTAAAATCTTTTAAACGATGTCTGTCTCTTCTGTTTTGGTTTGCTCTGCTTTCTCCTATGAATTGGAGAAAATTCATTTGGCTTTTGGCCCAGATACAAAGTATTTAACATTTATCTTAGATAACAGCCATCTCATGCAGTTCAAGTAATTGAGAGTGCATTATAAAGGCTTTGTTTGTCTGTGATAAAGTACTTTACAGATTATCTACATATTTTTCATTTACAAAGTAGGTAAAAGTAGGTTACAGTTGTTCCTATGGGAAATAATCTACACTAATAAAAGAGAAACATGGTAATTAGCGTACGACCGGTACCCTTTTCATTGGCTAATCAGTGAGTATATGCAAATTAACTGTCAGCCAAGATGTCGGCCGGCAGCCAGGCAGCTGGAAGCAAACATGAGGCTTGCTTGCTCCAGTGATTGCAGACTCCAACGTTCCCCGCCTGCGCTGCTGGCCTCTGAGCTGGCAGTTTGAAACTTTGTAACAAATATAGAAGCTAAACAAAACCGCAGGGATCTCAGAGCTGGAGTTATACATTGTTTCAATTATAGAACGCAAACAAACCAGCAGCAGAAGCCTCAGAGCTAGAGCCAGAGCTAAAGCTGGCCCAGAATAAAAAAGAAAAAAAAGAAAAAAAGGAGCGGTTGGGAGCTTCAGTGAATCGCCAGCCTTAAGGCAGCCCTCAGCCCCTCACCCAGACTGGCCAGGCACCCCAGTGGGGACCCCCACCCTGAAGGGTGTGTGACTAGCTGCAGCCATCATCCCCTCATCCAGGCTGGCCAGGCACCCCAGTGGGGACCACCACCCTGATCCAGGACACCCTTCAGGGCAAACCAGCTGGCCCCCAGGCCTCTATCCTATATAGTAAAAGGGTAATATGCCTCCCAGCACCGGGATCAGCGGAGCAGCGAGGCCTCCTGGCACCGGATCAGCGTGACACCCTGATCGCCCTGCGGCTCTGTGTGTGACAGGGGGCGGGGCCACAACCTCCCTATCCGCCCTGCTCTGTGTGTGACAGGGTGCGGCGTCCCAACCCCCTGATCAGCCCTGCTCTGTGTATGACAGGGTGTGGTGCCCCAACCCCCCCCACCCCTCCACAGGCCCTGCTCTGTGTGTGACAGGGTAGAGCCATAACCTCCCCATCAGCCCTGCCCTGAATGTGACAGTGGCGGTGCCCCAACCCCCTGATCAGCCGTGCTCTGTGGGTGATAGAGGGCAGCGCCCCAACCCCCCCGCCCCCGGACGGGCCCTGCTCTGTGTGTGATGGGGTAGAGCCATAACCTCCCCATTGGCCCTGCCCTGAGTGTGACAGTGGCGGTGCCCCAACCCCCTGATCGGCCCTGCTCTGTGGGAGATAGAGGGCGGTGCCCCAACCCCCTGATCCGCCCTGCTCTGAGTGTGACAGGGGGCGGTGCCCTAACTCCCCTATCGGCCCTACTCTGTGAGTGACAGGGGGGAGCTCCTCAACCCCCTGATTGGCCCTGCTCTGTGCGTGACAGGGGGTGGCGCTGCAACCTCCCCATCGACCCTGCCTTGAGTGTGACAGGGGGTGGTGCCCTAACCCCTCAATCGGCCCCACCCTGAGCGTGACTGAGGGTGGCATCGCAACCTCCCAATCCGCCCTGCTCTGTGCATGACAGGGGGCAGCGCCCCAACTCCCCAATCAGCCCTGCTCTGAGCCCAACCAGGGGCTGCACCTAGGGATTGGGCCTGCCCTCTGCCACCTGGGAGCAGGCCTGAGCCAGCAGGTCGTTATCTCCCGAGGGGTCCCAGACTGCGAGAGGGCACAGGCCAGGCTGAGGGACCCCCCCCTCCCCCTCCGAGTGCACAAATTTTTGTGCACCGGGCCTCTAGTATGATAATAATAATACAAGAATAAACTCTTGTGTTTCAAGTACTTACAACTGCAAACCTACTTTTGCCAAACCCAGTATTTCTGTCTCTCATCACAGCCATCATTGTTTTGTACCCTCAAGCCACAAAGCAAAAATACCAGGTTCCGTATTAGGAAACCCCATAAATGTAAGAGGACTACATATTCTAAGAAATACTGAGAGTAAAAGCATGGGATAAAGGGCAAATACAGATTCTCTTTCTCACAGTGATATTTAGTTCTGGACTTGCTCTTAACTTGTTAACTCAAGTAAAGTTACGATGTTTCTATTTTAAAGATTTTTAGACAGTAACAATTACAAAGTTCTCAGAGCTTGGAGCTTGTTGTCACTGGTTTAGATTGGATTACAGCATCATCTTCAGAGCAGTTTTCAATACTATCTCTGAGGCAGAATCAGCCTTTGAGGGCAGGCTAGTGCAGGCTGGGACAGGCTGGGGCAGGCTAGGTCAGGAACCGACTGAAAAGAGGACTCAGCCTCTGGGCCTGGTTACCAGCAAGGGGGCCAGATGCCTCAGGCCTTGCGAGTACACAGTTGCTGAATTATGAGGAGGACTGCTATGTCTCTCCATTGTTTTTTGTTTTGCTTTTTTACTTTTTATAATAAAGTCTCTGACACAGAGAGTTACACATTCTGTCTATGGCTGCTTTTCTTATTTGGAACAAATCGTGGCTAATAGAGGCATTCCACAACTGTCAACTTATTGGTGACATACTTGAAAAAAATATAAAGATAATATTCCAGAATGCTACTTCTAGACATTTACTTATTATAAACTCCTATTTTAGCATTTTTAACTCTTCAAATTATTCCTGATAGTGAATAAAAATTTAACAAGATAGTGTGTGCGCGCGCGCGCGCGCGCACACACACACACACACACACACACAATTTATCTTGGTGTCCAAGGAAAAGTAAATGCTGATTTAAATACTAGTAAACTGAAAATCTAAAATTTATTTCCAAAGCAATCTTTTAAAAAATACCTGAAATAAACTTTAAGATTAAAAAATATGTTTATATTAATAAATTCTTCACCTAAACAGCAAGCTTACTTTTAAGATTACTTTCTTATAAAACTTCAAAATAACTAAGGATTTATGCATGACCATCAAAATATGGCTTCCCCCCATTTAATTTGGAAATAGTTTATTATCATAAGCACTGCATTAATTTTTCAACAAATAATGTTTTTAGGTCTGAAATTCTATTTCTTTAAACATCTTTTGACTACAACTTTTTCTCTTGTGCTCTGAAGTACACAGAATGCTACTCTTTACCTGAAATTAAAGTAGCCATAAAGGTTAAAGAGTTGTTTTCTATTTTGAGTTATTAAAAAGGTAAGGTCAGGCCCTAGCTGGTTTGGCTCAGTGGATAGAGTGTCGGCCTGCGGACTGAAGGGTCCCAGGTTTGATTCCGGTCAATGGACATGCCTGGGTAGCACGTTCGATCTCCAGTGGGGAGCGTTCAGGAGGTGGCCAATTAGTGATTCTCTCTCATCATTGATGTTTCTGTCTCTCTCCCCCTCTCCCTTTCTCTCTGAGGTCAATAAAAATATTTATTTTAAAAAAAGTTAAGGTTAGGAAAATAATTTTATAAATTATATTCAAGTAGTTTTAATGTTGACTACCTTCTACATTCTAATGTTTTGAAATGGGCAAACCATGCTAACAAAAACATCTACTTAACCAGAATATGTCATTTCTCTACCTTCACGCTTTTTGTCTTTGGTGGCAACTTGGTACGATGGGAAAAAACATATTCTAGGAGTCAGGCAAATCTGGGCTTGAATCATGATTCCTCACTGATCAATAGTATGAGCAGCCCTAACCGGTTTGACTCAGTGGATAGAGCGTCAGCCTGCGGACTAAAGGGTCCCAGGTTTGATTCCGGTGAAGGGCATGTACCTGGGTTGCGGGCACATCCCCAGTAGGAGGTGTGCAAGAGGCAGCTGATCGATGCTTCTCTCTCATCCATGTTTCTAACTCTCTATCACTCTCCCTTCCTCTCTGTAAAAAATCAATAAAATATATATATTAAAAAAAAATGAAATAAATGGCTTCATACACCTGCCACTGTGAATGTAAAAAAAAAAAAAAAATAGTATGAGCAATAGATAAGTTATGTAACCACTTTTAGCTTTCATTTCATCCTTTGAAAAATTTAAGTGAAACAGTATTTACCTCAAAGGATTTCAAGTGAAGATTATTTCTAATGTGTATGAAATAGCAAGTATAGTAGCTGTGCTTCAAATGTGCCAATCAATAAATGTTAGTTTACCATTACTCCTAGGCACACATTGGATTGTTCAATTATTTATATACAGAAACAAAAACTACAAAAATATTTTTATGATAAAGTCTTGGTTACAAATCTGGTATGAAATTAGTGAGACCATGTGATTTAAAATCATCTCTACTTTAACATGGAGTTTGTTTTCTTCCTTCTAGAGTTCATGTATAGGCAGCTCTGCCTCTGTCTTTCTATAATACTTATGTTTATTATTTTTCTTTGATCTGAGTATCTGTTTCTACTTAGTTTAACTGTTTCATTTTTTGTTTGGGTCCTTGGTATACATGAAAACTATTTTATGAAAAAAAGCAGGATATAATTATACCTAAAAGAAGTATTTCTAATCTAAAGTAAGAAAATTACTTTTCCATGATTCATTCATTTTATCCATCTACCAATTACTTAAGAAACCCCTACTATGTGCCAGGCTCTGTTCCAGGTGCTGAGCAAATAATTCATAAGACAAAGCCCTTGACTTACAGGGTATCTATTCTAGTTGGTGAGAGCAGCAAACACATTTACAAATAATATAGAGAGATCTCATTTCTCACTTGGCAGGGAAATTTAATATCACCCTTTCATTTTATAGATGAGAGACTCGAAGCCAAAATAAGTTAAGTAACTTGCCTAAAATAACACTATTGCAGCAAATTATGACCAAGACCAAGGTCTTCTGACCTAAGTGCTTTTCCCACCATATCACATCACCTGCTGTTTAAAATTTTGTTGAGCTTTCTAGGATAAATAAAACTCTACATGTGAAAGTCTATGAAAGTCAGTATCCATAACATTAAGAGACTTAAAAGTATTAGTCAACTTAATCAGCTTCTGAAAAGTGTTACTGTATTTAATAATTCTCAAAACAATTTAAAGGGAAACTGATTTTAAGTATCACATCAAACAGATTTTTTTCTTCCAATAAGAGTAAGACATAATTCTCAAAACCTTTGGAGATTACTAAAATTATGCTATAGCCCTAGCCGGTTTGGCTCAGTGGATGGAGCATCGGCCTGCGGACTCAAGGGTCCCACGTTCGATTCCGGTCAAGGGCATGTACCTTGGTTGCAGGCACATCCCCAGTAGGGAGTGTGCAGGAGGCAGCTGATCGATGTTTCTCGCTCATCGATGTTTCTAACTCTCTGTCCCTCTCCCTTCCTCTCTGTAAAAAATCAATAAAAAAATATAAAATAAAATTATGCTATATAGGAATGCTAGACAAAAGAAAAAAGTTATATATACACTTGGTAAGCTGTAAAACAGAAAACAGAGAATTCTGAAAATGTAACGTTTCCCTATGAAGGACAAATTTCTACACCAGGTGCATTTCGTAACAGTGAAAGTGCCAGAGGTGACTTTACCTGCAAGAGCCCACTCTCCTGTACCATGGGTGTGCCCACTGTAATACAAAACATATGTATCGTGTCTAGGTCCATCCACAGTCCGAAGTTCAAGAAAAGCTTTCAGTTTGGAATGTAGAGTATCAAAAGACAGTCCACTTGTGGAATAGTCACACCCATAGGTCTCAATCATATGATGTGCAAAAAATCTTTGGATAGCATTGAGCATGCCAGTGGACCGCAAATTTAACTCCTGTACATGTTCTGGTGGAAGAAGTGCTGGCTGGCCATCAGGACTGAGAAGGAAAAAAAAAGATTATTTCAGTGTTTAAGAAACATTCATTCTATATCATATTTTTATCCTTTACTTATAAGTAATTATCTAAGAAGCATGATAGTTTCTGATAACTAAATGGCAGGATTTTTTAAAAAATCACCTTTTCTAAAATTCCTGGTGCTAAGAATTAAGCTTTGAAAATCAAAGCCTAGTTTCTAAAAATTTTATTTCTTATCAATAAACAATAACAAAACTAAAAGGTGGGATAATAATATACCTCTACATGTAGACAGCACTATACTCTTTGTTCTTATTTATATTTTCTCACCAAATGATTGGTAATGGACAAGACATTTTAAAAGCAAAATTATACTAACTTTACCCCCAATGTATTTCAAGAACATGGGTGGGGACTATAATAAAAACTTTTCTTTCTTGAGAAAAAAAATAAAGTATGAAAGCAATATTTTTAATTATATACTTATTTAATTCCTATATTGAAAAGGAGTTTATAAAGTGGTGTTCAAGTTTTACCAACCTAAGGTAATAAATTATAGAAGAAATTGCCTATTAGTAAATGGCATTTATAAATAATCATTAAAATTTAGTCAAACTGCCATATCCTACTAAATACTAATTGAAGACCTAGATCTGTTCTTGGAACAATTGTAAAATGACACTCTAGTAAAGATGATAAACCAAATCCTACAACTAGCAGAATCAAAATACTATCAATATTGAGAGAGGGGAAATCATTAATCCTATCTAGGAAAGGAATTTCAACCAGGAATTTTGAAAACTTTACATTTTGCTTCATGTATTATCAATAGCTTTCAAATACTTTAGTTTTCATTACAAGAATAAAACATTTTGTTCCATGCTTATTTAGGTAACGATTTAATGATCATAAAAAAGTAAAAGAAGAAATGTATAAACAAAAATTATAATGGAATAAAAATCTAAACATGTGCCCTAACCGGTTTGGCTCAGTGGATAGAGCATCGGCCTGCGGACTGAAGGGTCCCAGGTTCGATTCCGGTCAAGGGCATGTACCTTGGTTGCAGGCACATCCCCAGTAGGGGGTGTGCAGGAGGCAGCTGATCGATGCTTCTCTCTCATCGATGTTTCTAGCTCTCTATCCCTCTCCCTTTCTGTCTGTAAAATATCAATAAAATATATAAAAAAAACCAAAACAAAAACCTTTAACATGGAGGAAAATATATAATACAAATAGTCTATTTGGGGTTTTTATGTCAAATATTTGAAATTAGATAAATTTTTCACCCCAAGGAAAAGTATGATGAATTCTTGTTCATCAGAATTAATTAATGGCAAAGAACTCATTTTTTCTATTTCAAAGGTACTTAATTAAATAAAAATTAAAATGTGGCAATATTTATAGATTAAGACAGATCTACCATATATTTGGGATAAAAAATTTTGAAATAAAACTATATTAACTTACACATATTTATATACATACAAAAATATATTTGCATGTATACATATACACACATTTATATACACATACACACACACACACATTGACAATCTTTTGGATTCCTCGTATTTGTATGACATTCTCCAGTGGGCAGAGCATTTTTATATTCATATTCTCACTAGCTCTTCATAATATTCCTCTGAGATGGGCAGAATAGGTATTGTCATCTGCATTTAGATAAAGACACTGAAGTTCAGAGAAGTTATGACTTCCCTAAGGAAATACAGAACTAGGATTTAGGACTCTCAGGTCTAGTGTACATTCCATTATATTTTACCATGCTGTTTCACAGGACATTTTCTTAAAGAAAATATTATGATTCCTTAGAAAATTCATTCATACTTCCCGATTTCTAGCTAAAATATAACCTAGTCCAGCGGTTCTCAACCGGTGGGTCGTGACCCCTTTGGGGATCGAACGGCCCTTTCACAGGGGTCGAAAAGACCATCGGAAAACACATATATAATTACATTAAGATTCATAACAGTAGCAAAATTACAGTTACAAAAATAATTTTATAGTTGGGGGTCACCACAACATGAGAAACTGTCTTAAAAGGTCGCGGCATTAGGAAGGTTGAGAACCACTGACCTAATCACTTTTATAAAGAAATAAGCCGAAACCGGTTTGGCTCAGTGGATGGAGCGTCGACCTGCGGACTGAAGGGTCCCAGGTTCGATTCCGGTGAAGGGCATGTACCTGGGTTGCGGGCACATCCCCAGTAGGAGATGTGCAGGAGGCAGCTGATCGATGTTTCTCTCTCATCGATGTTTCTAACTCTCTATCCCTCTACCTTCCTCTCTGTAGAAAACCAATAAAATATATTAAAAAAAAAAAAAAGAAATAAAATAAATTGAACCCTGAAAATTATAATTTTACTGAGAGTAAAGGCTTTTAAACATTTGGGATAAATAAAAAATGTAACAGTAGTATATTTTTAAAATACTATAGTTTTTAAAAAATGTGCTATATTTTATATTTATCGTCATACAAATATTAAGAAAATATTAAGAGTCAAGTAGTTATTACTAATTACTACATTCTAGATTACTATACCTGCAGAAGTTGGTAGGAATCACAATAGCATATCCAACAGATGTTCCTCCTAAACAATTACCCAATTCATGGAAGAGCCCATGAGCCATGGATTCCAATGGCAAAACAATTAGAAACATGCTCAAGAAGATTCCATTTGTTGGCTAAAAGAAATTTAATACATCAAATTTACACAGTGTGAATGCACTTATGTGTGCATATGTATATATATTTACATACATCTATGCATATTTACTTACACTTTTGGCACCACTTCCAAAAATAATTAAAAGGATAATTATCTAAAAACAATTCTAAGTTGAAGCAGACAAGAATATATGGATAAGCAATGAACCCTAAATTTATCTCTAAGGTTGTTGAAGTCCTGGCAAAACAAATACAGCACATATATTTTTGAATTTGTCAGATAACATCCCACACAAAGTGAAAATACAAAAACAAAACAAAAACACAACCACTCTTGATATAAATTAGAAAAAAAACAGAAAACAAATCCTTTGCTGTTAAAACCCATCTGCCCAGCAAGGCTTGTGTGGCTCCGTGGCTGAGCATAGACTATAAACCAGGTCACAGTTTCATTCCCTGTTAGACACATGCCTGGGGTTCCAAGCTTGATCCCCAGTAGGGGGTGTGCAGAAAACAGCTGATCAATGATTCTCTCTCATCAGTGATGTTTCTATGTCTCCCTCATACTTCCTCTCTAAAATCAATTTTTAAAAATTTGCCATTTTATATATATAAAAAAATAAACCCATATGTCCTGAATCATTTTTCAAACATTTATTTTTTCAGAAAAGATACTTTAGAAAATGTTCTTTTTTTTATCCTGCGAAAAATGCAGAAATTAAGAAAATAAAATCTTAAAGAAAATTTAAGATCCTGAAACTATCAAAGTGAATTCCATTCTTATATTTAAACTTATAATATAGTCTTCCTTTGAAAAGCTTTAGACTCTCTATAGACTAAATTTAAAATTGTAAAAAAAAAAAAGTAAATAAAGGACATTTAAGCATCCAAAAAGAATAGAAAAAGGAGGCAGAAGATAATATTAAAAGGGGGAGACAAGATTAGGTAGTAACTGCAATAATGGAAAAGAAAATAATTAAAGGACCGTTTTTAGTGAAAAGAAAATGGAAGGACGACACTCAGTCCTGATCTGTATCTTTGCAATACTGATACTAGTCTACATTCTGTGTTGTTACTGCACATACTACACAATCATGGGCCTATGTGCATCAACACATTTTTCTGATACTAGAAGGTAGTTCATTTCATCAGAATTTAATAAAAAAATAGGAAGCTGATTCCCATAATGCATAAAATGCCTTACATCTGATACATTCTGTTATCAAATACATAAATTACACAGTACATGCCTAATTTAGAAACATTAAAAAATACAAATATTGGTGTTCTCCCTCCCAGGAGCTTGCTGGCACCTTTCCCTATCCCCTCAGGAGCGTCACCTTTACCTTCCTCACTTCTAAGCTCCAAGGGCCCTTCCTTGACCTCTGTAACTTGTTTCCTAAGCCCATTTATTCTACGAATTACTTCTTCTATCTGTGATTTTCCAAACAAATGTTCTCTGATAAAAATAAAATAATACAAATAAGTAAAAAAGACATGTCATTAAAATTACTCCAAGTACCATCATCCATACATAGGTACTTTTAAAAATATTTCCAACCTTCATGCAATTTATGTTTACAAATATATGTTTATGTATTTTTTTAAATCAAAGTGGGACTGATAATGTTCTGTAAACTTCATAATATATTGTAAGTCTATTAACATAGCTCTAAAAATATTTGTGAAGACCAAATGGCATTCCTATCACCTGATGAAATGTTAATTAGTTGAGTAGCTATTATTGGCATTTAGGTTCCTATTAATTTTCCATTATGCTTAACTAGAATAAGTATTTAGTTCTCTGATTAATTATATTAAATACCTTTGATCATTTGGGTTTCATATTTAGTGAAGTGCTAAGTACTTTGCCTACTTTTCCATGGGGCCACCTTTTAATTATTGATTTACAAGTTTGTTTTGCTCTCAACATATTTTAGATAAGAGTCTTTTGTTGGTTGTATTGTAAATACAGGCATAACGTAATTTATTGTGCTGCACAGATACTGAGTTTTTTGTTTTTTTTTTTTTCAAACTGAAGGTTTGTGGCAACAGTACATTTGAGTAAGTCTATCCGTGCCATTTTTTTTTTTTTTTAATTTGAGAGGATGTTTATTAAAGCTGGGACAGTGTGGAAAAGGAAGGGCTTAGGTAAGAAGAGGCAACAGAAGAGAGCCTGGGCGGGGCTGATTTGGCTCTATATAGATGTTATAGGAAAGAAATGAGCTACATGGGGCGCTTTGGCTCACGGAGAAGTCAGAGAAAAGGGGGTCTTGGAGACAGGATCATGGGGTTAGCCTGGGACAAGCTGTCGCTGCACATTGCTGTCCTGGTTGCAAGTCTCATGGGGACTCTTAAGAGTATGGGAGATGCACACCTGAGAGGGAAGAAAAACATGGGCATGCTCCTGGGAGGGAGAGAGTCTCAGTGCCATTTTTTCCAACAGCATTTGCTCGCTTCATGCTTCTGTGTCACATTTATGTAATTCACAATATTTCAAACTTTTTCATTATTATTATATTTGCTATTGTGATCTATGATAAATGATCTTTGATGTTACTGTTGTACTGGTTTCAGGTTGCCACCCATATAAGAGGGTGAACTTAATCAATAAATGTCATATGTGTTCTGATTGTTCCCCCATCTCTCTCCCTCTCCTGGGGCCTCCTATTTCCTGAGATACAACAATATTAAAATTAGCTCAATTAATAATTGCAAGTGTTCAAGTGAAGAAAAGAGTGCCATGTCTCTCACTTTAAATCAAAAGCTAGAAAATATTATGCTTAGTGAGGAAGGTATGTCAAAAGCTGTGACAGGCCAAGAGCTAGGCCTTTTGTGCCAGCCCAATCCAGAGGAAGGCCCTATTTCCTCAATTTAATGAAGGCTGAGAGGTGAAGAAGCTGCAGAAAGTTTGAAGCTAGCAGAGGTTGGTTCATAGGATTTAAGAAGCCATCTCCATAACATCAAAGTGTAAGGTGAAGCAACAAGTGCCAATGTAGAAGCTGCAGAAAGTTATCCAGAAAATCAAACTAAGATAATTAATGAAGGTGGCTTCACTAATCAGCAGATTTTCAATGTAGAAGAAACAACCTTTTATTGGAAGATGCCATTCAGGACTTCATAGCTACAGAGAAGTCAATTCCTGGCTTCAAAGAACAGGCCGACTCTCTTGTTAGGGCTGATTTTAAGTGGAAGTCAATGCTCAGTTTCCACCACCTCTCCCTCCAAAATCCTAAGGCCCTTAAGAATTGTGCTAAATCTACCTTGCCTGTGCTCCATAGTTGGAACAAGAAAGCCTGGACGACAGACCTATTGCTCAGCTAAAAAAACATCCCTTTCAAAACATCACTGCTCACTGGCATGCAACTGGTCACCCAAGAGCTCTGAGGGAGATGTACAATGAGATTAATGTTGCTTTCATGCCTGCCAACACAACATCTATTCTGCAGCCCACGGACCAAGAAGTCATTCTGGCTTTCAACTGTTATTATTCTAAGGCTATATAGCTGCTATAGATTGCGAATCCTCAGATGGATTCAGGCAAAGTAAATCGAAAACCTTCTGAAAAGGATTCACCATTCTAGATGCCATTAAGAAAATTCATGGGAAGAGGTCAAATATCAACATTAATAAGAATTGAAAGAGGTTGATTATAACCCTCATGAGTAACTTTGAGGGGTTCAAGATTTCGGTGGAGGCAGAACTAGAACAAATAATCCAAAAATGTGTATGCAACCATAAAGGACACAAAATAGTCACACAACCTTGAAACAGAATAACAAAGTTGTAAATATCATGCTACCTGATATCAAACTGTAATACAAAGCTATAGTAATCAAAACAGCATGGTACTGGCATAAAAACAGGCACATAGATCAATGAAACAGAACAGAGAGCCCAGAAATAATCCCACACGGATATGGTCAATTAATATATGGCAAAGGAGGCAAGAACATTCAATGGGGTATGGACAGTCTACACAATAAAATGGTGTTGGGCTCTTTCTGCCATCGCGGGTCATGTGGAGGCCTGCTGGAACAGGACTTTTACAACAACAAGTGTCTGAAAGGCCGTGGTCCAAGGCCATCAGCAGGGTCTATGGAACCAGAGGGAGCACGCAGCTCTTCTTAAAATTGAAGGTGTTTACCTATTAGAATGGCTATTATCAACGAGACAAGTAATAACAAGTACTAGAGAGTTGTGGCAAAAAAGTTGCTAATGGGAATGTAAAGCGGTAGCGCTAATATGAAAAACAGTATGGCAGTTCCTCAAAAAATTAAGAATATGATCTAGTGAGTCCTCTTTCAAAACATCTGAAAACATTTATTTGAAAAAGATACATGCACTCCTATGTTTCATTGCAGCATTGTTCACAGTGGCCAAGACATGGAAACAATGAAGTGTACTTTGATAGATGACTGGATAAAGAAGATGTGGTACATACATACAGTGGAATACTACTCAGCCATAAGAAAAGATGAAATACTGCCATTTGACACAAAATTGATGAACCTTGAGAATATCATGCTAAGTGAATTAAGTCAGGCAGAAAAAGTTAAGAACCATATGACTTCATTTACATGTGGGATAAAAACTGAAAGCAACAAACAAAAAAATACAACCAAACAAAAAACTTATAAACAAAGACAACAGTATGGTGATTACCAGAGGAAAGGGAGTTAGGGAAAAGTAAAGGGTGAAGAGGTCAAATATGTGGTGATGGAAGATGATCTGACTCTGGGTGGTGGAAACACAAAGCAATATACAGATCATGTGTCACAGAAATGTACACTTTAAACCTATATACTCTGATTAACCAATGTCACCCCAATAAACTTAATTTTTCAAAAATTAAAGGTGTTTACGCTCAAGATGAAACTCAATGCTATCTAGACAAGAAAGGTGTACAGGGCAAAGAACAAAAGGATTAAGTGCTCCAATCAAAAGACATATAGTAGCTGAACAAATAACAAAACAAGACCTTTATATATGCTGTCTACAAGAGACTCACTTCAGATCAGAAGAAAAACAGACTGAAAGTAAAAAGATGGAAAAGATATTTCATGGAAATTGAAACAAACAAAAAAGCATACTTATACCAGACCAAAACACAGGCTATACCAAGAGAGAAAGAATGACCCAGCAATTTCAATTTTGGTATTTATCTGAAGACACTAAATTAAAAAGTCATATGTACCCATATGTTCACTGCAGAATTATTTACAATAGCTATGATATGGAAGCAACCTAAGCGCCCATCATTAGATGAATGGATAAAGAAGTGATGCACACATACAATGGAATATAACTTACACATAAAAAAGAATGAAATCCTGCCATCTACAACAACATGAACAGACCTATACAATATTATACTAAGTGAAATACATCAAACAGAGAAAAACAAATGCTAGATGATTTCATTTATATGTGGAATATATATAAACAAAATAAATGAACAAGCAGAATAGAAACAGACTCATAGATACATAGAATAAACTGATGGTTGTCAGAAGGAGCAGGGGGTTAGGGAGCTAGGTAAAAAATGTGAAGGAATTAAGAAGTAGAAATTGGTAGATACAGAACAGTCATGGGGATGTAAAGTACAGCATAGGAAATATAGTCAATAATACTGTATATGGTGTCAGATTTATTGGGTTGATTACTTCATAAATTATATAAATGTCTAATCACTATGTTGTTCACCTAAAACTAATATCATATTGTAAGTCAACTGCAATCGAAAAAAAATTATTTTAAAGCATCTTTTTTGACCAAATGGTATCAAACTAGAAACCAATTACTTAAAAAAACTGAAAATAACAAACACGTAAAGGCTAAACAACTTGCTCATAAATAATCAACGAGTTAAGGAGGAAATTTAAAAAAATATCTTCAGATAAATGAAAATGGAAACACAATGACCCAAAATCTACGAAACACAGAAAAAGCAGTTCTGAGAGGGAAATTCATAGCAATTCAAGTCTACCTGAAGAAACAAAATATATCTCAAATAAACAGTCTTACCTTATACCAACAGTAATTAGAAAAAGAACAAACACAGCCCAAAGTTAGTAGAAGGAAGAAAATTAAAAAAAGATCAGAGTGGAAATAAATAAAATAGTAAAAATTAATAGAAAAGATCAATGAAACTAAGAGTTTGTAGTTTTAAATAAAGATAAAATTTATAAAACTTTAGCTAGACTCATCAAAATAAAAGGAACAAAATAAAATCAGTAATTACAACTCAAAACCAGAAATATAAAGGATCATAAGTGACTACTATGAACTATACACCAATAAATAGAAGAAACAGATAAATTACAAGAAACATACAATTTTCCAAGTCTGACTCAGGAAGAAACAAAAATCTGAGCAGACCAATTAGTAGTAACAAAATTGAATCAGTAATCAAAAAACGTCCAACAAACCAAAGTCCAGGACCAGATAGCTTCACAGGAGAATTATAGCAAGTATTTAAAGAAAATTAATACCTACCCTTCTTGAAACATTCTAGATAATTAAAGAGGAAGGAATACTTCCAAACTCATTCTATGAAGACAGCATTACCCTGATATCAACACAAGACAAAGACTACAAAATATATTACAGGCCAATATCCCTGATGAACATAGATGTAAACATTCTCACACATTAGCAAATCAAATTCAACAACATATTAAAAGGATCATACACTATGATCAAATGGGATTTATTCCAGAAATGTGAGAATGGTTCAATAGCTTCATGCAAATCATATCTGCATACTAACCAATGTAATACAACAATACATTAACAAAAAAAGGACAAAAATCATGATTATTTTAACATGCAAAAAAACACATTTGACAACATTCAACATCTATTTATGATTAAAACTCTCAACAAAATGGAAATGGAGGGAACATATCTCAACATAATAAAGATCATATATGATAAACTCACAGGTAGAATAACCTCAATGGTAAAAAGCTAAAAGTTTCCCCCCTAAAATCAGGAATAAGATAAGAATGCCTATTCATATCACTTTTGTTCAACATACTACTGAAATTCCTAGCCACAGCAATCAGACAAGAAAGTAAAATAAAAGACACTCAAAGTGGGAAGGAAGAGGTAAGACGGTCACTGTTCACAGATGACATGATTTATGTAGAAAACCCAAAGTGTCCACCAAAAAACTATCTCAGTAAATAAATTCAGTAAAGTTGCAGCATACAACATTAATATACAGATAGCAGTGGCATTTCTATACATCCATAATGTATAGAAAGAAAAATTAAGAAAACAAATCCCTTTACAATTGCATAAAAAAAAAAAAGCCTAGGAATAAATTTAACTAAGAAGGCAAAAGACCTAGACTCTAAAAACTGTAAGATGCTGAAGAAAGAAAATGAAGACAACACAAATGGTAGAATATACCATGCTCGTGGAATGGAAGAATTAATATCATTCAAACATCCTTATTACCCAGCAATCTATAGATTCAATGAACAAATAACCCTAAAATTTAAATGGAACCACAAAAGCAATCCTGATAAAGGACATAATTGAAGGTATCACTCTCCTGATCTCAAGCTGACTTCAGAACAGTATGCTACTGGCACAATGAAACAAAATAGAAAGCCCAGAAATTAACTCACACTTAAAGGTAAATTACTACAACACAAAAGGCAGCATTATACAGTTGGGAAAAGACAGTCTCTTGAATAAATGGTGTTGGCAAAACTGTACAGATTCATGTAAAAAAAAGCTGGACCATTTTCTTATACTATGTACAAAAATGAACTCAAAATAAAGACTTAAAGGTAATATGTGAAACCATTAAACTCCTAGAAGAAAACATAGGTAGTAAACTCTGAGAAGGGAGGAAGTGGTAGGAGAACTCTTGCTAGAGTTTCCCACATTATCCTCCATCATAACTACCACCACCACCATCACCATCAACATCCTGATAGTCCCTAGCACTATGATCATCATGATAGTCCCTAGCATTTGGCAAGTAAAGTGAGGAAGATATAATAGGGGCAACGCCCACAATGTTTACATCATTTGGTTGAATCCCACAGGCTCCCTTTTCTAGCCTACATTGACTAAAAAGCACCATACCCAGATAAATCTCCACATCTCCCTTCAAATATTCAAATCTAGAAATCATTCTGTAGCAACTAACTAGTGCAAAGCAGAAATAACCTTCCTTTATGCCCTACATCCCAACCTGAGCATTTGTCACTGTAATAATTGTTTGTTTACGTGCCTGTCTATTCCCCATCCTATTAGAGACTGTGTCTTCTTTAAGAACAGAGGCATTTCTTAGTCATCTTGAGGTCACACAGTATAGTACATGACATATAGCTCATTCAATAAATGTTCCATGAATGGAAGACTGGATTTATTAATACTGTAGATATAAACTCCGACCACACAGTTTAAATGTCTTTGGTAACATTCTGTGGACAGCAAATATACTGAGTTATTTTTTAAGTATATATATATCTTTTTATTGATTTCAGAGAGTAAGGGAGAGGGAGAGAGGAAGAGTGAGATAGAAACATCAATGATGAGAATCATGGATCAGCTGCCTCCTGCAGGCCCCCTACTGAGGATTGAGACCGTAACCCTGCCATGTGCCCTCGACTAGAATTGAACCTGGGACCCTTCAGTTCCCAGGCCAACACTCTATCCATGGCTAGGGCAACAGGAAATGTATTGTAAAACCTTTTTTCTTCCTTTCTTAGGAGAGCCTTTAATTTGTATTTAAGTACCTGATATGTCATGACACCACCTTTTATATAAAATCTTAAGAGAAATGGCTATGTAAAAGAAATGTGCTGTAGTGAGACCAGTAGACTACATAGAAGCTATGTAAACTGGTTTTGGCTATTACCAGTGACTCTGGATAAAAGTCTTCTCTGGCTTTCAGTTTCCTCATGTATAAAAAAGAAAGAACTGTCAGGCCAGTGTGGCTCAGTGGTTGAGTGTCGATCTATGAACGAGGAGGTCACAGTTCGATTCCCGGTCAGGGCACATGCCCTGGTTTTGGGCTCTATCCCCCATAAAGGGTATGCAGGAGGCAGCCGATCAATGATTCTGTTTCATCACTGATGTTTCTACCTCTCTCTCCTTCTCCCTTCCTCTCTGAAATCAATATTATACATATGTGTACACACACACACACACACACACACACAATTTTTAATGAAAGAATTAAGGTACAATCTCTAAACACCTTTCAAATGTTAATATTCTAAAAAATATTTAATCTTTGAGTACTTCATTCATTAATGAACAAGCAAAGGTGAGAGGCATGTCACATGTTGAGCGTGCCTAACATTTTGGTGCCTCTTTGCTAGAGATCAAACTAAATTATCCTATCAATGTTCATTTAGTACTTCAATTCCATGAACAAAATTGATTAAGTGCCATAAAAAAGAATCTCCTTTTGAAATCAAGAACTTGACCTTCCAATTCTAGTAATTCAACATTTAATCACACATCACAGGCACTGGCATAATAAACAAACTATAAGCTTACCTGCCAGGAAACTGCTCCCAAAACAGCTGTTGCAAGAAGACTAAAAAAAACTAACTGCTCTGAAATTAAGCAAAAATGGCGCATCCCTTTGGATGCCATGATTCTATCAAGGCTGTTGTTATCTACTCTGTGGGTAAAATATACTTTATGGCAGTCATTTAATTTGGTATGAAATCCCCAAAGAGTTAAAAGAAATATAATATGACAAAACAACCAGAAAATTCCAAAAATGGAAAAACCTGGTATTACAAAATACCAGAGATGAGTGTCTCTAAGTTTAAATGCTGAAAGAATAAAAAATGTAAGTTCAATCATTCCAGTGAAAACAACTGAAAGTCTTCTGCAAATTCTTCCGCGGTACAAAAAGGGTTTCCACCTCTCAGTCACTGAAAGTCCACTAAAATAAATGTCAAGGAAAGGATCAGTTATCAGGCAAATAAAAAAACATGCAAAAGCAACTGGATTTTGGGGAGTATCCAATGAGGAGAAAAATAATAAGACTACAAAAATAACTAAGTTTAAAATAGCTAGAAAAGACTTCATTCTTAGGTCAATAATCAGCATGGCCAAAGCTACAACCAGTAAAATGACACTGAGAGATTTTTCCACCAACATAATTGTGCTGGCAATGGCAAACCCAACAAGTTCCAGAAATTCAACTGTGGTTAGTAAAGTGGGCCGATGGTGGACATAACCAGAAATTCTCTCCACCAAAGCACATAATATCCTTAATATTATAGAAGTTAGAAGCAAATATTTAGTTGATTCTTCTTTCACATCATTTTTAAAGAATGAATTATCAAGAAAGCATAGGAGGCCAAGCAAGAATCCAAACCAAAGATTGGAGAGACTTAAACTTGCTACTTCCATTGAAAAATAATAATAGAGGATGCTGGCAATTCCAAGAACAAACAGACCAAGAATAAAAATTACCAAAAGTAAGTTATTTGCTGTTTTTTCCCATCTTACATAAAGACCTAAACATATAGCAACCAGTAAATTGATTCTGGCTAAATAGCCAAGATAACGCACTGAAGAATGCATGTTCACTTCTCTGTTTACTTCTTCCAGTCTTGTCATTGCTAAATAGAGGCAATGACTAAAGCAATAACGCAGTGATTTACACATGTAACTTGGCAATTTTGGCTTTCGCCCACGTTACAAAAATTAACTGCTTATATTTCCTTCAGCAAATCCCATGCATCTGTAACTTCTATTTCAGCATTTTCTCTGGTCGAATTTTTGTTTAGTGATCTAAAAAGAAGAAAAAAATATTTCAATGTTACTTTTATATAATTTATCTTTCACATGTAGCTTCTTCATTAAAAATAATGAATAAGTGAGAAATAAAGCTTATTCTGAAACCCAGTTTAAAATGTGACTTGCAAGTATCTTAATGGTAACTGTCTCTGGCTGAAAAATTCAGCAGTTTATCCAAACCAAAAAGGCTGTGCTCTCCACTCATCATATACTAGGATTGTATGACTAAATGAATATCAATGAAACTTTTTCCAGAAGTGGTGAGAAATTTGCCTAGTTAATTCTTATCCAATATCTCTTTTTTTCAACAACATGCAAATGTAAGACGTTCAGCTTAGCTTAGGTTGTAGCAGATAGGTTTGGCACAATGAAAAGCTACTCAGATCTTAAATAGAATGAGGGACTTCATCATTATCTCCAATTTGGAAAGTACCAGTATCCAATAACAGCAGTCATTGCTACCTGCCTAAAACCCTCTACATATTTTTACAAGGCAGTTCTAAAATGCAATAAAATCTTAATCTTTACATTGTTTAACAAACTTTCTAGAAGCAAAGTTTAACTATTAAAGTTATTCAGTCCCAAAAGCTGACCCATAATTCTCCTTGTACATTTACCTCTACTAAATTACTATGATTATCAACCTACTTTCCAAATCTAAGTATTATCTCCGTAGCAAACCAATTCCTGACCTTTGCAGTCAAAATTGAAAAGTTGGAATGTTGTATTTACTGTAGAGTAAATTAAGAAATCATGGGGGGAGGGGGGCAATGGGGGGATAAGGACACATATGTAATACCTTAATCAATAAAGAAAGAACAAAAAGTTATCATAAGGATTATTTGTTGACGGGCCAGATAATTATTTCAACTTTAAGTGCCACACAAGATGCACTTAAAACTTGACAGTGGTCACAAAATGGTCTAACTAGGGAATTCTTCGATTTTTCTAGTATACTGTTTCAGAAGAACTGATGCATTGGCTCATGGCCACACTGAATATCCAGAGAACTCAACCAGATAAAAACTCAAAAAGTAACGAGTTTGTGATCAGCTTATTTATAGTTTCTTTCTTTCTTTTCCTTTTGTGTTTTTGTTTGTTTGTTTTGGAGAGAGAGGAAGGGAAAGGGAGAGAGAAACATCTATGTCAGAGCAAACATGGGTCGGCTGTTTCCCATATGCCCCACAATGGGGATCCAGCTGAACCAGCAACCCCTCAGTGCATGGGACAACACCCAACCGACTCACACTGGCCAGGACTTATTTATACTTTCCTTCTTAAAAGCAGGACACTAAAAACAGACCCAACAGAAACATGAGATAACCTAGAATGAACCCTTAATTATCCATTTGACTGGAGAAGAATGTCACTGAGCGAGCACCTTAGGGTGTCTGGGAGTATTATTACCAATGAATTCATGCACCAGTGGGGTTCCTAGGCCTGGCCTGCGGGATTGGGCTGAAACCGGCTCTCCAACATCCCACGAGGGGTCCCTGATTGTGAGAGGGCGCAGGCCAGGCTGAGGGACCCCACCGGTGCACCATAAGGGCCAGGGAGGGACCAGGGGAGGGCTCCGGGGCGTGTCCGGCCCATCTCTCTCAGTCCTGATTGGCTGAACCCCAGCAGCAAGCTAACCTACTGGTCGGAGCGTCTGCCCCCTGGTGGTCAGTGCACAGCATAGTGAGCAGCTGAGCGGCCTTAGTATATCATTAGCATATTACATTTTGATTGGTTGAACGGCCAACCGGTCGACTGGACACTTAGCATATTAGGCTTTATTATATAGGATTTTACTTCTATATGTTCAACAAGTAGATTTTTTACAGCTAAATTGATTTAATTAAATAAGTTGTAACTGATTTTCCTCAATTATATTTTCATTCAATAATTTCTTAAGATTCTACACACATCTACAGAAAATATCTTCCACTAGTAAATTTTGGTTTTATCTTTTATTTAAGTATGAGAAACTGATAAAATATAGTCAGCATTGCACTTTTTAACATTATTTCTCTGTGTTATACAATCATTCAGCAAATACATTGGAATATATATTCTCAAAGGGTGAATAGTACAGTCTGGACTCAGATGACTGAACACTGCTAAAGGAAAAAAGATCACACACTAGGCTAAATGGTTACCACTCAACCACAAGCATCCTTCCCTGGTTCCCTGGTCAAAACTCTCTCCCTTCTGTGATTTTCCAAACCTCTCTTCCCTATTCTCAATCTCTGACTGCATTCTCACCAGATGACTTTGTCTCCAACAGAATAATCAGAAGGGATTTCACTTAAGTTTCCAACACCACAAACCCACCTCTACCTACATCTCCTAATACAAGGAAAGAAGGGTGTCCCTTCCGGATTGGAGGCGAAACCTCTGACATGCTCTGTATCCCGTCCCCTCTGCCTCTTCCACAATTTCAGACTCTCCTCTTTCTTCAAACTCCCACTCTTCTCTTATTCATCAGAACTTAAACATTTGCAAGGCTCTTTTCAGAAACACCACCAAAACAAAACACACCCCGAAACAACAAAACAACAATCCTCACTCGTTCCCATCTCCTCTTCTAAATTCAATCTTCTGTACTTTCGACAACTAATATTTGATTGTTTCACTTTTCACATCACTAAACTGTGGTTCCCTCCCCACAATAAACTGCTCTGCCGAGTACTAAAATGGCCAATAAATTCCTAAATCTTTGGAGGAAAAGGAGCCACATACTAAACCTCACAAGCTCAGGGAGGCCTGCATGGTGGCCTTACAGACTCAGAGACCTAAAGTAACCATAGAGGATGGTCTGAAATTAAAACTTTTTAACTAAAAGCAGTTTATAGTGGGGTAGTCAAGTCCCAGGCTGGAATCTTCCCCGACAAAGGTCAATTTTCATCTTAACTAACCCGTCTACTGTCTTTTTGCATCTATAACATACCTTTGGAATGTCAAACTAATTTCCTTTTTGCGGACACCTCAAAGCACAAAGTGGAGACCACAAACCCTCTTATTGTTACTGAGTTAATTGTTGACTGTTAACTATCCTGTACCCCCCTATGCAAAAGAATTATGTGTCTATCATTTTACTTTTTTTTTTATAATATATTTTATTGATTTTTTACAGAGAGGAAGGGAGAGAGATAGAGAGTTAGAAACATCGATCAGCTGCTTCCTGCACACTCCCTACTGGAGATGTGCCCGCAACCAAGGTACATGCCCTTGACCGGAATCGAACCCGGGACCTTTCAGTCCGCAGGCCGACACTCTATCCACTGAGCCAAACCGGTTACGGCTCATTTTACTTTTTATCCAATCCCAGAGGTTTCACCACTTTGCTTTCAATTCCTTCCCTAATCTAACACCAACAGATTTCATGTCTTCTCTTTTGATTGTAATGTATAAAATAAGATGCAAGACTGCCATTTTCCGGAGCATCTTCTCAATCCGTTGAGATTTGCTTCCCAGCAATTGCCGACAATTTGGTTCAAATAAACTCACAAAAATTCTCTACAGGTTTTAGTGTTTCTTACATTGACAAATTCAATGGGTGCTTTTCACTCATATGCTCCACATTCTTTGAACAACCTTTGACTCTATTGACTCCTCTCGCCTTCTGAAACCTGTCCTTCCTTTAGCTTCCAAAGGCCAGTCTCCAGATTTTCTTCCTAAATTGATCTCTGCTTCTCATCTCTTCTCAATCCTACCTTCGGACATTCAATCCCAAGCCTAGTCTTTTCTCCTACTACCTATTTTCTACGAGCAATCTCATCTATTTCCATGTCTTCAAGTATTATCTCCCCTACGTATACACATATTAATCTACCTGATACACTTAAAAGCATTAGCTCGATTCTGCAATAGAAGTAAAAATCGCGGGAAAAAAAAGTAAACAGGTAAATAAAGTACAGCACATCCATATAATGGAATATATGCAGCCACTATTATGGACTAAAATCAACATGGCAGAATACTGCTTTTAAGTGGCTAATTTACAAAAGTCTTTTCCCTAACCTGATATTCTTCAAACGACAATTAGCCTGGATCAGAGAGTAAACAACAAAGCATCGCAATCCCTTCCAATTGGCCAGCCGTCACTGGAGAATTCCTTGAGAGGCAGATAAAAATGGAGCG
Organism: Myotis yumanensis; assembly: GCF_028538775.1. Lineage (NCBI taxonomy): Eukaryota > Metazoa > Chordata > Mammalia > Chiroptera > Vespertilionidae > Myotis > Myotis yumanensis. The sequence goes on from NW_027223760.1 coordinate 7,163,010, forward strand.
CATGGGACACCTGACGGGCCCGAGTCTGTTTTATGCTACTCGGAGCCTCCTCTCTCCTTCACCGCCCACACTGAATCCTTCCCACGTACTGACCACTCTTCTTCCTGCACACCTCTTACACGTTCCCACTGTCCAAGGTCACGGTCCCACTTCTGGTCACCGTCATCTCCTGCTTGACCTGTATCCACTCTCGCCCTTCTCTGCAAGATGTGTCCTCTTTAAAACCAAAATTTGTCACATCACCTGCTATGTAAAACCCTCCGATGCTTCCCATCACCCTTAGTAATAAAGTCTCAACTCCTTAAAACACCCTGTAAGGCTCTCTGCATTGGAAGTGAATAAATCTCCTGTCTTGTTGCAGAAGACCAAAGAAATACCAAACACGCTTCCTAGAGAAAGGGCGGGACGCTGTTTATTAACACTAGTGGACTCTGGGGATAATTTCCAAATCAGAGTGAAGAAATACGCAGAGGGCTTCATGTTTTATAACCTTCTGGGGTCTTTGTCTTGCAGATATGGTTCCGCCCCCTTTCATGGGCTTATAGGAAGGCCCCCAGGTGTTGGGGGTCCCAGGCCAAATCCGATTATCTGTCCTGGGGGCCAGGGATAATGACCTCCCCCCCACCCCCCAGGGCAGTGCATTGTTCAGTTTTTATGGCCTGACACACCTTGCAAGACCAGTTTCCTCCTCATTGTGTGCATCTCCTTGAACTTTGTACTCTAGCCTTACTGATCTTCCCACTTTTTCAATGCTATTCCCTCTCCAGACTCACTCCCTCCCCTCCTCCTAGTCCCAGGGCCGTCCTCCTCATGTCTCAGCCTAAATCATTTTCTTAGGAAGACTACCCCTGACCCAGGTGTATGGTCCCTTTACGTAAGGGATTCTCAACCTTCCTAATGCTGCGACCCTTTAATACAATTCCTCATGTTGTGGTGACCCCCAATTTCATTGTTACAAATTGAACATAATTAAAGCATAGCGATTCATCACAAAAACAATATGTAATTATATATGTGTTTTCCGATGGTCTTAGGCGACCCCTGTGAAAGGGTCGTTGGACCCCCAAAGGGGGCGCGACCCACAGGTTGAGAACCACTGCTATACCTTCTAAAATAGGGCAATACTGACCATCACTTGTCTGCATTTCCCACGAGATCACAAAGTCTCTCAAAATTTGTCGTCAGTCCTATATGCCCAATGTCTTGCACAGAGTCTGGAACCAAGTAGATATTGTTAAAGAAACAAAGACGAATCCAGAAATAGCTGTATTTAACAACACTGCCAATTAGTTCGGGACCACTGACTACACAGAGAAAATAAACACGACACCTGCTAGCTCACCGCTAGTGGTAGAGCTAAGGGATTCCATGAATTTCTGGACGGTTTCTCGGCCCTACGCCAACCTTCACTCACTCCATTCAAATTCCTGTAAATCAGTGAATGCTCCCCCAAACCCTACCCTCGGGGAATGGCTCCCGGACACGCCCGTCACCGGCGGCATCCCTTCAGGAACCACTTCAGCTCCGTCGAGGGGCGGGGCGGAGCTAAAGGAGCCGAGAGCAGCCCGGCTCCGGGCCCTCAATTCACACAACTCTTCCCGGAGGAGCGCGGAGCCCCGCGGAGGGACCGCACCCCCAGCAACAGGCAGCGACTGCGGCTCCCCAGCATCCCGCCCCTCCAGCGAGGCGAGGCCGGGGGCCCCGGTCGTCCAGCGCCGCTGCTCGGGGGAAGGCGACCAGGCCGGGGAGCCCCAATGAGCGCGGGGGAGGTGGGGGGCGGAGGAGGCTGGGGGGACCGCCTGGCCCCTCACCTCCGCCGCCGCCCTCACCCCGCGGGGAGCCGCTGGGCGGAGCCAGGGCTCCGGGCCCGGGTCCCGCTCGCCCCCTTCCCCTACCAGCCGGGCCGCGGCCGCCACAGCGCCCTCCGGCCTCGGGGCCGGCTCCGCGGCCACACGGCACAGGGACGGCCCCGGGCTGTGCCTGCAACTCGGGAGGGGGCCGAGGAGGGCCGAGGGCCCGCGGCCGCACGCACGAGGGCCGGCCGGTCTCTCGGAAACTTACTCCGACGCCGGCCCGCCACAGCCGCCATGTTCCCGCCGCGGGAGCCGCCGCGCTACGGAGCGCCGCCCGGGTCAGACCGCGGCGCGTCCCTCCCGCGAGGCCCGGCCTCCTCCGCCCCGGCCCCGCCTCCGGCCGGGACCTCGCCTGGGCCCCGCCCCGCCCCGCCCCGCGCGAGCATCCCCGCCGGGGCCGCAGCGGGACCTGCCGACGGCCGCGGCCCAGGTCGGGGAGCGGGACGGCCACCGAGGGTCGCAGCCGTCGTGTCCGGCAGCGGCCAGGCCACCTCCTCCGGCCGCTCAGACCCGGGAGGGGGGCGGCCACGCCTCCAGGGAAAATACCGCAGCGCGCTGGTCGGGTTGCTCACCGGTTGGAGCGCGGGCCCGCGTACCGTGGGGCTTCGGGTTGGATTCCTGGTTAAGGGCACCTGCTGGGTTGCCAGTTCGATTCCCCGCCTGGTGGCGCGGGTGCAGGAGGCAACCAGTCTCTGGGTCTCACATGCATGTCTCCCTCGCTCGCTCTCTTTCCCTCCCTCCCACTCTATCTACAATCAGTGGGAAAACATCCTCTGGTGAGGATGAACAGAAAATGTAAAATACTGCAGGAGGCGATGCTGCTCTTAATACCTTTGGAATAATAATACCTGGCTGTGTCCATTGAGCGGCTAAAGCCCACGCTCCCGAGGCTCCCCTTCAAAGCCCTTCTTGCCTCCTTTTCTAATCGAGACTCCCTTTATGTTTAGCTTTTTTAAATTCAATTTATTGGAGTGACATTGGTTAACAAAATTATGTAGGTTTCAGGTGTACAATGTTATAATACACCGTCTGTATTCGGTATTGAGTGTTCGCCACCCGAATCAAGTCTCCTATCACCATTAATCCCCCGATTTCCCCCCCTTACCTCTCCCCACCCAGCTTGATCATGATGTATTATTTTTTTTAATGCATTGTTGTATTCACTTTGCTCGTATTTAGTTTAAGATTTTTGCATCCGTATTCATCAGAAACATTGGGGTGTAGTTTTATTAATTTGTTTTGTGTGTGGTGTCCTTGCCAGCTTTTGGTATCAGAGTTATGTTCACCTCAAAAAATGAGGGAATATTGCCTTTTCATCAGCTTTTTGGAAGAGATTGATTAGGACAGGTTTCAAATCTTCTCTGAATGTTTGGCAGAATTTAATGGGGAAGCCATCTGGTTTTTGATTTCGGGACTTTTATATTTCGGGAGGTTTTTGATGGTTGTTTCCATTTCCTCACTGCTAATCAGCCTATTTAGATTTCCCAATTCTACCCGATTCAGTCTAAGAAGATTATATACTCCCAGGAACTTATCCATTTCTTCTAGATTATTTAATTTGAAGGTATATAGTCTTTCATAGTATTCTAGTACGATTCTTTGTAAATCTGTGATGTGTGTGGTAATTTCTGCTCTTTCATTTCTGATTTTGTTTATATGGGTCTTTTTCTTTTTTCCAAAATAAGTCTAAGCAGAAATTTGTCAATTTTTTAATCTTTTCAAAAAACCAGCTCTTGGTTGTATTAATTTTTAAAAAATTAAATATTTATTGTTGAAAGTATTACATATGTCCTTCTCCCCCCCCGCGCCCCCCATTGACCTCTTCTAGCCCCCGGACCCCCACCTCTGGCCTTCACTACCCTATGGTTCATGTCCATGGGTTATGCATATATGTATACAAGTTCTTTGGTTGATCTACTCCCACCCGCCCACCCTCCCCGCCCAACAGTCTGCTCCATGGTCCTATGCCTCTGGCTCTATTTAATTCATCAGTTTACTTTGTTCATCAGATTCCACATATGAGTGAGATCATGTGATACTTATCTTTCTCTGCCTGCCTCATTTTACTTAGCATAATCCTCTCCAGGTCCATCCATGCCTGTAAAGCTAATGTCTGCTGGAGAAAGCTGTCCTCCGTAGCGTGAGGGAATGACTCAGCCCAGGAAACCAGGGTTGCTGCCCTCCAAGCTCCAAACCCAGAGCCCCTAAACCTGGCTTCTGCTCACACTGCTGCCCTGCCTCTGCCAGAGCCCAAGGTGAGTGGCTGCATGTGAAATTTTGTGCGTTGGCCCTGTAAGAGGGTGCCTGCATTTCCAGCCATCTCTCCATGCTTTTCATAGCCTGAAGGTATATGGGCACCTTTCTCAGTTCTGGTGCTCTCTGCTGGGGCCCTAGCTGGGGTTTAGACCCCAGAGTTCTCAGTGGGAACCCCCCACAGCTGAGATATCCCTCCAGACCTGCTGCTGACTGTGAGAGCCTGACCAGCCTTTTCCTGTCTCCACATTTCCTTAGCAGTCTCTACTTAGTCTCCACTTTCCATGTTTGGTTATGAGGATTCTCTCCAGCTAATATTCAGTTTATTACTAGTTTTTCTGTATTTCAGTTATATTTCCAGTTTGGTCCTGGGAGAGTGTCAGTGTAGCTTCTACTTACTCCATCGTCATTTTTAAGCCTATATCTGAATTTTTTGTATTGTCTCATTGTTCTCTAGTTCATTCAATAGTGCTCTCAGTTTTATTATTTCCTTTCTGCTGCTGACTTTGGATTGCTTTTGTTCTTTTCTTTCTAGTTTTTTAAGATGTAATATTAGGTTGTTTATTTGGGATTTCTCTTGTTTCTTGAGATAGGCCTGTAATGATATAAACTTTCCTCTTGTTACTGCTTTTGCAGCATCACAGAATTTCTGATATGTCATATTGTCATTCTCATTTGTCTCTGTATATCTTTTGATCTCACCCTTTATTTCTTCTTTGACCCAGTCATTTTGAATGTTTATGTGCGCTGGAGAAGAATGTCTGATCTGATGTTTTTGGATGAAAGACTCTCTAAATGTCAATTTTGTCTATTTGGTCTGTGTCCTTTAAGGCCAATATTTCTTAATTAATTTTCTGTTTGGATGATGTTTCTAGAGCTGTCACTTAAGTATTAAGGTCCCCATCTATGGCTGTGTTTTGGTCTGTTTCTCCCACCATTAGTTCTGTGAGGAGTTGCTTTCCATATTTCGGTGCTCCCTGATTGGTGCATATATATTGAGAAGTGTTATATCTTCTTGATGTAATGTCCCCTTTGTCATTATAAAATGTCCATCTTTATCTCTGTTACCTTTGTTATTTTGAAATGTATTTTGTCATGTATATGTATAACTACACCTGCCTTTTTCTGGGTTTTATTTGCTTGGAGAATCATTTTCCACTTTTTCACTTTGAATCTACTTTTGTCTTTGCAGCTTAGATATATCTCCTGAAGGCAGCATATGGTTAGGTTTTGTTTTGTTTTGATCCAGTCTGCTACTCTGTACCTCTATATTGGTGAATTCAGTCCAGGTGCATTTTTTAAAAAATTTTTTATTGGTTTCACAGAGGAAGGGAGAGGGAGAGATAGATAGAAACATCAATGATGAGAGGATCATTGATCAGCTGCCTCCTGTGTGTCCCACACTGGGGATTGAGCCTGCAACCTGGGCTTGTGCCCTGACTAGGTGCAGTTTTAATATGCTGTTGCATCAGAATGAGCGTATAGGGGAGTTTTGGGTTATTCTTTGGTCTGTTTCACTGTTTCTTAGCTGTCTGGCTTCAATGGGGTTTTGTTATTTGTTACCAGACATTATCTGTCCTTGGGTTTAGCTGACACAAATGGCATTAATTGGGCCTTTGTTCTTTATTTTCCAGACCAGGGTGATTTAAGTTACATATCCTCTGGTTAGGGAGGGGAGGTATAAACCATTTGCTTTCAAATGACCTTGGTTGGGGAAGATAAGGTTTTGCAATTCACAAGCTGGTTGCAAGCTGCTCAAACTGTTTGGTCTTGTGTAATTTTCTTGTCTCAGTTTCCCTATTCCATTGCCCAGGAATTTTCCTAGCTTCTTACTATCCTGCCACACAATTGTCTGCTAGATGTTTATACTTGAACACATCATCATCACTTCTAATTCAACTTGCTTTTAATGGACATTTACCCTTTTGTTAATTTGTACCACTGCACTGGAAACTCCCTTCTGTGTTGGAGAATTCCTGTGAGTCTGTTGGCTGAGACTGAAATGCCAAATATTTGCTTAGCCAATCATGCGCACCACCGAGAAGCTATTGACTCAAAAAAAGTTGGCACAGCAAGCTGTGCTCCCTGGGTAACTGCAGGTGGCTCCTGGGGCAAAGTGAGTGTGGCTCTAGTGGTGGCGCCAGGCATCCAGTATTAGTGGTTCAGTGATTCAAGATGTCTGATCATGGTGACCGCAATCCCAGAGCCCTCTTCCATCATGTCTGTGGTCTCTTGTTATTGTTTGTCATTGTTGACCATGCTTACCAAGCCTCAATGTCCAGAAGTCCTTTGAGCTACCCAATATCCTCTAATAAATTTGAATCTTCACTATTTTTTTTTAAATACATTTTATTTATTTTTTACAGAGAGGAAGGGAGAGAGATAGAGAGTTGGAAACATTGATCAGCTGCCTCCTGCAAACCCACTACTGGGGATGTGCCTGCAACCAAGGTACATGCCCTTGACCGGAATCGAACCTGGGACCTTTCAGTCTGCAGACCGATGCTCTATCCACTGAGCCAAACTGGTTAGGGCAGGAATCTTCACTATTAGTTGGATGCAGAAGTGCTTCCAATATCACTATGTAAATCTTCACTAGAGGAATGTTAATTAGCACAAAGGATTAGAAATAATGTTTCCTTGTGGAAATAACAGATATTCAAGATACATGGCTTGAATATTGTACAGGCACTTTCGTCCTTGCATAACTGGTATAAGACTTTGCTGACTCTAGCAGACTGATACCCTTCAGAATGGCCCCTGGTGTCTAGACTGCTGTTTAGTACTCTGTCACAAAATAGTTTGGGTAGTTTTTCTGTGCCTACTTACTGATAAATATTTATTTTTTAGTAGTATTAAATCTGAGACTTGCTTTCACTGTAGGACACTACAAGTAACAAGGGAGGAGACGTGTAGCTGTCATAAATCTTTTGTTGTTGAAGGCTACTAGTATTTACTAAAAGAACCTGATAATTGTGAAGGCCAAGTGTTGTTCATTTTTATCCATCATATTTCATGCATTTTCTTTTAACTTCCATTGCCAATACCCTAGTTGAGGTCCTAGTGCCTGTATTACTTCAGTTACCTACTAGTATATGCTAGTCATTTTGATGTCAGCCTCAACCTAGACCAGTGGTCGGCAAACTGCGGCTCGCGAGCCACATGTGGCTCTTTGGCCCCTTGAGTGTGGCCACAAAGTTTCAATCGCACTGTACGTGCACGCCCGCACCTGGTATTTTGTGGAAGAGCCACACTCAAGGGGCCGCAGTTTGCCGACCACTGACCCAGACTAATGCATCACACTGGTCCCCTCACTAAACTCAGAGCATCACTCTATGACACTTCTTGGATCAAAATCAATGACTTTTATAGGTTACAACAATCTTTTTTATCATATGGCAGACACAAACTCATCATTTAATTTCTGCAACACACTGAAAAAATATATTTTGCAGATCTGACAAAAATAGATATAATTTTGATTGACTTACCAAAAAATGGTAATTACGTACCTTTTTGTTCCAGAGGACTTTTTAAAAGATCAGATGCCTGTACTTATATATAAAGACTAGAGGCCCAGTGCACGGATTCGTGCACATTGAAAGGAAATTAATTAGAAGGTGGCCAGCGGGGTGGGGCTGGGCAAGATGGGCTGGACACGTCCTGGGGCGGTGCCGGGGCTCAAAGGGCGTCTGCAGAGTGAGCAGGGTTCCCTCTGGCAGGTGGAGTCCCTTGGCCTGGCCTGTCGGGATTGGGCTGAAACAAGCAGTCTGACATCCCTCGAGGGGTCCTGGAGTGCGAGAGGGCACTCTGCAAAGTTGCTGTCGCTCAGCAGCTCCTGCATTGAGTGTCTGCCTGCTGGTGGTCAGTGCGCATCATACCTACCAGCCGGACGACCAGTCACTTAGCCTTTTATTTATATAGATTTCTGGTACCAAGAATTAATCAGACACAACTTTATTGTGTTAAGTATGCAACATGACCAATAAGATCCAACATTATTATATGACTTACAGGTCAATTTGCATATTACCCTTTTATTATATGCCTGGTGCATGGGTGGGGGCTGGATGGTTTGCCCTGAAGGGTGTCCCGGATCAGGGTGGGGGTCCTGCTGGGGTGCCTGGCCAGCCTGGGTGAGGGGCTGATGGCTGTTTGCAGGCTGGCCAAGACCCCCAGGAGGTACTCTCAGCCCATGAGGGTGTGGCCAGCCTGGGTGAGGGGCTGGTAGTTGTTTGCAGGCTGGCCACAGCCCCTTCAGTGTGGGGGTCCCCACTGGGGTGCCTGGCAAGCCTGGGTGAGGGGCTGAGGACCGTTTTCAGGCTGGCCACATCCCCTTCAGGGTGGGGGGTCCTGCTGGGGTGCCTGGCCAGTCTGGGTGAGGGGCTGATGGCTGTTTTCAGGCTGGCCAAGGCCCCCAGTGGGGACCCTCACCCCATGAGGGTGTGGCCACTCTGGGTGAGGGGCTGATGGCTGTTTGTAGGCTGGCCATAGCCCCTAGCCACCCAAGCTCCCAGTGGAGGCTGGCTGGAAGTAGGTATCTGGGATTTATTTAGCTTCTATAATTGAAACTTTGTTGCCTTTAGCGGAGGCCACAGCCGGCCAGGGCAGGCGGGAAGCTTAGCTTCCTCCATTGCCGGGGGCAAGCAAGCCTCCTGCTTGCTCCAGCTCCGTGGCTGCTGGCCGCCATCTTGGTTGGGTTAATTTGCATATAGTCGCTCTGATTGGCTGGTGGGCATGGCTTGGGGTGAAGCGAAGGTATGGTCAATTTGCATGTTTCTCTTTTATTAGATTAGATGGGAGCAGCTTCATGGAGAATGGTCAACAATGAGCGGGTACTTGGTAGTCACCACAGACAGGTAATGGGAGTCCACGTCCTTGCTGTAGGCACCTCAGCACAAAAGGCTGAACTGATAACCCTCACAAAAGCCTTAGAATTATCCCAGGGAAAGATACTAACATCTACACTGACCCTAAATATACTTTCATGGCCATCCATGCTCATGGAGCAACATGGAAAGAAAGAAGGCTCTTAACCTTGGGAAATAAATAAGTGCATCAAACATGCAAAAGAAATTTTAAAATTGCTAGAGGCAGTGAATCTACCAAATCAGATTGCCGTAATGCACTGCCCAGGACATCAGAAGGGCAGTTCCCAAACAAGTCAGGGAAACCAAACTGCTGATAAAGCAGCAAGACAAGCCACCCAAGGGCTGCCACTTTTTGGGATTCTAATTCTCCACCTGAACTTGTCAGAGTTTAAACCTCATTGCACAGAATGAGGTAAGAAATGGGCCGTAAATGGAGAATCTCTAACAATGACCCTAATTCTCTATGGAAGTTCAACACACATGGTGTGGTCTTTCTCCTTGAAGCTCTAGTATATCTCATCCTCAAACACCTACATGAAGAGACCCATTGTGGAAGGAATGCTTTAATAGACCTCATTGGACCACGTGTGAAGAGCCCTTACTTACAAAGGACTATTCAGAAGATTATACAAGCCTGTCAGATATGTGCCCAAAACAACCAGCCAAAAACAATCCTAAAACAAGAATGTGCTCCCAACAGGAAAGGGAGTACAATATAAAGGGATATGCCTGTGTGAGGACTAGCAATTTGACTTTACACAGATGCCTAAAACCACAGGAAACTTTACATTTTTATTAGTTTTTGTAGGTACCTTTTCTGGATAGGAAGAGGCATACATATCCCAACAACACTGGAAGACAACTGAGGTAACAAAACCATTCAAAGAAATAATCCCTAGCCCCACTGGGTGTGGCTCAGCAGTTGAGCATCGACCCTGGAACCAAGAGGTCACTGGTTTGATGCCTGGGTGGTGGGCTCAATCCTCAGTGTGGGGCATGCAGGAGGCAGCCGATCAATGATTCTCTCTTACCATTGATGTTTCTCTCTCTCTCCACCTCTCTGAAATCAATAAAAATATATTTAGAAGAAAAAAAGAATCCCTAGATTTGGTCTTTCTTTCAACATTCAAAGTGACAATGGACCATTGTTCACTTCAATAATCTCCCAGAAGAAAGGATAGGAGAGGCACTACATACTCAGTGAAAACTACATGCATCTTGGAGACCCCAATCTACAGGGAAGACTGAGAAAATGAACCAAATAATAAAGACGACCCTGGTGAAAACATGCCAGGCAACACATGTGAAATGGGACCAGGAACTCTCTATTGCCTTGTTCTGGACTACGGTAGTGCCCTGAAGTGGGCTTAAATTAAACCCTTTTGAAAGTTTATGGGAGACCCTTCCAATTTTTTGTTTTAGGAACACCTCCTTTAGATTTAAAACATGAATAGAAAATGTAAAAGCCGTATGTACATCATCTAGGGCAAACACTAACAATGTTGCATAAGTTTGCTCATTGCAGGTCTATCTACCTGTCTGACGAGCCCATTCCAGCCGGGAGACCGAGTTTTACTAAAGACCTGGAAGTCTCAAGGTCCTGAGCAGCAGTTAGCCAAGCAATGGGCCAGTCTCTATGACGTCCTGCTGACAACACACTCTTCACTAAAGCCGACAGGAATTGAGCCTTGGATCCACCACACACAGATAAAGTGGGCACCACCTGAGGAGGACTCGATCTTGCTGCTGCTGTTGATATTGCAAAGCTGGACCTGCACTCCTGAAAGAGATTTAAAATTCCTCTTTCAGAAAGGGACAGTGCCTCCCAAAGCTAAGTGACAATGTTACTTTTAATTTTATTCTGCATTTCCCAGACAGTGGCTTCCTTAGAAAATTTATCCTGCATTTGGGTGTGCCACCCAAAGCCCTCTCAGGATTAGATCATGGGGATCCTTTAGTTTATCCAGTTTCTGATTTTACTACAATTTCCCCTGCACTACTAGGCATACCCCTCACTAAATACTTGTTTGTACAATAGGTCTCACTCTGGAAGCCCATTAACAACACTGGCTCTCGAAATATGAAGCAGTCTACCAGCTTTGCTTGTTCAATAGTTCCATCCTCTAGACACCATATATACCACCTTCCAAAGACAGCGATCCTCCTCCCTCACATAAAGGCTTCCCTCTATTCTTGATCCACCTCTTCTTTCAGTAGATAGTAAGAATCTCTGGTTCTGGGGATAGGTAAGATATAAATGGATAGGGCGCTGGATGAACTGAAAGCTAGGAAGGGTCTCAAGCCTGCCAAAAGCTAACAAGGTAGTGGATAAGGGGGGAAAAAGGCCCTCCACTCCCTATCCCTATAAGAACAGGGGGCTTGAGCAGGAAGAGAAGATGGTCTTTGAGACAGGAGTTCACCATTCTCCCAGGTCCTGCAGTGTGGCTCTTGAATAAAACCTCTTTTCCTTTTGCACCAGCACCTGCCTCAAAAGTTTGGCTTTCTTTGCAGCAGGCAGCCAAACCTCCACTCTTTTGTTCAGCTATACTCCTAAGGAGGTTATATGTAAGCCAAAACCTTAATAACAAACTAGCCATGCAAATCCAGTATAAAATAAAGACATTGTAGGCAGAGGGACTTGCTAGTGCAACGGTGGGCACAGGCTTGTCCCTCCCCACCCTGGGATTTCAACATAGAAGCTGTAGGAGTGAGTGAGGATTGCTGTGGGAGAGTTAGGGAGTAACAACATCATTTACATTTGGCACTTCCACGAGGGATACCCATATTTAAGTAAAATGCATCTAGATTGGCTATGAAGAATGAGCCAAAGGTCATGTGGACAGATTTCTTTGATATGACCACAAGTTGCTTCAATACAAGAATATGCTGTTATGCAATTTTAAAGTTTTTTTTATCTCATGTTAATGCTATTTTTTGTTACATTGTCAGCTCTGAAGAGCACAGTATTTATTCCTTACAGCACCTAGTCTAGTATAATAGTGTAGTAATTAATCCTCAATTAAAGAATCAAGCAAGACTAAAGAGAGAGTTTGTGGCATCCTACCACTTACTCTGTAGCTCCTCATTCCAATTGGCACCATTCTCTATGCCAACAGGATCCCTCCTATCTTGATAATCCTTCTGGTAGCACAGCTCCAGATCATCACCTTTCCTCTCTATAAAAATGTTATCCTATTACTTTAAAATCCCCGGGTCCCCACTGTTTTCACAGCAACCTGTACTCTGGTACTTTGACCTGTGCTAGTGCTTCAATGGTGTTAGAAAACATAGAGCTCCTATTACAGTCTGTTTCCTAAGTATCTTTCTTGCAGGCAGTCTCCAGGGATTTGGCCTACTTACTTCTCTTCTTCCCAGCAATCACCCATCTACCTTATTTCGGGGAATGTTTCATCCATGCCTGGCTTTGGGAAATATGTTATCTTTTGGATTCTTAGTGAAAAGGCCTGTGGCATTTTAGAAACTATGATTGTTACTTGCTGACTTCCAAAAGTATCTCTGATGTAAATAACTTTCAAGGAAAGTGGAGTATGATATAGTTGACATACAGTGATTAGATAAACATAGCTAGAAAATTCTAAGTCATTCAAGTTCTAAATTGCCTCCCCATTTTGAAACCACTTAATGAGATGGGTCAAAACCCACAAAACGTTCAGGTTACAAGTAATGGACAATGTATATAGAAAATTAAAAAATTGTAATAAATGTGCATTGTTCATAAAATGTGAAAAAATACAACAAACACTTTCAGGTATGCCACCTCTCACCACTTGGCAACTATGATATAAACCAACTGATCCTAAAGAATCCAACCAAAGGATCATTTGTTTTTGAAACACCAAATTATTTTGGAGAATTCAACTGTGAATGCATCAGGAGGACCCTTACTTCTTTATATCCAAATGAAATCATTCTCAAAGAGTATCCATATTAATACAGTATTAGAAGGTTCTATTAACTTTTCTTGATATTACATATATAATCTGGCACCAAGCCACATGATTATTTATATTTTAACACATATATTGAATTGGCTTTGATAGAATATGTGTTCGTTTAAATCCTTACTAACCTAATTTGAATAAGCTGAATTTACAGTAACAAATGGTATTTATAAATTCAAAGAAACTTATAGTAAGTGGGAGTATAGGTTTTATAAAGAGATTTTTCTGTAACCTACTACTTAAAATACATCATGCACACTTCAGAGCATAAGCAGAATCAACCTCTGTAAAAAAATCAGAAGTATTTATAGCACCAACATTTAGCTGTAATACAAATGCTGACTCCAAGGTAGCACCTACACTAGGATCTCAAAAGCACTGTTTTCATTTACTTTCAAAGCACTTTCATTGGTATATTTTTTTCTTTGCCCTTAAGATAGTATTTAGTCAAATCAAAGAAAACAATATGGTAAAAGAAGTATTACTAAAACACATGTTTTTTTTTTCTTTCTTTTAGGGGAGCTACAAGACTTGACCTGCAGTGGAAAGAAAAGTCAATCTTTATTTAAAGAATCTATTAAAAGCTATTGAAAGTAAAGGAAAAATTTCAAGTTACTTATTGCATATTTGAACAACCAATATTTATTGCATTTAGTTAACTGACTTTCTTAGGTTAATTACAATCTTATTACTTTCATTAATTCAGAATGTGAAATTTAATTTGAAATATCAGGTACACACATTCAACCATTTATATCTTAAAAATACACTTTGTACTTCTAAATAAAGTTTGACATTCAAAATTAACTACGGTAATTCACAATAAGCACAAAAACATCAGTTTTACCAGAGTAAAGAAGTGCAGTTTATGAAATTTAGATCAACTATTGAAAATACAAGTTTTCTTTAAACACACACACACACACACACATACGTACATTAACCATGAAATCTGAAACTGATACTTCAGTGCAAAAACCTCAGTATGAGGTAATTTTAATGTAAAAACCACTTGAAAAAAAAATCCACACAGTGGCACTCTTAAAAATGATAATTTACATGACAATTTCTGGCTGGTAAGACAACATAGACTAAATATTCTTAGCTATTTAAACTAAATCTTGTCTTGTTTGGACATATATTTCTCCTTAACCATTTGCTTCTGATTCAGAAACACAGAAAGATTTATCAATGTGGAAAGGGAAAATTTCCACAGCCAATGAATGATTTATATTTTCAAAGAAAAGTTTTAGTTAGCATTTATATAGAAATAAGAATACCAAAAGCTCAAAACCATTTTATGAGACTACCAGCAGAGATTACTTTTAATTTTTTTCTATATAATTTCAGACTTGTAGTGCAGTATACCTCCTTAGTGGAAAAGTGAGGACCCCTTATGAAAAGTTAGTCTAGATAAAACATAAGCTCTCTTACGAGTGCAAACCCTTTCACAGAGGTGTTTTAGATCAATATTGAGTATCATATTGTTCCTTACTTAAATAGGATAATTTGTAAATGAATTCTACATTTAAAAAAACAAAAGTGAACGTGCACAGTTAAATATATTTAACACCAAGGCTCAAAAGAACAGGAAGTTATGAAAACTCTACTTTGGCAATGGTGGTTTTTGTACTGTGCTAATCAAATTACAATACACATTTAGGGGGAACTCTCTCCCCCAGTATCTGATGTTGCCAAATGAGCAAGAACAAGGACAAAAATTACCATCAATCCCAAGAAGTTCAGGAAATATTGGATCACCACATAAAACTGAAAAGAAAATGGCTTTCTGTAACAGATAACAATTTAGTTAGAAAAAAGAATAAGTGCATCACAAAACAGCTAAATCAATCTATTTCTGATATATTTAACTGGTTAACCATCAAAGTGCAATCTACAGTTTTCTACATATCCCAAAGTTTCTCACTGCAATGGTTTAAAGTCAACATTGAAAAGATGAAAAAATACATAGCAAATTATGCTTCATTTTTCACAATAATACTAAGAAAAAGGTATCTTTCTATGATATCTGAGTGCTAAATGCTAATGTAATAGTGGTTTCTGCTATGACAAGAATCACACTCTGCATGAAACTTTAAGATTTCTATATAAGAATAAATTTTAAAATCCAAAAGTAGAAAAAAATAGCAAACTCTGACAACCTTTGCATTTCTCCTTTGCAAACCAGGTTTTAAGTACTGAGTTCATGCTAGTATTTCCGATTAGTGTAAGCAATTTCGGAGTCTGGAATGAAAGGTTTTCTGTTTATATATTAGCTTAAAAGCAATATGGGATCTTCTAGCTCATAGAAAGGAATGGAGCTGGCTTGACTTTCTCCAGAATCTGAGTCATATGGAGCATCAGGGAGCTCTGTAAAACCATATGCCAGTTGTTCATCTTCTATATCTGATCGAACATAGCAGGAAGTGTTAGAATAGTCCTCATCTTCTATACTGTTGAAATCTTGAGGAATATATAACATCCCAGGGTAGTTCCTACTTACCAAGTCACTTGTCGTTTTTAGGGATATTTTTCTAAATGCCATCAGATGCATATGTGAAAATTTTGAATACTTGAAACGTTTAAAGCCCAGGGATTCTATAGCAATCTTCCAGCTTTTCATCATCATAGCATGACGATTCTGATGGGAGGAATCAGGTGTGATGATAAGCAATAAACCATTTAACATTAACAGTTCATGGGCTTTCTTGCAGCAAATCCATCTCTGGTAAGGTGATGGAAAATAAGAAAGGAGGAGAGAGAAAACAACCACATGGAAAAGTTCTCCAGGAAGAGAATCAATAGGGTTTTTCAGCTGCTTCAAAAAGGCATCTATAGCATCCTGTGCAAGCTGGAGTGGTTGCTGAAGCTGCAAGTTCAGGAAGTCACATTTATATACACTCTGCAGAAGTGGAAAAACAAGGCACATTAGAATTCCAAAATTACTTCCACCTTATTACAGTTTATATCAAACTATTTCAAAGCATTTCTATATAATTCAAACTTTAATTATGTACCTTTCCCTTCTAAATTATTCCATTTGCACAAAGTTATTCAATCAAAACTTTTAGTCAAAGAAATCAGAGTAATTCATTCTAGATAATTCCTAATTGCCATTTAAAAACATGTAATTTTTTAAAAAATATATATTTTATTGATTTTTTTAGAGTGGAAGGGAGAAGGAGAGTTAGAAACATTGATGAGAGAGAAACATCGATCAGCTGCCTCCTGCACACCCCTACTGGGGATGTGCCCGCAACCAAGGCACATGTCCCTGTCTGGAATCAAACCCAGGACCATTCAGTCCGCAGGCCGACACTCTATCCACTGAGCCAAACCAGTTAGGGCTAAAAACATGTAATTTGAAATCAGAAATATTTTTGAGATACATATCTTTAAAAAATAAGGGCTTATTTGAAATTTAATTGAGGTAAGATTTAATAGAAATGTTTTCTTTTATGTTAAGTACTTTTTTACTTTTCAATTACAGTTGACATACATTATTATATTAGTTTCAGGTATACAACGCAGTGATTAGACATTACATAATTTATTAAAATGATCACCCCAATAAATCTAATAGCCATCTAACACCATCCTTATTAGAATATACTGACTACATTCCCTATGCTGTACTTATGACACTCAACACATTAACCTCTAGGTCCATCCATGTTGTTGCAGATGGCAACATTTTATATGTTTTTATGGTGAAGTCATAGTCCATTGTATACAGGTTGGGGCAAAAGTAGCTTTACAGTTGTTTGTATAAAAATACAAGAATAAATAATAATATATAAATAAACTGTTTCATGTACTCACATCTGTACATCTTACTTTTGCTTCACCCTGTATATATGCACAACTTCTTCTTTATCCATTCATCCATTGATAGACACTTAGGTTGCTTCCACATCTTGGCTATTACAAATGCTTCTGCAATAAACATGTGGATGTCTGTATCTTTTCGATTTAGTGTTTCTTTGGATAAATACCCAGAATTAGAATTGCTGAGTCCTTCTTTGTCTCTTATTAACAGCCTTTGCTTTAAAGTCTATTTTGTCTGGTATAAGTATTGCTGTACTAGCTTTTCAATTGTTTCCATTTGCATGAAATATCTTTTTCATCCCTTTATTTTCAATCTGTGTGTGTCTTTTGATCTGAAGTGAGTGCCTTGTAGACAGAGTATATAAGGGTCTTGTTTTCTTATCTATTCAGCCTCCACATGCTTTTTGATTGGAGCATTTAATCCATTTCATTTAAAGTAATTGTTGATAGATATGTATTTATTGCCATTTTATTAGTTATATGTTTGATCTTGCAGCTTTTAAGATTCCCTGTCTTTCTTTAACCTCTGCCATTTTAATTATGATGTGTCTTGGTGTGAGCCTCTTGTGAGTTCATCTTGTTTGGGATTCTCTGTGTTTCCTGGATTTGTATTTCTATTTCCTTCACCAGGTTAGAGAAGTTTGCTGCCATTATTTTTTCACATAAGTTTCCAATTCTTTGCTCTCTCTCTTCACCTCCTGGCACTGCCATGATGCAAATGTTGATATGCTTGAAGTTGTCCCAGAGGATTGTTATACTATCTTCATTTGTTTGGATTTTTCTTTTATTTTTTTTATTTTTTTATTTTATTTTATTTTATTTATTTATTTTTTTATTTTTTTATTTTTCGCTAAAAGTATTACAAAGTGTATTACATAAGTGTCCTTTTTTCCCCCCCGCCCTTGACAGACCCCTGCCCTCCCTTACCCCCCAGTGTCTTATGTCCATTAGTTATGGTTATATGGATGCATACCAGTCCTTCGGTTGATCTCTTAATCTTCTCCCTCCTCCCCCCCAACCCTCCCTGGCCTTCCCACTGCAGTTTGACAATCAGTTTGAGGCAGCTCTGCCTCTGTATCTATTATTTTTCAAAAGTTTGTAATGGTCTTTATTATCCATGAATGAGTGAGATCATGTGGTATTTTTCCTTCATTGACTGGCTTATTTCACTTAGCATAATGCTCTCCAGTTCCAGCCATGCTGTTGCAAATGGTAAGAATTCCTTCTTTTTTACAGCAGCATAGTATTCCATCGTGTAGATGTACCACAGCTTTCTAATCCATTCATCTACTGATGGGCACTTAGGCTGTTTCCAGATCTTAGCTATGGTGAATTGTGCTGCTATGAACATCGGGGTGCATATATCCTTTCTGATTGGTGTTTCTGGTTTCTTGGGATATATTCCTAGAAGTGGGATCACAGGGTCAAATGGGAGTTCCATTTCCAATTTTTTGAGGAACCTCCATACTGCCTTCCATAGTGGCTGCACCAGTCTGCATTCCCACCAGCAGTGCACAAGTGTTCCTTTTTCTCCACATCCTCTCCAGCACTTGTCGTTTGTTGATTTGTTGATGATGGCCATTCTGACAGGTGTGAGATGGTACCTCATTGTTGTTTTGATTTGCATCTCTCGGATGATTAGTGACTTTGAGCATGTTTTCATATGTCTCTTGGCTTTCTGAATGTCCTCTTTTGAAAGGTGTCTATTTAGATCCTTGGCCCATTTTTTGATTGGATTGTTTATCTTCTTTTTGTTAAGTTGTATGAGTTCCCTATAAATTTTGGAGATTAAGCCCTTATCAGATATGACGTTGGCAAATATGTTTTCCCACGAGGTGGGTTTTCTTGTTGTTTTGTTGATGGTTTCTTTTGCTGTGCAGAAGCTTTTTATTTTGATGTAGTCCCATTTGTTCAGTTTCTCTTTAGTTTCAACTGCCCTAGGAGCTGTATCAGTGAAGAAATTGTTTTGGCATATGTCTGAGATTTTGCTGCCTTTGTATTCTTCTAGAATTTTTATGGTTTCCTGTCGTACATTTAAGTCCTTTATCCATTTTGAGTTTATTCTTGTGTATGGTGTAAGTTGGTGGTCTAGTTTCATTTTCTTGCATATATCTGTCCAATTTTCCCAACACCATTTATTGAAGAGACTATCTTGGCTCCATTGTATGTTCATGCCTCCTTTGTCAAAAATTAATTGAGCATATTGGTTCGGGCTAATTTCTGGACTCTCTATTCTATTCCACTGATCTATATGTCTGTTCTTGTGCCAGTACCAGGCAGTTTTGAGAACAGTGGCTTTGTAATACAGCTTGATATCTGGCATTGAGATCCCACCTACTTTGTTTTTTCTCAGGATCGCTGCAGCTATTCGGGGTCTTTTTTTATTCCAGATGAATTTTTGGAGAGTTCGTTCTAGATCCTTGAAGAAGGCCATTGGTATTTTAATGGGAAGTGCGTTGAATGTATAGATTGCTTTGGGTAATATGGACATTTTAATGATGTTGATTCTACCAATCCAAGAACATGGTATGTTCTTCCATCTGTTTATGTCTTCCTCTATCTCTTTTTTCAACGTCCTATAGTTTTCTGATTAGAGGTCTTTTACCTCTTTAGTTAAGTTTATTCCTAGGTATCTTAATTTTTGGGGTGCGATGGTAAATGGGATTGTTTTTATAATCTCTCTTTCTGAAAGTTCACTATTGGTATATAGAAATGCCTCGGATTTCTTGGGGTTAATTTTGTATCCTGCTACATTGCCAAATTCATGTATTAAGTCTAGTAGTTTTTTGATGGAGTCTCTAGGGTTCTGTATGTATAATATCATGTCATCTGCAAATAAGGACAGTTTTACTTCCTCTTTTCCAATTTGGATGCCTTTTATTTCTTCTTCTTGTCTAATTGCAATGGCTAATACTTCCAGGACTATGTTGAACAGGAGTGGAGAGAGTGGACATCCCTGTCTTGTTCCTGTTCTTAGGGGAAATGGTGTTAGTTTTTGTCCATTGAGTATGATGTTGGCTGTGGGCCTGTCATATATGGCTTTTATTATGTTGAGGTATGATCCTTCTATTCCCACCTTGCTGAGAGTTTTTATCAAAAATGGGTGTTGGATTTTGTCAAATGCTTTTTCTGCATCAATTGATATGACCATGTGGTTTTTTTCTTTCAATTTGTTTATGTGATGTATCACGTTTATTGATTTACGGATGTTGTACCATCCTTGCATCCCTGGGATAAATCCTACTTGGTCATGGTGTATGATCCTTCTGATGTACTGCTGGATCCGATTTGCTAAGATTTTGTTGAGGATTTTGGCATCTATGTTCATGAGGGATATTGGCCTGTAATTCTCTTTCATTGTGTTGTCTTTACCTGGTTTTGGTATTAGGGTGATGCTAGCTTCATAAAATGTGTTTGGAAGTGTTCCATCCTCTTGGACTTTTTGTAGTAATCTGAGGAGGATAGGTTTCAGTTCTTCCTTAAAAGTTTGGTAAAACTCCCCTGAGAAGCCGTCTGGTCCTGGGCTTTTGTTTGCTGGAAGCTTTTTGATGACTGCTTCAATTTCTTCCATCGTTATTGGCCTATTGAGATTTTTAGATTCTTCCTGATTGAGTTTTGGAATGTTGTATTTTTCTAGGAATTTGTCCATTTCCTCCAGGTTGTCTAGTTTGTTGGAGTAGAGTTGTCCGTAGTATTGTTTAACAATCATTTGTATTTCTTTGGGGTCTGTTGTTATTTCGCCTCTATCATTTCTGATTTGGTTTATTTGGGACCTCTCTCTTTGCTTCTTGGTGAGCCTGGCTAGGGGTTTGTCAATCTTGTTTATCCTTTCAAAGAACCAGCTCTTGGTTTCATTGATTTTCTGTATTGTTTTTTTGGTCTCTATTTCATTGATTTCTGCTCTAATCTTTATTATCTCCTTCCTTCTGCTCACTCTGGGCTTTTCTTGTTGCTCTCTTTCTAATTCTTTGAGTTGTAGAGTTAGATGATTAACTACCATTTTTTCTTGTTTTTTGAGGTAGGCCTGTAGAGCTATAAACTTCCCTCTCAGGACTGCTTTCATTGTGTCCCAGAGGTTTTGGATTGTTGTGTTTTCATTGTCATTAGTGTCCAGGATGTTTTTAATTTCTTCTTTGATGTCATCGGTAACCCAATCAATATTTAATAACATGCTATTCAGCTTCCAAGTGTTTGAGTATTTTGGGTTGTTTTTATTGTGGTTTATTTCTAACATTATGCCATCGTGGTCTGAGAAGATGCTTTTTATGATTTCAATCTTCTTGAATTTGTGGAGACTTTGCTTGTGACCCAATATGTGGTCTATTTTTGAATATGTCCCATGAGCACCTGAGAGGAATGTATATTCCGCAGCTGTGGGGTGAAGTGTTCTGAAGATGTCAATTAAGTCCATCTGATCTAGTGAGTCATTTAGGATTGCTGTTTCTTTGCTGAGTTTTTGTCTAGCGGATTTATCCAGTGATGTTAGTGGTGTATTAAAGTCCCCTACTATGATTGTATTGTTGTCGATCTCTCCCCTGATACCTTCCAGGAGTTTTCTTATGTATGTGGGTGCTCCTGCATTGGGTGCATATATGTTTATCAGGGTTATATCCTCTTGTTGTATTGATCCCTTTAGTATTATGAAGTGGCCTTCCTTATCTCTGGTTATGGCCTTCACTTTGAGGTCTATTTTGTCGGATATAAGTATTGCTACCCCAGCTTTTTTTTCATTTCCATTTGCCTGAAAGATATTTTTCCATCCCTTCACTTTCAGTCTGTGTGAGTCCCTTCTAATGAGGTGGGTCTCTTGTAGACAGCAAATGTATGGGTCATGTTTTTTTATCCATTCAGCCACTCGATATCTTTTGATTGGACCATTTAGTCCATTTACATTTAAAGTTATTATTGAAAGGTACTTGTTTGTAGCCATTTCTATTTTTTTGTGGCTGCTTTCTTTCTGGGCTTTTTATTTCTTCTTTTTACACCAGTCCCTTTAGCATTTCTTGCATTGCTGGCTTGGTGGTGATGAACTCCCTTAGCCTTTTTTTGTCTGTGAAGCTTCTTATTTCCCCTTCAATTTTGAATGATAGCCTTGCTGGATAGAGTATTCTTGGATTCAGTCCTTTGCTTTGCATCACTTTGTAGATTTCCGTCCATTCTTTTCTGGCCTGATGTGTTTCTGTTGAGAAATCGTTTGATAATCTGATGGGGGACCCTTTGTAGGTAACTCTCTGTTTCTCTCTTGCAGCCTTTAAGATTCTCTCTTTGTCTTGTACATTTGCCATCGTTATTATGACGTGTCTTGGTGTCGGTCTTTTGGGGTTCATCTTGCCTGGGACTCTCTGTATTTGTGTAACTTTTTTCTTCCCCATATCTGGGAAGTTTTCTGTCATTATTTCTTCAAATAGATTTTCTAATCCTTGCTGCTCTTCTTGTCCTTCTTGCAGCCCTATTATGCGTATGTTACTTCGTTTCATGTTGTCCTGAAGCTCCCTTAGGCTCTCCTCCTGTTTTTTAATTCTTTTCTCCAGTTGCTGTTCAGATTGAGCTTGTTTCTCTGCCTTATCTTCTAACTCACTAATTCGGTCTTCTGCTTCTTCTAGTCTGCTGTTGAAACTTTCCATGGTGTTTTTGATTGTAGCTATATCACTTTTCATTTCTTCCTGATTCTTGCATAGGTTGTTGATTTTCTCATCCATCCGGTGAATGAATTGTACAACCATCATTCTGAATTCTTTTTCTGTCATGTTGCACGCTTCAGCTTCATTAATTTCCTTTCTTGGTGATTCTTCATTGTCTTTCCTCTGGGTATTGTGTCGTCTCTTCATTCTGATTATCTCCTGATGGTTCAAAGGTTGAGTTGCGTGGGCCTGGGCCATGCGCAGTGGGAGGCTCCCACCACCCTAGTGTCACTGAAGAGCTCTGACACTAAGATGTGTGGTTGTTGTTGGTTGGTGGGAACCAGGCTCGCTCTGTGTCAGTGTTGCCAACACTCAATGTGGCCTCGCGCGTGCCCTTAGAATTAGGGACCCTGCCTGCACTGTGCTGAAATAGAGGCCCCCCTGACGCGTGTTTAGCACCAGAGCAGAGCCCCCTAGCTTGCGCCAGGAGTCAGAGTTCCCCAAGAGTTCAGTATCAGAGTCTCTGTTGCTTCGCGCAACCTCACCTTGAGAATCAGGGTCCCTGTGTGCCCTTGCACCAGGAATTGGATTCACTGGCTCTTAGTATGAATGCACAGGAAATCAGGATCTCAGGCGCAGGTGATAAGAAACACAGTCAAGTCACTGGTGCTTGGTGCTGCCTCCTGCCCTGAGAAACGGGGTTTCTGGGCCTGTGCTAGGCGGACAAACTCCCGTTCGCGCGATTGCTCCCAGCCCAGGGCTCTGATGCCAGCAGTGCGCGCAGGATTAGTTCCTGGTGCTGTGCGCGTTTTTGCTCCCAGCCCAGGGCTCTGATGCCAGCAGTGCGCACAGGATTAGTTCCTGGTGCTGTGCGCGTTTTTGCTCCCAGCCCAGGGCTCTGAGGCCCGAAGTGCGCATAGGATCAGTTCTAAGGTGCTCGCGCACTTTCAGGCCAAAGTTTCTGCAGCGCTGAGGCCCCGGCAAGGGGTAGGTCTATCAGTTAGTTACTCTGGCACTGCCCACGATCCTGGGGGAAGGGGGGATGGGCTCTGCTACTCACGGATCTGCAGCAGGGATCTCCGAACTTTCCGTGTCTGCAGGTCTGTAGCTGTGGTCACAGGTCTCTGTCCCCAGTGGCTGCAGGGTCCTGGTATGCGTCTGAGATCAGACTGGGTGGTGCTGAGGCCAGGATCCTAGTCTCAAGCAGCTCTGTTTCCCAAGATGGCGTGGTCGCTGTGCCTCTGCTGGCCGCCCAGGAGTGTCCGCCCCTCCGTGGAGGGGCGCAGGCCTCCTCTGGGCTCCCGCAGTCGCGCCGCCCGCAAGTCGCCGCCTCCGGGTTAGTAGCCGCTGGGTTAGTAGCCGATCTCTGGATGCCGGTAGGTAACCGCTTCCCAAGATGGCGTGGTCTCGCCGCTGCGCTGGCGCCCAGGGGGAAGTTTCAGCCTCAATCTCTAACCATCCGCATTTTTCAGGAGTTCTCTGTCTTTCCTGGCTGCAGACTGTCTCTCAGCTGAACCTCCCCAGCTTGATCGGGCTGGTTGTTACCCGTTTCAGCTGCTCGCCCCTATCTGCTCCGGGACGAAGGACCAACACGTCCGTCTAAGCCTCCGCCATTTTTTTCTCCCCTCTGTTTGGATTTTTCTTACTTTTTGCTGTTCTGATTGGGTGTTTTCTGCTTTTTTATCTTCCAAATAAATGATTTGATCCTCAACTTCATCTACTCCACTGTTAATTCCCTATAAATATATTCGGCATTTCAGTTAAGATGTTCTTCATTTCTGACTGGTTCTTTTTTATACTTCCTATCTCTTTGTAGAAGTCCTCACAGAGATCACTGAACATCCTTATAACCCGTGTTTTGAACTTTGCATCTGGTAGATTGTCTCCACTTTGTTTAGTTGTTTTACTGGAGTTCTGTCCTGTTCTTTCATCTTGGACATGTCTCTGTTTCCTCATTTTGGCAGTCTCCCTGTGTCTGTTTCTATATAAACTCCTGCGCTTGGTAGAATGGCCTTATTTAATAGGCATCCTATAGGTCCCAGTGGCACAGCGTCCCTGATCACCTGAGCTGGACATTCCCAGTATTTAAGTCCCCTACTATGAGTTTTGGTCTGTTTCTCCCTTTAGTTCTGTTAGTAGTTGCTTTATATATTTCAGTGCTCCTAGATTGGGTGCATATATATTGAGAAGTGTTATGTCTTCTTGATGTATTGTACCATTTATCAGTATAAAAGTACATATTTGTCTCTTTTTACTCTTTTCATCTTGAAATCTATTTTGTCAGATAAAAGTACAGTGACACACACTTTTCTCTGGATACCATTTCTTGGGTTATCATCTTCCATCCCTCATTCTGAGTCTATGTTTGTCTTTGTAGCTGAGATGGGTATCCTGAAGGTTGATAAGTAGAGTTATTTCTTTTGTTTTCCAGTACACGGTGCTACAGTGCAAATTTTGTTTTCTCTTACCTGCAGTACTGGAACTTGTGGGACTCTGTGGGGTGATGTTGCTTCAGTGTGGAAAATGGCCTGTATTCTCCGAGGAGGTGGGCATCCCTTCTATAAGTGGTTGCCTGAGTCTCTGGGCAACACCTCTGTGGTGGTGTGGCCAGTGATGGGAATCCAGGTCTGAGTTCCAGCCCTGTTTTCCTGCAACCAGAAGAGTCAGCTGCCCTGCACTCTTTGAGGTGTCCCTTCTGCCTTTACCAGGTTCCACCACAATGGGTAGGGTGGGTTAGGTGGGGGAGGTAAGCTGGTTCACTTGGAAATGAACATCTGCAGCTTTATTCTTTCTACTGGGTTTAGCCCAAATGAGAATAGGCCACTCCATTTAAAATGTTGCCTCTGCTCCTTCACAACTTTTTTCTACCGCTGCTGCCTCCACTGGAAATGGCAGGCTACAGGAGGGTGGCGGAGAGGCAGACTTGTGCATCTGTGGCTTTTTCTTTTTCCTTGGTGATGGTGGCAGTGCTACCCTTTGCACCATTTCTCACTGTCTCTATCCCTGGGTTCAGCATCAATGTGCACCAGCCTCCGGTCCACAGCGAGGAGGCTGCAACCCTACTGCACAGCTATAGCACCTGCTGGAATTGCTGGACTGCTTCTGCAGCTCCCTTCTCGGTCCTCCCTGCCCCCATGCCTGTCCTGCTCACTCTTACAGCCCACCTTCAGATGGCTCAATGTGCGGTCACTCAGACATTTCGTGTTGATCAGGGAATCCTTTGATGAATTACAGTTGTCCAGCCTGCTGTGTCTTTAAGAGAGGAGACTAAGGTTTTCTCACGCTGCCATGATGCTGACATCACTCTCAAATTTCCCTTCTTTTTTGTCTTAATATATTTTTTTTTATCAGTTTCAGAGAGGAAGGGAGAAGGAGAGATTGAAACATCAATGATGAGAATCATTATTGGCTGCCTCCTGCATGCCCACACTGGGGATGGAGCCCACAACCCAGGAATGTGTCCAGTCTGGGAACTGAACTGCGACAGTGGTTCATAGGCTGACTCTAGGTGACAGATTTTTATCTTGTAGTCCTCTAACATGTCTTTTTCCAGAGTGGCTATTTCCAGGGCTGGAACTCAGACCTGGATTCCCATCACTGAGTGCCAAGCACTATCACCTCTAGTCCTTTCAGGTGGTGCTTCCTCCATTCTCATGCAGTTTTCTACACACATATTGATCAGTACTCAGCTGTGTACTGAAGGAGGACTCTGCAGACCTTAGAGTCTTCCCTCTGTGCAGCTCTCATTTCTTTGGTACTCTGCCCTGGGAACCCTAGCTGTTTTGGTCTGCTAGAACTTTTAGCTCCATCTCCACAACTCGGGCGATCAGCTGGGTTGTGATCATCTCTTTGTGCATGTCCTGAAAATGATCTGAAGGCTATGTACTGGTGCAATTTTAGGGCTCATATAATTTGTTTCAGTCCCTTGGGGATCATTGTCTTTTATTATCTAACGTCTAATCCTATATAATAAAAGCTTAATATGCTAAGTGTCCGACCATTCGTTTGACCAGTCGCTATGATGCGCACTGACCACCAGGGGGCAGACGCTCTGACGGTAGGTTAGCTTGCTGCCTGGGTCCAGCTGATTGGAACTGTGCAAGATGGGCTGGACATGCCCTGGAGCCAACCTCCCATAATCCCTCCTTGGCCTCTAAAATATTCTAATTAATTTCCTTTCACTGTGCACAAATCCGTGCACCAGGCCTCTAGTGTCTTATAAATTATTTTGAATATTTTGTTCACGTTTTTGTTGCCTAAGGCAGGGGGGAAAAGGATCACTCAGATCCCTGTTACTTCATCTTGGCTGGAAGTGTCTCTTCCTTTTGTTTTAATTATAGGGTTCTGAAACTGTGGAAGTCTGATTCTACTACTAAACTTATGTATAGCAGTTGTTTTGCCTTCCCTAATGATTTTACAGTTGAAAGTTTATAGCCACATCTGTAAACAAATAAAATATTTAAAACATAATATTTAAGCCTGAGGTTCAGATCAAATGGTTGTCATGTCTCAGCAGTCCCTGAAGGATATCTCTAATACAAGTGTGTGTCCTGAGGAAGGAAGGCGAGAGTCACCTGCCCTTTAAAACTATGGCTCCTTAGAGCACCTGCAGTGAAAAGCTAAGTAGGGCAAACATTTGTCCATCTTTAGGAAGTAGAGATAACACTAATGGTTTTAGAATTTCCTTGTTCCTCAATGTTACTCATATAGATCTACTCTAGACAGCCATGCTCATCAAAATTAAAGACCCATGAAAAAGTTGAATCTTCAATTAAAAACATTTCAATAATGATAGAAAACATTTCTTTAGCACTCACTATGTAATAGGTATTTTTCTAGGTGCTTTAAATATTTTTTCTCAAGTAAACATATAACAAACTTGTAAAGTATAATCCATTATTAACTCCATTATACAGATGAGAAAAATGAAGCTCAGAAACTCAAACCCAGGTTCGACATAAGATTAGATTCTTTTATTCAAAAAACAAAATGGGAGGCATCTGTAATACTGTCAACAGTTAAAAAAAAAAAAAAAAAGTACTTAATGTACCAGGCAGGTTTCTAAGTGCTGGGAACATAGTAGTGAGAAGGAAAAAAAAAATCCCTAAGCCAAAGAATTTGTATTCTTACACGTATTCTCTTTATAAAAATAAAAAGTTAATTTGTAATTTTTTTTTGTGCCTGGTGTTGTATCAAAAGTAAAATGGAAAACATTATAAATTTATGTCACTAAAAAAAGTCTCCTTTTAAAGGTAGAGGGTACATTCTATGTAAAGATAAGCAGTTTCTTTTACTAAGTACATATAGTGGGATTAAATAAAGTTATGGCTAACTCCAAAGCCTTTGCTATTTCCACTATTCCATAATGGCTCTACATCACAATACATTTCAGAAAGAGATGCATTAAAAAATAAATCAATCAAAAGCCCAAATACTACAGCTATCTGAAAATCTGTGCAATTTACTAAATATTCTTGATTGCAAAAATAAATTATAAACAGGGAATAAAAATTGAGAAAATAAATACAAATATGGTATAGGTCAAGTTAATATTTGTTAACTAACTGCTAAAAAATTTTAATTGAATATATTTATTTTTGAATGGAAACAATATCAACATGTACACACTAAATATATTTGGTATTTCAAAAATATAAAGACAATGCTTTTCCTTTGTAAATATGCATGTAAAATATTCAAGTCTCAAAAACAAAACATACAAGGGCGGGGAAAAAAAAAGGACACATATGCAATACCCTTTGTAATACTTTTAGCAATAAAAAAGTATTAAAAAAATAAATTAAAAACAAAACAAAACAAAAATATAACTATACATACCTCTACGGCAGGTACAATGTCTATGCCAACAGTTAGAAATTCTTCAAACTTCATAAATGGGTTAAAGCAGCTGCCAACATCAAGTAATCTGATCTTCCCTGAGGTTTGTAGCAACCTAAAAACATATTATTTTGTCTTATAACAAGCAAAATAAAAATAAACTATAAGAAAAATTCAGACATTTGAAAATTAAAAAGTTCATATAGATTTTTAGCTCTCTTTTTGGTCTTGAGATTCCTTTAACACATTTAAAAATTACTGAGGACTTTAAAGAGTTTTTGTTTATGTGGGTTATTCCTATCAATATCATATTTGAGAAAAAAATATATTTGAAATTAAAGTCAAATAGTTTAAAAAACATTTATTGATATAACAATAAACCTATTGTATATGATATTGTAAATTTGTAAATTTTACATTTGTAATGAAAAATCTAGGTCAGAAAGACAGTAAAAAGTGAGGCAGTAGTTTACATTTATTCAAGTCTCTTTAATGCTTGGCTTAATAGAAGATTGATGAATTCTCATGTTTGCTTTTGTATTCGAGCTGTTCCAACATCACATGCCATGTAGTCTCCAGAAAAACCTACACTCTACACTCATAAGACTGAGAGTAAAAAAGGCATTTAACTTTTTAGTATTACTGTGAAAATAATTTTTCCTCCACAGACACCCCAGAAGGTTACTTAGATTCCCAGACCACACTTTGAAAACTACCACTGTAGATGAGAGAATCCATTCACAAATCATTTCTCAGTAGTAAATATAACAATGTCTTTGTACTTAACTTTAATTTGTTTCAATGAGTTAAAAGGATCAAAGAGAAAAGCATAAACAGAACAGTATTGTTATAAAAAATTTTTGTTTTATTTTTATTTAAGAGCTCTCTTCATGTCCAAACACAGTAGGAAAAAATGAAGCAATAAAACCAGAAATGACCATATTTTAAAGTTAGCCAAATGCATCAAGTATGGATAGCAGCAAGGATGAAGGAAAACAGTGGATTTTGTTGGTTTAAAGCAGGAGTCCTCAAACTACGGCCCACGGGCCACATGCAAATACAAATATTGTATTTGTTCCCGTTTTGTTTTTTTACTTCAAAATAAGATATGTGCAGTGTGCATAGGAATTTGTTCATAGCTTTTTTTTTAAACTATAGTCTGGCCCTCCAACGGTCTGAGGGACAGTGAACTGGCCCCCTGTTTAAAAAGTTTGAGGACCCCTGGTCTAAAGCCTATAATCCTAATATTCAGACAATATAGCAATAAGAAAAATCAACTTCAGACATATGCCATTTCACTGATTTAAAATAATTTTTAAAAAAAAAAGATTATAAGTGGATGTTGGAAAAAAAATGTAATGCAGAAAAATAATTGGGTAAAACCACAATCCTGACTCCTTAAATTCTACAGAGCAGAGAGAACTTGTCCAGCGTCTCTCCTTTATACATTAGTAGAGGCCCGGTGAACAAGTTTGTGCACCAGTGGGGTCCCTAGGCTTAGCCTTTGGGATCGGGCCAAAACCAGCTCTCCAACAACTTCTGAGGGGTCCCAGATTGCGAGAGGGCACAGACCAGGCTGAGGGACCCCACTGATGCATGATCAGGGCTGGGGAGGAATGTGGGAGATTGGCCAGCTGGGGAGGGACCATAGGAGGGTTCAGGGCAGTCCAGCCCATCTCACTCAGTCCCAATCAGCCGGACCCCAGCAGCAAGCTAACCTACCAGTCGGAGCGTCTGCCCTCTGGTGGTCAGTGCATGTCATAGCAATTGGTCAACTGGTCAACTGTCTGACCCCTGATGGTCAGTACATGTCATAGCAAACAGTTGAGTGGCCTTAGCATATTATTAGCATATTATGCTTTGATTGGTTGAATGGATGACCAGACACTTAGCATATTAGGCTTTTATAATATAGGATTATTATCTTAGGGCCCATTAGGGAGGTGTTAACTTACAAACAGTAGGTTAAGCTCCTGGAAAAGGCACTAAATCAAAATAATATAAAGTTGATTTCCTCCAAAAAAATACATGCACTATGTGTAGGGTTACATTTTCTTGTTGTTAATCCTCACTGGAAGATATTTTTCCATTGCTTTTCAGAGAGAGAGGAAGGCGGGTGTGTAGGGGTGGGGGGTGGGGAGAGAGAGAAACATTGATGTGAAAGAGACACAATGATTGATTGGTTGTTTGCCTCCCGTACGTGCCCTGACCTCGGGCAAGGAGTGAAACCACAACCCTCAAGTGTGCAGACTGAAGGGTCCTGGGTTTGATTCTGGTCAAGGGCACATGCAGGAGGCAGCCAATCAATGATTCTCTCTCATCACTGATGCTTCTATCTCGCTCTCCCTTCCTCTCTGAAATCAATAAAAATAAATAAAATAAAGACTAATTACAAAGTAAACAAAGTAATTAGCACCAATGCCAAGAAATATATCACTGCCTGCACTCTGGAAGCAAGATCCTCCCTGATGACATCCACTACCCCTATCTGTAATTGTATTCACTACCTGACTTAAATGATAACGGTATCCTTTTGATGGTCTTACTACCTATGACTGAATGCTTAAATAATACAGTTTAGTTTTACACACTATACGTTTTCTTTTGTGGCTTCCTTTTTTAATATTAATTTTGTGAAAGTCATATGTGTTTCTATACATTAATTGCTGTTAATTTACATTCATTGCTGTATAGGAGTACCTTTATTTAACACATCCCATTGGGATTTTGATTACAGTAGCATTGAGTCTTAAGACCATTTGGGGAAAATTAATATCTTTTCAATATTGAATTTTCCAGTTCACAGAAATGGCGTAACTGTCCATCTGTTTAGGTTTTCTTTTAAATTGTCTTCCAATAACTTTATCATTTTCTCTTGAATGGTTACATATCTTTTGCTGGCATTATGTCTTTTTATGCTATTATTACTTCCCCCTTTGGATAAACTTTATTATTAAAATTTCATTTTTCATTGTTGGTTACAGAAATGGAATTGATTTTTATATAATGATTTTATATCCAGTAACTTTACTAAGTTCCTGTTACCTCAACTGATTAACTGTGTATTATTTGGGGTATTCTAAACTAGATATGTAATTTTGCAGCCTGTGAAAAATGACATTTATATTCTTCCTTTTCTGTCTATCCACACATCCAAACTTCCATCTATGTTTTGCCTCACTGCTTTGCCCAGGACTTCTAATACAATGTTCAACAGAATACATGCAGTCACTGCTATTTTGTTCCTACTCTCTCTCAGAGAGATCATTCCAGTGTTTTACCATTAAATATGACCATTGTAGGTTTTGTATACTACCCTTGTTAAAGTTTGAAAAACTCCTTTTATACTTTGCTTGTGATTTTTTTTTTAATTTAACACAAATCTGTTGGGTTTTATCAAATGCATTCTACTCAGCTATTCAGATAATAACTATTCTTTAATCTACTTATATGGTAGAGTATACTCATTAATTGTGTAGTGTTAAATCAACCTTCCATTATTTGGGAAGGATCTAATTTGGTTTTGATATATTATACTTTTCATAAGAGTATTTGTTTTATGTATGCATAAATAGTAGTGGTAGTTATGGTATATAGTCACCACAAATACTGAACCATGGCACCTAAAGATATATAGGCTTAGGCTTCTGTTCACAACATTTGTCAACAGATCAACACTTAACTTGGATTACATGTGTTTTTGTTTACAAAAATATTTTATTTACTATATATATATTATGATGCTTTTAACACTGAATTCACAGTCAATACCACTATAGCTCTTGTCCAAAGAAAGCTTATCTTACACTGGTATTTTCTCTGTAAGGTGTTTGACAGCCCCTTGTGCTTAATACATTAGATAGAACTTCAACACTAAGTTTGGAGGCCATTTTAAAAGTGAAATCATAAACCAAAATGCAAAAACTGTGACAGTAAATAGACTGAAAATGGCCTCTGTATACAGTTATGCTCTACATGATGACATTTTAGTCAAAGTTTGGACTTCATATATGACACAAATCTATCCCATAAGATTATAATGGAGCTGAAAAATTCCTATTGCCTAGTGACATCATAAAGTAGCAACGCATTACTCATGTGTTTGTGGTGATACTTGTATAAACAAGCCTACTGTGCTGCTAGTCTTATGAAAGTATAGCACATACAACTATGTACAGCACATAATACTTGATAATGATAATAAACAACTGGTGCTGGTTTATGTATTTACTATACTACACTTTTTTATCATTATGTTAGAATGTATTCTTTCTACTTATTAAAAAAATATAATGGTATGCTGTATTGCATTGGTAGCAGCTGACAGCAGCCTTATATGTCCGCCTTATACATCTCATTCTGTTTTGTACAGAAACATCCAGCACAGGCTTGTAGCCTTGGTGTGTAGTAGGCTATACCATCAAGATTTGTCTAAGTGTACTCAATGATGTTTGCACAATGAGGAAATAACCTAAGAATGCATTTATCAGAACATAATCCTGACGTTAATTGGTACATAATAGGAGAGCTGAAATAAGAAGACAGCCTACCTTGTCTGACTTCAACTGGGAAGGTGTATGTCAGACAACACACTCTGAACATGTCCACAATTAACTCTAAAAATGCCATTAGTACCGATATATTGGAGTTACAAATACATTTTAGTGAGTAGGTGAATTTGCAGATATGGACTTGTGAATAATGATTGAGTGTATATATATTTTATGATGTTTGCATCTCTTCATGAGTGACCAGACTGTAATTTTCCCTTCATGTACTGACTATGAAGAGTTTTATATCAGGGTCATGCTAAACTCCTAAAATGACTGTGGGAACTTTCCTTTAATTCTATTTTCAAAGATTTTTTAACAGGGAATAACTCTGACTAACCATGAAATGGAATTAGAATAAAATGTGCTAATAAACAGATAAAAGGAACTCACACTGACAGTTTCCTTATAAGCATATTGCAGGCATCAGCAGTTCCAGTTCCTGCTTGTACAAGAAACAGCCTTGACCATGACTTCAGTTGACGCAGATGGGCCAACTGCAGGAATTGGCTAGCACTGACCAGTTCCAGCATGCTGACGTTACAGATCCATATCGGGACCAGCAAGGACACTGCCTGCATGTTCTCAGCCCCTTCTCCTGATCTCTTTGTTCTGCTTCCCCCTCCCTCCCTACAAAAATCCCTGCCTGCACTGAGATGCTGAGATGGCTCTGGACAAGAGTCCCTCATCTACTTAAGATGCTGGTACTCAAGTAAAACCTTCCTTTTTTTGCCAGCATCTGTCTCAAGAGTTTGTTTTTCATGGTGCAGGCAGCCAAACCTTGGTTCCAGTTAGTTTGTGTAAGAATATAACTCATTTTTGCTGGAATGTTTACTAGAACTTGCTGATGAAGCCATTTGGACTTGTGTTTTTATTTCTGAGATTTTAAACCACTGATTTAACTTCTTTAATATTATACTATGTTGTTCTGTGAAATTTATGAGCACAAAAAAAATTTGTGATACTTTTGTTATCTTTTAAGTTTCTTCAATATATATAGTTCCATTCCCCTTTTTAAATTCTGAAATTATTTGTGCCTTTTTCTGAGATTTTAAATTTTAATGCTTTTAACAATTCTGACTTATCTCTGTTGATTTTTTTTCCCTCCTACTCGAATCTTTATTATTTTCTTTTCGCTTTTGCAGATGGGGTGGAGTGGTGTGTGCTTATTTGCTGACTTATTTCTTTGAGTTAGATTCTTGGTTCATTAGTTTTCAGCTTTTCTTCTTCTTTTTTTAAAAATTAAATCTTTATTGTTCATATTATTACAGTTGTTCCTCTTTTTTCCCCCATAGCTCCCCTCCACCTGGTTCCCACCCCACCCTCTGCCCTTACCCCGCCTCCCACTGTCCTCATCCATAGGTGCACGATTTTTGTCCAGTCTCTTCTCGAACCCCCCACACCCCTTCCCCCCTGAGAACTATCAGTCCACTCCCTTTCTATGCCCCTGATTCTATTATATTCACCAGTTTATTCTGTTCATCAAATTATTTATTCACTTGATTTTAAGATTCACTTGTTGATAGATGTGTATTTGTTGTTCATAATTTGTATCTTTACCTTTTTCTTCTTCCTCTTCTTAGAGGATACCTTTCAGCATTTCATATAATACTAGTTTGGTGCTGATGAACTCCTTTGGCTTTTTCTTATCTGTGAAGCTCTTTATCTGACCTTTAATTCTGAATGATAGGTTTGCTGGATAAAGTAATTTTGGTTGTAGGTTCTTGCTATTCATCACTTTGAATATTTCTTGCCACTCCCTTATTGGCCTGCATAGTTTCTATTGAGAAATCAGCTGACAGTTGTATGGGTATTCCCTTGTAGGTAACTGACTGTTTTTCTCTTGCTGCTTTTAAGATTCTCTCTTTGTCTTTCACTCTTGGCATTTTAATTATGATGTGTCTTGCTGTGGTCCTCTTTGGATTCCTTCTGTTTGGGGTTCTCTGAGCATCCTGGACTTGTAAGTCTATTTCTTTCACCAGGTAGGGGAAGTTTTCTGTCCTTATTTCTTCAAATAGGTTTTCAATATCTTGCTCTCTCTCTTCTTCTGGCACCCGTATAATTCGGATGTTGGTACACTTGAAGTTGTCCCAGAGGCTCCTTAAACTATCTTCATATTTTTGGATTCTTTTTTCTTTTTGTTTTTCCGGTTGGGAGTTCTTTGCTTCTTCGTATTTCAAAATTTGACTTGATCCTTGGGATCCTCTAGTCTGCTGTTGGGTCTCTGTATAATATTTTTTATTTCAGTCAGTGTATGCTTAATTTCTAGTTGATCCTTTTTCATATCCTTGAGGGTCTCACTAGATTTATGGAGGATCTCACTAAATTTATCAGCGGTTTCTAGAAAATTCTTGAAAAACCTTATAACCGTGGTTTTAAACTCTATATCCAGTAGTTTGCTTTCCTTCATTTCTCTCATTTGTGACCTGTTTCTTTGTCTCCGCATTTTTTACGCTTCCCTGTGTTGGTAGAGTGGCTTTGTGTGCTAGGTGTTCTATAGCGCCCAGTGGCTCAGCCTCCCCAATTACCTGAGGTGGACACTCTTGGTGTACCCCTTAGTGGGCTGTGTGCACAGTCTTGTAGTTAAGCCTTGATTGTTGTAGGTATCACTGGGAGGAACTGACCTCCAGGCCAATTGGCTGTGAGAATCAGCTGTGGTTATGGTGGGAGAATTTCTGTGCTGAAGACACCCTTCTGGGGCAAGACTTGCTTCAGTGGGGATTTGGTGCTCACTGAGTCTGCTCCCTGAGTGTGTCCCTTATGGATCTGAGGAGTTGTAATCTGGATGGTCCACTCTGACCACTGGGTATACTGGCTCTTGGATCTCTAAGGAAGTGCTAATTTAGCCTCTGCCTGAGGCTGCCCAGCAGAAGCTATGGAGAGATCTGTAGATTCCTCTTTTTTGTTTGGAGTTTGGAGGTGCCCACGAGGCCCAGCTGTGAAGCAATGCAAGCTGCTGTGGGGCCTTGGGCCTTCTTTTGGATGTTCTGGGCCTCTCTGACCCAGCTGTAGTTAGTTAGGTAATTTTAGATTGCAAAGGGCCAGGGCATTCATATGCAAAAGCCTCTGCACACAGCTTGGGTGGGGCAGGGTCTCATGGAATCAACAGGGCGGAGCTAGCAGCTATGGCTGATCCTCAGCCCTGCCCTAAGAGGCGCTGGGTCTCACTGTTCCATGGTAGTCACTGCAAGCACCTCTGAGAGAAAGCCTCCCTCAAGTTCTGCCCGATGCCAGACAGTCCAGTTTCTCCCCGTATGAGTCTGGGTTCCCAGAGACTCACCCGGAACTGGCAATCAGAGCCGTCGGGAGCTATGTCTCCCTCCCGATTGAAAAAGACAGCTGCGTCCTCAGTTGCCAGACCTTTCCACGTGCGCCTCCATACCTCTGCACTTTACTTCCACACTGCACCTCCTCTGAGTCTCAGTATGCTTTTCTCTTTCCTTCTAGTTGTAGAATTTCCACTCAGTCAGCCTTCCTGTGGTTCTGGATGATGTGGGTTTTGTTTTTCAGTTGTATTTTTGAAGTGGTTGTGTGAGGCAGCAATTTCCGTTGTTTACCTATGCCACCATCTTGGTTCTGACAGCTTTTCTTCTTGATAATATATGCATTTAACCTATAAATTTCCCTCTAAGTGATGCTCTAGCCACATCCACAAGTGTTAACATAAAACTTTTTTTAACATGTTTTTAAAAGCCTCACCCAAGGATATGCTTTCATTGATTTTTGAGAGAGAGAGAGAGAGAGAGAGAGAGAGACATCGACTGGTTGCCTGCCATATAAGCCCCAACGGGATCAAACCCACAACCTGGGTATGTGCCCTGACTGGGAGTGGAACCCGCCATCTTTCGGTGCTGGGATGAGCCTCCCAGTCAGTGCTTTTTTTGTAACATCATTTGATAAAATGTCTGTAATGCTTGCTATCTCAATTATTAAGGTTAGTAAACATCTTCCAATGTATCTTTTAAAAAGCAGAAAAGAAAGATCTGTATAAGTTGATTTGAAATCATTTTTTTTATTTTTGCAAAAAGAAACTCAACAAGATAAACATATATAAATTAATAAAACCTCAGAGGATTTGGAAATGAAGTGGATATTTTAAGTAAGAGATGGGATGTTGAAGTACATCTTTCTTTATAGTTTTGGCTTTTGGAAGTTATTTTTACATATCAAAAAAAATTAAATTAAGTTACAGGAATGAGAAAAAACACAAAATAATAGGAAAAAATATAATGAACCTAGCCATATATTGAGTAACACAGGAGGGAAAAAAATTGGTAACTTCTAAACACAGTATGCCTACTATAATAATCTCAATGGGTGATATTTTAAGTACCAAAAGAAATCTGCAAAGAAATTCTGGATTTTACGAAGTATGCTGTTTTCCTGGTGCAGTCTTTTAGAAATTATTTTGCATGAACTGATTGCTGAGCAAATGGGGGTATAAACTAAAGTTGCTGGGATATACAAATTCAAAATGGGGGAAAGGAGAGACAGAATCCTTTAGTGATGGACTGGAATTGAGGATTCATACCCCAGTAACAGTAAGGAGAATTTGGTCCCACATGAAAAGGAACCTATATTCTTAGAGGAATGGCACATCCTATGGTTGAAACAGAGAAAGCATAAGGTTTGCCTGGATAATCTCGTACAAGGAAGTAAGGTAATGCTCAAATACTATGAGAAATATATGAAAAGATCAGGAGTTTCCACTGAACTAATGTGGGATGTTTTCCATATCATCCTATATAATAAAAGCCTAATGTGCTAATGATACACTAAGGCTGCTCAACCGCTCGCTATGACGTACAACAGTGATGGCGAACCTCTGACACGCATGTCAGAGGTGACATGCGAACTCATTTTTTTGGTTGCTTTTTCTTTGTTAAATGGCATTTAAATATATAAAATAAATATCAAAAATATAAGTCTTTGTTTTACTATGGTTGCAAATATCAAAAAATTTCTATATGTGACACGGCACCAGAGTTAAGTTAGGGTTTTTCAAAATACTGACACGCTGAGCTCAAAAGGTTTGCCATCACTGACGTACAATGTCCACCAGGGGACAGACAATTGACCGGTTGATCAGTTGCTATGATATGCACTGACCACCAGGAGGCAGACACTCTGACCAGTAGGTTAGCTTGCTGCTTGGGTCCAGCTGATCAGGACTGAGTGAGATGGGCCAGATACACCCTGGAGCCCTTCTGCAATCCCTCCCCAGCTGGCCAACCTCCCGTGTCCCTCCCCGGCCCCGATCGTGCATCGGTGGGGTCCCTCGGCTTGGCCTGCGCCCTCTCACAATCCGGGACCCCTCAGGGGATGTCGGAGAGCTGGTTTCAGCCCGATCCCACAGGCTAGGCCAAGGGACCCCACTGGTGCACAAATTCGTGCACTGGGCCTCTAGTAATGAATAATGATAGGAATGAATTATAATACAATGAATTTAAAAATCTGAGTCCATAGATACTTAAAATTAAAAATAGAGAGGAGGAAAAGGGGAAAGTTCTTTACAGAAGATTGCTTCAGCAAGACAGAAAAAAAAAAATCACCATTTTCAAACCAAAATAGTAAAACTGAAACAAAACAAAACAACAACAAAAAAAACACCTATTCTGGCATGACCATTAATGGATACTGAATCCACAGCAAAAAAAAAAAAAAAATGTCAAGGAACAGGAAACTCACTCAGTCTTCATGTATAACCCCACAGATTACAGATTAAAAGTACCTTTTACAATGGAGGAATCTGGTGGATACCAATTTTGTAAAAAAAAAAAAATAAAAAAAATCAAATTTAACATAGCCAATAATGAGATTAACTGCCCTTTGCCCTCATAATGATATACAAAGAACATGACATCATCTATTTAGTATGCCTATCAAGAATATTTAATAACCCTATAAACCAACAGGTCTCTGTTAGATTCCCATTCAGGGCACATGCCCGGGTTGCGGGCTCGATTCCCAGTGTGGAGTGCACAGGAGGCAGCTGATCAATGATTCTCTCTCATCATGGATGTTTCTATCTCTCTTGCCTCCCTTCCTCTCTGAAATCAATAAAAATGTATAAAAAATGTTTAACATGAATCTAATCGACAACAATTAAGGCTTGGCTAGAACAAGACTGCGCACAGAGACCACAAGGGGGTGCACCAAGAAAGCATAAAAGATGCGGAGACAAAAAAACATGACAGAAATGGAGGATATGGAGCTAAGAATCGCAATTTTGAGGGCTTGCCATAAATTTGTGCAGAACCTCACGAAAACTAATGAGACCCTCGATGCTACGATAAAGAAATTAGAAAGTAAGCATACACGGACTGAAATAAAGAATATTATACCCAATAGCAGACCAGAGGAGTACAATAATCAAACCAAAGATTCGACAAAAAACACCCAATTGGAAAAGCAAAATGAAAAAAGAATCCGAAAGTGTGAAGATAGTGTAAGGAGCCTCTGGGACAGCTTTAAGCGGTCTAATATCAGAGTCATTGGAGTGCCAGAAGATGAGAGACAGCAAGATATTGAAAACCTATTTCAAGAAATAATGGCAGAAAACTTCCCCCACCTGGTGAAAGAAATGGACTTACAGGTCCAAGAAGCGCAGAGAACCCCAAACAAAAGGAATCCAAAGAGGACCACACCAAGACACATCATCATTAAAATGCCAAGAGCAAAAGACAAAGAGAAAATCTTAAAAGCAGCAAGAGAAAGAGGCTCAATTACCTACAAGGGAATACCCATACGACTGTCAGCTGATTTCTCAACAGAAACTTTGCAGGCCAGAAGGGAATGGCAAGAAATTTTCAAAGTGCTGAATACCAAGAACCTACAACCAAGATTACTTTATCCAGCAAAGCTATCATTCAGAATTGAAGGTCAGATAAAGAGCTTCACAGATAAGGAAAAGCTAAAGGAGTTCATCACCGCCAAACCAGTATTATATGAAATGCTGAAAGGTATCCTTTAAGAAGAGGAAGAAGAAGAAAAAGGTAAAGATACAAATTATGAACAACAAACATGCATCTATCAACAAATGAATCTAAGAATCAAGTGAATAAATAACCTGATGTACAGAAAAAAAAAAAAAAAAAAAAAAAAAAAAAAAAAAACATGAATCTAATCACAGGGATTTTTCTAGATTATGAAGCCTAAGAGATATTCAACTAAATACAATACGTAACCTTTGAATGGATCTTGATTCAAACAACCAAATCACAGTTATGAAGGATATTATCGTGACAATCTGGGAAATCTGAGTAAGAACTGTGTATAATATAACTATATCAATTTCCTGAGTATAACGAAAATTGTATTGTGGCTATTATAGGCAAATGTCCTTGATCTTTGGTAATATATGCTAGAGTATTTAGGGTTAAAGTAACTCAAATGGTTCAGAAAATAAAAAGTATACACACATGCACGTGTACACACACACATACACACAAATGTGAAGCAAAGTAGCAAAATGTTAACTACTAATGAATCTTAGATGATGAATATAAGGGTACTAGTGACCTGGTGCAAAAAATTTGTGCATGGGGGTGGGAGGGTGTTCCCCTCAGCCCAGCCTGCACCATCTCCAATCAGGGACCCCTTGGGGGATGTCCAACGCCTGTGGAATTGGGCCCACACTGGCAGTTGGACATCCCTCTCGCAATCTGGAACCGCTGGCTCCTAACCACTCACTTGCTTGCCTGCCTGATCACCCCTAACTGCCTCTGCCTGCCTGCCTGTTTGCCCCTAACCCCTTTGCATGCCTGCCTAATCGACCTTAACCTCTCTGCCTGCCTGCCTGCTTTCCCCCAACTGCCCTCCCCTGCAGGCCTGATCTCGCCCCCAACTGGCCTTCCCTGCTGGACTGATCACCTCTAACTGCCCTCCCCTGCAGGCCTCATTGCCCCCAACCATCTGCCGGCCTGATCTTGCCCCTAACTGCCTCTGCCTTGGCCCCCACCACGATGGCTTTGTCCAAAAAGAAGTCGGACGTCGGAAGATGGCCGGTTGACCCGGTCTAATTAGCACATTACCCTTTTATTAGTATAGATAGATTACATAGAATTGCTTAAATGGGGGAGAGGGGAAGCCTTTTTCAGCAGGAAGAGATGCTCTTGGCAAAAAAAAAATACATAATCCCTATATCTGGACTGATAGCCAGCCATATGCACTATACTGCCAAACCAGTCATTAAAAAATTGAACTGGCCCTGACAGGTTTGGCTCAGTGGATAGAGTGTCGGTCTGCGGACTGAAGGGTCCCAGGTTCGATTCCGGTCAAGGGCATGTACCTTGGTTGTGGGCACATCCCCAATAGGGGGTGTGCAGGAGGCAGCTGATCGATGTTTCTCTCTCATCAATGTTTCTAACTCTCTATCCCTCTCCCTTCCTCTCTGTAAAAAATCAATAAAATATATTTTAAAAAATTGAATCGCTTTCTTATACCTTACACCAAACAGCTGTTGCCCTTAAAACCCCTCCTCAGCCCCCACCTTAGGTTCTGCCTTCTCAGTTCACCCAGATTAGGTTCTGCTATGCCAGTCAGCATCAAAAGCTCCACCTCCTAGGCAACCATTGGCTCCTCACACCTCACCCAGATTTGGTTCTGATTGGTTGGTTTTTATGCCCGTCAGCATCTCCGGGCTTGATCAGAGTGGCGGGGCTGATCAGCAGCCACCCCAGACTGCTTGCAAGCGGGCTGAACTGCTGACCACTCAGAGAGAGAGAGAGAGAGGTGTGGCTGCTGGCGAGGCCCGGAGAGGCAAAGGCTGATCAGCAGCTGCCATAGAGGCTGTGGATCATACCCTGTTTCTCTCTCGGGGCCTTGCCAGCAGCTGCAGCAGCTGCTGATCAGCCCCACCTCTCTCTCTCTCCGAGAGGTCAGCAGTTTAGCCCGCTTGCCAGTCCCTGCCCACCTGAGCCTGCTGAGCGTGCAGCCTGGCGTTCAGTCATCCCTTCGGTCGTTTTGGACATTACGGACCCTGGCTTTTTATATATTATATAGATGGATTATACTACTCTTAGTCTACTTTCTCATGGACTTTTGAAATTTATCAAACTATTTTGGGAAAAATAAAACAAACCTCACACC
Source organism: Myotis yumanensis (assembly GCF_028538775.1). Classification (NCBI taxonomy): domain Eukaryota; kingdom Metazoa; phylum Chordata; class Mammalia; order Chiroptera; family Vespertilionidae; genus Myotis; species Myotis yumanensis. The sequence goes on from NW_027223760.1 coordinate 7,204,876, forward strand.
AAACTACTATACACTTATCGTCTGTCAGTTTTGCTTTATTTGTATTGAAGCAATACTATTAGGCACATATAAATTAAACATTGTTTTATTTTCTTGTTAAGTCACACCTTTTATTGTTATGAAAACTCTCGTTTACTTCTAGAACTGATATTTATTCTAAAGTCTTATGTTTTGGATATGTCTCTCATAAGCAGCACAAAGTGGATTTTTAAATTCAGTCTGACATTCTTTTAACTAGAGTGTTTAGATCATTTACTTTTAATGTGATTTATTGACATATTTTGATTTAGTATCTTACTTTGCACTATCTGCTCTATATGTTCAATGTTTTCTTTTCTTCCTCCTCCATACTTTCTTTAGAATCACCTTGGGAGCTTTAAAATCACTCAGACATTCTGATTTAATTGGTGTGGGATGGAGTCCAGGCATTAGGATTTTAAAACAGTTCCCTAAATAAGTGTATTGTATAGCCAAGGTTGAGAGCCAGTTTTAGGTTTTTCCATTTTATTGATTTTAAAATTAAGTATCCTTTTCAAAATAATGCTTTAAGTGAATAAACTTAATTACGAAGAAATAGAGTAAAATCACATAAAGAAATATAATTATCAAAATAGTATTTTTTAAAAGTTACAATATAGTCACATGTGGATGTGTTTCTTAACACATAATGAGGATCTAACAATGAATATAGTAAGATAATTTCAAAGAAGTGATATGAATAAATATTTACATATATAGAAGCTATAATATAATACCTAAGTATCTATGACTCCTATAAATGACAAAGTCATAGATACTGAACTGTGCTAAATTCCTAAAAGAGGGAAATGCTACATTTTAATTAGAAGTGAATTTATAAAAATATTTTTTTTCTCATTCAAGTCCAGAAACTCTCTAAATTCTATTTATGGGTCTAATATCATAGATTGGGGCAAATGAGTAAAGAAATAACAATTGGTGGTTGCCAGAGGGAAGAGGGTGGAGGGTGAACGGGGTCCTAATATATGGTGGCAGGAGAAGATTTAACTTTGGGTGATGGGCACACAATGCAATAGACGGATCTTGTAACATAGAAACCCACATAATCATATTCACTAATGCCATCCCCAATAAATTTAATAAAAAAAGAAAAGAAAAAAAAAAGATTTGTACCTGGTTTCTGCCATTGGGGGGGAGGGGAAGTAGGGTACAGTAAAAAGGCTCAGGAGACAGATAATCAACAGAACTCTATCTTGACTTGTTCTTTACTATCAAGTAACCTTACAAACTATATTTATCCTTTTTTTGTCTGTTTCCTCATCTGTAAACTGAAAAGGTTGGAGTAGATGAGGTCTAATGTCCATTGTAATCTTAAAATTTTAGATCAGTTCCTGACAATAAAATACCACTCTCTTACACAATTCAAACCTGTCTATATCAACTTCCAGCTGGACATACTCAAATGAATAAAAATTACTACCTAGTAAATTTTCTCAAGGGCCAAATTTCATGAAAAATGTTTTTCTGTCAGATTGTTAATATATATTTAATAGCAGCAAAGCTCTAGGGCAGGGGTGGGCAACCCCTGCCACGCGTGCCAAACATGGCACGCCAGTAACTTTTGCTGGCACGCAAAACCCTCTCTTATAATCTTCCATTTACAAGTGTGAATCTCTGTTCTCAGTGATGAATTTTGTTAAGTCTCGTAATAGGAGTAGCCTGACGGATGAAAGTAGTAGCTCGTGCGTATCTCTGAAGGTTACGAAATATAAACCTGATGTAAAATCTGTCATCAGTGATGCAGCAGCAAAAATCTCACTGATAATATCAAACAGAGTCATAAATTTTCTGTCTGACTATCAGTGTACATGTATACATTAAAAACTGAATGTATTTTTCATCATCATATACTGTGTTTATGTCGCTCAAATGAATTTTATTATTTCTTCAAGGTTCTTCACATACGTACACCTTAAGAGATATCAAGTAGGCGTAACATGTTCTCAAAAAATTAGGGTTGGCACGCAGAAGAATTTTGAGTCAGATTTTACTGGTTTTGGCACGCACTCACAAAAAGGTTGCCCACCCCTGCTCTAGGGGGCACCTTTTTCAATGTGCCACATACAGGATAAAAACTGACATAGTCATGGGACTGTGACATATCTGATAAAAATCTATGGCCCTTTCCACGTAGAAAGCAATGCACATATCACATAAAAGTCACAATTTGAAATGATTTGGGATGGTTCACAGAATCCCCTTGAATCATCTTCCCATGTATAAGCAGTAATGATAAAGACAAGGATTTGTCTTAGTCTGGTATAGTCTAGTTGTAAGAAAGAGAAAATCATTTAAAGCTGTTTAAGAAAAAGGCAGATTTCTTTTAAATATGAAATGATATCTCATTGACTTCAATTTTAAGAAGCACAGCTTGTCCTCATGGGAACAGAAGTTACCTAGCAGATACTCTTCTGCTTACCTCCTTTCAGAAGGCTGCTTCAGTTGTTCCCCCAAAATTCTAGACTCCAATAACCAAAATAGATACAGTCCTGTATCCCTGGACTATACTACTAAAGTATAATTATTCCTTAATTCTGTTTTGAATAATAGTATTTACATACACGGGACACAAACTAGAAATATCTATATATATAAAAGCCTAAGTGCCTGGTCAACTGGTAGCTATAACGTGCACTGACCACCACGGGGCAGATGCTTAACGCAGGAGGTGCCCCCTGGTGGTTAATGCGTTCCCACAGTGGGAGCGCTGCTCAGCTGACCAACGGGCTGACCAATGGGCACCAGAGCTGGGCTCATGAAGCCGCACAAGGAGGAGCTAGGCTGCAATGACGAGCAGTGGCTGTGCGGTATTGGGTGCACCAGTATTGCCCTAGATGGGCGCGGGGAGACCACAGCAGAGCAGCAGGGGCAGGCGCAGTGGGGCCATGATGAGCGGGAGTGGCCCGGTGCCTGACCCAGGCTCCGGCCCTCCCAGGCCGCCTGCCACTTCATGCACTACTTTGTGCTGTGCGGGATAGATGTGGACAGCCGGCTGGAGCCCTACAAGCTGGCGGGTAAGGTCGGGCAGCGGTGCGGAGCTCCACTGATCCCCACAGGCCAGGCTGAGGGACCTCACCGGTCGGGCCTCTAGTTAAGTAATATTTGTGAACCCATCTCTGAGTTCATGTTTAGCATTCTTCATTAGGATATGCAATTTAAATTTTCTTCCAGAACACTTAACCCTTAGCTGTTTTTAGGTTATACTTTTCATGCTTCAGTCCTCTTTCCATAGCAACCTAAGGTTTGTAACAGCCATTTTCTACTGAAACATTTCTCCAACAATTAACATCAAATTAAACCACAATTTGCCACCGTTAAGAATGCTCAGAAGGAATGTGGTGTAGCACTAACACTTCATTAAACAGTTTGAATTAATTTTGTGTGTTACAGCAGCACTGTTGGAATGTTTGTATTTTCTGGAGACTACTCTGGGGCATTTGAACACATTTTTTTAAAGGTGCACTAGGCTGTCATTATACTTTATAAGAAACAAAAGAAATGGTTGAATTTACTAATGTTGGTAAGGCAAGTATTTGGGAAAATTTGTTTGTTCCAATAAGGGAAATTTATATAACAGGTCAAAAGGCTGATTAGTCAGAAACCCATTCTGTAAAGTGATAAAACAAAATGGTTAGAAAACAAAATCTGGCTAAAAAGTTTGTTATGCTTCCTCTACATTTTAGTAACTCTGAAATGTTCATTTACATTCTTTAGTAAATTTTAATTCTTTTTCTTTAGACAAATTTACGCAGAGAATCTTAAAATTGTTTCATATAAAACATTTTTAAAACTCAAGAACTCATAGTCTTTTTCTAACTTCACTTGCCAGTTTTTCCTTCTTTAGATAATACAAAAGTGTTAAGAAAAATCCCATATTATATGTAAAAATATATAGGCTATTCAAAAAGCACAGAAAATTTAAATAGAAAGTTTTTTACTCAATGCTGTCTTTGTTCTCTTTTCCAAAACAGTTACATTATAAGATCATATTTCTTTATTCTCCCCTCCATTCCACTCTACTGGTAAGTAGTTTAATAAGAAAATACAGGATTTTATTTCCTATATAATTTCCTGTCTGATATGCTGCCAGTGTAAACAACAGCATCTTGAACTTCTCAGGATTTATTAAAAGAGCTATAAACTCTAAGTAAAATTTTTTTGCCCATTACATAAAAAACTTGGCAACATTTGCCAAGTATGCAGTTTACAACAGTGGTTTTTCAAAGTGCTTTCTACAGAAATAGGTAGAGTTCATTCAAGGGTCAACAAAGGCAGACATCTATCTACTGGGAGGCTGCACTTCTATACCCTTTAACCAGACCATAGAATGTTTCCTCTGAAGAAGAAGTTCTATTGTTAAAAAGGTTAAAGTCAGTAATCTAGGCCTTAATTATTATCCCTGCTGTTCTAAAGTAAAGGGAAAAACAGATTTCCATCTAATCTTTTTGAGGAAAAAAAAATTTCGTCACTCTGAATTCATTTCTTTTTTTTTTTTTAATATATTTTATTGATTTTTTACAGAGAGGAAGGGAGAGGGATAGAGAGTTAGAAACATCGATCAGCTGCCTCCTGCACACTCCCTACTGGGTGTGTGCCCGCAACCAAGGTACATGCCCCTGACCGGAATCGAACCTGGGACCCTTGAGTCCCCAGGCCGATGCTCTATCCACTGAGCCAAGCTGGCCAGGGCTGAATTCATTTATTTAAAGAATAGCAAAAAACTAGTTAAAACAGAAACAGAATCTTCTGACTCCGATTTAAGACTTGGCTTTTAATAATTTATTTAGCAAACCATTCTTAGTACTTTTCATATAATCCATTTCATTTTTTATATGTATCACAAATCCCTAAAATTCTGAGTGCTAAACACTATTGATTTTGATGGCAACTGCTTTCCTCTCCACATATTAGTAGTAAAAAACAAAAAATGTACTGGAAAGAGATTAAATGTGGTGAATAAAGGTTGTTTAATCTGCATCATGTAGATGAGGTAAAGCTTTAACAAGTAAAATACAGGCATTGGCTCATGGAATTAAGGATTATATCTGAAGAGACAGTTTTTCTCCAAATGCATTTCAAGAGAGTCTTACAAGATGCTTCTTTGTGAACAGGTCAATGCATGTGGATAATATAGTTTCTTTTTGTAGAGCTTCAAGCATGTAATCATATAATAATAGCTCTATAAGAAACTCAATTTAATATTTTTATTCAATGTTTTCCTAAATTAATTTTGCTGACAAACTTCCTTTTAAATTATGTATTACTTTATAGAACTTCTTTGGGAAACACTGAGATGGGAAATAATGGATGAAAAACTAGAGAAAGGCATGGATATCTAGTTTCTAAGCAAAGTACCTGAAAAACCTAAACGCATAATTCTGAAACTCCACATATAGAGATCAGAGAGGGGTATGAAGAATTAAGTGAAAAGATCTCACCCATGGCTTCACACTAATACCCCAGATCCCTGTTCTTTTTTTTTTTTTTTTTTTAAATATTTTTTTATTGATTTCAGAGAGGAAGGGAGAGGGGTGAGAGATAAAAACATCAATGATGAGAGAGAATTATTGATCAGCTGCCTTCTGCACGCCCCCTCCTGAGGATGGGGTCCACAATCTAGGCATGTGCCCCTAATTGGAATCAAACCTGGGACCCTTAAGTCCGCAGGCCGACACTCTATCCACAGAGCCAAACAGGCTAGGACCAGATCCCTGTTCTTAATAACAACATTCTTTGTGTTGCCATGATGGTGATTATTGTAATCAAGTAACAATGGTGCACTCCATTTTCAAAACCAACAGCAGCATGTTGAGTCCTTCTAATGCTTCAAATCTCCTTGAATCTTCTTTTACTGTTTTCTTCTGTAGCATTTAGAGAAAGTTCTTCACTTTTAAGAGCTCATGTGTTTGATTAAGCCCACCCAGATAATCTCCCCATTTTAAGGGCAGCTGATTAGTAGCCTTAATTATATCTACAGAGTCGCTTCAAAGCAGTTATCTAGATTAGTATTTGAATAAATAAGGGATGAAAATTTTGGGAGCAAGTTGTAGGTGGGCACCTTCAGAATTCTGCCAACCACACCATACTTGGGGAAAAAAAACCTTTACTTTATATTAGACACTAATAATTTCAGACATTTATTCAGAATATTTGCTTGTATGGTTACAGAGAGGTATGAAAAAATAGAGTTGTGTGTGTGTGTGTGTGTGTATGTTTGTGTACCCAATGGCTAATGATCACTTCTTTGTGCTTTACTTATTTATATGTAATTGAATTTATTGGGGTGAGCTTGGTTTGCAAAACCATACAGGTTTCAAGTGTACAACTCAATAAAAAATTATCTCCACAATGCACCATGTGTCCACTGCCCCAAGCAAAGTCTCTTTCATCTCCATTTCTCCTATTTACCCCTTTTTGTGTTTTTGCAGCCATAAAAAATAAACAATTATATAACTAACTTGGAAATTCAGTTAATATGAATGCTCTCGTTTTCATTACTGTTAAAAAATTAAAGAAAAATCATAACAGTAGTAGAAATTATTAATACATGAATTATGGACTTTTTAAAAAAGGAAAAAATTAGTTTATTATTTTTAAGAAAATAAAGGAACAAATACCAGCATGGCAAAACTGTCCTCTGTATGACAACATATGTTTTGTCAAAGGATAGTTTTAAAGTATTTGAAAAAGTTGCAAAGTTAATTGTTTTTGCATAGAAGGGATAGAACACGTAATGAAAAACTATCCTATTATCTAAGAACAAAACACTTGACAAAAGAAAGCCAAAAAACTAGATTATGACTATCTCAATATGCTGCTACACAGGAAAACTAAGCAATGTAAAAATGTTTGTTGTCCAAACTTACTTAGTAGTTAATCCAATTGAAATCAATATCTCACAAAAAGATTCTTTTTCAAGTAAAAGGGGTGAGAGAAAATGAAAATTTAACTAATTACTATAAATTAAAACAAGAAATAATATTCAAAATTACCTGAATAGACATTTCTCCAAAGAGGACATAGAGATGGCCAATAGACATGAAAAAATGTTCAACGTCACTAATCATCAGAGAGATGCAGATTAAAACTACAATGAGGTATCACCTCACACCTGCCAGAATGGCTACCATCAATAAATCAACGAACAGCTGCTGGCAAGAATGATGGTAAAAGGGAACCTTAGTGCACGGTTGGTGGGAATGCAGCCAACTGCAGAAAAGCAGTATGGAGTTTCCTCAAAAAGTTAAAAATGGAACTGCCTTTGACCCAGTGATCCGACTTTTGGGAATATAATCTAAGAATCCTGAACATCGGTCAGAAAGGATATATGCACCCCTATGTTCATGGTAGCACTATTTACAATAGCTAAGATCTGGAAACAGCCCAAGTGCCCATCAGTAGATGAATAGATAAAAAGGCTGTGTACATTTATACCATGGAATACTATGCAGCAGTAAAAAAGAAGGAACTCTTACCCTTTGCAACAGTATGGATGGATCTGTAGATTGTTATGCTAAGCAAAATAAACCAGTCAGAGAAAGACAAATACGATATGATCTCACTTATATATGAAATCTAATAAGCAAAATGAACTGATGAGCAAAATAGAACCAGAGGCTTGGATACATGGAATAGACTGATGATGTCAGAGGGGAGTGGGAGTGAGAGGAACTGGACAAAAGAGGATGAAGAGATTAGCCAAAGGACGTATATGCATAGCCCAAGGACACAGATAATAGTATGGTGAAGGCCAGGGGAGAGGGGGAGGGAGGCGGGCACTGAGTCGAGGTAGGCAAAGAGGGAGAAGATGGAGGACATCTGTAACAGTGTCAACAATAAGGAAAAAAAGTAAATAAATACTGAATCATGAACAAAGGAATAGAATAGCTTCAGCTACATATAAAAACTTATTTGATGTTAGATCCACTCCTTGAATCATATTTTTAAAAAATACCCTCTTGCCGAAACCGGTTTGGCTCAGTGGATAGAGCGTCGGCCTGCAGACTGAAAGGTCCCAGGTTCGATTCCGGTCAAGGGCATGTACCTGGGTTGCGGGCACATCCCCAGTAGATGTGCAGGAGGCAGCTGATCGATGTTTCTCTCTCATCGATGTTTCTAACTCTCTATCTCTCTCCCTTCCTCTCTGTAAAAAAATCAATAAAATATATTTTTAAAAAAATACCCTCAGATCAATTGTCATTGAATCATATGTAATATGAATCCCATCCAGGTAGGTCAGATCGAGTTTGTATTAAAGAATAAAAAGCTGAAAATAGCCTAGTTTGAAGAAAGATAATTTTTAAAAAAGCTTTGAAGCACTAGAAAAAAATCATAAAGAAAATAATCTACGATTTAAAAAAATGTAAACAAAGAATGAGAAGAAAACAAAGATCAATAATAGTCTATAGGAAATGACATAACATTTTATAACATTAGGTGAATACTAAAAATATATAGAGAAACTTAATTTAAAAGAAAAAAGTCATAACCTTTACATATAAATGGGAAAATAATACACAGAGATGAGTACAATGCTAAACGTAAACTAAAAGCCATTAACATTAACCCATACTAGTAAATATATAAATACACACCAGGTATATACCTGAAGTTGCAAATTGCAAAAATATTATCTTTTTCTTACTCAGGTCAAAGTAAAGTTTATGTACACAACTGTCACACTAATGACAATGAAAAAAATGATAAAATTCCAGAGCTGTACTGGTGTATATGGTGTCTTTGTAACTTAGAGAAAAGGTACCCATTCTTCAAATTAAGTTAGTATATTACTGCATATATTAAACAACTGAATGCAGTGGCCCAGCCTGCCTCTCCTCAGAGAGGCTATTCAGAGCCCATGAGAAAAAACCTGGCTGTGCAAATATGTGGATCACACATATCCTAAACCCTGAAGTGCACACACTGCTAGCAACATACTACAACCCCTATGGCACCTCCATTGAGATGAGCTTATCAGTGTCAGAGTAGGAAGTGAGCAAACATTGGGCCTCTAAGAACAGCAAGTGAACAAGGGGGGTGGGGGAGTGACTCAAGGAATGCCCAGTATGTCTGGGGTAGAACAAACAGGTGTGGGTACTGTTCTATGAATGATGATAATCTCTCTTGCTGTTCCAAGGTAGGCCAGGAGACAAGATTACACCCACTCTCCTTTAAGTTCATACATATGCCTAACATGTGAATGGTGCCTCCTAGAATGTGTTGAGGTTTATGATGCACAATATGAATACTATTTGTGGCAACTTTTTATAACTCTTTTTGCAAAACAAAATGGAAATACTTAGCAATACATTTGAAATATTCACACTCTTTAACTTGCAATGTCACTATAAATTTTACCTTAAGGACAACATGACAGGAGATAGGAAATATTAACTTGATGAATGCAAAGAATAGATATGCAAATGGAAGATAATAATTTTGAGATGATAAAAACATTAAAGAATGTTTTTAATGTCTATTATAATTTCAAAAATAAGTCTAAAGAAAAGTTCCCATTCTTAAATGTCTAAATATCCCAACTATAATACTACTTCTATTATTGTTTAAAAATCCTTTTTGCCAGTTTTAGCAAATAAATTTTTGATGAGCTGTAAATAACCATGAATTTCAAATTAATGAAGCTTTATGATGTTAGTGATTTACTTCTGAAAGCTCAGATAATTAAAGTAACACTAAGTAATTTCTCTAAATTAAAAAAATGATTTAAAAAAATGTAAACAAAGAATGAGAAGAAAACAAAGATCAATAATAGTCTATAGGAAATGACATAACATTTTATAACATTAGGTGAATACTAAAAATATAGAGAGAAACTTAATTTAAAAGATTTACTTCTTTGATCCCTGGTCAGGGCACATGCAAGAATCTACCAATGAATGCATCAAAAGTGGAGCAACAAATTGATGTATTTCTTTCTCTTTCATCCTCTTTCTCTAAAATCAACAAATAAAAAGTTTTTAAAAATCTAACTTTACACTTAAAATAACTTGAAAAAGAACAACAAACAAAACCCAAAGTAAGTAGAATGAATGAAATAGTAAAGATCAGAGCAGAAATAGAATCTAAATAAAAATAAAATAAATAAATTTATTTAGAGAAATTAGAGTCTAGTTCTAATAAATAAGGCTATTTGTAAATGGCATCCACTACAGTGTTTTGTTGAGGAATTTAGCATCTATGTTCATCAGGGATCCTAGCCTATAATTCTCTTTCTTTGTAGGGTTTTATCTGGTTTTGGAATTAGGCTAATGCTGGCTTTGTAAAATGAACTTGGAAGTCTTTCCTCCTCTTGAATATTCTGGAATAGTGAGGATAGGTGTTAGTTCTTTAAATGTTTGGTAAATTCACTGATGAAGCCATCTGATGGTCCAGGACTTTTGTTTGCTAGGAGTTCTTGATGACTGCTTCACATTCACTAGCTGTAATCTATCTTTTTACATTCTCTGACTCTTCCTGATTCAGCTTTGGAAGACTGTATGTTTGTAGGAATTTATCCATTTCTTCCGAATTGTCCAATTTGTTCGCATATAGTTGTTCAGGATATTTTCTTACAATCCTTGGTATTTCTTTGGTGTCAATTGCTACTTGTCCTCTTTCATGTCTGATTCTATTTATTTGGGTACTTTCTCTTCTTTACTTTATGAATCTGGTTAAAGGCTTGTCATTCTTGTTTCTCTTTCGAAAGAACCAGCTCTTCCTTTCACTGATATTTTGTAGGTTTTTTATTTTATTTTTATTTATTTTATTTTTATTTAGATTCTATTTCTGCTCTGATCTTTACTATTTCATTCATTCTACTTACTTTGGGTTTTGTTTGTTGTTCTTTTTCAAGTTATTTTAAGTGTAAAGTCAGATTTTTAAAAACTTTTTATTTGTTGATTTTAGAGAAAGAGGATGAAAGAGAAAGAAATACATCAATTTGTTGCTCCACTTTTGATGCATTCATTGGTAGATTCTTGCATGTGCCCTGACCAGGGATCAAACCCACAACTTTCACATATTGGGACGATGTAATTATACCGTCTGAGCTACCCATCCAGGGCCTAAAGTTAGATTGTTTATTTGAGATTACCCTTCTTTCTTTTTCTTTTTAAATATATTTTATTGATTTTTTACAGAGAGGAAGGGAGAGAGTTAGAAACATCGATGAGAGAGAAACATCGATCAGCTTCTTCCTGCACATCTCCTACTGAGGATGTGCTCGCAACCCAGGTACATGCCCTTGACCGGAATCGAACCTGGGACCTTTCAGTCCGCAGGTTGAGGCTCTATCCACTGAGCCAAACCGGTTTTCGGCTTATCCTTCTTTCTTAAGATAGGTCTGTATTACTATGAATTTCACTGTGTCCCATAGGTTTTGGGTTATTGTGTCCTCATCATTTGTTTCAAGGTGTATTTTGAATGCTTCCTTGATGTCATTGCTAACCCAACCATTGTTTAGTAACATGTTATTTAGCTTCTATGTCTGTGTTTTTCTTCTTTTGATTGATTTCTAGTTTCTCATCATTATGTCAGAGAAAATGCTTGATATGATTTCAATCTCCTTAAATTTATTAAGACTTGTTCTGTGTCCTAACAGGTGGTCTATCCTAGAAAATGTTCCACATGCCCTTGAAAAGAATGTATATTCTGCTGCTTTGAGGTAAAATGCTCTGAAGATAACAATTAAATCCATCTGATCTAATCTGTCATTTAAGGTCACAATTTTCTTATTGATTTTCTGTCTGGAAAATCTATCCACTGATGTCAATGGTACATAAAAATCCCCTACTATGACTGTATTACTGTCCATCTTTCCCTTTGTTTCCATTAATATCTGCTTTACATATATAGGGTTCCTATGTTGGGTGCATAAATATTTACAAGGATATAATCCTCTTATTGAATAGTGCTCCATTTATCATTATGTAGTGTCCCTTGTCTTTTAATATAACCTTTGTTTTAAAGTCTGTTTTGTCAGATATAAGTACTGCTACCCCAGGTTTTTTTTCCCTCTCCATTTACATGAATTGTATTTTTCCATCCCATTACTTTGTGTGTAACTTTCATACTGAATTGGGTCTCTTGTAGTCAGCATATATATGTGGGTCTTCTTTTCTTATTCATTCAACTACCATATGTCTTTGACCTGAACATTTAAGAGATTTATATTTAAAGAGATTATTGATATGTATTGTATTTATTGCCATGTCATACTTTTAACTATGTTCCCCTGTTGTTGTAGTTGTTTTTTTGTGTGTGTTTTTTTAAAAAAAATCTTCTTCTTAAAGCAGGCCCTTTAACATTTCTTATAATACTGGTTTGGTGATAACAAACTCCTTTAGCTTTTTCTTGCCTGGGAAGCTCTTTATTTCTCCTTTAATTATAAATGCTAGCCTTGTTGTGTAAAGTAGTGTTGGATGTAGGTCCTTGATTTTCATCACTTTAAGTATTTCATGTCAATCTCTTCTGAAATGCTTTTGTTGAAAAATCAGCTGACTGTCTTATGGAAGCTCTCTTGCATGTAAGAAACGTCTTTCTCTTGCAGAAACCTACTGCTTTTCACAGACAGATTTGGGTGCCTCTTCCCAGCTCTGCTGTTCAGGACTGGGGAGCCTGCCTTTGGGTTGAGACCCCATGCTTCTCAGAGGAAATCCTCACAGCTGAGATATTCCTCCAGAACCTCAGATGCTGCCCATGGGCACCGGGCCTGCCCCTTTCATGCCTCTGCCCTTCCTACCAGTTCTTCTGTAAATCCTTGATTATAAGTCTTCTCTTCAGCTAGTCTTCCATTGGTTATAAGGATGATTGTTCTATAATTTAGTTGTAATTCAGTTTGGTTCTGGAAGAAGTGAGTGCAGCTTCCATCTACTCTGCCACTATCTTGGATTTCATAAGAAAGTTGTTTTAAATAGTAAATCACTAATAGATGTGAACACAGTAAACAGAACTACATTAAGATCTAATAAACTGAGGTCAACAAATAATATTTTTGGAGTGCTTTAAATCTCAATAAGGAAAAGAAAGCACATTTACGTTAAGAATCCTTCCAGACAGAATTTCTTTTGGCAGAAAATTTTTTGCAGCTATCATTTTCCTTTGTCACATTATAGAAGCCTGGGTCATGGTATTCTTCTCATGACCATTTGCTTACTGAGCTGTTACCCAAATGATGTTTGAATCTATATAATCATCACTACTTTCATTTTCAACATCTAGTACTTTGAGTCACTATCTGAAAATTCAGAGCTGTGGAGCTTTTATACATAGTTCTATTTCTTAATAGCTAGAATACTATAAAATATTTTTAATAAAAAGGAGGAGATTCAGGAATATTAGTTATTTCACCAAGATTATTCCCAGAACAAGTATTAAAACTGAGAAACTATCTTTCTAACTTACTAAAAGTAGTAACTGCTAAGTATGGATTATTTGCATTCAGTTTGTTCATAATTTTCTGTATTTTTAAACCAAAAATACCTATGAAGCAAAACTTTGTATTTTGAAATTGGCAATATATATTGTTTCTATAGAAATAGCATTTAAAAATTACCATACAGGTGGCTTTAAATGGGCCTTAATATCTTGATAATATCACTAAAAATCCAGACCTGATATTTGTAAACATAACTTCATCCTATTAACATTTCAGTAGAATGAAAAACTTTATTCATATTTATACATACACTTTAATTAGAATAATCAGTACATTTTTAAAAAATATGTTTTTACTGATTTCAGAGAGGGAGAGACATAGAAACATCAATGATGAGAAAGAATCATTGATCGGCTGCCTCCTGCACACCCCTATTGGGGATTGAGCCCACAACCCGGGCATGTGCCCCTGACCAGAATTGAACCCAGGACCTTTCAGTCTGTAAGCTGACGCTCTATTCACTGAGCAAAACCAGCAAGAGCAGAATATCAATACATTTGAAACTAAAAGTAAAACACTATTGAAAGCCACTATCATATGTACTGAATTATGTTCAAAAGACTTCCTCCTTTACCACTGTTAATTATCTTTTAGTTACTAGGATAACCTTCAATATTAAAAAGACTGAGAAAATATAAAGAATACAAAAAGTGAATAGAAATCAACTGCTAACTAATATTTTAAACTAGAGAACAAAAATTACATTCAAAACCACTATTTGTTTGTTATAAACTGAACGGTCACAACTGGCATTTGGTTTAGTGGATAGAGCCTCGGCCTGCAGACCAAAGGATCTTGGGTTCGATTCCAGTCAAGGGCACATATCTTGGTTGCGGGCTCCTCTCTGGCCTGGGCCCTGGTACAGTTCGTGCAGAAGGCAACCAACTGATGTCTCTCTCACATCGATGTTTCTCTCTGTCTTTCCTTCTCTCTTCCACTCTCCCTAAAAATCCTCGGGTGAGGATTAACAAATAAAAATCAAACTGGCATTAATATGTCTAATTAGGGAAGTCCAATATGGAGGTGGCAGAGGAGGATGCTGAACTCAACCCCTCCCATGATCAAAATAAAAAATAAAGTATATAGGTAGCATTTACACCTGCATGAAAACTGAGTGGAGTGTGGAATGAATAGCTTCTGGCATCAAACAAGAGAAAGAGAAGAAATCGAGAAGGCCGGGAAGCTGAGGGGACCCTCCAGGAGCAACAGGAACTCTCCAGGTCCAAGGAGCCTGTGAGCAACATTGTTTAGGTTCCCCTCCACTTTAACAGGTGCAGGGGCTGTATGTGGGTGCTCTGACTTACCTGCAAGATCATTACAGTGCTTTCATAGCTACACTGTCTGAAAACTTTTGCCTCAAAACAAAGGGAACAATCAGGAACAGGTGCCATCACATCCACCTGGCCTCCTGGCCAAGAGCTGCTCAGGGCCCCATAGGTTAGGGCCCCAGGTGCCATAAATGTCTTCTGGGCTCCAAGCCTCTTCCCCAAACTACCAGACACATAGAACCTACACAAAGGTCACTTCTATACAAGACTACTTTCAGTACAACAAAGAGACTGTACAGTGAAGAATGGAGAGTCACTGGAGCTCTTCCGCGCAGTGGGAATTCTCCAGGGTTAGAAGGGTTGGTGAACACCATTGTTCAAGTCCCCTTCCATCTCCATAGAGTGGGCAGAAGCTCTAGCCAGGTGATCTGGACTGCCTGCCGGTTATTGCAGGGTGTTCCCCAATACATTGCCCAAGCCCATTTTGGCCCAAACAAAAGAAGTAAGCAGGATCGAGTACGGCATTATTAGACACATCTGGCCTTCCCAACTGAAACTGCTCTGGCTCAGTAGACCAGTGCACCTTAGGCAACTGCTTAGCAGCTTGCCAAACGGGCTTGCCAAAACTAGCTGGCATAGTTTATGTAGGGTCTACTTCTACATAAGGCTGCTTTTCCAAAGCTGGAAGAGACACCTACTTTGTCTAATTCATATATATAAACATAGAAAGTCAAACAAAAGGTAGAAGAATATCTCTCAAATGAAGAAACAAGAAAAAACTCCAGGGGAGAGGGGAAACTTAAGGAAATAGAGGTAAGTAATTTGCCTGATACTAGTAAACGGCTCAAAGAAAACAATTATAAGGATGCTCACCAAATCTGAGAATTGAATAGAGGAACTAAAAGAGAACTTGAACAAAGAATGAGAAAGTATAAAAAATAACAAAGCATACCTGAATAATATAATAACTGAAAGTAAAAGCAAATTAGAAGGAATCAACAGCAGATTACCTAACAGAGAAGAAGGGATTGGTGGCTTGGAAGACAAACAAATGGAAATCAATAAAAAAGAATGGCAGGGGGGAAAAAAAAATTTAAAAAATGAGGATAATTTGAGGAACTTCTGGTATAACATCAAGCACTCAAACATCCACGCTATGGGGATCTCAGGGGGGCAAAACAGAAAGCGGGGGGGTGGGGAGGAAAGTTTCCTAACCCAAGGAAAGAAACAGATATCCAGGTCTAGGAAGAACAAAGAGTTCCAAACAAGGTGAACCCAAAGAGACCCACACCAAGTTAAAAAGGCCAAAGTTGCCCTAACCAGTTCGGCTCAGTGGATAGAGCGTTGGCCTGCGGACTGAAAGGTCCCAGGATTGATTTTGGCCAAGGGCATGTACCTTGGTTGCGGGCACATCCCCAGTAGGAGGTGTGCAGGAGGCAGCTGATCGATGTTTCTCTCTCATCGATGTTTCTAACTCTCTATCCCTCTCCCTCTCTGTGAAAAATCAATAAAATATATTTTTTTTAAAAAGGGCCAAAGTTAAAGATAAAGAGACAATTATGTAGGAAGCAAGAGAAAAATGAGTTACATACAAAGGAAATCCTAAAAGGCTTACATAATGATTTCTCATCAAGAACTTTACAGGCCAGAGAAACCACGATGGCAGCATAGGTAAACACCAGAAATTGCTGCCTCCCACAACAAATTCAAAAATACAACCAAAAGACAAAACAGACATCATCCAGAACCACAGGAAGGCTGGCTGAGTGGAAATTCTACAACTAGAAGGAAAGAGAAAAGCACACTGAGACTCAGAGGAGGTGAGGAAGTGCAGAGATACGGAGGCGCACGTGGCAAGGGATGGCAACTGATGACGCAGCTGTCTTTTTGAATCGGGAGGGAGTCACAAGCCCCCGACTGCTCTGAACTCCAGTTCCTGGTGAGTCTCTGGAGACCTAGACTCATACGGGGAGAGACTGGATAGTCTGGCAGCAGGCAGAACTTGGAACTCGAGGGTGGCTTTCTCTCAAAGGTGCTTGCAGCGATTACCAGGACACTGAGACGCGGGGCCCCTGGGGCAGGGCTGAGGATCAGCCATAGCTGCTTGCTCTGCCCTGTTGATTCCATGAGACCCCGCCCCACCCAAGCTGCAATAGAGGCTTTTGCATATGAATGCCCTGGCCCTCTGCAATCTGAAAATTACCTAACAAACTGCAGCTGGGCCAGACAGACCCAGAACTTCCAAGAGAAGGCCCAAGCCCTATAGCAGCTTACATTGCTTCACAGCTGGGCCTCATTTGGGCACCTTCGAACCCCAAACAAGGAAGGGGAATCTGCAGATCTCTTCGTAGCTCCTGCTGGGTAGCCTCAGGCAGAGGCTAAATTAGCACCTCCTTAGATCCAAGAGCCAGTGTACCCAGTGGTCAGAGTGGGACCATCCAATTACAACTCCTCAGATCCATAAGGGACACACTCAGGGGGCAGACTCAGTGAGCACCAAAGCTCCACTGAAGCAAGTCTTGCCTCATAAGGGTGTCTTCAGCACAGAAGTTCTCCCACTGCAGACACAGCTGATTCTCACAGCCAATTGGCCTGGAGGTCAATTCCTCCCAGTGATACCTACAACAATCAAGGCTTAACTACAAAGCCCACAAAGGGGTGCACCAAGAGTGTCCACCTCAGGTAATTGGGGAGGCTGAGCCACTGGGCCCTATAGGATACCTAGCACAAAAAGCCACTCTACCAACACAGGGAAGCATAAAAAATGTGGAGACAAAGAAACAGGTCACAAATGAGAGAAATGGAGGAAAGCAAACCACTGGATATAGAGTTCAAAACCACACTTTTAAGGTTTTTCAAGAACTTTCTAGAAACTGCCGATAAATTTAGTAAGACCCTCAAAAAGACTGGTGAGACCGCCGATAAATGTAGTGAGACCCTCAAGAAATCTAGTGAGACCCTCGAGGTTATGATAAAGGACCAACTAGAAATTAAGCATACACTGACTGAAATAAAGGATATTATGCAGAGTTCCAACAGCAGACTAGAGGATCGCAAGAATCAAGTCAAAGATTTGAAATACAAAGAAGCAAAAAACACCTAACTGGAAAAGCAAAGTGAAAAAAGAATCCAAAAATACGAAGGTCTGAAGGTCTGGGAGCATATGTAAGGAGCCTCTGGGACAGCTTCAAGCGTACCAACATCCGAATTATAGGGGTGCCAGAAGAAGAGAGAGAGCAAGATATTGAAAACCTATTTGAAGAAATAAGGACAGAAAACTTCCCCTACCTGGTGAAAGAAATAGACTTACAAGTCCAGGAAGCACAGAAAACCCCAAACAAAAGGAATCCAAAGAGGACCACATCAAGACACATCATAATTAAAATGCCAAGAGCAAAAGAAAAAGAGAGAATCTTAAAAGCAGCAAGAGAAAGACAGTCAGTTACCTACAAGGGAGTACCCATACGACTGTCAGCTGATTTCTCAACAGAAACTTTGCAGGCCAGAAGGGAGTGGCAAGAAATATTCAAAGTGATGAATATCAAGGACCTACAACCAAGATTACTTTATCCAGCAAAGCTATCATTCAGAATTGAAGGTCAGATAAAGAGCTTCACAGATAAGGAAAAACTGAAGGAGTTCATTACCACCAAACCAGTATTATATGAAATGCTGAAAGGTATTCTTTAAGAAGAGGAAGAAGAAGAAAAAGGTAGAGATACAAATTATGAACAACAAATACACATCTATCAACAAGTAAATCTAAAAATCAAGTGAATAAATAATCTGATGAACAGAATAAACTGGTGATTATAATAGAATCGGGGGCATAGAAAGGGAGTGGACTGACTATTCTCGGGAGGGGGGAAAGGGGTGTGGGGGATGCGGGAAGAAACTGGACAAAAATCGTGCACCTATGGATGAGGACAGTGGGGGGGGAGTGAGGGGGGGTGGGAACTGGGTGGAGGGGAGCTATGGGGGAAAAAGAGGAACAACTGTAATAATCTGAACAATAAAGATTTAATTTAAAAAAAAAAAAAGAACTTTATAGGCCAAAGGGAGTGGCAGGATATCTTTAAAGTGCTAAAACAAAGAAATTTACAACCTAGAATTGGTTGAATATTTAGAGTTGAAAGACAGGTACCAGTAAATATTTATAGTTGAAAGACAGGTAAAGAGTTTTCTGGACAAGCAAAAACTAAAGAAGATCATTACCATTAAACCAGCTTTAAAAGAAACGTTAAAAGATCTTTAAGTAGATATGGAAATGCCAGGAACAGAAGTGAGTAGTTAGGAGAAACCCATCACAAAAAAAGACCTAAAATGTGACATCAATAACATAAAACATGGAGGAAAAAGTAAATATGTAGTTCTTATGGAATTTATTCGAACTTAAACACCTATCAGCTTAAAATAGACAGCTAGAGATTAAGAATGATACACACAAACCACATAAAAACCACAAACCAAAAACCTATAAAAGATATACAAAAAATGAACTTTCAGTCAAGATGGTGACATATGTAAACACAATACTTGAATCCTCCCACAACCACATCAAAAATACAACTAACCTTCAAAACAACCATCATTGAGAACTTTCTGAAATCTACCTGAAAATCTTACAAACTAGGGATTTAAAGATGTCACACAGCGACTGGTAGGAGGGGTAAAGGGATGAATGGGCTGGTCCCACACCCACATGTGGTGGTTTTTAATTGGTAGTGATATCGTGGCTGCAGATGTCCCCTCTGAGGGGTGATGGGCCTCAGCATCACACCAGACCCCTCAGCCCAGGGTTCCAGTGCCAGGAAGAGAAGTCCCTGTAATTTCGGTCTATAAAATCCAGCAGGGATTGTGGCTGAGTGACATGAAGAATGCTGCAGTCTCAGGCAGTTCCTTTTAAAGGTTGGAGGCATGAACTTACTTGGACTCACTCCCTCTGAATTAAAGTGCTGGAACAGCAGCTTGAAAGGATCCAGGGACATACGCAGAGGAATTAAGTTGTTGGGCATCAGAGCAAGAGCTGAGGGATCAACTTTCTCCTAGACAAAAATGCTGACAGAGGCCATTATTCCTTTGCTAAGCCCTTTCCCTACAGAGCCGATAAGTGAGCACGCACAATATATATATCTAAGTCTCCATCAATCTGTTTCACACAGTTTGCCTCACCTTGGTGATTCCTGAGACCTCTCCCCACCCAACTTGAGGCCCCACCTAAGCCATTTCCACAATTGGCTTTTCATGCCTAAAGTTTTAGACTTTACTTAAATCTTTCAAACAAGCAACAGCTGGCCTCAGCAGGCCCCATACCTGGCACTAGTGGAAGTCGACCTTACTCACATAGGCCTCTCCTGAGCACCTCCAAGACCAACACAATAGTAGCCATCTGCAGATCACTCTGTAGCTTCTGCCAAGTGGCCCCGGGAGCCAGTATACTTGATTGACAACTTCAGACCTTCTGGATTATAACTCTACCACCTCCACAAGTGACAGACTTTAGTGCTCACTCAAGGAGCAGACTTGGTGAGCACTAAAGCCCCACTGAAGCAAGTCCTGCTCCTTAGGGTTGAATCATGCACAACAGCTCTTTGGCAGTAGTTGCAGCTGGTCCTTACAGCTGATTGGCCTGGGGTTCAAACCTACCCAGTGAGGCCAACAGCAATCAAGGCTCAACCTCAACAGGACAGTGAACACAGCCCTCACAGGGCACATTTGGAGTGTCCAGCTCAGGTGGATGGGGAGGCTGCACCACTGGGATCTACAGGACACCTACTACACAAGTTCTGGAGACATAGCAACTCTACCTAATATATAGAAACAAACACAAGGAAGCAGCCAAAATGAACAGCAACAACAAAAAACATGTCGTAAATGAAAGAATAGGAGAAATCTTCAGAAAAAGAACTAAATGAAATGGAAGCAACCAAACTACTAGATACAGAGTTCGAGACAATAATTACACATATGCTCAAGGAACTTAGTGAGAACTTCATCAGTGTGAAAAAGGACTTGGGAATCAGTTGGAAATGAAGGATACACTAAATGAAATGAAGAATAATTTATAGGGAAGCAACAGTAGAGGACGCCAGGAATAAAACCTGTGATTTGGAATATGAGGAAGTAAAAAACACCCAATCAAAACAGCAAAAATAAAAAAGAATCCAAACATATGAAGACAGTGTAAGGAGCCTTCGGGACTTCAAGCATACCGATATTTGCATCATGGGGATGCCAGAAGGAGAAAAAAGGAAGTAAGAAATTGAAAATCTATTTGAAGAAATAATGACAGAAAACTTCCCTAACCTGGTGAAGGAAATAGACAGATAAGTCCAGGAAGTGCAGAGAGTCCCAAATAATATAAATCCAAAGAGGCCCACACCAAGATACATCATAATTAAAATGCAAAAGGTTAAAGACAAAGAGAGATTCTGAAAAGCAGCAACAGAAAAGCAGTTAGTTAATTACAAGAGAGCTCCCATAAGACTGTCAGCTGATTTCTCAACAGAAACTCTGATAATTGACAGATGGGATGGGGGTTGGGAGCATTGGAAGAAAAAGTGAGGAAATTTAGAAGTACAAACTAGCAGTAACAGAATAGTCATGGGGGTATTAAATACAGCATAGGGAATATAGACAACAATATTCTAATAACTTTATGGTGTCAGATCAGTATGGTTTTTTTTGGGAAAACCACTTGTAAATTTTATAATGTCTAATATTTGGAGTGTACATCTGAAACTAATATAATACTGTATATCAACTGCAATTGAAAAAACTGATTAAAAAAAAAGATATGCAAAGAACAGTGAAAAAGGAACCTTAACAAAAACACTAAAGAAAACCAGCAAACCACAATGGAGGAGATCGAGAAAAGAAAGGATTAGAGGACATCTATAAAAAACTAAAGCCCTAACCGGTTTGGCTCAGTGGATAGAGCGTCGGCCTGCGGACTGAAAGGTCCCAGGTTCAATTCCGGTCAAGGGCATGTACCTTGGTTGCGGGCACATCCCCAGTAGGAGATATGCAGGAGGCAGCTGGTCAATGTTTCTCTCTCATCGATGTTTCTAACTCTCTATCCCTCTCCCTTCCTCTCTGTAAAAAATAAAAAAAAAAATAAAAGTAAAAACAATGAACAAAATGACAATAAGTAGCTACTTATCAATAATTACTTTAAATATAAATGGTTGATGGGAGCAAGATGGCGGCGATATAGGCAGACGCGTCCCAGGTCTTGTCCCGGAGCAAACGGAGTAAGCAGCTGAAACTAATAACACCCACCCCGAATTGGCAAATTTACTCAGCTGGTGAGACGGCTTGCAGCCTGGAAGGGCAGACCTCCCCTGGAAAGGTTAAAAACCAGGGATCTGGGCAGGAAAGTTTGCCAGACCTGAGCCCAGAGGGTCGGAGGGAGACCGCATGGCAGACAGCCGCGTCTCTTGGGACAGACACAGACCCTGACCAGGGTAAGGAGTTCCGCGGGTTTGCTGGCGCCAGGAGATTTGAGATTTGGATTTTGTGATTGCGGAGAACTGAGACTAAAGGGGGCATCCTGAGGAACTGATCAGACCGTGCAGTGCCCATAAGAGAGGAGCGTTTCCCAGACCATGCAGTGCTGGTAAGAAGAGCGTTTCCCAGACCGGTAAGAGGAGCGTTTCCGCGGCCGGCCGGCGTTTGTCTGTTTCTTTGTTTTCACTGAACCCTGCTCATAGGACAGTTCGGATACAGACACTCACCTGTGCTGAAGAGAGGGTGAAGGTGCAGACGAGGGGAATCTGGGGAGAGGCTGAGGAAAGAGGGGGAGCCGGAGGAGGTGGCAGCGAATTGAGTGCTGAGACCCTCCTGGGCCCAGGACTGGGGCAGCCATTCCTCCAGAGGGTGGAATTCCTCCCCCCAGCCCCCTAGGCAAGGAGCACAGCCACACCCAGATTCCACCCTGTATGAGATAAAGGACTAAAACAAGCTGATTAGTCCCTGGGAGTTACCAGGGTCTGGCCTATAGAGGGATTTTCAGTCCCACCAACAACACAGAGCAGGGTAAGGATTAAAAAAGGATAGAGAAGCTGTATAGCCTCAGAGGCCAACCCAAAAACACTGCCACCCAGAGGTTGAGCCACAAACTGACTCTTAGGGGAATACAAATTAAGGCAGACTGGATCACAAATACGGCCTGCTTTAAAATCAGGACTGTGATTTACAACACGGAGGAACAGTGTAATGCAGGCAACACTCTCCTAAATACCTGGCAGGACCAAGGCGAACCAGGCTGAAGAGTAGAAGAACCGAAAGACCATCACTACTGCAAATTTTTTCTTTTTCTTTTTCTTTTTAATTTTTTCACCTTTTTACTAAGAAACCAATTTTTTTTTCTCTTTTTCTTCTTTTTCCATCACCTGATTTTACCCTTTCAATTACCACATTTTTATTTTTAACCAGTATTATTACTCCTACCATTTTACCATTTTTTAAAGTGCCATTTTATTTTCTCTTTATTTTCTTTTGGGATTAGTGTTCTCCATTCTATTTTCATCGTTCCTTTAGCATTAATTTTCCCTATCTCAATTCCACCTCTTTGCTAAAACCCTCTTCCTTACTTTTCCCCTTTTGGTGTCCTGTTTCTCTTACCCTATTCCTGCTCCAGACCTTCCCAATTCCCTCTTTTTACCCCCTGTCTAATTCCACCCTACTTATATATCCTATTTCCAATCTACTGCTCTAAATCCTTATACACCTATTCTTTATCCTTCTTCACTTTCCAACCATTTTTTTTTCTCTCTTATCTTTCTATTGTTTTCTTGATTGTTGAATATATTGGGCTTTTTTTTTTTTTTTTTTTTTTTTTAAATTTGTTTGTTTGTTTTGTTTTGTGTTTTTTCTTCTTTTTTAGGACTGGTTGTGAGGTTGTTTTTCTTTTTCTTTTTCTTTTTCTTTTTTTTTTCTGCTGGTTTTTCCCTTCCCTCCCCCACCCCACCCCAGCTATTTTTGTGCTTCTGTTTTCCCTTACCCCTCTGGATATTATTGGTGGTTTGTAGTTTGCATTCATCTCCAGGGATCTGTTGCTGGAATTTGTTGAGATTAGTGGCAGTTCTATTGGAGTTTGCTCCTCATACGGGGAGTCTCTTCCCCACTTCTACTTCATTCTCTTTTTTCGCTCTCTTTTTTCCCCCCTCTTTTTTCCCAATTCTATTTTTGCACTCCTTTTTTGTTTGTTTTTTTCTTATTTTTCTTTTCTGTTCTCTCTTTTATCTTCTTCTCTTCTTTCTCCCTTATCCCCTAATTCTCTTAATTCGGTTGGTCACCTTTATTTGGAGTTATTAATATTGTGAATATACTTGTGTTCAGTGCCTGGTACGTTGTGCCTTGCTCTGTTGTATTTTGTGCCTTTAAATCAACGCAGCAGATCCAAGCAACAGCAGCCCCCTGATCACCGCAGCCTCCTGATCACCACAGCCTCCTGATCACCACACCCTCTGTCTGTGGAACAGCAACTGTACGTGAAGCCTCCCCCCACCAGCCAGAAGAGCCAACACAGCTGTGAACAACACCCACCAGAGGAGCTGCTGCCAACTGGAAAGCAGCTGCTACCGCAACCGTCTGAGCAGCAACCACAACCCAAGGAGCCCCTGCCACCCAGGGAGCAGCCACTGAACACCTCAACATCTACATATGTCAGCGAGATCAAACATGGGTAGGCAAAGAAACCCCCAAAGGAAAGAAAAGGAGGACTCGCCAGAAAAGCAGCTAAGTGAGACAGAGATATGCAACATGACGGAAAAAGAATTCAGAATAAGGTTCCTAGAGTACATGCACCACATGTTCAAGAAGCAAGAAGAAACAGATGAAAAACTCAACTACTTATGCAAGAAGCTAGAAGAAACAGATGAAAAAATCAACAACTTAAGTAAGTCCCAAGAAGAAATGAAGAGTGACATAGCTTCAATAAAAAACTCCATTGAAAGTATCAACAGTAGACTGGGAGAAGCGGAGGACCGAATTAGTGAATTAGAAGACAAGGAAGCAAAACACACTCAAACTGTACGGCAAATGGAGAAAAAAATTAAAAGACAGGAGGAGAGCCTAAGGGAGCTTTGGGACAACATGAAACGAAACAACATACGAATAATAGGGGTGCCAGAACAACAGAAAGATGAACATGGATTAGAAAACCTATTCGAAGAAATAATATCAGAAAACTTCCCTGAGGTGGGGAAGAAAAAAGTCACACAAGCCCAGAGAGTCCCAAACAAGGTGAACCCGAAAAGACCCACACCAAGACACATCATAATTACCATGGCAAATGTTCAGGATAAAGAGAGAATCTTACAGGCTGCAAGAGAGAGACGGAAAGTAACATACAAGGGATCTCCCATTAGATTATCAAATGATTTCTCAACAGAAACACATCAGGCCAGAAAAGAATGGACGGAAATCTACAAAGTGATGCAAAGCAAAGGACTGAATCCAAGAATACTCTATCCAGCAAGGCTATCATTCAAAATTGAAGGGGAAATAAGAAGCTTCACAGACAAAAAAGGGCTAAGGGAGTTTATCACCACCAAGCCAGCCATGCAAGAAATGCTAAAGGGACTGGTGTAAAAAGAAGAAATATCAAGCTCAGAAAGAAAACAGCCACACACACACACACAAAAAGAAATGGCTACAAACAAATACCTTTCAATAATAACTTTAAATGTAAATGGACTAAATGCTCCAACCAAAAGACATCGAGTGGCTGAATGGATAAAAAAACATGACCCATACATCTGCTGTCTACAAGAGACCCACCTCATTAGAAGGGACTCACACAGACTGAAAGTGAAGGGATGGAAAAATATCTTTCACGCAAATGGAAAGGAAAAGAAAGCTGGGGTAGCAATACTTATATCTGACAAAGTACATCTCAAAGTGAAGGCCATAACCAGAGATAAGGAAGGCCACTTCATAATACTAAAGGGATCAATACAACAAGAAGATATAACCCTGGTAAACATATATGCACCCAATGCAGGAGCACCCACATACATAAGAAAACTTCTGGAAGATATCAGGGGAGAGATCGACAACAATACAATCATAGTAGGGGACTTTAATACACCACTGACATCACTGGATAAATCCGCTAGACAAAAACTCAGCAAAGAAACAGCAATCCTAAATGACTCACTAGATCAGATGGACTTAATTGACATCTTCAGAACACTTCACCCCACAGCTGCGGAATATACATTCCTCTCAGGTGCTCATGGGACATATTCAAAAATAGACCACATATTGGGTCACAAGCAAAGTCTCCACAAATTCAAGAAGATTGAAATCATAAAAAGCTTCTTCACAGACCACGATGGCATAATGTTAGAAATAAACTACAATAAAAACAACCCAAAATACTCAAACACTTGGAAGCTGAATAGCATGTTATTAAATATTGATTGGGTTACCGATGACATCAAAGAAGAAATTAAAAACATCCTGGACACTAATGACAATGAAAACACAACAATCCAAAACCTCTGGGACACAATGAAAGCAGTCCTGAGAGGGAAGTTTATAGCTCTACAGGCCTATCTCAAAAAACAAGAAAAAATGGTAGTCAATCATCTAACTCTACAACTCAAAGAATTAGAAAGAGAGCAACAAGAAAACCCCAGAGTGAGCAGAAGGAAGGAGATAATAAAGATTAGAGCAGAAATCAATGAAATAGAGACCAAAAAAACAATACAGAAAATCAATGAAACCAAGAGCTGGTTCTTTGAAAGGATAAACAAGATTGACAAACCCCTAGCCAGGCTCACCAAGAAGCAAAGAGAGAGGTCCCAAATAAACCAAATCAGAAATGATAGAGGCGAAATAACAACAGACCCCACAGAAATACAAATGATTGTTAAACAATACTACGAGCAACTCTACTCCAACAAACTGGACAACCTGGAGGAAATGGACAAACTCCTAGAAAAATACAACATTCCAAAACTCAATCAGGAAGAATCTAAAAACCTCAATAGGCCAATAACTATGGAAGAAATTGAAGCAGTCATCAGAAAGCTTCCAGCAAACAAAAGCCCAGGGCCAGACGGCTTCACAGGGGAGTTCTACCAAACATTCAAGGAAGAACTAAAACCTACCCTCCTCAGACTACTACAAAAAATTCAAGAGGAAGGAACGCTTCCAAGCTCATTCTATGAAGCCAGCATCACCCTAATACCAAAACCAGGTAAAGACATCACAATGAAAGAGAATTACAGGCCAATATCCCTCATGAACATAGATGCCAAAATCCTCAACAAAATCTTAGCAAATCGGATCCAGCAGTACATCAGAAGGATCATACACCATGACCAAGTAGGATTCATCCCAGAGATGCAAGGATGGTACAACATCCGTAAATCAATAAATGTGATACATCACATAAACAAATTGAAAGAAAAAAACCACATGGTCATATCAATTGATGCAGAAAAAGCATTCGACAAAATCCAACACCCATTTTTGATAAAAACTCTCAGAAAGGTGGGAATAGAAGGATCATACCTCAACATAATAAAAGCCATATATGACAGGCCCACTGCCAACATCATACTCAATGGACAAAAACTAACACCATTTCCCCTAAGAACAGGAACAAGACAGGGATGCCCACTCTCACCACTCCTGTTCAACATAGTACTGGAAGTATTAGCCATTGCAATTAGGCAAGAAGAAGGAATAAAAGGCATCCAAATTGGAAAAGAGGAAGTAAAACTGTCCTTATTTGCAGATGACATGATACTGTACATAGAAAACCCTAGAGACTCCATCAAAAAGCTACTAGACTTAATACATGAATTTGGCAATGTAGCAGGATACAAAATTAACCCCAAGAAATCTGAGGCATTTCTATACACCAACAGTGAACTTTCAGAAAGGGAGATCAGAAAAACAATCCCATTTACCATCGCACCAAAAAAATTAAGATACCTAGGAATAAACTTAACTAAAGAGGTTAAAGACCTCTACTCAGAAAACTACAGGACGTTGAAAAAAGAGATAGAGGAAGACATAAACAGATGGAAGAACATACCATGTTCTTGGATTGGTAGAATCAACATCATTAAAATGTCCATACTACCCAAAGCAATCTATACATTCAACGCACTTCCCATTAAAATACCAATGGCCTTCTTCAAAGATCTAGAACGAACTCTCCAAAAATTCATCTGGAATAAAAAAAGACCCCGAATAGCTGCAACGATCCTGAGAAAGAACAAAGTAGGTGGGATCTCAATGCCAGATATCAAGCTGTATTACAAAGCCACTGTTCTCAAAACTGCCTGGTACTGGCACAAGAACAGACATATAGATCAGTGGAATAGAATAGAGAGTCCAGAAATTAGCCCGAACCAATATGCTCAATTAATTTTTGACAAAGGAGGCATGAACATACAATGGAGCCAAGATAGTCTCTTCAATAAATGGTGTTGGGAAAATTGGACAGACATATGCAAGAAAATGAAACTAGACCACCAACTTACACCATACACAAGAATAAACTCAAAATGGATAAAGGACTTAAATGTACGACAGGAAACCATAAAAATTCTAGAAGAATACAAAGGCAACAAAATCTCAGACATATGCCAAAACAATTTCTTCACTGATACAGCTCCTAGGGCAGTTGAAACTAAAGAGAAACTGAACAAATGGGACTACATCAAAATAAAAAGCTTCTGCACAGCAAAAGAAACCATCAACAAAACAACAAGAAAACCCACCTCGTGGGAAAACATATTTGCCAACGTCATATCGGATAAGGGCTTAATCTCCAAAATTTATAGGGAACTCATACAACTTAACAAAAAGAAGATAAACAATCCAATCAAAAAATGGGCAAAGGATCTAAATAGACACCTTTCAAAAGAGGACATTCAGAAAGCCAAGAGACATATGAAAACATGCTCAAAGTCACTAATCATCCGAGAGATGCAAATCAAAACAACAATGAGGTACCATCTCACACCTGTCAGAATGGCCATCATCAACAAATCAACAAACGACAAGTGCTGGAGAGGATGTGGAGAAAAAGGAACACTTGTGCACTGCTGGTGGGAATGCAGACTGGTGCAGCCACTATGGAAGGCAGTATGGAGGTTCCTCAAAAAATTGGAAATGGAACTCCCATTTGACCCTGTGATCCCACTACTAGGAATATATCCCAAGAAACCAGAAACACCTATCAGAAAGGATATATGCACCCAGATGTTCATAGCAGCACAATTCACCATAGCTAAGATCTGGAAACAGCCTAAGTGCCCATCAGTAGATGAATGGATTAGAAAACTGTGGTACATCTACACGATGGAATACTATGCTGCTGTTAAAAAGAAGGAACTCCTACCATTTGCAACATCATGGATGGAACTGGAGAGCATTATGCTAAGTGAAACAAGCCAGTCAATGAAGGAAAAATACCACATGATCTCACTCATTCATGGATAATAAAGACCATTACAAACTTTTGAACAATAATAGATACAGAGGCAGAGCTGCCTCAAACTGATTGTCAAACTGCAGTGGGAAGGCCAGAGAGAGTTGGGGGGCAGGAGGGAGGGGAGTAAGAGATCAACCGAAGGACTTGTATGCATGCATATAAGCATAACTAATGGACATAAGACACTGGGGGGTAAGGGAGGGTAGTGGTTTGTCAAGGGCGGGGGGGGGAAAAAGGATACTTATGTAATACCCTTTGTAATACTTTAAGAGGAAAATAAAAAAAAAAAAAAAAATATAAATGGTTAAGTCCTCTATAATCAAAAGACAATGGATTAAAAAATATGACCCATCTATATGCTGCTTAAAAGAGACTCAGTTCAAATTAAAAGACATGCAGACTAAAAGTTAAGGGATGGAAAAGATATTCCATGCAAATAGAAACAAAAAGAAAGCTGGAGTAGCAATACTTATATGAGACAAAATAGACTTTCAAACCAAAAAAAATGTAATAAAATAATAAAAAAACATTATATAATTATAAAGGGGACGACATAAGAAGAGAATAAAGCAATCACCAATTTCTAAGCAACCAACATAGGAGCACCTAAATATATAAAGCAATTATTTATGGAAATAAAGGGGGAAATCCACAGTAAGACAATAGGAGTAGGGGATTGTAATACCCCACTGAAATCGGTGGAACGGCCACCAACACAGAAAATTAATAATGAAATACTAACCTTAAATGTCATGTTAGAAAGAAAATCTTAAACATTTTTAAACCATTTCATTCAAAAAGAGCAGCCTACACATATTTCAAGTGTACATGGAACATTCTCCAGAATAGATCACATAGTAAGCCACACACAAGCCTAAATAAATTTTAAAAGACTGAAATCAATGGCATCAGCATCATGGTGGTGAAAAGATTCCTTGGTTTCTTCCCTTAAGATGACAACAGACAGCTTTAATTCAATAAAGGGTAACCTGCTCAACACATAAACATGTCTGAGAGATCCACAATTGAGACAGCTAGCTTAAGGTGGGCTATGGGCGTGAGTAGCAGGGGCAGCATGTAGGGCTGTAGCCCTCACACAACAGTCTGAAGGGTCAGAGGGGCAGTAGCAACATTTTGCCCTGAGTGGCAGGGACATGGATCTGGCATAGCAGTATAGCAGCCATGGGCTGGCAGCTGCCATTACTAAGAGGAAGGCGAAGTTGAAAACATGCAAACCTGCCTCCCCTCCACCCTTGCATCTGCCCAGGCCTAGGTGATGCTGTAGCAGTGGAGGTGTAGGCTTGCAGCCCAAACTCAGCCCTGAGGGAAGGAGGGGCAGAAGCAACATTATTTCTAAGTAATCAGTGCCACTTATGGCTAAACCCGAATGGAGACATGGCACAGCAGAATGACAGCAGTGAATTAGCAGCCACCAGCACTAGTAAGAAGTCACAGCCGCAAACACACAAACCCATCTCCTCTCCCTCCCCTGCCAACCACTGCAGCATAATCCAGTAGACAGTGGAGATACCTTGATAGCACAGTGCACCAGGCAACCTCTGATTACAAGGAGACAGTGCCTGGACCTCACAGGCCAGGAATCCCATTACCCACCACATTCAACCAAAAGGATGGTACCCGCGATTGAGGCAACCTGGTTACAGAAGGGACACCCAGCTCCTCCTGGAATATGAGGCATTTTCAACGATAGAGGTGACACTGCCCAAACAAGATGCAAGAAGTCCCAGTAGTGCAGGTAAGAAAAAACAAAATCTTGCACTATAGCACCATCTACTAGAAAACAAAAGAAAACACCTCTACTTACAAACCTGTTGAATTGTTATAAAACAAACAGCACCTTTAAAAAAAGAATTCACTATCTTAAATGAGCAGCTAGAGAAAGAATCCATCAAGTACCAAGATAACAAGGTAGCTCAGCAAGAAAATAAAAAACTCCAGGAACAAACTAAAATCGTGGAAATTTGTGATTTAAATGACAGAGAAGCCAATATTTCACATTTTAAAAAACTCAATGAAAAGATTAAAAATGGCAGCAGAGTAGGAGGATGCTGCAGAGCTGGCTACCAGGAACAGGCTGGAATTACAACTGAAATACAGAAAGGATTCCTGAATAATCAATGGAAAACTCACAGGAGAGAACCCTAATACCCAAGGATTGAAGGTGGAGACTGGTAGGAGGGGTGGAAGTGCAAAAGGGTTTCCTGGGCACCCACAGACAGCAGCTGAAGTCCTGAAGAGATATCTCAGCTGTGGAGAGGCAAAAGGGGTGGGGGGGGGGGGGGGGTGGGAATGCCACCGAGAACTCTGGGATCTAATCCCGAAGCTGGGCTCCCCAGCAGAGAGCACAAAACTGAGGAGGGTACCCACATAACATCTAGCTAGGAAAAGCAGTGGGGTGCTGTCTGCCAGGGAGTGGCAGCTGAAAGTTTGGGTACCCTCTTAAAGGGCCAATGCACAAAAATCCCTGTGGAGCTTGGTGCTCTGGCAGAGGGAGAGTGAAGTGGACTGGAGCTGTGAGAGCAGAACCCAGGGCTGTGGACTCGGGGGGATAGAACTCAGAAGGCAGATACACCAAGTTTCCTGTGCTGAGTCATTCCCTCACACAGCAGAGGACATCTTTCCCACACAGACATTTCCTTGACTGGGGGGAAGACAGTTGACACACCTATTGGAAAACACCTTGCCCTGAGGCCACTTAAGAGATTAAAAGTAATAATTAGCCTCCAGGCAGAAGCAACTGCCCCATCCTGTTGAAAAAACTCTCGCCATTCCTGAGGACGATTGCCTGGGGGCAATTCAAGTCAGAATCCTATTAGTCTGTAGACAGAGGTGGTCTCTGGAGGCTTTGAGTCTTTGCCTGATCCAATTAATCAGAAACAGCCTTTAACACTGTCCTGCACTAGAGATTCAGAGGTGTAGAGGATCTACCTAATACACAGTCACAAACTCAAACATACAACCAAAATGAGGAAACAAAGAAACAACCCCCAAATGAAAGAACTAACAAATTCTTTAGAAGAAGAGCTAAATGAAGCAGAGATAAGAAATTCATCTGAAACAGAGTTCAGAGTAATGATTTTAAAAATGCCCAAGAGTATGAATAAAGATATAGTAACTATGAAAAAAGAACAGTCTGAGGTAAAGAATGACATAACAGAAATAAAGAACACATTGGAGGGAATACATAGCAGATTAGGGGAAGCTGAGGATCGAATCAGTGAATTAGAAGACAGAGTTAAAAATATCACTCAATTAGAGAACCAAAAAGAAAAAAACAATTAAAAAAACAGGACAGCTTAAGGGAGCTGTGGGACAGTGTGAAACGTAACAATATTACAATAGTAGGTGTGCCAGAAGAGGCAGAAAGGGAGAAAGGAATAGAGAAGGTGTTTGAAGAAATAATGATAGAAAACTTCCCTAACCTGGTAAAGGAAAAAGTCACACAAGCTTAGGAGGCACAGAGAACCCCAAACAAAAAGAACCCAAACAGACCCCCGCCCAGACATATAATTAAAATGCCAAAAATTAAAGACAAAGAGAGAATCTTAAAGGCAGCAAGAGAAAACTGTTACCTACAAAGGAGTTGCCATAAGGCTGACACTGATTTCTCATCAGAAACTCTACAGGCCAGAAGGGAATGGCATGAAGTATTCAAGGTAATGGAAAGCAAGGATCTGAAACCAAGATTACTATATCCAGCAAGGCTATCATTCAAATTAGACAGTCAAATAAAAGAGCTTCCCAGACAAAAAAAGGCTAAATGAGTTCATCACCAACAAGCCAGCATTACAAGAAATGCTAAAGGTATTGCTGTAAGGGATTGCTGAGAAGAAGAAATACAGAGAGAAATCTAGCCATACAGAATTAAAATGACTATAAGTAAGTACCTCTCAATAATAACCCTAAATGTAAATGGATTAAATGCTCCAATCAAAAGGTGTAGGTAGCTGAATGGATATAAAAACATGACCCAACTATATGCTGTCTATAAGAGATCTACCTCAAAACAAAAGACACATATAGGATGAAAGTGAACGGATGGAAAATTTTTTTTCCAGGCAAATGGAAAAGAAAAATAAGCTGGTGTAGCAATACTCCTATCTGACAAAACAGACTTTAAATGCATCATGCTAAGCGAAATAAGCCAGTCAGAGAAAGATAAATATCATATGACCTCACTCATTTGTGGAATATAATGAACAACATAAACTGATGAACAAAAATAGAGCTAGAGAGAAAAAAATACTCTAGAAGTAATCCTGTTATTTGCAGACTTTTAATATTTCCTACAACTTTTGTGATATCATACTATGTTAGTACAGTTTTGGTAATATTATTATACCTAAAATCCTCTTATTCTTGAAATATTAGTGTTTATTGAATGTAATATTATATTAAAGATCATTTTTCTTGAATAATTGGTGTTTATTGCATGTAACATTATATTTAAAATTGTTTTTCTTGAGATATTAATGTTTATTGCATGTAACATTATTATATTAAAGATCACTTTTCTTGAAATATTAAGGTTTACTGCATGTAACATAATTATATTTAAAATTGTTTTTCTTTTAATTAAAAAAACAAACAAACCTGTAAAAACTAAGACAGGAAAGGCAAATGTCTTCTCAATGCAAGAGTGACCTCCAAAATAGGTTAATAGCTGGCATGGCATGGGCACTGACCAATGGGAACACTGGTTGATGCATTGTAGCAGTGCAAACTAACTGAAAAGTAGCCTGGCCTAGCCCCTCCTCAATGGTTGCCACACTTCTTGGCAGTCTTTCTGCCAAAACCCTTATGTAAATCACCTCTTGCCAGTCTAAATTCATCCAATTTACTAGATATGCCAAGACATGCTTGAACCCAGTGGTGGACAGAGAGCTTCCTAAGTTGCGATCACCCCAAGTTGCGAATGTGTTATATTTGAATGCATCTAATTTGAAAAATTAGATACCCAAATAATATTGTAGCAATAATGGAAACATTTTAAATGTAAGAAAAAACATTCAGAAAACCAACAAATGAATAAAACAACTTTGTATTTTTGGACATTTCCTCTGAGTCCTTATCCATATGCAAGTATTTTATAAAGTTGTCATTGTAATGGTTTTAATTTGGTTTTTACTGCTTCAGTTGCAATTATATTGTTCATTTTGCCAACATTTATTGAGTTCCTACTATGTGCCCTGCATCAACTGAGATCAAGAGAAACACTTTATATCTCCATGAAATTCCATATAAGCAGGAAGAAAATTAAAGATAAAGGCAAACTAAAAAAAACAACACTCAATGAGATACAAGAAACTCCGGAAGGCAGTTCAATAAGTTCAGGAATAAAATCAATGAACAAAAGGAGTACTTTACCAATGGAACTATAAAATAGAACCAAACTTAAATTGTGGACCTGAAGCACTCAATAAATAAGAGAAAGGAAGAATTAAAGAGTACAAGAGAGAGTGGGGAAGCCTTAATTCAGAAATCTAAAAATGACTCAGGAAGAAGAGGGAGAATCGAGAATTTAAAAAAATAAAAAAATGTTATAGGGACTATCTGACCCCATTTGAAAGGTCAATACAAGTATAATAGATATTCAAAAAGGAGAAGAGTGGAAGAAGGGAACAGAGAGTCCATTCAAACAAATAAAGACATTCTCCAATATATTAAAACTGTTAAAAGTTAATGACAAAAAAAATTCTCAAGGTAGCCAGGAAAAAATAAAGACTGTAACATGTAACCATTACATGATCATCAGATATTTCAGCAGAACCTTACAAGTTAGGAGACAGTGCAATGAAATATTCAAAATATTGAAAGAGAGAACTCACCAGCCAAGATTAGTACATCCAAAAAGTTATCCTTTAGATATGAAGGAGAAATAAAGGCTTTTCCAGACAAACAAAAGATAAGGGAATTTACCACCACAAGACCTGCAATACAAGAAATGTTGAAAGGAGCTCTTCTAACTAAAACAAAATGATAAATTTATATAAAACTTTGAGTAAGATGACTAACAGAAAGAAGCAGAAAATTGAAATTCTAATTCAGAATAAGATATTAAATCCTTAATTATAACACGAAGGATAAAGAGGCAAAAAGCATTTAAAAAATTATAACTTCTGTGATTTGGAATCAAACACAAGCCAAAAAAAGGATAATTTGTGACAATAAAAACATAAGAGGAGATAAAAGAGGACAAAACTTGCATCGTGACTGCCGATGCAATTAGAAGAATAAGGTCTTTGTATGTATGAAACAAAATTTTTACAGGAACATAATAGTAACAACGAAATAAAAATTTAGAACTGAGATATATAACATAAAAATAGAGGAAAATATCTTAGAAAACAACCAAAGTAAAATAGAAAATAGAAACATACGGGTATAGAAACACAGAACAACCTGAAAATAATATATAAAATGGCTATACTAAGTCCTCATATATCAATAACCACCTTCAGCATAAATGGACTGAACTCGACAATTAAAAGATACATTGTGTGGTGGGAAAACAATGCAATACACACATCATGTATCATAGAAATGTATCCTTGAAACCTATATGATCTTATTAACATATGATCTTATAACAATGTCATCCCAATAAGTGTAATTTTAAAAAAAGAAAAATATATGGAAAATTAATTTTCAGAGAGGAAGGAAAAGAATCGTGAAATATTTTTGTGATTGTAAAAAAGGAAGAACTCTTACCATTCGCAACAGTATGGATGGACCTGGAGAGCATTATGCTAAGCGAAATAAGCCTGCTGGAGAAAGATATATATCACATGATCTCACTCATTTGTGGAATATAATGGACAACATTAACTGATGAACAAAAATAGATCCAGAGACATAGAAGGATCGAACAGACTATCAAACCTCAGAGGGGAAGGCAAGGGAGGATGGGGGTGGGGGTAAGAGATCAACCAAAGGATTTGTATGCATGCATATAAGCATAACCAATGGACACAGACAGTAGGGGGGTGAGGGCCTGTGCTGGAGGACAGGAGTGGCCAGGGAGAGGTCAATGGGGAAAAAAGGAGACATGTAATACTTTAAACAATAAAGAATTAAAATACATATATATTAGCAAATCGCATCCAGCAATATATTAAAAAGATCATACACCATGACCAAGTGGATTTATTCCAGGGATGCAAGGCTGGTATAATATTCGCAAATCATATAAAAAAATGATACATCATATAAGCAAATTCAAAGACAAAATTCACATGATCATATCAGTAGATGCAGAAAAAAGCATTTGACAAAATCTAACACCTATTTTTGATAAAAACTCCCTGCAAAGTGGGAATACAAGAATTATTTCTCAACCTACAGCCAACATCATACTCAATGTGCAAAAACTAAAACCATTTCCCCTAAGAACAGGAATAAGAAAGCAATGTCCGCTTTCACCACTCATATTCAACATAGTACTGGAAGTCTTAGCCATAGCAATCAGACAAGAAGAAAACATAAAAGGCATCCAAATTAGAAAGGAGGAAGTAAAACAGACCTTATTTGCAAATGACATGACATTGTACATAGATAACCCTAAAGGCTCCACCAAAAAACCATCAAATTTAATAAATGAATTTGGCAATGTGGAAGGGTAGAAAATTAACACCCGGAAATTGATGGAATTTTTAAACCCCAATAACGAATTCTCAGAAAGAGAAATTAAACAATCACATTTACCATTGCAAGGAAAAAATTAAGATACGTCATTTTTTCATACAACTAAACCAAGGGGGTAAAAGACTTGTACTCAGAAAACTATAGGATGTTGGAAAAAAGAGATAGAGGAAGATATAAACAAGTGGAAGAATATACCGTGTTCATTTATCGGTAGAATGAACGTAATAAAATGTTCATATTACCCAAAGCAATCTATACATTCCATGCTATCCCTATTAAATATGGAATATTTCACAGATCTAGAAAAAACACTCCAAAAATTTATATTGAAACAAAAAGATCCCAAATAGCCACAGCAATCTTGAGAGAAAAAAAAAAGTTGGATGGATCACAATATCAGATATAAAGTTACCATATACTACAAAGCCACTATAATCAAAACAGCCTAGTACTGGCACAAGAACAGGCATATGTGTCAATGGAACAGAATAGAGAACCCAGAAAATGACACAAGACATTACGCTCAACTAAGTTTTGATAAAGGAGGCAAAAGCATACAATGGAGTCAAAACAGCTTCTTCAATAAATAGTGGTGGGAAAATTGGACAGATATATGCAAAAGAAATGAAACTAGACCACCAATTATAACATACACAAGAATAAACTCAGAATGGATAAAAATTAAATGTAAGACGTGAAACCATAAAAATCCTAGAAGAAACCACAGGCAGCAAAATCTCAAGACATCTCTCCTAGAAATATTTGCAAATACATCTCCTAGGGCAAAAGAAATTATGAGGAAAATAAACAAATGGGACTGCATCAAAATAAAAAGCTTCGACTCAGCAAAAGAAACCACCAACAAAGTGAAAAGGGAATCCCACTGCATGGGAGAACATATTTGGCAATGATACATCTGATAAAGGGTTAAAACCCATAATATATAAGGAACTCATACAACTTAACAAAAGGAAGACAAACAATCCAATTAAAAAATGGGCAAAGGACCTAAATAGACACTTCTTCAAAGCAAACATACAGATGGCCAGGAGATACATGAAAACATGCTCCAAGTCACTGATCATTAGAGAGATGCAAATTAAAACGACAATGAGGTATCACCTTACACCTGTCAGAATGGCTACCATCAACAAATAACAAATAACAAATGACAAGTGCTGGAGAGGATGTAGAGAAAAGGGAACCCTAGTACACTGCTGGTGGGAATGCAGACTGGTGCTGCCATTATGGAAAACAGTATGGACTTTCCTCAAAAAATTAAGTATGGAATTGCCATTTGACCCAGTAATCCCACTTCTAGGAATATATCCTAAGAAACCTGAAATGTCAGTCACAAAGCAGGTATGCACTCCTGTGTTCATAGCAGCGCAATTTACTAGAGCTAAGATCTCGAAACATCCCACATGATCATCAGTAGATGAGTGTTTAAAGAAGTTGTGATACATTTACACTACGGGATACTATGCAGCAGTAAAAATGAAGGATCTCTTACCCTGTGAGACAGCATGGAGGAACCAGGGAAGTATTATGCTAAGCGAAATAAGCCAATCAGAGAAAGACAAGTATCACATGATCTTACTCATATGTGGAACAAAATAAACTGATGAACAAAATAGATCCAGAGACAGAAGCATGGAAAAGACTGTGGAATCTCAGAGGGAACATGGGGATGAATGGGAAGAGATCAACCAAATAACTTGTACACATCTATAGTAATAAAAGCGTAATATGCTAATTAGACTGGACGAAGTGGGGCTGCATGGGATGCCCGGTCCCGGGTGCCTGCCGGTGGCCGGAGGGAATCCCGGGTCCCAGATGCCAGAGGGAAGCTGGTGCTGGCAGCTGGGGGAAAGAAGGCCTACTCTTGCATGAATTTTGTGCATTGGGCCTCTAGTATACTAGGATGCATAACCCATGGACACAGAAAATAGGATGGGGAAGGCCTAGGGTGGGGGTAAAGGAAGGCTAGCAGGAGTACATGGGGGAAAAGCGGGACATATGTAATGCTATAAACAATGAAGATTTAAACAAATGAAAAAAAAAGAATAAAATAAATTATGAAGAAAAAAATTTGTAAAGAGTTATTCCTAAAGTTATATGTAGTGCTACATTCATTGTACTTTTATTCATGGTATATAGCCAAAACATGGAAACTACTGCATGTACTTCAATAGATGATTGGATAAAGAAGATTTGCTACATATGTACAGTGGGATACAACAACATAAAAAACATGAAATATTGCCATTTGTGACAGCATGAATGGATCTTGAGAGTATTATGTTACATGGACAATATTCTCTTAGACAAGTCAGATTGGAAAAGGACAACAGTCATATGATTTCACTCATACATGAGATATAAAACAAAAAGCAACACATTAACAAATAAAACAAACAAACATATCCATAGATACAGACAATAGAATGGTGGGTTAGTAAAGGGGAAGACAAAGAAGGTACATGGGGTTTGATAGAGGATGGGGCAAAAGTAGGTTTACAGTTGTTCATATGGAAGATACAATAATCCTATATAATAAAAGCCTAATATGCAAACCGACTGGACGGCAGAATGACTGGTCGCTATGATGTGCACTGACCACAAGGGGGCAGATACTCAATGCAGGAGCTGCCTACAGGCCCCAGGCCAGCCAAGATGGGTGTGAGTGGGGGCCCCCCTGATCACCCCGCTGGTCGCCCCACAGAGGGAGGCAAACAGTGTTGGCAGTGGCCAGGGGCGGGGCCAGCCAGCAGTGCCAGGCCGGCCAAGGCAGGTGCCAGCAGGGGCCCCCCCGATCGCCCCGCCAGTTGCCCCACCCATCGGCCCTGATCGCCGGCCAGGCCTAGGGACCCTACCCACGCACGAATTTCGTGTACTGGGCCTCTAGTTAATAAATAATACAAGAATAAATTTTTTGTTTTATGTATTCATAACTGTAAACCTACTGTGGCTTTACCCTGTATATGGTGATGAAAATAGATCAGATTTTGGGTAGTGAGTACATAATGGAACATACAGGTAATGTATTACAAAGTTGTACCCCTGAATCTTATATGCTATATATAACTAATGTTACCCCAATAAATTAAAATCAAAGGTAAAGTTCTTTTTATAACATTTTTATTTCTTTAAATATATTTTTATTGATTTCAGAGAGGAAGGGAGAGGGAGAGAGAGATAGAAATATCAATGTTGAGATAGAACAATTGATCAGCTGCCTCCTACACACACCCCACTGGGAATAGAGCCTGCAACCCAGGCATGTGTCCAGACCAGGAATTGAACCTAGACCTTCGGTTCATAGGTCGAAGCTCAAGCACGAGCCACTGTGACCATTTTATAACATTTATAAAAGAAGGAATCTGAAAAATGAATGTGCAGTAGAGAGTTCTGCAATATTAAGTAAATAATCAAATCCATTGAAAACTTTTAAAATTCTATGTTGGCTCTGGTCGGTGTGGCTCGGTTGGGCAATTGTCCCATGCACTGAGGGGTTGTGGGTAGGATTCCCAGTCAAGGTACATTCCTAGTGGCTGACTCAATCCCAGTGAGTTGGGGCATGTGGGAGGCAGCCTATCAATGATTATATATCTCTCAATGATTTTTCTCTCCCTCTTTCTTCTCTTCTCTAAAAATCAATGAAAAACCATATTTAAAAAGAAATAAATAAAATTATACATTGCAAATTCTATTCTAATGATATAATCTATTCTAGGTTTAAGAAAAGTTTTTAAAATAATTATTCAATTCCAATGAAATTATCCTAAAAGAAAACAACGAAACTAGGCAGACAAATATCCTAAATTGAAAATCATTATATACAACATCTACTGTCATTACCAATAAAATGTTTAAAAAAATAATGGAATCACTTAACCAAGGAGGTAAAGAAGATCTGTACTTGGAAAACTATAGAACATTAAATAGAGAGATAGAAGAGAATCTAAACAAGTGGAAGAATATACCGTGTTCATGGAGAGGTAGCATTAACATAATTAAAATGTCCATACTACCCAAAGCAATCTATAGATTTAACGCAATCCCTATTAAAATACCAACGGCATATTTCACAAATCTAGAACAAACACTCCAAAAATTTATATGGAAACAAAAAGACCCCAAATAACCACAGCAATCCTGAGAAAGAAGAACAAAGTT
Organism: Myotis yumanensis; assembly: GCF_028538775.1. Taxonomy (NCBI): domain Eukaryota; kingdom Metazoa; phylum Chordata; class Mammalia; order Chiroptera; family Vespertilionidae; genus Myotis; species Myotis yumanensis. The sequence continues at coordinate 7,245,926 of NW_027223760.1, forward strand.
AGAGGGATCACAATACCAGTTATCAAGCTATACTACAAAGCCACTGTAATCAAAATAGCCTGGTACTGGCACAAGAAACAGACATATAAATCAATGGAACAGAACAGAGAACCCAGAAATCGACCCAAGCCATTATGCTCAATAATCTTCAATAAAAGAGGCAAGAGCATACAATGGAGTAAAGACAGTCTATTCAATAAATGGTGTTGGGATAATTGGACAACTATATGTAATGATATGAAACTAGACTTCCAACTTACACCATACACAAGAATAAACTCAAAATGGATAAAAGATTTAAATGTAAATTATGAAACCATAAAAATCCTTGAAGAAATCATAGGCAGCAAAATATCAAACATATCATGTTGCAAAATTTTCACTGATACAATGCCTAGCGGAAGAGAAACAAAATAAACCGACAAACAAAATGGGTGCAGAGGCATGGATTCATGGAACAGACTGACATACCTCAGAGGGGAAGTGGTGGAGGGTACAGGAAGAGATTAACCAAAGAACATATATGCATAACCCATGTATATTGATAATAGTGTGGGGAAGGCCCGTGGTGTGGTGGGGGCTGGGTGAAGTGGGGTACGTGAGGGGGAAATGGGGACATCTGTAATACTGTCAACAATAAATTTTGAAATAAAAGCTGTCTTCTGTGAATATGAGAACTCTGCATGTAATCTTTTTAAAAACAAATTTAATAAATTTTATGCTGTTTGTAACACTTAAAAAAAAGAAATTCTAGGGTTGACATTTTCTATATTTATCAATTTTTTAACCAATATAACTATAATGTCTTACACTGGTCAACATTTATAAATATTCATCATGCCTGAATTATAGGATGTTCAGTTAGTTTTTATGCTATGTAAGCTTTGTAAATAAAGGTAAAGATGTGTTATCTTCCTACTGAACCTATAAAAGGTATGTTAATTTTTCAATACAGTTGCTTTTAACTAAATAGTATTTTCAAATTGTGTAAAATCAAAATAACCAAAGGCTATTTTGTTAATATCTAAAGATTTCAAACTATTTTAAGAGGGTACTTTATTTTCATGATTATCTTTCAGTGTCTACCAAGAATATTTCTAGAATTACTCAAGTTTTGCATCTTCAAGAGATTAATAAAATATAACTTGAAACCACAAATGTATTTCCATACTAGAGTGTTTAAATAATTATTACACTACTAATAATTAACTGGATCAGAATACTCATGTACTTACATATATATATATACATATATACTCAATAGAGTACTATTAGCCATTGAAAAGAAGAATATCCTACATTTGTGACCACATGGATGAACCTTGAAGGCATTATGATAACTGAAGTAAGTCAGACAGAGAAAGACAAATACTGTATGATCTTACTTCTATGTGGGATCTAAAAATATTAATCTCAAAGAAACAGAGATCAGATTTGTGGATGCATGGGGAAGGGGGTGGAGGATGTAGGGGACAGGTGGTAAAAGGTACAAACTTTCAGTTATAAAGGTAAGTAAGTTCTGGGGATGTAATGTACAACATGACTATAGTTAACAAGTACTACATATTTGAAAGGTGCTAAGACAGTAGTCCTTAAAAGTTCTCATCATATGAAACACATTTAAAATTATGTGAGTTGAGGAATGTTAACTATTTCAAGTGATGGGTGTTAATTAAACTTAGTGTGGCAATCATTTCTTTCTCTCTCTTTACACACACACACACACACACACACACACTAGAGGCCCGATGCAGGAAATTTGTGCAAGAGTAGGCCTTCACAGCCTTGGTGGCTGCCTCGATCCTGCCCTCGCAGCCAGGGCAGCTGCCTTGATCCTGTAGCTGTAGCCCTGGCTTCATGTGGAAGGTCATCCTCAAGGACGTCTGGATGGCCGATTGGTTAATTTGCATATTATGCTTTTATTATTATAGCCATTATGTCATACACCTTATCCTATATAATAAAAGGCTAACATGCAAATTGTCCCCTTGACTGGGAGATCGACCAGGGGGCGGGGCAGGCTGGTCTCTCCCCCACGGCCTCTCCCCCTGGCCGGCCCCACTCCCAATTACCCCCCCAACCATGATTGGGGGTAGGGCCAGTTGGCCAACTGCCCGTGGTGCCTCCCCCTGGCTGGCCCCACCCTTGATTAGCCACCCCCACCCTGATCAGGGAGGGCCGGCCTCCTGCACTAGGCCTCCAGTACTTATATAATATGTCAATTATATCACAATAAAACTAGAAAACCACTCATGTACTTATTAAATCAAATTTATACCTCTATGCATACATTGATTACTACCAGATTTTCCTATGAACTGTAAAATAATAACAATTGGTTCTATTAGTAATCTTTCATTATTCCTTGTGATTTTTTAGTAGACAGCAAATTTAAACATACCTTAATCGGATTTTCCTGTTTTGACTTTCTGTATTGCCATAAGCATAATTATTATAATATTTAATAAACTAGTGTTTCTCATTTTTGGTGAAGACAACCTATGTTATAGAGTCATTAGTTTTTCAGATATCCCTTACAATTTTATGCCAGTTTTCTACCTAGTAATATTACAAATCTGTACTTCTCAGCTTAATATATTACTAGTGGAGCAAGCATACTGCCCACTATTGGGTGTAAATCATCACACTATTTTACATTATTAACACAGCTACCCAGGATAATGTTAGCAATTGAAGTAGAAAAAGTATACTTACTCAGTTATAATTTCAGAATTTGTAAAGTTGAGGTTGGTTAAATGACCTTCAAGTTTAGACTGTTCATGTGTATTTAAGGCTGGAGTGGTCTTGGTGGCAAGTACAGCTCTTTTTTTATCTTTTTCAAGTGCTTTTCTCTTTCCACCATTTTGAAAATATTCTCTGCATATACTACAAGGAAAATAAAGTTATATTTAAAAACACTAAGTATGAATATAAAATAAAATGAAGAAACATCAGGCTTTATTACTCAAAATGGGACACTTTAAAATTACAGATTCCTATTTTTAAAATGTCACAGAGAGGTTAAGTTTGAGAATCTTGTAGCAATTTCACATTTTTTAAATTATCAATATACAAAGCACAATCATAGATTATGTTGAATACATAAAAATTATGCTTGCCCTGGCTGGTTTGGTTCAGTGGATAGAGCATCGGCCTACAGACTGAAGGGTCCCAGGTTCAATCCCAGTCAGGGGCACATGCCCTAGTTGTGGGCTCAATTTTCAGTGTGGGGTGTGCGGGAGGCAGCCCATCGATGATTCTCTCCCATCATTGATGTTTCTATCTTTCCCTTCCTCTCTGAAGTAAAAATAAAATAAAACACACACACACACACACACACACACACACACACACACACACACTAGAGGCCTCGTGCACAAAATTTGTGCACTTGGGCTGTGTGTGGGGGGTTCCCCTCAGCCCAGTCTGTGCCCTTCTTTGCAGTCTGGGAGCCCACAGGGGATGTCCGACTGACAGGGAGCGGGCCTAAGCCAGCAGTCAGATATCCTTAGTGCTGCTGCGGAGGTGGGAGAGGCTCGCCAGCTGTGAGCCCGGCTTCTGGCTGAGTGGCCCTATCCTTGTGGGAGTGCACTGACCACCAGGGGGCAGCTCCTGCATTGAGCATCTGCCCCTTGATGGTCAGTGTGTGTCACAGCAACTGGTCATTCTGCCAGTAGGTCGTTTTGCATATTAGCCTTTTATTATATAGGAGGATATGTATATTTATATAAAATATGCTTTTCAGGAACACAGATGTGTTCATATATATTGCTGAACTTTATTCTTAACTGAAACATAAGTTCTTCCAGAAAAGCTTAAATAATTCCACTATTCAGCTACAGCTTACAAAAAAAGAATAGTAGTCACAGTTAATTATGAGCCAGTTATGCTGGTATTAGACAAATATCCCAACAGTTATTTTTCAGGTCCCTTCTGGTTTATGACAGTCAGGTTGTTAACACATTCCGTTATGCACCTGCATGTAAGGTGCATAAGGGAAATGAATGCAAGACGATTATAGTAATCAGTCATTAGCAAATGTAGTTCATTATTAGTAATTATGTATAACAGGATATTGTAAAAATTAAGTTATGAAGTTTTTATTAAAATGTTTCTTACATACAATTATATTGGGTGGGTTGCAAAAATATTCATTGTGGGCTGCATGAAGCCTGTGGGCCTCGAGTTTGACATGCTTGGTGTACTTGTACCACAGCTTTTTTTACCCAGCGTGTCAACTGATGGGCACTTGGGCTATTTCTAGATCTTAGCTATTGTAAATTGTGCTGCTATGAACATAGGGGTGCATATATTCTTTCTGAATGGTGTTCCAGGTTTCTTAGTATATATCCCTGTAAGTGGGATCACTGAGTCAAATGGCAGTTCTATACTTAATTTTTTTGAGGGTTATTTTTTAACCATGATTGAGAGTATCATAGATGTGCTCCCCTCCCCACCCATCTGCATTCCCACCATCAGTGTTTGAGGGTTCCCTTTTCCCCACATCCTCCAGCATTTGTTATTTGTTGATGGTAGCCATTCTGATTGGTATGGGGTGATACCTCATTGTTGTTTTAATTTGCATGTTTCTGTTCAGCGACATTGAGCATTTTTTCATGTCTCTTGGCCATCTGTAAGTCTGCTTTGGAGAAGGATCTATTTAGGTTCTTTGCCCATTTTTTAAAATTGGATTGTTTGTCTTCCTTTTTTTAAAAAAAAATAAATCTTTATTGTTCAGATTATTACAGTTGTTTCTCTTCCTGCCCCCCCATAACTCCCCTCCATCCACTTCCCACCCCCCCTCCACTGTCCTCATCCATAGGTGTATGATTTTTGTCCAGTCTCTTCCCATACCCCCCACACCCCTTTCCCCACTGAGAATTGTTAGTCCACTTCCTTTCTATGCCCCTGATTCTATTATATACACCAGTTTACTCTGTTCATCAGATTTTTTATTCACTTGATTTTTTGATTCCCTTGTGGATAGATGTGTATTTGTTGTTCATAATTTGTATCTTTACCTTTTTCTTCAACTTCCTCTTCTTAAAGAATACCTTTCAGCATTTCATATAATACTGGTTTGGTGGTGATGAACTCCTTTAGCTTTTTCTTATCAGTGAAGCCCTTTATCTGACCTTCAATTCTGAATGATAGCTTTGCTGGATAAAGTAATTTTGGTTGTAGGTACTTGTTATTCATCACTTTGAATATTTCTTGCCACTCCCTTCTGGCCTGCATAGTTTCTGTTGAGAAATCAGCTGACAGTTGTATGGGTACTCCCTTGTAGGTAACTGACTGTTTTTCTCTTGCTGCTTTTATGATTCTCTCTTTGTCTTTTGCCCTTAGCATTTTAATTATGATGTGTCTTGGTGTGGTCCTCTTTGGATTCCTTTTGTTTGGGGTTCTCTGTGCTTCCTGGACTTGTAAGTCTATTTCTTTCACCAGGTAGGAGAAGTTTTCTGTCCTTATTTCTTCAAATAGGTTTTTAATATCTTGCTCTCTCTCTTCTTCTAGCACCCCCATAATTCAGATGCTGGTATGCTTGAAGTTGCCCTAGAGGCTCCTTACACTGTCTTCATACTTTTGGGTCCTTTTTTGTTTTTGCTTTTCCAGTTGGGTATTTTTTGCTTCTTCGTATTTCAAGTCTTTGACTTGATTCTTGGGATCCTCTTGTCTGCTATTGGATCTCTGTATATTATTCTTTATTTCAGTTAGTGTATGCTTAATTTCTAGTTGGTGCTTTTTCATAACCTCGAGGGTCTCACTAAATTTATCGGCGGTTTCTAGAAAATTCTTGAAAAACTGCATAACTGTGATTTTGAAGTCCATATTCAGTAGTTTGCTTTCCTCCATTTCTGTCATTTGTGACCTGTTTCTTTGTCTCCACATTTTTTATGCTTCCCTGTGTTGGTAGAGTGGCTTTGTGTGCTAGGTGTCCTATAGGGCCCAGTGGCTCAGCCTCCCCAATTACCTGAGGTGGACACTTTTGGTGCACCCTTTTGTGGGCTGTGTGCACTGTCTGGTTGTAGTTAAGCCTTGATTGTTGTTGGTATCACTGGGAGAAATGGACCTCCAGGCCAATTGGCTGTGAGAATCAGCTGTGTCTGCATTGGCAGAACTCCTGTGCTGAAGACACCCTTCTGGGGCAAGACTTGCTTCAGTGGGGCTTTGGTGCTCACTGAGTCTGCCCCCTGAGTGTGTCCCTTATGGATCTGAGGAGTTGTAATCTGGATGGTCCCACTCTGACCACTGGGTACACTGGCTCTTGGATATCTAAGGAGGTGCTAATGTAGCCTCTGTCTGAGGCTACCCAGCAGGAGCTACGGAGAGATCTGCAGATTCCTCTTCCTTGTTTGGAGTTTGGAGGTGCCCACATGAGGCCCAGCTGTGAAGCAATGCAGGCTGCTGTGGGGCCTTGGGCCTTCTTTTGGATGTTCTGGGTCTCTCTAACCCAGCTGCAGTTTGTTAGGTAATTTTAGATTGCAAAGGGCCAGGGCATTCATATGCAAAAGCCTCTGCACACAGCTTGGGTGGGGCAGGGTCTCATGGAATCAACAGGGCGGAGCAAGCAACTATGGCTGATCCTCAGCCCTGCCCTAAGAGGCGCTGGGTCTCACTGTTCCATGGTAGTCACTGCAAGTACCTCTGAGAGAAAGCCTCCCTCAAGTTCTGCCCGATGCCAGACAGTCCAGTTTCTCCCCTGTATGAGTCTGGGTCCCCAGAGACTTACCCGGAACTGGTGTTCAGAGCCGTCAGGAGCTGTGTCTCCCTCCCGATTGAAAAAGACAGCTGCGTCCTCAGTTGCCAGCCCTTTCCACGTGCACCTCCGTACCTCTGCACTTTACTTCCGCACCTCCTCTGAGTCTCAGTGTGCTTTTCTCTTTCCTTCTAGTTATAGAATTTCCACTCAGCCAGCCCTCCTGTGGTTCTGGATGATCTCCGTTTTGTCTTTTAGTTGTATTTTTAAGTGGTTGTGCGAGGCAGCAATTTCCGTTGTTTACCTATGCCACCATCTTGGTTTCTCCCCGTTTGTCTTCTTTTTGTTAAGTTGTATGCATTCCTTATATATTTTGAGAATTAATCCTTTATCAGATGTATCATTGGCAAATATATTCATTCATACATACACAGGGCTCCCTCTTGATTTTGTTGATGACTTCTTTTGCTAATGTAATTCCATTTATTTTCTCCTTAGTTTCCTTTTCCTAGATGTATCCATAAACATATTGCTACAAGAGATGTCTGAGATTTTACTGCCTGTGAATTCTTCTAGGATTTTTAGGGTTTCATAACTTACTTAAGTCTTTTATCCATTTTGAGTTTATTCTTGTGTATGGTGTAAGTTGGTGGTCTAGTTTTATTTTTTTGCATGTAACTCTCCAAATTTTCCCAACACAATTTATTGAAGAGACTGTCTTAACTCCATTGTATGCTCTTGCCTCTTTTATTGAAGATTAATTGAGCATAATGGCTTGGGTCGATTTCTGGGGTTTCTGTTCTGTTCCATTGATCTATATATCTGTTCTTGTGCCAGTGCCAGGCTGTTTTGATTACAGTGGCTTTGTAGTATAACTTGATATCTGGTATTGTGATCCCTCCAACTTTGTTCTTTTTTCTCAAGATTGCTTCAGCTATCCATGGTCTTTTTTTTTTTTGGTTCCATATAAAATATTGGTGTATTTGTTCTAGATCTGTGAAATATGCCATTGATATTCCAATAGGGATTTTGCATTGAATCTGTAGATTGCTTTGGGTAGTATAGACATTTTAGTGATGTTAATTCTACCACTCCATGAACACGGTATACTTTTCCACTTTATATCTTCCTCTATCTCTTGTTTCAACATCCTATAGTTTTCAAAGTGTAAGTCTTTTACCCCCTTGGTTAAGTTTTTTTCCCAAGTATCTAAATTTTTTGTTACAATGGTAAATGGGATTGTTTTGCTTAGTTTCTCTTTCTGAGAGTTCATTATTGGTGTATATTAATGCCACAGATTTCTGGGTGTCAATTTTGTATCCTGCTATGTTGGTACATTTATTTATTAAATTTACTAATTTTTTTGGTGGAGTCTTTAGGATTTTCTATGTAAAGTATCATGTCATCTGCGAATAATGAGTTTTACTTCCTCCTTTCAAATTTTGATGCCTTTTATTTCTTCTTGTCTTATCATTGTGGTTAGGACTTCTAGTACTATGTTGAATAAGAGTAGTGAAAGCAGACATCGCTGTCTTGTTCCTGTTCTTAGGGGAAATGGTTTTAGTTTTTTCCCATTGAATATGATGTTCGCTGTAGGTTTGTCATATATGGCCTTAATTATGAGTGGCCTCTATTCCCACTTCACTGAAGAGCTTTTATTAAAATAGGTGTTGGATTTTGTCAAATGCTTTTTCTGTGTCAATTGATATGATCGTGTGATTTCTTTTGTCTTTTAATTTGTTTATATGATGTATCATATTTATTGATTTACAAATATTGTACCAGCATTGTATCAGAGGAATGAATTCCATCTGGTCATGGTGTATTATCTTTTTGATACATTGTTGGATGCGATTTGCTAATATTTTGTTGAGGATTTTAGCATCTATGTTCATCAGGCATATTGGCCTGTAATTCTCTTTCCTTGTAGTGTCTTCATCTGGTTTTGGAATTAGGATAATGCTGGCCTAATAAAAAGAGCTTAGAAGTGTTCCTTCCTCTTGGATTTTTTTGGAATAGTTTGAGGAGGATAGGTGTCAATTGTTCTTTGAAGATTTGTTCTTTGAAGCCATCCAGACCAGGGCTTTTGTTTGCTAGTAGTTTTTGATTATTGCTTCTATTTCATAACTTGTTGTGGGCATACTCAGGTTTTCTGATTCTTCCTGATTCAGTTTTGAAAGATGGTATTTTTCTAGGAATTTATCCATTTCATCCACATTGTTCAGCTTGTTGGTATACAATCATTTGTATTTCTGTGGTGTCAGTTGTTACTTCACCACTTTCATTTTATTTATTTTGGTCCTCTTTGTTTCTTTCTTTTTTTTTTTTTTAATTAAATCTTTATTGTTCAGATTATTACATTTGTTCCTCTTTTTTCCCCCCATAACTCCCCTCCTTCCAGCTCCCACCCCACCCTCCATCCTCACTCCCCACCCACTGTGTTCATCCATAGGTGCATGATTTTTGTCCAGTCACTTCCCGCATCTCCCACACCCCTTTTCCCCCCAAGAATAGTCAGTCCATTCCCTTTCTATGTCCCTGATTCTATTATAATCACCAGTTCATTCTGTACATCAGGTTATTTATTCACTTGATTCTTAGATTCATTTGTTGATAGATGCATGTTTGTTGTTCATAATTTGTATCTTTACCTTTTTCTTCTTCTTCCTCTTCTTAAAGGATACCTTTCAGCATTTCATATAATACTGGTTTGGCGGTGATGAACTCCTTTAGCTTTTCCTTATCTGTGAAGCTCTTTATCTGACCTTCAATTCTGACTGATAGCTTTGCTGGATAAAGTAATCTTGGTTGTAGGTTCTTGGTATTCAGCACTTTGAATATTTCTTGCCATTCCCTTCTGGCCTGCAAAGTTTCTGTTGAGAAATCAGCTGACAGTCGTATGGGTATTCCCTTGTAGGTAATTGAGCCTCTTTCTCTTGCTGCTTTTAAGATTTTCTCTTTGTCTTTTGCTCTTGGCATTTTAATGATGATGTGTCTTGGTGTGGTCCTCTTTGGATTCCTTTTGTTTGGGGTTCTCTGCGCTTCTTGGACCTGTAAGTCCATTTCTTTCTCCAGATGGGGGAAGTTTTCTGCCATTATTTCTTGAAATAGGTTTTCAATATCTTGCTGTCTCTCATCTTCTGGCACTCCAATAATTCTGATATTAGACCGCTTAAAGCTGTCCCAGAGGCTCCTTACACTATCTTCACACTTTCGGATTCTTTTTTCATTTTGCTTTTCCAATTGGGTGTTTTTTGTCGAATCTTTGGTTTGATTATTGTGCTCCTCTGGTCTACTATTGGGTATAATATTCTTTATTTCAGTCCGTGTATGCTTACTTTCTAATTTCTTTATCGTAGCATCGAGGGTCTCATTAGTTTTCGTGAGGTTCTGCACAAATTTATGGCAAGCCCTCAAAATTGCGATTCTTAGCTCCATATCCTCCATTTCTGTCATGTTTTTTTGTCTCCGCATCTTTTATGCTTTCTTGGTGCACCCCCTTGTGGTCTCTGTGCGCAGTCTTGTTCTAGCCAAGCCTTAATTGTTGTAGTTAACACTAGAGGGGTTTGACCACCAGGCCGACTGGCTATAGGAATCAGCTGTATGGAAAACGTCTGCCTTCTGGGGAGGCGCTAATCCAGCCTTTGCCTGAGGTGATCGGCAAATGGCTGTGCGCAGGGTTTGGGCGGGGCGGGATCAACAGGGCGGGTGGAGGGAGCAGTTATGGCCACGCTCAGTCCCGTTCCCAAAGGCTCTGCTTCTCAGAACCCCGGCAGCCGCTGCAAACTTCGGAGAGAAAGCTGCCCTCAGGTTCCAACTGATGCCGGATAATCCCGCTTCTCCCGTTTGAGTCTGGGTCCCTAGAGACTCGCCCGGATCTGGAGCCCAGAGTCTGAGACTCACTCCCGACAGAAAACGACAACCTCGCCCTCAGCCACCAGCCCGCTTTGCGCGCGCACCTCGGTACCTTTGTATTTTCCACACTGCGCCGCCTCTGAGCCTCGATTTGTTGTTCTCTTTCCTTCTAGTTGTAGAGTCTCTCTTCAGCCAGCCTTCCTGTGGTTCTGGGTGATGTCCGTTCAGTCTTTTAGTTGTATTTTTGAAATGGTTGTTTGCGGCAGCGGTCTCTGGTGTTTACCTACGCCGCCATCTTGGTCTCCTCCCGGTCCTCTTTGTTTCTTAATGAATCTGGCCAATGATTGATCAATTTTGTTTATTTGTTCAAAGAACTAGCTATTGGTTTTATTGATTTTTATAGTTTTTTTTTTTTTTAGTTTTCTCTATGTCCTTAATTTCTGTTCTGATCTTTATTATTACCTTCCTTTTAATAACTCTGTTGTTCTCTAATTCTCTAAGTTGCAGGGTTAAATAGTTTATTATTGATTTTTCTTGTTTTTGTTTTTTTGAGGTAGGCCTGTAGTACTATAAACTTCCCTCTCAAGACTGCTTTCACTATGTCATAGAGCAGCAGTTCTCAACCTGTGGGTCGCAACCCCTTTGGCAGTTGAATGACCCTTTCACAGGGGTCGCCTAAGACCATTCTGCATATCAGATATTTACATTACAATTCGTAACAGTAAGAACATTACAGTTATGAAGTAGCAATGAAAATGATTTTATGGCTGGGTCACAACATGAGGATCTGTATTTAAAGGGCCAGAAGGTTGAGAACCACTGTAGAGATTTTGAGTGTGTTTTCATTACTTTCCAGAAAGTTTTTTATTTCTTTCTTGATCTCATTGGTAACACACTCATTGTTTAATAACATGCTATTTAGACTGCATGTGTGTCAATGTTGTTGAGTGTTTTTACTGTAGTTCATTTTTAATTCCATTCCATTATGTTTTGAAAAGATGCTTGATATGATTTCAATCTTATGGAACTTGTAGAGACTTGTTTTGTGTTCTAACATGTGGTCTATCTTTGAGAATGACTCATGTGCACTTAAGAAGAGTATGTATTCTGTATCTCTGCAGTGAAATGTTATATGAATGGCAATTAAATCCATCTGATCCAGTGTGTCAGGTAGAGTCATTGTTTTATTGTTAATTTTGTCTTAAAGATCTATCCAGTTAAGTCAGTGGGGTGTTAAAGTCCCCTACTATAATTGTATTGCTGCTCATTTCTCCCTTAAAGTTCTCCATGAATATAGAAAAGAGTTCTTTTTATATATTTTGGTGCTCCTATATGAGGTGCATATATGTTTACCAGGGTTATGTCCTCTTGTTGGATGGATCCCTTTGGCATTATGTAGTGATGTTTATTGCCTCATGTGATAGCCTTCATTTTGAAGTTTATTTTGTCAGATATGAGAATTGCTACCCCAGCTTTTTTTGTGTTTTTATATTTCCATTAACAAGGAAAATTTTTTCCATTCCTTCACTCTCACCCTGTGTGTCTTTCCTTCTGAGGCGGGTCTCTTATAGAGAGCATATAATTGGGTCATGTTTTGTATCCATTCAGCTACCCTATGTCTTTTGATTAGAGTATTTAATCCATTTACATGTAATATTATTATTGGTAGGTAGTGATGTATTGCCATTTTAATTTGTCATGCATATATTTCTCTTTTTCTTCTTCTCATTAGAGTATTCCCTTTAGCATTTCTCACAATGTTGGTTTGGTGGTGATAAACTCCTTTAGTCCTTTCTTGTCTGGGAAGCTCTTTATTTTGCCATCTATTTTGAATTATACTCTTACACATATAGTAATCTTGCTTTTGGATCCTTGCTTTTCATTACCTTGAATACTTCATGCTAGCCTGTAGAATTTCCAATGAGAAATAAGTTGACACCCTTATGGGAGCTCCTTTATAGGTAACAAATTGCTCTTCTCTTGCTGCCTTTTAGATTCTCTCTTTGGCCCTAACTGGTTTGGCTCTGTGGATAGAGCATCGGCCTGTGGAATAAAAGGTCCCAAGTTTGATTCTGGTCAAGGACAGGTACCTTGGTTGCGGGCACATTCCCAGTAGGAGGTGTGCAGGAGGCAGCTGATCGATGTTTCTTTCTCATCAATGTTTCTAGTTCTCTATCCCTCTCCCTTCCTCTCTATAAAAAAAAAAATCAATAAAATATATTTTAAAAGATATTTTCTTTCATTTTTGGCATTTTAATGATGATGTGTCTGGGCATACACCTATTTAGGTTCTTCTTGCTTGGACTCTCTGTGCCTTCTGGACTTATGTGACTTTTTCCTCCACCAGGTGAGGGAAGTTTTCTGCCATCATTTCTTCAAACATGTTCTCAATCCCTTGCTTACTTTCTTCCCTTCTGGCACTCCTATTACGTGAATATTGTTACCTTTCATGTTGGCCCACAGCTTCCTTAAGCTGTCCTGTTTTTTAATTGTTTTTCCTTTTTGGTTCTCTGATTTAATGATTTCTTTCTAACCTGGTGGATATCAAGTTTTGCTGGAGAAATATTTCCTCTGCAGCATGAGAGAATGACTCCACACAAGAGACTGAGGTGGTTGCCCTCTGAGCTCTAGCCCCAGAGCCCCCAATTCTGGCTTCTATTCACACCACTCCAGTCCACTCTGTCCACCTCCTACCAGAGTCCAAGATGAGTGTTGCACACAAAATTTTGTGTGTTGGCCCTATAAGAGATTGTATGCATTTCCAGCCATCTCTGGCTGGCAGACAGCAACCCTGCTGCTTTGCAGAGCCAGATGTTATGTTGGCACTTTTCTTAGTTCTGGTGCTCTGGGCTGGGGGCCCAGCTTGGTATGTAGACCCCTGAGTTCTCAGTGGGAACTTCCCCCACCCTGATAGCTAAGATATTTATCTAGATCTTCAGCTGCTATCTCTGGAAGCCCCACTAGCCTTTTCATATCTCAGCACTTTCTACCAGTCTCTATGCGGTCTCTACTTTCCATCTTAGGTTATCAGGGTTCTCTCCAGCTAGTGTTTAGTTGATTTTTCAGTGTGGTTTTTCAGTATTTTAGTTGTATTTTCAGTTTTGTCCTGGGAGAGTGTCAGTGTAGCTTCCACTTACTCCATCGCCATTTTGGAATCCACTAAACTTATACAATTTTATTAACTAATATTATCCCAATAAAAACTCTCAAAAATATGGAAAACAAAAATAGACATGAGAAGAAACCTGCAACATAACACTTCAACATTAATTGTATTAAATAAGCAACCGTAGATATGAAAGAACACTTCACATTTAAAATTTTAAAATAACATAATAAAGATAAATAATTGGAGAATTATGCCATGAATATAGACAGAAAGATTTCAATTTTGCTGCGACCCAAAACTGCTCTATAAAATAAAGTCTACTTGAAAAGGGGGAAAATATCTCATCAACTCAGTATAGATACCATGTGCCTTCCCACATAATGTAATACACTGGGAAGGACACTATAACAGCAGTCGCCAACTTTTCGAACCTCATCGACCACCAGTGGTCCACGAACCACCAGTTGGCGACCACTTCTCCAAAGGTTTTTTTAAACCAGCAGTCGCCAACCTTTCGAACCTCACAGACCACTGGTGGTCCTTGGACCACCAGTTGGCGACCGCTGCTATCACCTATGTAATATTCTTGCTAATATGCTTAACTTGAATCTAATCACAAAGAAACAATCATATAAATCCAAATTAAGATGTTTTTGTCCAGAAACTGAGGGAAAGTGTGAGTCAAGGATTTTATATCTAACCAAGCTGTGCATCTTGTAACAAAACCTTAGAAAAACAGGTTTTGTTGTCTAAGAACTCAGGAAGCTGTTTTCAAAGAATCTAACTGGAAGATGAACTTCATTTGTGAGATGATTTGGAAATGTTGGTGAAAAGGACAGTAGTGAATAAAAAACATTAAATGAATTTTTTAAAAGTATTTTATAGTGCTGAAGGCCACAATTCTCAGTGAAGATGAAACAGTTATAAATATTTATGTGCCACTCATCATAGCAACCATCCTCACAAAGCAGAAACTCCATGAGATGCATGAAGAAAGAGATACAGTTAACAACAGAGAACTTTAACACACCACTTCAATAAAGTGAATGAAAAATAAAATTACAAAAGCCCTATAGAGCATAATGTTATTTTTTCACTATTTAACCATCTTATATATATATACTTATATACTTAACATATTCTCTGATGAAACAGAGTATATCATAAAGTGCACATAAAATATTCACAAAAATGACAAAATATTCACTTACTGACTTCATGCATTAAGTCTTGAAGAAAACCAGAGTAAGAGCCATAGGAAAAATAATACAAACAAAATCATCTATTCACAATGCAATAAAAGTAGAGCAACAATACAGAACAAAAAATCCATTTCACCTGCAATTTTTTAAAATATATTTTTATTGATTTCAGAAAGGAAGGAAGAGATAGAAACATCAATGATGAGAGAGAATCATTGATAGGCTACCTCCTGCACACCCTCTAGTGGGGGTTGAGCCCACAACCCAGGCATGTTCCCTTCACCAGAATCGAACCCAGGACACTTGTGTGTCCTGGCCGACGCTCTATCCACTGAGCCAAACCAGCTAGGGCTACCTGCAAAATTTTTAAAATTAAATAACTCTGGGGTCAAAGGGGAAATACTGATAAAAAAAAAATCACAGGATTTCTAAAAAACAAAGAAATAATCGTGAAACCACCACATGTCAGAATCTAAGGAACCCAACTGAAATAAGGACCTGAGGAAAATTCAAGCCCTTTAATGTTATAGCAATACAAATGAAAGAATAAAAATAAATGAAATGTTCAACACAAAGGATTAGGAGGAAAAATGTAAACCAAAAGAGAGCAAGGTATTAATGATTTAGAAACAAAATGAGACCAACAAATAAATATACAAACTGGTACTTTAACTTACATAGCCTTTTGCAAATAAAGCTGAAAACAGAAAAAAAAATTCTAAGAATATATACTAAATATAGGAATATAGGAAAATTTATTACATTTGACTCTTGGTTATTGGTGGAAATGGTAAGTTTAAACAAAACCGAAATTGATATATAAAATACAGACTTTAAAAAAGCACCAGTAATCCAATGAGGAATTCTACCAAGCTTTTATTAAACCAGATAATACTGTATTAATCATGTTTTTATTTTTTGTATCTTATGATGTTTTGATATCTTGGAGGGCCTTACATACCTAGGGAGAAACTACCTCTCATAAGGTTAGCTAAAGATAATAAACAGCTAACTTGGGAGCATGCCTCTCAAATGCAAGACAACATTTCCTTTATGTTACTCTCACACATCAACCTATTACTGTCTCTGCCCTAAATCAATCCTGGTACAGGTACCACAAAAAGAAAAGCTCTTATTCCCCAAAGCCCACCAGAATTATTAAGATAAGCCAATCCTAAACTGTTTACTCTGCCCTGCTTTGTCTTTCTCACAGAAACCCCATAAAGTTTCTGGTCTGCACTTTCCCCTCACTCATGCTTCTGCTTTCTGACCAAATCTGATGTTTCCCTGGTGGAATTGTGTGGCATGGCATGCCCCCTTCTCTCGGGATATAAGTAATAAATGGCACTTTCAATGGCACTGACATCTCTGTGTTGTTACTCAATCACCTCTATAAAGTAAACTCCCTCGAGTAAAAATGAGATAACCTCAAAACTATTTAAATAGTTCCAGACCATAGCAACAAAGAGAAATTTTCTAAGGTCATTTTTAGGAAGCAAAATAACAGTGATAATTAGATCTAATTTCTACAAAAAATAGAGACCAATATCACTTACAAATATAAATGTAAAAATGTAAAATAAAATGTTAGCAAATAGAAACAAACAGACCAAAGAATATGCATTCCAGGAATACAAGAATCTACACTAATAAAAGAGAAACATGGTAATTAGCGTACGACCGCTACCCTTCCCATTGGCTAATCAGCATATCCTTATGCAAATTAACTATCAGCCAAGACGGCGGCTGGCAGCCATGCACTGAAGCGAACAGGGAGGCTTGCTTGCTCCAGTGATGGTGAACTCCAACGTTCCCCGCCTGACTTGCCGGCCTCTCAGCTGCAACTCTAAGCAACTATGTTGCAAATATAGAAGCTAAACAAAACCCTAGAAACCGGCTTTCAGTCAGCCGGGCTTTAGCCAGCCGGACCGCAACATTGTATCAAATACAGAAGGTAAAGGCCAGAAACCTGCTTTCAGCAGCGAGGCCTCAGAGCTAAAGCTGGCCCAGAATAGAAAAAAAGAAAGAAAAAAAGGAGCAGTTGGGAGCTTCAGTCACCCGCCAGCCTGAAACCGGCCTTCAGCCCCTCACCCAGACTGGCCAGGCACCTCAGTGGGGACCCCCACCCTGATCCAGGACACACTTCAGGGCAAACCAGCCGGCCCCTACCCGTGCACCAGGCCTCTATCCTATATAGTAAAAGGGTAATATGCTTCCTGGGACCGGGATCAGCATGACAGGGGGCAGCGATAAAACCCCCTGATTGGCCCTGCTCTGAGAGTGACAGGGGGCAGCGCCCAAACCCCGATCGCCTTGTGGCTCTATGTGTGACACGGGGTGGGGCCACAACCTCTCTATCTGCCCTGCTCTGTTCGTGACAGGGGAAGGCGCCCCAACCCCCTGATCAGCCCTGCTCTGTACCTGACAGGGGGGAGCTCCCCAATCCCCTGATCGCCCTGCGGCTCTGTGTGTGACAGGGGGCGGCGCCCCAACCCCCTGATGGGCCCTGCTCTGTGCGTGACAGGGGGGAGCTCCTCAACCCCCTGATCAACCCTGCTCTGTGTGTGACAGGGTACGGAGCCCCAACCCCCCTGATGGGCCCTGCTCTGTGAGTGACAGGGGGCAGCGCCCCAACCCCCTGATCAGCCCTGCTCTGTGAGTGACAGGGGGCAGCGCCCCAACCCCCTGATTGGCCCTGCTCTGTGAGTGACAGGGGGCAGTGCCCCAACCCCCTGATCGGCCCTGCTCTGTGCATGACAGGGGGTGGCGCCGCAACCTCCCCATCGACCCTGCCTTGAGTGTGACAGGTGGCGGTTCCCCAACCCCCCAATCGGCCCTACCCTGAGCGTGACTGAGGGTGGCATCGCAACCTCCCGATCCGCCCTGCTCTGTTCATGACGGGGCGGCACCCCAACTCCCCAATCGGCCCTGCTCTGAGCCTGACCAGGGGCTGCACCTAGGGATTGGGCCTGCCCTCTGCCACCTGGGAGAAGGCCTAAGCCAGCAGGTCGTTATCTCCCGAGGGGTCCCAGACTGCGAGAGGGCACAGGCCGGGCTGGGGGACTCCCCCTCACCCCCGAGTGCACAAATTTTTGTGCACCGGGCCTCTAGTCTAATCTAATAAAAGACAAACATGCAAATTGACCGTAACTTCACTATGCCTTAAGCCACGCCCACCAGCCAATCAGAGCAACCATATGCAAATTAATCCAACCAAGATGGCAGCTGGCAGCCACGGAGCTGGAGTGAGCAGGAGGCTTGGTTGCTCCAGTGATGGAGGACGCCAAGCTTCCCGTCTGCCACGGCTGGCTCTGAGCTCCACTCAAGGCTACAAAGTTTCAATTCTAGAAGGTAAATAAATCTCAGAATAAAAAAGAAAAAGAAAAAAAGGAGAGGCTGGGAGCTTCTGTCACCGGGGGGCTTGGCCAGCCAGAAAATGGTTCTCAGCCCCTCACTCAGATTGGCCAGGAAACCCAGTGGGGACCTCCCACCCTAAAGGGGTGTGGCCAGCCTGAAAACAGCCATCATCTCCTCACCCAGGCTGGCCAAGCACCCCAGTGAGGATCCCCACCCGGAAGGGGGTATGATCATCTGAAAACAGCCATCAGCCCTACACTCAGGCTGGCCAGGCACCCCAGTGGGGACCTCCACCCTGAAGGGGGTGTGACCAGCTGCAAACACCCATCAGCCCCTCACTCAGGCTGGCCACGTACCCCAGCGGGACCCCCACCGTGATCCGGGACACCCTTCAGGGCAAACAAGCCAGCCCCCACCCATGCACCAGGCCTCTAGCCTACGTAATAAAAGGGTAATATGCAAACTGACCCTGACAGCAGAACGACTGGGAATGACTGGTCACTATGACACACACTGACCACCAGGGGGCAGATGCTCAAAGCAGGAGCTGCCCCTTGGTGGTCAGTGTGCTCCCACATGGGGAGCTCTGCTCAGCCACAAGCCAGGCTGATGGCTGCCAGTTCAGCGGTGGTGGTGGGAGCCTCTCCTGCCTCCTCAGCAGCGCTAAGGATGTCTCACTGCAGCTTAGGCCTACTCCCCGGGCTGCCAGAGGGATGTCTGATTGCCAGCTTAGGCTCAATCCCCCCGGGAGTGGGCCTACGCCAGGAGGTGGTCATCCACCGAGGGTCCCAGACTGCGAGAGGGCACAGGCCAGGCTGAGGGACCACTCCTGAGTGCATAAATTTTTGTGCACCGGGTCTCTAGAGATTCAATATAAGAATATTCTCACTATATTCATAAATCTAAGAAGAAAACTCAAATTCATGGGTGCTGAAAAGGACATTAAACAAAAATTCAACACTTACTCTTAATAAAAACATTCAATAAAATAAGAATTGGTGAACACTCAGCCCAAAAGCCAGTAACTTATTTAATGAGGACACACCACACACATTATTGCTAAATGAATAAGATATAGCTATGTTATAGACAAAAGAAAAATAATTAGTCAAATGAATTGAAAAAAAGAAAGAAAACTATATTCACAGATGACATGACAGCATACATAGACAAGCCAAAAGAATCAATCATAAACTAACACAAACAGTAACAGAATTCAGTAAAATAGGGTGTAAACTATACAAAAGTCAAGCCTCCACAAATATACAATAGCCTACTTTAACATATAATGGAAGGAAAGATCACATTTATAATAGCAACAATAAGATAAAATACCTAGGGATAAACATAACCAGAAATATGCATAACCAATATATGCAAAACCTTAAAACACTACTGCTCAAAAGTAGTCTAGTAAAAATAAAACAATATATACCTTTTTCGTTGATACAATTATTCAGAATTATGAAGATATAAGTTTTCTCCAGTTATTAAAAAATTCAATGTAGCCCTGACTGGTCTGGCTTAGTGGATAGAGCGTCAGCCTGTGGACTGAAGGGTCCCAGGTTCGATTCCAGTCAAGGGCCTGTACTTTGGTTGCAGGCACATTCCCAGCGGGGGGGTGTGCAGCAGGCAGCTAATTGATGTCTCCCTCTCTCATCGGTGTTTCTAACTCTCTAACCCTCTCCCTTCTCTGTAAAAAAATCAATACAATATATTAAAAAAAAAAAAAAAGAAAGAAGTTGGATGAACAGGACCAGAAGTGTAAGCTTAAGAAAAAGAAACTTAAAGACTTTATTTAGACCAGTTGATTTTGAAGTACACATAGGAAAAAACAAAAGGCAAGAATAACCAGGAATGTCTGGCTGGCATGGCTCAGTGTTTGAGTGTTGACCTATGAAACAGAAGGTCAGAGTTCAATTCCCAGTCAGGGCATACGCCTGGCATGAGGGCTCGATCCCAGGTGTGGGGTGTGCAGGAGGCAATCGATCAATGATTCTCTCTCATCATTGATGTTTCTCTCTCTCTCTCCCTCTCCTTTCCTCTCTGAAATAAATACAAATATATTTTAAAAATAAAAAGAATAACTAGGAAAACTCAGAAGAACAGTGGTGGGGGTGGGGAAGAGCTGTTTATAGAATAACGTTGATTAACCGTTTGAGTCTCAGGGGGTATTGAAAAAAGCACTGTCGAAGAATCCCAAACAGCGCATTGTCCACAATGTTCGAAATGTGCTGGGTTTTCTCGACATAAAATCTCAGCAGCGCGATCGTGATGCTTGGGACTCAAACGGTTAAATGACATAGGCAATGAAACATAACAGAAGGGTCTAAAACAGAGCCAATATGTGGGAAAACTTGGCATCTATATCTACACTAATAAAAGAGAAATATGGTAATTAGCGTACGACCGCTACCCTTTTCATTGGCTAATCAGTGAGTATATGCAAATTAACTGTCAGCCAAGATGGCGGCTGGCAGCCAGGCAGCTGGAAGCAAACATGAGGCTTGCTTGCTGCAGTGACTGCGGACACCAACGTTCCCCGCCTCACTTGCCGGCCTCTGAGTTGCAACTCTAAGCAACTATGTACTATGTTGCAAATAAGAAGCTAAACAAAACCCCAGAAACCGGCTTTCATTCAGCCGGGCTTTAGCAACATTGTATCGATGTTTTAAGCAGCAAGGCCTCAGAGCTAAAGCTGGCCCAGAATAAAAAAAAAAAAAAAAAAAAGAATACAAGAAGCGGTTGGAAGCTTCAGTCACTCGCTTCGGGAAAACAGCCCTCAGCCCCTCACCCAGACTGGCCAGACACCCCAGTGGGGACCCCCACCCTGATCCAGGACACTCTTCAGGGCAAACCAGCTGGCCCCCACCTGTGCACCAGGCCTCTATTCTATAAAGTAAAAGGGTAATATGCCTCCGGGCACCGGGATCAGCGGAGCAGCGAGGCTCCCGGCACTGTGACAGGGGGCAGCGCCCAAACCCCCTGATCGCCCTGCGGCTCTGTGAGTGACAGGGGGCAGGGCCACAACCTCCCTATCGGCCCTGCTCTGTGCCTGATAGGGGGGAGCTCCCCAATCCCCTGATTGCCCTGCGGCTCTGTGTTTGACAGGGTGCAGCGCACCAAACCCCTGATCGGCCCTGCTCTGTGTGTGACAGGGTGCGGCGCCCCCAACCCTCCCCCCCACGGGCCCTGCTCTGTGTGTGACAGGGTAGAGCCATAACCTCTCCATCGGCCCTGCCCCGAGTGTGACAGTGGTGGCACCCCAACCCCCTGATGGGCCCTGCTCTGTGGGTGATAGAGGGTGGCGCCCCAACCCCCCTCCACGGGCCTTGCTCTGTGTGTGACAGGGTAGTGCCATAACCTCCCTATTGGCCCTGCCCTGAGTGTGACAGGGTGCAGCGCCCCAACCCCCTGATCCGCCCTGCTCTGTGTGTGACAGGGGGCGGTGCCCCAACTCCCCTATCGGCCCTACTCTGTGAGTGACAGTGGGGAGCTCCTCAACCCCCTGATCGGCCCTGCTCTGTGCGTGACAGGGTACAGAGCCCCAACACCCCTGATGGGCCCTGCTCTGTGTGTGACAGGGGGCAGCACCCCAACCCCCTGATCGGCCCTGCTCTGTGCGTGACGGGGGGTGGTGCCGCAACCTCCCCATCGACCCTGCCTTGAGTGTGACAGGGGGCGGTGCCCCAACCCCCCAATCGGCCCTACCCTGAGGGTGACTGAGGGTGGCATCGCAACCTCCCGATCTGCCCTGCTCTGTGCATGACGGGGTGGCACCCCGACTCCCCAATCGGCCCTGCTCTGAGCCTGACCAGGGGCTGCACTTAGGGATTGGGCCTGCCCTCTGCCACCTGGGAGCAGCCCTAAGCCAGCTGGTCGTTATCTCCCGAGGGGTCCCAGACTGCGAAAGGGCACAGGCTGGGCTGAGGGACCACCCCTTGAGTGCACAAATTTTTGTGCACTGGGCCTCTAGTATATATATAAAAGCCTAAGCGACCGTTACGACAGAATGACCGGTTGCTATGACGTGCACTGATCACCAGGGGGCAAAGACTCAATGAGGGAACTGCCCCCAGCCCGCAGGCCCTGATCGCCTGATCGGGG
Organism: Myotis yumanensis; assembly: GCF_028538775.1. Taxonomy (NCBI): domain Eukaryota; kingdom Metazoa; phylum Chordata; class Mammalia; order Chiroptera; family Vespertilionidae; genus Myotis; species Myotis yumanensis. The sequence continues at coordinate 7,268,253 of NW_027223760.1, forward strand.
CCTATCGGCCAACCTCTTGGTCTCTCTCCTCGGCTGGCAGGCCCTGATCACCGGGGGGTGGGTGGCATCAGATGCAGCCCCTTTCTCAGGGGGGACTGAGGGCTGGTTCCCTCCTTGGGGCCAGTGGCCAACCTTCCAGGTCCCTTCCCCCAGCCGGCAGGACCCAATTGGCCTGCCGTCCGCGTGCAGTGGTGGCAGTTGGTCCCTCCCCCTCGCCGGCAGGCCCCAATCACCCAGGGGGGTCTACCGGCCAACCTCCTGGTCCCTCCCCCTGGCCAGCAGGTCCCAATCACCTGACTGGGGCTGGGATGGGGAATCAGGGGTGGGTGGTGGCGGATGCAGGTGACAAGGGAAGGAGGAGGGGAGGAGACTGGAATTGTGTGGTGGAGATGCGTGGGTGGTGAGGGAAGGAGGAGGCGAGGAACCTGATTGGCCCTGATCGCCAGCAAGGTCTAATGACCCACCCATGCACAAATTTTGTACACCGTGCCTTTGGTATCATATAAGTGTTATGTCAAATCACTGTAAAAAACGTGGGCTTTTTCAAAAATGACATTTTCATAAATAAGTATTTGGGTGGAAAAGTTAGATTTATATTTCACAACAAACACCAGACTGAATTCCAAATAGGTGAGAGATCTAAATATAAAAAAATGATATCATACAAGCACCAGAAAAAAATATGAGTGAAATGCTAATAGGAATTCTTATAGTCTGGGAATCAGGAAAGCATCTCTAAATGAATCAAAACCTGGAAGCAATAAAAGAAATAGACATATCTGATTATGTAAAAATAAAAACCTATACATGGCAAACCAAAAACGTGCATAGCAAAAGATATTTTAAAAAGTCAAAGAAAAAAAGCTCTTATCTGTATATTATAGAAAGAGCTCTAAAAACAGTAGAAAAAGTGTCAAAAACATGACAATTCACAGAAAAAGGCATGTAATTCCTAAATATATGAAAACATACTCAACCTCATTTATATGAGAAATGTAAGTTAAATCTAGAGACAATAATTCCCATTTACCAGATTGTCAAAAATTCAACATGTGGGCAACATACTCTTTTGGTGAAGTTGTGGAGAAATAGGTACTCTCATTTTTTGCTAGTGGAATTGCAAAATGATATAATCACCCTATGAAGGGTGATTTATCAATATCTAACAAAATCACATAGGTATTTACTCTTTTATCCTAAAATTCCACATCTAGGAATTTGCCAAAGATAAAATGTCAAAAATACAAAAAGAGTACACATAAAGTTATTTATAATAGCACTATATATAACAGGAAAAGCTTGTAATAACATCAAAATGAAGAAGAAATCTATACACTTGTGATGGTTATTTATATGTCAACATTATAGGCGCCTAAATATCTGGTCAGACATTCTGGATATTTCTCTGAGGAAGTTTCTGTATGAGAGTAACATTTAAATTGGTAGAATGACTAAGACAGATTGTTCTCTGCAATCAGTTCAAGGTCTACGTATAACTAAAAAGCTGACCCTCCTGAATATGAGAGAGTCCTCCTGCCTGACTGCCTTTGAACTAGGATACTGACTGTTCCCTGCCTTTACACTCGAACTGAAACATGGGCTCTTCCTGGTTTCAAGCTTGCCAATCTTAGAACTGGAACTACACCAGTGGTTCTCCTGAGTCTGCAGAATGTCAGCTCACCCTGCAGAACTTGGGACTTACGCATCTCCACAAACAAGCGAGACAATTTTCTGGAGAACCTTGACTAATACAATACCAAGTAGAGTACTCTCCATGACATCTATGCTAATCTATCTATGCTAATAAAAGGGTAATATGCTAATTAGACTGGACATCTTCTGGACGTCCTTCCAGACAAAGCCACAGTGGCGGGGGCTGAGGCAGACACTGTTAGGGGCGATCAGGAAGGCAGTTAAGAGCTGGCGGTCCCAAATTGCGAGAGGGATCGGGCCTAAACTGGCAGTCGGACATCCCCCGAGGGGTCCTGGATTGGAGAGGGTGCCGGCTGGGCTGAGGTACTGCCCCACCCCGGGGCACAAATTTCGTGCACCAGGCCTCTAGTATTATTAAGTAAAAAAGAAAGACACAAAACAGAGTATAAATAAGAAAGGGTGAGTATGTGTATGTGTATGTGTATGTGTATATGTATGTACATGCATATGTGTGTGAATTTGCTTATTTCTTCAAAAAGAAACACTGATAGGACAAACAAGAAACAAGGAAAATAGAAAGAAGCCTTTTCTGAGTATACTTTTTTAAAATAAACTTTTGACTTTTTTTTTTAAACTTTTGACTTTTGAACCATGTAAATGTTTTATAGTCCCCCAAATTTACAGAAAATTAGGGGGAAAACCCATAAAACTGGAAGTAAAATGAAATCAATTGTGTAGTCAACTGGTAACATAACCACACACAAAAGAATTATTGTAATTTTTAGAGAGATTATGACCCATAGTGGATATGTTCTAAAGACAATAAAATTGGTACAGTAATTTTGAAACCATTTTATGTGAAACATAGGACAAAGCAAATGTGTTAATGTTATTCAGAATTAAGTCCTTCAATGTAACAGAAGAATATGATGTTAGGCAAAAATCCTGTAATATTACATTTGAACAGAAAATATCAATGATGAGTTTGACTATATATTTTTTCTAATGCTTTTCACTGAGAAATTCTAGAAGGAAAGACACCACAGCAGGATATCTAGTGCCTAAATCTTGATTTATAAATTCCATTTCTTACTAAAAGAAACTAGGGCTCCTTGAATAAATAGTTTAATACTAGATCTTACATAGGAAAACTAAAGGCTCAACTTGAACTAAATATAAGAAAGTGCTCAAAGGTGATGTCAGAACATAGAAGTCAGCTTTGAAGGGTACCCACTGACTAAATGTGGAATAATTTGAATAGGCAAAACAAAAATAAACCTAAAAAAACACCGGAGACTGATGGAAAAAAGTTGAAATAACAATCCAAGAGGATATAGTGATATTACAAAAATTAAAAAAAAAAACTTGTCATAATTGGAATTATTATATCAACTCCTTGTGAAAATTGGTAGTTAAACAGAAACATTTACATGTATTGTTAGGGTTGACCATGCTGACCAACTGAACGTTATCTCCGTGTCATTCCTTCTTCGCTGACTCCGTCCCCACCTTTGGGGAACCTCTGGACCTGCTGGGGTTGGACTCCAACAATGTATGTATGTTTATTTTTTACCCAGCCTTTCTGGAGAACATGTTATTATTCTTTGTTCATACATTAAAATGCAAAGAATAATATTTAAAAATTTAACAAATTTTAAAAATCATTTTGCAGTCCCAAATAAAATAATTGATTTAATAAATGAAGTATACCTGGTAGTTGAAAGATTGTTGGGAAACAGGACTGATGCATAAGCCAACATTTTACTTGCTAATTGCAAAAAAACCCCACATAATTTTACAATGGAAGGACCCAGTAATAGATACCATATTAACCAAATGGCAAAATTTAGCATCTCTAGTGGTGAAATAATCCTATATAATAAGAGCCTAATATGCTAAGTGGTCGGCTGTTCAACCAATCAAAGTGTAATATGCTAATGATATGCTAAGGCCGCTCAAACCCTCGCTATGATGTACACTGACCACTAAGGGACAGTCGACTGGTCAACCAGATGCTTTTATGTGCACTGACCACCAGGGGACAGAGAGTCAACTAGTTAACCAGTCGCTATGACATGCACTGACCACCAGGGGGCAGATGTTCTGACCTGCAGGTTAGCTTGCTACTGGGGTCCGGCCAATCAGGACTGAGCGAGATGGGCCAGACATGCCCTGGAGCCTACCACAGTCCCTCTCTAGCTGGCGAACCTCCTGTGTCTCTCCCCAGCCCTGATCCTGCACCAGAGGGGTCCCTCAGCCTGGCCTGCACCATGTGGCAATCCGGGACTCCTCGAGGGATGTCGGAGAGCTGATTTCGGCCCAATCCCATAGGCCAGGCCGAGGGACCCCACTGGTGCACAAATTCTTGCACTGGGCCTCTAGTGTGACAATAAGAACCTGCTAATGTAATGCAATATGAATTATGCAGTTTCACCTAATAGGTATTTTTGGCAAAAATATGTGACCTGAATCAACAGTTTTAGACCCAACTTTCAGTTTTTTCAAGAAATAAAGATGGAAATAAATGGCACCATGAGAAAACAATCAAATAAATTCAAAACATATGACATAAAGCTAGTTTTGGATAAGGATATAATCACAAAAGACACCTAGTTGTGCTGTAAGTAGAAAAAGAAACCATACAATCTAGCCTGGTCCTTGTGGCTCAATGGTTGAGTGTTGATGCATGAACCAGGAAGTCACTGTTCGATTCTGAGTCAGGGCACATACTGGGCTTGCGGGCTTGATCCCCAGTAGGGGCCATGCAGTAGGTAGCCGATCAATGATTCTCTCTCATCATTGGTGTTTCTCTCTCTCTCCCTCTCCCTTCCTCTCTGAAATCAATATATATATGATCTAAAAAACAATACATTAAAAAGAAATTGAGAGAACTGAGGATGCAAGGAGGCCTAAGGGAACTAAATTCAGGGACACAAGCCTTTCCTAGATGGGAAGGGATCACAAACACTTGGGCATTTGTGCATGGGCGGCAGAGGATCAAGCATTCCATGGGAGCGATACTCTGTTGTATTAAACAGAAAACAGCCGATCTTTTAATGGCTGCTTAAAATGGTGTGACAGAATCCTTAAGAACACCAAATGCAGAGATTGAACTCGCCATTCTCCTGCTTACCTCCATAGCTCTTTTTTTGAGTACATAAAGGCAGCAGAATAGCACTGGAGTCTTGGAGTGGAACTAGAAAGTAGAGAAAATTGTCTGCATTCTTCCTTGGTCAGAGTCCTACTAGAGCAGTGATGGCGAACCTACGACACGCGTGTCAGAGGTGACACGTGAACTCATTTTTTTGGTTGATTTTTCTTTGTTAAATGGCATTTAAATATATAAAATAAATATCAAAAATATAAATCTTTGTTTTACTATGGTTGCAAATATCAAAAAATTTCTATATGTGACACGGCACCAGAGTTAAGTTAGGGTTTTTCAAAATGCTGACACGCCGAGCTCAAAAAGTTCGCCATCGCTGTACTAGAGGATGGCACTTTTAATATACACAGAACAGGACTCATCCTCAAAGCATTTGATGCCAGAGGTGAACAAACTATCTAAAGAGGTAACCTACCTTCAATCCAGCTTAACATCTGATGGGATCAAACTGTTCTGTCTCTCATCCTGGCTGCCACAACCCCCATACCCCTTTTCCCCTCGAGAATTCAGTCCACTCCCTCTCTATGCCCGATTCTATTATGTTTACCAGTTTATTCTGTTCATTAGATTATTTATTCACTTGATTTTTAGATTCACTTGTTGATAGCATGCTTTCTCTGGGAAAAATAATATTTACACCAGTCTCTTCTAAATACAATGCTAGTATATGTATTCTTTTTTAATTACCACTAATAAGTTAAGCAGATAAACATGATAAAAAAACAGCCAAAAGAAACAGACCCACAGGTAAACTCTATGTTGGAATAGGAAGACAAAGACTTTAAAATAACTGCTTTAATTTTTTAATAGAGAAAAATATTAACTAAATAGATAAAAATATGAAGAACTTAAATAGAAAAATGAAATCTCTAAAGAGCCAAATAATTATAATAGAAAAACTGAGAAAAATAGTATCTTGAAAACATCTCTTGGTAATTAAAAGGATGAAAAGCCAAAAAAAAAAAATTAGTGAGGAAATAAAGACTATTTGAACAATGCTATTTACCACCTTGAACCAACAATTATAAACTACAGACTATAAATGATTTTACAAATCAACTAACATTTCTCTAAAAACTTAATGTTAATTGAAAACAAAAACATTAGACCTGAAGAAACGTAATCATCAAAAGCAATGCAGGAGTCCTGACTAGATTTAGAAAAACAAATTATGAAGTACATTTTGGGGACAATGAGAAAAATCTAAATTTATGAAACAGGTATTTTAGGAAATTACTGTTGTCTTAATGTGATTATAGTATTATTGTTTTGTAGAATGTCCTTATTCTTAGGAAATGTGTTAGGTTGAAATGTTACCTGTTTTTCAAAATGGAAATAGTGTGTATGTTTCTCTCTGTGTTAAGTTACAAAAGGCAAATTTTTAAAGTTTAAGTTACAACTATAACTTCATATTGTATTTATTTTGTTTGTATATTTTTCCTTTTTTTTCCAATTGACCTTCCCCCAGGCTCCCCTACCCCCTATATTGTATTTAGTGCCTAGTTTTTAATACTTCATACTACAAATAATTTTATTATTTTTTTAAAGAAATCTTATCTAGAATTCTTCAAGCTAATTGGTCAACAAAATCTTAGCAGGGTAATATCAGTAAGACTTAAGTCACATGCCAAATTTCAATAAAGTTTTAAGTACAACTAACTGGAAACAAACTTGTTACACCCTTTATTAAAGCCCACTTTAGCTTTCAAAGTGACATTACTGCCTTAGAACTGTCAACAGAGAAAGGAAGTATAAATAACGCAAGTTATAACTAACTACAGAGAATTCAAGTTTCAATAGTTTTGAAGGCTTTATCCCAACCTACTTTTAAGTTTAAAGTACACGTTATAAAACTCCTCTTGGGACAACTTCCCATAGTAAAATCTTTTACCATATTTTGCCACCTACTGTTCTTTTTTTTTTTAAATTAAATCTTTATTGTTCAGATTACAGTTGTTCCTCCTTTTTCCCCAAATAGCGCCCCTCCACCCACTTCCCACCCCACCCTCTGCCCTTACCCCCCCCATAGCTCCCCTCCACCCACTTCCCACCCCACCCTCTGCCCTTACCCCCCCCACACACTGTCTTCATCCATAGGTGTATGATTTTTGTCCAGTCTCCTCCCACACCCCCCACACCCCTTTTCCCCTCGAGAATTGTCAGTCCACTCCCTTTCTATGCCCGATTCTATTATATTTACCAGTTTATTCTGTTCATTAGATTATTTATTCACTTGATTTTTAGATTCACTTGTTGATAGATGTGTATTTGTTGTTCATAATTTGTATCTTTACCTTTTTCTTCTTCTTCCTCTTCTTAAAGGATACCTATCAGCTTTTCATATAGTACTGGTTTGGTGGTGATGAACTCCTTTAGCTTTTTCTTGTCTGTGAAGCTCTTTATCTGAACTTCAATTCTGAATGATAGCTTTGCTGGATAAAGTAATCTTGGTTGTAGGTTCTTGCTATTCATCACTTCGAATATTTCTTGCCACTCCCTTCTGGCCTGCATAGTTTCTGTTGAGAAATCAGCTGACAGTTGTATGGGTACTCCCTTGTAGGTAACTGTTTTTCTCTTGCTGCTTTTATGATTCTCTTTGTCTTTTGCTCTTGGCATTTTAATTATGATGTGTCTTGCTGTGGTCCTCTTTGGATTCCTTTTGTTTGGGGTTCTCTGCGCTTCTTGGACTTGTAAGTCTATTTCTTTCACCAGGTAGGGGAAGTTTTCTGTCCTTATTTCTTCAAATAGGTTTTCAATATCTTGCTCTATCTCTTCTTCTGGTACCTCCATAATTCGGATGTTGGTACGCTTGAAGCTGTCCCAGAGGCTCCTTACACTATCTTCATATTTTTGGATTCTTTTTTCTTTTTGTTTTTCCAGTTGGGTATTTTTTGCTTCTTCGTATTTCAAATCTTTGACTTGATTCTTACGATCCTCTAGTCTGCTGTTGGAACTCTGCATAATATTGTTTTTTTCAGTCAGTGTATGCTTAATTTCTAGTTGGTCCTTTTTCATAACCTCGAGGGTCTCACTAAATTTATCGGCGACTTCTAGAAAATTCTTGAAAAACCTTACTTATAACCGTGGTTTTAAACTCTATATCCAGTAGTTTGCTTTCCTCCATTTCTGTCATTTGTGACCTGTTTCTTTGTCTCCGCATTTTTTATGCTTCCCTGTGTTGGTAGAGTGGCTTTGTGTGCTAGGTGTCCTATAGGGCCCAGTGGCTCAGCCTCCCCAATTACCTGAGGTGGACACTCTTGGTGCACCCCTTCGTGGGCTTTGTGCACAGTCTTGTTGTAGTTAAGCCTTGATTGTTGTAGGTATCACTGGGAGGAATTGACCTCCAGGCCAATTGGCTGTGAGAATCAGCTATGTCTGCAGTGGGAGAACTTCTGTGCTGGAGACACCCTTCTGGGGCAAGACTTGCTTCAGTGGGGCTTTGGTGCTCACTGAGTATGCTCCTTGAGTGTCCTTTATAGATCTGAGGTGTTGTAATCTGGATGGTCCCACTCTGACCACTGGGTACACTGGCTCTTGGATCTCTAAGGAGGTGCTAATTTAGCTTCTGCCTGAGGGTACCCAGAAGGAGCTATGGTGAGATCTGCAGATTCCTCTTCTTTGTTTGGGGTTTGGAGGTGCCCAGATGAGGCCCAGCTGTGAAGCAATGCAAGCTGCTGTGGGGCCTTGGGCCTTCTTTTGGATGTTCTGGGTCTCTCTGACCCGGCTGCAGTTTGTTAAGTAATTTTCAGATTGCAAAGAGCCAGTCCTTTCATATGCAAAAGCCTCTGTTAGCAGCTTGGATGGGGTTGGGTCTCAGGGGACCAACAGGACGGAGCAAGCAGCTATGGCTGCTCCTCAGTCCTACCCTAAAATGCCCCACGTCTCCGTGTCCCGGTAAACGCTGCAAGTACCTCTGAGAGAAAGCCGCCCACAAGTTCAGACTGATGCCAGACAGTCCAGTTTCTCCCGGTATGAGTCTGGGTCCCCAGAGACTTGCCCAGAACTGGAGTTCAGAGCAGTTGGGAGCTTGAGACTCCCTCCCAATTGAAAAAGACAACCATGTCCTCAGTTGCCAGCCCTATCCGCGCGCGCCTCCGTACCTCTGCACTTTACTTCCGCAACTCCTCTGAGTCTCAGTGTGCTTTTCTCTTTCCTTCTATATGTAGAATTGCCACTCAGCCAGCCTTCCTGTGGTTCTGAATGATGTCCATTTTGTCTTTTAGTTGTATTTTTGAAGTGGTTGTGTGACGCAGCAATTTCCGGTGTTTACCTATGCCACCATCTTGGTTTTCTTTCGCCACTTACTGTTCTTTTTCAACAGTTTAAGCTAAATTCTTATTAATGTCCTTTTTTAGAAGTTTGACCTAAAATAACCTCTTTCAGAACATAGGTAGATACAATAACTATTGATAAAGACATATATCTAAGGAAAAAGAAGAGTGAAGTGGGAGGCAGATTCATTATTCATGAAGAAAGTACAAACAAGTACTCCTATAAGAATATCAAAGCCCATTTAAAGATTAAAGTCTGAGAACTTACCTTATCTACTGTAATACTAATTTATTTTTTAATATATTTTTATTGATTTCAGTGAGGAAGGGAGAGGGAGAGCGAGATAGAAAAATGAATGATAAGAGACAATCGTCAGTCAGCTGCCTCCTGCATGCCGCTACCTAGGCAGGGGCCCTGACAGAATCAAACTGTGACCTCCTGGTTCATAGGTCAACATATAACCACTGAGCCACACCTGTCAGGCTGCAGTACTAATATAAAAGCAGCGCTGCTAAAAGCCAAGAATAATGATCTTAAATAGTGATGGTGCTGATTTCCTGATTGGATCACATTATTCTTCTGTGTTAGAAGGGAAATAGTTAGTTTAGCAGTATACCTGATTTTGTATTTCTTAGGTTGAGGAAGAAAATGTGTATTCTTAGAAAAGTCAGATTATAACCATTTTCTCTCAGAACCAATCACCACCCCCCAAAAAAACATTTTAATTCCAAGTACCCTATTTCCTATTATTCTGATTCCTTCCTATAGTTTCTCAACTCCACAGTTCTTTGGTTCCAGAACTCATTAAGGGTACCACCTATTTATTCATTGCTCCTTACCCACCTCACATTCAACTTTCTTCTTACACATTTTCATAACCACCAGAATGTATACACTTTTATCTCACTTGTCACTCTCTTAAGTCATTATAATCATTTGAGCATTAATCCAATTAGACCATCCTATCCATTCACTTCCTCACCCTCCAAGAAAAACTGTTTCACTATAACTTTGTGCCTTGATTATTACAGTAGCCTCCAAATTGGTTTCCTTACTTACACCTTGCCCCTCCTATAGGTCTACCTTAACAGAGCAATTAATTCTTAAGAATTAATGATATTTCAAAAGGCTAATAAAATCCTATCACTCCTCTTCTTAAAACATCCAATGACTTCTCATCTCATTTAGAATAAAAGCCAATGTCTTCACAACAGTCCACAAGCCCCTACAAAAACTAGCTGTTCATTATCTTTTTTTTTTTTTAAATATATTTTATTGATTTTTTACAGAGAGAAAGGGAGAGAGATAGAGAGTTAGAAACATTGATGAGAGAGAAACATCAATCAGCTGCCTCCTGCACACTCCCTACTGGGGATGTGCCCGCAACCCAGGTACATGCCCTTGACCGGAATCGAACCTGGGACCCCTCAGTCTGCAGGCCGACACTCCATCCACTGAGCCAAACCGGCTTCAGCAGCTGTTCATTATCTTAGTTTCTACCATTTCCCCCCTCTCATTCTGCTCTAGCCACCCTGGTGGTCTCCTTGCTGTTTCTGAAACATGCCAGCATGCTCCTGCCTCAAGGCCTTTGGAATTATGAGAGCTTGTTCTCCCACTTCCTTCAGGTCTTTTACACACATTATTTCAGTGAGGCCTTCTTTGTCTACCCTACTTAAAACTATTTTATTTTTCCTTACTTTATTTTTCTCATTGCACTTACCATTTCTGACCTATTACATATTTAATTTATGTATTATTTCTTGCCTCTAATCCCCACTAGCATATAAAATACATGAGAGCAAGGATTTTGCCTGTTTGGTTGATTGTTGTACTCTCAGTGTCTATGATATAACTAATAGACAGCAGACAACACTAAACATTACTTATTAAATGAATAAATCAAATAACTAATTTAAATACATATTTTTCTCTAGATCATTTGTTGAATGAATGAAAGACACTATTATATAATTTTTAAATGAGATTAACATTGAAATTTTTAATAAAAAATAATCTACACTAATAAAAGACAAAGATGCTACTGGACCGTACCTTCGCTATGCCCATCAGCCAATCAGAGGAGTATGCAAATTAACCCGACAAAGATGGACGTTAATTTGCATACTGCAGGCAGGGTGGGACAGTGCCATCCACTGCCTGCCCTGCTGCCATCCGGGCCTCCTGTGTGTGACCTGGGGTGGCCGGGCGGGACAGCAGCGATCCGCCACCTGCCTGGCCATCATCCGGCCCTCCCGTGTGCGACCCGGGGCGGTCGGGTGGGACAGCAGTGGAGATGAGAGGAAGCCAGGCAGCGGAGACGGGAGGGAGGGAGCGAGGTGGCAGGCTTCGCTCCCTTCTCCGCTGCTTTGCTCTGGCCTCAGGAAGCCCTATTCTTGCAGGAATCTTCCTGCAATGGGCCTCTAGTTACATATAAAATACAAACCTGAAGTTATCACAAACTTATTGTCCATGTAGAAAGATAATGCTTTGTTTTCTAGGAATTCGTTTTAAAATTCAGTCAATATACACACTCATTCCTATAATTTTATCAACTTTTGAGAAAGCTGATCATCAGTATTTCACTTTCTGATGTTTTAAACATTAGAATCTGTACTATGAGAAAATAAACATTATCCAAAGTCAATATAAAAGTTGGAATACCCTGAATCACACACACAAAAAATCAGGATTTTAAAACTTAAGATGTCTTCAAATTTTAAATTATAGAAAAGTACTCACTTTTACTTGACTCCAAATGTGAATATTTATCTAAAGAAATTTCTATACTATAACTTATTAACGGTGAATCATGTTAAATTTCATATTTTATCATATTAATGTTAAATGTACTTTAAAATCTATTCTTTTAAAAAGCTGACGCAGAAAATTTAAAGTTATGTCAAAGAAAAATATTTTGATTTAAAAAGATGAATGAAATAAATTTAGAGGAAGTAAAACAAAGGGCAAGAAGTTGTTTAAAAGACATCAACTGTTTTCAAACACTTCTTTTTTGGTATAATAAATTATGCATAGCATTATTTAAATTGGAGCATGTCAACAATACAATAGAAACCAAACATGTTAGTTCATAAAAACACTCACCTACAACACCATTCAATACGTCCTTCACCTTCACAACTTTTTGCCCAATGATTATCTGCCAAATTTTTCATTGCAACAGCATATTCACAAAGTGTTTCCTCATCCTCGCAATGTTCTCGCCAGATCTTATCAAAATCTCCCACTAAAAACAAGGAAAAAAATAAATTAAGTTAACTATACTTTTGGGTGTCTACATATTTATCAGGTCCCTGTATTGAAAAGGGTTTGACGGATGAGAGGGCCATATAAGTTAGCAAGCAAGTTAAATAATTTTATTTATACATTTGGACTTGCTTTAGGTATACTGTACGTTTGTGTCCTAGGGCAAAAATGTTACTAAAGAAACTACCTTGAAAGCCTCTCCAAAGTTTGGAGTCTTTATGAAATGTTCTGAATAAAAATTATAAACTGAGTACATTATCTGGGCACTGTATTATTTCCAGCAACTATCTTTTTAAAAAAATTAAATCAGTCATCACACTTAATATGAAATCTGAAATATCAATGTGAATTCTTATAAAGAGAGGTATGAGAATGCTATGGCTAAATAAATGACCTTAACGTAATTTTCTAAATATGACTTTTCTAAGAATATACATTTTCTTCCTCAAGCAAAAGAGTAAATAAAAATTATCAAGGTGGCTTCATTCAATGTCCTTAGACATAAAGATTTAAGTTCTCTTGCCTCACGTTCAAATGTAGGCAATTGTTTGGTGACAGAATAAACTTAAATTGTATAGTTCAACTATAACAACACTTATCTATTCAAAATTTGAAAAATGATTGGTTATTTTAAGTGTAGAGTTCAAAAAGTACTGAGCTCAAAACCAAACTAATAGCCTTCTAATTCGAACAAATCAAGAAAAATAATAGGCGTACAAACATACTCTCATATACACAGTCAGGTATACATCAGTCTCAGTCTTGGCCTGAACACTGATTTTAAACACAAAAGTTTTCCCTTTCGGGGGATATTGTTCTTACACAACAAAATTTTCATTAATCACTAATCTAATATCTGTGTAGTGACAGGGCTCTCAATGTGTTAAGTAGCAGACTGGTAATAATTGCCCACTAAAAACAAGTAGGCAACGAAATTTTTTAAAATACTCAAAGTCCTCCTCAGTTTTGCAACATCTTTCAGATGTAGTTATATACCAGTGTCAGTATAAAACTATAGGAAGTAAAGTTTTTGAAACAAATATTTTGATTAATGATATTTTAATAAACCTATCTATGGTGGTTTATAACACTATTCTGGTTTTAATAATTTAGATTCTATAGAAAGTACAACTTAAGACAAACACCTAAGTACAAGTAGTTTATATGGAGAATTCTAGGAAACAGGAGCGAGGGAGTGGAAGAACAAGACAAGAAAGGAAAAAATGCTAATACCAGACTGCATTACTGAGGTTGCTGCTGTGGGCAACAGAGAAGCATCTAGAAGGCCTCTGGAATTTTTCACCTACCGGATTCGAGGCTGGAACATTTATCTATCAGTCACCATCCTCCATTAATTAAGTGTTAACAACCGGTTAACAACTGGTACTTCTAGTCCAGTGGTTCTCAACCTTCCTAATGCTGCGACCCTTTAATACAGTTCCTCATGTTGTAGTGACCCCCAACCATAAAATTATTTTTGTTGCTACTTCCTAACTGTAATTTTGCTACTGTTATGAATCGTAATGTAAATATCTGATATGCAGGATGTATTTTCATTGTTCAAATTGAACATAATTAAAGCATAGCGATTAATCACAAAAACAATATGTAATTATATATGTGTTTTCCGATGGTCTTAGGAGACCCCTGTGAAAGGGTCGTTCAAGCCCCAAAGGGGTCACGACCCACAGGTTGAGAACCGCTGTTCTAGTCTATACTTAGGCCTTGAATAAGGGGACATCCACAGTGGACTCCAGCAGTGTTGCAGAAAGTAGAAAAGAAAGCAACACACATTTAAAGTGAAACTCTGTCAGGGCTGGGGCCTCTGAGCTCACAGTGTCTGTCCACCACAACTGACGACTATGGATATATTATGTGAGTCACCAAAGGCATCTACTACTATGTAATTGTATAATGTGAAACTCAATTTACTTTAGAATTATTCTACTAGCTATGAGATGCAAAGACAACTGTAAATATACAGCAACCTGTTACCCTTCAGCTGTTTAGAAGATCTCTAGTTTTTCACACTTAACAAAATTCTCTTTAAATATTGTCAATTTCTTATAGTGTTTTAAGGCTTGCTATCTGCTCCTATAAAGTTTTGAGGAAGGATTCAAATTTTGTCTGTAAGCCTATTCAACTGATGACAGACAACTTCAACTTAATGATTTCACTAAGGAGTCTCCAGACTCTCCCAATATACTGATACTGAAATTAACATGTGATTAGTAAAGTGCATTATACTTAAATAATAGAGACTAAACAATGCAACTGTATATACTTTTTACTCTTACAACAAATTTGCTGAAAAAATACTTTATTTCAAACACTATAATAATAAAAGTGTAATATGCTAATTAGACTGGACGTCCTTCTGGACGACCTTCCGGATGAAGCCACTGCAGGCAGGAGCTGAGGCAGAGGTAGCAGCTGCCGGGGGCCAAGCCCCTTGTACGAATTTCATGCATCGGGCCTCTAGTGAAGAATAATAAAGATAATGAGCAAGCACCAACATCACAGGAAGGGGAGAAGACGTAATAAAATGTGGTAAGTGCTATAGTAGTGACAGGAACCTGGTAAGTTCACTATGTTCCATGCGAGGCGCTACCCTGGTACCAGAACTTTTAAATCATATATTTATTAAACAAAAATGTATCAAACTAGACTACCAGGTATACACTATGTTAAATGTATGGTCGTTTCAAAGTTGAACCAAAAACATACTTAGCATTCGGTTATGAGAAAATTTCACTTTCCAGAATATCCTTAGAAGCTTATTAAAGTATTTTAAAATAAAGTTGCTAAACAAAAATAGAATGAAAAATTCAGTTTATTTTTCATAACAGCCTGTTATGTTTTTACAGTATTCAAAATAAATGGTATTTACCTTTTAAACAAAGTATTTTTGAAATAATTTATAATTTGAGCTCTAAAAAGTCAAGAAATATTAAGGTCAACCTGTACGCAATATACATATTCAAACTGCATACACACACAAAAAATGTTAAAACTAGATTCTAAGGATTTTATTATCATTTAGTTATTAAGTCAATCAGGATTTAAAACACTGTCCTATTTGAAAGGGTAATAGTTTTTCATTATCAAAAAGAACTAAGAACTTCCTGAGATCTACATCAAACATGTAGTCAAAAGAATAAGAAATGTATTCAAGTTCTATCCATCAGAACACTAATAATTAATAATTAGCCTTACAATGATTTTAATATATTGCATTTGTAATGGCTAAATCACTGTGATTAATAAGCTATTTTCTTACCCATTTCTTATAGACTTCCTATAAAAATATGAATGTATTTTTTAAATATATTTTATTGGTTTCAGAGAGGAAGAGAGAGATAGAAACATCAATGATGAGAGGGAATCATTGATTGGCTGCCTCCTGCACATCGGACCGGGCCCGCAACCCAGGCATGTGCCCTGGACCGGAATAAAACCTGGAACCCTTGGGTCCGCAGGCTGTAGCTCTATCCACCGAACCAAACCGGTTAAGGCAATATGAATGTATCTTAAACAAAGACAGTGAGAAAGAGAAAGAGGGAAGAGAGGGAAATTTCCAATGAATTCTTACATTTTGCTTTGCCCAACCAGGGAATTCCAAAATTATTTTTAGAAAGCAAATTTAAAGATATATGTGTCCTGCAGCCTAGTTTGAAATTAATGGTAATAAACATTTTATGGTCAAACTAAAATAATACACTTAGAGAAGAAATTGATAATCATTTGTTCGATATATAGTTTCAAGATCAGCTCAAAGCTCTACCTTTAGCCAGACTCATCAAGAAACAAAGAGATAGGAATGAAATAAATAAAATCAGAAACCAAAGTAGTGAAGTAACCACTGACACCACAGAAATACAAAGGATTGTAAAAAAACTACTATGAACAAGTATATGCCAACAAGCTAGACAATGTGTATGAAATGGACAAATTCCTAGAAATGTACAATCTTCCAAAACTGAATCAGAAAGAATCAGAAAACCTGAATAGCCCAATAACAACTGAAGAAATTGAAGCAGCAATAAAAAAAACAACTCCCAGCCAACAAAAGCCCTCATCCGGATGGCTTCACAGGGGAATTTTACTGAACATTCAAAAAAGAACTAACACCTTTCCTATTCCAAAAAATCCAAGAGGAAGGAACACTTCCAAGCTCTTTTTATGAGGCCAGTATTATTCTAATTCCAAAAATTAAGACATTACAAAGAAAGAGAATTACAGGCCAGTATGCCTGATGAACATAGATGCTAAAATCCTCAACAAAATATTAGCAAATTGCATTCAGCAATATATTAAAAAGATTATACACCATGACCAGGTGGGATTTATTCCAGGGATGCAAGGCTGGTACAATATTTGCAAATCAATAAACATGATATATCACATAAACAAATTCAAAGACAAAAAGCACATGATTATATAGAAAAAGCGTTTGACAAAATCCAACACCCATTTTTGACAAAAAACAAAAACTCTCAGCAAAGTTGTAATAGATTGATCATACCTCAACATAATAAAGGCCATATGTGACAAACCAACAGTGAACATCATACTCAATGGGCAAAAACCAAAACCATTTCCCCTAAGAACCTGAACAAGACAGTGATGTCCACTTTCACCACTCTTATTTAACAATAGTGGCCCGGTGCATGAAATCTGTGCGGGGGTAGGGGGGTGGGTGGGGAAGGTTCCCCTCAGCCCAGCCTGCACCCTCTCCAATCAGACATCCCCCTTGCAATCTGGAACCGCTGGCTCCTAACTGCTCACCTGCCTGCCAGCCTGATCTCCCTAACTGCTCTCCCCTGCTGGCCTGATCACCCCTAACTGCCTCTGCCTTGGCCCCGCCACCATGGCTTTGTCCGAAAGGACGTCTGGAAAGTTGCTAGGAAGTTGTTCAGTCGAATTAGCATACTACCCTTTTATTAGTATAGATTGATTTCAGAGAGGGAGGGAGATAGAAACATCAATGAGAGAGAAACACTGATCGGCTGCCTCCTGCATGCCCCACACTGGGGATCAAGCCCACAACCCAGGTATGTGCCCTGACCAGGAATTGAACTCTGGGCCCTTCAGTCCTCAGGCTCTATCCACTGAGCAACACCGGCCAGGGCTATACTTTCCCTTTCCTCTGGGACGTGTTCTGTCTGCTGGAGCTGAGACACTGAAGCTGTCTCACTGGGGCAGAGTGGGGTGCACTGGGCAGCTAAGGGCAGAATGGGGTGCACTGGGTTGGAGCAGGTGGATCCCCCTGAAAGCTGGAGAGGGGCCTCGTTTAACAGCTGCACTGTTTCATGACTGTGCTGCCTCCCAGTTGAGCGGCCACACTGTTGGGTTGTGTCACAGTCAGCGGGAGTTTACATAACTGAACTGTCTGCACGGATAGCTTCCTCCTCACCACACCCCCAAGCTGGGGGTTCCTCTTGGGGTTGAAGTGACACCGACCACCCTTAGTTGGGAGCCCAATCGGCCACCTTGGAAAGAGAAGTGGGGAATCCTGACCTTACGTGAATGCTCTAATTTCTTAAGTTGGCAACTAATCGAACTTCAGATGTTTGGGCCAAACCAGAGAGGCGGTCAGGCTTGGTGTCCAGGCCACTGGGCAGCACTGGGATCAGCCCAGCTGTAAAGGGACCCTAGGTGTCTGGGCTGGTAAAGGGGTTGAGGGCACGCTTGGGTAATTCCGACATCACCCCACTTGTTTTTTTTTCCCCCACTGATCACAATTTATTATAATCTGTTGGCAGCATAGATAGATATTAGATACCAGAACTATGTCTTCATAGAAATGGACAGTATGTAGCCATTCTATGGGGAACTGTGTGCCCTTAATCATTAGCATCATCTTTCAGTTTCTTGTTGTTGTTTTTTTTGTTAATGAAAATAAGCTTTATTACATCAAGTAATAAATACATACAAAGATGCAAACACTATTAGTCACTTTCTTCCAGATGTTTGGATCCACTGATGGGAAAGGTGGAACTGAAATCTACATACATCCTTAGGGGAAATTTCAGGGGTCCCGATAAGTTGCACTTTCTCTGTATTTATAACTTGTGCATTTTAAAGATTGACTTCAAAGTACTAATAGTCATGCAAATGCTTAAGCAAAAAAAAGCACACACACAAAAAAACGTTCATTGAGCAGAATTTATACTGTGTGGCGAACGAGAACTGGCTACTAAAGCGCTGCCTCAGGACTTGCTGAAACAAAACCCTCAGAGTTGGATCAGCTCAGAAGAGAAACAATAAAGAACCATGTGAGTAATAGAAATGTATCCAGAAGAGAAACACCGGTATCTGGGAGGCCAACTGAGGTTTTCTGTGATAGGTAACTGACGTGCATCATGTAAATCAATGCTTTAAAAAAAAACAAAAAAACACAAAACGCCCTGGGTAGTTCCTCACTAATATGGAAACCTAATAACTGCAAAAATCTTTTCTCCATCTCAGCGATGGGAGTTTCAGGGCCTGATGAACCACGGGAGGGGCACGGGGAGGAGAAACCAAGCTGTTACCATTCTGAAACCAAGTTTCATCTGAAGGAGGTGGCCGTGGGGTGGGGGGTGGGTGCATGAGCTGTCGCTTCTTGGAAGACGGAAAGCCTTTCGTGCTCACTCCAGGTTAGGACCTGGCGTTCCGCTCCATCTCAGCCAAGCACTCCCGAACCAGCCCTCTCCTGGGATGATGCCGCGTTTCAGTCTCTCAATCGTGCTCCTGCTGCCCGCTTAAGTGGGTTGGATCTCCTTTCCCAGCTCTTTGATGATGGCCAGCAGCTCAGCATATTTGCTCTGGGGCACCTGGCTGTTCCCTGTACCCTGTGTGTAGCCTAGAGATGGTGGTCCGTACTCACTCAGCAGCTGGCGGTACTGGGAGGACGTTGTCATGCTGGTGGAAGGCGGGCGGACGCTCCCAGCCGCGTTGAGGGAGGCGGCGGGCATGTACGCAGTCAAGTTCGGTTTGTAAGGCATCCCCCCCCCCCCCCCCCGCCCCCACACCAGCATACGCCCGCTGAGCTCCCGCGCACTTTTTGTTGTTGACAGCTCAGGCCTCAGCACCAGCAAATATGGCTGTCCCTCACCCTGACACCGCCACAGTATCATGATCTTTCAGTTTCTTGACGTTCTGCTTGTGCCACTCAATTTCTTTCTGCAGATGCTCAATCTCCTTTTTATGATGAATGATCTCTTCTTCATGTTGTTTCGTCAAGGTTGCCAGCTGTTCTTTAGTCTGCTCTCGTAAATATCGTTCCTATTCAGCCTTCTCTTTTTTTGCAAAGGTCCCACCAGCTTCCCTGATCCAGCCGCTTCGGAGCAGAAATTAGCTGACCATTCACAGCCAAAGCCTCCGGCTTGCATGGCCCTCACTCCCCACACTCCGAGCTGCAGCCGAGCCACCGACTCAGAGACTGCCATGGTTGTCAGTGCCGCACAGCTCTAAGTCATCCCACTTGGTTTTAAAGGCAAACCCGCCTTGGACAGGCCTTGAAGGTCTTTTTTCCTTCTGTCTGCTCACATTCATTCAAGTGCCGACAACGCTGGTCCGTTGGTGCCTGGCCTGTCCTCTTCAGATTCAACCTGCAGGACTGCTAAGGAAGCCAGTCCCCAGCTCCACCCCCCTCCTCATGCTGCTGGGCAATCTCCTCCTGTTAGGTGGTGACCCATTACAGCGCCCCAGCCTAGTTAGCATATTTCTCTACTTTTTATATATAGATAGCACTGGAAGTCCTAGTCACAATGATTAGACAAGAAGAAAACATAAAAGGCTTCCAATTTGGAAAGGATAAAGTAAAACTCTCATTATTCGCAGATGACATGATATTGTACATAGAAAATATAAAGACTCCATCAAAAAACTACTAGATTTAATAAATGAATTTGGCAATGTAGCAGGGTACAAAATCAACACCCAGAAATCAATGGCATTTTTATACACTAATAACAAACTCTCAGAAAGAGAAACTAAACAAACAATCCCATTTACCATTGCAACAACAACAAAATAAGATACTTAAGAATAAACTTAACCAAGGGTGTAAAAGACTTGTACATGAAAAACTACAGGATGTTGAAAAAAGAGACAGAGGAAGATATCAACAAGTGGAAGAATAAACCACGTTCATAGATGGACAGAATTAACATCATTAAAATGTCCATACTACACAAGGCAATCTACAGATTCAATGCAATCCATATCGAAATACCAACGGCATATTTCAGAGATCGAGAACAAATACTTCACAATTTAAAAAATATTTTTATTGATTTCTGAGAGGCGGAGAGAGAGATAAAGATATCAATGATGAGAGAGAATCATTGATTAGCTGCCTCCTGCATGCCACACTGGGGATGGAGCCCACAACCCAGTCATGTGCCCTGACCGGGAATTGAACAGTGATCTCCTGGTTCATAGATTGATGTTCAACAACTGAGCCACGAGGGTTGGGCACTCCAAAATTTTATATGGAACCCAAAAAAACTCCAAATAGCTACAGCAATCTTGAGAAAGAAGAATAAAGTTGGAGGGATCACAATACCAGATTTCAAGTTGTACTACAAATCTATTGTAATCAAAACAGCCTGGTACTGGCACAAGAACAGAAATATATATCAATGGAATAAAATAGACCCAAGTCATTAGGCTCTATTAGTATCTGACAAAGGAGGCAAGAGGATACAATGGAGTAAAGCAGTCTAGTGTTGGGGCCCTTGTGGGTTTGCCTCAGTGGATAGAGCAGCGGCCCATGGACTGAAGGGTCCCACGTTCGATTCTGTCCAAGGGCATGTACCTCGGTTACAGGCTACATACCAAGCCACAGGTCAAGGTGCACATGGGAAGCAACCAATTGATGTGTCTCTCTCACATTAATGTTTCTCTTTCTCAGTCTCTCTCCCTTCCACTCTCTATAAAAATCAATGGAAAAACAACCTTGGATGAGGATTAACCAAATAAATAAATAAATAAATAAATAAATAAATAAATAAATAGTGTAGGGAAAATTGGACACACACATACAAATAAATGAAACGAGACAACCAACTTACACAATACATAAAATAAACTCAAATAGATAAAAAATTAAATGTAAGACATGAAACCATAAAAATACCAGAAGAAACCATAGCCAGGCAGCAAAACCTCAGATATCTGTAGCATTTGTTTGCAGATACATCTCCGAGGCAAATGAAACTAAGGAAAAAATAAACAAATGGAACTACATCAAAATAAAAAGCTTCTGCACAGCAAAAGAAACCATCAACAAAATGAAAAAGGAACCCACCGCATAGAAGAACATATTTGGTAATGATATATCTGATAAAGGGTTAATATCCAAAATATATAAGGAATTCATAAAACTTAACAAAAGGAAGACAAACAACCCAATTAGAAAATGGACAAAGGACCTAAATAGACACCTAACCAAAGTGGACATACTTATGGCCAGGAGACACATGAAAACATGCTCAAAGTCACTGATCACCAGAGAGATGAAAATTAAAATGATAATGATGTATCACCTCAGGCCTGTCAAAATGGCCACCATGAACAAGTCATCAAATGCCAAGCGCTGGCAAGGATGTGGAGAAAAGGGTAGCCTAGTACTCTGCTTGTGGAAATGCAGACTGGTGCAGCCATTATGGAAAAATAGTATAGACTTGCCTCAAAAAATTAAATATGGAACTACATTTTGACCCAGTGATTTCACTTCTAAGAATATACCCTAAGAAACTCAAAACATCAATCAGAAAGAAAGTATGCACCACTATGTTCATAGCAGCACAATTTACAACAGCTAAGATCTTGAAACAGCCCAAGTGCCCATCAGTAGACGAGTGGATAAAAAAATCTGTAGTACATTTATACCATGGAATACTATGCAGCAGTAAAAAAGAAGGATCTCTCACTCTTTGAGACAACATGAAGGAACCTGGAGAGTATTATGCTAAGTGAAATAAACCAGTTAGAGAAAGATAGGTATCACCCATGTGTAATCTAATGAACAAAATAAACTGATAAACAAATAGATCTAGAGACATAGAAACATGGA
This sequence comes from Myotis yumanensis, assembly GCF_028538775.1. Taxonomy (NCBI): domain Eukaryota; kingdom Metazoa; phylum Chordata; class Mammalia; order Chiroptera; family Vespertilionidae; genus Myotis; species Myotis yumanensis. The sequence goes on from NW_027223760.1 coordinate 7,290,674, forward strand.
CTGACTTGAATCTCAGAGGGAAGGTGTGGTTAGGTGTGTGTGTGGGTGGGAAGAGAACAAAAACTTGTATGAATATATGCATAAGCCCTGGACACAGACAATGGGATGGTGAAGGTCTGGGTTAGGGGGGCAAAGGCAGGCTAGAAGGGGTAAATGGGGGGGGGAAGAATACATTGGTAACACTTTCAGCAATAAAGATTTTTTAAAAATTAATTAGAAAACAGGAAAGAAGGATTTTTAAAAATGAGGCATGTCTAAGGGACCTCTGGGACACCATCATACATAAAAACATCTGCATCATAGGGGTATGAGAATGAGAAGAAATGAGCAAGGGGAAGAGAAATTGTTTGAAGAAATAATGGCTGAAAACTTCCCTAACCTGGTGATGAGGAAAAAAAAAAAAATCAAATTACACCAGTTCAGGAAGCATACTGAATCTCAACAAAGATGAACTCAAAGAGCCCCAACCAGGACACATCATAATTAAAATACCAAATGTTAAAGACAAAAAGTGAATCTTAAAAGCTGTAAGAGAATGGTAGGTAGTTTCCTACAAGAGAGCTCCCAAAAATCTGTCAACTTATTTCTTAACAAAAACACTTCAGGCCAGAAGTTATTGGCATGAACTATTCAAAGTGATGAAAAGCAAAGCCCTACACCCCAAACTACCCTATCCAGTAAGGCTATTATTTAAAACTAGAGGCCCAGTGCACAAAAATTTGTGCACTGGCAGGGGAGGGGGGGAAGTCCCTCAGCCCAGCCTGTGCCCTCTCGCAGTCTGGGACCCCTCGGGGTTGACCACCTGCTAGCTTACGCCTGCTCCCGGGGGATTGGGCCTAAGCTGGCAATCAGACATCCCTCTGGCAGCCCGGCTGCCCTTGGGGGATGTCCACTTGCCAGTGGGGAGCAGACCTAAGCTGCAGTCAGACATCCTTAGCGCTGCTGAGGCGGGAGAGGCTCCCACCACCACCACCACTGTACTGGCAGCCATCAGCCTGGCTTGTGGCTGGGCAGAGCTCCCCATGTGGGAGTGCACTGACCACCAGAGGGCAGCTCCTGCATTGAGCGTCTGCCCCCTGGTGGTCAGTGTGTGTCATAGTGACCAGTCATCCCCAGTCATTCTGCTCTTAGGGTCAGTTTGCATATTACCCTTTTACTATATAGGATACAGGCTTGGTGCACGGGTGGGGGCGGACTGGTTTCCCGGTGTCCCGGATCAGGATGGGGGTCCCGCTTGGGTGCCTGGCCAGCCTGGGTGAGGGGCTGATGGCTGTTTTCAGGCTGCCTGCACCCCCTTTAGGGTGGGAGTCCCCAATGGGGTGCCTGGCCAGCCTGGATGAGGGACTGATGGCTGTTTTCAGGCTGCCTGCATCCCCTTCAGGGTGAGGGTCCCCACTGGGGTGCCTGGCCAGCCTGGATGAGGCACTGATGGCTGTTTTCAGGTGGGCCACGCCTGCAACTGAAGCTCCCAGTCTCTCCTTTTTTGTTTTTCTTTTTTTATTCTGGGATTTATTTACCTTCTGTAATTGAAACTTTGTTGCAGCTCCAGCTCTGAGGCCGGCTGGCTGAGAGCAAGTATCTGGGGTTTGTTTAGCTTCTATAATTGCAACATTGTTGCTTAGACTGGAGCTCAGAGCCCAGCCACCGCAGGCGGGGAACCTTGGCTTCCTCCATCACTGGAGCAAGCAAGCCTCATGTTCGCTTCAGCTGCCTGACTGCCGGCCCCCATCTTTGTTGGCAGTTAATTTGCATATCACCCTGATTAGCCAATGGGAAGCATAGCGGAGGTATGGTTAATTACCATGTTTGTCTATTATTAGATAGGACATATGGTCTACAAGAGACTCCTTTCAGAACAAAAGATACACACAGGCTGAAAGTGAAAGGATGAGAAAAAAATATTCCATGCAAATGGAAATGACACAAAAACTGGGATAGCTATACTTAGATCTGACATAATAGATTTTTTAAAAAATGCCATAGCAAGAGATAAAGATCACTACATAATTCTAAAGGGATCAATCCAACATGAGGATTTATCCCTTGTGAACATATAATACAGCCAACATTGTACCACCTAATATATAAAGAAAACTGTGGTAGACATTAAGGAAGAGACTGACAGCAATACAATCTAGTAGTGGACTTTAACACTCCACTGACATTGATGGATAGCTCTTCCAGACAAAAATACCAACGAGGCAACAGTGACCTTAAACAAGACACTGGACAAGATGGATTTAACTAATGTTTACAGAACACTTCATCCCAAAGCAGAATATACATTCCTCTCAAGTGCATACTGAACATTCTCAAAGATACACCACACGTTAAACACAAATTCAGTCTTAATATATCAAAGAAGATTAAAATAAGATCAAGCATCTTCTCTGACCACAATGGTATAAAACAAGAAATCAACTGCTAGAAAACAACTGAAAAACACATGAAGGCTAAATAACATATTAAACAATGAATGGATTAACAATGAAATCAAGAAAGCAATAAAAAGTTACCTGGAGACAAATAAAAATGAACACACAACAACCCAAAACCTATGAGACATAGCAAAAGCAGTTCTGAGAAGGAAGTTCATAGCATTACAAGCCTACCTCAAGAAGCAAGAAAAGTCTCCAGTAAAAAGTCTAACCCAACATGTAAAAGAACTAGAAAAAGAACAATAAGCCCAGAGTAAGTAGAAGGAAGGAAACAATCAAGATTATAGCAGAGGCTGCTACCATCCTTGGCTTCAGGCAGCTGTCCCCAAGCAGTGCAAAAACACTTTTATTTGTGTCTAGAGAAATGCCATTTCCCCTCCAAACGAAATTTATCTCAAGACCCGCGATGTGTTTTGCAGAATCTCCACATCCACTTTGGTGCTGCAAAGTTTCAGAGGGTCCAAGGCAGTCCGCAAGTATCTCATTTGACCCATAGCAGTCAGATGGAACTAGAAAAGCAGTGAAAGCTGCTTAACTGAATGCGTGTCAAGGACCATTTTAGTGGGCAGTTCCAGCAAAGACGCCGCAGAGGAGCAGTTCAGTTTGTATTCAAGCATTTAAGGATGGGCAATGGAAGATCCAGTACCTGCCCTGTCACACAGTAACCTTCCAATCTCTCATTTTACCTGGGAAGCTGAATTTTAAAAGCCACAAAAAAGAGAACCAAGATGGCAGCATAGGTAAATGCCTGTATTTGCTGCCTTCCACAACCACATCAAAAGTACAACTAAAATACAGAACAACTATCATCCAGAACCGCCGGAAAGCTGGCTGAATGGAAGTACTACAACTAGAGAAGAAAGCACACTGACACTGGTAGGAGGTGCGGAGTGTGGAACGGGCTGGTCCGGCACCGAGTGTGCCGCTTTTTTAATCGGGTAGGAGATCGCCTCTGCAGAGGCTGCCTCGAGGAGCGAGGGATCTTAGCCCTACACCAGACCCCCAGCCCAGGGTTCCAGAGCTGGGGAAAGAAGTCCCTATGGGCAGTAAGAACTGAGGACTATAAAAACAAGGGTGGATTGGGGCTGAGTGGCACACAGGCTGCTGGAGACCCAGCTGTTCCACTTAAAAGGCCAGCACCATGAACTGAATTTACAAGCTCACACTTCCTCTGAGCTCCAGTGCTGCGCGCCCTACACACATACCCGGAGAAACTGTCTGGCACTGGGACAGGAGCAGGAACTTGGGGCGGCTTTCTTCCAGACAGAGGTGCTTGCAGCAGCCATTGTTCCTATGCTGGGACCTCCCTGGAGCAAAACTGACTGGCAGCCATTTCTGTTTGCTCCACCCTGGTGATTCCCTGAGATCCTGGCCCCACCCAATTTATAACCCCATATGAATGGTCTTTCCTTTCTCAGGAAAGATTTGTTTTACAAATCTGTCAAACAAGCTGCAGCTTGATCAGGGAACCCCAAACCAATCAATAAAAGGCCCAAGACCTGGCACCAGCACCAGCCTGCCTTGCTTCAGAACTAGGACTCGTCTGGGCACTTCCAAATCCTATACAAAGAGGAGGAATCTGCAGATCCCTCTGTAGCTCCTGCTGGGTGGCCCAGGCAGTGGCTGACTTTGCACCTCCCTGGAGACCCAAGAGCCAGTGTACCCAATGGTCAGTGTGAGACCATACCAGATTACAACTCTTCACATCCATAAATGACACACTCAAGGGGAAGACTCTAGGAGCACCAAAGCCCCACTGAAGAAAGTCCTGCTCCATAAAGGTGTCCCCTGCACAGCAGCTCTCCCACTGTAGTTGAAGCTGGTCCCCACAGCCAATTGACCTGAAGGTCAATTCCTCCCAGTGACACCAACAGCAATCAAGGCTCAACTACAACAAAACTGTGCACACAGCCCACAAAGGTGTGCACCAAGAGTACCCACCTCAGGTGACTGAGGAGGCAGAGCCATTAGGCCCTATAGGACACCTACTACACAAGGCCACTCTACCAACTCAAAGAGACTTAGCGGCTACCCAATACATAGAAACAAACACAGGGAGGCAGCCAAAATGTGGAGACAAAGAAATATGTCACAAATGAAAGAAATGGAAGAAAGCAAACTACTGGACATAGAGTTCAAAAACACAGTTATAAGGTTACTCAAGAATCTTTTGGAAACCTCCGAGGAACTTAGTGAGACGTTCAAGGATCTTAGTGAGAATGCCAAAAAAACGGAAAAGGACCAGTGAGAAATTAAGCATACACTGACTGAAATAAAGAAAAATATACAGGATTCAACAGTAGACTAGAGGATCCCAAGAATCGAGTCAAAGATTTGAAATATGAAGAAGCAAAAAACACCCAACTGGAAGAGCAAAAAGAAAAAAGGATCCAAAAATATGAAGATAGTCTAAGGAGCCTCTGGGATAACTTCAAGTGTACCAACATTGAATTATGGAGGTGCCAGAAGAAGAGAGCAAGATATTGAAAACTTATTTGAAGAAATAATGACAAAAAACTTCCCCTACCTGGTGAAAGAAATAGACTTACAAGTCCAGGAAGCGCAGAGAACCCCAAATAAGAGGAATCCAAAGAGGACCACACCAAGACACATCATAATTAAATGCCAAGGGCAGCCCTGACCAGTTTGGTTCAGTGGATAGAGCGTCGGCCTGCAGACTGAAGGGTCCCAGGTTCAATTACAGTCAAGGGCATGTACCTTGGTTTTGGGCACATCCCCAGTAAGGGGTGTGCTGGAGGCAGCTGATTGATGTTCCTCTCTCATCGATGTTTCTAACTCTCTATCCCTCTCCCTTCCTCTGTAAAAATCAATAAAATATATTTTTTTAAAAATGCGAAGGGCAAAAGACAAAGAAAGAATCTTAAAAGCAGCAAGAGCAAAACAGTTAGTTACCTACAAGGGAGTATCCATATGACTGTCAGCTGATTTCTCAACAGAAACTATGCAGGCCAGAAGGTAGTGGCAAGAAATATTCAAAGTGATGAATAGCAAGAACCTACAACCAAGATTACTTTATCCAGCAAAGCTATCATTTAGAATTGAAGGTCAGATAGAGAGCTTCACAGACAAGAAAAAGCTAAAGGAGTTCATCACCGCCAAACCAGTATTATATTAAATGCTGAACGGTATTCTTTAAGAGAAAGAAGAAAAAGGTAAAGATAAAAATTATGAACAACAAAGTGACAACAAACACATATCTATCAACAAGTGAATCTAAAAATCAAATAAATAAAAAATGTGATGAACAGAATAAACCGGTGAATGGAATAGAATCAGGGGCATGGAAATGGGGCGGACTGACAATTGTCGAGGGGAAGGGGTTTGGGGGGTGCGGGAAGAGATTGGACAAAGATCTTATATGCATGTACGCAGTATCTATGGATGGGGACATTGGGGTGGCGATGGCCTGGGGTGGGGTGGGGACCGGGTGGAAGGGAGCTATGGGGGTAAAAAAGAGGGACATCTGTAATAATCTCAACAATAAAGATTAAAAATATAATAATAAAAAAATAAAAAGATCACATACTATGATCAAGTGAGATTTATTCAGGAGATACAAGGTTGGTACGATATTCACGGATCAGTAAACATGATATAACACATAAACAAATTGAAGGATAAAAATCAGAAGATTGTATCTAGGTACAGAAAAATCATTTGATAAAATATAGCATTCATCTATATATACAAAGAGGTAATATGCTAATTGGTCCTAACAGTGTCACAGGAATGACCGCTAAGGAGGAGACTGCCTGCATGTGCACGGCGGGGTGTTGCTCTCGGAGACGAGACGGGGTGGAAGCAGGGAGGCGCCCAGAGTAGGCGGAACCAGCCTGAGGCGACGCAAGGGACCAAGGGCGGGGCTTGAAGCAACCAGAGAAGGCCAGAGTCGTCAGGGGGCTGGGCCAGGCACGCTGGAGCTCTGGGTGGAGAGGTCCAGGTGTCAAGGCAAGGCAGCAGGTGGGTGGGCAGGCCGTGCGATTTCATGCGCTGGACTCCTAGTTTATGATAAAAACTCACAGCGAAGTGGGAATAGAGGGCTCATACCTCAACATAATAAAGGTGATGTATGCCAAACCACAGACAGCATCATACTCAATGGGCAAAAACTTAAAATCAGATACAAGACAGGGATGTCCACTTTTCACCACTCTCATTCAATATACAACTGGAAGTCCTAGCCACAGCAATCAGACAAGAAGAAATTAAATTGGAAAGGAGTAAGTAAAACTGTCTCTCTTTACAGATAATATGATATTGAACATAAAAGACCCTAAAGACTCCCCCCCAAAATTATCAGATCTAATAAGTGAATTTGGAAAAATACCATGATACAAAATTAATATTCAGAAATTGGTGGCATTTTTATACACCCACAATGAACTCTGAGAAAGAGAAATTAAGAAAATAATCCAATATTGCAACAACAGGAGACAAGGCAAAGCCAAGCAATCACCAGGTCCGCTCTCAGTCCACACAGTCCATTGCGCTGCCCACCCACCCCAGACCCTGCCCACTGCTGCCACCATGGGAGTGCAGGTGGAAACCATCTCCCCTGGAGACAGAGACGGGCGCACCTTCCCCAAGTGTGGCCAGACCTGCATGGTGCACTACACGGGGATGCTTGAAGATGGAAAGAAATTGATTCCTTCCAGGACAGAAATAAGCCCTTTAAGTTTATGCGAGGCAATCAGGAGGTGAGCCTAGGCTGGGAGGAAGAGGTTTCCCAGATAAGTGTGGGTCAGAGAGCCAAACTGACTATCTCCCCAAACTATGCCTATGGTGCCCCTGGGCACCAGGCATCATCCCACCAAATGCCACTCTCGTCTTTGATGTGGACCTTCTAAAACTGGAATGACAGGAATGGCTTACTCCCGGAGCTTCCTGTGCTTGGATGTGCCATGGAGGGATCTGGCGCCCCCGAGGTGCACACACGAATCTGTACGTAGCTTTTCCTGATGTTCTACTACATTTTGTATAAACATCTGCACCGACTGAATGTGTTCTGTTACCCAACTTTGCTCTTCCCCTTTCTCTTCCTATGTGTGTTGACCTCTTTTTATTTTGTTTTTGTTTTGGGGTTGAGATTCCGTTTCAGTCTTTTGGATCTAGGTTTCCAATTACATATTAGTCAAGTATTATTAACAGCACAAGTAATGGGTTAACTTTAGACTAGGAATTGGTTTGTGGGGGATGCAAGAATCTTTTATTTATTTTTTTGGGGGGGAGGGTGAAATTTTTATTCTATATTAAACATTCTTGCTGTTGTGCTGCAAAGCCATAGCAGACTTAAGGCTTAAGGTGCTGTTGAGGGCCCAACTATCCAAGTTGAAAGATGTCTTTCGGTTGAATTAAGAGCCCTACCCAAAACTGAAGCGGGGAGGGGAGAGCCCTGGCCTCCACTGCCCCATCCCACTCTCCCCTTAAAGCCGCTGCCTTTTAAGAGCAAATTGTTTTTACTGCGATGTTGGACACTTCAGGTATCTGTCCCGGGGCCAGCAGGGACCTCTGAAGCCTTCTTCATGGCTTAATTCCCCCCCAACCCCCCCAACACCCTGCCCCATTTTTTTTTCTAATAGATATTCAGGACTTTTATAATGTCATAGCTACCCAGGCTCCACTCCCTAAATTTAAGAACTTTCATAGAAGGTTTAAATTGAAGGTGCCGTTTGTAGACACTTAAAACCCAATGAAAGCCCAGCCATCATGACAAATCCTTGAGTGTTGTCTTAAGAAAATGATGCTGGTCATCACAGCTACAGCATCCTCCGTTTTTTGATGCTCACCTCCCCCGGCTAAGCTCAAAGTTTCCTGGCTTTTTATTCCCTCCTCTCACTCCTTTGCTGTCCTCGTGCTTTGGTGAGAGAAATTATTGCTGCCTATCCCCCACCCACCTCCCCTGCACTACATATAAATGAGTTTCAAGTTTTAATATTGTAATACAGTGCTTTACACTGGCTTTTCTCAAAAAAAAAAAAAAAAATGCAACAACAAAAAATAAGATTCCTAGGAATAAATTTAACCAAGGAGGTAAATGACCTTTACTTGGAAAATTATAGGGCCTGGAAAAAAGAAACTGAGGAAGCATATATCATGTACATGTATTAGAAGAATTAACATCATTAAAATGTCTATACTACCCAAAGCAATCTATAGATTACTATTAAAAAGCAATGAAATATTTCACAGGTCTAGAACAAACATGCCAAAAGTCTATATGCAACCACAAAAGACAAGAGCCTTAGCAATCTTGAGAAAAAAGTTGGAGGTATTAAACTACCTGATATTAAACTATACTACAAGGCCACATAATCAAAACAGCATGGTATTAGCACAAGAACAGGTATATTGATCAATGGATCAGAATAGAGAACACAGAAATAAACCAATGCCTCTATGGTCAATTACTATTTGACAAAGGAGGCAAGAATATACAATGAGATAAATGATGTTGGGAAAATTGGACAGATAGAGCAAAGTAATGAAACTAGACCACAACTTGTACCATACCCAAGAATAAACTCAAAATGGATTAGACTTAAATGTTATTTGCAAAACCATAAATACCCTAGGGCGGCACTAAATTTCAGACATTTATTTTTTTCTTTTAAATATATATTTTATTGATTTCAGAGAGGGATGGAGAGGGAGAGAGAGAAGTATCAGTGATGAGAGGGCATCATTGATGGCTGCATCCTGCACTGGGGATCAGGCCTGAAACCCAAGCATGTTCCCCCCCCCTGACCTGGAATTCAACCCTGACCTCCTGGTTCATAGGTCAATACTCAACCATTGAGTCACGCCACCAGGGCCAGACATTTCTTCTAGCAATATTTTTTGCCCATATGTCTCCTAAGGCAAGAAAAACAAAGGAAAAAATAAACAAATGGGACTTAATCAAACTAAAAAGCTTTTGCACAGCAAAAGAAACCATCAATAAAATGATAAAAGAATCCACTGAATAGGAGAACATATTTGCCAATAAAAAACTTATACAACTCAACACCAAGACAAACAACTAAATTTTAAAAAGGCAAAGGACCTGAACAGTCATGTCTCCAAAGAGGACACAAAGATAGACATAAGAAAAAAAATGCTCAATGTCACTAATCATCGAAGATGTGAATGAAAACCACAATGAGGTATCACCTCTCATCTGTCATAATGCCTATCATCACTATATCAACAAACAGGTGCTGGTGAGGATGTGGAGAAAAGGAAACCCTATTGCACTGTTGGTGGGAATTCAGACTGGTATAGCCACTGTGGAAAACAGTTTTCTCAAAAAATTAAAAATGTAACTGCCTTTTGATACAGTGATCCCACTTCTGAAAATATATCTGAAGAAACTGAAACATTAATTAGAAAAACTATATGCATCCCCATATTCATTACAGCATTATTTATAACTAGAGGCCCGATGCAAGAAATTTGTGTAAGAGTAGGCCTTCGCAGCCCCAGCTTCATCTGGAAGGTCATCTAGACAGTCGTTCCACTGTTCAGCAGTTTGGTCGATTTGCATATTATTTTATTATTATAGATGCCTGTGGATCGGCCGAAACCGGCTCTCCGACATCCCCCAAGGGGTCCTGGTTTGCGAGAGGGCGCAGGCCAAGCTGAGGGACCCCACCAGTGCATGATCGGGGTCAGGGAGAGATGCAGGAGGTTGGCCAGTTGGGGAGAGACCGCGGGAGGGCTCCAGGGCATGTCTGGCCGGTCTCGCTCAGTCCCGATCAGCCGGACCCCAGCAGCAAGCTAACCTATGGGTCGGAGTGTCTGTCCCCTAATGGTCAGTGCATGTCATAGCAAACGGTTAAGCGGCCTTAGCATATCATTAGCATATTACACTTTGATCAGTTGAACAGTTGACCAGTCACTGAACACTTAGCATATTAGGTTTTTATTATACAGGCAGTCCTCAAGTTACATCGGACTCGATATACGTCATTTCCTGGTTACGTCACCATCTCCCATTTATTTATTTAAAAAAAAGTTCCATCATTTCAACGTATGTACATATGTGCTTTATGTTTTTTATTATTTATTTACCACAAGTAAAGGTCAGGAATTGTTATCTTTCTTTCAAATTTTTTTTACTGTTTCACTTCATGACTGCTGTGTATGTGCTCTATGTGAGTGACAAAGGTGCTTATGTAGGTGATTTCCAACTTACGGCGAAAATCACATTACGTTGCACCGTAGGAACGGATCTCCAACATAACCCGAGGACCTACTGAATAGGATAGCCAAGATCTGGAAACAGCCCAAGTGCCCACCAGTACATGAGTGGGTAAAAGAGCTGTTGTATATTTACACAATGGAATACTACTGGGCTGTAAAAAAGAAGGAAATCTTACCTTTTCCAACAGCATGGATGAATCTGGAGATTATTATGCTAAGTGAAATAAGCCAGTCAGAGAAAGACAAATACCATATGATCTTACTTATACGTGGAACCTAATGAACAAAATAAACTGACAAACAAAATAAAAACAGAGGCATAGACAGGGAACAAATTGACAGCTGTCAGAGGAGTGTAGGGGCTTTGGTGGGGCTGGATGAGAGAAGGTGAAAGAATTAAGAAAAAATATACATATATAGGTATATAAAACACATAGACACTTACACCAATGTGGTCATAGCCAGATGGAAAGGGGGATGGGAGTAGGTGGAAGAGAGCAAAGGGCAGATACATGGGGATGGAAAGAGACTTTGCTTTGGGTAATGGTTACCTGAGGTAGTATACTGATGATGTTTTATTGCAGAGGTTCTCAACCTGTGGGTCGTGACCCCTTTGGGGGTCGAACGACCCTTTCACAGGGGTCGCCTAAATACATCCTGCATATCAGATATTTACATTACGATTCGTAACAGTAACAAAATTACAGTTATGAAGTAGCAACGAAAATAATTTTATGGTTGGGGGTCACCACCACATGAGGAACTGTATTCAAGGGTCGCGGTATTAGGAAGATTGAGAACCACTGTTTTATTGTGTCGTGCACTTGAAACATGTTATGATTTTGTGAACCAATGTCACCTCAATAATTCAATTAAAAAACAAAACAAAACTGAACTCACGTATTAATCAAGAGAGTTTATCTGCTTCCCCCTTGATCATCTTACAATTCACCCATATATGCAACTGCCATAGTTATAGTACTCTGTCATTTATATATACTGTGTTAAAACCAGGCATGATTCTCCCATAAGAAAGGCAAAGACTACTTTTGGCTTATAACGTGTATAAACTATAGAAGTTAATCATAGTGCCCCATTAATGGGGAAAAAGTATTTATATTTTCACCATGCTCAAATAATATAGGAAACACCAAAATTACAAACAAATCCAGTAAGTTGCTAGAGTTAAATTCAAACTACAGTTGGTAACAGATAATAGTAATGAAAATGCAGTAAAATTTGAATACTTCAAAATAAATGTTCTCAAAAAAAGAGTTACAAGGTTTAAAAAAAGCAATAGGTTCAGAGTCAATATTCTGGAGACTTTATTCACTGCTTTAAGATGATTTAGAATTTTTTTCTTTTCACATTACTATCAAAGAAAAACTTGCAGTGCAAGTGCAGTCATCTCCACTAAATTCTTTGATAACAGTACATAGATCTTTTTGGAAAATCTAAATGCTTAAGGAAAAATTATTGGTAACAACACTAAATAAATAAGGAGGTACTTATATGTGAAAAAAATAGGCTGTTCTAAGATTAATGTTTTTACCAAAAACTCTATTCTAATTCTCATTTTAAAAAGATGTGAAGCCCTGACCGGTTTGGCTCAGTGGATAGAGCGTCGGCCTGCGGACTGAAGGGTCCCGGGTTTGATTCCAGTCAAGGGCATGTACCTTGGTTGCGGGCACATCCCCAGTAAGAGGGTGTGCAGGAGGCAGCTGATCGATGCTTCTCTCTCATCAATGTTTCTAACTCTCTATCCCTCTCCCTTGCTCTCTGTAAAAAATCAATAAAAAATACATTAAAATAAATAAAATAAAATAAAATAAAAATAAATAAATAAAAAAATGTGAAGCACAGAAGGTAAGAATAAATGTGAGGCCAATTTAAGATAATAGCATGTTATTATTCTTGGTGATTTAAAACTTTGTGAATCATGATATAAAGATCAACATTGTACTATTTTAGTTCTTAAATGGTATACAATGCTATATAATAGATACCATGTAATTCCATGCAATAGAATTCTAAAAAAAAAAACCTATCTAATAAAGCGGTAATATGCAAATTGACCATCACTCCAACACACAATATGGCTGCCACAAGATGGCCGGCAGGGGAGGGCAGTTGTGGGTGATCAGGCCAGCAGGGGAGGGCAGTTGGGAGGGACCAGGCCTTAAAGGGAGGGCAGTTGGGGATGATCAGGCCTGCAGGGAAGGGCAGTTGGGGGGGACCAGCCCTGCAGGGGAGGGGAGTTGGGGGCAACCAGGCCTGCAGGGGAGGGCAGTTGGGGGCAACCAGGCTTGCAGAGGAGGGCAGTTGGGGGCAACGTGGCCTGCAAGGGAAGGCAATTAGGGGCGACCAGGCTGGCAAGGGAGGGAAGTTTGGGATGACCGGGCCAGTAGGGGGCAACCAGGCCAACAGGGGAGGGCAGTTAGGGGCAATTCAACCAGCAGGGGAGCAGTTAGGCATCGATCAGGCTGGCAGGGGAGTGGTTAGGGGGTGATCAGGCTAGCAGGCAGAAGCAGTTAGGGGCAATCAGGCAGGCAGGCAGGCTAGCGGTTGGGTGCCAGCAGTCCTGGATTGTGAGAGGGATATCCCAGATTTGAGAGGGTGCAGGCTGGGCTGAGGGACACACTCCCTGTGCACAAATTTGGTGCACTGGGCCTCTAGTTTATAATAACAAGAGAGTGGTAAAACAGGAGTAGAGAGAAAGACTGACTGCATTGGTGTATGAGGAAATGTTCTGTACCTTTTTAAAAAATATATTTTTATAGATTTCAGAGAGGAAGGGAGAGGGAGAGGGAGATAGAAACATCAATGATGAGAATCACTGATCTGCTGCCTCCTGCATGCCCCCCACTGGAGGACTGAGTCTGCAATCCGAACATGTGCCCTTGTTTGGAATCGAACCTGGAACCCTTCAGTCCACAGGCCGATGCTCTATCTGAACTAAACCGGCTAGGGCAATGTTCTGTATCTTGATTTTGGTAATGGTTTTATAGGAATATACATCTGGCAAAACCCACTGATTTATACACTGTAAAGGGATGCAGCCTATTGTACATAAAATTATACCTCAATAAATTTTTTAAAATGATGCATCATGAAAGTTACAAACTAAAAACTGTATGTCATCAAATTTGAGGGTCATCAAATTCTCTTTAAAAAAATAAAAAAAGATTTACTTGAGTATCACAAACAAGTGAACTTTTATAAATTCATAACTAACAATTTATATGATTTTTATTTAGGCACATTACCAAATACAGGCTGCAAGCAAGATACATTATCTGTAGATGACCAGATTACCAAGTTCAAGTTCAAAGAACCTTTAAAGTCGTTTCCTCTAACATGAGGTAAACAGAGAAACTCATGGCCAAGAAGAAACACGTTCAGCAGCTATCCCAAATCATTAACAAGTGTTCAGGGCCAGATTGTCTCAGAGCATAGTTACATCACACACAGACCAGCCTTCTCAGCATTCTTGAACACCTGATACAGTGACACATCTCAAGGTGGGACAAAATATCCAATGTGCGTGGTGTTGAAGCAGCTCTTGAGAATCAAATGAAGAAACCACCTGCACATCTACCTGCTTCTTATACCAGTCATTTCTCTTATGGGTAGGGAATGGGGGGTGGGGGATAACCAATATTCAAATGTATTAAGAAGGTCAGACCTTTCACATAAAAACTTATAAATGTAGGAAGCAAATGGGAGCAAAAAAATGTTACAGTCATTCTAAAACTGGAGAACAGACTATAGAACAGTCTAGGTAGAAATTACAGGGACCACTCAGTCTTCAATGTTATAGTCCTTAAATGCATCCAGGCTACCAATACACCTGTTTTTCGTGGGTTTTTAATCGTCATCTGAGGATATGTTTACTGATTTGAAAGAGAGAAAAAGAAACACTGATGTGAGAGAGAAACATCAATAGGTTGCCTCCCATATGTGCCCCGAATGGGATCAAACCTGCAAACTACTAGGTATGTGCCCTGATCGGGAATCAAACCTGAAACCTTTTGATATAAAGGATGACACTCCAACCAGCTAAGCCATTCGGCGAGGGCACCTCTGTTGCTTTTTAAATTGTATGTTTAACAAACTTAAGGCTTCCTATATGCCAGATGCTGCTTTAAGTATGTGAACCCTGAAAAAGAAGCTGCCTACTACGAAGGGCTCCTGGTGGTTTAACTGACCTTAAATTAAAAACAAAACAAAACCAGAGGCTAGCAGCTCTAAAAAGGATCTCTCACCCAAACCACACTTCAGGGAAAAGGTTGCACTAAGCTGCCTTCCTTCTGCACTGAACTGCCTTCCTACACTGTTTCTGCCATCTGAGCCTGCCCTTGAGTTCCTGGAATCCTATTTCAACCAACAGGACTGAGACATTCCTTGTCTAACTGGAGCTGTGCAACTATATCCCCATCAGCATCTTCACTGACCAATCGTAGCAGCTCCATTCAGACCAATCAAGACATCAACGCTTTTGGACCAAACTGGGAAGATCTCAAGTTCTCATTGGCATGAGGATGGACCAATCAGGGACCAGGGATAGGGACTTCTTTATAAACCAGCTTCCCTCTGGTTCAGAGAGCACACTTTCCCTTTGGCTGACACTGGTATGTAGAAACCAATGGGTAGGAAAGGGGGAATAGCAGATAAAAGAAGAAATAAAATTCACAGCATACAGTAAAGTAAGGCAACAAACATTTATCCAATATTTATTAAGAAAAAAGTACTTTATTATATCTATAGTCTCAAAATTTTAGTGTTATATACAGAAAATTGAATATTATTCGTAATGATAATTTGGGTCATTTCAAAAAGGGTAACATTAATCTAATATGCTCAATTTAAGAAGATATAATTGTAAATTCATTACAAAAAATGATATCCAAAAGTTAAAACTTAAAAGTTATGAATATAAAAAGTTTAAACTATAGGAAATATCTATATTAGCCTCTTTGTTTTTGTGTATGTATGCCTTAAATCTATAAGGCATGGTTCTAGGTACTAGGAATCCTATATAATAAAAGCCTAATATGCTAAGTGTCCAGTCGGCCATTCAACCAATCAAAGCATAATATGCTAATGCTATACTAAGGCCGCTCAACCGCTTGCTATGACGTGCACTGACCACAGGGGGCAGACAGTCAACCCGCCAACCAGTTGCTATGACATGCACTGACCACCAGGGAGCAGATGCTCAAACTGGTAGGTTATATTGCTGCTGGGGTCCGGCTGATTGGGACTGATCTGGACATGCCCTGAAGCCCTCCTGCAGCCCCCCCTGGCTGACCAACTTCCCACGTCCCTCCCGGCCCTGATTGTGCATCGGTGGAGTCCCTCAGCCTGGCCTGCACCCTCTCACAATCCGGGATCCCTCGGGGGATGTTGGAGAGCCAGTTTCAGCCTGATCTCGCAGGGCAGGCTGAGGTACCCCATTGGTGCACGAATTCGTGCACTGGGCCTCTAGTACAAAGATAAAAGGCAGCATCCTACTCAAGGAACTAAGTTTGGTGGGAAAGACAGACAAATGAACTGGTAAGTGATAAAAACAATAAGAGCAACTGTGCTATGAGAGCACAAGGTAGAAAGAGAGCACTTATTTATGTAAAATTGGACACTGGTGTCTTCCAACGATCTGTCCTTAGCTATATGTTATCATCACTCCATTGGTCAGTTCATCTGTCTTCATCAATGCTTCAACTTCCAAAGAAAGGGCTTCCAATACATTTCCAAGGGACACATTCCATACTAAATCATTACCACATTCCTTAGGACAGGCCAATCTGCTTTCTACTCTGTTCTCCTTGCTCCCATCCCAACACACATTTTCAAATTGGATGGTGATGGCTACTTATATTTTCCCAGGCAAGAAATCTTGGCATCATCTTTGACTCTTCCTCTTTACTTTAACTAAAACACCGCATTCTGAACTTCGGAAAGTCTTTTTGTCTATTTTCATGATCACTACTGTTATTTATGCTATTAACTCTAAATCATATTCCTGTCTCTTCCCTGATCTCCTTTCTTCTAGATTCCTTCTCCAATATACAGTACTTTATTAGCTCAGTGTTCTTCAACACCTGTCCACTGTATAATCCACAAAACTTTTAAAATAATAGAGATACCTGTTACACAAAGTTCTATAGTTGATACTAATGTGGAATTAAGACTGCGATCCACTATATGTGTTGTTACATTCTTTCCCCACAAAAAAGGATCTACACCAATACTTTTATTTTTACTGTATCTTTTGAAATGTAAAACATTCCCTCAAAAAATGCCTTAATACAAAGAAAACTAAAAATAACAAAATCAAATAACTATAATACTATGTGCCCTTAAATGAAATGACTGTTTATCAGTCACATTTCCCTTTATCTTTTATTGTTACTGATTATTAAACTCTTTTCATTTTTTTCATCTGCTAGAATGGCAGTTCACTAACATTACATTCCTTCATTTTTAGACCTTTTGGGTTTAGTTTAAAAGTATCTCTAATTCAAAAGATTTTCCCTTTCTCCAATTATCTTGTTTTAGGTGTCTGCTAAAGAAAAACCCATTACAAATATATTGTTCAGCTGATCCTGAACTACTAATCTAACTCACCCTTTGTCCCAAACTATGAAAAACAATTTCAATAATCAACAAGAATTAAACATCTAAACTTGGCTTTGTTGTTGAGTCTTAAAATGCTGCTCAAAGCAGCTAATCTTTGTAACACAATTTTTTCCGGATTTAGTCTTCAGAACCAACCTATCCTGTGTTTTCCTTTTCTGCTTCAGTATCAGTCTTGTTTGTTTTAACTACTTTGTATTGTCAGTGCTATAAAAAACATGATTTTTTTAATGAAGAAAAGTAGAATAAAGATCAGCCATAATCTCATGACCTTGAGAATACTTACCACTGTTACCAGGTTAACATGTATTTTTATTTCTCTCTGATTAATTAATAAACTGCATGGGTTTATGTGATGAATTGCTTTGATCAGTTTGGCATATAAAATAAGTAAATTTATGACTAAATAAATTGATGAAATTTGCTAAAGTAAATATATTCACAAGACAGGTTAAAAAAATCAAAACTAAATGGAATCGAGATCATACTTTCATTCCTAACAACCACAGCCTTTACATTTTCTTGGAATTTTTACTTGGATACTTTAATTTTGGAAAAAGAGAAGATGCCAAGCATAATAACATTCATTAGAGTAACAGAATTATGTGACTAGTGTTTCAGGATAAGAAGCTAGGAAAATTCCAGGGCAGGAGGAATGGGGAAACTGAGACAGGAAAGTTAAAACAAGGCCAAACAGTGTGGGCAATTTGCAGCTGGCCTACAGATAACAAACCATTATCTTCCTCACCAATTATACATGAGAGCAAATGGTTAAAAATGCCTCCGTAAGAATGAAGGAAAGGAGGGCGAAAGGAGAAAGGGAAAAGGGGCAGTTTGATTTTTTAATCTTAACAGAGAAGCCAGCAGTCTCGGGGTGTGGCAAGATAAAATTGCCAGTTGCTTCTTACAAATTCTGGGAATAAAAAGGTATCTTGAAATAGGAGGCAGAGTAAACTTGCCCCATATACACCTCAGCTCAGGCTCTCTGCCTGGTTTGTATTGTGAATGGGGAGACATTGAGGGGAAAAAAAGGTATCTTGAGACTTAATCTATACCAAGATATTCAGCAAAGGAATCTTTGAAACCTATACACAGGAGAGTATATAACTCCTTGGACCTGCATCAGACATCTCTTTTTCAGATTAGCCAGAACAGTCCATCTACGCTCTGAGCTGGAAGAAATGAAATAGATTTGCTTGCCTTGCTTCTTTAATAATTTTGCTTGCTTAAATTGCTTTAATAAACTGGCTTATCACAATGCAATCAACTGGAGTTTTGTCGTTTAAATTCGTTTGTACGAGAGGACAAGAATTGAAGTTGGGGACAACCCTCTCCCTCCAACGCTGGGGGCTGTCCCATAACACCTCTCCACTTCTCTGGTGTCTGTGAGAGGTGCCTGTAACTAGGATTATGGGGAAAAAATCATACAAAAACAACTGAAAATATACATGGCCCCACTACAGTTCTCAGTTAGTTATGAAAAGCAAAACTAGCTGTTTCTTAATAAAAAGCTGTCTACAACTCTTATATTTAAAATATTTTTTATTTACATGGAGGTCATATTTTTAAATTCTGTATAGCAAAGACAGAAATCACATATCTGCATACACTCAATCTAAAAGACTGTCCCTTATCTACAAATGGCTGACACCAGAAACACTCCTTCTCATCACTACTGCTAGACATTTCCTTACCATTTCCTCTTGGCAACTTCAGATAACAGCACTGCCTGAAACACTAACTTTACCTCCAATTCTCACTTTACTCTGATACAAACTGACAAAGGACCTTTAATTAGCGACACAAGATAGGCAGTAATATGGAGTAGAGAGGGGAAAGAGGTCAAAGAAAAGAGTGCATTAAACCTATTTGCTGGTCTTTACCACTAGCCTAGCCACTATCCAGTACCCCAACACTGCTCATTACCATCAACAAGCATCAGTTGCACAAATGGATTGGGAAGGGTGAAGGGAAATCTTTTTCTACCACAGCAGGAAAATCTTATTTTCATTCTTATTCCTGCTTCATTTGCAATTCCACTACAGAAATAAGAGAAGGAAAAATTATATATCCATTATATATCATTATTCAGTGCTCATTCTTGTCCTTACTATCCAATAAGTGTTTTGCCGCCTTCTTCATTCTATCCCAATTTATTTCCTTCCCTGCAATCTCTTCCCAAAGAGATTGCAATCTCTCGCACAGCCTCAGCTCAGCTAATCATACCTATCCAATGATTGCCTCATTCCCATCAATTTATATCTTTTTACCTAACACAAATTCTAGGGCCACTTTCCTATTTCCCATTTTCCCTCCCATTCCACCAACATTTGGAGTCACAATTAGGCTTGGAATTAAGAAGAAAAGACTATTATTCCCATAAAATATGTACAGTGCTAATTATGTGCTATCCAGACTTCAAGGCAGTTATTTTAATATTTAGGGGTTCAGTTCACTCGCGCAGAGGAAGGAATTAGTTTAGGTCACCACTCCAAAATCTGGCTGACAAATTTCCAGGCCCCAAAATAAGGATTCTGGAAATGTACATTTGAAATGGAACAGTGTTTTCTAAAAGGCACTCAGATGAGGCTACTGATGAGCCGTGCCTGGGAATCAATGATAAATGCTAAGGCTCCTTCTAGTCTAACATTCCAAGATTCCAAGCTGGAATCTTCCCTGCATTTTCTGATAGGCATCTATATATATATATCTACATATATAAAAGCCTAAGTGACTGTCTGACCAGTAGCTATGACGCACAATGACTACCAGGGGGCAGATGCTCAACGCAGGAGTTGTCAAGTTGCAGTGACTTGGCAGCTGTGGTTCTCAGGTGACGCACCCGGAACCAGAGAGGAGGGAGCCCGATTCCGGGGTGCATCACATCACCCGAGAACCACCCTCTTGCATTCCGGGACCTCTCAGGGGATGTCAAAGAGCCAGTTTCGGCCCCACAGGCCAGGCCGAGGGACCCCACCAGTGCACGGATCCATGCACTGGACCTCTAGTATTGTAATAAAAGGAGTGTAGTTTCCAGTTATTATTAGAGGTTCATGTATGTTACTGATTAAGTAGGCCTGTGTAAAGCACCTAAGCCCCATTTATATTACTTTATGACCATGGCTGACTTGCAAATGAACATATACAATGTATGTACACAGACTGGGGACCATCAGTATTATAACAATAGTAAGACCTCAAAGAAAAAGAATGAAAATTGTCATCAGATTTTTTTCAAATCACAACTAAGATTTGACCTACCTATCAGAAATAAAGGTAGGAAGGCATGCTCATTGGGATCTTTAATTTTGCTAGTTCACTGATGGGGCTTTGTTTATCACTGGAATAAAGCCTAGAGAAGTCTAGATCATTGGTGAAATGCAGGACATAAGATACCTAAAGAACAGTCTCATTCAAAGGTTTACAGATTGCCAGGACTTTACCTGCTCAGAAGCACACCAGATCATTCACTTATGAACTACACCAGAGGCCTAATGCACAAAATTCGTGCAAGAGTAGGCCTTCCTTCCCCCAGCTGCTGGCACCGGCTTCCCTCCCGCACCCGGGCTTCCCTCCGGCCGCCAGCAGGCACCCGAGACCCAGGCTTCCCTTGCAGCCCTGGCTTTGTCCGGAAGGTCGTCCGGAAGGACGTCCAGTCTAATTAGCATATTATGCTTTTATTATTATAGATAGATGTACCTATTTTAATTCTAGTAATTTCCAATTACCAATTCTCATTATAACCAGTGTTCCCTTGGTTAATATTCAAGCTTATAGACATGTTTCAACACGTGGAAACTAAGCAAGCATAAACAACACTTGAAAACATTAAACATTAGCAGTGTGTTAAGTGAAACTATGCATTTATGAATAATAAAATTATTATTAAAAGGTAAACATGGAAATTGAATTATATGCTAGTCATTTTTTTCTTTAAAAGATATACTTCCTTAAATTTGTACAATAGCATTATAAGTAAAAGGAAAGTGTCCATTTATTCATTTCCTTATTTCACCAAACATCAAAATCTGTACTGAATCTGTACTGAAAAACCCCCAACATATATATATATATATATATATATATATATATATATATATTTTGTTGTTGTTGTTGTTTTGTTTTGTTTTTATTGCTTTCAGAGAGGAAGGGAGAGACAGAAACGTCAATGATGCTAGAGAATCATCGATCAGTTGCCTCCTGCAGGCCCCACAATGGGAATGGAGCCCACAACCCAGACATGTGTTCTGACCCAGAATCAAACCCTGACCTCCTGGTTCATAGGTTGATGCTCAACCACTGAGCCACGCTGGCCAGGCCTGAATGCCATTATATAAGTTCATTCTCTGAATATCAAGAATGGCTGCTATGGTAAATACTCATTTTATTGAATAAATTGTGGGTTGTAGTTTAAAACATTCTTTAAAAAACAAATTTCAACATAACTATACCTGATGTCTCTATTGCTATCTACTAAACAATAACTGTAGGCCATCTTTGAGACTATTATTTAAGTAGCTATATAAAAAAACTAGACTTGAGTTGCCAAGGAATAAAACTTTGACTTTAAAGAGTTTGAAAAATAAAACATATCTCAACTATATTCAAAGGAACAAAGACACTTAGTATTAATCTTCTAGATCAACATGATCTTACACGACTGTTTCATCAACTCATAATTTTGCTCCTAATGCTAAATTAAGTATAAGATCAACACCAGAAGACTGCCAACTTTTCAGTTTGCAATTAAGCTAAATCAATAGCAAGTAGAGTTAGTTATCCCTCATTTTGATCTTTAAAACTTCTCTTGAGCATAAGGAAAAACTGAATTTTCAGTCAGTGTATTATGATAAAACTCGAGACCTGGGGCACGAAATTCATGGGGGGGGGGGGTCCCTCAGCCTGGCCTATGCCCTCATGTCCGGGAGCCCTCAGGGGATGTCCAACTGCCCTATGGAAGCACACTGACCACCAGGGGGCAGCTCCTGCGTTGAGCGTCTGCCCCCTGGTGTTCAGTGAGCGTCTGCCCCCTGGTGTTCAGTGCCAGATTGGTCAATCCAACGTCTGGCCGAAATCAGCTCTCCAACATCCCCCAAGGGGGTCCCGGATAGCGAGAGGGCGCAATCCAGGCCAAGGGACCCCACCAGAGCATGGTCAGGGCTGGGGAGGAACTCGGGAAGTTGTCCAGCCAGGGAGGGGCTGCAGGAGGGCCACAGGGTGTGCCTGGCCCACCTTGCTCAGTCCCCATCAACCGGACCCCAGCAGGGAGCTAACCTACTGATCGGAGCATCTGCACCCTGGTGGTCATGGAGGTCACAGGGAGCCATTGAGCAACCTTAGCATATCATTAGCATATTATGCTTTGATTGGTTGAACACCAACCGGACACTTAGCATATTAAGCTTTTATTATATAGGAGAATAGCTCTGTAAATTAGCCTATGTTTAAAAACGCCAAGAACAACTGTGGGCCCCACTATAAACACTCCTCAGGCACAAGCAAAGCCACGAAGACTTCTTCCTTTGCTTATCATGTCCCACAGGAGGGTCCCAGCCTGCGGCTTCTCCAGGGCCGTGTCCGCGGGATGCTGAGTCCAAAGCTAAGCCGTTTTGAGAACCTGCCCCAGACCTCTGTCCTCCGCCTAAATAAACACGAAGATCAGACATCCGAAGTCCAGGGAGTGTGGGGCGACGCGAAGTCCAGGCAGCTAAGCGGCTGCTGACTCGGAAGCCCTGCAACCCGGGAAGCTGGGTCCGGGCCCCGCCACCCGCAGGAGCGAAGCCCGAGGAAGGCGGCTCCCGGCAGCAAACCCCATAGGCTGGTCCAGCGCGGCTCTCGGCTTCCTCCGTCCGCCTCCCTAGAGGCACTTGACCTGCGGTCGTGGTTCCCTTCCCGTCTCTCCAACGAGACCTCCACGCCCCCGTGAGGGTGTAGAGCGAGGCCCCACTAGGGGCTGGGACCGGGTGGGGGCGGGGCTGAGAGCTCGCTCAGGCCTGGAGCTCCCCAGAGGGGCCCGTGGAGAAGGGGTCCGGGCCTGGGCGAGCGGCGCTGCCAGGGACTGACGTTCAGCACCTTCGGGTAGGAACGGGGTCCCCTGGAGGAGAGGGCAGAGGTGGTACAGGGCTGGGGCCAGGAGCCCCCTCTCCCCCCCCACCTCCCCCGCGGTCCCCCCTCGGCTGTTTACCTTCCCGGTACTTCTTGCGGAGCCGCCGGTGGACGCTCTTCACCACCCCGGACAGCTTCTCCTGCTCCCGCTTCCGCTCCTGCTCCCCGAGCGGCGGAGGGCTCGCGGGCCCTGCCCCGTGTTTGCGAACAGCGCCGTGGCCGCCGGCCCCGAGCTCCATCTCGCCGCCGCCGCCCCTCGGCCCGCGTCGACGTGCTCCCGCCGCAGGAGGTGGGGAAGGAGGCTGCAGCGGGGGCGGCCGCGGAAGGAGGCCGCACGGCTCGGGCCGCGGCGCGAGTGCGGCCCAAGGGCAAGGCTCACCCAGACGCGCGGAGCTGATTGGTGGGCTGCGAGGGCTGGGTCAGACGGACAGGGCCACGAGCCAATGAGAAGGCTGCAGAGCGCGGGGGCGGGGGGCCTCTGGGCGGGGAGCAGCTGAAGGAGGCGGGACGGCCAAGCTGAGAGCCGCTGAGCGGTGGGAGCAGCGAGCCCCACCCTCCTCTGCTCTCCCGGCCCCCCGGTTTTGTGGGCATGCGCTGTGAGGAGACCCGGAGGGGAACTGTGGGCCACGCGCTTGCGCGTCTGAGTTTGCTTAGTTCTGACGTCACTCTGACGTCCACCTCCTGCCAGCATATTCGGGTGTGACGACGCTGGGGGTCTACCGGAGCCCGCGCTGCACCCTGTCCTGGCCTGAGCGTTTTCATTGGCGCCAGGAGAGGTATGGTTTCCAATGCGGATTTAGTAAGCGGGCTGGCCATTGCTAATGGCTCCAGGGTCAGTGCGGGTGAAAGACGCGAAATGGGGAAAGGAGAGGACCAAGGAAAGCGATGGAAGATGAGGGGAGCGAGGGAAAGAAAGATGGAGAAGCAAGAACTTTTACGGTGTCTCTGGTATCACAGGAATCCTGTCCTGCGTTAATGTGCATCAGAACTCTGACGCTTTATTTATTTTTTCTTTTCTCTTTTTAGATTTTTTTTTTAATTTTTATTTTTAGAGGAAGGGAGAGGGAGATGTGGTCCAAAAGGGGCCACGTGCTAACCTGACTAACTCAGGGAAGGCCTGTGTGGCGGCCTGAAAATACAACTTTTTAATTGAAGGCAGTCTATGGCAGATAGGCATGTCCTGGGCTAGATTCTTCCCTGACAAGTCAGTCTTCACCTTAACTAAGCCTGTCTGTTGTCTTTTGCATCTATGATAAGATACCTTTGGAATGTCGGGGTAACTGGTAACTTCCCCTTTTCCGGACCCCTCAGGTCACAACCAATGTCCTTGGCGCCAGGACTGGCAACCACAATTTCCTTCATTGCTATTGTTATCGTGTTCATCGTTGGCTGTTAACTATCCTGTACTCACCTATGTGACAGAAGCGTGCGTCTACTTACTTTTTATCAAATCCCAGAGGCCCCGCCCCCTTTGCTTTCTCCCACCTCCCTAATCTATCACCAGTGGGTTTCATGTAGCCCACTTACCTCTCTTCCTTTGATTGCAATGTAGAAAAATAGGTGAAAAACCACCGTTCTCCCAAACATTATCCTAATGTGCTGAGATTCTGCTTTCCCGCAGTTGTCAATAGTTTGGCTCAAATAAACTCACAAAAATTCTTTACAGGTTTGAATGTTTTCTTATGTGAACAGAGAGAGTGGAACATCATGTGAGAATGGAACATTGATTGGCTGCCTCCTTTAAGCCCCCTGCAGAGGACTGAGCCTGCAACCCAGGCAGGTGCCCTGACTAGGAACCAAACCTGCAACCTTCCCTTGCGCAAGGGGGCGGGGATGCCCACCCTGCTGAACCACATCAGCCAGGGCAGAACTCTGAACCCTTTTAAAGTTGACTTGGGTGAACCCCTGCCCTTTACATTGGTGGGGTAATCTATGTGGAGCGTGCCTAAGTATGTTTGGCAACTTGTTCCTCCCCTACTCCTCCTCTTTCTCCCCTAGGAAGCTCATGGGGAATGTGGTTGCTGACTTCTGTACCAGAAAGGTGGAACACTGCTCTGCAAAGAGAAGTAGACTCTGCAATTAGTTCTTCAAGTGGTACTGAGGCTGCTGCAGAGAGTCGATGGCTGAGAGCTCTTAATGAATTGTGTTAGGTTGCAACATATTTCTCCACTACAGTTGTTGGTTACATCTGTGAACCCTGAAAAAGAGGGTACCTACTCGGAAGGCCTCCTGGTGGCTACCTGGGCTCCACTTAAAGCAAAACAAAGCAAACAAACAAAAACAGAGTTTAGCAACCATTTCTATACAGGGTCCTCTCGTGCATACGGCACCTTTGGGAGAAGCCTACACTGTGTTTCTGCCATCTGAGCCAGCCCTTACAGAGGAGTTCCTGGAATCCTATTTCAACCGGTAGAACTGAGACATTCCCTGTCTAATTGGCGCTCTGCAACTACCGTATTTTTCCATGTATAAGACGCCCCCACTTTTCCAACCCAAAATTAAGAAATCAATATTTTAAACATTTTGCTGGTTTTCCCCTTAAGGCCTTATTCTTTTTTGGCATCTTAAGGAGTTGTTCTTCCTGTTTTCTCCACTGTCTGATCATACACTCAATGGGAGGAGGTCCAAATTGTCTCTCTGCAGCTCTATTTCCATGCTCTTTTGCATAACTGATTACATTTAGTTTGAATTTTGCAGAGTAAGACAATCGCTTACCGGTAAATATCTTTATTTTTTGATGTATTTATGGGCTCAGAACTCTCCAGTCCCTGTTGGATCTGGGCACTCTCCACCTCCACCTCCAATTATGGCATCAGCTGACGTCAGGGATTGGAGGAAGCCTGTTTGACAAAGTATGGGCAGCTGCACACCCGCACGGCTCCTTCCTCCGCTGATCTCCATGTATAAGATGCCACTCAATTTTCAGTCTAACGATTTTAGAAAAAAATAGCGTCTTATACACGGGAAAAAAATACAGCGTATCCCAACAGCATCATCACTGACCAATCAGAGCAGTTCCATTCTGACCAATTAAGACAGTGCCTTTTTTACCAAACTGGGAGGATTTGGAGGCCTCATTTGCATAAGGTTGGACTAATCAGGGACCAAGGGTGTGGACATCTCTTCATAGAAATCAGCTTCCCTCTGGCGCAGGGAGCGTGCTTTCCTTTATCACGAGACTGAAGACTGCATTTCCCTAGACAGAGCTGAAACACTGAAGACTTCTCACTGGAGTGAATCAAGGCAGAGCACACTGGTGCAGAGTGGAGTGGACCAGAGCAGGTGGAACAGACCACAGTAGAGCAGAGCTGTCAGGGGTGGGCAAACTTTTTGACTCGAGGGCCACAATGGGTTCTTAAACTGGACCGGAGGGTCAGAACAAAAGCATGGATGGAGTGTTTGTGTGAACTAGTATAAATTCAAAGTATGTCCTCTTTTGAAAGGTGTCTAAAAGAGGACATACTTTGAATTTATATTAGTTCACACAAACACTCCATCCATGCTTTTGTTCAAAAGAGGACATTCAGAAAGCCAAGAGACATATGAAAACATGCTCAAAGTCACTAATCATCTGAGAGATGCAAATCAAAGCAACAATGAGGTACCATCTCACACCTGTCAAAATGGCTATCAACAACAAATCAACAAACAAGTGCTGGAGAGGATATGGAAGAAAAGGAACACTTCTGCACTGCTGGTGGGAATGCAGACTGGTGCAGCCACTCTGGAAGACAGTATGGAGTTTCCTCAAAAAGCTGGAAATGGAACTCCCATTTGACCCTGTGATCCCACTTCTAGGAATATATCCCAAGAAATCAGAAACACCAATCAGAAAGGATATGTGCACCCATATGTTCATAGCAGCACAATTCACCATAGCTAAGATCTGGAAACAGCCTAAGTGCCCATCAGTAGATGAATGGATTAGAAAACTGTGGTACATCTACACGATGGAATATTATGCTGCTGTAAAAAAGAAGGAATTCTTACCATTTGCAACGGCATGGATGGAACTGGAGAGCATTATGCTAAGTGAAACAAGCCAGTCAATGAAGGAAAAATACCACATGATCTCACTCATTCATGGATAATAAAGACCATTATAAACTTTTGAACAATAATAGATACAGAGGCAGAGCTGCCTCAAACTGATTGTCAAACTGCAGTGGGAAGGCCAGGGAGGGTTGGGGGGCAGGAGGGAGGTGGGTGAGAGATCAACCGAAGGACTTGTATGCAGGCATATAAGCATAACTAATGGACATAAGACACTGGGGGGTAAGGGAGGGCAGGGGATTGTCAAGGGCGGGGGGAAAAAAAGTACACATATGTAATACCCTTTGTAATACTTTTAGCAAAAAAAAAAAAAGAAAAGAAAAAATAATAATCAATTCAAAGTAAACATCATTACATAAAAGGGTACGGTCTTTCTTTTTTTTTAGTTTTATTCATTTCAAACGGGCCAGATCCGGCCCGCGGGCCGTAGTTTGCCCACGGCTGGACGAAGAGGCTACACCCCAAAGCCACTGTGCCCCAGGGCTGCCTCTCAGCAGTGCTGTTCCACAGCCACGCTGCTTCGTGGCTGAGCTGTAACACGATGGAGCTGTTCTACGGCCAGGCTGTTCTCACAGCCATGCTGTATCATAACTGAGCTGTTTGCATTGCATAAAGTTTCTTTCTTTACTGCACCGCAAACTGGGGATTCCTATTGGTGTTGAATTGGTGCCAGTGACCATTGGTTGACACATGACATTGTTTGGAAATTGTTGCAATAGCTTCCTAATCAATAACTTTATAAATATGAATAGAGTTTGCATTACATAACTGTTTTATATGGAACCTTCTGAATAATGAAGACCTTGAAGAAAAAAAGCATTACATACAGACTCCAGAACATGGATGAACAGGAGAGGAGGTGAAGGGAGAAGATTGATGGAATTTAAAAGATGGAAGATATTTTCCTAGCCAGTGGAGATATTTTCCTAGCCTACAGTGAAGAGGCAGATCAAACACAGATAAACTTCAAAAGAATTAATTATAATTATGAAGAGAAATTACACAAATGGACCTACTAAATTGATGACATGGTGGTCTTATTTGAGATTTCATTTGGGAAAAAAGGGAACTTTTGGCTCTTTTCATATTGTGATAGATACGGGAGGCATAAAGAGGTGCAAATATTTAAATGTTACAATTATAGTAAAGAAAACATTAAATTTCATTTGTACTGAACTGTAATTTTAAAGAATACTTTCCTCCATGCTACTACCAACAAATGAATTTTTAAATGCTTTTTAAAAAGTAAAGGGGGAAAAAAACCAAGATGGCGGCATAGGTAAACACCGGAGTTTGCTGCCTCGAACAACCACTTCAAAAATACAACTAAAAGACGGAACGGACATCAACCAGAACCATAGGAAGGCTGGCTGAGGAGAGACTCTTCAACTAGAAGGAAAAACAACAGCATTACGAAGCTCAGAGGCGTAGTGTGGAAAATTTAAAGGTACGGTGGTGCGGTGGTGCGCGCGCGCAAAGCGGGCTGGTGGCTGAGGGCGCGGTTGTTGTTTTCAATCAGGAGTGAGTCTCAGACTCTGGGCTACAGATCCGGGCGAGTCTCTAGGGACCCAGACTCAAACGGGAGAAGCGGGACTGTCTGGCTACGGTCCCTCCGAGGTTTGCAGCGGTTGTGGGGACAGAGAGGCAGAGCCCCTGGAGACACACTGAGAGCAGCCATAGCTGCTCCCTCCCCCCGCCCTGTTGAGCCCGCCCCGCCCAAGCCCTGCGCAGAGCCATTTGCCGATTGCCTCAGGCAAAGGCTGGACTAGCGCCTCCCCAGAGGACTGAAGTTTTCCACACAGCTGATTCCTACAGCCAGTCGGCCTGGTGGTCAAATCCCTCTAGTGTTAACTACAACAATTAAGGCTTGGCTAGAACAAGACTGCGCACAAAGACCACAAGGGGGTGCACCAAGAAAGCATAAAAGATGTGGAGACAAAAAAACATGACAGAAATGGAGGATATGGAGCTAAAAATCGCAATTTTGAGGGCTTGCTATAAACTTGAGCAGAGCCTCACGAAAACTAATGAGACCCTCGATGCTACGATAAAGAAACTAGAAAGTAAGCATACACGGACTGAAATAAAGAATATTATACCCAATAGCAGTCCAGAGGAGCACAAGAATCAAACCAAAGATTTGACAAAAAACACCCAACTGGAAAAGCAAAATGAAAAAAGAATCCGAAAGTGTGAAGATAGTGTAAGGAGCCTCTGGGACAGTTTCAAGCGGACTAATTTCAGAATAATTGGGGTGCCAGAAGATGAGAGACAGCAAGATATTGAAAACCTATTTCAAGAAATAATGGCAGAAAACTTCCCCCACCTGGTGAAAGAAATGGACTTACAGGTCCAAGAAGTGCAGAGAACCCCAAACAAAAGGAATCCAAAGAGGACCACACCAAGACACATCATCATTAAAATGCCAAGAGCAAAAGACAAAGAGAGAATCTTAAAAGCAGCAAGAGAAAGAGACTCAATTACCTACAAGGGAATACCCATACGACTGTCAGCTGATTTCTCAACAGAAACTTTGCAGGCCAGAAGGGAATGGCAAGAAATATTCAAAGTGCTGAATACCAAGAACCTACAACCAAGATTACTTTATCCAGCAAAGCTATCATTCAGAATTGAAGGTCAGATAAAGAGCTTCACAGATAAGGAAAAGCTAAAGGAGTTCATCACCACCAAACCAGTATTATATGAAATGCTGAAAGGTATCCTTTAAGAAGAGGAAGAAGAAAAAGGTAAAGATACAAATTGTGAATAACAAACATGCATCTATCAACAAGTGAATCTAAGAATCAAGTGAATAAATAATCTGATGTACAGAATGAACTGGTGATTATAATGAATCAGGGACATAGAAAGGGAATGGACTGACTATTCTTGGGGGGGAAAGGGGAATGGGAGATTCGGGAAGAGACTGGACAAAAATCGTGCACCTATGGATGAGGACAGTGGGTGGGAAGTGAGGGCGGAGGGTGGGGCGGGAACTGGAAGGAGGGGAGTTATGGGGGGGGGGGAGGAACAAATGTAATCTGAACAATAAAAATTTAATAAAAAAAAAAAGTAAAGGGGTACACTGAAGGAAAATTGGAAAATACAGAAAGGCATAAAGAGAGTAAAAGTGCTCAGACAGTAGATTCTAAATCTCACGACAAAAAAGAAAGGGTAACTGTGACTATAGCTGATACTATGGTGGTATTCGCTTTGCAGTTTATGAAGTTTCCAATCAACACATGCACACCTTAAACTTACACAATGTTAAGTGTCAATTATATCACAATAAAGACAGGAAAAAAAAGTGAAACTCACCTGGAAATTCACCACTGAGATATAGCAACTGTTAGCATTTTTTCCTTTGCTTGTAAGTACAATATTTCAAATGGATTTTTCTTCATGGCTATGTGGTAATCTATTATACAAGTAGCCTATCATTTCAATAACCAATTCTTAGCTATTGTATATTTATATTGTTTCCAGTTTTTCTATATTCCAAATAATGCTGGGATGAACACCCTAATGCAAAATATCCATTTCTCATACATTTTAGTAAACGAAATTCCTAAAAGACAAAGTTTTGAATCAGTGTGAAACATGTTAAGGTTTTTGATGTATACTGTCAACTCACCTTTTCTGAAAGATGGTAGCAGTTTATGTCACCTCCAGCAGTGCGTGTGAATGTCTATTTCATTGTACCTGTACCAAATATGAGTATTACAATTTATAAAATCATTAATGAGATTTTATAAAGGTCTCCATTTTTAAGAAATGTGGAAATTTCCTGCTGTTTCTTAAGTGGATATTCTGGTTGGCATAATACTCAGTATTAAATATTAATACTATAAGAGCAAGTGAAAAAAACTTAAGACTAGTCATTTTTAAAGCAAATTGAAGAGCTCCATATTATACATTTGTTTTTTGTTTTGTGTTTTTTTTTAATTTCACAGCTTCTTGAGAAGTAACTCGAGAAATAGAAATTACATAGCTGGTTTTTATTCTAAATTTGCATTAATTCAAATAGGACAAGAGTTAACATGTCCTGAGAAACACCAAAACTTTTTTTTTCTTAGGAAAACTATGGCAACTGGCCATATACCACAATATAAAAGGGAGTTTATATTTATAACCTTCCTCCAGTGTAATTAGTAATATTGGCAAAAGACTTCTGACAAGGCAGAAGAAGAATAGTAAAGGGATTATCTATTTAAGTAAAATAATTGTCTTAATTGATGGTAAGAGGGACTCACTGCAGGAAGTAGATTTGGTGCCTGTATTCAGTGAGTATATCATGTGCTCAAGAAAAAATATCAGCTCCTTCCCCACCCACCTCAGTGTGGTAACAGGATTCATTTAATGTAAATATCTTATTTTTAAAATTATATTTTTATTTTAAATGGCTGTTAAGGATGTTGGAATAAAACAGTATTCATTGAGCAGGACAAAGTAGTCTGGCAGGAAGAGACATTTTTAATGACTACACTAAACACCTGATAACTACATTTTTTAACCTCATTCTTTGTCTTATTGGATTAGATTTGCAGCCTTCCTATGCACATTTTGTGTATTGTAATAAGCTTCCTATGTCACAGAACCACTCAGTATAGGAAAAATGTTCTTGGAAAGGAAAAATGCCTTGTCCTTTAGTAGTATATTTTTTATTAAGAAAATTAATTTCCAGAACCTGGCTGGAGATCCTGGCTAGAGAACCTGGCTAGGCTG
Source organism: Myotis yumanensis (assembly GCF_028538775.1). Classification (NCBI taxonomy): domain Eukaryota; kingdom Metazoa; phylum Chordata; class Mammalia; order Chiroptera; family Vespertilionidae; genus Myotis; species Myotis yumanensis. The sequence goes on from NW_027223760.1 coordinate 7,322,833, forward strand.
CTGATCAACTGAACACTGTCTCCGTGTCATTCCTTCTTCACCGACTCCGTCCAAACCTTTGGGAACCCCTGGACCTGCTGTGGCTGGACCCCAACAGTCCATAGCCTCTAAAAACATAAAGAAAACAAGTCTGGGGAAATACTGACAATTTTCTCTTTGAGGTTGGGAATGAGCAACTGATAGCCCTTATCACCTTTTCTATCCACAACAGAGGTCCTAGGACCAGCTGGCCAGCCAAGTCCTCCAGCAACATTCTCCTTTACCCCCAGTGGTGGGCCACTCCTGTAGTCGGTGGAGACCCACACCCTGCTGTTTTCCATCACTGGTGGTTCCCCATGATTCCATGGCAGCCACACCTTCTCCAAAGAGGTCTGCATCTCAGCCTTGGCAGTGGAGAAGGAGCCCTTCTAAGTTGCCGAGTGTCTACACGTATTCACCATCCCTCTGCTCTAGAGGTAGCAGCCGATTTTGGCAGTTGCCCCTTGTGTAACCTTAGAATCATCTCCCCTTTTAAGTAGGTATCCACCTTTTTACTTAAGTTGTATCAGTCCACAAGTTTTTATATTAAATTCTCCCTGTTGAAAAAAAAAAAAAAAATTAATTTCCATAAAAAATGATGAGTCAACATGTAAAAAAAATGTGTATTTCATTCTCAGAGTTCAAAAAATAATAATTTGTGATAAAAAGTAAACTTTTAAAATCCATATCAAAATCTGGGTTATGGCACTGGATTAGCAAATAGAAAGATTCTGGGTTCACTTTGCAAAAGTGTACTTTTCATTACTACCTTTATTGAGTGTTCTGTAGGAAGGAGGAGAGTACACAGTAGTTATGGGGGTTCTCTGAGTTATCTAAAGGGTTAATAATTTATTTTTATTGTTCACTGAATTTTAGTATCATTTACTCCTCTTTGACCCTCTTTATCATTAAAATCTTGAAAGCAATTAGGTTTTAATGTTGTGTAATAGAAGTATTAATATTAAATTTATGTTTATAAGACATACAATGGTGTACATCAACCATTCAAAAAGATTTGATAAACCTCCTTATTATTGAAGATAGAACTATTTTCCAAGCTGGCCAAATCTTTGAATTTAGAAATAGAATTTTTAAAAATTCAGTTAAAATGAGGACTGGAAAAGTAAACTGTAATTTTAAAAATATTTATTATTACTTGAACAATTCTTACCCATGAATATAAAAATATCCATGAGATTTAAGTACTTTTTTCTAGTAATTCAAATTTTTTAATGTAGCTGCATTGTTAATAAGGTACATTATAAAGAAACTGTTGAAAAGCTTTTGTTTTCATATTTTCTTTCAAATCATAAAACTTTGTCTTTGGAAAATGTATTTAATGTGTTGATAGAAACAAACATAGTAGAAAACTAGCAAGAAAAATATTTTAATTTAGCATAGCAGATTACACCTTTAAAATCTCTTATTTACTGAAAATAGAATTATTTTATTTAAAAATGCACTTATTGCTACTAAACCAATGTCTTCTCTGCGATCCTTAGCATAGCTGCTGACTGAAAAATCTTTAAAATAACACAGATTAATTGTCTTTTCAGTATGCAATACTAGTTTTAATACTAGTATTAACTACTGCAAGGAACAACTATTAATTATGGCCTAATTCCAAATGCAACTATAATATTTACAATATTTTGTGATATAATAATTAATAAATACATTTAATTATCACAACAGGGCTAATGCAGGAAGAGATTTACAAAGAAAATGGGAAGTATTCTTCAGGTGATAGATGATGTCCTTATAATGGAGAGTAGGACTGAGAGATTTTCTGCATCCTAATTCTAGCTTTGGTTTAACCACCAGAGCAAAGTATTTGATTTCTCTGAGCCTTGTATTTTCTCCTTTAAGTGTAAAACGGAGAAGTTGGATTTGACTACTATTTTAAAATTTTTTTCCTTTATTCACCATGGCTCACATTAAAAAATACATTTTAGGCCCTGGCTGAGTGGCTCGGTTGGTTGGAGTGTCCTCCCATGCATCAAAGGGTTGTGGCTTTGATTCCTGATTAGGGGTGGGGAGGCATATGGGAGGCAACCAATCGATGGTTCTCTCTTGTATTGATGTCTGTCTGTCTGTCTCTCTCCCCCTCCCTCCCTTCCTCTCTTTCTAAAAAATTAATGAGAGAAAGAAAGAAAGAAAGAAAGAAAGAAAGAAAGAAAGAAAGAAAGAAAGAAAGAAAGAAGTTCATTTTACATTGGGGCTTAGGACACTAATATACCCATACTATACATATACAAATATAAATATAAATACATATCTATAATTTGGGCAAATGTTTTACCAGACAATACTTGCCTTCAATTAATTCAATACATAGGGGTATTTTCAATTCTATTTTAGTTTTTAAAATTATGGAACATGCTACATTGATTTTTATGGCCCTCCTATGAGTCATGGCCTAAACTTTGGAACACACTGGCAATTTTAAAAATCCCTTTTAGCCATCAAACCACTGTAATAATGTGACTCACCTTGGTTTTAAATGTTTTGTGAACTGTACTTGCCATTTTGAGGCTGCTCAGTGCCTTTTGAACATTATTTTTATATTTGGGGGATGTCCTCCATTATGAATGTGTGCTCAAGTAAGTTACCTATACTATGCTACTCTTGTCCTCTGGAGTGAACTATCTATTCTGTAAAGAAAAAAAAAACAACAGAAACAACAAGCAAGCAAGCAATCTTGGTCCGTTGAGGGAGACTGCTGATGCGGGTCTTTTAGGATCACACTGACTGAGGTTCTATCTTTCAATGTCCAACATTTGCCCTGTAAGCTAAGAAATAGAGGCAGTGGGGCCTGACCCAGCAAAGTAGTCACTGGGTCTGAATAGTGTTGATCTAGGCTGGTAGTCTGTTTCTCTGGTCCTTCTGGACATTGCAGGCTATCTAATATACTTCCCCTTCACATATATGTTTCTCCCTGCCTCCCAGCCTCCCTCCCTGCCCCTTCCTTCCTTCCTCCCATCCTCCCATCCTCCCATCCTCCCTCCTTCCCTCCTTTCTTCCTTTCCTTTCCTTTCCTTTCCTTTCCTTTCCTTTCCTTTCCCTTTCCTTCCTTTCATTGATAGTATTACAGATGTCCCTGATTTTTCATCAAACAACCCAAAATCTATGGGACACAATGAAAACAGTCCTGCAAGGGAAGTTCATAGTGTCATAGGCCTACCTCAAGAAACAAGAACAATCTGAAATAAATGATCTAACCCTACAACTAAAAGAACTAGAAAGAGAACAAGAAAAGCCAAGAGTAAGTAGAAGGTGTTATTTGCAATACCTAATATCCTTTAACAAATGCCTTACCTATTTGAGTAGCTAGAGTGGGTTTTATTTTTCTCACAGAGTATCTAGTGAAGACCATCTGGGAAAGAATTAGCAGCATGGAGGGACCTGAAGAGTATTATACGAAGTGAAATAAGCCACTCAGAGAAAAACAAGTATATGTTCTCACTTATGTGTGGAATCTAATGAACAAAATAAGTTGATGAACAAAACAGATCCAGAGACATTGAAGCATGCAACCGACCAATATATTTCAGAGGGAAGGGGGGTGGGGGGCAGGAAGAGATTAACCAAATAATTTATATGCATATATGCATAACCCATACACACCAACAATAGTGCGGTGAAGGCCTGGGGAGGGGGCAGAAGTGGGGTAAAGGAGGTCAATGGGGGAAAAGAGGGAGACACATGTAATACAACAATAAAGATAAATTAAATATATATTTTCCCCCATTTTTTAAAAAGTTAAAAGAATTACCAAAGCAAATAAATGCAATGGGTGTTATTATTTTTCTAAGAAGTCTGAAGAAGTGAAATTTTCCTGGATTCAAATATTGATAGTGCTAAATTTCTCTCATTGAATGAATGTACAGCAGTCTCTCTTTAGATTTTAATAGTTTGTCACTATCTTACCATTTTTTCTTTTTTAAAGGTAGAACATACTCCAGAGATTTCTTATTAGGTCCAAAATGACAGGGTTTTATATATCAAAGCATAAAGCAATCACCATACATTTCCTAAAGTTTACTGTATCTCTTTCAAATTTATCTTGTAAGATAATTTCTTATAAGATAAAGAAATGTGTTTTTTGAAAATCCAAATAAAAAATTTTTGCCATAACATATTATTTCTAATTTACCTACAGTTTCTGAACATTCTTCCTTCCAAAACCAAACTTTCAACAATCTTTTTTGTTTAACAAATATTTATTCAGCCATGGATCAGTAGACTCAATATTGTTAAGATGTCAATTCTTTCCATATTAACCTAAAGATTCAAGGCAATCCAAATAAAATTTCAGCAAAAGTTTTTGTGGAAATTAACAAGCTGATTCTAATGTTCATATGGAAATACAAAAGAAGAAACCAGAAGATTCAAAATAAATTTGATAGGGATAGGGAGAGAGATAGAAACATCAATGATGAGAGAGAAACATTGATCGGCTTGTGAGTTATATAGCTTAAACTTGCAGTTATATAGCTTAAATCATATAATTTGGGCTCTGAAATGGTGACTTTACATAATTTTTTAATTCTTTTTATTACATAACATTTCCCACATCCTTTTCAGCATTTGCATCTTACAGATACACATCTTCCTTTGTTAAATGACAAATAACATTAAAAAGCACTGTTTGCACTTTGAAAAAATAAATTAACCAGTCATCATATGATATGGATTTTAAAGAAAACACTTATGGTAAGTGAAAGAGAAGGCAAAGTTAGAAAGGTGGATAAAAGTGAAGCAGAAGGTCCTAACAAATAAATTTTGCTTATGTCACAATTTTAACCCATTTTAAAAAGGCAGTTATTCATCCCAAAATTAGTAATTTCAAATAGTAACAATCACTCATAAGCAGCCAGCATTGGCACAAGTTACAAAATTTCTGAAAATCTCTGTGAGGCCCACAAACTCCAAATAAGCAGCAGCTGACCTCACTATGCTCTGTATTTTATGCGGAGCAGTATCCCGCTCAGCACTAGTGGAAGCCAGCCTCAGTTCACAGCAGAGGCTCTCTGAGGTGCCTTCAAGTTCAGCACAGGCAGCTACCAACTGCAGATCACTTTATAGTTCCTAACAGGTGGCCCCAGAATGGCACAGGCAGTGTCTTACCTGGGTCTGCACCATAGCCCCTCCCAAGAAACCTCAGGACCAACATAGCCAGTGACTGGCTTCAGACCATGCAAGAGCACAACCAATTAGCTTCACAGATGACACACCCAAAAAGGAGACTTAGTGTGGTGAATCCCACTTGGTGGGATCAGCCCCTACAAAATAGTTCATCCACTGTAGTCACAACCAATCCCCAGAGCCAGTCAGCTTAAAGGTAAATCTGACCCTTTGGCAACCAAGGCTCAACTACAACTATAACTCACACAAGTGAAACCCCTGAAGCAGCCATCTTAGGTAACTAAGGGGACTGTACCACTAGGACCCACAGGACAAATACTACATAAGTCTATCCTGCCAAACTGGGAGATGTGGCAGATCTACCTAATACTTAGAAACAAACACAGGAAGGCAGCTAAAATGAGAAGAAAAAGAAACATATCCAAATGAAGGAATATAACAGAGCTCTTAAAAAAGAACTGAATAAAATGAAAACAAGCATCTACCAAATACAGAGTTGCAAACACTGATTATAAGGATGCTCAATGAACTTAGACTAAAAATAGATGACTTCACTAAGAAGTTACACAAAGATAGAAAACATAAAAAGATAGAAAACATAAAAGAGTCAGTCAGAAATGAAGACTACAATAACTGAAATGAAGAATACATTAGTAGAATCAACAGCAGATTAAATGAAGCAGAGGATTGAATCACTGATTGGAAGACAAAGCAGCAGAAAACACCCACTCAGAACAGCAGAAAAAAAAACCACAAACATTTTTTTAAAAAGAGGATAGTTTAAGAGACCTCTGAGACAATAACAGTAACAACATTCATTTGCATCATAGGGAGAAGAGAGAGAACGAGGAATTGAAAACCTATTCAAAGAAATAATCACTGAAAACTTCCAAAATCCGCCAAAATAAAAAGACATACAAGTCCAGAAAGTGCAGAGTCCCCAACGAAATGAATCCAAAGAAGCCAAAACCCAATCAGCCTAAAGGTAATTCTGACCCTTAATTAAAATGCATCATAATTAAAATGCAGAAGGTTAAAGTAAAAGAGAGAATCTTAAAAGCAGCAAGAGAAAAGCAATTAGTTACATACAAGGCAGCTCAAATAAGAATACCAGCTGATTTCTCAAGAGAAACTCTGCAAGCCAGAAGGAATTGGCATAAAATATTCAGAGATGAAAAGCAAGAAACTACAACCAAGAATACTCTAACCAGTGAAGCTATCATTTGGAGGTAAAGAAGTGATAAAGAGCTTCCCAGACAAGAAAAAGCTAAAGGATTTTATCACCACTAACCCTGTATTACAAGAAATGTTAAAGGGGCAACTTTAAGAAGGAGAAAAAGAAAAAAAAGATAAATATGAATAATAAAATGACAATAATCATACCTATTTAATTACTTCAAAGGTAAGTAAATTAAATGCTTCAATCAAAAGACCCAGAGTGTCTGAATGAATAAAAAGACAATACCATAATATGCTGCCTACAAGAGACCAAATTTAGATAAAAAAGACACACACAGACTGAAAATAAAGGGGTTAAATATATTTTATGAAAATAGAAAAGTAGACTTTAACACAAAGACTATAACAAAAGATAAAGAAGGACATTAAAAATAATTAAGTTAAATTTAACAAGAGGATATAAACCCTTGTGAAAATTTACGCACCCAATGTAATAGCACCTAAATACATAAAGCACATATTGATGGACATAAAGGTTGAGGTAGACAATAATACAGTCATACTAGGAGACTTAAACACCCCATTGACACTAATGGATAGACAACCAAACAGAAAATAACAGTAAAATAGAAACCTTAAATGACACCATAGACCAGATATTTATAGTACATTTCACCCCAAGCTGAAGAAATACATTCTTTTCAAGTGCGCATGGAACATTTTTCAAGATAGACTCCATGTTAGTTGACAAAACAGCCTCAATAAATATAAGGAAATTGTAATCATACCAAGCATCTTCTCCAATCACAATGGTATCATACTAGATATCAATTACAAGTAGAAAAATGAAAGACACACATAAGCATTTGGAGGCTAACTAACGTGTTAGTAAACAAAGTGCAATAAAGATATAATGGGTTAACAATGAGATCAAACAAGAAATCAAAAGATACCTTGAGACAAATAATGAAAACACAACAACCCCAAATCCAGGGGACACAACCAAGGCAGTTCTCAGAGGGAAATTTATAGCAATATGACCACCTCAAAAAAAGAGAGAAAAATCTCAAATAAACAATCTAACTATAAACATAAAAGGAGCTAGAAACAGGAGAACAAACAAAGCCAAAAGTGAGAAGAAAAAAAAATAACAAAGATCACAGTGGAAATAAATGAAATAGAGTTAAAAAAAATACAAAAATCAATGAAACCAAGAATTGGTTCTTTAAAAAGATAAACAAAATTGATAAACACTTAACCAGACTCATCAAGAAAAAAAGAGAATCAAATATATAAAAGTTGAAATGAAAGAAGAGAATGACAACTGATTCTAAAAAAAATATTATAAGCAATCACAAGCCAACAAACTGTACAACTTAGGAGAAATGAATAAATTTCAAGAAATATACAATTTTCCAAGATGGAATCAAGAAGAAACAGAAAATCCAAACAGACCAATAACTAGTAACAAAATTGAATCAGTAAAAAAACAAACAAATAAGTCCTGAACTGGATGGATTCACAGGTTATTTTTACCAAACATTTGAAGAAGAATTAACACTTATTCTTAAGCTATTCCAAAAAATTTAAAGAAGATGAAGGGCTACGAGGCTCATTTTAAGAGGCCAGCATTACCCTAATTTCAAAACCAGATGGCAAAATGCTAAAAGCATTTTCATTAAGATCAGGGACAAAAAAAGAATGTCCATTTTCAACAATTCTATTCAACATAGTACTGGAAGTCCTAGCCACAGCAAATCGACAAGACAAAGAAATAAAAGACATCCAACTAGAAAAGGAAGAATTAAAATTGTCATTGTTTGTCTTCCTAGGTGTTGAGTTGTATAAGTTCTTCATATATTTTGGAAATTAGCCCTTTATCAGATGTATCATTGGCAAATATGTTCTCCTTTACAGTGGGTTCCCTTTTCACTTTGTTGATGGTTTCTTTTGCTGTGGAGAAGCCTCTTAGTTTGATGTAGTCCTATATATTTTTCTCTTTCCAACCAGGGACTGGATTTAAAGCTAAAATTCTACGAGGTCAACTTGAAAAAGCAAGTGAAGTGTAGCTGATTGGAAATATATCTAAGGAGCACTGAAGAAGCCCTGTAGAGATTGGTAAGGGGCTGGGAGGGAGTTGCAGAAAGGGGGATCCACCCTTAAGCATGTACAGTGCCTGAGAGGCCTGAGGGATTATCAACTGCAAAGCACCCTCCCCCTGAGAATGTGGAGTCTCAACACCATGCAGAGTAGCAGCGGAGGAAATAAGAGCCGGCATAGCATGAGGCAGAGGTAATGAGGGGGAAGCTGTGTGCCTGGGAGACTTGGACTGCACCTTCCCAGTGAAGCAGTGCTCCTATTGTTAGCAGCCCCAGCCTGAGAAACTTGCTCCGAGCTCAGCTCTGACTGCTGAAGAGTCTGTGCTCCTGTGTTTGGAGGGATCTGCAGCTGCACCTAGCAGTGACTTTGAGGGGCTCTCTACTTTCTTACTAGTAAAAGGCATTATGCAGATCCCCATCCACGACTAAACTATTTGGCTTGGGGAAAGGGGAACAGTCTCTCCCATCTCCAGTGAGTGGTCAGAACCCCTTCTCCCATGTGTGGAGCCTCCCAGATTGCCATATTACGCTGGATTGGTTGCACTGTGAGCAGGGCAGGTTGGGGATTTTGGGCTTGCATTGCAGAGTTGGGAGCCCAAGCAGAGTGGGGATTTTGGCCTCTGCTTACTGAGACCACCCTCACAGAAAAATTGTAGACCTACATAGGGCTGATTTTTCTACCTCCTCCTGCTTGGTCTAGTAGTGCAAGGGTTCCAGTGCTGTACAGAGCTTGGAATTTTGGACTGTATCCAAAGGGGAGGCTCCAACTGAGAGACAGGGCAGTGCTGGGCTTTTGATTGCATTCTGGGGAGGCTGATCTGGGCTCACCTGTGAGATCTGCCAGGCAGTCACGGGAAGTGCAGGTAGAAGCCTTCCCTGCCTACTGCTGGCTGTGAAAACCACCACAGGAGAATGTTTGGTTCAGCCCTGTGAAGTCCTGGATACCCACAGTGGTACAATTCTGTGGTGATGGGAGAGTAACTAAGAACAGGACAGTGCAAGTGTGAGACCCTCAGGGGTTATTGTCTAGAAATGAAAGGAAATGCTTAGCCCCCTCCTTTGGATTGGGCCAGCAACATCCTCAACTGGGGACTCTTTTGATCAATCCCCTTGAGCCCAGGGTGGTGGAAACTCCTCCTGCAGAGAAGACTTAGGCTTGTACCCAACCTGATCCTGCAGCAAGCCCCCTTCAGGGGAACTGGAGTAAGAGTCTCTGATGGAGACTGAGGAGTTTGGCTTTGAAGCAGAGACTAATTTCCCCTTATTAAGTGCCTGACTGCATAATCTCCAATCAGGGAGTGCAATAACCCAACCTAGACTAGCCTGGGTCTATCCAACAGACTCTCTTTGGAAGGCTCTAGAGCAGCGGTTCTCAACCTGTGGGTCGCGACCCTTTTGGGGGTCGAACGACCCTTTCACAGGTGTCGCCTAAGACCATTGGAAAAACACATATATAATTACATACTGTTTTTGTGATTAATCACTATGCTTTAATTATGTTCAATTTGTAACAATGAAAATACATCCTGCATATCAGATATTTACATTATGTTTCATAACAGTAGCAAAATTACAGTTAGGAAGTAGCAACGAAAATAATTTTATGGTTGGGGGTCACCACAACATGAGGAACTGTATTAAAGGGTCGTGGCATTAGGAAGGTTGAGAACCACTGCTCTAGAGGAAGAAGAGGTGGAGAGGTGGAGTAGCTGACAGGTAGCAGGGAACTTTAACACCCCACTGTTATCAGTTGGGTAGACCTTCCAGGAAAAAAAAATCACCAAGGAAACAGTGCCTTTAAATGACATACTAGATCAGAGGGATTTAATCAATATTTACAGAACATTTCATGACAAAGCAACAGAATATACATTCTTCTCAAGGGCACATGGAACATTCTCAAAGATAGACCACATGTTAGGACACAAAATAAGTCTTAACAAATTGAGGAAGTTTGCAATAATATCAAGCATCTTCTCATATTACAATGACATAAACCAGAAATCAACCTGATAAAAAAAACTCAGATATATTCAGACACATGAAGACTAATTAGCATGTTATTAAACAATGAATGGGTTCCCAAGGGGATCAAGGAAGAAATCAAAATTACCTGGAAACAAATGAAAATGAACACACAACAATGCAAAATCTATGGGATACAGTGAAAGCAGTCCTGAGAGGGAAGTTCACAAGCCTCCCTCAAAAAAACAAGAAAAATCTCAAATAAACAGTCTACCCTAAAACTAAAAGAACTATAAAAAAATACAACAAGAAAAATCTTAGAGTAAGTAGAAGGAAGAAAATGATAAAGATCAGAGCAGAAATAAATGGCATAAGAAAATGCAAAATGAAACCAAAGGTGGTTCTTTCAAAGGATAAACAAGATTGATGAACCTTTAACTAGACTCATCAAGAAACAAAGAGAGAGGACCCAAATAAATAAAATCAGAAATGAAAGAGGAGAGATAACTGACATCACAGAAATACAAACGATTTTACGAAAATATTATGAACAATACATGCTAATAAAATAGGCAATCTGGGTGAAATGGACAAATTCCTATAAACATACAATCTTCCAAAACTGAATCTGGAAGAAGCAGATCACATATATAGACCAACAACTAATAAAATGGAAGCAATAATAATTTTTAAAAAATCATGTTTGGCAACGTGATTCCTGAACCAGATGGTTTCACAGATGAATTTTACCAAGCATTCAAAGAACACCTATCTTCCTCAAACTATTCCAAGAAATTTAAGGGGAGGGAATATTTCCCAGCTCTTTTTATGAGACCAACATTATCCTAATACCAAAATCAGATAAAGACACAACAAAGAGTGATAGGGGACTGGATAAAGAAGATGTGGTACATATACACAATGGAATACTACTCAGCCATAAGAAAAGATGAAATAGTACCGTTTGCAACAACATGGATGGGCCTTGAGGACATTATGCTAAATGAGATAGATCAGTCAGAAAAACCTAAGAACTATATGATTTCACTCATATGTAGGCCATAAACCTGAAACTCGTGAACACAAACAGCAGTGTGGTGATTTCCAGAGGGGAATGGGGTAGGAAGAGAAGTGGGTACTAATATATGGTGACAGGAGAAGATTTGACTTTGGGTGGTGGACACATGGTGCAATATACAGATCTTGTAACATAGAAACCCACACCTGAAACCTATATGTTCATGTTTACCAGTGTCATCCCAATAAATTTAGTTAAAAAATAAAAACTGAAAAAAAAAAAAACACAGCAAAGAAAGAAAATTGTAGGCAAATGTCCCTCTAGCAAATATAGACGCTAAATTCCTCAACAAAATATTAGCAAATCGGATACAGCAATGCAGTAAAAAAAAATCATACAACATTATCAAGTGGGATTTATCCCAGTTATGGAACTTTGGTGCAATATCTGCAAATCAATAAACGTGATATATCACATAAAGAAAATTAAAGATTAAAAAATCACATGATCATATCAATAGATGCAGAAAAAAACATTCGACAAAATTCAGTACCCTTTTTTGACAAAAACCTCTCAGCAAAATGGGAATAGAGGGATCATACCTCAACATAATAAAGGCCACATATGAAAAACCTATAGCCATCATCATACTCAATGGGAAAAAACTAAAAGTGTTTTTCTTAAGATCAGGACCAAGACAGGGATGTCTGCTTTCACTACTGTTGGTCAACATAGTACTGGAAGTTCAAGCCATAGCAATCAGACAAGAAGTAGAAATAAAATGTATCAAAATTGGAAAGGAGGAAGTAAAATTGTCATTATTTGCAGGTAGCATGATATTGCATATAGGAAACCCTAAAGACTCTACCAAAAAACTATTAGAGTTAATAAGTGAATTCAGAAAAGTTGCAGGATACACAATCAATATCCAGAAATCGATGGCATTTTTATACACCAATAATAAACTATCAGAAACAGAAACTAAGAAAACAACCCCATTTACTATTGCAACAACAAAAAGTAAAGCACCTAAGACTAAATTTAACCAAGGAGGTAAAAGACCTGCACTTGGAAAACTATGTGATATTGAGGAAAGAAATTAAGGAAGATACAAATAAGTGAAAGCATATATACCATGTTTGTGGATTAGAAGAATTAACATAGTTAAAAGTACTACCCAAAACAATCTATGGATTCTACACAATTCTTATTAAAATACCAATGGCATATTTTGCATATCCCAAAACAATATTCCAAAAATTTATATGAAAACAAAAAGATCCTGAATAGCCACAGCAATCTTGAGAATGAAGGACAAAGTTGGAGGTATCACAATATTAGATATCGAACTTTACTACAAGGATATTATAATCAAAACAGAGTGGTACTGCCCTAGCCAGTTTGGCTCAGTGGATAGAGCGTGACCCACAGACTGAGGGTCAAGGGTATGTACCCATTTACCTTGATTGTAGGCTCCATACCTGGCCCTGGTCTGGGCTCGTGTGGGAGGCAACCAATCAATGTGTCTCTCTCACATTGATGTTTCTCTCTCTGTCTCTCCCTCCCTTCCACTCTCTCTAAAAATCTATGGAAAAATATCCTCAGGTGAGGATTAACAACAAGAAAATCGAAAACAAAACACATACAAAAAAACAGACTGATATGGGCACAAGAACAGGCATGCAGATCAGTGGAACAGAACAGAGAGCCCCCAAATCCATGCCTTTATGGTCAATTAAGCTTTTACATATGAGGCAAGAGCATACAATGGAGCAAAGGCAGTCCCTTCAATAAAGTGTTGGGGAAATTGGACAGGAACATGCAAAAAATTCTCCTCAACCCAAAGTATGCTCACTGAGAACACAAACCAAGGCCCACATGTCTATGTCAGTGTCCCCTATGTAATATGTGCTAAATAAATGTTTGATAGATACAGTGGTTGTACACTGAGGCATTTAATTCTTTTTAGGAGATATTATTCCACTTGTAGTGATGTATGTCTTGAATTTATGTAGATGATTTTAAAAATCTATTTGAGGTCTTTACTTATACCACCAAAGAAGAATTTAAATTACTCATTAGCTGATCCTGATCAGGTACCTCAGTTAGTTAGAGCATCATCCTGATAAGCCAAGCTTGCAGGTTCAATCCCCAGTTAGGGCACATATAAGAATCAACCAAGGAATGTGTTAATAAGTGGAAGAACAAACCAGTCTCTCTCTGTCAAATCAATACAAAATTTTAAAATATTTATTATGTGCTATGAGTTCACTTATTTTATTACTTTAAAAAATTTTCTACTTCATATCTTTTGTCCTTTCTCACTAATTCAAAGAAGGAAAGGTTCTTTTTAGGTTCTTCAGCAGCAGTGACATAAACCTAGAAAATGCAAAGATAAAACTAGTTAGCATGAAAATAATGAGTGGAAATGTTTATTAACCAAATTGTCTTCAACTACAGAGGAAACTAGAGGACCTTTAATAGTATTCCTTTTCTGATTCACATTAGCTCTATCAATACAGAGACCTGTGATGAACACATTAACCCATTTTGTTTTTTACTGCTCTGTATGTTTGCCACTATTATGACTCAGAGAGTAATAAATGTACCATGAGAGTGAGACAGGAAAAATGGTGCAAATAATAACTTGACAAGGAATAAATTGGATCTGTAAAACAATGAATTGAATTAAAAAAATATCTTGGCTTACAGATGTGTCAGCATCTTCAAAAGTAATTTCTTTTTAGGCCACTTCAGTGATTACAGTTTGAAGAAGTTTCAAAACCTTTATCTCAAGGTAATGAGCCAGTTAAGAGGAGACTGGCTTTTGTGTAGGAAGCAATTACCCCAATTGATAGGAAATGAGAAAATGAGCACAGGCTTTAATGAGTTTGTATTGTTTTTCCTGAGGGTACAGAATAAAATCATAGGTTCTAAAATAGTGGCAGATTAAGTGGAAGCTACACTGATACTCCCCCAGGGCCAAACTGGAATTACAACTAAAATATAGAAAAACCATCCTAAATAATCAACTAAAGACTAGCTGGTGAGAACCCTTATGACCAAGGACATAAAGTAGAGACCACATAGAGACTTGGAGGAAGTACAGGGGCATAGAAGGCTGGCTGGGCTCCCACAGACAGCAGCTGAAGTTCCAGAGGGACATCTCAGACATGGGGAGTTCTCACTGAGAACTCTAAATCCCGAGCTGGGCTCCCCATCTCAGAGCACCAGAACTCAGAAGGGTGCCCACATCACAGTGGAGTTGCTGTCTGCCAGGGAGAGATAGCTGAAAATGCAGGCACCCTCTACAAGGGCCAATGCACAAAATTCTGTGTGTAGCCACTCACCTTGGGCTCTGGCAGAGTGACTAGAGCTGTGTGAGGAGAATCTAGGGAGGAAATTATTAGGATCAGAACAGAAATAAATGACACAGTGAAAACTAAACAAAAAATAAATATAAAAGATCAATGAAACGAAGAGCTAGTTTGATAAACAAGATTGATGAAACTTTAGCCAGATTCATCAAGAAACAAAGAGAGAGGACTCAGATAAATAAAATCAGAAATGAAAGCAATGAAGTAACAACAGACACCATAAACATACAAATACTGTAAGCAAGTACTATGAAAAACTATGCCAACAAGCTGGACAATGTGGACAAAACCTAGAAACTTGTAATCTTACCAAAATGAATGAGGAAGAATCAGAAAACCTGAATGGGCTAATAACAATTGATGAAATTGAAGCAGCAATAAAAAAAAAAAAAACCTGCCAGCAAACAAAAGCCCTGGCCTGGATGGCTTCAGAGGAGAGTTTTACCAAACATTCAAAGAAGAACTAACACCTGTCCTCTTCAAACTATTCCAAAAAATCCAAGAGAAAGAAACACTTTCAAGCTCTTTTTATGAGGCCAGCATTATCCTATTTCCAAAAACAGATAAAGACAACACATGGAAAGAGAATTACAGGCCAATATCCCTGATGAACATAGATATTAACAGCCTCAACAAAATATTAGCTGAAAAAAATCACTTTTAAAATCAACTAAAGCCTCTGTTGTTGATAGGAGGTAAAGACACTTGAAAGCTGGTGGGACTGCCTCTGGGTTGCAGGCTTTGGCTAAAGCTATTAAGAGCTAACTGACTACCCCGGAAGTATGTGTTTTTGATAGGGAAACTTCAGATGATAATTATCTGCTCCTAGAATAAAATTAAATGGAAACTCATATTTCTCACTATCTACACTGGAATATTCTAGAGTAAATTACAGACAATATAGAGCAATTTCTTCAAAATGTTAAAAATAACAATAATTTGGGTTTTATTTTTAATATCTATACTAATAAAAGGGTAATATGCTAATTAGACTAGGAGACCTTCCAGGAGACCTTCTCGACAAAGCCATGGTGGCGGGGCCAAGGTAGAGGCGGTTAGAGGCCAAGAGGGGAGGACAGTTGTGGGTGATCAGGCTGGTCGGGGCTGGGGCCATTGGGGGTAAGCAGGCCATCAGTGGGGGTCAGTTGGAGGTGATCAGGACAGTGGGGGGGGGCAGTTTGCAGTGAGCAGGCCAGCAGGGGGGGCAGTTGGGAGTGATCAGGCTGGTGGGGGGGGGGCATTTAGGGGCAAGCAGGCCAGCAGGCAGTATGGTTAGGGGCAATCAGGCAGGCAGGCAGACAGGTGAGCGGTTAGGAGCCAGCAGTCCCGGATTGCGAGAGGGATGTCCGACTGCAGGTTTAGGCCCGAACCCTATAAACCGGCAGTAGGACATTTTTCGAGGGGTCCCAGATTGGAGAGGGTGCAGGCCAGGCTGAAGAACACCTCCTCCCCCTTGCACGAATTTCATGCACTGGGCCACTAGTAGATAAATAAAATAATAAAAACAAATATTGGCTTAAAATTTCATCACCCAGGCAATATGTTGACATGTTAAACAAATACTTGAATATGATTATAAAAGTCCATGCTGTAGAGAAAGATGAATCTGAAAGGTGAACTCTAAACATCTCCCTCTAAACATCTTCACTCACAACCCCATTCCTTTTGTCATATATTTAAAGGTAGGCACCATTGTTTTGCTTTCTTCCAGAAAAAAACCAGGTCAGATTTATTGTTTTTTCTTCTCTCACATAATGATCATCTTTTTCTTATTGATTTACATAAGTTCTTTATAAGTTAAGAAAATTAATCCTTTTTTACAAGTTATGGGTATTTTTCTTATGTATTCTTGGCTTTGTTTATAGTTATAATTTCATTTTTCTCTATAAGTTTTCCACACTGATTTGAAATACACTTAATATAAAGAAAATTTCTTACTTATTGTGCTCTATTTCATGTTTTAAATTATGATAAATCAAAATATAACTGTGTAATTTTAAGGTGTACAAGATATTGATATGATACATTTATATACAGGGTGGGGAAAAAGTGGGTTTATAGTTGTATGGAAAATGACACAACAATTAATAAATAATAATACCAGAATAAACTGTTTCATGTACTCACAACTGCAATTTATTTATTGAATTATTTATTGAATCTCCACAAAATTCAGTGCCAAATGGGAAAAATATTCTGCAATGTTTATCTCCACCTCAAGCAGAATGGACAGACCAGATATGTATATGTTATTTAGACAATGATTGTATTGGACAAAAGGTAAAAAGAATTGTGGCTATTTATATCATTTTTATTATTTGAATTCTTTGTCTGAAAAGCGTAGGATTTAAACTATGACACTGCAATTTTGTGAACAGTTTGTGGAAAAGATAATAAGTTAACCAATTCTTCAGACTTTCTGACATTATTTTAAGATTTAAGTCTGATAACATAACTTAATGGGTCTATTAGCCTTACTCTAGTTTTTTGGTCGATCTTTTATTTACTCTCTGGTTTTATGATGAGAAAAGAGAAAAAAATGAGTAGAAACAGCAAGCATTTAATCTGTAACTGAAAAGAAGGCAGAGATATCTCCTTCCATCTCCACCCAATCCTATCTCTATATATAAAAGCCTAAGGGACCAAACGACCAGTCGGCTGGTAGCTATGATGTGCACTGACCACAAGGGAACAGACACTCAATGCAAAAGCTGGTGGCCAGTGCGCTCCCACAGCGGGAGCACCACTCAGCTGACCAATGGGTGCCAGACACCAGGCTCATGACTGGCAAGTGCAGCTGTGGTGGCACGAGCCTCTCCTGCCTCTGCAGCAGCACTACCGAGCTGTGGTGGCAGGTGCAGTGGGGCCAAGATGAGCAGGAGTGGTGTGGCGCCCGGCCCAGGCTTGGGCTCCTCCCTGGCCACCTGCCGTTTTGCACACTTCTACATCCCTTGGGGAATGTCAGCTGCCAGTTTTGGCCCGATCCCCTCAGGTGGGCCGAAACCAGCAGTCCCAGATCTCCAGAGGGGTCCCGGATTGCGAGAGGGCACAGGCCAGGCTGCGGGACCCCACCAGTGCACGAATCCATGCACCGGGCTTCTAGTCTAGTATAATAAAAGGCTAATATGCAAATTGACCGAACAGCGGAACAACCGGTCACTGTGACATGCACTGACCACCAGAGGGCGGACGCTCAACGCAGGAGCTGCCACCTCGTGGCTAATGCGCTCCCACAGGGGGAGCGCCACTCAGCCAGAAGCCCTGAGCCGGGCTCATGGCTGGCGAGTGCAGTGGTGGTGGCAGGAGCCTCTCCCAACTCCACAGCAGCTCTAAGGATGTCCGATGTCCGACTGACGGCTTAGGCCCGCTCCCTGGGCCTAATTTCATACCATTGTAATCCGAGAAGATGCTTAATATGATTTCAATCTTCAACTTGTAGAGACTTGTTTTGTATCTTAAGATGTGGTCTGTCTTTGAGAATGACCCATATGCACTTGGGAAGAATGTATATTCTGCAACTTTGGAGTGAAATGTTCTGTAAATGTCAATTAAATCCATCTATCTAGTGTGTCATTTAGAGTTACTGTTTCCTTGTTGGATTTTTTTTGTCTGGAAGATCTATCTAGTGAAGTCAGTGGGGTTTTCAAGTTCCCTACTATGACTGTATTATTATCAAACTCTCTTTTAAAGTCCTCCAGAATTTTTAAATATATTTAGCTGCTCCTAAATGATTTCTGTTCAGTTTCTATGTTGAGAATTGACTACCGGGCAGAAGGACATAAACAGACCCATTTGAAGGCAATTGTAATAATTCAGAGTAATAATTCATGGTGGCCTAGATCAATGCTAGCACTGTGGTGGAGTGGGTTTGAAAGGAGAAACTTCTTTATGAAGGAGCAATACCTATTACATACTTATAATTTTCTTTCTTCCTATTTTATTATTTTTTTAACCAAAACATGACTAGAACCAATGAATGAATTCAGCATAGTGGCAGAATACAAAATAATTATTCAGAAATTGGTTGCACCTTTATATACCAACTAGAGGCTCAGTGCACAAAAATTCGTGCACTGAAGGGGAGGGTCCCTCAGCCTGGCCTGCCTGCTCTCACAGTCCGGGAGCCCTCAGGGGATGTCCTACTGACAGCTTAGGCCCACTCCCTGCTCCCACCACCCCACTGCTGCTGCCACTGCTGGCCGCTGTGGCTACCGGCCCTTGGCTCTCACTTCTTAGCGCTGGCCCCGCCCCCGCCCACTTGTGGGCGGGGGCGATCTGGGGCCAAGCCGGTTGAGGGAAGGGCTGTGAGAGGTTGAGGCACAGCAGGTTGCACCCCATCCAGCCTCTGTGGAAGGGGCAGCACTGGGACCGGGACCACGCAGCCCCCTTTTCCGCGCTGCTGCTGCCTTTGCAAAAGGGGCCACAGTGCTGGACCGGCCTGCACCAAGGCCTCTCCCATGCTGTCTCTGCAAAAGGGGCCATGGCACTGGACTTGCCCGTGGTGGCACTGCTCCTCCTACGCTGCCAGCCCTCAGCCCTCGCAGCCAATACGGCTTTGTCTGGAAGGACGTCCAGAAGACATCCAGTCTATCCAGTCTAATTAGCATATTACCCTTTTATTAGTATAGATAATGAACTGTCAGAAAGTGATAGTAAGAAAACAATCCCATTTATAATTGCATAAAGAAAGAGCTATGGATAAATTTGACCAAGGAGGTAAAAGACCTGTACATGGAAAATTACAAGACACTGAATATGACACAAATAAATGGAAGCATATACAATCCTTATAGATAGCAAGAATTAACATCATTAAAATAATGTTACAACCCAAAGCAATATAGATTCAACACAATTTCTATCAAAATACCAATGACATTATTCACAGCACTAAAACAAATAATCCAAAAATTTATATGGAACCACAAAATATACTGATTAGCCACAGTAATCTTGAGAAAGAAGAACAAAATTGGAGGTGTCATGCTACCTGATATCAAAGTATACTACAAGGCCTAAGTAATCAAAACAGCATGGTACTGGCATAAAAATAGACACATAGATCATGTTACAGTATAGAGATCCCAGAAATAAACTCATGCCTATATATTCAATTAATACATGACAAAGGAGACAAGAACCTACAGTAGAGTAAGGACATTCTATTTAATAAATCATGTTGGGAAAATTGGACAGATACATGCAAAACAATAAACCTGGACCATCTTCTTACACCATATACAAGAATAAACTAAAAATATATTAAAGATTTAAATGTAAGACTTAAAACCAGAAAATTCCTAGAAGAAAACACAGACAGTAAAATCTCTGACATTTCTCTTAGCAATATTTTATTATTATTATTATTTTATTTTAAATATTTATTGTTCAGATTATTATAGTTGTTCCTCTTTTTTCCCCCCATAGCTCCCCTCCACCCGGTTCCCACCCCACCCCATGCCCTTATCCCCCCCACCCCACTATCCTTGTTCATAGGTGTAAGATTTTTGTCCAATCTCTTCCACACCCCCACACCTCCTTCCCCCCAAGAATTGTCAGTCCACTCCCTTTCTATGCCCTTGATTCTATTATATTCACCAGTTTATTCTGTTCATTATATTTTTTATTCATTTGATTTTTTAGATTCACTTGTGGATAGATATGTATTTGTTGTCACTTTGTTGTTCATAATTTTTATCTTTACCTTTTTCTTCCTCTTCCTCTTCTTAAAGGATACCCTTCAGCATTTCATATAATACTGGTTTGGTGGTGATGAACTCCTTTAGCTTTTTCTTATCTGTGAAGCTCTTTATCTGACCTTCAATTCTAAATGATAGCTTTGCTGGGTAGAGTAATCTTGGTTGTAGTTTCTTGGTATTCATCACTTTGAATATTTCTTGCCACTCCCTTCTGGCCTGCATAGTTTCTGTAAAGAAATCAGCTGACAGTCGTATGGGTGCTCCCTTGTAGGTAACTAACTGTTTTTCTCTTGCTGCTTTTAAGATTCTCTCTTTGTCTTTTGCCTTTGGCATTTTAATTATGATATGTCTTGGTGTGGTCCTCTTTGGATTCCTCTTGTTTGGTGTTATCTGTGCTTCCTGGACTTGTAAGTCTATTTCTTTCACCAGGTAGGGGAAGTTTTCTGTCATTATTTCTTCAAATAGGTTTTCAATATCTTTCTCTCTTCTTCTGGCATCCCCATAATTTGGATGTTGGTACGCTTGAAGTTGTCCTAGAGGCTCCTTACACTATCTTTGTATTTTTGGATTCTTTTTTCTTTTTTCTTTTCTGGTTGGGTGTTTTTTGCTTCTTCATATTTCAAATCTTTGACTTGATTCTTGGGATCCTCTAGTCTGCTGTTGGATCTCTGTATATTATTCTTTATTTCAGTCAGTGTATGCTTAATTTCTGATTGGTCCCTTTTCGTATCCTTGAGGATCTCACTAAATTTGTCAGAGATTTCTAGAAGATTCTTGAGTAACCTTATAACTGTGCTTTTGAACTCTATATCCAGTAATTTGCTTTCTTCCATTTCTTTCATTTGTGACATGTTTCTTTGTCTCCACATTTTGGCTGCTTCCCTGTGTTGATAGAGAGGCCTTGTGTGCTAGGTGTTCTATAGGGCCCAGTGGCTCAGCCTCCCCAAATACCTGAGATAGACACTCTTGGTGCACCCCTTTGTGGGCTGTGTGCAGTCTTGTTGTAGTTAAGCCTTGATTGCTGTTGGTATCATTGGGAGGAATTGACCTCCAGGCCAATTGGCTGTGAGGACCAGTTGTGTCTACAGTGGGAGAACTTCTGTGCTGGAGACACCCTTATGGGGCAGGACTTGCTTCAGTGGGGCTTTGGTGCTCACTGAGTCTGCCCCTTCAGTGTGTCGCTTATGGATGTGAAGAGTTGTAATCTGTTATGGTTTTCCACTGACCACTGGGTACACTCGCTCTTGGATCTCCAAGGAGGTGCAAAGTCAGCCACTGCCTGAGGCCACCCAGCAGGAGCTACAGAGAGATCTGCAGATTCTTTCTCTTTGTTTGGGTTTTGGAAGTGCCCGGATGAGGCCCAGCTGTGAAGCAAGGCAGGCTGCTGCTGCCAGGCCTTGGGCCTTCTTTTGGAAGCTTTGGGGCTCTCTGACCCAGCTGTATTTTGTTAGGTTTTAGGTTGCAAAAAGACAGGCCATTCATGTGCAAAAGCCGCTGCGCACAGCTTGGGTGGGGTTGTAAATTGGGTGGGGCAGGGTCCCAGGAATCACCAGGGGGGGAGCAAACAGTAATGGCTGCCAGTCAGCCCTGCCCTGGAGAGGTCCCGGGTCTCTGTGTCCCACGACCCCATGCAGAAACAATGATCGCTGCGAGCACCTCTGAGAGAAAGCTGCCCTCATGTTCCGGCCTGATGCCAGACAGTCCAGTTTCTCCCTATATGAGTCTGGGTCCCCAGAGTCTCACTCAGAACTGGAGTTCAAAGAAAGTGGGAGCTTGCATCTCCCTCTCAATTGAAAAAACAACAGCGCACCCAGTTGCCAGCCCGATTCTTATCCGCTTCCGCACCTCTACACCTCTGCACCTCCTTCCAGTCTCAATGAGCTTTTTTCTTTCCTTCTAGTTGTAGAACTTCCACTCAGCTAGCTTTCCTGTGGTTGTGGATGATATTTGTTTTGTCTTTTAGTTGTAGTTTTGATGTGGTTGTGAGAGGCAGCAAATATAGCTGTTTACCTATGCCACCATCTTGGTTCTCTTTTCTTAGCAATATTTTTTCTGATGTCTTCTAGGGCAAGGGAAGCAAAAGAAGAAATAAAAAATGAAACTAATTCAACTAAATGGAATTGAAAAGTCATTTGCACAGCAAAGGAAACCATCAACAAAAAGAAAAGACAATCTACTAAATGAGGGAAATATTCACCAATAATACATTGATAAGGGGTTAAAATCCAAAATTTATAAATAACTTACTGAACTCATCACCAAAATAACAAACAATCCAGTTAAAAAGTCAGCAGATGACCTGCATAAACACTTCTCCAAGGAGGACATACAGATAGCCAATAATTATGTAAAGATGCTCAATGTCACTAATCATCAGAGAAATGCAAATTGAAACCACAATGAGATATTACCTCACACCTGCCAGAATGGCTATCATTAATAAATAAACAAACAAAAAGTGTTGGCAAAGCCCTGGCTGATTTGGCTCAGTGGATAGAGCGTAGGACTATGGACTGAAGGGTCCTGGGTTTGATTCCAGTTAAGAGCACATGCCGGATTGCAGGCTCCATCCCCAGCAGGGGACGTGCAGGAGGCAGCTGATAGTTGATTCTCTCTCATCATTGATAATTCCATCTCTCTCCCTTTCCCTTCCTCTCTGAAATCAATTTAAGAAAAAGAAGGAGGAGGAGGAAGAGAAGTAGGAGAAGGAAGAGGAGGAGGAGGAGGAGGAGGAGGAGGAGGAGGAGGAGGAGGAAGAGGTGGAGTGTTGGCAAGGATGTAGAGAAAAGGTAACCTTCATGTATTGTTGGTGGGAATGCATTTTGGTGAAGTCACTATCAAAAACTGTATGGAGGTTCCTCAAAAAATTAAAAATAAAACTGCCATACGACCCAGTAATTTCACTTCTGGATATCTATCCAAAGAAATCCAAAACACTAATTCGAAAGAATGTATGTCCCCCAATGTTCCTTGCAGCATTATTTATAATAGCCAAGATATGGAAGCGACCCATGTGGATATCAATAGATGAGTGAATAAAAAAGCTGTGGTA
Source organism: Myotis yumanensis (assembly GCF_028538775.1). Taxonomy (NCBI): domain Eukaryota; kingdom Metazoa; phylum Chordata; class Mammalia; order Chiroptera; family Vespertilionidae; genus Myotis; species Myotis yumanensis. The sequence continues at coordinate 7,346,388 of NW_027223760.1, forward strand.
CATATAAGTAATGGAATATTATTTGACCAGAAAAAATAATAAAAATTCTTGTCATTTTGGACAGCATGGATATCCCAAATATAAATTATGCTAAGTGAAATGTAAATATGCTAAGTGAAATAAGTCAGAGGAAGGCAAATACCATATGATTTCACTTACATGTAGAATATAAAGAACAAAATAAATGAACAAAATAGAAACAGACATAGATACTGAGAACAGAATGATGGTTGCCAGAGGGATAGGAAGTTGGGGGACTGGGAGAAAGAAATGAAAGAATTAAGAAGTACAAATCCTTAGTTACAAAATAGTCTTGGCAATTAAAGTACAGCATAGAGATTATAGTCAATAATATTGTAATAATTATATATGGTGCCAGGTAGGTTATTTGAAACATCAGGGAAATAACTTTTTAAAAATATATGATTGCCTAACCCCTTGAAACTTGTACACTTGAAACTAATCCAAAATAATATTGAATGCCAACTGTAATTGAAAAGTAAAATTTTAGAAGTCCACACTTTATAACACCTCCTAAAGAATTCAGCCACAAGGGCAATTCTACCTCAATATACAGTATTAAGAAAGTTCAAGCAATGCTCTATTCCACTTTATTATTTAAGAAATTCAGCATATAAAGGGAAGAAAAGTCCTTTATTTTTTTTCACATAATAAGTTATTCAACTTTTAATTTGCTGGGTACCTCTCTAAGTAAATAAATAGTAATGATTCATTTCCACATCCTCAAAAGGTATAATTTTTATATTTTTTCCTACGATATACATTTCCCTTAGACCAAATATTTCTATTAATTTTTGTTTTTGGAACCAGAATAAACCCAAGCTTTAGGCAGTTTAGATTTGAGTAAATGAAAAATTGAAGAAGAGTCAAGTGATGATGGTCATACTGGTAATTGAGCCAGGGCAAACTATTATGTGAAAAAAATCAGAAGGCGATAATTTAAGAAAAATATTTTCCTTTATACCTAATGACCGGCAGGTTAGAGCTCAACTGTTTTTGTTTTTTTTTGTTTTTACATAGTGGGGTGCTGAGGAACCTTGTTAATAATGCATTACTGAAAAACACTTACCCAATGTATAAAGACCTAATACAACCTGAAATATATCTATTTGACAAATATCAGGGTTTCAAGATCTTTAAGCACTTTAAGCAGGGTTTGTATCCATTACTTGGAAGGTTGACCTGTTAATGGGATCCAGTTGTGTTGGAGTCTGGCATACAACCTGGAGATACCATTGGATAGGCTGTGTAACTTTTTGAAATTAATACCAGGGTAGGAAAAGAGATACTAGAACATTATCAAATAATGTCAATATTTTCTGTGTCTAGGGTTTTTTTCTTGCTAAATGCTAGTAATTGTTCTGAAAAGAGATTATGAAATGGACCTTAAAATATTTTTCATGCTGATATTCACCTTTTTAGGGTGTGTGTGTGTGTGTGTGTGTGTGTTTAAACAAGAATCTGATTTCCATCTCCTTGGGCTTTTAAAAGCTGTCTCCATAGCAATTACCAATGAGAGAGGAGAATTTCACAGGTTTCTGTCTCAGTACACATGGCACAGTCATCTTTTTTTATGTACTTCTGTTTATTCCCTATACACCATTACTAGCTACCTCCAACGCAATAGCCAATGGACTGTTGCACGTACATCACTCCTTCCTTTGTGTATGCTGATCTGTGTGTGCCCTCATGTACCCAGTGGTATCATAAAGCATCTCAGAGGCATACTTTACAGTAGTTGCTTTTGTACCCTGGCAACCTCCTCTTCCTTTCATACCCTCAGTATAGTACCGATTACATTTGTCTTTCTTATAATCATACTGATTCAAAGTCAAAATATTTGACTCAAAATAAAGTTATGAACCACAGGGTAGAATGAACCCATACTATTATTACTCATTTCTTCAAATTATTTTAGAGAAAAGTTATATCTGCTTTCCCTAAACTCAATAATGAACTGCAGAAAATGCAAATTTGCTAATTTGGTACCGTGGGCCCTGGGTTCTCATAAATAAAATTATCTTATCAATTATCCTTTGTAAAGTAAAGACCTTTTGTAAATAAGGGCCATGCTACCCATTCAAGGTGTGAAACATTTTTTAAGATTCCCTAACTCTAAACACAGATGAGAAGAATGGGGAAAAGTTCACCTGGCCAGTGTTGCTCAGTGATTGAGTGTCAACCTATGAGCCAAGAGGTCATGGTTTGATTCCCAGTTAGGACACATGCCCAGGTTGCAGGCTTGATCCTCAGTAGGGGGCGTACAGGAGGCAGCTGATCAATGATTCTCTCTCATCATTGATCTTTCTATCTCTCTCTTCCTTTCCCTTCCTCTCTAAATCAATTAAAATATATTTAAAAAAGAATTTCAAAAAGGTGAGGAATGGAATAAATTAAATTCTAAAATATATTTTAAAAATACTTAAGTTAAAAGATGCAAAAGACTTAAAGAGAATGGAAAAGTTGATTAACTCAGAAGTATAATGGCATTATATACAGTTAAAACACCAATTTGAGATAAAACTAAAGAGAAGACTACTTTGGTATTTAGATGTTTTTATTATTTTGCTTATCTTTATTGAGATATTTTGAATAAAATCCACTCTATTATAATACTGCACTTGTAATTCCTATTTCAAACCGCAAAAACATCATTTAATTCACATCAATTTGGACTTTGAAAGCCTAGTTTAAATTATTTGAATGTGACTACATCCAGTTATTTTCATCATTTAAAAAAATTAACAACAAATATTACAACTGCATCTAATATGTTTCAAACTGGTGGTGATCGAATGCAATAAGACTCTTGCAAAGAAATGTTCCCAAAATAACACTTTCCTGAGAGATGGGGGGTTGTCACCCATTGTAAGGAAAATCTGATACTTGCTCTTCACTGATTGGGTTTTCGTAAGTGGTTTGCATGAGGGTCCTTCTTGAATGAAGGGTTGCCATTTGTCTCTCCCCCTTAGGCAAGAGACATGGGCTAAAGATCAAGTACACAGGGAAGGTTAAAGAATCACATTCAATAATAAGTCTTAGAGAGCAGGAGTCCAATGCTTCTTCCAATTACCACTCAGAAGTCAACAACCACAGATAAGGAAACATAATTGTGAGAAATGCTCACCTGTCCTAATTCAAATAACGGATTCGGTGACAGAAGTATGGCAAAAATGAGACGTTTAATATGTTCTTGAGAGCGGTGTACAGGCACACCTGGGGCAGTGAACACAGTCCCTCCTCCAGTTCCTCATGGGCTGAATACTATGGGGCCACCTGTTTCCTCATACATCACCCAGGTCTTGCTGTCTCCCATTGGGCCATTTAAAAAAATTGGGCTGATGTCTTTTCTAGTTGCCTCCACGTCCCCATGTCTAGCTGAGGCAGGTGCCTTGGGGGTTTCCACCGATATGCTGGCCCAGGCCCACAGTTCTTTGCTCTTACTAGTACATCCTCTTCCCTCCTTCCTACCTTCTCTTTGCCCTGGTGAAATTCAGCAACTGTTTCCATCAAAAGCTGACCGTGCTGGAGATGGATCCCAGAGGCCCATTTCCTACAATAATCAAAAGAACCTCATAAGATTATTTAAACTTTGTAATTTTCCCATGCATTTTGGTTTTATCATCTCAGAAGTCTTTGGGGGAAAGCGAGAAAGCTTGAAGCTGTCAAGACTATCTACTTTTGCTAAAGTAGTAGTATTATTCCATCCAAAATTATTGTTAAGCGATGCTTGGGAATCCAGGTTGTTTGAAAACTTTCTGAAGCTTTCTTTTTAAAAATATATTTTTATTGATTTCAGAGAGGAATGGAGAGGGAGAGATAGAACATCAATGACAGGAGAGAATCATTGATCAGCTGCCTCCAGCATCCCCCCCGCCCCCCTGCCCCAACACACTGGGGATTGAGCCCGAAACCCAGGCATGTGCCCCAACCACAGAATTGAACCATGACCTCCTGGTTAAAAGGCTGACAGTTAACCACTAAGCCACACCAGCTGGGCTTTTCTGAAGCTTTTCTGAAAGCAACTTCATAGTTCTAATTCATAGTTCTAGTTCAGCAATTCCTTACATTTCTCCCAATTTTTTTTCTTCCAATTTTATTTACTTCCTATTGCAATATCAAATTACTAGCAGTGAACTATTTGCAGTGCTTCTCTGGTTTTCTGTTTTTCAAGTGTCATTTTATGTAATTGTCCAATATCCACTTCTCTCAATTCACCCTGTCTTACCTACAGCCATTAGGTTCTATATCACTTTTATATAAGAGTAGAGGCCCGGTGCCTTCATTTCCCCATTTATAAAGTTAGGATAAAAAATTGAGTAAATGGAAATAAAATGCTTAGGACATTGTCTAACATATAGTAAACGCTCAATTAACTGGACCATTAATATTGAAAAGATCAAATGAACTTTTGTGGCATTTCAGGAGTTCTTATAGTGTGGTTTGCTTGGGGTTGTCACTGGGAGGTAAGAAATGAGGCTGCAGAAAAGGGTTGTCTTCACTTTGGAGGACATTCCAGCTTGTAAATAAAGGAGCATAAAGACATTATTAATCATGATAGTTCTATAATAGTAAAATGAATAAAAATTATACCTTACTTATGAATCAGCAAGATTAAACTACCAATGTGAACATGAGGGGAACCAGGGACGGAAGAGAATTTTAACCAAGTGAATTTTAGTGCTGAAAATGACTTTTCACTTGTTGAATATAACTTTAGGTTCAACCACAGTTAAAGGAAACAAATGAGAATAAAAGTAGTTACATGATTAAAAACGGTACAATAAATGGCCCTGGTCGGGTAGTTCAGTTGGTTAGATCATTGTCCTGATATGCTAAGGTTGCAGGTTCGATCTCTGATGAGGGCAAATACAAGTATCAATCAATGAATGCATAAATAAGTGGGACAACACATCAGTGTTTCTCTCCCCCTACCCCTCTAAAATCAATGAATACAATAAAATAAAAATTGTACAATAAGAAAAGAATACTTTTTAACACTAGAAAAATATACCGTGAACGGTGTGACTTAAAACAACATAAATTTATTTCTCACAGTTCTGGAGGCTGGGAAGTCCAAGATCAAGGTGCTGGCAGATTTGGTGTCCAGCGATGGCCTGCTTCCTGATTCGTAGATAGCCTTCTTCTTTGGGTAACCTGACAAGGGGGGAGGGGACATGTGGGAAGTAATATGGGGTCCCTTTTATAATTCTATTCATGACCTAATCACCTCTCCAAAGCCCCATCTACAAATATTATCACATTGGAGATAAGGTTACAACATATGAATTTGTGGGGACACAAACATTCAGTCTATAAAAATAGCATTAACAAAATATATTTCCATCCAGCAGACTTCAATAAACTGTTTCTCAAGCCTTATCCTGGGCAGTAGACCAATGGTTGTGTGTTAGGCTATGGAGGGAGGTGGGTGTGGTGGGGGTGGGGGTCATCATTGCAGGTGGGGAGATGGAGGAGGGAGCCTTCAACCAAAGTTAATTTAGGCCATTACATATAACTCAATTGCCATGCTAATACTTGCTCTAGTATTTGAAGTAAAAAGAAGGCAGGAGAGAAAAGAAGAGAAGAATGTGAAGTGAACAAAAGGAGATTATATTTTTTCACTGGGTGCTTTTTTTTGGTAACCCACAGTATTTGTGGTGTCTGTCACCTTCCTTTATGACCCATTGGTACTTCTGGAATCCTTTTGTAGTTCCCAGACTTACATGTTTTCTACTGTACCGATTCCTCCACAGTTCAACTTTTTGTCACCTTGTACTTATAAAATGATATGTTTTTACCTCTTCTCAGCAAGCCTAATTCTGGCTGGTTGTTATGAGGACATAAAATTAAACTAAAATTTACTATTGTATGAATAGTGGATGGCACTTTACTCTCTCAAGAGATATTTTGTATTTTAAAGAAACCAAAGGATAACCTTTTTGGTAAAATTTTATCATATAATAACTGAAGTGCAAAAACCCTAAACAAACCAAGAAATCTTTGGGGCTTGCAGGACAATATTTAAGCAAGAAGGTTTGTTTAGGAATCTGGATTCAGGGTCTGTTCACAACTTTTCCTATTCACTTTTCTGAACATCCAGATTTTCTAAAGATATCCACCTACCTGTACTCCTCCTTTTCTGTACACCACAATAGCCCACCTGGCAATAGTTCTAGAACTTGTGTGTGTGTGTGTTGGGAGGGGTATTGAGGGGGAGTCCAAATGATGGGAGAAGGGGCAGAGATAGGAGTCAGGAAAACAGGAATTTGTGAATCATTAGTAAATGTTGTTTCTCTAAGTCAGAAATTGCTTGAACTGAAAAGCAGCATTATTTGACATCTGGTCAGAAGTTTCAATAGTTAATTTTTTAAATTATAAATATAACATATGACCATTGTAACCAATTTAAACAAAGAAATTTAAAAAGGAAATCCATGATATAAAACATAATTCTTCTCTTTCCCCACTGTTAGAGGATATCAGTTTGGGGTATATATTTTCATACTTTACCATGCTCAGCTAATTTTGGCTCTGCATAATCCTGACATTTAGCTTTTCTAGCATTTTCATAGGCTGTCTTGTGCAAATAGGTAGGTCAGATTTATATCTGGGATATGGCACATAATATTTAATAAAGGGCATAGTGCTGTAAAACTGAAGGTTTTCCATATTATTTTTTTAAAAGTTAGCTATTGAACATTCAGTTCTTTGTACCCATATAATGGTTTATCATCTTTCACACAATTGTTGCTTTTAAACATGGCTATGCCTAAGTTACTCAGTTATATGTTCCTGTTTTATTCTTATGTCATTTTAACTTTAGGCCTCCCTTCATGTCTCTTTTTTTTTTTGCATTCTGTTTATTTGTGGAGATATTTGAATTGGAGAAGTAGAATACTGGTTAAAGCACAAGACCCAAAACCAACAAAAACTATCCTCAAATTCAGGAAGTTTTCTATTCTTCTCCCTGTATTGATCAGTGATTAAATAACATTTCGGTTTTTAAAAAAATCTATAATTAAGAATAAATTTTTGGACAAATTTGCTGTTTGGTATACATTTTAGAATAAGCCCTTCTATTTTAGATCTGTAATTGTCTGCCTTCTGTTTTCTTTTCTACAAATAGAATAATTCAAGTAATTTCCATGCCAGTTTTCTGTCACCTTTGGTAATTGTTAGTTTCAAGTGTGTTCAAGTAAAAACTATTTTTTATTTTATTTTTTTAATTAAATCTTTATTCAGATTATTACAGCTATTCCTCTAAAACTATTTTTTTATATGTGAAATTTTGCTTGAGAATAGAATCTGCTTTTTTTTTTTTTATTTATATCACACTTTTGAGGTGTTCGCCTTTAAAAAACAAATTTACTTGAATTGTATTGATTGTGCAACTGCTCTAGACTTCAGATACTATTCTAAAAATCTAGGACTGGCAGATACCAATGAAAATCAGTTATAGGTGTAGAATATTCAACGGTAATGCTGGAAAAGAAATGTGTAGGCTCTAGGAGTGTTAGCATACATTAAACTCGATGTGAGTCAGCCATGAAACACTGTTACTGAAAAAGAGAAGGCATAAGTGAGACAATTATCTATGCAAATTTGACAAGTATATGTTGAATTTATTATTTTATTTTAAAGGATTAAATAAGCAATATAGTATTAAACTAGGAAATCAAAGCCTGTTCAATTATATTTTAAACCCAGAGACATATGAACTCTGTAGAAGCCTGAAGGACCAGACCCATATGGAGACAAGGCAACATTGAATGGGAAAACATTTTTTATCATAAATCATAATTGTGTAAAATCTTTACTGAACTCTAAACTCTATGTTAGCATCTATGGTTTAAGAGCAACGTACTATTTATTAACCCCCACTCCCTTTTATTCCAGATATCTGTTTCAAAGGCTGAAGCAGGGAAATGCTATGTGCTTATCATTGAGATGTCTTTATCCAGCTCTCTCTGCATAATGCTAATTCAATATTATGTTTTCCCAAACACTAGAGTTAGGCTGGCTTCCATCGTAATTATCAGTGTGGTGGCAAGTTTCTTTCTTCTCTCTGTGCCTTTATAGGCATTTCAGTGAAAGGCTTCATGTAGGGCTGCCAAAGAAACGCTTGAAGAACCATGTCAGTGCCCTATACTTAGCATGGGCTTAGTAAATAGCTATTGTATGAAAAACTGCATTAGCAAAGTTTAAAGAACAAAGACAGCTCTTTGCTAGCAGAGCAGGCAGCTACTCACTTAACACTACTTAAAGGCACTAAAAAGACTGTTCTTTTTTTTTTTTTTTTTGCAGTTAAGTATCCTGTTCATAAATTATTATTTATTTAATTTAAAAAAGAATAAAATTCTGAGAGCTTATTGTCTTAGCTCAGGATGCTATAAAAACGCAAACTGGTTGGCTTAAACAACTGAAATCAATCTCTCATGGTTCTGGAGACTGGGAAGTTCAAGGTCAAGGTCCCAGCTTCTCAGTGAGAACTCACTTCCTCAAGACTGTCTGTTCTTTTAATTTGGCAAATATAATACAGTGCCTGGGACGTTCACCTTAGATTTAAGAATACTTTATGTTTGAGCATTGAATGTTATTCTCAAAGAGAAATTATTCTGGAGATAAATCATAACCAACAATCAAAACCTAGTGTAAACCAGTATGGCAGTTCAGCTAGCTTGTCATCAGTCTGAGAGTGCAGAAAAAGCTTTTGATTTCAGAGGGATGAGAAAGGGAGGCAGCAAAGGTTAAGAACCTGGCGTGTTTGTATTCAGAGCATATGGAGTAGTGAGGAGGTCCTTCTGAAAGTGGGGCCCACACAAAGAAGGTGTGAGTGGCAGAGATTGCGTTGGTTAGTGATGTATGAGTCATCTGAAGAGAAATTTGACCTCCTTTACTGTTGAGCCCATCTTTGATTAAAGGGAAACAGCCTTATTTACTACCTTGGTTTTCTCTTTATGGCCAGGAGGGCAAAAAAGGAAAACAACCCAACATAAACATTACATCCAACTGTCATGTTGAATTCTCTAGAGAAGGGCTGAACTGTCAGTGGTTGCCACTGGGGCCTTGAGTAAAAATCATTCCCTCAATCTTGGTTTTTGTATTCATGAAACTTTTCCCTCTAGATTCTGGAGAAAAGGAAGGGAATTTGTAAGAAGCGGGGGGAGGGGGGGAGGTTGAGCGGGGAGAGTGAAGAAGAGTGCTGGGGCAAATAATCACTCATATATAATCATGGGGCCTGCTTCTTACAGTTGTCCTCCAGCTTGTGTTCTCAGTGGTTTTCAATGCTGAGTACTATGTTCTGTGTGCTCCCTCAGACTGGCAGACAAAATTACTAGGTTGGTAAACAGAAATCGAGCCCTCCTCTTCCATTGGTAAAATGTTCTCTCTTCATAGAAATACTCTGCTTGCTCATGTCTCCAGTGCAGAGTCTGGGAATAAATTTAGGAGAAACAGAGTTGTAACATTTTAAGGCTACACTGAATTTTCCATGTAAATGATATAAATACATCTATAGCTCTATACTTTTATTATATTTTTATTATACATTTTAGGGGATAATAAACCAAAGAATAATAATTAGCAAACTGGTACAGAATTCTTTATTTTAAGAAGTTAAATTTTATAAAGCAAATGATTTTATTTTAAATTATGGTAAAATACATATAATATAAAATGTATCTTATTTAAATTTATCAATTTAAATATATTTTTTAGAGAAATTTTAGATTCACAGCAACATTGAGATGAGGGTACATAAATATCCCCATACCCCTGCCCCTACACATGCCTAGCCTCCTCCAATAATATCAACATTCTCCCTCCTACCCCAGCGTGGTACATTTGTTGTAATTGATGAATCTACACAGATACATTATTATCATTCAAAGTTCATAAATTACATTAGGATTTTCTCTTGATGTTGTACATTCTAACTTATAATATCATTTATAATGACATTTATCACATTTATAGTATCACACAGAATAGTTCCATTGCCATAAAAAATCCTTTGTGTTTCACCTACTCCTTTCTCTCTCCTCCTAGTTTCTGGAAACCACTGATCTTTTTATTGTCTCTATAGTTTTTGCCTTTTCCAGAATGTCAGATAGTTGAAATCATACAGTATGTAGCCTTTTCAGACTGGCTTCTTTCACATAATAATATGCATTTCATGGTTTGATAGCTCATTTCTTTTGCACTGTAAGAAATAAGGCGAGCCCCCAAATTCAGGGTCCTGGTAGAACACAAACATACTCAGGAGCCAGGCAGCAGGCAAAGATCTTTACTTCTATGTAGAAGGATGCACAGCACATGGCCTGGGAGCAGATGCAGACTGAGTAGGTGGTCTGCTTGACTTTATAACCCCTGATGCATGTGACCTGTCCCTCACTCTTGATTGGAGCTCAGATGCACAGTCTTTTGCAATTGGCTAATTCAAAGGGAGGGGTTGGCCTTTGCCATTTCAAGATGGCGGCCCCCAGGGGAGCTGCAAGCCATGTGGCCAACATGGCGGCTGCCAAGTCACATGAGCCAAAATGGCGGCTGTCTAAACTGTTCTTTGACAGAAAAGATGACTTGTTTATTCTTTCAGCACTAAAAAAAAAAATTCATTATCTGGGAGTACCATCATTTGCCCATCCACTATTGAAGAACATCTTGTTTGCTTTCAGGTTTTCAAAATTATTAATAAAGCTGGTATAAACATCTGTGTTCAGATTTTGGTGTGGATATAAGTTTTTCAATTCCTTTGAGTAAGGACTGTAACTGCTGGGTCTATAAGGTAAGAGAATGTTCGTTTTGTAAGAAACCTCCAGCTGTACCACTTTTATTCCCACCAGCAGTGAATGAAAGTTCCTGTTGTTCTACATCCTCGGCAGCATCCAGTGCTGTCGTGTTCTGGAGATGGGCCATTCTAGTAAGTGTGTAGTGCTAGCTCATTGTTTTAATTTCTTAACCATTTTTCAGTGTGCAGTTCAGTAGTGTTAAGTGTATTCACATTGTTGTGCAACCATCTCCAGAACTTCTTCATCTTGCAAAACTGAAACCCTTTCCCCATTGAACAACAACTCTCCATCTCTTCCCCTAGCATCTGGCAACAATTATTCTACTTTCTGTTGTAATGAGTTTGATTGCTCTTGATACTTCATATAAATAAAAGTATACAACATTTGTATTTTTGTGACTGGCTTATTTCACTTAGTATAATGTCCTCAAGGTTAATTAATGTGCAGCATGTATTAAAATTTTCTTCCTTTTAAAGGCTGAATAATATTCCATTATAAGTACCACAGTTTGTTTATTCATCCATGGACCTTGGGTTGTTTCCATCTTTTGTCCTTTATAAATGATGTTTTTATGAATATGAATGTACAAATAGAACTTTGCAATACTGCTTTTGATTCTTCTGGGTATACGTCTAGAAGTAGTATTGCCAGATCGGATGGTAATTCTATTTAAATTTTTTTTGAGGAGCTGCCATATTGTTTTCCATAGTGTCTGCACAATTTTACATTCTCATCAACAGTGTACAAGGGTTTCCATTTTCCAAAACCTTGCCAACACTTATCATTTTTTTTTTAATAGCAGCCATGGCAACTTACTTTTTAAAAAATCACTTATACTAATCTATCATCTTTCCTTTAAAGTGTGCAAATTGCAGTTCAAAGGAGAACTGATTGCTTTAATCGCAACTAAAGGATTGAAACCCAGGTTTTCAGAATCCAAGTACAAAGCTCTTTGTACTACAACAGGCTCTTCACAACCTATCAGACAAAACTATTAGAAACAGCAATCAAAATCATCTTAAAATAAGAGAGCTCATTAGTGTAGGTAGCTAGTTAAGGAAGAGAGAAAATGGAAGCAGACATTAAGCCGATTCACTAGGAAGCTACAGTGTTCACAGGCTCCCCAGGGACAGACACATCCTCCGCTAAGGGTACTTAACCCCCAAAGGGAGCAAGCAGAATCAGCTACCTGCTGTTAGCTGAGATTACCAAGGGAAGGAAAAAACACGGGGAAAATTCCTTTGCTAGGCACATGTACAGTAGAAGCCAAGACAGTGGAGGTAAGTGCATGCGCGGTAGAAATCAGATGATGCAGCAAAACTTGGGGTCTTGCACACTTGAAGCCAAAATGGTGACATAAAGGGGCAGAGTCTAGCTTGGAAACATTTTGGAAAAGAATGAGATTGGATAATAGCATGAAACCCTAGAAGGTCTAGGAAAGGGATTGATTAGGGGGAGGATCCAGGACAAGCCCAGGAAAACCCAGGAATCATGTTGGGTAGTTTGAAAGAAAGGCTGCTCATTCCCTAAAACCAAGAAAATATATGAAGGATTATCAAGGATCTTGGAGCAGTTGCTGCTAGAGCCTGTTTCCCCTCAGTATCCCAGAGGGTGTATTTCCCTTCACCCCAATAAATCTTGTCACTCTGCTTAAACTTCTCCCACGCATGTGCCCTTTGAAATTCCTTTCTTGCAACACTGCAAAAACCCATTTTCACCGGCAACAAGATGAAGCACTGGAAGCTTGATGAAGGAGGTTTCTACTCTTTAGTGTTTTGTTTGGATCTGCAAAGATAAGAATCTGTTGTTAATATTGTCAAAAGGAGGAAATCAGTTTTGTTTTGTTTTTAATATGTTTTTATTGATTTCAGAGAAGGGAGAGGGAGAGAGAGACAGAAACATGAATGATGAAAGAGAATCACTAATCAGCAACCCCTTGCAGGTCCCACACTGGGGATCAAGCCCACAACCTGGGCACGTGCCCCAACTGGAAATGGAACCATGACCTCCTGGTTCATAGGTCAATGCTCAACCACTGAACCATGCTGGCCGGGTAGAAATCAGTTTGTTTTTTCTTTAAAACAACTACGACAATAAAGTTTGACCTTTATTAATATGCATACATTAGCATTATCTGATTTACGTAGGTGTTAGGTAAGGTACTTGAATAGCCAGGAGAATAATCTGAGATAATTATGAAACTGGAGACATCTTCTGTTCCTCTCTGAGGATTTTCAAATAAACATTAATTATAACAGCACCAATTTAGGGTGGATGAATACAGAATTTCAGCAACCCTGTCATTACACATAATTATTTCATGAAATACAGAAATAAAGTAATTTTTTATAGCTTCTTGAAGATACATTTTTGGTGTGTGTGAGAAAAAACATACAACTACATTCATTATGTAATTCTCAGGTATACTTCTACAGCATAGAATTATATCTATAGTTTCACATATCACTTTGTTTATATCATTCGCATGAGTGTCCTAGACTAGTCCTGGCACATAATGGTTAATCTTCCTTGCTTTATATTTTGAGTACAATGTGAGAGAAACTGCTAAATGTTTACCTGATGATAGGCTTTCTCTTTTTAATTACAGAGGTAAATAAGATGATATAAGTGTAATTCAGGCCTCAGTATTTCAACATCCTAGAGTTTCTTTGTGCTTCTCTTGCTTGGTATGCAAGTTAATTTTAAGCATCCTGAAAAACCACTGATCATAGAAAATATAAAAATAACACTGTGAGAATATTGTGCTGAGTAAACAGCCACAGATCAATGAGAGTCATGTTCAATTCATACTTAATGCCTCTTCACAATATTAACCTCAATTTTGTGAATGACAAATGTGAAGAAGAGAGAAGTCAGGAGAAGACAACGCCAAACAAATCCTAGATACCATTAATCAATGAATTCATTCATATAAGTAATATTTATGAAGTGCCCATTATGTGCCAAGATTAGTATAGGACATTCTAGTACACTCATAGAAGTAGTATAAAGGTGAAAAGACACCCTTCATGTTTTAAAAGACATTAAAAATAATCTCTATGATGCAATAACTCTCAAATTTTAGCATGTATTGGATTCAAAATAGAGGGTTTATTAAAGAAACAAATTGCTGGAACCCACCCCAACAGTTTCTGATTCAGTAGGATGGGTGTAGGTGGGAGGAGCAAACATTTGCATTTCTAAAACATTCCCAGAGGATGTTGATGCTACTGGACCAAATTTTGAGAACTACAATTATAAGGGAACTTTTCTAGCAACAAAAGGAGAGCCTAAAGCTTAGAGATCTTAACTTCTAATAGCCTTGTTTCCTTATATGTGAAAAAAAATTGAAGTTTTAGACAGTCAGCTGAGGCTGTACAATTAACATAAGCCTTAAAAGGAATGTAATAATTAGGCTTCTGATATATATAAATTAAATGTAGAAATAAAGAAATGGGACTTTATGAAACCATGAAACCATTTTGGAGATTATGAATATTTAGTATACTGTCCACAAAAAGCAACACCTGGTAAGGAAAGTGAGACACAAGTAAAACTTTCAGTGAAAAAAGAAACATTTCAGATTAAAATTTATGTAAAAAAAACCCCAAAGGCTCATGTACAGATGAAACTGTTATCAGAGAATTGCACAGGTGGAATTTCTCCTTTGCTAGTGGAAGGGGGATTGGTACAATATCTTGAGAAAAATAATTTTGTTAAGACTCACACAGGAGAATGGTTGATTTTTTTTTTTTTACAAGGCAGTTCTTTTTATTTTTTTAAAACTCTTTATTAGTTAAGGTATGGTTGATTTTTATTTGCATAGAATTATATCCCTCGGGTTGCAAAGTCCCATTTCCCTCAAACCAGTCCTGGAAAATGTGCAGCTGGGATCCAGCAGAGCTAGAAGCAAAGCCAGTGTCCAGAGTTTCTATTCCATGGTAGAGTTGAGTCCGGCACAGCATCAGGCTAATCCCAATCCATCAGTCCATTGTCTGTGGGGTCCACGTGGCAGTGGGCCATGTGGGTGTATCGAGTGTGAGAGCACACCCCTGCAACACTAGCCCCAAGAGAGCAAGAGGGTCAAGAGAGAGAACCCCCTTTGTACAGGAGCTAATGTATCTCAGGTTTTGCGCCCTTGCAGTGCCCACACCTATTCTGGCCAATGACCTGCTCCCCGTTGTGACTGACAGATAATTACCTTTCCTATGTCATTGAGACCTTACCGGGCATGCATCTATTCTTTCTTCGTCCAATCCCTCTCCCAGGGATCTGCAGGGAACAGACCTGGAGAGTGTTAAACTGCAGCTTTCTGGCAAAGCTGTACAAATGGGATGCCTAATTATCGGCCTTCACTTTGCTCCTTTCTTGTTAATTAATCAATAACTGGGTTAATTACAATGGCATTGAAACCACATAAATATTAGAGAAATAATAAAAGAAAAAATAATGATTATTCTGTTACATTAAAAATAATATAATACATCATGCAAGTTGGATTTATTCCAGGGATGCAAGGTTGGCACAATATCTGCCAATCAATAAATGTGATACACCACATAAAATGAAGGATAAAAACCACATGATCATATCAATAGATGCAGAAAAATATTTTATACAAACCAGCACACATGTATGATAAAAACTCTCAGCAACGTGGGGATAGAGGGAACATGCCTCCATGTAATGATGGCCATACATGACAAACCCACAGCCAACATCACACTCATAGGGTAAAAATTAAAAATGTTTCCTTTAAGATCAGAAACAAGACAGGGATGTCTGATTTCATTATCCTTATTCAACATAATACTGGAAGTCCTGGACACAGCAATCGGACAAGAGGAAGAAATAAAAGGCATCCAAATTGGAAAGGAGGAAGTAAAACTGTCATTTTCCCAGATGACATGGTATTGTATATAGAAAACCCTAGAGACTCAACCAAAAAGCTACTAGATCTAATAAATGAATTTGAAAATACAGCAGGATATAAAATTAATATTCAGAATTTGGTGGCATTCTTATACACCAATAATAAACCATCAAAAAGAGAAACTAAGAAAATGATCCATTTACTATTGCAACCAAAACAAATAAGGTACTTAGTGTTATTGGATGGGCCAGCCTGGAGCAGATCTGCCTTAGGCCAGCCTGTAGTGTGTGGGTCCTTGACTTTGCGTAGGAAAGATTTCACAACACGAGTGTGGATGGGTTTGAGAGCATGTTTATTGAAGCTGGGACAGTGAAACAAAGGAACAAATTAGGGTAGAAGAAACAGGAGTGAGCACAGGAAGTGCTGTGCTTTGGCCTCTAGAAATGTTATTGGAAAGAAGTGAGCCTGGGCGGGCCTGTTGTTAGCTCACTGGGAAGTCAGGGGAAAAGGGGGCCTTGGAGACAGGATCAGGGGTGAGCCCGGGTGGAGCTGCTGCTGCCCTCTGCTACCCCTGGTTGCAAGTCCCATGGGGACCCTTAGAAATAGAAAGTTCATGCCTGGGAAGGGGAGTGGGCGTACTCCAAAGCGAGCCCGCATTGAGTCTTTGCTCTGAGGGCTTTTAATCATTTTTTTTTTTCCTCTGCAGGCAAGAATCTTAGGGAAGGTTTTGGTAGAATATTCATTAGGTGCATTTTTAATATGCTGATGCATTGAAATGAGTGTATGGGCAAGTTATTCTTTGGATTGTTTTACTGTTATCTTAGGTCTGTCTGGCTTTAATGGGTTTTTGTTATTTCTTCCCCGACTTCATTTGTCCTTGGGTTTAGCTGGCACAAATGGCATGAATTGAGTCTTTGTTCTCTATTTTTCCCAGGCCAGGATGATTCAAGCTATGCATTTTCTGGTTAGAGAGAAGGTATAAAACTTGTTCTCAAATGTCCTTGGTTAGGGAAGATAAGGTCTTGCAATTCACAAGCTGGCTGTAAATTGCCCAACTGTTTGGCCTTGTTGAATTTTCTTGTCTCAGCTTCCCCATCCCACTTGCCTAGGAATTTTCCTAGCTTCCATCTTGCCACGCCTAGGAACAAATTTAACCAAAGAGTTAAAAGACATGTACTCAGAAAACTACAGGACATTGAAGAAAGAAATTGAGGAAGGTACAAATAAGTGGAAGCATATACTATGTCCATAGATTGGAAGAATTAACATAATTAAAATGTATATACTACACAAAGCAACCTATAGATTCAACACAATTCCTATTAAAATATCAATGGCATAGTTCAGATCTAGAAAAAATATTCCAAAGCTTTATATGGAAATAAAAAAAGACCTTAAATATCCTCATCTATTTTGAGAAAGAAGAACAAAGTTGAAGCTATCACAATACCTGATATCAACCTATACTACAAGGCAATTTTAATCAAATAACCTGGTACTGTCATAGAACAGGCACATAGAACAATGGAACAGACAGAGAGCCCAGAAACATACCCATGCCTTTATGGTCAATTAATATTTGATGAAGGAGGAAGAGCATACAATGGAGCAAAGACAGTCTCTAATAAATGGTGTTGGGAAAATCAGACAGGTACATGCAAAAAACCAAAAAACAGGAACTAGACAACCAACATACACCATACATAAGAATAAACTCAAAATGCATAAAAGACTGAGATATATGTCACAAAACCATAAAAATTCTAGAATAAAGCATTGGTAGTACAATCTCAGACATCTCTTGTAGCAATATTTTTGCCAATATTTCTCCTAGGGCAAGGGAAACAAAGAAAAAAATAAACAAATGGGACTACATGAAACTATAAAGCTTCTGCCCAGCAAAATAAACAACCAAGAAAATGAAAAGAGAACCCACTGTAAGGGAGAACATATTTTCTAATGATATATCTGATAAGGGGTTAATTTCCAAATTACATAAAAAATTTATACAACTCAACACCAGAAGACAAATAATCCAATTAAGAAATGGGTGAAATACCTCAATAGACACTTCTCTAAAGAGGGCATAGAGATGGTCAATAGACATATGAAAAAAAAATTCTCAATGTCACTAATCATTAGGATTAACAACAATAACAACAAGCAGTACTCAGATTTTGTTAACAAAATTTGTTTTAATTTGTTTACTTTGTGCTGTTTATTTTTATTTAAGTCTAGCTTTAAACACCAGATCACATTATTTTTCTTATGTAAGATTTTTAGCAGCCTTTATTTGGGAAGGAATTTCCAGGGATTTAAATTTTTAAATTTCTATATAACTGAGTTATCTTCATGTGTAGGTCCTGCAGGCAGTTCTTTGTGAGATTCAAGTTTTGTTACGGGTGATGTTGATTCTCAGTTCTTGAGTTACACACACACAAACACACACGCACACACACACACACACACACACACACAATTCAGAACCAAGAACTCTAGCACAAGAGGAAGTTTAATTAGCAGGCAAAGCAAAAGTACACTTGAAGAGAAGATTCAAGCAGGCTGTTAAGAGAGCTGTCCTGGAGTGGTTGGCAAGGCTCCTCTTAGCCTGGAGAGACTGCTTCCTTCTTAGGCTGCCCCATTTGGGGTCCCATCACCTTCTGTCCTTGTTGGGGAGTAGCTTCCCATATAAGGCTGTTTTGGGGTTTGCCATCCTACGTGTCACCCAAAATTCCCCTTGATCCTTCTCAAGGGGTGGGGTGTCAAAACCACAAAGCTAATGATATGCTAGGGAAGGAAAAGGTCACCCTGGGAGCCACGTTCTAGCCCACAGGACTTGTTTTCTCTAGTTTTACCTGTGGCCTGGCACCTGAGATTTTCAGCCCACCTGAGATTATCCGGCCTATCATTCCTGCTCTGCTCATGTCTGTACACCTGCCTACTCTGTCAGTTTCACCACATGACTTTCATCATTATTAAATCTCCCACTTAGAGGCATGTGACAGTACTAGCCTCCTTTCCTATTTTGCCTGCTACTTTCATGCTAATAGAGTAAATATCACTGAATGGGGACATGGGTAGGCTCTGGAATCAAGCTTCCATGGTTCAAATCTCAGCTCTGGCACTTATTAGGTTAGTGACCTTGAAAAGAGTATTTAATTTTTCTGAGCCTGAGTTTCCCCATCTGTAAAATGGAGGTTTGTAGGAGCTGGTCCCAAACTGATGGGCAATAAAGCTATTCTGGAACCAGGACAATCTGTTAAGTTAAAAAGGATGAAGAATCTTTTCTGAAGCACAGCAGGAATTTTGTTGGCTCTGAAAAGTGACCAAGTGAGACTCATCTAAAGCTTTAACATGGATGGCCTTCTGAGAGGAGCACCCATTTGTTTAGGTTGCAAGTTTCTTAAATATGGGATCAGTCCTAATCTAATCTAGTAGGATATTGCAGCGGGTTCTGGATTTTGTTGAGGTACTTGGAGTTTGGGCCAAGTATCCCTATAGCTCTTTGTAGTTAGGTGTCCAACTATGAGAAGTGACAAATCCAGCCAGTTGAACCGCAGAGCAGAAAAGAAAGTTGTACTAGCCTTGTGGTAAAGGATACATGTCCGACTGTAATAAGCAGACAGAAGCCAACTGCAGTCTTAATTAGCTGGGGCGGGGGGAGGGGGGGATTTCTGTGTATTTTTATACTGAAAGAAAGCTAAGATGTTAATGTGTCAATTATAAAAATAAACTTATTTTATTTCTTAATTAACAACATGTAGGTTAAAGTTTGCATATGGTTGTGTTAATTCTTAGGTGCACAAAAAATAAAGGTTTCTTGAGGGGTTAATTTTTCTAATAAGTTATGAAATAGCACAAATGCGCACTTCACTTCTCACTTGATTGACTCTTATAGCATGCTCATTAAGAGAAGTTATCTTTGCAAAACAGTCAAGGCCTTCTTCAAAACCTCTTTTGAGGGATTTACTTGATTAGTTCTTTATTTCTTAATAGCTTAGCTGTTTTTTAATTTCACTTTTATGGATTTCATGAAACCTGTATTTTTTAAAAATTTTCAGTTTCACTGATAATTATCATGTTATAATTTTTATATGAAAATGAAAATGATGCATAGGATAAAAGCTAGTGTAAAATTAGTTTTTGAGTATGAACTCATTTTATGTGTGGTCAGTTCCTTATTTTTGTGTCATAATACTTTGCTTGCCTATGAAACCATGTAAAGTTGAGAACTTAAATAATAAATATATGGTTAACAAGGATGGCCTGTGTAATTTTGCTGTCCATTCAGGCAGGAGTTTTGTCCTTCCTAATGTGATTAATTTTTCAAACCAAATATTTCTAAAAGAGAAAGAATATCTACAGATATAGTATAGTTATTTGCCATATATTATAGAGTCGATATGCCTTCAGAGAGTGAGGACACCCAACTGGATGAATCCCTCAAATGGTAAATCTGTTTGATGGTTGCCCTGCTATGGTGGACAGCAGATTTCCTCCTCTGGCATATTGGTCTGGGGCTACTTAGGAGAGCAGGTTCTACTTGGGATCATGAAGTATAGATTTTTTCCCCCCCATTTGTTGCTTTCTCTCTGCCGGGAGATTCAGAAGGAGCTCTCAAAGACTTTAGCGGCTCCTATAGAGGGTAGATGCTGGGTGCCTAAGCAGAAGTTCTGACAGTAGCTGCCCTCCCTCTGGAGGTATTGGTGGATAAAGCTCCTTCTAAGCAGACTTACTCACTCTTCCTAGAACAGGTTCACAGGAGAGCCTTCTTTTTAATTTAGGCTTTGAGACCACTGGGTTTTTCTGAGTTTAAAATCCAGAATGGATATTGCTAGAATCTGTATTCTTTTGTGGGCATACTGTTAACTTGGTGTCAAAATTTTAAAAGTGTGCTCTCCTAAAGCACAGAGTAGAGAAAATGGCAAGGTAGTGCTCAAATTGCAACCAGAGTAGGGTTTCTCAACCTCAGCATAACTGACATTGTGAACTTGATAATTCTTCACTGTTGGAAACTGTCCTGTGCAATGTAAGATGTTTAGCAGCAACCATGGTCTCTGCTTACTAAATACCTATAACAGACCTGTAGTCATGACAATAAAACATTTCCAGATATTGTTGAATGCCTCTTGGAGGGAAAATGGCCCCTGGCTGAGACCCAAAATGGACAAATATTGGGAAATCCTTTTGGTTGTATTTTTAAAATATGTTCAGATTCCAATCACTTCTTATCACTTCCATTTTCTTTTCCTTTTCTTGGTTAATTATCTTTTCCCCATCACCATTTACACCCTTTTCCACCTCCACCCACCTCTGCAACCCCACAGTCACCACACTGTACTCCATGTCCATGAGTTTCCTTTCTTTTTTTCTTTTTTGCTCAAATCTTCCACCTTCCCCCTACCCACCAGAGCTGTCTGCCTGTTCTCTATCTATGAGCCTGTCTCTGTTTTGCTTGTCAGTTCAGTTTATTTATTAAATTCCGCATATGAGTGAAATCATCTGGTACTTGTCTTTCTCTAACTCACTTATTTCACTTAACATAATGTTCTCCAGGTCCATCCATGCTATTGCAAAAGGGTAAAATTTCTTCCTTTTTATGGCAGAGTAATATTCCATTGTGTAAATATTCCACAGCTTTTTTTTTATCTCCTCATCTACTGATTGACACTTAGGCTGCTTCCAAATCTTGGCTATTGTAAATAAAGCTACAATGACCATAAGGGTACAGATATTCTTTTGAATTAGTTTGTCAGGTTCCTTCAGATAAATCCCCAGATGTACCTGGTAGAAATGCTGGATCATAAGGCAGTTCCATTTTTAATTTTTTGAGGTAAATCTATACTGCTTTCCACAGTGGCTGCACCAATCTGAATTCCACCAACAGTGCGGTAGGGGTTTCTTTTCTCCACATCCTCGCTAGCACTTGTTGTTTGTAGATTTATTGATCATAGACTTTCTGACAGGTGTGAGGCGATATCTCATTGTGGTTTTAATTTGCATTTCTCTGATGATTAATGATATTGAGCATCTTTTCATATATCTGTTGGCTATCTGTATGTCCTCTTTAGAGAAGTGTATATTCAGGTCTTTTGCCCATTTTTAAATTGTATTGCTTTTTTTTTGATGTTGAGTTTTATAAGTTCTTTATATATTTTGGATATTAACTCCTTGTCAGATGTATCATTGGCTAATATGTTCTCCCATTCAGTGGGTTGTCTTTTCATTTTGTTGATGGTTTTCTTGGCTGTACAACAACTCTTTAGTGTGATGTAGACCCATTTATTTGTTTTTTTTCTTTTGTTTCCCTTGCCTGAGGAAATATATCAGAAAAAATATTGCTGTGAAGTTAAGGAAAAGCAAACTTGAGAGTGAAATGTCACAGAGAACATTTTGATGACAATTGGTAATGTTCTATGGAATAGCAAGAGCCCTATAACACAAGAGAATTTGAATGGAAACCGGGACTACTCAGAGAGGTTCTGAAAGGTACAATTCTTTTCCAGTGAGAGGAAGATAATTTCCTGTTATTTATTCTTTCTGATATATTACAAACTTCTCATTTTTCAAGGATTCTGTGAAATATCATCTTTTTTTTTTCTGTCTGCTTCTTGGCCATTCCCTTTTGGGGAGGGAATGCAATAATCTGACAGCATATTGGCTGAAACACTCTTAACTTTAATCTCCTGTTGGAGACCAAGTGTAGCTTTTTCTCTAGGCTTTTGGTTTGGAATAACTTGCTGCCACAGAAAATAGTGTCATCTCTCATAGACTGTTGCAAAGGTAAACTTCCTCTAGTAATATTAAAAACTTGATTGTTAAAGAAAAATGTAATCTAATAAGAAGCATGGCCCATAAGTCATTTGTTAAAGAAATTCATTAATAAAATACATTAGAGATTCTGTAAGTTGTGATTATAGTCTCTAGTTAGCTCTCCAAGTTTATTTCATTCACAATTCAGTTGAAATGGAATGTTCTATAAATCAGATATATTATGGGTTAATAGGATCTTTGGGGATACCAAGATTGGCGGCAGTGAGAGGAAGAGTCAAGATTCTGACTGCCGTTATAAATTATTTCAAAGCTAATTGATTTCCAATTCACTGCTCAAGATGCCAAGATAGCAACTATAATACGTCCTAGGAAACTGAGAGAATGGGACATGGGAAAAAGGAATAAAAGGAGGTGGAATTTTTCTCCTTGTGAGGCCGCAAGTGGCAGTGGAAGCTCACCCCAAACTAAACTCTCACCAAACTATCTAGTATAAAGAGGCCTCATCACCTCAGAACCAGAAAAGGTCCCCATAAGGGGATTCTCTCTCTCCCTCCAAACTCTTTCCCCAGAAATCACTGCTTAGAATTGTTGGGAGATGGGCACATAATGCAATATACAGATCATGTGTCATAAAAATGTATACTAGTTCCTGGCCAGTGTAGCTCAGTGGTTGAGCATTGACCCATGAACCAGGTGGTCATCATTTCAATACCTGGTGTGAGCACATGCCCGAGTTTCCAGCTTGATCCCCAGTAGGGGGGCATGCAAGAGATAGCCAATAGATGTGTGTCTCTCATTGATATTTCTATCTCTCTATCCCTCGCCCTCCCTCTCTCTCTCTCAAATCAATAAAAACATATTAAAAATGTGTACTTAAAACCTATGTCATCTTATTAACCAATGTCACCCCAATAAACTTAATTTAAAAAATAAACAAAAAGGAATTGTTGAGAACCAGTCCTCCCTTACACTTCCGCAGGTCTTGCAAACCAAGGCCCTTTGTTCTCAACTACCTTTTCAAGGATGTTTGGAAGATAGAGATATTATCTCCTTCCAGAGAAAAGGATAGCATTGCTTTCATTCTTGTGCTATGGAACAACATTCGCGAGAATAAGACCACCGACTCCAATTAGGTCTTAAACAGCAAGCGAGGATTTATTGAGCTGGCCAGCGACTATAGTTACAGCACCCTGCCGAAGCAGAGGCTGAACTGCAATGCTGATTACAGGAGTTACATTTTATTATTAAATTTTGTGGAGGCCCAGAGAAAAATGTGTCTTTCAAATTCTGGGCCCCCCAATATGGAGGAAACTCTCTTTATTTATACTTTTTCCAGTCCTTTGTCTCCCAAATTTGGAATGAGCCTTCCGGGCCCTTGGAGAAAGAAGGCCTTCGTGCTGGGAAGGGGCCATGAGACCATATCTCAAGGCCTGGCCTGATGTCGAAACCTTCCTATCTATGTGTTTTAGGAACAGACAGCACAGCATGACCCGTCTGGCCAAAGTGCCAGATATGCAGCCCAGCACAATTGTAACAAAGAGATCTTGTAACAAAGAGATAGTATCTCAATCTGGAGCAATGGGCCGGCACTCTTATTGGGTTTTCTAAGCTCAGGGTTCCTTTCTTATCATGTAAACCTTATGGGAATTGGAACTCTGGGTATAAGTGCAAATGCTGCTACTCTGAGAATTGTTATTGTTCTGAGTAATAAACTGCCTTTGTCTCTGATCCAGGAGGCTTGTCTTCTACCAGGACCCATGAAACTGTGCCAGGCTAATCTGTTAACTTGCAAGTAGTTAATGTGCTAGTCTGTGGCAGCTAGCTTGGTTTACTGATAGAAGCAGCTCATTTTGATTCTGATTGGGATAAATGTATATGTCAAAATCTAAAGAATGATCAATTATATCACCTATTTTCTTCAGATAAAACTCTATTATTTATATACTAAAAAGTTTGGTGTAAGGAGCAAGATGTTTTGTGTAAAAGAAAACGTAATTGATTGGCACAAAAAAGTTTTAGGGATTAATTGTGAATGTTAACTGTTTTCTATCTAAAATGTTATTTTCATTATAATACTCACAGTTTTATATGTACAATTCTGCAGTTTTAAGTGCCATTCATTCCTTTTCTTTTCTCATCTAAGCATTTGTAGCAAAAAAAAAAAAAAAAAAATAGAAAAAATTAAATTTGCTCAATGGCCCAAAGGACAAATACAAATGAAGTGTCCTTTTCCACCACTAACACTTTTAAATTTACCCTGTTGCTGGGTAGCCTGGTTGTGTTTCCTAATGTTTGTGGCAGAGGATGGCTCAGTCCTAGTTAGGTGTGGTTGAAGGCAGAGCCTAACACTACTTGAAAGGTTAAAGACAAAAATAAGACCCCCATTTTATGCCTTTAAAATATTTCACTATTAGCTTTAAAATTAGATTTAGATTTTTTTTGGTGGTATATTCTCAATATATATTCATAGACTCATTCTCCTTGGTTTATAGTTTATGTGGAGATTTAAAAAGCTCTCTGTGTATACCAGCTTTCCCTCAATATCTACTACCTTCAGGAACTGTATAAACAAGATGTACAGAAAATGCAGCTGTTTCTCTTTCTTCTTAGTGACTTAATTATTGTATTTTTAGGTCTTTGCAAATAAGAGAAGAGCAATGGATACTAGTTAGAAGCTGGAGTTGGATATAAGTTTATCTTTGTTCTTTAAGACTATCCTAGAAGTAAGATTAAGATTTTACCCTACTATTTTAATCAATAAAACAGGAGAATAGCATGTGCCCTTTCCTTCTGTAAATATTATAGACAAATAATTATTTATCAAATAAGTCATTCTTTAATTAATTAACAACCTTGAAAAATGAAAAGATTACATTGAAAAATACATGCATATAAAAGATTAGATAAGTGGAACTGTCAAGACAATTATCCTTTTATTTTAGAGGGTCTTTTGTCAGATAAATTAGACAGATTTGACACAAAAGAATCATAGAAAATAAGTTGAAAAACCATTTAAACTTTTGTTTTTGTTGCCCAAATTCAGTCCTGCAAATTAAATACCCATGTGCATAATTATTTACTTAGAGGATTAAACCAATTCTTAAAACATCTAATAATAATAAAAAATTGGTAGAAAATATTTATATGCCAAAGAAGTGTTGTCTTATTTCTGCATTATCTTATTTGATAGTTACAACTGTAATTGTTCTTATTTTATGGGTAAAGAAACTTAGACTTAGGAAAATTAAATAATTTTCCCAAGTTTACATAGCTGATGATAGAATTTTTATTCAGCACTGTTAGCCCTTACAGTCATATAATGATAGCATTTTTCAATGAAGATGAAAATTTCATTGTTTTAAAACATACTGACTGACACTTGATATTATCTCAGAAACCAAATCTGAAGAAGAGATTTCTTTTTCTTTTGTTGCAATCAATTCAACTCTCAACCTGGGACTATTTATGGAAAAGACCTTCCTCTTCCCATAAGCAGCCTGAGGTGAAATAGTTCACTGTTCACTTGTCCCAGAAAACTCCACAAAAATCATATAAATCAAAAGGTTCAAATATTTGTGTTCACTTTAAGAACACTTATGAGCCCTGGCTGGTTTGGCTCAGTGGATAGAGCATTGGCCTGCAGACTGGGGGGTCCCAGGTTCGATTCCAGTCAAGGGCATGTACCTTGGTTGCGGGCACATCCCCAGTGGGGGGTGTACAGGAGGAAGCTGATTGATGTTTCTCTCTCATTGATGTTTCTAACCCTCTATCCTTCTCCCTTCCTCTCTGTAAAAAATCAATTATATATATATATATATATATATATATATATTTTAAAAAGAACACTTATGAAACTGCTTAGGCCATCAAAGGTATGCATATCAAAAAAAGCCACCAAGTATCTGAAGGATGTCACTTTATAGAAGCAATGTGTGCCATTCTGTTGTTAAAATGGGGTGCCCAGGCCAAATTGTGGTCTGGACACAGGGTCAGTGGCCCAAAAAGAGTGCTGAATTTTTGAGGCAATGCTTAAAAGTGCAGAGAGTAATGCTGAGCTTAAGGGTTCTGATATAGATTCTCTGGTCATTGAGCACATCCGGGTGAACAATACTTCCAAAATGCATCAGCAGATTAGCCCATGAGCTCCTCCAGATGAAAGGATTTAGAGACAAAGAGAGTGTCCATGGGAAAAGAACGCATATGTGATGGGCAGAGACAGCTCCAAACCACCAAATTCTTTATCTTACAAGAACAAAAAGCAGTAGAGTGTTACAAGAGGATGGGGCATGGAGGTGGGGGGGAATGGGAGTTTGGGGGAGCAGGGAACACTGGGTCAGCTTTGAAACTTTGAAACTGATACCAGTCAGAAAAGGGGAAATTGGCCAATTAGGAAAAAAACATGGGGGACATAAAATAAGGAAGGGTCCAATTAAAAAGTAGCATGTACAAAGAAACCCTTAGATCAGTGGTTCCCAACCTTTTTTTGGCCATGCTCCACTTCAGCATCTCTAAAATCCTGATGCCCCCCTGTGACATATAATTTTTATTATTCAAAAAGTGAACTCCTATTCACATGGAGGAAGCCTAAAAACCATTAACTTGGTCTAAACAAGCCTCCAAAGAATATAGGATCCATGAAACAGAAAAATCCTATGTAATAAAAGCCTAATATGTCTGGTCGTCTGGTCATCCATTTAACCAATCAAAGCGTAATATGCTAATGATATGCTAAGGTCACTCAACTACTCGCTATGACATGCACTGACCACCAGGGGGCAGACAGTTGACTGGTTGACCAGTTGCTATGACATGAACTGACCTCCAGAGGGCAGACGCTCTGACCAGTAGGTTAGCTTGCTGCTGGAGTCTGGCTGATTGGGACTGAGTGAAATGGGCCGGACATGCCCTGGAGCCCTCCCGTGGTCCTTGCCCAGCTGGCCAACTTCCAGCATCCCTCCCTGACCCCAGTTATGCACTGGTGGGGTCCCTTTGTCTGGCCTGTGCACTCTTGCAATCTGGGATCCCTCAGGGGATGTCAGAGAGCTGGTTTCAGCCTGATCCTGCAGGCCAGGACGAGGGACCCCACTGGTGCACAAATTCGTGCACTGGGCTTCTAGTAAAAGAATGAAAGGACAGTTGAAGTACTGAGAAAGAAATCACTAAGGACTTATTAAAAAAATAATAATAATATGAAGTGATATGAAAAAATAGCAAATAAAGTTTCAAAACATAATAGAGAACTGAAATCCATAAATATATCACAATATATATTTATATACTGTATATGAGGCCCCTAGAACCATAAGAAATACAAAAAATTCACTGTTAATAACTCATTCTTGAATTGTTCCCCCGTAAAAATCAAATTTCCCCCCTGTGGGGTGTGAGCCCCATATTGGGAACCACTGCCTTAGACATAGAGACTCACTGGGTTTTTCCCATTTTGAGGACCTCTCCCCAGGGGGGAGTTCATATGTGCTTGCAATAAACTTCCACGCTTTTGCTTAAAATCTTTTAGTTTGCAGATTTTTATTCTTCAAACTTCATAGGACAAGAACCCAGAATCCAGCTTGCCATTCGGGGTACCACTGACACATTGAAATGACCCGTACTGGAAAAGAGAAGAGTGTTCCTAAGCCAGAAGAGGTGGTTGTACAGAATAAATAGATATCTCAGAAGAAACAAAACCTTATGGCCCAGGAGTAAATTCAGCACGAAATAAATGCTAATGTTGACAGTCGAAGCAATGAGTTCTTTTGCGGTGCCGTGAGAAAAGAATTTCAAAGGCACACCTGTGGAGAAGTTTAAATGTGAGGGCAAGATTTTATTGTGAAGTAGGGGAATTAATACACCCTCACGAATGTAGAGGGTAGGCAGGCTCTAAAGCACTGCCCCGAGGTTCCTGTTAATCCTCCATATATCTTCTTGTTTCAGGCAAAGAACAAAGTACCATTCCAACTATCCAACCCAAATTCCTAACTTTTCCTGGGCCTGGATTCGGCCCTCCTCCCAGTAAATTTTATTGAGGCTTCATGCCCTTGAGACAATGTAATTGTTCCCAGGCTAGGCCCTGTCCCTCTGTTCCGTCAACCTGACTCTCATTGCACATGTACAAAAGTTTCTTACATCATCTAGTTCCTACTAGAGGCCTGGTGCACGAAATTCATGCACTGGGGAGAGGGGGAGTCCCTCAGCCCAGCCTGCACCCTCTCCAATCTGAGACGCCTCGAGGGATGTCCAACTGCCCATTTAGGCCCAATCCCACTGGGCCTGTTGCACATCCCTCTAACAATCCAGGACTGCTGGCTCCCAACTGCTTGCCTGCCTGCCTGCCTGATTGCCCCTAACCGCTTCTGCCTGCCAGCCTGATCAGCCCCTAACCACTCCACTGCCAGCCTGATTGACGCCTAACTGCTCCCCTGCCGGCCCGATTGCCCCCAACTGCCCTTCACTGCAGGCCTGATCCCCCCAACTGCCCTCCCCTGCAGGCCTGATCCCCCCTAACTGCCTTCCCCTGCAGGCCTGGTCACCCCCAACTGCCCTCCCCTGCAGGCCTGGTCGCCCCCAACTGCCCTCTCCCCTGCTGGCCTGATTGCCCACTACTGCCCTTCCCTTCAGACCATCTTGTGGCCACATGGGGGTGGCCATCTTGTGTGTTGGAGTGATGGTCAATTTCCATATTACCTCTTTATTGTATAGGATAGCACATGTGCCTGGCAGAGGAATCTCCTCCTCCTGCTCCGTACTGGGCCTCTAGCACCCCGGGGAGATTTTTTATCCCTGTTCCAAGGATTAAGTCCCCTGGGGCAGTGTCCTGGAGTGTGTGAATGAGTCTATTTACCAGTAAACTAGATGGAATTCTGCTCTGTTACCTGCTTCTGCTTCCCAGTTTATTAAGATTATTTAGTTCCCTTTTGCTTTTTTCCTCATATTAATAACTAGCCACTTATGTTGACACTGATAAAAGTTAAAAATTAAAAAACACACCAATTATGCATATGTCAGAAATAGCTGTTAGAAACCCATTAACATTTAACTATCAAAATTTTAACCACTGAGTGTCTTAGGTTAAAGCTATCACTTAAGAAAATTGCCAATGCTTCCCTGGGGAGGAAATTTACTTACTTTAATGAAGTTAAGACTACAAACTCTACGACTAGATGATACACACTCTAACAGCACTAATCAATTAAGCCTCATAATCCTGCTGAATTGAGCTCCAGCTTTTCGGAGAAGCCACATCAGCACACACCTTTAGCCTTCAATGGCAGATACCCCAATAGGTCTTTATTTCAGACAGCTGTTTGACTGTTGCTGGATCTTGTTAGCTTCCTGGGCAGTGCAAGTGGCAGCAGATTTCCAGGTTACTCGGGTTTGAGGAACCTACAGTTCCATTATTGGTCAGGAGATTAAACATTTGCCCTTCGTTTTGCTCTACTCTTTCTCCCCAACAGTTCTGCAAAGTATATAATCTCTCCAAACAATGATTTCTTTGTTCACCCAATCAGACCTAAGGGTGGCCTTGTATGTAGTTAAAGAAGATAATTACTTCTGTCCTGTGGTTTACAAAACCCTCAGCAGAGGACCTTGCAATACCTTGTCTCACTCTCGCATTCCCCACCCAGTTTCTAGTGATTAACCTTTTATAAACGTGGCAGGCCTAGAAAAACCTCAAATTACCTAATAAAAAGATGTAAATGGTTTTGGGGAGGTACACACATCTTTCCTGGATGAAATTCAAACTTTTGCTTACCCACCCCCTTAGTTTTTACAATTCCTTGTTAATCAACATCAACCTCTCTTCTCTCTTCTGATCTCTGCTATTTAGGCTTGGTGTTTTAGAAGGAGACCCATGACGCTATTCTAGCCTGTGCTCCTGCCTTGGCCAAATGAGCCCTCTAAAGGCTCTGAGCTCTGAAGTCTCAGTTTTAATGCGAATCCACCTGACCAGGATCCCATCCTGTGACCCTGTCCAAATTCTAATTCAATTATTATTGAAACTCTTTTTTTTCCCTCTGGGCAGGATGCAAAAGTGATTTCCTGGGTTTTGACCAGGTGGATTCGAAGAATGAAGCCACGGACAAAAGGTGGAAATTTATTGGGAAACAAGCACAGATTCTTATGTGGGGAGGGGGAGAGAGACCCACTAAATCCCTCTTTTCTAAGGTTTATAAAGGCTGCAGTTCTTTGTGTCCTGATATCCCCTCTGATTGGTCACTATAGCAGCTTTCAAGGTCAAACCCCACATGGGGTTCCCCTCTTCTTCTCCCTTTTGTTTTTCTATTCCCTGTGGCCTTCCTCTTTGTTCTGCGAATGGGTGGATTCCTCTCCTTTATTCTGGAAATGAGTGTCTTTTTCTCCTTTATTCTGTAAATGCAGATCCTTTGGCAGCTCCCAGCCCCCTTATTCTGTGAATGTATGTCTTCTGGCAGTTCCCAGCTGTGCAGCCCTGTGGTTCTCCCCCATGGACCTCCTAGTTCCTAATGAAGCATAGTAACATTCATCTCGGGTAAAAACTGCTGTTTGAATTTTAACCCTGCTGTTCTGGTTTCTGTACACCTGCTTGCTTAAACAATAGGGTAGTTACCTCAGTTTCCAGATTGAGACCTGGCAACTCACATAAATCACCCCATTATGTTGCCAGCCCACATCACAAAGGGTTGACATATTCAATAACTATTGGGCATATATCATGTGCCAAACTCTGAATATTTGCCTCAGGAAATGGAAATGCCATCCATCCACTAAATAGGTTCAGCCCAAAGTCTGGGAGTCATGCTGGATTCCTCTTTCCCTCCCAGCACACATCCAGCCCATCAGTCAAGCTTAAGTCCACCGCTACTGTATATCTCCATTCCTTCCACTTCTCTCTATCCAAACTACACGCACCCTGATCTAAATCACTGTCATTTCATACCTATCAGGACAAACCTCCCTGCTGGTTCTACTCTTGCTCTCCTCTCATCTATTTTTCACATAGGAGGTTTTAGCATCATCTACAATGTCCGATGATCTGACCCTGCCAGCCACTCCCATTTCATCTCACCCTGTTATTCACAAACCCATAGACACAATGGACTTTCTTGTGTCCCTTTATGTCAAAAATTTACCTCCATAGGTAAATTTGTGCTTCCTCTTCCTGTAGTGCTCAGCCGCCAGGCCCTCACATGGCTGCCTCTATCATATAATTCCCACCTCAACTCAGTGTTACTTTCTTAGAGAGGCCTTTCCTGACCAGCCAGTTTAACTTCACCTGTCAACTTTTAGTCAGTCTTTATCATATTTCCTGGTTCAATTTTCTTCAAAGTGTTGGCTATCATCTGAAATATCATGTTACATGTTATTTTACTTGTTTATTGTCTGTCTCCCATACACTCCTTTATAATGTAAACTCTTTTTTAAAGCAAATTTAAATCACAATGAATATTGTTTTATAAAAAAATCTTTATTGTTGAAAGTATTACATATGTCCCCTCCCCCCCGCCCCATTGATCTCTTCTAGCCTGTCCCCCACCCCAGGCCTTCACCATCCTATTGTCTGTGACCATGGGTTACGCATATATGCATACAAGGTCATTGGTTGATCTCTTCCCTCCTACCCATCCTCCCCTGCCTTCCCTCTGAGGTTTGACAGTCTGTTCGTGCTTCTATGTCTCTTGACCTATTTTTGTTCATAAGTTTATTTTGTTCATTAGATTCCACATATGAGTGAGATCATGTGATACTTATCTTTCTCTGGCTGGCTTATTTTGAATAATGTAAACTCTTCACACAATTGTGTCCCTTAAAATGGTGCTTGGCACATAGTTGGTACTAAATTGTTACTTGTTAAATAGACAATGAGGAACAAAAAGTCCCTGACTTCACAGAACTTTCAGTTCAGACAAAAAAAGTAAATAATGAATATTATAAAAAGTAAATAATATTATTCACTTTTGGAGTTGGTGCCACAAAAGAATAGATTGCTTTATATCAGTGGTTCTCAACCTTCTGGCCCTTTAAATATAGTTCCTCATGTTGTGACCCAACCATAAAATTATTTTCGTTGCTACTTCATAACTGTAATGTTGCTACTGTTACGAATCGTAATGTAAATATCTGATATGCAGGATGGTCTTAGGCGACCCCTGTGAAAGGGTCATTTGACTGCCAAAGGGGTCACGACTCACAGGTTGAAAACCGCTGCTCTATATGGTCAGGGAAGGTGGCTCCATGAAGATGGCATGAAGGAAGTGAGCTGGAAGGGGTTAGCCATGTGGCTATCTGAGGGCCTTAGATATATTAAGGCCTTAAAAGCTTTCTTAAGGCATGTCTGGCCTGTTTGAGGCTGGAGTGTAATGGGCCGGAAAGGAGAGTAATAGATGAGGTCAGAGACATAATGGGTTACAGTACCAGGGCTGTATCATTGAGTATAACTCCTAATAATTACATAGTAAGACTCACGTTCCTCTGAAGGAGGCAGTACACCTGGCAAGTATTTCAGGCTTCATAGAAGGTTTTCTTGTGTGTGGTCTAATTGGTTCCATTGATGTTGATATGATATCAGACTGTTCTCATATATCCAATCACATAAGAACCCCAGAAAAGGATGCCTAATTTTGTGAACAATCAGATATTAATCATACTGGACCTCCAAGAATTGATTTTTTTAAAACTCTAAACACTCACTTACTTAGACTTTGGCATTTTGATCCAAAGTAAAAATGGGGGTTCAGTTTTATTCCAGTGCTTGAATAAAAGCAAAGTAATCTGATTGCTTTTAGGCAGAGTGTGTGTATACAAGAAAAATAATTTTGTTTAATTTTCAGAAGCACTTTTAAGTTTGGGGGGAATTATTCCACTTCAGAAGGTAAACTTCTATTGAAAAGGTAAACTTTTTGATATGTAAAATTGCACATAGCTTAATAGCATGGTTGGTACACAGGAATTAGGTAAATTTATAATTTATTATTGAGTACAAAT
This sequence comes from Myotis yumanensis, assembly GCF_028538775.1. Taxonomy (NCBI): domain Eukaryota; kingdom Metazoa; phylum Chordata; class Mammalia; order Chiroptera; family Vespertilionidae; genus Myotis; species Myotis yumanensis. The sequence continues at coordinate 7,379,808 of NW_027223760.1, forward strand.
ATAGGGAAAACCCTGGAACATAACTTCAAGGTGTTCATAGTATAATTGATAGATAAGACAAACACATGAAAAAAAGAAATTCTGTAGAAACCGTATGTCAGTGCAAAAATGAATATTACCATAATGTTCTCTGCTTGTCTTTCTTCTACATGATTTTCCAGCCTCTGAAACATATCTTAGAGCCCACCTATGGTCTGGAAAGAATCATATTTCTGACCTATGGGAATTTAATGAGTAGTTGGCTGGTTGAAGTAGGATTCAGGTTTAGTCCATTTCTATAGTTGGTCTAGTTTTGGACTCCTACACTCACTATTCTGCATCTATCGTTGCTGTAGAACCAACCAATCTCTCCTATCCTGTTTATTAGTGTGCTCTGTCAGCCTCATACCCCATATCCGGGGATGAAACTACTTCCCAAATCAAAGGTAGACATTTGCTACCTTTGATTACCTGTCTTAAGCTACCTACTTGTCTGCCCACATACTGTCTGCTTCCAGAATACGCTGTAATGGCAGTCCAGTTCTGAGACTCAGGGGTGATATTATTATAACAGTAAAATATAATTAGCAGACACTTCTTCTAATTCACAAGAGATAGAACATGGGAAAGAGGGACATTCACTTGACTCACTTTAGAGTTTTGTGTATTTTACTATATGGGTATGGTATTTTTTTGAGAATGTTTATGAGTTTATTTGAGACCAAACTGACAATTGCCAGGAAGCAAGATCTCAAATGTTCCTCTGCATATGGTATTTTAAAAATAATTAGGCTTCATAGCTCAGGGGTTAGAGCACTGGTCTCGTAAAAATAATTTAAAATAAAAGAAAACTTAAACAGCAACAACTTAGAAAACTAAAAACATGTTATTTTTTTTTAGTATAGAAAAATATCTGAATCTTGAAATTTCTTACCCTTGAGAGCCCCAGGAGAGCAATTCACACATAGGAAGCAAGATAAGCTAACCTTTGATTAAAAACTGAGGCTTTCTCATTAAACTTCAATATCCAGTGAGCTAGACCCTAGGAAGCTGGACTCAAGATTACCTACAACTCCAAAGTGGTTGTGAGCCTATGCAACAGGATGAAACACAAGAGTGTAAGGAGACCAAGAATTTGTCATAATGCCCAGGTGTGGTTGGGGGAAGATAGGACTTCCAGGCCTATCTTCCTAGTTGCATGGAAACACAGAGGCAGGTTAGGGGCCTGCCTTATCTTTTCAGTGTGTTGGAAGGAAAAAACAATCCCCGAAGGACTATCTTGACATTTGTGTAATCTTTCAGTCCCTTTTCTACCCGATTGTACTATAGTCTAATTGAGATAGAATGCAATGCCTACATACTAACCCATTTTTAGGAAAGGGGGTAAAGAAGGAAAGGGACCTTTAACTTCCTTCCTATGGAGGCAAAATGATTAGACAGATGAGTTCATGATGAAGAAGGAACAGATGTTGGTGAAGATAGGGTAATATGAGGTGAAGGTGATTAGATAATGTCAGGTAGATCATGGAGAGTCTGGAATTCATGATGAAGGGATTGGACAATTTTCTTTTAGTTTATTTATTTATTCAGTAAAAATTTCCTAGGTCCCCATGCTGCCAGGCCCGGGTTGAGGTTGGGGTGATAATGATGGACAATATACTCCTTTGAACTCAAGTAGGCTATATTCTCTAGGGGGAAATAGAGAAGTAAAGAGGCAATTAAAATAACATAATAAATTCTCCCATTCTGTAGGCTTTCATTTCATTTTGTTGATTACATCTTTCACTGTGCAGAAGCTTTTAAGTTTGATGTAGTTCCGTTTGTTGATTTTTGCTTTTGTTGTTTGTGCTTTTGGCACCATGTTTAAAAAAACCATTGGCAACCATGATATTGACGAGTTCTTTTCCTATGTTTTTGTCTAGGAGTTTTATAGTATTAAGTCTTAGGTTTGAATATTTGATCCATTTTGAGTTAATTTTTGAGAGTGGTGTGAGATAGGGGTCCAATTTCATCATTCTGCATGTGTTTCTCCAGTTTTCCCAATACCTTCTGTTAAAGAGTCTATCCTTCCCCCTTAGGTATTCTTGGTTCCCTCATCAAATATTATTAGTGCTATACCTGGGTTACATGAAGACACAAAACTTCCTATGGGAGGGGGCATTCGGAAGTTAGTACTAAGGAACTAAACCAGCAGAGAGTGGCAAAAGGCACTTAGACAAAAGGATCATCATGCAGATGGATCAGAAGTTGAACATGTCATATTAGACCTGTATTACCTTCAATTTGTGTAGAGTGTGACAAAGGAAACAGTAAGTAATAAGACTGGAAACATCTTCAAGGGCTAGATTGTTAAAGGCTTTGTAAAACACATGTTTCTTAACATATGTCTTTTAGTTCAAAATTTGTCCCAAGAGCAATGGGGAGTCATTGAATGGCTCTAGGTAGGAAAGTGACATGATCATATTTGCACTTTAAATAAAATCATCCTGTCTAGTGTGGAAAGAGGCAAGAATGGAGGCAAGAATGGAGGCAAGGAGACCAGTTAGGAGGATATTGCAATAATCCAGGAAGGAGCTGATGATCACTTGTAGTTAAATTATGATACCGAAGGACGAATTTGAATACTTTTGTTTCATCTCCAGATCTCCTCTTTACATTTCTCACCACTACACTGGTCCTTGGGTTGATGCCCTATGTAGACTGTATCAACGTTGCCCTCCAGCTTCCATTAAGATGGCCAGTGGGAGATAGCTATAGGTGAACTGAGGGAAGGAGAAGAGTGAGGTTGAGATACTGATTCCCCATAAACCCCCAGATCCTGTCCACTTTGACCACTGCAGTTTGACTGCCTCCCTCTGGCAGAGGCTACAGCTTGTGTTTGGTAGTCTATACATATAGTTCTCTTCTCTGGGTCTTGTAACCACTGGCTTACTCTTGCCCCTTTGGGCTGAGTTGTGGTGACTCCCATGGCACTCTACGATTTCCCTCAGCCCTGCTCATACCTTTGTAAATACAGTCATGCACCACAAAACCACAGTTTAGTCAATTATTTACTGCATATGCGATGGCGGTATACTATAGAGCCTAAGTGTTTGGTAGGTTATATCATCTAGGCTTGTTTAAGTACACTTTATGATATTCACACAACAATAAAATCACCTAGTGACATATTTCTCAGACCATATCCCTGTGGTTAAGTGGCACACGACTGTATTCTCATCTATTTTCTGTTGGGGCTTTGATATGCAGAAGAGAACAGTGAGAGTAGGTTGGTGTGGGAAATTGTAAAATGGTATAATTGAAAGGATTCTGTGTGAGATAGAGTGCAGAAGGGGAGCAGTTGCTGATGATAATTTCTATAGATAATACATTGAGAGATCTTTTAAAAATATATTTATTTATTTCAGAGAGGGAGGGAAAAGGATAGAGATATAGAAACATCAAAGATGAGAGAGAATCATTGATTGGCTGCCTCCTGCACACCCCATACTGGGGATCAAGTCACAACCCAGGCATGTGCCCTGACCGGGAATTAAACCATGACCTCCTGGTTCAAAAGTTGATGCTCAACCACTGAACCATGCCAGCCAGGCTTGAGAGATCTTTTGAAGACAGATAAGACAAGATGACTTGGTGAATAAATATGTGGTACAATAAAGAGGAGGAATCAGAAATGATCCTGCCATTGAATATATATAAAAGATGTAAGTTACTATTAATAATTTCTTCTCATATTTTTTGCCAGTGGACTGGCTACCTACAGTTTTTGAGAGATTCAGAAATTATTAACTCTGGGAAACTGATTTTATTACTGTGAAGTTATTTGATAATATTAACTAATTTGCATATATTGGTTTCAAAAGCATAGACGTCTACTTCTGCCTATTCTTTTCTCCTTCTTCCCAATAATCTGTATACTGTACAGAAACACAGGAACGCCTTCAATCTTTTCCACAAGCTTCCCAAGGGGAATAGCTGCACAGAGACTAGGTCAGGCAAAGCACCCTCTTATTACTGGCTGACATTTTGGTTTGAATTGGGCTGGAGGCAAAGTAGGTCAAGTAGGTTTTTGCCTTTTAAATTTATACTGAAATCTTGGGTGGTATGTCTCTGATTGAGCAACAACAACAAAGAGCCAGTGCAAGGGGAAGAAGCAAAGACAACAGCTCAAGAAAGTAATGGGGCCTGAGGGCAAACTTAGTTACTCTTACTTTAGCAGCATTGGCAGACACCCAAATAGACAAAATGGGATTCTCAAGAAATGGAATCCCAGATGAGAGACAGACCATGCCCCTTGCACTATGGCCCACCGTGGTGCTCTTGTTCTTGACCAATCTATATTAAAATCACTTCTTCTGGAAAGGAAGTTTCATCAATAGTGCAGGATGTCTATCTTTATAAATGAGATTTGTAACCATTAACCTCAGCAACAAAATCTTTAAACATACACACCTGTAGCTATGTATATAGGGTGGGGCAAACGTGGGTTTACAATTGTTCATATGGCACATAAAACAATAATTAATAAATAATGATATAAAAGCAAATCTGTTTTTGCATACTCACAGCTATAAACCTACTTTCATCCCACCCTGTATGTATAATTAGTTCAAATTAATAACACAACCTTAAAATGATCAAAGAAATGTGGACAAATAACTTATATTATTATTATTATTATTATTATTATTATTATTTGGTAGTACTTTTATTTTTTTCCATCTCCATTTATGCCCCCATACCCTCTTCCAACTCCACCCATGCCCACACCATTATCCATGTCCATGAGTTCTTTCTCTGTTGTTTTTTGCTCAGCCCCCCAACTACCCCCACATCCCCCTCCCCTACTGGTAACAGAGCTGTCTGTCTGCTCTCTATCTATGAGTCTGGCTCTATTTTGCTTGACAGTTAAGTTTGTTCATTAAGTTCCACATATGAGTGAAATCCTATGGTATTTGTCTTTCTCTGATCGACTTATTTCACCGAACATAATGTTCTCCAGGTCCATCTATGCTACTGCAAAGGGTACAATTTTCTGCCTTTTTACAGCCGGGGAGTATTTCATTGTGTAAATGTACCATAGCTGTTTTATCACTCATCTACAGATGGACACTTGAGCTACTTCCAAATCTTGGCTATTATAAATAACGCTGCAATGAACATAAGGGTGCTTATATACTTTTGAATGAGTGTTTTGGGCTTCTTTGGATAAATTCCCAGAAGTGGAATTTCTGGGTAATAAGGCAGTTCCATTTTTTATTTCTTGAGGTCACTCCATACTGCTTTCCACAGTGACTGCCCCGGTTGCATTCCCACCAAAGTGAAAAAGGGTTCCCTTTTCTCCACATCTTCCCCAACATTTATTGTTTGTTTATTTATTGATGATAGTCATTCTGACAGGTGTTTTTCAGTTTTCGTCTTACTATTGATTTCAAGTTTCATAGCATTGTGGTTAGAGTAGATGCTTGATATGATTTCAATCTTCTTAAATTTGTTTAGCCTTGTTTTGTGTCCTAACATGTGGTCTATCCTAGAAAATGTTCCATGTATATTTGAAAGCATGTATATTCTTCTGCTTTGGGGTAAAATGCTATGCAGATATAAATTAAATCCATCTGCTCTATTGTGTCATTAAAGCTGCCATCTCCTTGTTGATTATCTATCTGGAAGATTTATCCATTGATGTCAGTGGTGTGTCAAAATCCCCTACTATAACTCTCAATCACTCCCTTTACATCCATCAATATTTGCTTTATAGCCCGGTCAGTTTGGTTCAATGACCTATGAATCAGGAAGTCACAGTTTTATTCCTGGTCAGGGCACATGCCCAGGTCGCAGGCTCAATCCCTAGTAAGGGTTGTGCAGGAGGCAGCTGATCTCATGATTCTCCCTCATCATTGATATTTCTATTTCTCTCTCCCTTTCCCTTCTGCTCTCAAATCAATATCCTATCTAATAAAAGAGAAACATGGTAATTAGCCGTACATCCGCTACCCTTCCCATTGGCTAATCAGGGCGATATGCAAATTAACTGCCAACCAAGATGGCAGCCTGGCAGCCCGGCAGCCAGGCAGCTGAGAACAGGATGCTTGGTTGCCCCAGTGATGGAGGAAGCCAAGGTTCCCCGCCTGCGGCTGCGGGGCTCTTAACTCCTGAAGCAACAGCTCCAAAAGATACAATGTTTCAATTATAAAAGCTAAAACGGTTAATTTGCATACTCAGGCTCCAAGCGGTGGAGCGAAGCCAAACAGCCCTGAAGCTGCAGAGCAGAGAGGCCTCACTGCCCAGGGATCAGCAGAGCCTGATGGAAGCCCTGTGTGTTTATGCACCCGGAGGGTGCAGAGGTCCTGTCCTAGGCAGAAGCCAATGGCGAAACTTCCGACTCGGAGAAGCGGCCTAGGGGCTGGAAGGCGGCTCCTCTGACCTCAGTGCTGGAGTCCCACCGCTGGACCAGGAGAGGAGCAAAGAAAGGCCGGAGCCTCCCTCAAGGTGACCGGAAACCCCACCCACACCAGGCAGGCTGCTGGGACTGTTCATGGAGGACTCACTTCCAAGCCCAGCCAGTGGCCCTGCCGCAGCCATGGCACTCCTGGGTGCAGGCCCCAGCGGGACGCAGGGTGGCGGCGGGGGAGCCTTGAGTCCTGGGCTCCTTGCCTGCCTTCCAAGGCTTCCTCCTGCTTTAGGGCCTCACCCTCCGCCAGCCTCCTCCTCCCCAGCTCCCAGAGCAGAGGACTCACCGAAGGCGCTCCCTGCTGGACGAGGGGGTGAATGGAGCTGTGGGTACTCCAGGGTGAAGGGTCGCCCTGGGGAGGAGTCCCGACACCTCCAAGACCCGCTCCTGTTCAGCAACATCCCCAAGATCGCGCATCTGCACCGCGGGCTCTGGGGCAGTGTGATGGCGCCGATGGTGGAGAAGGCGCTACGCACGCGGGGGCTGCTGCAGCCCGGGACCTCCTCAAAGGCTTCAAGATGTTCAGCTCCCTCTTCAAGCCCTACATCCGGTACTGCATGGAGGAGGAGGGCTGCATGGAGTACATGCGCAGCCTGCTGCGCGACAACAACCTCTTCCGGGCCTAGGTGACGTGGGCCGAGAAGCACCAGCAGTGTCAGCGGCTGAAGTTGAGCGACATGCTTGCCAAGCCCCACCAGCGGCTCACCAAGTACCCGCTGCTGCTCAAGTCGGTGCTGAGGAAGACGGACGAGCCACGTGCCAAGGGAGGCCGTCATCACCATGATCAGCTCCGTGGAGGCTTCATCCACCACGTGAACGCGTGCATGCGGCAGCGACAGGAGCAGCAGCAGCTGGCTGCTGTGGTGAGCCGCATGGACGCCTACGAGGTGGTGGAGGGTAGCAACAATGAGGTGGACAAGCTCCTGAAGGAATTTCTGCACCTGGTCCTGACCGTGCCCATCCCTGGTGCCTCCCCAGAGGAGACGTGTCAGCTGCTGTTGGAGGGCAGCCTGAGGATGAAGGAAGGAAAGGACAGCAAGATGGATGTGTACTGCTTCCTCTTCATGGACCTACTCTAAGTGACCAAGGCAGTGAAGAAGGCTGAGAGGACCAGGGTCATCAGTCCACCACTGCTGGTGGACAAGATCGTGTGCCGGGAGCTGCAGGACCCTGGATCCTTCCTCCTCATCTACCTGAACAAGTTCCACAGCGCCGTGGGGGCCTACACTTTCCAGGCCAGCGGGCAGGCTCTGTGCCAGGGCTGGGTGGACTCCATTTACAATGCCCAGAACCAGTTGCAGCAGCTGCATGCATAGGAGCATGAGGGCAGCCAGCAGCACCTACAGAGCCTGGAGGAGGAAGAGGAGGAGGAGCAGGAGGATGAGGAGGAAGATGAAGAGGAAGAGGAGGGTGGGGAGAGTAGTACTTCCGCCGCCAGCTTCCCCACCATCCTGCGCAAAAGTAGCAACAGCCTGGACACCCAGCACTGCGCCTCGGACAGCTCCACGGAGACCCTGGCCCTGGTGGTGCTGGAGCCCGGGGAGACGCTCTCCTCTACCGAGTTCGAGGGTGGCCCCTTCAGCTCCCAATCGGACCAGATGTCCCTCAGTACCACCGCCTCATCTGTCACACTGACCAGCGAGCTGCTGGCCCTGGGCCCCGGGGACAGCAGCTCCTGTTCCATGGACTCCGCCTACGGCACCCTCTCCTCCACCTCCTTGCAAGACTTTTCGACCCCAGCCCCTGTGGTGGAGCCAGTGCCCCGGCCCCTAGATTTACCACAGGCCCCTTCACCCCCTCCCTTGCCCCACCTCCGCTGCCGCCCCCCTGTCCAGCTGTTGCCCCCGCCTGCCCCACCTGCTCAAGTCCAAATCTGAGGCCAGCCTCCTGCAGCTGCTGGCAGGGGCCGCCACCCAGGGGGCGCCCCCAGCCCCAGCCGCAGCCTGTTGGAACTCTGCTTGGCTGCCACAGCCACCGGCGCATCAAGACCATCTTGCTGCTTAACTCCCAGGCCCTGAGCACAGTGTGGAGCCGCCAAGCCTGGAGGGCGCGGTCCGGGGCAGGCGCACGTGTGCCTGGTGCAGTGGGACTTGCTGGGGAGCCGCCTGCCTTCCCGGCCAGGCCTCAGGCCCGGCACCCAGTGTGGAAGGGGCACAGTGCGGCCACCAGGCCCTGAAGGCTGCCCTGAAAGTCACACAAAGACAACCTTCTACTGGAGGGCAGGCATGTGGTGCTCTGGGAAGATTCCGGAGGTAGGGAAGGAAGGTCATGGAAGGGAACAATTGCAAGAGGAGATCCCGAAGGTTCTGAAAGCAGAGGACCAGCTCCTTGCAGACCTGAACTCTGTGTGGGCCTCTTTATCGGCCCTGGCGGTGGGAGACACAGGAGGAAGTGATGGACCGGGGCTGTGCCCAAGGAAGACTCAGAGGAAGCAACGTGTGGACAGGGCCAGGCGGAACAGGCAGGCCCATGCGGATCCCGCTGGAGCGCAGCCAGACCCCAAGGCGACCACCAAGCCAGGCCCCAGGGAGAAGCGAGCAGATGCCACTCCACTCTCTGGAGAAGACCATTAAGCAGAAAACTAAAGAAACCGATTTTACATTTCCCAGGTGGAGAACAGTTGGCATGTAAGCCCCTGACCAGTGCCCAGCCTCTCCTCTGTCTGTCTATCTCACTCTTAGGTACCATGTTCTTCGTTCTCTCTTAACTGCAACTCATTTTTAAACTAGATTGCTTTTAAAAGAAGACTAAATAAAGTTTCCCTTAAGTTATTTAGGCCGTGCTGGGGCTGCTGGGGCTGCTGGGGGCCTGATAGAAGACACAAACACGCAGTGGGGGGCCTGTACCCAGCAGCCCCAAGGCCCACCACCTTGGTGCTGGGGCTGCTGGGGGTATCAGAGACACAAACCCGCAGGCCCGGCACCCAGCAGACCCAAGGCCTTCGCGGCAGCGCTAAGGAGCAGCAAGCCGAGCGGTAGGAAGCAGCAAGCAGGTGGGCAGTAAGGAGGGAGGGGTCCCGGACTGCGAGAGGGCACATGCTGGGCTAAGGGGACCCCCCCCCATCCCCAGTGCACGAATTTCGTGCACCGGGCCTTTAAAATATATATATATATATAAATAATATGTATTATATATATTATATATATAAATTACAAAAAGATTTTCTTTACATATTTAGGTGCCCCTATACTGAATACATACATCATAAATGTTCACAGAGTTATATATTCTTGTTCATTTGATCTCTTTATAATTATGTAGTGTCCTTCTTTATCTCTTACTATAGCCTTGGTTTTAAAGTCTGTTTTGTCAGATGTAAGTATTGCTACCCCAGGTTTTTTTCCCTTCCTATTTGCATGAAATGTCTTTTTCAATCCCTTTACATTTAGTCTGTGTGTAACTTTCATTCTGAGGTGGGTCTCTTAAAGACAGCATATACATGGGTCTTTTTTTTTTTTTTTTTTTTAATCCATGTAGCTACCTAATGTCCTTTGATTGGACATTAAAGTGATTATTGACATCACATTTACATTAAAGTGATTATTGACAGATACAAATTTTCTTTTTTTTAAACAATGTCCCCCTGTTTTTCTTCTCCTCCTCCTCCTTTATTCTCCTTTTTTCTTCTTCTCCTCCTCCTCCTCCTTCTCCTTCCCCTCCTTCTTTATCTACTTCTTAGAGCAAGCCTTTTAACATTTTTTATAATACTGGTTTGGTGGTAACAAACTCCTTTAGCTTTTTCTTGTCTGGGAAGCTCTTTATTTCTCCTTCAATTTTAAATGATAGCCTTGCTGGGTAAAATAGCCTTGGTTGTTTGACCTTGTTTTTCATCACTTTGAATATATCACACCAGTCCCTTCTGGTCTGAAACGTTTCTGTTGAGAAATCAGCTGACAGTCTTACGGGAGGTACCTTGTAGGTAACTGACTGCCTTTCTCTTGTAGCTTTTAAGATTCTCTCTCTGTTTTAACTTTTGCCAATTTAATTATGATCTGCCTTGGTACTGGCCTCTTTGAGTTCTTCTTGTTTGTGACTCTCTGCACCTGCTGGACTTGTATATTGTTTTTCTTCACCAGGTTAGGGAAGTTTTCAGTCACATTTTCTTTAAATAGGTTCTTAATCCCTTGCTCTCTGTTTTCCTCTTCTGGTACCCCTATGATGTGAATTTTGTTACCCTTTATGTTGTCCCAAAAGTCCCTTAAACCAGCAGTCACCAACCTTTTGGACCTCACGGACCACCTGTGGTCTGCAGACCACCAGTTGGCAACCACTGCTCCAAAGGTTTCCTTAAACCAGCGGTCGCCAACCTTTTGGACCTCAAGGACCACGAGTGGTCCTCAGACCACTGGTTGACAACCGCTGCCTTACACTATCTTCATTTTTAAAGTCTCTTTGCTGCTCTGATTGTTTTTATCCCCTTCCTTGCTTTCCATATTGTTGATTCAATCCTCTGCTTCATCAAGCCTATTGTTTATTCCTTCCAATGTATTCTATAATTCAGATATGACATTCTTCATTTCTGATTGGTTCTTTTTTATAGTTTCTATGTCCTTTTTCATTCTGTAGAGCATCTTTATAATCATTACTCTGAACTCTATATCTGATAAATTGCTTACCTCTGTTTCATATAGCTCTTCTTTTGGAGAATTATCTTGTTCTTTCATTTGGAACCTGTTTTTTGTCTCCATATTTTGGCTGCCTGTTTGTTTCTATGTATTAGGTAGATCTACTATGACTCCCAATCTTGGTAGGGTGGCCTTATAGAGTAGGTCACCTGTGGCACTGTCTTCCTGATTACCTGAACTGGGTGCTCTAAGAATGTCCCTTGTGTGCAGGTCCTCCTGTTGTAATTGAAACTTGATTGCTATTGGCCTGTTCATGGGTAAGATTGACCCTTAGGCAAGCTGACAGTGAGGCTCACCCCCAACACAGTGTGCTAGCTGCTGTGCAGGTGCTGATCACATGAATCAGAATTTGTTTTAGCAGGGTTTGGTGCCTGCCAAGATCTTCCTGTGGATATACTGCTTGTGAAGCTTATTTGAACCTGCACTGTTGTTGTCTGAATCTAGTCCATTGAGCGTATTGATTCTGGGCCTCTTCAGAGGGGCTCTGATACAGGTCAATGTTAAATGTCTATGAATGGCCCTGGGCAACCTGTTTGGAGCTATCAGTGATTCACATGTTGTGGCTCCCTCTGCTGGGCCTGGGTGTATGGACCAAGCTGCACACCAGGGCCAGTTTTTACTAGCAGCTGGCCCAGGGGCAGATCAACAAAACTCTCAAAGCATCCACAGACCTGCGTCTTCCTGCAGGCTTTCTGTTAGACCCAGTCACTTATAGAGCCACTGGCAGTACTCCTCAGAAGGGCAAAAACTCCACAGTTTTTGGGGAGAGAGGGATTCCAAGGGATGGGGCTCCCCCCAGGCTGATATTTCATGGAGGGTTATGCTATGGCTGAGAAGATGGCTTCTGCAGTATAGAGGAAAGACTCAGCACAGGGATCCTGGTAGCTGACTTCTTAGCTCTCTCCCCCAAGAGCCACCACCCCCAGGCTCTCCTTGTGCATCTCTAGTTCTTTCTGCCCATCCTCCGCTGGAGCCCACAGTGAGTGCCTGGGAACAAATTTTTGTACATTGGACCTTTATTAGCGTTCTTGTGTTTTTAGCTGTCTCTCCCTGGTGGCAGAAACCCTCCTGCTTTTAAGAGTCCAATGTAATGTGGGTGTCTTTCCCGATTCTGGTGCTCTGGGCTGGGAAGCCTGGCTTTAGACCCCACACTCCTTAGAGGTAACTCCCCCATAGTTGATATATCTCTCCAGAACTTCAGCTGCTGCCCATGAGTACCCAGCCAGTCCTCATACACCTCTGCATCTCCTACCATTCTTGATGTGACCTCCTCTATTAGTCCTTGGTTATAAGGCTTCTCTCTAACTAATCTTTAGTTGGTTATTCAGGATCAGTATAGAACTTTTAAAATCCTGTTTTTATAGGTGAGGAGATAAAAAATGTAGAGAGATGAAGTTACTCACATATCTTATAGGCAGAGCTTCCAAATAACTTATTTTAACTGACCAATCAAAACTGTTAAAATAGATGTGCACACAGGCATCATTTATGTCATGGTTACTTTTTCATGTTCTATAGCCCAGTTACTTTGTTAAACAAATGCAAGATGCTTTTTATCAGAAGATATTAAATTACCTTTACTACGCTTCTTCTTTTATATTAATACAGTTACTGTTATTAAATATTTTTCTTGGAAAAAGAAAGATTTATTTCCCCATATATCCACATAATGTCTTTTTAAAAATATATATATATTTTATTGATTTCTTACAGAGAGGAAGGGAGAGGGATAGAGAGTTAGAAACATCATTGATCAGCTGCCTTCTGCATACTCCCTACTGGGTATGTGCCTGCAACCAAGGTACATGCCCTTGGCTGGAATCGAACCAGGGACCCTTGAGTCCGCAGGCCGATGCTCTATTCATTGAGCCAAACCGGTTAGGGTTCCACATAATGTCTTTACTTAGCAGTAAGCTTTGGTGTACTGACTTGATCCATTGAAATATAGATAAATTTGAATGGAAGGGGGAAGTCCTCTTCTATTTCACCATTGCAATTAGATGTGTAATTTGGAATATTAAGATTCCACACTTAAGATTCCACATGCTTTTGCATGACTATCACTTGGGAAGTTGCATTGTGAGTACTGTTCTTCATTTTAGTGATCTGTGCCACATCATTCTACCTCAGTTGTTAGGTCTTTAGATACATTGTCTTGTTTAATCCTTAAAACAGTTTCATAAAGTAAACATTATTCCATGTTATGAATGTGAAAACAGTGACTCACAGAGGTTAGGCAACCTAGTTGAGGTTAACTATCCATCTGGTGATAGAGGTAGTATCCAAATTAATCTCTGAATGACTATATCACATTTGTATGGAGCTCTGAGAGTATTTTTTAGATGTTGATACTTAGTTTTTCTTAGACTAAGTTTATATATGACTATGAATGGACTCTTTTAGGGAATTTGATGTTGAATTTTGGAATTCATTAAAAAATTAATTATTTTAGTATTTTTATATTCTTGTTTGAATGTTAAAAGGGTTCATAAACTATTTGACATAATTTCCCAGGTTGATTTTTGACAAAGAGATTCAATCTATCTTCATATTGATTATCTCATCATTTTTGACAGCTTCCAATGGTCACATCAGATTGTGGATAATATTAACTAAGATGGAGAAGAAAACTAAAGACAGGAGAGAAAGAAACATTGACTTTATATGAAGAAAAATGTATACTTATATATTATATACGTATTTTTTTAAAAAGATAAACATTACATTCTACATTTGTCACCAGAGGGAGCCATATGAATAGCACCACATATTGATAAAGAAAAAGAAAAAAATCAAGTATTTTTTTCCAGTTTCAATGACATTTCAACAATTTTTCAGAATTTGGTAGAACTACTATAATTATGGGAAAGGACTTAAATATCTCACCATAGGGTTGAAAACAGGAGAAACATCCTGCTTAAAATAATCATGTATGGTGAAAGATAAATGTCAAGACAAAGTAAAAGACATTCCAGATTTTAGCAACACAAGCCTAATGTTATACTGAAACTAAAAAATCAAGTCATGAACTCTTTTGTTTCCCAAATCACTCAAAATGCTGTTTGTAAAATTTTTCTAGAATCAACAATTTCATTGATGTTTTAATAAGTACATTTCATTTTACCATTTTATTGCCTGTACCAGGATGACTGCTTGTTACTGTCAATATACAAAAGTGCATTGAAAAAAAGTTATTAGATAGAAAGGTTCATCATCTAAAGACCATTTTATGTACTATGATCTCTGAAACCTAGGCCAATATTTTCTCAGTTGACAAACTAGGGGGAAAGATGTATTATTTAATAACTGATGGATTTGTCACCCAATTTATTTTACATCTAATTTCAGAGTTGGTCATTCAACAGCATTTACTGAAAACTATAATATACACAGCACTAAATTGCCTATTAAAGTTAAGATCCAATGACAATAAATCTTAGAAAGATAAGTCCTGAAGTGATGTTTAATGCTCTTATGTACATCACTAGTTCTCGAAATGTGGTCCCTAGACAATTGCCTTGGACTTTGTTCAAAATACAAATTCTTCTCAGTTCAGATCTATTGATTCAGAAAATCTAGATAGAGGTGGGGGCCCAGCAATGTGTGTTTTGACTAGCCCTGCAGGTAGTTCTGGTGCATGCTTAAAGTTTGAGAACCACTGACAGAGGTCTATTATATAGTCTCCTTAAACTAAGTCCAGCAACATATGCAAATTAGAGCATGTGCTTTCGGTGTTTTATTGTAATAGTTATTTTCTTATGGGTAAATTAAAAAATATAAATAAAATGAATGAGCATAGAAAAATGCAACCTTTTGTAGCAGCAAATAGTCATAGATTAAAGTAATTGAATTTTAATAATTATAAGCATATGTGTTAGAGAAGCAGGATTAAAAATATGCACTTTTTTGTCAAATGTCAGGGAAATTTATTTTTTTCCTCTTCCAAGCATAGCTTTTGTCTAAAGGTAACGATTTATTGATTTTTTAATCTATAATTTTGAGATTATATGACCATTTAGGAACTTGGAAAGAAGATGCTTTAAAGATTTTTTTTTGAACAGATAATGTTGCAAAGTGGGGATGAGGCTAATGAATATAAATGATATTCATTATCATTTATGATTTAGGAAACCCCTGCCATCAAAAGCTGGGGTTGCTGCGCCACTGCACCCAATATTTACGTGAACTGAATTAGGATGCCTGTAATGATGAATCATTAAATTTTCTGGCTTTCTCCTGTGGCTTTAGGTTTTTATTTTCAAGACCAACAAGTTAGACTAAGCCTTCCATCTAAAATCACAGATTAGAGTTACTTAAAATGCCCTTAGAGTCTTTTTTAAATCTTTAAAACTTTTAAACAATTTTATTGTTGAGAATATTACAGATGTCCCCCATTTTCATCCCTTTGCCAGACTTCAATGCACTGCTGCTTGTGTCCATAGGCTATGCATATATCCATATAAGTTTTGTGGGTAAACTCTTCCCCCCATCTCATACCTTATTCCCCCTGAGAAAACCTATTTTGTTTTTTAGATTCCACATATAAGTGAGATCATGCAATATTTGGCTTTCTCTGACAGGCTTATTTCACTCAGCATAATAATCTCCAGGTCCATCCAAGCTGTTGCAAAGGGTGAGAGATCCTTCTTTTTTTTTTTTAAATATATTTTTTTTATTGCTTAAATTATTACAAAGAGTATTACATATTTCTCCTTTTTTTTCCCCGCCCTTGACAATCCCCTGACCTCCCCTACCCCCCAGTGTCTTATGTCCATTGGTTATGCTTATATGCATGTATACAAGTCCTTTGGTTGGAGATCCTTCTTTTTTTACAGCTGCATACATCTGTAGAATTTCAATAATAATCTCTGATTAATTTTTCAGGATGAATTCACCTTAAGTGAAATGAGTGTTCATTCATTGTTTAATTTATTCAACCAATATAGATTTGTTAAGCTCTAGTATTTGTCAGGTACAATTCTAGATGTTGGTGTATAGCAATGAACAAAATAAGTAAGTCTTTATCAAAAGGGGAGTTTTGTTCCAGTGAGCAAGATGGACCATAAACAAAGGAGTAAATATGTAATATGGCAGGTGGTAAAAAGTGTTCTAAAGAAAAGTAAACCAGGGCAAAGAGAAATGGAGAGCAGAAGGGATGCTGTCAGTGCTAGTTTACGTGGGATGATCAAAGAAGGTTTCTGATAAGGAAACAATATAAGCAGAGAACTGAAGGAAATGAGGTAGGCCTAAGTAGAAATCTGGGCACAGTGGTTATTGGGCAAAGAGAACTTCAAGAGCAAAGGCTTGAGTATGTGGTAGTATTTTCATTTCTACAGAAAAAGAGGTTGGGATAGAAAAAAAGGATAGCAACCTGGCAGAATCACACAGCTGGTAGTGGGTGCTGCTGGGATTTGAACATGAATTTGCAGAAAGATGAAGACAATATAGAGAAGATTTAGCTATGTCTCAGAAAGAGCATTTTAGGCAAAACCACGGCCCTTAGGAGAGCATATCCTTGGTGTGTCACAGGAACAGGAAAGAAATGAATGAGGCTGGAACAAAGGGATCTAGGGAGAGAGTGATAAGATATAAAACTCTGGAGGTGACATGGAGTGGAGGCATAGATGTGTAGAGCCTTGTGTGCTGTTGTAAGGGCATTGGATTCTATTTTAAACTAGAGGCCTGGTGCACAAATTCGTGCACAGGTGGGGTCCCTCGGCCTGGCCAGTGATCAAGGCCTATAGGGGGGCTGGCCGGCCAGGAGGAGGGACCCTGGGAAGTTGGCTGGCTGTCCCCCCAATCAGGGTCTATGGGGGGGGGGGGTGCTGGCTAGCAGGGAGGAGGGACTGCAGGAGGTTGGTAAGCAGGGGAAAGGGCCACAGGAGATTGGCTGTGGGAGCACACTGACCACCAGGGGGCAGCTCCTACATTGAGCGTCTGTCCCCTGGAGGTCAGTGCACATCATAGTGACTGGTTGACCGGTTGTTTGGTTGTAACAGTCGCTTAGGCTTTTATATATATAGATAAGCGTTTTGAGGAGAAAAGTGACATGTTATTATTTATGTTTTCCAAAGATACTCTAGCTGCTGTGTGAAGAATATCCTGTAGGGGTGGTAAGGGTGCCAATAGGGAAATCATTTAGTAAACTATTGCAATAATTTGGATCAGAGAGCGATTATTTGGCTTGTTCTAAGTGGAGGAAGGGATGAGGAGTAATTGCATTCTGTCTGTATTTTGAAGGAAGAGCCATCAAGATCTGCTGATATTATAATGAAGTTTTAGCAGAAAAATCATAATAATTATATAATCAAAGCAAGCATGTTTGAATTGATTCACTGAGAATAATGCCCACATTCAAAATCTGCATTTAAAAAAAAATCCTCAACCAAGAATATTTTTTCCATTGGTTTTCCGGCAGAGTGGAAGGGAGGGAGGAGGAGGGGAGAGAAAGAGAGAGAGAAACATCGAGGATCTCACAAATATTGGTTGCCTCTCACATACGCTCCAACCAGGGTGGGGATTGAACCCACAATTGAGGTATGTGCCCTTGACCAGCAATCAAACCCACAACCCCTCGGTCTGTGGGCTGACTCTCTAACCTCTGAGTGAAATCAGCCAGGAGAAAAATCTGCATTTTTAAAAAACTTGAATGCTTCCAGCATCTTCCTGCTGGTAACATTTTCTGTTTGACCTAAATAATGCTGCCTAGAAATTATTCACTCAGCCTTCATTTATGCCAAGAATGCATAACCAACATCTTAGACTCATGCACAATATATTTGTGGAATATTGCATATCAGTTTTTGTTGCAGCAAGCTCTACTGTGTTCGGTTATTTTTAGATAATGAAGTCATCTGAAGCCCTATTATCCACAAGAGAGAATCTGGTCTTTTGACGACATTTTAATTAATGCAAGCATTTATACTAACACACATTAAAGACATACTGTTTTATTATGAAGGCTAATTTAAGAAAGATGAAAATGGCAATTGGAAAAATATGCAAATGAGTGCTCCTACTTAATGCATTTGGAAGAAAATTATCTTGAATTATTAAATTTTATGTATTATCTCACATCACCATACATTTCTTATTTTCTGTTTCCCTTAAGTTAAAGTAATTGATGATGTTAGGTGGAGTAAAGAATAATCTCTTCTTCAGGGTAGGTGAAGTATTTATTCCAGTTATAGTGATATATACTTTAGCATTATAAATTTGAAGACTTGAATTATATGCATATATTTTAAATCCTGTACCTTAGGGATTTAAAAATGCAAAGTTGATTATGTCTTCAGTTAGCCTCAATGGACAGGTAATCAGTTCTCTTGAGATAGGTTTGGATTGAGATTTGGGATTCATAAGTCTCTAGCTGCTTGTCACCATGTGTAAAATGGGACCTCCCAGGAATGTGTGTAGGAGAAAATAGTGCCTGGTACTGAACCTCGGTGACACTACTGTATGCAGGGCAGGTGGAAGAAGAGGACTCATCCAAAGCTGCTGAATGCTGAGCCAGGCCAAAGAATCAGGGGTGAGAGCCATGCAAACAAGCTGGAGGAAATGTTAGGAAGTGTGTAGCTATCTGTGCTAAATATTACAGAGAGAACAGAGGGCACAAGGGTTTAAAATAACAGATTGAACTTGGTAATTCGATCTTTTACAAGAGCAGTTTCAGTGGTATGCTAAGATAGAAGACAGATTTTAGTGACTTGAAGAAAAGGTAGATAAGAAAATGAAGTCAGAATACAGACAACTCTTCCTAGAAGCTTGAAGATGAGACCTCATATATGATAAACCAGAAGAAGTGAGGGCATGAGTATTGTAGGTCAAAAGCAGGGCGCCCATGGAGAGGAAAGGCAGGGAGGAAAAGAGACTAATTGTTGGAACAGGAACCAGGCTGTGGCCTCAATGAGAGCACAAGGGAAGGCCAGGTTTTTGTAGGAGAAGGGTTCTTCCTTTTGATAAAAAAAGTAGAGAAAAAAAAGATGGGTGTTGTGGAGGTAAATTTTCAGAGTCTGGAGGGTGGGTTTGTGGGAAGAGAAGAAATTTGAGTTCAGAGCTGATAATCTCATCTTGTGTCTTTACCAGCACTACACTTTTATTTATGATGTGAATAAAAATATTTCAGTTTATTTGAAATTAATTGATCAACTTTTCTTCTCATTCTCCTCCCGCCCCCTTAACTACAATATCTTTTGTGGAGATTTTGCTATATTATTTTAGGTATGTATTCTTAGCATGTGATAATGTAGTGAGGAAGCTGGTATAATAGACATAGAAATAAAGCCATGATTATTCTGCACATATTTACAGAAGGAAAAATATTAAGTAAGCATATCTGAAACATTTTTTTACTTCAGTTTGAAGAATTTATTACATTGGGAATTTTTATTTGGGGAAGGAGTACCAATATTGAACTGACTGCAGAGTTAATTTTTTTAAAATATATTTTATTGATTTTTTACAGAGAGGAAGGGAGAGAGAGATAGATAGTTAGAAACATAGATGGGAGAGAAACATCGATCAGCTGCCTCCTGCACATCTCCCACTGGGGATGTGCCTGCAACCCAGGTACATGCCCTTGACCGGAATTGAACCTGGGACCTTTTAGTCCGCAGGCCGACGCTCTATCCACTGAGCCAAACTGGTTTCGGTTGCAGAGTTAATATTTTATTAGATTGGGCCAGAATCATATATTTCACTGAATAACCGTGAGACATTTGAGAGATTGTTGACAGCTCTCAGACTCTTACAAGTAACGCAAAACCTGAAGTCAAACTGGACTCATTTTCTCCACCCCTCTTCCCCAGCTGAAGTGTTTCAAGGTGTAAGAAGACTGAGCATTATAATTTAGGTAAAATATAAAAGGTGACTCTCTTCACAGGATAGAATTTCAATAGCTAAATTGCTTTATTAACTAATGTCTATCGTCTCTTTTATTGTTAATTTACTGTGCATAGATGAGCTGCAATAAAAGCCACACTCTTGGATGCTCAATGTAAAGGCAGAGAGACTGATAGATACAATATTTTCTAGATTAGCCCTTTTATCTTTCTGCTGTTGTTTTCCCGCCTCTTTTTTTTTTTCAGAAATAAAGAAACACTAATGGGAGGATAAGGACACATATGTAATACCTTAATCAATAAAGAAATTTAAAAAAAGACATAAACACACAGCTAATTTTAACTGTTATAAACAAACAAACAAATTGTGTATAGGCCAAATAAGATTATATTCTAATTATGCTAATATGAATTACTTTTAATAGGATCTAATCTCATGGGTTTGGAGAAAGAATCATCTCAGCTTTTCAGACAAAATGTGCCTCAGTGGTGCATAAGGATTCTAAATAATATTAGCCATTTATAGGTAAAGTAGTTTCTGGACATAATTAAAGGTCATTATTCAAAATTGGAAATTAGGTTCCTATTACTATTTAATTCAACTCCTTTTTTATAGAATTATCTGTTGAGAAAGGGTAGGAAACTTTACAGGAAAAGGCATTTCATTAGTCAAAAACATATCCAGATATGAATTACATAAATCTGTTAACAGATTACTCTTCCAGTTTATATTCCTAAGCAGTAGAACAAGAACTTGTTTTCCATTATTTTAGATGTTGGTGAACATTGTCTCTGTGTTCTTTCTAGAGTTAGTGGGAGTCTATCTGTATTGAAACACTTAGGTACTAAGATCTGGAAAAAGGGATTTACTCTCTCTTTTTGTTTCTCTAATGGGGGGTTGTGACATTTTGGGATTGTGTGAAAAGTCTTTAGTTGGATGCTTGAGTAAAATCTTTGGTTGCAAGTTAAGGAGTGGTGACAGTGCCAAATGGTTCTTTTTTTTGTATCTCTAGCATGAACACTTGCATTCCTTGGGGAGACTGTAGGTCTGAGAATGATGCGAGATATAGGAAAAAGTGGATATGTACAGAATATTACAACATAGGTACACTATTATCCTCCCTCTGGTATCAGAACTAGTTAAGCAACTTATGGTAAATATCAATTATTATTTAGTTCTTTTCCCTTAAAGTCTTTATTCACTTATTCAAAAAATATTTGAGGAATACCTATTTGGACTAGGGATACAAGGGTGAGCAAGAAAGATATCATCCCTGCCCTGGTGAAGTTTAGAATCTAGTGTGGAGAAGCAGAAATTACACAATTTTCATAAATACAGATGCAAGTTGGATCTGTAGCATTTTTTAGAAAAAGTTCAAGGAAACTTACTTAAATTGGAGGCAAGAGTGGAAGTGGGAAATTACCTCAGACATAAAGTGAATAGGTGTTAGCTAGGTCAAAATTGGGAGATAGAGTATTTGAGGCTCATTTTGATGTGACTTAATCTCTTTTTCTAAATGATAAATTATAAATACAATGGCACCTTTTGAATTATCACATAGATTTTAAAAAGGAAATTATTTTTAAAATTAACATAAAAATCAAAGTAAAAGTTTTCATGTCATCCTTCATGTATACTTGCAACAACAACTGTTGTAAAGGTCATGACATTTTATATACATTTTGAAAATTTACTCTCTTTATATTTTTAGAACACTAAAGAGCAGATTTTCTTATTAAATTAGTAGATACACTTTGAGGGTTTCCTTTAAAACCAAAGGTATAAAAGGTGAGTATGTTTCTGGAATGCTAAAAATTTTGGCATTTTGAATGTTGTCAACTTTCCCTGAAAAAATTAGTAAGCTAAGAACTTTATAGAACTGATTTCTCGTCTCCCAGGACTGTAATTTATTCTATTTCAGAGAAACATCTTTAATGAAGGATCATTTGTCTTTAATAACTTTTAGATCTTGACACGTTTTAATCATGGTTCCTCAACCTTATATTGATTGTCTTGTGCCCTGAGCCTGAACTTCTCTTTCAGCCTTTCAGAGAGAACACATTGGGAAATCAGGGTAGACTGGTAATGCTTGTCTTGTGGATTATCATATTACACATTTGCCATCTTTTACATTATCCCCACTTTTAAACTTTGCACTTGAATAACTTGTATAAAGTCATTTCAGCAGATATTTATATACACACAGGCTATGCTTATGAATATATGAATGCCTAAGCATCTAGGCAGAAAGCAAATACTGCAGTCAATTATCAAAGGCTTTGTCAGCATGAGAACAAACATGCAGAAGCTTGTCTTACTTGCTTTCTCCCCACTGCTGCAAACTGTCAGGATACATCAAGACCAAACTTAGCCCCTGGGTAGACTGGATCTCATAGCTCTAATTCCATCAACATTTTGCTAAAGTCACTGCTGTGAGTTAATTTTTATTCCCTCAAAATTCATATGTTGAAGTCCTAACCCTTTAGTACCTCACTATGTGACCTTATTTGGAAATAGAGTCACTGTAGATATAATGAGTTAAGATGAGGTCATGCTAGAATAAGTTAGACCCCTAATCCAATAACGATGTCTTTATAAAACGGGGGTATTGGGACACACCCCTCCCCCCCCACACACACACGGAGTATGCCATGTGAGGATGTGAGGATGAGGGAAAAGATCAGGGTGAGGTTCCCAAGGGCAAGGACCACCTAAGACTGTCAATAAGCCATCAGAAGCTAGGTGGGAGGCCTGGAGCAGATCCTTCCTCACAGCATCCAGAGGAACCAGCCTTCCAGGACCCAAGACAATACATTTCTGTTTTTAGCCACCTCATTTGTGATACTGTGCTACAGCAGCCCTAGCAAACTAACACACCTAAATTTTAATTGTTCTATCAGGACTAGTCTAGTCTCCAAGCCCCTAATGAAAATATTACCTACTCTGCAGCTCCCTTCTCAGATCGTCCAGCTTCCCTCACCTCTGTGATGCTCAGTGCCTCCTTCTTCCTCTTCCTCTTCCTCTTATGGAATATACACTTATTCCACTTCAGCTCTTTCAACACCTGCTCTACCCCACTGCTTCCCCTCCTCTTACTCTGTTAGTTTCTTCCATCATGCATTGCAAAAACCTTCCCATCTTTTAAAGTATTTCTTCTGCTTTTTTTTTTACTTTAAGTAAAAACTGGATTTTTAGTTGTAATTATTGGGATAAACATATTTTTAAATCTATCATCATGAAATAATGTTCTGCAGCTAATATCTTGTCTCTGATTCTTTCTCATTTGTCTACAACTATTTTTTCTCCTTCATGCCTACTATATCTGTTCCTTCCTTTTGTGATTCCCACATCCTGGACATCTCACTCTCATGCCAGGCTATTGATCCTCTGTATTCACTTGCTTTGTAGGTAAAAAATTGATTATCTCTTTGTCTTTAACTTTTGGCATTTTAATTATGATGTGTCTGGGCATAGGCCTAGTTAGGTTCTTCTTACTTGGGACTCTCTGTGTCTCTTGGATTTGTGTGACTCATTCCTTAACCAGGTTAGGGAAGTTTTCTGCCATCATTTCTTCAAACACATTCTTTACCCCTTACTTACTTTCTTCTCCTTTTGGCACAACTATGATGCGAATATTGTTATGTTTCATGTTGTCCTACAGCTTCCTTAAGCTGTCCTATTTTTTAATTGTTTTTTTTTTCTTTTTAGTTCTCTGATGGTGTGATTTTTTTTTCTACCCTGCCTTCTAATTCACTGATCTGGTCCTCAGCTTCCCCTAATCTGCTGTGTATTTCTTCCACTGTATTCTTTATTAGTGTTGTGTCATTCTTCATAGTTATTATATCTTTTCTCATGCTGTTGAGCATCTTTGCCATCATTGTTCTGAACTCTATGTCTGAAAATTTCTTATCTACATTTCATTTAGCTCTACTTCTGGAGAATTCTCTTGTTCTTTTGTTTGGGGGTTATTTTTTATCTCCACATTATGGCAGCCTGTTTTGGTCTGTGACTATGAATTAGGTACTTTTGATAAGCCTCCTAATCTCTAGTGCAGGAAAGTGTCAAACACTGTTTTGAATAATTAGATCAGGCAAAGACTCAAAGCCTTCAGAGTCCCACCTCTGCCTGAAGACTGATTGTATTCAATCTTTATTAGCCTCAGGCAATTGCCCAAGGTTGGGCAAAAGGTTTTCCAACAGAGTGGGGCAATTGCTTTTTCCTGGAGGCTAATTGTTATTCTCAGTCTCTTAATGGTCCTCAGAAACTCCACAGGGAGGGGTAAAAGGTCTTCTAATACGGTGGGGCAACTGTCTTCCCTGGATAGCAAATGTCTGCCTGAGAATGATGTTCTCTGGAGAATGATGAAATGACAGCACAGGAAACTGGGTGTCTGCCTTCTATACTCTAACCCCAGAGACCCCAACCCTGGCTTCTGCTCACACAGTTCTAGTCCACTCTGCCCTCCCTCTGCTAGAGCCCAGAGTGAGTGGTTGGACATGAAATTTTGTGATTTGGTCTTTTAAGAGGGTACTTGCATTTCCAGTTGTCTCTCTCTATCAGATAGCAACCCTTTTCACAGACAGATGTTATGTAGGCACCTTTCTCAGTTGTGGTGCTCCCTGATGGGGGGTCCAGCTTGGTGTTTAGACCTCAGCATTCTCAGTGGCAACACCCCGCTGCTGAGATATCTCTCTGGAACTTCAGTTGCTGTTTGTAGGAGCTTATCCAGCCCTTCCTCACCTCTGCCCTTCCTATCAGTCTCTATGTGGTCTGTATTTTCCATCCTTGGTTATCAGGGATCTCTTCAGGTAGTCTTCGGTTGATTATTCAGGATAGTGTTTTTGTATTTTAGTTGTAATTCCAGTTGGTCCTGGGAGCGAGTTACTCTGCCATCATTTTTAATCTCTGCTAATAAGAATTTTAAAGTGAATTGAAAACAGTGGTTAGCCTGGTTGATGAAATGCGATATGGAAACTTTGTAGTAGTAACAGTTAGCCAAGTGGAGCCAAGTAAGGGTATTAGGTGAATGGAGTGGAGGATGAGGGTGATTAGATGGCCAAGGTACTGATCCTGATGGCCAATGGCATTTCATCTTTGCCAAGATTAGAATCAAAGGAACTAAGTTTAAACTGAAGCACAAGCAATGTGATGTACATAGGTCAAAAGTGATAAAATTGTACACTTTAAATGTGTGTTGTTTACTGTACTTTTATTATACCTCAATAAAGTTAATTTAATACATCATTTAAAAAAAACCCATACCAAATGAAACCCAAACCAACAACAACAAATGTCTACATAGCTCAATATTTTAATAACCAGTGTGGTTTAGTTTTTCATGGGTTTCTTTTTTCCTGTAAGGTATTTCCTAGTTTAGAGAGAAATTGTGAGGATAAATTAATAAACATATCTTTTTCTCTCTATATATATATGTGTGAGTAAAAATGTGCACAGCTGTCCAAAGTGCTGTTTTAGTGTGTATGTCTATGACAAATTTTGTAGATTTACTCTGATTATTTATGGTTTCCCAGTGGATTTCTAGTGTAGGCATTCTTTGCCTTTATCCTGTATGCAACAAAATACACCAACATAATTCTGAGAATTGCAAATACAAAACCAGGGGGATAAATTCTGTACTTCTCTGTTCTGTGAACTCAGAAAAGCAACAATGCATAAAATGCTGTCATTCAGGAATGCAAAAAGACTTATACCAAACATTCTGTTTTGTGCTTTAGTTAATTAATTAGACATATATTTTTATGAGATATGCCTAGGAATTGCCCCTATCTATTTCATCTTAGTTCCCCTCCTGTCTTCTAATCCTTCTGTTTATAACTTCTGTCTTATCCTTGGTGCTTAATTTAGTTGAAAAATGGGACTAGAAGATCTACAAATGAGTTTGTTTGGATTATAATGCATTTTGTTTTGTATAGTTTTGAGCCATACATTGTTGTTTTGACCAGACATTTTGTTATTGGTGAATAAAGCATGTCCTTTTGAATTAGATAAGCCTAAATTTGAATTCCATTTCTACCATTTATCCCCAGGGACTTTGAACAAGCATTTACTTTGCAGAGTTGCTTGGAGTTTTAAATGAATAGGACATAAAACACACAGCATAGTGCCTGGCACATAGTATTTAATAAATAGTGGGTATTATTCTGTTTCTATTTAGGGGGACCTCTGATAATTTTCATTTAAACACCACAGGTTTCATTAGCCCTAAGTTCTCTTTTTATAATGCTAACAACTCATAGCTAGGAATCAAGTTTAATCCGTGTCTCTTCCACCACTTTGTCCTCCAACTCCAACTTTTGCGAAGTACTTTCCCTGGGAAGGTGGAGATGAGTTTCTGAGTTTCATGAACTATTGCAAATGGGGGAGGAGGAAGGGAAGAAGGGGGGAGGGACACAGGGGAGGGGGGAGAGTGAATGCTGTCTCTTCCATGCAATGCTTATATAACTTGCCCACACTCCACTGTCCTTTTTTGTCTTGTTTCCCCAGATTATTACTGCTGAGGAAAAACTATCTTTAGCACCAAGCACAGTAACAATGTTTGCTGTGAAGCTCTCTGAGCAAAGGATAACAGAACTTCTCTCCCACCAAATGCTGTTTCTGCTCAGAATATGGCACCATGATGGAGGTAGCTCCTTGGGAAAGGAGAAGAGCTACTTATGATTCTGGAGGAAAATCTTCTTCTTAAGTATCCTAATCTGTTTTTTCAGGTGATTGGTATCATAAATTTTTCAAGAAAATATTTTCCTTTTCATTTGATACAAGTAAAGTTTATAAAGGACATTTCAACTTCAGCTTACAAAGGGGGCACTACAGAATTTTACACAAAAGTATCAAAAGATTTAGTGATTTTTTTCACTTTTACTTTTCAGAAAAATATTATAGAAAAGAGTCCAAAGAAATCATTAGCAATGTTTTTAAATGAACAGAAATTTTAATTTTCATGTGGTAATAGTTATAGAAACATTTTACCAGTTCATTAGACTCAATATACATACTCATGATACTATTTTTATTGAAATGAATATGCAACATTTTCCTATTGCCTTATTGCCTCTTTAATTATGAAGGCTCCTGCCAGGTCAGCATGGCTCAGGGTTCAACATTGACTTATGAACCAGGAGGTCATGGTTCCATTCCCGGTCAGAGCACATGCCCGGGTTGCAGGCTCGATCTCCAGTGTGGGGTGTGCAGGAGGCAGCCAATCAGTGATGCTCTCTCATCATTGATGTTTCTCTCTCTCTGAAATAAATAAAAATGTATTTTTAAAAAAATTATGAAGGCTCCTGAGATTGTGTATATAGCCATAGTCACTTAAAAAAAAAAAAAAGCTTAGTTGGCTATTATCTAATGGATTTGGTAGGTTATAATGTATAGTTATGTGTATTTAATTGAATAATAATTTCTAGTTTTGTTTTTGAAGACTTATTTGTTTTCTAAGAGAGTCATTTGATATGACATTAGATTTTAAATTTTTAGTCTTTTAAAATAAACTGTAAGCATTATTAAGATTTGTTTTATTTTCTCCAATTTAAATAGTTCTTCCTATAACCTGTTTTGGAGAACATGGGGCAAATTTACTTATATGAAATTTGTGGCTTGCTTATTGGAATTAAATGTTGTTAACTAGCTTTAGAAAAATCTGCTGATTCCATTTATGTTGAGCCTATGAACAGAAAGTATAGAATTTGTTTTACATAAGAGTCAGTGAATTTATTACCCATGAATGATGCCAGGTGAGCAACCTTTGAATGGTGCCAGATGGAGATGGAAGATTTTATTTTTTTATTTTAATGAACAGAATAGAAAAGCAGGGGCTATAGGACTACCCTCATGGTACTGCAGTGAATTAAGCTTGCATTTCCATTCTAGCATTATTTCTTGTTTTGAAACAGGTAAGGACTAGGGATAAAGGGAAAGGTTGAATGGTCATCAGTTTAGAATTTGCATGATATGAATTACTACCATAACTAAGATTGTGACATTAAGATTTTAATACTCAAATACTTAATGCATTAGAGCTCTTAGAATCAATTAGTTTAGCATCATTGTATCTCTGAACTGAAAGTGATCTTAGCAATCCTCTATCCCAAAACCATATTTGTACCAAAAGAGGCCTAAAGAAAAGAGGAGATTCTCTCAGTTACATGGCTAATTAGTGGTACACTCACAACCCAACTCTGGATTCCTGCTTTTGAATCTATCACTACTGCCATCACTCCATATTGCTAAATTCTTAGCAGGGACAAGAATAAAAACATCACCTTTGACTCCACCCCCTCCCCCCCCCCCCCCCCCCCCCCCCCCACAGTAGGAACTTGTGAAACAAACAAAAGAATTAGCTGCTGGTTGGTACTTTCGCATCAAGACACTGCTTCCTTATTTGACAGATTCTCCCCATGAATTTCCGAATAGACATTCTTCATTGGCAATTAACTATTAGAAAGAAAAAAATATTTACAGCCTAACTTAGATCTCCTAATTAACACCCATTATTATTTTAATATAATCCAAATGCTCTATAACCATTACAGAAAACAATTAAAGGCAAGCTGAGAGAGAAAACCTGTCACAGTCACCACACTGCTGATCTCTTCTAGACTATTTCATTATTGTGGATATTTTTCTGGAGCTAAAAATGGTCATTTTTCTCAGTCTCTTCATTTGGGCCATATAGTATATCACTGTCCTCATACCTTAAAAATGCTCTATATTGAATAATTAATGCAGTAAAAGTTCTGTCTAGTGACAACATTGAAAAAAGATCAAGTTATAGGATATAAGATGCACAGAAAAACGAACATGTATAAATGTAGAAATGTGTCTTGATTTATAACCAGAGCTTTTGCTAACCAAACGTTGGTGGTTAAGATAATTTTATACAGCTTTCTCCATATCCTTTCTTTCCCCTTTATTATTTCTATCCGTAGCCACTCATTCTTGGCTTAATATCTAGCCTGACTGATTCTCAAATCTAGAACCATGTGGCCCTCTGGGCAGGCTCTGTGCAGATTGCCTGGCACTTCCCTTTCCTATTGTTCACAGGTCTTTCACCTCAACCCGTGCACCACTCATCCCAGTCTGACCGGCCCCTGTGAGCATCAGTCATGGGCAGGGTTGGCTACAGGAAGGATTCAATCCCTTTTCTTCTAGCTCAGTACTGAGACACTCACCTTTGTTAACTGTGTGGCTCTAACCTAGTACACCTCTCTTGGTAAAGATTAATTTTTTATATCAGGGATAACAATGCAGAGGATAAGCATCTGGGCAGACCTAGATTTAAATCCAACTCAAACTTATTTCCTTGTTTATATTAGGCAAATACTTGTTCTTTCTAAGTCTGTTTCTATCTCTTAGAGGTGTAAGGAAGCCTAAATGAGAGAATTGATGCAGTTAATCTTGCAGAGAGTAAGCACCAATATATTATAAAATGTCTTAAACCAAGAGAAAGGAATGGTTTGAAGTCAGTGTTTCAGGCCAGGGAAAGTGCAAAATCTCTGAGCAAAGAGAGGGCATGATCTGTTTGAAAGGGGAAAACATTCAGCATGACTGGAGAATGGTGTCAAGAGGGACTGGAAGTACATTGGGTGACAGACTTACACAGGGCTCAGGTTACAAGCGGCTTTGTAAACTGCATGGAGTTTAGACTTTACCCGAAAAGCATTAGGGAGCCATTCAAGAGTCTTAAATAAGGCAGAGACATTATCAAGTTTTGGTTTAAAAAGCTCATTTTAGCAAGTATAGAAAATTATCCAGAAGGAGGGCAATTCTGGAAACATCCATCCAATTAGAAGGCTTCTTGTAGCAGTGATTCAGATGAACAATGAGGTTTCTCAAGCCAGAGAAATAGAGAAAATCTGCAATCATTCATACATCCCTTTATTCATTCAACCAATATATATTGACTGTGTCAGGCACTATTCTGGATTTCAGGGATTTAATAGTGAATGAAAGAGACAGGGTCCAAGCCTCTAGTGGTGGATTCTGACTGTTTGTGATCAGTGCTAGCACAGTGTGCTGACATACCACAGGGCTGACATCTGGCTGGGACTTTGAGGGGTGAACTAAAAGACATATTTTAAAAAAAGTAAAAGGCAAGCTCAGATCTGAATCCAGTTATTGCACAAATATTTATTATTTCCTGTGTGCCCAAAGCTCTTCTTAACATAGAAGACATAGCAGCGAAAAAGACAAATCCTATAGGTCATGGGGCTTACATTCTAGCGCAAAGCTTCCTTTCTAGTCTTCTGATTAATGAGTACCAGTAGAAAGCTAGACTAGGGGATGACAATAGAGATTACTGGTATATAGGACACACTGATAATCGAAGGTGAAAAAGAAGAAGAAAGCAAGACTAATGCCTAGAGAATTCAGGAAAAGAAACAGCTTTGGGTAAAAAATGACAAGGTCAGTTTTGTACATGTTGAGTCTGAGGTACCACAGAGATGTCAAAAAGGAATTCATCAGTAAACAGTATTGTAAAATGGTTAGATATCTGGGCTCTGTATGCAGCTTGCCTGAGTTCAAATACTGATTCCACCACTTATAAACTCCATTACCTTGGACAAATTAATTAACTAAGTTTTGGCTATTGCCACATCTGAAGTTAGAGTTATACATTTTGAAATCACTTTCATGCATTTGTATAAGTTGCGCATGTCACAAAAGTGTCACACTAAAAGTGACACCACTAATATAATAGATGTAAATTTGTGCATTTCTTTTTTTTTTTTTTTTAAATATATTTTATTGATTTTTACAGAGAGGAAGGGAGAGAGATAGAGAGTTAGAAACATCGATCAGCTGCCTCCTGCACATCTCCTACTGGGGATGTGCCCGCAACCCAGGTACATGCCCTTGACCGGAATCGAACCTGGGACCTTTCAGTCCGCAGGCCGACGCTCTATCCACTGAGCCAAACCGGTTTTGGCTTGTGCATTTCTTTTAATAGCTATTTGGTAGATGTAAGCAAGAAAGCATTATCTTTTTCTAGTGTATATAAAGGTAATGAAATAATTAATAGTAGCTCTAATACAATTGATTATTGGTGCTATCTATATGGTATGAAATTTACCGAGGAGAGAGTGTTAAGAGAAAGGGGTGAATGGCCTAGGATAGCAGCTCAAGGATGAACAACAACATTTAAGGAAGTGAAACCTGCAAAGGAGGCTGAAAAGGCCTGGCCAGAGAAGTAGGAGGAAAACCAGATGCTCATGATATCATGAAAGCCAAGGAAAGAGAATGTAACAAGAAGGGCAAAGTGGTAAACCATTCCAAATGGAGCTGAGAAATCAGGCAACCTAAGGACCAAGAAGTGGCATTAGATTAGAAGTGGTGACCACAGGAATAGAAATGGTGGAGGAACCTGGCTGCTTTGCATAGAAAAGTGAATAGAAGATGATTTTTGTGTGTGTGTGAAGAGGAGAGAAGGTGTGGTGACTTGAAGGAGATGTGTAATCAAAAGGGGTTTTCTCCTTTATTTAAGGCAGGAGAGTAATGAACATACTTAAATACTAAATACAAGGTGCCAGGAGAAAGGGAGAGGTCAAGTTTCTTGAGTGAAGTGGTGGTAATTGATAGAGAAAGATCACTTGGAAGTTTGGGAGAGGATGAGGTGGGATATCGGGCCTCCTCAAATCTCCATCGGCCCATATGTACAATTTAACTGTTCTTCTGGAGGTTATTCCTCTCACAAGGCCCGAATTTCAGGGCCACCTCAGAACAAAGGACTCATACAGATTGAATGTGAAGGGATGGAAAAAAATATTGCATGCAAATGCAAATGGAAAAAAATAACACTGGGATAAAAATACTGTTATCTGACAAATGAACTCCAAAGAAAGGCCATAAAAGAGACAACAAAGGGCAACACATAATACTAAAGGGATCAATCCAACAGGAGGATATATACTAAGTATAGACTATACCAAATCACACAGCCCTAATAGATGACTCCTTCTGTTATGCTGGTGAAACTTGATTTCTATCAGAAGCCTGGGGAGTTGGCCAGCAAAGTGACTTGACTGAATCACTCCACTGGGAGCCACTATGGAAAACAGTATGAAGTTACCTAAAAAATTGAAAATGGATCCCACTTCTGGTTATATGTCCTAAGAAACCTTAAATAACAATCAGAAAGAATACATGCACCCCAATGTTCATAACAGCGTCAGTTACAAAAACCAAGACCTGAAAACAGCCCAACTGCCCATCAGTGTCCATTCTATATAACAAAGAGGTAATATGCAAATTGGCCATCACACACTCACACAGATGGCCGCCCCATGTGGTCACAAGATGGCTACTACTCCCATGTCATCATAGATGGCCGCCCCCATGTCATCACAAGATGGCCACCACAAGATGGCTGGCAAGGGAGGGCAGTTGTGGGCGATCAGGACAGCAGGGGTGGGCAATCGGGCTGGCAGGGGAGCAGTTAGGGGCAATCGGGCTGGCAGGGGAGCAGTTAGGCACCAATCAGCCTGGCAGGGGAGTGGTTAGGGGGTGATCAGGCTAGCAGGCAATCAGGCTGTCAGGCAAGCGAACGGTTGGGAGCCAGCAGTCCCGGATTGTGAGAGGGGTGGCCGACTGCTGGCAGTTGGACATCCCCCGAGGGGTCCCAGATTGGAGAGGGTACAGGCTGGGCTGAGGGATATCCCCCTGTCCCCAGTGCATGAATTTCATGCACCAGGCCTCTAGTTATATACATAATGGAAAACTACATGGCTGTAAAAAAGAAAGCACTCCTATCCTTTGCAACAGTATGGATAGACCTGGAAAGTATTATCCTAAGCTCAATAAGCCAATTAGGGAAAGACAGATATCACATGATCTCACTTATCTGTGGAATCTAAAGAACAAAATAAAGTGATAAACAAAATAGGACTAGAGGCATGGTTAAATGGAACAGATTCACAGATCTCAGAGGGGAGGAGTATGGGAAAAGATAAACCAAAAACTATATGTGCATATATGCATGACCAATGGACACAGACAATAAAGTGGTGAAGGTCTGCAGGGGAAGTGGGGCCATAGTGGAGAGAGACAACAGGGGTACTGGGGGACATCTATAATAGAGTCAACAATAAAAAATAATAATAAATTAGTTGAAAGAAATAATGCAGTGTATATAAATTAAAATGTCATCATGACAGTCTTATAGAGTGAAAAAAACATGGTTAAAGCAGTAAGAAAGCTTGCTGAGTGTCAGGTGAGAAGGAGTTTTTCTCAGAGGCTGTTTTAAGAATAATGAAACTGAGATCTGGAAAGATTGGATGATATCATCTGAGCCATTTGGTAAGTTAGTGGCAGTGGCAGAATTAGAATTCAGGTCGTCTTACTCTCAGAACTACAATATTTGTCATGTTATGATCATTAAAAAAACATATTCTGGTTTTCTTTCTAAAATGTGCCAATATAACCAACTTAAAAAATTTAAAATATAAATAACACACACATACATTTTTGGCCACATGGTACCTATGAATATGTTACTTAAGATTTTTTCGCATAGGAATTATTTTTCTATGCGAATCAACAAAACTAGAACACATAAACAATTTCACAGAAGGTTTTCAGGATGACTAAGAAAATACTTACTGCTTCTTTGAAATTTCTCTCTATCCAATGATTTTGTAATTCCTTTATTTCACTGAAGCAATGTGATGTGCTATAATAAGAATTCAATCTGTTGTGATATTATTGCCTAGGAATATTAATCAGACTCATAAGCTCAGACATGATTAGGTCTGTCCTCTTCAGACCTTTTCAGACTCCGTATTCTTATTAACTCATCCATTATGTGGCATTTACACCTAAAAAATGCCTTTTTATTTCCATAGACTTAAAACAGCTGTTTGTATTTTTCATCCCAGGGTGCCACTTATTGCATTAGCAGGAATCACAACCTTTGTTTTGTGTTTTCTCTTCTATTACTTTGGTTGAATAATTGGTCTCCTGAAGGCAGCTTGGGGTGGGCAGCCTTGGTTTGTGGCCCCTAATTTGCTCTTCTGTGGGCATAAATTCACAAATGGATTTATTCAAACCCCTTATACCACAATAACCTTGAAAATCTTAATTTTATGGCATATCCTTTACAAAGAGGAAGCACCTAGCAATTTCAGGTCTGTACAATGACTAGGAAAGAGAACTAGAAAATTGCATTAAAATTTTTTTTTTATTGTTGAAAGTATTACATATGTTCCCCTGTTTCCCCCACTGACCTCTTCTAGCCTGCACCCACACCCCACCCCAGCCCTTCACCACCCTATAGTCTGTGTCCATGGGTTATGCATGTATGCATACAAGTTCTTTGGTTGATGTCTTCCCACCCTCCCATGCCTTCCCTTTGAGGTTTAAAAGTCTATTCCATGCTTATATGTCTCTGGATCTATTTGTCTGTCAGTTTATTTTGTTCATTAGAAATTGCAGTTTTAATTTGACTTCTTTTAAAGTGAATGCAGTGTAATTGTATCTGAATTTTTAAAAAATCGTGCTCACTAAGAGTTTAAAAATAATACAGAAATTCAAGCTAAAAGCAATACAAATTTGTACAGAATAGAAGCACATATTTTTAAAAATAATAAAATCAATAGAGACATGTTTGCATTAGTCATATCATTCAAAACAGTCATTTGAGTCTCTTGACCCAGAAAAGCATTTTCTATTATTGCTGGCATTTACATGATGGAGTCAGGCTGGTATTATTAGCCTTTAGGCCCTTTATGAAAGGTGCTGGGTGAATTGTGGGGTGGCAAGGTAAACTAGCTCTAGAGAAATAACCGGTGTTTGTAAATTCTTCCTTTTCCCAAAGAGGCCAGTTTCTCCCTCATTTTACTCCCATTGCAGTGTTGCCTGGTTAAAATTTCAAAAATTAAACTTACTTGTCTATTGAATAAGACCGAAGCTACCAGTGGGTTACTCTCAGTCCCCCAGGTCCATAGCATTGTACCACAAACTATTCTCAGTGAGTCCATTCCAGCCACAGGTCTGTTTCTCTTGTACGCCTGGCCAGCGCTGTCCGTATTTATGGAAAAGGTGGCTTTGGGTAGATATTTCTAAGCTAAAAAAAGAATCCATGTTGTCCTTCATTTTTGGCACCTTTCCTTGCAATTTAAAAACCAATGCCGATCAGCCATGGCCAGTGTGGGGCAGTTGGTTGGAGAGTCTTCCCTTTCACCATAAGGTTGCCAGTTCGATTCCTGGTCAGGGCACATACCCAGGTTTCGAATTTGATCCTGAGGTTGGGGCATGTATGGGAGGCAACTGATTAATGTTTGTCTCTCTCTTCCTTCCTCTTCTCTAAAATCAATAAAAACATACCCTAGATAGAGGATAAAAACAAAGCAAAACATGATGTTAATCAATAATTTATTGTCTTCCTACTGAGTATAGACTATACCAAATCACACAGCCCTAATAGATGAATGCTTCTGTTATGTTGGTGAAACTTGATTTTTATCAGAATCCTGAGGAGTTGGCCGGCAAAGTGACTTGACTGAATCACTGCGCAGACGTATAGAAGGAACCACTGTAAGCACAGAAGCTGATGGTCTCGCCCCCTAGCAGTGACACGCAGTCTTGTGATATAACTGGTATGTTATTGACGTTAAGGTGCCCAGTATTCAATCTTGATTTGGGGGAATGGAGCATTGGCTTCCCTGCCTTGGGAAATCAGTTGTTTAGGGTACAAACTGTGGCATGATGTTATTTTCTTCAATCATTAAGATTTTAAAGTAAGGATGGACCTAACTGGTTTGGCTCAGTGGGTAGAGCATCGGCCTGCAGACTGGAAGGTCCCAGGTTCGATTCCGGTCAAGGGCATGTACCTGGGTTGTCAGCACATCCCCAGTGGGGGGTGTGCAGGAGGCAGCTGATCGATGTTTCTCTCCCATCCATGTTTCTAACTCTCTATCCCTGTTTCTTCCTCTCTGTAAAAAATCAATAAAATATATATATATATTTTTAAAAGTAAGGGTGAACGATTCTGCTTTGGCTGGGGCCGGCGGCGGCGGTGGCAGCGGTATCCCCGCCCTAACTCACCGCGCTCCCTTCCCAGCCCTCAACGAGGCCCCAAAGCGAGGCGGTGGCGGCCCCCGGACACAAGCGGCCCAGCCTGGGAGCCCCGAGAGCCCCCCTAAACTGCAGCCGAGCACACAGGCACCTGACACAAAGGCAGTGATGGGGTCCCCTTGGGCGGATTCGGGGCCCCATGACGCCAGAAGCCGACGTGCTCCGCAGCCCTGCTCCGGTGACCAGCCCAGGGGCCCGGTCCTCCTCCCCGAGGTGTCCGGGCTGGGCTCCAGCCTCCGCCTCCGTCTGTCTCCCGTCTCCCACGATGGCGAGCAGCAGAGGCTCCAAGGCCGAGTTCGTTGTCGGAGGGAAATACAAACTGGTGCGGAAGATCGCGCCTGGCTCCTCCGGGGACATTTACCTGGCGATCAGCATCACCCATGGCCGGAGGTGACAGTGACGCTGGAGGCTCAGAAGGCCAGGCACCCGCAGTTGCAGTAGGAGAGCAAACTCCTTAAGATTCTTCAGGAGGGGTCGGCTTCCCCCACAGATGGGCAGGAAAAAGACCACCATGTGCTAGTCCTGGGCCTCCTGGGACCCGGCCTGGAAGACCTCTCCAATTTCTGTGCAAGGAGCTTCACAGTGAAAACTCCTTATGTCCGCTGACCAGATGGCCAGTAGAATGGAATATGTGCATACGAAGAACTTTATACACAGAGACATGAAACCAGACAACTTCCTAATGGGCATTGGGCGTCACTGTAATACGTTATTTCCTTATTGATTTTGGTCTGGCCAAAAAGTACAGAGACAACAGGACAAGGCGACACATGCCACGCAGAGAAGATACAAATCTCACAGGCACTGCCCAGTATGCTAGCATCAATGCACATCTTGGTATTGAACAGAGTCGCCGGGACGACATGGTATCATTAGGATATGTTTTGATAGCATTGGCCTGGCTCTAGCCAACTTGGATCCGTGGATAGAGTGTCGGCCTGCGGACTGAAGGGTCGTGAGTTCGACTCTGGTCAGGGGCACATGCCTCCCCGGTGGGGGGCGTGCAAGAGGCAGCCGATCAATCATTGTAATCATCTGATAAAAATTGGGTTACTTTAGCCAGGACCGGTTTGGCTCAGTGGATAGAGCGTCTGCCTGCGGACTCAAGGGTCCCGGGTTCGATTCCGGTCAAGGGCATGTGCCTGGGTTGCGGGCACATCCCCAGTGGGAGATGTGCAGGAGGCAGCTGGTCGATGTTTCTCTCTCATCGATGTTTCTGACTCTCTGTCTCTCTCCCTTCCTCTCTGTGAAGAATCAATGAAATATATTTAAAAAAAAAAAAAAATTGGGTTACTTTAATAGTACATTTTACAAATTTATTTTAATTATTGGGGAAATATTACTGATATTAAAATTGCTTATTTACACTTGATAATCCTAACTCTTGATCTTGTCCTTAGTAATGTAAAATGTATTAGTGTGCCTCTTTTAAAAAATTCCACCAGTTTAATTTTTAAATAAAATTTTTAATGTAAATGCTTACTAAAGCATAAATTAAAAGCTATCCTTGTTTAATACCCACCTATGAATATCGTCAAAAGTGAAGAATGTTTCAAAATAACATCTTAAAATTTTTTTGAATACTCTACCTATTTATATTAAAATTGCAGATCTGTTATAAATAAAACATATAGCCTTTCTGATTCTGTAGGCCATTTGTCTGAAACTGCTCAGAAGAAAGCCCAGTGAGAAAGTGTGAATAGTTCAAAATTCTTCACCATTTCAGAAAATGTTAAAGTTCATTTGTCCTTAAAAAATTAGTAGTATACCCCTGCATTCGAAAGTGATTATGGGCTGTCCGTGTCCTGGTCACTGAAAAAAAAAATTAGTAGTATACTCATTTAAAAAAGAAATGGCAGGATTATCTAGATTTTGATTACAGAGTCTCTCTCTGTGCCTGTTTTGGAAATAATATTTGAGATAACATCTCAACTGGGATAAGGCAAAATTTATAATAAAAAAATTTCTAAAATAAGTAAACCATATATAAGGTAAACCTAATATGTAAATAATATTTCTACTTTTTAAGCATTTATTTAATACATAGTCATTAGCTAAGGTACTTTGCGAGGGCTGAAAGTAGGCAGATGACAAGATCCATGAGATTACAATCATACTAGAGAAATCTTAAATAATTAGAGAACACCATCATCATGTAAAACTACACACATTACATATAACCTATGCATGCAGAGAGCTGAGAAATTAATGTGGATCAAAGTGATGAAAGATGAAATTTGAGTGGGCTTATGGCTTGAGTCAGATAGCCTGTATGTTGGGGGAAATGTCTATATGTGTTTATGTAGTATTAGTAAGAAATGGAAAATAGAAAAAAAGCAGAGAAGAATATCAGTAGATTAGTAAAGTGCTATATCATAAAAGGTCATGATACCTAATGGACTTTGAATTTGATCTTACATTCACAATAGAGAGAATTAAAAGTTCTTAAACAATGGAGTCAAAGTGTAAACCACCTAAAATATGTATTAGTCTCATTCTTTATTCCTTTTACTTTCATACTTTTCAAACTCAACTACTTATAAAGATTTTGTTTCTAGTATCACTTGTTCCCATCACTGGTATAATCTTACCATTTTCTTTCAAGTCTTGTGTGGCTTCTTTTTGGTAATTAAATATGGGTGCCCTGCTATATTTTGGTTTCTGATATTAATGGTTAAATGTATTTAACTATATGTGTTTTGTCTTCTACCATAAAGAAACATCTAAGGAAGTTGAGTCTGCACTTCCTTTACATTCCCCTTCTGTTGATCATAAATAACACTCTATAATTGGTCATGACTATCAATAAAAGAATAGTTTTATTTGGTTGAAAGTAGAATAGTTGAGTATTCATTAGGATCTGCTTTATCATGTGTATATAGTTTCAGTTGGACGTAAGGTAAATATTCTTCAGCAAAATTCAGCACATTAGAAAATGTCTTTTTCTCTCATTGTTTTTTCTTCCTGAAAATGACAGTTTTTCATGCCCATGATGGGAATAAAAAGCAGAAAATAAGCTGCAGAAAATGCCCAAGACCTTCCAGGCGTAACCAACAATGGCCCCACAGAGGAGAAAAGAGGTTCTGTCTGCATCAGGAAACTTAATGGAATCATATCTAAAAGCATTGATGCGGGGGGGGGGGGGGGGGGGGGGTAGGGAGATGGCGGCAGGCGGCAGAGAACGTGGATATTTCTCCCACCTCCCCCCAGAATCTAACTGGAATTAGAACTAAACTGGGAAATATTCACCCTGAAATGCCGGTTGGAGCCTGGCTGAAGAGGGGACTTTAAACAAGGACAGAAACCACCTCGAGGCTGGTATGAGGGGTGATGATGGGAGAAGCACTGTCTGAGCTCCTAAGCAAAGGGCCAAGGGTGAGGAGGGTTCCCCTGGAGAGGAGAGGGGCTGGGACCCCCGGAAGGGCACCCCAGCCCACACAGCCAGAGTGGGCAACAGCTGCTCATTCACCGACCAGCTGCGGTGACGCTTCTGGGAGCCAGAGAGGAGAGCTGTTGGGAGGCAAAGCCACTTTTTTTAGAGCGTCACCCCCGCCCCCCACAACCCCCCACAGGATTTTCATTCCCAGACTGAGGAGGTACGGGGGTGGAGGGAGTTGGGGAGAGTGGCAGGAGGACAGCTGCCAGGATACCTGTGCTGAGTCATCCCCCACATATAGCAGCAGCCATTTCTCCTAAGAGATAAAAGCCCCTCCCAACAGCTGAAGCCTGGGGAAAGGCAAATAGCCTGCCCCCCAGGACACAGCTCACCTCACCTTAAGGAATCCTGCTTGCCCCACTTTCTGGAATCCTGCTAGCCCAACCCTGCACCATGAACCCAACTGAGGAGGCAGCAACCTCAGGGAGCAGCAGTCTCAGGGAATGTCAGTGGCTGGCTGTGGGGCAGAGACATCCCCCACATCCCTGGGAACCTGGCTGGCACTTCCTTCTCATGGGAGAGCTGAGAGAATCTCTTGGCTTCCAGCAGACCCAACAGCCTACCCAAGAGGGTCTCTGCCCTGCCAAGGTCAGGGAAATAGGCTGGGTACACACCCTCCACCTGCCATAGGGCCCAGTGCTGCTCAACACCAACCTAGGAGCTCTGCTTGTCCCTCCCAAGGTGTAAGAAATAAGGCGAGCCCCCTGAGTCAGGGGTCCTGGTAGAACACAAAACATACTTGGGAGCCCAGCAGCAAGGCAAAGATC
The DNA here is from genome assembly GCF_028538775.1 of Myotis yumanensis. Classification (NCBI taxonomy): domain Eukaryota; kingdom Metazoa; phylum Chordata; class Mammalia; order Chiroptera; family Vespertilionidae; genus Myotis; species Myotis yumanensis. The sequence goes on from NW_027223760.1 coordinate 7,419,993, forward strand.
TTCACTTCTATGTAGAAGGGTGTGCACACACACCTTCGGGAAACACATGCACACTGAGCAGGTGGTCTGCTAGGGTTTACAATCCCTGATGCGTGTGACCTGTTGCTTACTTGTGATTGGAGCTCAGATGCACAGTCTTTCGTGATTGGCTAATTCAAAGGGAAGGGCTGGCCTTTGCTGTTTCAAGATGGCAGCCCCCAGGGGAGCTGTAAGCCATGTGGCCAACATGGGAGCTGCCAAGTTTACACAGTCCAAAATGGCGGCTGTCTACACTGTTCTTTGACAGAAAAGATGATTTGTTTATTCTCACAAAGGGCAGACAGGTCCAGGGAAAGCAGCCACAATATCACTTATAGCTTTGAACAGGACACCAAAAGCTAAACTTGACAGCTTCTGACATTGGCTTGCACAAAACTACCTCCTGGGAGGCCTAAAGTCAGGATGCAAGACAAGTAACTTCCAGCAGCATAAGGGCAGGACCCCTCGCAGGCACTGAAATCTGATCAGATGAACTTCCCTTGGTTGGTTTTTGTTTTGTTTTCTTTTTTTCTCAATATTTTATTTTTTATTGCTTCAATATCAATTTTTTTCTCTTTTCACTCTTGTTTCTTTCATATCTCTTTTTTTGCTCCCTTCTTTTTCTTATTCTATTTTTTCTTTTTTTCATATTCTTCCTTTTTATTTACCTCGTTCTTTTCTTTTTACCTTCTCATTTTTCTCTTTCTTCTTGTCTTTTTTTTCCATTTTCTTATTTATACTTTTTACTCTTATATTTTCCTCTCCCTTCTCTCTTTTTAGAATATTTTTTCTGTCCCTTTTTTCTTCTAGTATTCTTGTTATTTTACTTTATTATTGGTATTATTATCTTTTTCTTTTTTTCTTTTCTGTTCATTATTCTTGTTCTCTTTCCTAATTCTCTTTTCTTTTGTGGATGTTTTTGCTATTGTTTTCTGGACCTTTTGTATGCTTTGTTTGTTTTCTGTGTATTTTGTTTTGTGTTATTTTGCCCTGTCAGTGCCTGTACAACAGCTCACATGACATGGTTGGGACTGAGACTCACAACTAGCCAGCCTGAAAAGAGATCCCACCCATGACAACAAAAATCAGGATTCAATTGCAACAGGAGAGCCCAAATAATCAACAAAAGGGTCACTGCTAGAGCATCTAGCTTAAGAGTTCAAGAAGAATGCACCAATGGATCCCACATGACATTTACTACAAAAGGTCACCCCATGGAGACTGGTAATCACAGCAGGTATATCTAATACATAGAAACAAACACAAAGAGACAACTAAAATGGGGAGACCAAGAAATAATCACTAAATTAAAGAAAAAGAAGAATCTCCAGAAAAAGACTTAAATGAGATGAAGATAAGCAATTTATCAGACACAGAGTTCAGAGTAATGGTTATAAAGATGCGTCAGGAACTTGAGTACTACAAGGAATTAAATGGGAACTATAATGGAAACTACATCAGCATGAAAAAGGACATAGGTGTCATGAATAAGAATCAGGTGGAAATGAAGAATACTATATCTGATGTGTAGAACACACTGGAAAGAATTAAAAGCAGGCTTGATAAAGCAAAAGATTGAATCAGTGATTTGGAAAACAAGGTAGCAAAAAACACTCAATTAGAGGAGTAAAAAGAAAAAGAAACACTTGAAAACATGAGAGTTTAAAGGAACTATGGGACAATATGAACAGAACAACATCCATATCATCAGGGTACCAGAGGGAGAAGAAAGAAAGCAAGGAATAGAGAACCTGTTTGAAGAAATAATGACAGAAAAGTTCCCTAACCTGATGAAGGAAAAAGCAATACAAGTTCAGGAATCACAGAGAGTCCCAAACAAGAGGAACACAAAGAGACCCATAAAAAGACACATCATAGTTAAAATGGCAAATGTAAAGACAAAGAGAGAATCATAAGGGCAGCAAGAGTGAAGAAGTCAGTTATCTATAAGAGAGCTCCAATAAAGCTGTCAGCTGATTTCTCAACGGAAACACTACAGGCCAGAGAGAATTGTATGAAGTATTCAAAGTAATGAAAAACAAGGATATGAAATCAAGACTGCTTTATCCAGCAAAGCTATCATTCAAAATAGAAGGTGAAGTAAAAAGCTTCCCAGACAAAAAACAAAACAAAAAACAAAACAGAAAAAAAACTAAAGAAGATAATTACCACCAAACCAACATTTCAAGAAATGCTAAAGGGACTGTTGCAAGAAGAAAAAGAAAGAGAGAGAACGAGAGAGAGAAAGGAATATAGGCATAAAGAATTAAAAAGGCAATTAATAAGTACCTATCAATAATAACCTTAAACACAAATGGATTAAATACTCCAATCAAAAGACATAGGGTAACCGAATGGATAAGAAAACATGACCCATACATCCATTGGTTATCCTATGTCTTTTGATATATATATATATATATATATATATATATATATATATATATACTACAACTGAGCCACCTCAGAACAAAAGACACACAGGTTGAAAGTGAAGGGATGGTGGTAAAAATATTTTCCAAGAAAAAAAAAAAGCAGGGTTAGCAGTACTTATATCTGACAAAATAGACTTCAAAACAAAGGTTAAAAGAAGAGACAAAGAAGAAAACTACATAATACTAATAGAATCATTCCAACAAGTGGATATAATCTTGGTAAACATATATGCACCCAACATAAGAACACCTACATATATTAAAAAACTCCTAGAGGACTGTAATGCAGAGATAGACATCAATACAGTCATAGTGGGAAATTTTATTTTATTTTTAAAAAATATGTTTTTATTGATTTTTAGAAAGAGGAAGAGAGAGATAGAGAAACATTGATCGGCTGCATCCTGCATGCCCCCTACTGGGGCTAGAGCCCTTAACCTGGGCATGTGCCTTGAATAGGAATTGAACCTGTAACCTCTTGGTTCATGGGTTGACCCGCAACCATCATCTGGGAATAGTAGGGAATTTTAACATCTCATTGATGTCAATGAATAAATCTTCCAGACAAAAAGTCAATAAGAAAACAGTGACTTTAAAGAAGACACTAGATCAGATGGATTTAATTGATATTTACAGAACATTTCATCCCAAAGCGGCAGAATATACATTCTTCTCTAGAACACATGGAACATTCTTAAAGATAGGCCACATTTTAGGACACAAAACAAGTCTGTACAAGTTCAAGAAGATTGAAATCATATCAAGCATTGTCTCAGGTATCAATGGCATGAAGCTAGAACTCAACTATAAGAAAAATACACAAAAATATTGAAACACATGAAGGCTAAATAATAGTCATTAATAAATGAATTGGTTAAGAATGATGTCAGGGAGGGAGGAAATAAAAAACTTCCTGGCAACAAATGAAAATGAACACACAATAATGCAAAATCTATGAACCACAATGAAAGCAGTCCTGAGAGGGAAGTTCAGAGCTCTACTTCAAGAAACAAGAAAAATTTCAACTAAATTATCTAAACCTACAACTAAAATAATTAAAAATAGAACAACAAGAAAATCCCAGAGTAAGTGGAAAGAAGGATATAATAAAGGTCAGAGTAGAAATAAATGACGTAGAGACTAAAAACACAATACAAAAGATTAATGAAACCAAGAATTATTTCTTGGAAAAGATAAATAAGATTGATCAGCATTCAGCCAGACTCATCAAGAAACCAAGAAAGAGGACTTAAATAAATAAAATCCGAAATGAAAGAGGTGAACTAACAATTGACACCACAGAAATATAAAGGATTGTAAGAAAAGACTATGAGCATCTTTATGCCAACAAACAGGATAATCTGGGTGAAATGGATAAATTTCTGGAAACATACAATCTCCCTAAACTCAACCAGAAAAAATCAGAAAATCTGAATAGGCTGATAACAACTAATACAATTGAAGAAGTAATCAAACAACTAACAGCAAACAAAATTCCTGGACCAGATGGATTTATAGATAAGTTTTATCAAACATTGAAAAAAGACCTAATACCTATCCTCCTCAAAATATTTCTTTTTAAAAATATATATATTTTATTGATTTTTTTACAAAGAGGAAGGGAGAGAGATAGAGAGTTAGAAACATCGATGAGAGAGAAACATCGATCAACTGACTCCTGCACACTCCCTACTTGGGGATGTGCCCGCAACCAAGGTACATGCCCTTGACAGGAATCGAACCTGGGACCCTTTAGTCTGCAGGCTGACGCTCTATCCACTGAGCCAAACCAGTCAGGGCCCTCCTCAAACTATTTCAAAAAATATAAGAAGAGGGATGATTTCCAAACTATTTAACAAGGCCAGCATTATCATGATTCCATAACCAGCTAGAGATATTACAAAGAAAGAAAATTAGAAGCCTATATACATGATGAAGATAGATGCTAAAATCCTCAATCAAATAATACTACATCAATTTCAGCAATACATTAAAAAGATCATACACCATGAACAAATTAGAATTATTCTGGGAGTGGATTAAGGGCTGGCACAATATTTGCAAATCAATAAAGGTGATACATGACATAAACAAAATGAAACATAAAAATCACATGATCATATGAGTAGATACAGAGAAAGCATCCCACAAATCCAGCATAAAAACTCTCAGCAAAGCAGAAAAAGAGAGGACACATCTCAAAATAATAAAGGCCATATATGACAAACCTACAGCCAATATCATACTCAGTGGGCAAAAGCTAAAGCCATTTTGCCTAAGAACAGGAACAATACAGAGATATCTGCTTTCACCACTCTTATTCAACAGAGTACTGGAAGTCCTAGCCACAGCATTCAGATAGGAAGAAAACATAAAAGGCATCCAACTTGGAAAGGAGGAAGCAAAACTGTCCTTATTCACAGATGACATGATATATACATAGAAAACCTCAAAGACTCCACCAAAAAAACCCGCTAGATTTAATAAATGAATTTGGCAAAGTAGCAGGATACAAAATTAACATCCAGAAAACAATGGCATTTTTACACACCAATACTAAACTCTTTTAGAAAGAGAAACTAAAAAAACAACAACACCTCACTTACTACTGCAACGAAAAAAATAAGATACCTAGGAATAACCTTAACCAAGGAGATAAAATACTTATCCTCAGAAAACTATAGGACATCAAAGAAAGCAATAGATGAATATGCAAATAAGTGGAAGCATATACCATGGAAGAATTAACATCATTAACATGTCTATTCTACCCAAAGCAATCTATAGATTCAATGTATCCTTATTGAAATATTGCAGTTTTAGAGCAAATATTCCAAAAACTTATCCTAGGGCAAGAGAAACAAAGGGAAAAATAAACAAATGGGACTACATCAAACTAAAAAGTTTCTGCACAGCAAAAGAAACTTTCCTCAAAAGAAATATTTCTAAAATTCCTCAAAAAAATAAAAATGGATCTGCCATTTGACCCAATGATCCCACCTCTCAGACTATATCTTAAGAATCCTGAAACACCAATCAGAAAGAATATATGCACCCTATGTTCATAGTAGTGTTCTTTACAATAGCTCATATCTGGAAACAGCCCAAGTGCCCATCAGGAGATGCGTGGATAAAAAAGCTGTGGTCCATTTACACAATGGAATACTATACAGCTGTGAAAAAGGATCTCTTATCCTTTGGAACAGCCTGGGTGGACCTGGAGATTATTATGCTAAGCGAAATAAGCCAGAAAGAGAAAGACAAATATCACATGATCTCATTTATATGTAAAATCTAATGAACAAAATAAACACAAACAAGTAGGTCCAGAGGCATGGAAGCATGCAACAGCCTGACAGAACTTGGGAAAAGAGCAATCAAAACTTATATGCATAGTCCATGGACACAGACAATATTCCTGGTGAAGGCCAAAGGTGGAGCTGGAGCTTGTTGGAGAGGGGCAAGTAGGGGGGGTGGTAGATGACATCTGTAATACCCTCAACAATTAAAATAAAAAAGAAAAAGAGCTGGCGAAAGGCTGCGGCGTTCCTTCATTTTGATTCTTTCTCAGTGCCTGAGACTCAACTGTGTGAAATATGAGTCGGCATGTAACACCTAGACTCGATTGGAGTTCAATACTAGTAGAAGATGAAGAATCAGACCAGCCAGTTGGAGCCGTGGTTGACCAGCAGCCCAGGGATGAACAACCTCAACAAGAGGAGCCACCCACTGAGAGTCAGGATATTACACCTGATGAAGAGAAAGCAGATGCAGGAGCACCTGAGGTTCAAGGGACTGACCTTGAAGCTGATCTTCAAGAACTGGCGAAACCAATGACTGGGGCTGAGGGTGGAGATGATCCTGAAGCCATCGGGCATGCTTGCGCAAATCCAGAGCCCATTGAAATGCCAGAAACAGGGGAAGGAAAACCAGCCATTTAAAGGAAGATGATCTGAAGACACAGATTATTCTTATGTTGGATACTTCACTGTTAAAGTTCTCTCAATAAAGTTTTACAGCATTCAAAAACATAATAAAATAAAATAAAAAAATAAAAACATGTGGGAGGAAAATAAATAAATAAATGCATTCATGCAATGATTGTACAGAATTCTCAATGCACTGGGGGTGAATCAGGACCATGTAAAAGTGGGTGCATTTGTTTTTTTTGAATGATGAACTCTAGGTTTCACAACTTACTTTTATTCATAGCTAAAACGTAACTACCATGATAAGAATATCTTTTATAACTCATTCTCTTAAAAGTAACTAGACTCAAAATATTTTTAAAGTTGTTTTATAATAACTAAATAGTTTTGTTTCTGTAAACCAAAAATTATAAATAAAAATCACCATTAAGTATAGCCACTAATTCTAAGGGTGTGATTAAAAATAATAGGAAAACACTTTTTTACTGGATTTAATTTAAAAACCCATGTTATCATGGATGTAATGCACAGAAAAAACAATTAAAAAAAAAGAAAACTAGATTTGTGTTCATTTTACAAGTCTTTAAGACTAAAAATACCAGATTCAATTAAAAGATTTATTAAGAACCCAATACAAATCCTTGTACATAGTAGGTGCTTATTAAGTATCTGTTCAAAGATGGGTCATTCTATAATCACAAGTAATAAATATCTTCCTAAATTTTATGTTTTATATTTGAAACAGGAACTTGGTGCCCTCTAAAAATTATTTACAAAATGAGAATAGAACATAAACATTAATAATAGGCCATAAATATCCATAATTTGGTCATTTCAAATGGGAAGCAGGGCATAAAGTCTGTCTAATTAAAATGAAAAGTGCTATTATGAAGTTAGCACATGAATAAAACAGAAGCCCAGTGAAAGAGTATTTTAATATACTGTAGATATTCTATAGTGTTTGATACCAACAAGCTAAGATCAGCTTGGGTCTATAGCTGCTTAGGAAGGAACCTAGTTAATTGAAATATTGAACAATAGAAAATAGAACTCAGTGTATTAGTGTCAGCAATTGGAAGCTATGTTTGTTAGAAATAGCCATGTCATTAATGTCCTGGGAACATCAGTGACCCAGAGGTATAAAGCATCATTTTTTTTTCAAGCTGGAAAAAGTTTAGAGATCAACCCCTTTATTATCCAGTTTAGGGAACTAAGAAATCAAGTGAATTGACCATGGCCTGTAGCTGGTCAGCAACTCACAGGTCCTGACACCCAGACTGGCATGCTTTTCCACATTAACAGGATAATTAAATAGAAAATATGTTTACTGGGACCACAAATATCACCAAACTGGAATGGAAGAATGGCACAGGCTATCACTTTAAATTAGAAAATGGAATCTCCTTGGTACAAATTACTGATAAATTAAGAGGTCAAATAGTAAGAATGAAGCTCAATTGGGAAGAATATATGGGGGTTCAAATGGGTAAAATAACAGCTTTAAAAAAGAAATGCAGTGAAGAATGGCCAGGTAGGAAAACAACTATGAGTCAATAAATAGAAAAGTGTGAAGACCAGGTTTATGCATGAATACTAAGCAAACAGGACTCATGAGGTAATTTTTCTATTATATTCTCCATTAATCATCCCTTTACTACATAGTGTTATGAATGCTAGAGTTACAGTAGGCTCTGGAGAGAGTATAGGGTAGGGAAAGTAGTATAGATAATTGGGATGTGCCTGGAAATGGTGATCCTAAAAGGTGGACCCTTAAAGGGAGACTTGACAGCAGACTCCATGAAAAGACTGTACACAGTTTGGTAACCATCATTTAAAATCTCCATTTTATATAGCATATAACAAAACTGATTTAGAACCGAAGATTATGAGCCAGATCTAAGTAAAACTCTCCACATGGCCTGAGGTGTGTAGCCCACCTTAAAAATGTGTAGCCCACTTTTAAAATGTGAGTGATATATTGCGCGATGAGCTTCTAAGAAGTCATTTGAAAAAGTGGATGGATTCTCCTGATTCGGTGGTAATATGATCCTATGTGAAAGCAGAGAGGGGCATTAGGCAACCAACTATTTTTTGCTTCCCTTAGATTCCCAGTGGGAAAAGAGGGAGAACAAGTTGGAGCTGAAGTCTGAAGGGTGGAGCTCTGTTTCTGCTCACTCACTTCAGCTCCCGTTCTTCTCTCACCTTCTTCGGTTATTTTGTTAAAATCAACACCACCAGCAAACACATTTATTGAGTTTTCACTCTGGGTTTGGCACTGTGCTAAGTGTTTTATATTCATGACTTGCTTATTACTAACTTGTGCAAGCTACTTAACTTCTCTGTGCTTCGCTTTCTTTATTTGTAAAGTATAGAAAATAATAGCATCTACTTATGATGATAATCATAATAAATGAAAAATACTTAGAAAGGGTCTTTGAAGTAAGTACTTAATTAATAATAGTTATTATTAGCTCAACAAAAAAAATCTTTACTAGTAGTGGTTGCTACTACTTACTCCTCCATTTTACAGATAAGCAGATTGAGACTCAAAGAGTTGAAATAGCTTATTTAAGATGATAAAGCTGGTAGCAAACAGAATAACCACTCAAACTTCCAAAGTTTTTGTTTTTTAACCTTTATGCCATGTTGACCCGTCCCTTCTAGGCATCAAAGCTGCAGCCACACCACATTAAATGTGCCTGATTAGTGGATCTCTATGTTGAACATACCCTCAGCTTTCAAATCTCTTTATTTGCCTTTTGCTCATTTTATTTCCTCTGTCTGAAATCACCTTCCTCCTCCCACCTTCACAGAGTTAATTGCTCGTCTGTGTTTCTTTAACACTTATCTCACATACAGCACTTATCACATTGTCTCATAATTTGTGTGCCAATAAAAGGTAGCATTTAAGATGCCAGAGTCTCTTTTAAGGGCTTCACAAGGATGCAATCACTGAGTCCTCTCAATAACCCGAGGATGTTTGTAACCTCCTTTTTATTGATGAGACAGATAAGGTTAAGTAACTTGCCCAAGAACAGACATGCAGGAAATGATTATTGATTGAATGATGGGTAAGTACAAATGCTTACTAAAATGATCAAAAAGTCTTTTTATCCCCGGGACAAAATTAACATCCTCAACTTTTTTTTTTCATGGTGGAGAAAACAAAATGACTTACTTCTTCACCTCATGATCTTGGCTATTTATATAAGTTAAATGCTATTTTATTGTCTATTTAAAATCCCATAAACCAGGGCATGTATTACAGTATCAATTTTAATATTTGTATCAAGAATCTATTATTTTCCAAACACAGAGGAAAAAAGGAAACTTTTTGTCTCCAAGCCAAACTTAAAAACCTGCCTTTCTGCCCAGCCAGCATGGCTCAGAGGTTAAACACCGACTGATAAACCAGGAGGTCATTGTCCCATCCCTGGTCAGGGCATATGCCCAGGCTGTGCGCTCGATTCCCAGTGGGGGGCGTGCAGGAGGCAGCTGATCAATGATTCTCTCTCATCATTGATGTTTCTAATCTCTCTCCTTCTCCCTTGCTCTCTAAAATCAATTAAAAAATGTTTTTTAAAAAGGAAAAAACTTGCCTTTCTAAAGATGATTTTGTTGTCTAGGAGGTGGCGGGGGAGGGGTGTAGGGGCAGTGCTGTGAATAATTCCAAGCCTCAGCCACCTGTGGGTTTTTTTGAGGCCTTTTTCTATAATCACTCAGAGAAAAACACGTTCTCTTTTCTTTCCTCCCCAGCCTTTCAATGTTTCAGTTCTTGAATTAACTGCCTGATCTGGTGGGAGGAAATCTGGCTTTAAAATCCTTTTAATCAAAAGGGCTTGAGCAAGCTAATGGATATCATCCCTTTGGCAAAAGGAGATGATATAAAAGCTCCTTCTCAAAAAAACAACAACAAAAAAATCCTTATTTTCATAATTCTTTTATAAAATTGAAACCTGTTCTACTGTAGTATAAGGCAAAAAAAAAAAATAATAATTAGACTTCCCTCCCTCCCCCCAAATATTTTCTCCATTGCTCCAGTTCTCAACATCCCTTTAACATATTTGATGGTGTTAACTGATGGCAAAAAAAAGGAATCCTATCATTTACAAATAACATCTTCGTTTTAACCATTATATAGACTAATTAGGAACTTGTGCCTCAAAATCAAACAATTCTATCATTTCAATGCGGTTTTAAAAAAGTTTCTGAGGGTATTGGGAAAGTCACAGAACACTAGCGTGCTCTGAGTTGAGAACAATAAAAATGTCGGCAATAAACTGTTATCTTAGTAGGCCCTGCAATTTCCATTCAAAACATTCGAAGAGAATATTCACAGACATGCAAGTGATGTATTTTGCATAGAAAAACAAACTCATAAGATTTTGGAATCATAAATAACTCTAATTCTGATAACCATCTACCTAAATTAATGTGTTTAGCCAGCATTTGAAACATTACCATTTATCACCTTACCTTCTTTCTATTTTTTTATATATGAAACTAATATAAGCTGGATCTTTTTTGTTTGTTTTACTAACAATACAGTCTACGATGCTGGTGGGATAAAGTAAAAAATGGCACAAGGTAAATTTATCTGATGGTGAATACATATAAGTGAAGATTTTTGGTTCCACTTGCAAGGGTCCTACAGTAACACCTGTTGCAACACAACTCTACTTCATGGCTGAGAAGGAATATGTCTCTACAATTATAAATATGTTTAATTGTATTTGAATTTTGCAGGCCAGACAACTTTTCAGCTAGTAGATTAGGTAATTTGGTTGTATATCTCCAATAGGGGGCAATAGAAAAGGTGAAGGAGTGGCATACTTGAATAATAAAGATATGTACCATTTCATAGGTAATTCTCATCTTTGCTTGGGCACCAGGGGAGGCCCCCTGGGAGTGGGCATCTTAGTGCCTTCCTTTACCCAGGCATTCACAAGCCAACTTGCAGGAAGCTATAAAAATGGATAAAAAGACACCTCCAGGTTTCTTGAAGGAACTGAAATCTCTCTCATTTGGAAGTGGACAGTCAAGATATGGAGGAACTTGAACTCCCATTTTGTTGTTGTTGTTATTTTGTGTATAGCATTAATAGCACAGGTAGGATTCCAAAATACAACATGGCAACTGGTCTCTCTCTGTCCTCAAGATCTTTGCTGAATTTTCTACCAGTTGCTCTCTATAAATATAATCATTGTAATAATGTCTCTACTGTAATTTTTTTTAGTTGGACACATAATGTTTCCAGAATATCTTTTGATAACATTTCCTTTATTGTAGTATATTGGATAATGATTTTAGTAGCAACCAGGGGACTTTATTGCTAGATTCAACCCAGTGTTGTACATTAAACTGTTTCAGATCCAATCAACTTTGGTATAAAGTAAAAATGAGGTCTATAGAGTCCTCACTAAATCATCGCTTCAGCTGTCCTTATATGAGCAAACTGAATAGTTATATACATCACTGAGACATTTTATTTATTTTTACTTATTTATATTTATATATTCTCTTTACAGATATACTATAGCAATAAAAATTCTGTTCCAGTATTCCTAAACTTATTTTTTAAGTACAAAAACCCCCAAACAAATAAAAACAATGAAAAACAAACAAAAAAACAATAATAGCTTGTCTGTCATAACATTATTGTAAACTATTCTTCTTACAAGCTAAATATTTAGAATCCCGAATTTCTACTCTGCCACAAATTAAAATGTTATATTTATATGAAAATTCTGAATTAACCAACTACACAGGTATGTCTTTAAATGTTACTGGCTTATAAAAATAAAGAGAAAGATAATTATAGTAAGCTATCAAATAATGCTTTTACAGATAATATAATTTGTTGGTGTATCAGCTTTATACTCCCTATCATTCATGCATTTCCATTTCTAAGTTAATAGTGAGCAATAAAAATAAAAAAACTATATTAAAGCTAGTCTTCCTAGTTTGTGCTTGCTTTCCAGGTCCAAAAATGTTTTAATTGTCAAAAACTGTAAAACTTATTCCAAGCAAATAACAGGCTACACAGTTAAGTTTTGGCAAATGCAACTTTATATTGAAATTCACACATCTGTATTTAAAGAATGAGACTCACAGACTCTAATATATTTCTAAAATACCAGAAATCATATTAAAGCTTTCACAAGTTAAATCTGAAATAATTTAAATGACAAATACACTGAATGTGCAGAAAATATAAACAAGACTGTGCCCTCTGTAGAATACACACTTCACAAACTGTGCAGGATGTCATACTAAGGCTGTGGTCTCCCCTTGACAGCTGACTTAAAATATAAACATACATCAACTGCCTGCTTCTTAGAACATACTAGAATGAGTAGCACAATTTCATTATTCCAATAATGTGCACCTTAATTTTTAAACCACGTGAGGAAAAAGAAAAGAGAGTATTAATGATCTTCCATGTACTTCCAGATGCATTATGACCAGTTACTGATTTGCTATCCCTTGACTATTTGCTCCAATACTAAGTAAGATGAAAGATATTAGATAACTCTTCAAAGCAACACATGTTTAATCTGAATTATTAGAACAGCTCAATTGTACCATTAATGTAGCCTTCCAGGCCAAATAAAAGCGAATTGGGAAAATTTTGTACCAAATCAACAAAAATCAAATAATACAGTTCAATGCTAGCAATTTAACTAGTAGGTAAGGAAAGTGGTATTTAGTAATGGTAATGTATTAATTTTTAAAAGGTAGATTCTAGCTCCGACTGGTGTGGCTCAGCAGTTGTGTGTCTACCCAGGAACCAAGTGGTCAGCAGTTTGATTCCTGTTCAGAGCACATGCCTGGATTGTGGCTCAATCCTCAGTAGGGGGCGTGCAGGACACAGCCCATTAATGATGTTTCTCTCTCATCAATATTTCTATCTCTCTATCCCTTCCTTTTCCTTTCTCTCTAAAATTCAATAAACACACATTTTTTTTTAAAAAAAAGTAAACTCTAATTGGAACCAATATACTGCTTTGGAATGCACCTCCAAACTTACAAGATGATTTTTTTAAATGTCACAATTCAATAATTCATGGCATATCTTTAGTGGATTATGGTACTTTAAGTCCCCAAGTATTTTAGTATTTGCAAAACAATAATAGTATGAAATGTTTTAAACTCTTCAAACTTCTAAAATTAGTTTTATCAACATATTTACCTCAAGTCAACTTAACTTATTAAGATGTCCAATGCTAGGTTTTTTTGAAATGTTTTTTCATAAGTAGTGATATACACAGCATTTAGCACTGATACTTAGCACCTGCTAATTTCATTATCTAGTTTTCAACCACATAAAGAAACTGAGGGCGGTGGTTCAGTCCTTTCTCAATATCAAACCTCCACGGGCAGTCAGCAGGATCACTCTGAGATTTAAAATAGGATTACCGGTGAACAATTGCAAAGACTGCAGAAAGTCCCCCAAATCCCTGTAACCACTAATCCCATTCTTGATTTTCTTCTCAAGATATGGCTACAGGCCACAGTTGCTTAAGAGAGAAGGTCAGTGTTTCAGAAGGCTAAAGATTTACAGATGCTCCTTCATATAACACAGTAAGGTTCCCTTGGTAACCTGGATTTTCTGCAGTAAAGAAGGGTTGTGCTGAAACAGCGTCTCAGCTCCCTGTTGGAGAAAATGCAGACAAAAGGATTGATTCCTGCTTGGGCAAAACTCATCCAGACAGCAGCTGTTAGAAATCCTCCCGGTACTACCGGCCCTCTTGCAAAAACTCTCCAATAGCAGGCTACCAGGTAGGGGCCCCACAAGGTTAGGAAGAGAAAAGTCATTATGTAGAACATTCTGCTGATCCTTTTTTCCATTTTGAACTCATCTAAGACCAATAGCCTTCTTCTGCTCGTGGGGTTTGCATTTTGCCTGATGCCCAGCAAGGTAGGTGGTGTGGGGCCCCTTCCAAATCCCGATAGCCAATTGGCAGCTGCCTGGCCGCTGGCTCCGGGGCCATGAAAAGTCCAGTTCTGGCTGACCGCTGCTACAAACTGAACTGGCTTCATTTTCCTTCGATCGTGGACAAAAAATATCAGCTTGAGGTAGACAAGCTGTGTGGCTAGGAGGATGAGAGCAAGGAGCAGCATAAATCCCAAGGAATCGTTGGCCCTGAAGGAGCGGTGTTGGAAGGTGCATTGATCTTCCTCCCTAATGAAGGAGTAAGTGCCCACATCTAACACTGGGGGAAACGCCATGGCCACCGACAGAGTCCACACCATGCAGATCACAGCCAGGCACGTCCAAAAAGTCAGCCTCTTTGTATAAAAGCGATGATGGGCGATAGCTAAGTATCTGGTGACGCTGATGCAGAAGAGCATGAAAGCAGTGTGGAAACAGGACAGAACCCCCAGAAAGGCAATCACTTTGCAAGTCAGAGTCCCATACGTCCAGGTAGAGCCATTTTTGACAGAGTTGAATACAAATGGAAAACAAATTGCAGATCTGAGGACATCAGAACAGCCAAGGTCCAACAGGAAGTAGTAAGGTGCTCTATGCAAGGTCTTATCTTTCACCAGCAAAATGGAAATCAGAAGGTTGCCCACCACACTGACTCCTATTATGAAACCCAAGGAAGTCAGTTTCAGAAAGGCTGTTAGAGGGGAGAGATTTTGCAAAATGTTGTCAGCTGCATGGCTATAGTTCGCCATAGATGGATGGAGGATAAAGATACAGCCTTAGTCAAGTCTCATGATCTAGATAGAACAAGGAAAAGACAGACCCATACATTTTACTGCAAATGTAATCCACAAAGAGAATCGATCCAGTCTGCTGTCATGCTTCCTCTTTTCTTCCATTTGATTTGCCATCAGAATATCTGGGGGAAAAAAGAGCTATCAGGTATGAAGTTAACAAGAAATGATGTCAGGCAGTGCTAACATAAAGCTGTTGATTTATGGGAAATAAGTAAAGTTTTAATTTTGAATGTTATTATTTGCTTTAGTATGTTTGCCTGAGAGTTCAGACAATTGGCTTGCTTAGTTTTCCAAGCTAGATAAACTTAAAAATGTTCCTCTTTTGGAGAACATACGTTTTTTAAGGTACCTTTAGGACAAAAGGGATAATGTTCCACAATCATAAAATATGCCCGTCTAGGAATTAGTCACTAGTGTTGCAATGGAATCTACAAGATTGACAACAGAAGACAGAGAGGAGACTACATTTATTTGAGGTGTATTAGTATCTGTCAGTATTTTATAGGTAGCTCCCCTGTAGATATGGATCCAAAGAACCATTGCAAAATATTTGTCTTTTAACTCATGTGTCACCATTCATGCTGCATATTATGAGTGTATTTGCTGATTCTTTAGGGTATAATTTCAACATTTCTGATTTCTAAATTAATAGGAAAGTATCCCAGGATTTGATGTGATTTAATCTTTTGTTTCCCCACTCCCACCCCACCCCATTTTTGGCAAATCTTTCCTCTTTTAAGCACACACGATTATTAAAAATGGTTAATGCAAATACTGGCCAGGAAAACACACCCAGAGGAATAATGGACTTCCATTTGTAAATCTTGGATGCCTGGATTCAAATAAATTTAACACGAACCTGATTTTCTTGGTCAATTAAGCCTTTCCACTTACACTGATCATCTTAGTTGCAAATCGAAAGTGGCTTCATTAAAAAAATGCACATTTTCTTCTAGATGCCTGGGAATCACACCGGGAAAATCGGCTTCCTCTGCTATTTCCACTAAGCATATTTCCTCTGCCACTTTTCACTTGCTCGGAATATGCTGACGGTAACCCAGGCAAAACTGCTTCGATGATTTTAATTCCCCCACTGGTACGTCCCCGGGTAAATACCGATCTCATCATGCAACATTACGAAACCTGAAATCCGCCACCCCTGGATTTATAATGGGGGGAGGAGGAGGAGGGGAGAGACATGCATTACATACGCGAAGATGGTGCGAGAAGATTGTTTCTGTGCTGCAAGGGTACTGTTTCCGGCGGCTCGCAGGCTGATGGTCCTCAGTCTTGCATCGCTTTCCAAAAATGGAGCTTTGAATAAGCCCGACTGAAGATGCATTGTCTGAATGTACTTCCATTATGTAGTTTATTGTAAAAAAAAAAAAAAAAAAACCAACAAAACAAAACAACAAAAAAAAACCCCACCTGGGGGGGAGGGGGAGCGCTTTCCTGGCGAACCTGCAGTTTCATCGACACTGTGAGCCCTCCTCCCCGCAAACTTAACCGAGAGGATGGCCTCCTACCTGTTGGTGTTGGGCATCCCGACAGACTATAGCTTCTTCTTTCTATAGATTGCTGATTATTTTTTATTTTTTATTTTTTTTGGCCTTAGTGCTTTGACTGAGCATCCAGGCAGGGCTCGGCGGCGCCTGCGCGCTGAGCCTCCACGAGTTCCAGCCGCGTCCGCCTGGCGCAGGGCGGCCTCGCTCAGCGGCGCAGGGCAGGGGCTGCGGGGGCCTCGGCGCGGCTCGGCGCGGACCCGCGCCCGGGACTGGCCAAGTTGGCTGCGTGTCCGGTCCTGCTGAACCGGCAGAAGGAGGCTTTTGTATCCCCGCGGCTGCTTCTGAACTCGACCCGATCCCGCATTGGAAGTGGGAAGCGGAGAGGCTGGCTGGGGACCGCAGGCCCAGCCCCCCGAGGGCAGCGCCGAGAAGCCACCCGGCCCGGGGCGCCCGCCCCTCCTCTTCCCGGACCCTCGGCTTCCGCGAACCTGTCCTCCTTCCTCTTTCAGAGTGGTCCCCAGCTGCGCCGCTGACCTTGGGATTTGCAAGTTACGGGGTGGGGAGGGGTCTGGGGGAGAGCAATAAATCTCCAAAAAAATGTAAATGACTATTCCTCGCCTTTCACCCTAAGGAGCAACAGACTTTCGTTTCCTTCTTGTAAGTGCGATTTACCAATAGGTTGGTCATGTCAAAGCACTTGTGTGTGTTTCCCTTTGTTATTACTGAAGAAAAATACCAGGAATACATAAAACTTCCACCCGCCCAAAAGGCCCAGTGATACCACAGCACACCACAGGGCCTGACACCTGGGCGCTTTAGGGATGCCTCTAATCATGCATTTCCTTATGTTACATTTCGGAAGAATTTTGTTGGTGGGGTAATAAGAGATTTTAAACAACTCCCCACTTCCATAAAAACTAGCAGACTTGCTTTCATTCATTCCCAATGTAAGACGTCTGCTTCTCACCCATGCTTATTGCTTTGTAATAATCTGTTAATGAAACAGAAGGAAAAAAAAAGACCTTTACAGTAATAAATTGATGTCCGAACAGCAATAAAATACCTCATTGTTGGGTGGTGAGAATGTGACGTCAGGGAAACGTAAGCCAATCAGCATACAGATAACATGGGTTAATTTACATATTGTATTTCTATTGGCTATGCCAAGATAAAGCTTTCCCTGTTTAAAGCTTAAAAATATATACTTCACTGTCATGATGTCACACTCATTACACAAAGCCCTATGTTGGTAATACTGAAATGATTACATTTTCCTAATTTGTTTTCGAATGTCCT
The DNA here is from genome assembly GCF_028538775.1 of Myotis yumanensis. Taxonomy (NCBI): domain Eukaryota; kingdom Metazoa; phylum Chordata; class Mammalia; order Chiroptera; family Vespertilionidae; genus Myotis; species Myotis yumanensis. Next base: position 7,437,906 of record NW_027223760.1, read on the forward strand.
AAATCCATTTAAAAAAAGATAATGATCTTTTAAAAAATAAAAATACAAAACATAAAGCACCTAACTCTGGCATTCCTTTAATCTACAAGAATCAATCCTGCAGTAGTACTGGAGTAACTTGAGAACATTTCCATTCAAGTGAAACACTCCACTTTTTTTGCAAAACAAATTCAGAAGAAATCAAAACCATATGATGGTTTACAATTTCTATGTGAAATGTCAAATTACTTTGTTTTAATCCTCACATGAAGATATGTTTTTATTGATTTTAGGGAGAGGAAGAGAGAGAGAGAAAAACATCAATGTGAGAGAGAAACATTGATTGGTTACGCCTGTTCACAGCCTGACTGGGCATGAGACATCTTTGGTGTAGGGACAGGGCTTCAACCAGGGGAGCCACCTAGCCAGGGCTCAAATTCATTTTTATGGAACTAAAAATAAATTCAATTTGTGTTGTTCTTGTTTTTTTTACTTCCCAATTAGTGCCTCAATGTACTTTGCAAAGAGTTATTTCCTGAGGTTTTTATTTTAATTCTCATCCTAAGGCCTATATATTGATTTTAGAGAGAGAGGACGGGAGAGAGAAAGAGAGTGAGAGAGAGTTGTGAAACATCAATTGGATGCACCCCGCCCAGGGATTGAACCCAAAACCTAAGCATATGTCCTGACCAGGAATTGAACCAGCAACCCTTCAGTGCATGGGAAGATGTTCCAACCAGCTGAGCCACAAGGCCAGGGCCTGAGTTTTTACAGTTCAAAAATCCATAGAATAAAAACAAACACAAAGAAATTCTGCATGGATTAGGGAAAGATTATTTAAAAGTAAATTTAAAAGGTGACTGCCCTGTCAGGCCATGAAGCAATAATTTATTCTGCCAAAAGGTATAGGACCAAGGGTTTATATATACTTGAAGAAACAGGTATTGCTTCCTTTAAAATAAAGGAGAGGATATGTGTGTATGCAATATCTTTCATATCTACAGCTCAGGGTATATTAAGGCTATAATTTTCCTTTGCAAATGAGTATAGTTAGATCTACTAGTTACTCAGTTTCTCCAGCTATTAGATGAGAATGGCCTTTTTTTTTTTTCCTCACTAGGGGGTTCAGGAAAATAATGAGATAGTTTCCAGTTAGTTCATTAACTCTATTAGAGAAGAAATTAAAGTCTACACCTTCCACCAACAGGGGTTTTAAAAAATGGACTTAATAACTAACAAAAATTTCATATCTACTAGTACTCAAATGTAAAGTTATTGGTTCAAAGTGCTCAAATCATAACCTTGTTTGATCTTAGCTCATTTCTTTTTTATTCCTTATATCATCAAGCCTAGAAAATTTATGTTGAGAGTAGGATTAAGCAAACAACAGCAAAATATTACATCCACCCTGGATTTGAAGGATTCTAAAGGTTTTCAAGTTCTGGGCATATTACATTTACTACATTGATCATTGGATTAGGAAATCTGATATAATTTGCTTAATTTGGTTCTTACAATAATATATATAATTTTATTTAAAACAGCAATTATCTTCTTTTCAAAATTAGTAGTACATTTCAGATTTTTGCCAAGTGATGCACAATTTCTTGAAGGTCAAATGCAATATTTCGGTTCTATGCATTGTTTATGTGAAAATGTGTGTCAGGTTGTAAATAATTTTGGCAAATACACAGATTGATAGTCTAGAATAAAACGTTCTAAGAAAATATTTTTTAATCATTTAAAGTGCCATCTCTCCCACTTAAAACTTGTCATTAAATCTTTAAAAACATGTGTCTTTGGTATTTTTAATTCTTACTAAAATCTAAAACTGTATCTGAAAAAGAAACTTAAACGTTTTCTGAAAGCTATCTTATTAAGGAAGGCTCCCATTGGGGACTTTTTCAGAAAAACATTTTACTTTTTATCAAATTTATTGGGTAACATTGGCCGATTAGTGTAAATGTACCACAGCTTCTTCATCCACTCATTTACTAATGGGCACTTGGGCAACTTTCAAATTTTGGCTATTGTAAATAATGCTGCAGTGAACATAGGGGTGCACGTATTCTTTTGTATTACTGTTTTCCACATTGCCTGCACCAATCTGCATACCTAACAACAATGCACAAAGGTTCCCATTTTAACCTGATCTTTGCCAACACTTGTTATTTGTAAATTTGTTGATGATAGCCATTCAGACAGGTGTGAGGGATATCTCACTGTGGTTTTACTTTGCATTTCTTTGATAGTTAGGGACTTTGAGAATTTTTTCATGTCTATTGGCCAGCTGTATGTTCTCTTTGGAGAAATGTCTATTCTGATGCAAATTTAAAATTTGCCCTGGCCGGTTTGGCTCAGTGGATGGAGTGTCGGCCTGTGGACTGAAGGGTCCCAGGTTCTATTCCGGTCAAGGGCATGTACCTTGGTTGCAGGCACATACCCAGTAGGGAGTGTGCAGGAGGCAGCTGATCGATGTTTCTCTCTCATCGATGTTTCTAACTCTCTATCCCTCTCCCTTCCTCTCTGTAAAAAATCAATAAAATATATAAAAAAAATAATAAAATAAAATAAAATTGGATTGTTGTTGTTTTGTGTGTGTGTGTGTGTGTGTGTGTGTGTGTGTATTGAGTTATATGTTTTTATAAATTTTGGATATTAACCCCTAATCAGATGTCTCATTGGCGAATATGTTCTCCCATTTGGTGGGTTGCCTTTTCATTTTGTTGATGGTTTCTTTTGCTGTACAAAAGCCTTTTGGTTTGCTGTAGTGCCATTTGTTTATTTTTTCTTTTGTTTCCTTTGCTCTAAGAGACATATCAGAATAAAATGTTGCTATGAGAACTGTCCGAGATGTTACTGCCTATGTGTTCTAGAACTTTTATGATTTCGAGACTTACATTTAAGTCTTTAATCCAGTTTGAATTTATTTTCCTGTATGGTGTAAGAGGGTGATTTTTCTTTCCTTTCCTTCCTTTCTTTCTTTCTCTCTCTCCTCTTCTCTCTCTCTCTTTCTCTCTCTCTCTCTCTTCTTTCTTTCTTTTTGCATGCATCTGTTCAATTTTCTCAATAACATTCCCTGAATAGACTGTTTTTACCCCATTGTATGTTCTTGTCTCCTTTGTCAAATATTAATTGACCATAAAGTTGTGGGTTTATTTTTGGGCTTCCTATTCTGTCCCATTGATCTATATGTCTGTTTTTATGCCAGCACCATGCTATTTGATTATTATGGCCTATTTGATTATTATGACTAGTTTGACATCAGGCAGCACGATCTCTCCAACTTTTTTCTTTCTCAAGATCACTGTGGCTGTTTAGGGCCTTTTGTGGTTCCAAATAAATTTTTGAAATATTTTTTCTAGTTTTGTGAAATATGCCATTGTAGCTTGATAGGAATTGCATTGAATCTATAGATTGCTTTGAGTAGTATGGACATTTTAATGATGTGAATTCTTCCTATCCACAAACACAGTCTATGCTTACACTTATTTGTATCTTCCTCCATTTCTTTCTTCAGGGTCTTATAATTTTCCAAGTACAGGTCTTTTACACCCTTGGTTAAATTTACTCCAAGGTATTTTTTGATGCAATTGCAAATGGGGTTGTTTTCTTAGTTTCTCTCTCTGATAGTTCATTCTTAGTGTATAAGAATGCCACAAATTGCTGGATATTTATTTTGCATCCTGCTACTTCACTGAATTCATTTATCATTTTTAGTGGATTTTTGGTGGAACCTTTAGGGTTCTTTATGCACAGTATCATGTCATCTGCAAATAGTGACAGTTTTACCTCTTCTTTTCAAATTTGGATGCCTTTTATTTCTTCTTGTCTGATCTCTGTTGCTAGGATTTCCATTACTATGTTTTTGTTTTTTTTTTAAAATATATTTTATTGATTTTTCACAGAGAGGAAGGGAGAGGGATAGAGAGCTAGAAACATGGATGAGAGAGAAACATCGATCAGCTGCCTCCTGCACATCTCCCACTGGGGATGTGCCCGCAACCCAGGTACATGCCCTTGACCGGAATCGAACCTGGGACCCCTGAGCCCGCAGGCCGACGCTCTATCCAATGAGCCAAACCGGTTTCGGCTTCCATTACTATGTTGAATAAGAGTGGTGAGAGTGGACATTCCTTTCTTGTTCCTGATCTTAAAGGAAACACTTTTAGTTTTTACCCACTGACTATGATGTTGGCTGTGGGTTTTTGCTATATGGCCTTTATTATATTGAGCTATGTTCCTCCTACAGTTATCCCACGTTGCTGATATTCTTATTATAAATGGGTGCAGGCTCTTAGTAAGTGCTTTTTATACATCTATTGATATGATCATGTGATTTTTTTTAACCTTTTATATTGTTTATGTGGTGTATCATGTTTATTGATTTGTGGATATTGTACCAACCTGTGTCCCTGGAATAAAACTCATTTGATCATGTTGTATGATGCTTTGAATGTACTGCTGGATCCAGTTTGCTAATATTTGTTGAGTATTTTAGCATCTATGTTCATCAATGACATTGGCCTATAATATTTTTTCTTTAGTTTTTTATTGGGGAGGGTTGAGAAGGGAATATAGAAATTTTCTAATTTTATTTATTTATTATGATTTTCATCATTATTGTTCAAAGTATTACATAGGTTCTCCTTCCCCCCTTATTAACCTCTTCCAACCCTCTCCTGGCCCTCACCCTCCACCATCCCATTGTCTGTGTCCATGGGTTATGCATAAATGCATACAAGTTCATTGACTGATCTCCTCTCAACCACCCTCCCCTGCCTTCCCTCTGAGGTTCAACAGACTGTTCATGCTTCTATGTCTCTGGGTCTATTTTTGTTCATCATTTTATTTGGTTCATTAGATTCCATATTTGAGTAAGATCATGTGATATTTATCTTTCTCTGACTGGCTTATTTCACTTAGCATAATAATCTCCAGGTCCATCCATGCTGTTGCAAATGGTAAGAGTTCTTTCTTTTATATTGCTGTATAGTATTCCATTGTGTAAATGTACAATCGTTTTTTTCTCCACTCATCTACTGATGGGCACTTAGGCTGTTTTCAAATCTTAGCTATTATACATTGTGCTGCTATGAACATAGCGGTGCATATATTCTTTCTGGTGAGTGTTTCTGGTTGTGTGTTGCTTTCAGGGAATATGATGGCTGTTTTTCCTGCCCCAGAGCTACTCCTCTGCAAGTGGCCTAAAATATTACTCTGCTCTTGGCTGGACAGAGATCCTTGTATGGAGACCAATGTGGTCAGCTGGGACCCAGGAGTTTTTATCAGTCTGGTTCCTAGAATGGTGGGGTGGACAGCCCCTTCCTTCTCCAATTCAGACACTAAGGGCTCTTTGAGGCTGTTCAGACATAAGCTTGTCCTCTGCCTTTTTTCCTCAGTAAAGCTCCAAATGCAGGGTGTGGCAGGTTGTATCACCTAGGGCAGTTTTTCCCCCTTTCCTGCCCTCTGTGTGTTGGCAGCAGGTAGCTCCTTCCAGGGAAAATGGCACTTTTGGTTTGGAAGCCTGTGAATGACCCAATGCAGGATTCCTGGCTACTGCTTTTCCAAGTCTCCCTGCCCTGCTGCTCACCCTGCCTGTCCTCAGGCACCTCAAGCCAGCTCCTCCCTCCCTGCACCAATGTGTCAGGTGTGTAGTTGCAAATGAAAACTCCTGTGCTCTGGGGCAGCGGTTCTCAACCTGTGGGTCGCAACCCTTTGGGGGTTGAATGACCCTTTCACAGGGGTCGCCTAAGACCATCCTGCATATCAGTTATTTACATTACGATTCATAACAGTAGCAAAATTACAGTTATGAAGTAGCAACGAAAATAATTTTATGGTTGGGGGTCACTACAACATGAAGAACTGTTTTAAAGGGCCAGAAAGTTGAGAACCACTGGTTTAGAGATTTTTTTTTAATGCAATAGAAAGCGTGGCTCTCTCCCCCATGGGCTCTGGTCTGCCCCCAGCAATCCTGCTACTAGTTCACTGCTGCTTCGATGATACGATGATACGGGTACTGTGGCCCTGGGTTGCGCTGCCACAGGTCGGAAAGCGCAGCCTGTTGGGTGTGTGGAGCCCTGAGGGTGCTCCCAAAACAGTTCTCCCTGCAGCTCAGATCCCTCCTCTCCTGGCTTCCCACCGCTCTGATCTCTCCCTTCCTATGGGCCTCCAGGTGCCTTTTGTTCTTCCCTGTTATAAGTCACCTCCCAGCTGGACCACAGTTAGAAATTCAGGTGAATGTTCTCCAATGTAGCTGTATTTCCAGCTTGGCCCTGGGATGAGGTGCCCGGCAGGTCTACCTATTTGACCACCATTTTCTCCTCCTAATATTTTTTCTTTGTAGTGTCTTTATTTGGTTATGGAATTAGAATAATGCTGGCTTTATAAAATGAGCTTGAGTCTTCCTATTTCTTGATTTTTTTTTTTTTAATAGTTTGAGAAGGATAGGTGTTAGCTCTTTTTTTTTTTTCTTTTTAAAAATTTGTTTCTGAAAGTATTACATATGTCCCCCTTTTTCTGCCATTGACCCCTTCTAGCCCACCCCCACCAACTGCCCCAGGCCTTCAGCACCCTATTGTCTGTGTCCGTGGGTTATGCATATATGCATACAAGTTCTTTGGTTGATCATTTCCCACCTACCTACTCTCAACTGCCTTCCCTCTGAAATTCTGCAGTCTGTTCTATGCTTCTGTGCCTCTGGATATATTTTGTTCAATAGTTTATTTTGTTTATTAGATTCCACATATGAATGAGATCATGTGATACTTCTCTTTCTCTGACTGGCTTATTTCACTTAGCATGATACTCTCCAGGGCCCTCCATGCTGTCTCAAAGGGTAAGAGATCCTTCCTTTTTACTGCTGCATAGTATTCCATGATATAAATGTACCACTGCTTTTTTGTCCACTCATCTACTGAAGGCACTAGGGCTGTTTTCAGATATTAGCTATTGTAAATTATGCTGCTATAAACTTAGGGATGCATACATTCTTTCTGATTGGTGTTTCAGGTTTCTTAGGATATATTCCTAGAAGTGGGATCACTGAGTCAAATGGCAGTTCCATATTAAATTTTTTTAGGAAACTCCATACTGTGTTTCATAATGGCTGTACCAGTTTGCATTCCCACCAGCAATGTACTAGGGTTCCTTTTTCTCCACATTCTCACCAACACTTGTCATTTGTTGATGGCAGCCATTGTGACAGGTGTGAGGTGACACCTCATTATTGTTTTAATTTGCATCTCTCTGCAAATTAAAGTGACTTTGAACATTTTTTAATGTTTCTTGGCCATCAGAATGTCTGCTTTGGAGAAGTGTCTATTTAGTCCTTTGCCCATTTTTTAATTCGATTGTTTGTTTTTATTTTGTTAAGTTGTATGAGTTCCTTATATATTTTGGATATTAACCCTTTATCAGGTGGATCATTGCCAAATATGTTCTCTCATACAGTGGGCTCCCTTTTTGTTTTATTGATGGTTTCTTTTGCTGTAGAGAAGGTTTTTATTTTGATGCAGTCCCATTTGTATATTTTTTCCTTAGTTTCCTTTGACCTAGGACTGTGGTAGGCAAACTGCGGCTCGCGAGCCACATGCGTCTCTTTGGCCCCTTGAGTGTGGCTCTTCCTAAGCCTTAGGAGTACCCTAATTAAGTTAATAACAATGTACCTACCTATATAGTTTAAGTTTAAAAAATTTGGCTCTCAAAAGAAATTTCAATTGTTGTACTCTTGATATTTGGCTCTGTTGACTAATGAGTTTGCCGACCACTGACTTAGGAGATTTATGTGTGAACAGATTGCTATGAGAAATGTCTAAGATTTTGCTGCCTATGATTTCTTCTAGGATATTTATGTTTTCAGAACTTGCATTTAAGTCTTTTATCCATTTTGAGTTTATTCTTGTGTATGGTGTAAGTTGGTGGTCTAGTTTCATTTTTTTGCACCTATCTTTCCAATTTTTCCAACACCAATGTGAAGAGACAGTCTTGACTCCATTGTATGCTCTTGCCTCCTTTGTCAAATGTTAATTGAACATAATGTCTTGGGTCAATTTCTGGGGTCTCTGTTCTGTCCCATTGATCTATATATCTGTTCTTGTGCCAGTACCTGGCTGTTTTGAGCAGAGTGGCTTTGTAATATAACTTGACATTTGGTATTGTGATTCTTCCAATTTTGTTCTTCTTTCTCAAGATTGCTGTGGCTTTTTGGGACTTTTTTGATTCCATATAAATTTTTGGAGAGTTTTTTCTAGGTCTGGATATTTTAATAGGGATTGAATTTATAGATTGCTTTGGGTGGTATGGACATTTTAATGATGTTGATTCTACCAATCCATGAACACGGTACATTCTTCTACTTGTTTATATCTTCCTCTATCTCTTAGTTTTCCAAGTACAGGTGTTTACCTCCTTTGTTAAGTTTATTCATAGATATCTTAATTTTTTTTGTTGTTGCAATGGTAAATGGGATTTTTTTGTTTTTTTAGATTCTCTTTCTGAGAGTTCATTATTGGTGTGTAAAAATGCCTTGGATTTTTGTGGGTTAATTTTATATTCTGCTACATTGCTGAATTTATTTATTAAATTGATTAGTTTTGTGATGAAGTCTTTGGGGTTTTCAATGTACAATATCATGTCATCTGCGAATAATGAGAGTTTCACTACCTGCATTCCAATTTGGATGTCTTTTTTTTCTTCTTCCTGTTTGATCACTATGGCTAACAGTTCCAGTACTATGTTGAACAGAAGTGGTGAAAGTTGGCATCCCTGTGTTGTTCCTGTTTTTAGGGGAAATGGTTTAGTTTTTGCCCATTCAGTATGATGTTGCCTGTAGGGTTGTCATAAAGGCTTTTATTATGTTGAGGTTGATCCCTCTATTCTCACTTTGCTGAGAGTTTTTATCAAAAATGGGTATTGAATTTTGTCGAATACTATTTCTGCATCAATTGATATGATCATGTGGTTTTTATCTCTCAGTTTGTTTATGCGATGTATCATATTTATTGACTTGTGGATATTGTAACAGCCTTTCTTGCCTGCAATAAATTGCACTTGGTCATGGTGTATGATCTTCCTAATGTACTGCTGGATCTGATTTGCTAGAATTTTGTTGAGGATTTTAGCATCTATGTTCATCATGGTTATTAGCCTGTAATTCTTTTTCTTTGTAGTGTCTTTGTCTCGTTTTGTGATTAGGGTAATGCAGCCTTCATAGAAAGAGATTGGAAGTATTCCTTCCTCTTGAATTTTTTGGAATACTTTGAGGATGATAGGTGTTAATTCATTTTTAAATGTTTGGTAAAACTCCCTTGTGAAGCCATCCATATCAGGCCTTTTGTTTGCTGGGATTTTATTATTATTATTATTATTATTATTATTACTGCTTAAATTTCATCAGTAGTTATTAATCTATTCAAGTTTTCTGATTCTTCCTAATTGAGTTTTGGAAGATTGTATTTTTCTATGAATATGTCCATTTGTTCAAGGTTGTCCAGTTTCTTGAAATAGAGTTGCTCACAGTATTTTTTTTTTTTAAATATATTTTATTGATTTTTTTACAGAGAGGAAGGGAGAGAGATAGAGAGTTAGAAACATCAATGAGAGAGAAACATCGATCAGCTGCCTCCTGCACACCTCCTACCGGGGATGTGCCCGCAACCCAGGTACATGCCCTTGACCAGAATCGAACCCGGGACCCCTCAGTCCGCAGGCCGACGCTCTATCCACTGAGCCAAACTGGTTTCGGCACTCACAGTATTTTTTTTATGACCCTTTGTATCTCTGTGGTGTTAGTTGTTACTTCAATTCTTTAGTTTCTGATTTTGTTTATTTGGGTCCTCTTCTTTGTTTCCTGGTGAGTCTGGCTAGAGGTTCATCAATATTGTTTATCCTTTCAAAGAACCAGCTCTTGGGTTTATTGATCTTTTGGTCTCTAGGTCTCTTATTTCTGCTCTGATCTTTATTATTCCTTTCCTTCCACTTACTCTGGGCTTTTCTTTTTGCTCTCTTTCTAATTATCTAAGTTGTATGGTTAGATACATTATTATAATTTTTCTTGTTTTTTGAAGTAAGCCTGTAGTGCCTCAACTAGGAGTTAAGAGGGAGGACGAAGAGGCAAGGCACAGAGAACTTTCAGGACAGTAAAACTATTGTGTAATGAACTGTAATGGTGAATACATGTCATTATACATTTGTCCAAATTCACACAATGTATACCAAAAGTGAATCTTAATGTAATCTATGGTCTTATGAAATTTTTTTCCATCCTTTCACTCTCATCCTGCTTAATTAAGTCTTTTGTCCTGAGGTGGGTCTCTTATAGACAGTATATAGCTGGGTTATGTTTTTACATCCATTCAGCTACCCTATATCTTTTGATTGGAGCATTTAATCCTTTTACATTTAATGTTATTATTAATAGGTACTTCTGTAGTGCCATTTTAATTCTTTATGCCTATGTTTCTCTCTCTGTATTTGTTCTTCTCATTAGAGTAGTCCATTTAGCATTCCTTGTAGTGCTGGTTTGGTGGTGAAAATCTCCTTTAGCCTTAAAAAAAAAAATCTGGCCAAAACCGGTTTGGCTCAGTGGATAGAGCGTCAGCCTGCGGACTGAAAGGTCCCAGGTTCAATTCCGGTCAAGGGCATGTACCTGGGTTGCGGGCACATCCCCAGTAGGAGATGTGCAGGAGGCAGCTGATCGATGTTTCTCTCTCATCGATGTTTCTAACTCTCTATCTCTCTCCCTTTCTCTCTGTAAAAAATCAATAAAAATATATTTTAAAAAAATCTGTGCAGCCTTTTATTTCACCATATATTTTGAATGCTATCCTTGCTAGATATAGTAATCTTTGGTTCAGATCCTAGCTTTTCAATACCTTGAGTACTTTATGCCATTCCCTTCTATCCTGTAGAGTTTCTGTTGAGAAATCAGCTGTCAGCCTTATGGGAGCTCCTTTGATGGAAACGAACTGCTTTTCTCTTATTGTCTTTAAGAATATATATTTGTCTTTAATTTTCGGCATTTTAATTATGATGTTTCTGGGTGTAGGCCTGTTTGGGTTCTTCTTGGTTGGGACTCTCTGTGCCTCCTGAACTTGTGTGACTTTTTCCTTCACCAGGTTAAGGAAGTTTCTTGCCATTATTTCTTTGAACACTTGTCTCTTTCTTGCTCACTTTCTCCTCCTTCCGGCACACAATATTGCAAATATTGTTACATTTCATGTTGTCATACAGTTCCCTTAAGCTGTCCTTGTGTTTTTTTAACTGTTTTTTTCTTTTTGGTTCTCTGATTTTCTACCCTGTCTTCTAATTTACTGATCTGATTGATCCTCAGCTTCCCCTAATCTGCTGTGTATTCCTTCCACTGTGTTCTTTATTAGTGCTATGTCATTCTTCATAGTTACTATGTCTTTGCTCATGCTCTTTAGTACTTTTGACATCATTATTCTGACCTCTATGTATGATAAATTTCTTATCTCCATTTTACTTAGCGCTTCTTCTGGAGACTTCTCTTGCTTTTTGGTTTGTGGTCTTTTTCTTTTCTCCCCATTTTGGCTGCCTGTTTATGTTTGTGACTATTTATTAGGTAGATCTACTATGACTCCCAATCTCTAGTGTAGCAAAGTGCTGTTTTGACTAATTAGATCAAGCAAAGTCTCAAAGCCTCCAGAGTCCTGCCTCTGCCTGCAGACTGATTGTATTCAGTCTTGAGTAGCCTCAGGCAATTGTCCACTAGCAGCAAGAGGTTTTCCAACAGGGTGGGGAAATTGCTTCTGCCTGGGAGCTGTTATTTTCAGTCTCTTAATGGGTCCCAGAAACTCAACAAGGTGGAGCAAGGGGTTTTCCAATAGAGTGGGGCAACTGTCTTCCCCCCAGGGCAAAAACTGCCCACATAGAAAAGTCTGGTGGAGAAAGATGTCCTCCACAGTGTAAGGGAATGACTCAGCACAGGAAACCAGGGTGTCTGCCTTCCGAACTCAAACCTGCCTTCCAAGCTCTAACCCCAGAGCCCTCAACCCTGGCTTCTGCTCACACACCTCCAGTCCATTCTGCCCTACCTCTGCTGGAACCTAAACTGAGTGGCTGCACATGAAATTTTGTGAGTTGACCCTTTAAGAGGGTGACTGTATTTCCAGCCATCTCTCTTTGGCAGACAGCAACCTTACTGCTTTTTTTACAGCCAGATGTTATGTGTGCGCCTCTCAGTTCTGGTGCTCTGGACTGGGTGGCTCAGTGGGAAGCTCACACAGCTGAGATACTTCTCAGGAACTTCAACTGCTGTCTATAGGAGCCTGGCCTGTCCTTTCACGCTTCTACCCTTCCTACCAGTCTCTATGCAGTCTTCTCTCTCTCTCCTTGTTTATCAGGGTTCTCTTATGCTAGTCTTCACTTGCTTATTCAATACAGTTTTTTTGTATTTTAGTTGTAATTCCAGTTTGTTCTTGGGAGAGTGTTTGTGTAGCATCCACTTACTCCACCGCCAATTTTATCCCTTTTTCAAAACCAGTTCTTTGAATGTTTGGTAAAATTCACCTGTGAAGCTGTACAATCCAGGTCTTTTGTTTGCTGGGAGTTTTTTGATTGCTGCTTTAATTTTACTAGTTGTTATTGGTCTATTCAGAGTTTCTGATTATTCCTGTTAGTTTTGGAAGATTGTATATTTCTAAGAATTCCTCATTTCTTCCAGATTGTCCAATTTCTAGGTAGTTGGTTTTAATATTTTTCTTAGAATCCTTTGTAATTATGTAGTCAGTTGTTACTTCCCTTCTTTCATTTCTGATTTTATTTATTTGGGTCCTCTCTGTTTTTTTTCTTGATGAGTCTTGAGAAATGTTTGTCAATCTTATCTTTTCAAAGAACTAGCTATTGGTTTAATTGATCTTTTGTAATTTCTTAGACTCTATTTTATTAATTTATACTCTGTTCTCTCTTATTACTTTTCTCCTACTCATTTTGGACTTTGTTTATTGTTATTTCTCTAGTTCTTTTAAATGTAGTTAGATTGTTTATTGAAGATTTTTATTTTTTCTTGAGGTAGCCCTGTAATGCTATGGATTTCCCTCTTAAGAGTGCTTCTGCAGTGTCCCTTGATTTTGGATTGTTGTGTTCTCATTTTCATTTGTGCCCAAGTATTTTTTATTTCTTCCTTGATCTCGTTATTAAGTCATTCATTGTTTAATTTGTTATTTAGCGTCCATGTGTTTTTCTGTTGTTGTTTTTTTTGTTATTGATTTCTAGTTTTATACCATTATGCCCAGAAAATATGCTTGATATGATTTCAATCTCCTTACATGTATTGAGTCTTGTTTGTGTCTTAGCATGTGTCTATTCTGGGGAATGTTCCATGTACACTTGAAAAGAATGTATATTCTGTTGCTTTGAGGTGAAATGCTCTGAAAATATAAATTAAAATCCATCTGATGTATGTGTCACTGTTTTCTGTTGATTTTCTGTCTCGAAGATCTAGCCATTGATAATGGGGTGCTAAAATCCCCTAGAATGACTGTATTACTCTCAACCTCTCCCTTTATGTCTATCAAGATTTACTTTATATATTTAGAAGCTCCTCTGTTGGGTGCATAAATGTTTACAAGACATAATTTTGCATGAGGTTTCTGGTTTGGTTCCTGGTTGGGGTGCATGTGGGAGGTGGCCAATCAATGTATCTCTCTGACATAGATGTTTCTCTCTCTCTCTCTCCCCCTTCCTCTCTCTCTAAAAAGCAACAACAACAACAACAACAACAAAAAACAACACAAAAATATATCCTCAGGTGAGGATTAAAAAAACAATAAAAAATAATTAACCATCTTGTATATAAAATTCATAATTTCACTTCAGATTATCAACTGCCAACTAATATCTTCAAAATTTTAATCACCCACATATAATGGATTCATTGGAAATATTCATGAGAGGAATATTGTAGCTCTGATATTACAATAAATGAGATATCAAACCACATTCTAGTATTTTGCTGCAGTCATCTTTTTCTGGTCTTTTGCATTTAGATGTTAGTTGTATATTACTTAATCACAGACATGATTTAGAAAAATTATGTTACTAAAAATTAGAAAAAATTTATATATGCTATTCTGCACACATAGTTATTGATTTGGCCCTGTTTATAGAATAAAACGTCTGTCTGGGCCCAGCTGGTGTGGGTCAGTGGTTTAGTGTCGACCTATGAACTTGGAGGTCACAGTGTAATTCCAGTCAGAGAATATGCTTGAGTTGAGGCTTGATCCCCAGTAGGGGGTGTGCAGGAAGCAGCCAATCAATGATTCTCTCATCATTGATGTTTCTCTCTCTCTCTCCCGCCCTTTCTTCCTCTCCGAAGTCAATAAAAATATATTTTAAAGTAAAATACAGCATTCCCAAAGATTATTGAAAGAACAAAAACAAACAAACAAAACATCTGTCTGGGATTACTAAATCAAAATAGAGGCTTCCTCTTCATTTCCCACCATAGGAAACAAACATTAAATACATTTTATATTGTTTATATCTTTTATAACTTCTAATGAGAAAAGATTTGTCAGTCTATGGACCAGATTTGCAATTTTCTTGAATAGGCAGAACAAAATTCCTTACATCTTGACCTGAGCAGTTGCTGCTAAGCTTTCGTTATGTCACTTAGGAAAGACCCATGGTTGAACACGTTAGGAATTACTAAAACAGAATCAAGCAATTCTCTTTTCCCTCAAGAGACTCAGGTACAAATTAAAAGACTTGGGGAAACTTTAGAGAAGCCCAATTTTCTTTTCTTCACAGATGCCTTTGAGTTTCAGCAATTTGTAAGCCTATGGTGGGGGGAAAACCATGGTAAAGAAAACAGACTCAGGGAAAATGTCAAAATTAAAATATAATGAACTATTTAATCTGAGATTTGTTTGTGTAACTTTCTAAAGATGCCCTCTTTAAATAAAAAAAATTAATGCTAGAATTAATATCAATAATATCCAATGCCAAGCCTTTCACATTCATTATTGTATGCATTCCTCATCTATCTATGAGGTAGGTACGGTTATTTTCCCCATTTAGCAAACAGAGAGACAGAAATTTAAAAAAAGTGGCTTGAAGCTGTGGAACCTGGTTATCAAGGTATGTTGGATTCCAGGGCTTTGGCCCTTAAGCCCTATTGTGATACTGACACCCTTGTAATAACCTGGTTGTTATTTAACAGGAAAGGAGTGGAAGGGGAGACTAATAGTATAGGCATGCCATTTGTTCAGCTTTGCTAAAACGCTGCATTTATCACTCCAACTCTGTTCTCAGCTCATTGAAGGGGGAAAGGGGCTGGACAAAGGCAGTTTAGAGGCATGCCCAATAAGGTCTGAGTGACATGGGAAAATACTTGCCCATTAACCACACCTGGAAACAGGTAATTGGGCAGATGGGCCTGGCCACAGCAAGCTCTCAAAATCTAAACATATAAACTTCTAGACAAAAGAAGTTCCCTCTTTCGACTCCAGGGTGAGGGGCCCTCCCGTGACCCTGCTGCAGGGGCTGTGCTCCACTGTGCCCACGTGGTGCATGGCCACTTGAGCTCCACACATGGACTGATGGACTTTAATCTGGCCTGAATGCTAAACCACCGGCCGCAACATGGAACGGGAAGTCTGGACATTGGCTCTCTTTCTGGCTCTGCTGAACTTCCAGCTGCCCCTCTGTCGGGATTGGGTTAGGGGAAATGAGACATTGCAACCCGAGAAATGGAACTCATGTCAACAAAGCTTTCTTTCACATCCCATCCTCCCAGGGGGGCTTCTGAAAATGCTTCTTTCAGTGGCTCCCCAAGAACTTTGCTCCCCCAAACAACAGGGGCGTTTTACTCTCCGGCATCAATACCACCAGAGACTGATGTGAATCAATGGGAGATGGCTCTTATGCAGATAATTCTCCTCCCTTCATCATGTGCTGCAGGCTATGAGCTACAGGCTATGCAGATTTTTGGATGGGCACCAACTTTCCTACAGCCAAAGTTGGAAATGGCACTTGACAAGGCTCTGCAGAGCTTAGAAAGCCTAAGAGGGCAAAGGTGCAGGTGATGTGTAGCTTCTAAGATTTCCTGGATGTGGCTGATTCCTTTTAGTACATTTGGTATCACATTAGTTTGCTGCCACTTGCAGTCTCTATTCTGAGACAAAATATGAATACAGCCCATTTTTTTAGACTTCATCTGCACTCCTGAATTCTTGCTAGTCATACCCCTTAGTTGAGTTTATTGGGTAAAGACAGAAATAAATAATACACTGGATGGGTGAAGAGAGGAGGGCAGATGTGGGAGACCACAGGACAAAGGTGTGTGGGTGAAATACTTTGAATTCATCATTTACCTCCAAAGATTTCACTCTTTAAATATGCACTGAGACCTCTGCTTCCAGGAAGATGGGTTAGACATCTTTTTTTTATTTCTCCCACTAAATACAGCTAAAAATCCTGACATTATGTATAAAACAAATGTAAAAAGATCCTTAAAGGTGAAAAGAAGGCAGACAGTCTAGGACCTCCAGACCAGAAAAAAGACATGGTGTGAATTTTCTGAGTTTTCATTTTGCCTCATAAATCTCTGACTAGGAACTGGAGAAGCTGGTGACCCAGAAGTGTCAATGGGCTCAGACATGGCCATGGGAGTCCGGACATCCACTCTTACCACAGTGTATAAAGAAAAGCCAAATGGAAAATTTAGAACTGAAAATACAACAGCAGAATCAGTGAACTCAAGGAGAGAAGACTAGAAATTACCCAATCTGAACAGAAGCCTAAAATCAATCAATTTTTCGATTGATCAATCAATCTATATTGAGCCCTGGGGAGGAGTGGAACTGTAACAGAAGATTTAATAATTGGGTCACTGGAGTCCCAGAAGAAAAGGAGAAATGAATGGTGCTGAAAAATAAAAAAATAATGGCTGAAAATTACCTAAATTTGGGAAAAGACATAAACCTATAGGTTCAAGAACCAGAATGAACCCCAAACAGTATAAGCCCCAAATAAGACACATCACAGTTAACCTTCTGAAAATTAAGGACAGTGAAAAAGTCTTAAAAGCAGTATTAGTCTTCTGCCTTTTTAACTGGATTCACCGGAGTTAACATATACGAAGCATTTACTAGACATCTACAAATTATGCTGTTGGGGGACATTTGTTTGTCCCATTTTCTCCGACACTGCTCCAACAGCAGGTGTTATTCCTCAGAGCAAATCAAGGAATTTCAGGATTGGAACAACCTCAAAGAAGGAAATACAAGAGCAGAAATTTGCAATTGGGGATTTTTGGATGGGCTTCAGTTCTGTGAATTCCTTAAAATTAATTTTAAAATGCCAGCATCCATGTGCCTTTTCTCAGAAAATGAGCATATGTTTTGTCAGATTCTCAAAGGAGCTGGTGGCCCCATAAAGGTTAAGAGCCACTGTAAGAGTTTCTGTTCTTTTCAGGCAAAACCATGTAATCCAACTTAGATGAGAAAAGAGACTAAAAATAGAGAAGGCATTTCCCATCATAATTCCTGAATGCCTCCTCAGGATAATTCTCTACTTTTAAGAGTAAAATAGGAAAACAGCAGTTTCCTAATTCTTCCTAGGCACTTTTGGAAATACATGCCATTAAAGCATGTTTACCTGTAGTCCTAGTTTGAACATTTAAATAGTATCTAGAGATGACTCAGTGACCAATGCAGTGATTTAAAATGTACTTTAGGTTTGATTCCTCCCAATGCCAACTGAAAAGTTCAGACATACAAGCGGCAGCAGCCTTTCCACCTACATTCGTACCCACAGACTAGTTTATGAGACAGGACAAACATATACAGCTGCATTCCTTTTTCTATCTTAACAAAAAAAGGCATATAAAATTAAGTTTTATAATTACATGATGTGTAACTGCCAATTTATTTGAACAAAACATGTTAGTGTTTTCTGTTGAAAAAACAGCTACGACAAAAACAGATCCATTCGGTTTTTATGTTGTCTTTGTAGCGTGTCTGTCCCTCACTCCTTGTACCCGCCAACAAATCCCTCATTAGCCAGGTCAGCTAACACCTGCAGAAATGCACTGTAAACAGAATCTTAAGGTTGCTGCTGGTTTTCTGACCAAAATTAGGGCTTCCAATTATCACCTGGAGAGCTGGGGGTTAGATAATGCATTATTTTAGGAAAAACTTGACTACCTGCTTCCAATAAGAACTAAAGCAGTTTGATTTACTCATATTATTCTACACTGGGTGCAGCTAGAGTCAAAGGCATCACTGGGTGCGCTTGTTAAACACAGAATTCCGGGCTTCAACCTACAATGACTCCAACACAACCGTGAGAGGGACCTGGGAATGTAGTTTTATCGAGTGCATTGGGTGATCTGTGGACTCAAACTGGTTAGATCAATCTTCTTAAAACTTAAATTGCACACAAATTATCCTGGGCTCTGAAACACGTACAGATTCTGATCCAACTGGTCTGAAGGAGGCCTGAGGTTCTGTATTTCTAACAAGTCCCCAGGTAATAATGCTGGTTTGGGAAAGTAGCAAGGTCATCGAGCTGGTGTGTAAATCAGGATAAGCCACTATAGTTTCCTTCTGTATCTGTGGATTCTCTACCAACGACCTCTCCTAGCTTGATTATGCACATTTCTAGTTTTTCACTGATTGTGTCTCTATAAACAAAAATAGACACCATGCCCAGCCAGCATGGCTCAGTGGTTGAGCGTTGACCTATGAACCAGGAGGTGATTGTTCAATTCGGGTTGCGGGCTCGATCCCCAGTGTGGGGCATGTAGGAGGAAGCCAATCAATGATTCTCTCTTATCATTGATGTTTCTCTCTCCCTCTCCCTTCCTCTCTGAAATCAACAAAAATATATTTAAAAAAAGACACTGTACATTAACTTATAATGGGTTTATATTTAATACTAGTAGCCCTGCACAGGAATCCGTGCACCAGTAGCTCTTCAGCAGCTCGCTGCCTCCCTCCAGCTCTGGGCCCACCGCCCCGCCCCCCCCTCATAGCTTGCTTCCCTGCCCGCTCCTGGAGTTCTCCACTGCCTGCTTGTAGCTCTGCCCATAGCTCTGCCCTCTTGTAGCTCACTGCCCTACCCTGCTGCTGACCTGTGATCCAGTTGTTCCTTGGGGTCGGTCATTATGTAACAACTATTTGCATATTACATCTTTATTATATAGGATACTATTTCTCACCAAGAGTCTGGTAGCCAATTAATATAAAGGCTTTATTTTTTTACATTCAATCTCTTCCCTATTTTAATGTCAATACAAAGTATTTTTTTTTACATTAAATCTTTTCTCCATTTCAATGTCAGATACACTAATACAGTTTTAACTACTTTCCCCCCAAAGAAATAAAAGTTTTAAGTTTTGACTGACTATATTTAATATCTAAGTACAATATTAACTTGGGAGATAACAAAACAAAAATATAAAAAAACATAGAGAAAAGACTCCTCAACAATGCAGGAGGCAGTAATTACAACCGAATAGTGGCTACTTCCTAGGATTCTAGGCAAGAGTTTCCTTCTTTCAATTTCATGTGCTTTGAGAATTTTTGAGATTATTAAATATTATTTATGCAAATTTCAGCCATCTTACTTCTTTGACCCTCTTTCTAACTAGCAAATAAATTATAGACTGCATTTTTCATTGCATTAATTGTTGTGAAAAAGAATTTTTTTCCATTTAACATATATCAATTTATTCCCGTTTATAGGGAAACTTAAGAATGTAAAACTACCCTATGTACTGTTTCTTGGGAACTTGCAGACACCAAAGCTCAGTTTTTAACCCGAATAGCTCAAATGTTTTCAGGGCAAAATTACCCTATGTACTGTTTCTTTGGAACTTTCAGACACCAAAGCTCAGTTTTTAACGGGAATAGCTCAAATGTTTTCAGGGCAAGGCTTGATTCGGGAGGCCCTCCAAAGTCACACCTCTCCATTTCTCTTTCGTGCATAAACCCCCAAACAAGCACAGATGCCTGTAATGCAGAGAACCACACCTAAGAAAAGAGCGATTGCATCTCCAGCTTCTACGGCTTCAACAGCAGGCAGCACCAAGAGCAGGGAAAGGAGGACTATGAACAGCTGTGCTGAAACCGAGGTCATGATGTTGGGGCCTTGAGATGGCTGGATCTTGAGAGCTGAAGGTTTCTAGAAATTAAACATGGAAACAAAGAGGAACCATTAAAATTCCTACCCTTTTCAACGACAATATGGATACATGACAAACATAGCCTTTCAAGTTTACATTTCAGACACATATTCTCATTTCCCCACGAAAAAAACAGAGGGAAGTAAACGATACTTAAAGATGATCACTTGAGGCTAAGCTCCCCTTCTTATGATAACTGACTCCAGCGATTCTCCACACTGTAGATGCCAACACCGAACAAACTGGACAGCAGAGCATAATTAAGAACAAATAGAAAACCCACAAAACACTCACTTGGAAATTTAAAATATCCTAGTTAGTAAAAAAATTACATGTTCAAAGGGTTTCTCCCATCCAGGAAATGCAGACAAATCTGGTAAAAGTCACACAACATAAAACTCTGACGTTGTGGGAATTAGGAAGACTTACCAAAGAATGGATATCTGTGTAACTCTACGGGACTTGAAACACCCTCTTCCTGGCGTTCGGAATGCGGAGGCTAAGAGGTTCCACGTGACAGCGCCTATTATCAGAAAAAGATGGGGAAAATTTAAAAATTACTCATTCTTCTTCTTCTTATTAAATTGTTACTTTAAGGGTGCAGCTACAGTCAGTGCAGAGCAGGGAGGCTGTACGGAAGTGGGGGGAAAGCGTAGAGAGAATGAACAAGCTAGAGAAAATAGTTTGTTCAAGCACGGGTGGGAGACTTAAGGTTGGTTAGTTCGCCCATTCGGGAAAAACTAAAAATAAATCGAAGCGACAGACAAGTGCGTTCCAGGAATTAACGTTAAACTTTTAAAAAAGAATCCCTGCTTTGGCCCGGCAGGGTGTAGATCTGCCCCGCTGTGCAAATACACTGGGGAAACCTAAGGATCCTTTGGGGAGAATTCTCACATTACCTTCCAGGAAGCAGCCATTACAGGAGGCGCGGAGGGCGGCTGGCCGAACTACATTTCCCACAATCCCCGCGGCTGCGACTCCCAGGATGCACCAGCTCCCCCCTCTGGCTACGGAAAGGGGCGGGAGAAGGAGCGGCCACGCTCTGCTGGGAAGAAGGGGAGCGAGTTTCCCGGGGTTTCCCGCCCGCGTCCCAGTGTTTTACTGGCAAAGTGACTAGTGCATTTGTACGAAAGCTACTTAAAAGCAGGAACAGAGCATGACAGCAGCGGTTGTTCCCCCCTGTCCGCTGGAGTGAAGGCAGCCGCACGCAGAAATCCCGAGCAGAGCCCTCGGTTTCGTATACTTTTAAACGAGCGGCTCCCAACAGTTTTGAAATCCTAAGAATGAACTATTTGCATATGTAAGATATAACCCTTCTGAGTCCAATATCTGCCAAGGCCTTACTGTGCCTCTCCAGTCACCGAGTCTTCTTAACTCTAATGTACTTATATGCATGCATACAAATCCTTCGGTTGATCTCTTACCCCCCTCTCTCAACCGAAGGACTTGTATGCATGCATATAAGCATAACCTATGGACATAAGACACTGGGGGGTAGGGGAGGCCGGGGGATTGTCAAGGGTGGGAAAAAAAAAGGACACATATGTAATACCCTTTGTAATACTTTAAGCAATAAAAAATAAATAAATAAATAAATAAATAAATAAATAAATAAATACAGTTAAAAAACAAACAAACAAACAGAAAACTCTAATGTACTGACTCCCTCGGGCTATAAGTTACCGAAGTGGGTTAGGGATGCAGCCACTGCCCTATCTGCAGGCCAGTCTCAGCACAGCAGGCACAGTCAGTGCAATGCCCATGGACAGCACAGAATCTGTATTTAAATTCCTACCCCACACACTTCAGAAAGGGCTCGCTGGTGTTGGCCAACAAGATTTTACGAGACAAAGAAGTGCCAAACCAAGGTGTCTTGCAAATCCAAAGTCTGAGGATAGCTACACAATAACGTTGCTACCAAACTCAAGGGATTCGCTGTTTGGAGTGCTCTAGACAGAACCAGACATGGTTGATGCAACGTCGTTTTGTTGTTGTTGTAGTTTTAATTGCAACAGGTAATGGAGAAGGGATTCACTCCCAGAGCTCTGTCTCCCAAGTAGTGTATATAAGCTTAGCCATTGCTTATATACACTACTTGGTCAATTACATGTTCATTTCTTCTTTGCAGTTGGCTACATTGATGGGCTAAGTTCCTGTCAAGCTCATCCTGCTTTTAGTTGCATCTAAGAATATAGCATTTAGTAAGAACTGCCCAGACCTTGAGACCTTTGTCCCTTCGTTGTCTGCATTGCTTTTCAAAACTTGATTATTTTAGCAAGTTCTGTCTTTACCTCATTTGATCTCACTTGATCTACTTTTGGATTTGTATGTTTTTTAGTAAATTATATTTGAAATAGGAGCTATTTTCTATGGCTTCCAAAATATTCTCTTACATTCTAGTGCGAACATTTTGGGGATTTATTTTCCCCCATGTTTATTTCAGTCAGCAGGGACGACTTTAAAATTAGTGTCATTACAGAGTTGTTTCTAGATGTGTTAATACTGAAGATAATGATTTGGTTTTAAGTTAAAAAAGGCTGTAGATGGTAAAATGCTTCCCCTCCCACCCCAACCCCCCTTTTTAAACATTATTAAGAAATCAATTGATGACCTGGCCCATCTGAAAAAACAGTGGCACAAGTTTGTACAGGGATTATTTGGGGCCCCATAGTTTTAAAATAAAATTGGCTAAACTCTCCTTATCAGCACCCACCCCAATTAGGCAATTTAACAAAGGTCTTGTTATATATACTTTTGTGTGCTTTATTATTGCCCTTGTTTCCCAAGTACTATGGTATCCTAGTTGTCATTTTGCCTTCTTACTACCCTAACTAGTGATTAAAAAAAAAAAACACATCAGATCATTTATTCCCGTGCTTAAAACTCTCTGGTTCCATCACATAAGCAGAAATCCAAACTCCTTATCAAAGCCCACAAAGCCCTAAACATTTTGGCCTCTGCCTGCCTCTTTGATGTCAGCCCACTGCTCACCCATGCTCATCCCATTCCAATCACACTTTATTGCTGTTCCTTAAACATGCCAATTCTCTTGTTCCCTATTGACTTTGCTCTCGTGTTCTCTCGGCCAGTGGGACTTTCTCTGCAGACTTTTGCATGGCTGTTTTTCTCAACATCATGTAGGGCTCTGCTCAAGTGTCATCTCCTTTCCTGTGCGTCTTGCAAAATGTATCTCTCCCATTATTCTCTATTTACTTTCTTGCCTTAGTTTTTCATGTAGTGTCTATCATTGACTGAAATTATGTATGCATTTGTGTATATGTGTACCAGGTAAACAAATAAACTAATGTGAAAATTCTATGATGGGCAGGGAATGTTCATGTTTTATTATACTGACTTCCCAGCTACTAAAATGGTACCTACCATGATAGATACTTTGTAGGTATTTTGTGAATAAATGAATGAATGGTGGTCCTGATCAGATATCTCAGTTAGTTAGAGCATTGTCCCAATACACCAAGGTTGTGAGTTTGATAAGTTTCTCTCTCGTCTCTCTCTCTCTTTTCTCTCTCTCTCCCTTCCTCTCTCTCTCTAATCCATAAATTTATAGATAAATAAATAATAAGTAAAGTTAGTATAAGACCTGAATCGTGTATTTTTTCCTTACAGTTGCTGAACTGGTTATTTTATGTACTAATGTTGCATGAGCAGTATTGGCATTTTTTGGTGGGATAGTGCTTTGTTGTGCAGACACAATATTGTGGGGTATTTGTATCTCTAGCCCATCTATAATAATAAAAGAATAATATGTAATTAGACCGGATGGCCAAACAGCGGGACAACCATCCGGACAACCTTCTGGATGACCTTCTGGATGAAGCCGGGGCTGCGAGGGCCAAGCCCCTTGCACGAATTTCGTGCATTGGGCCTCTAGTACCCAATAAATGCCAATAGGATGCCCCACTCATGAAGACAACTGCCCTCACACATTGACAAATACACTTCGGTAGTGGATACTGTCCTTAGCTGAGAACCACTCAAGATTTCATCCAGAAAATAAAAGGAGTAATTGAAAACAGAATGAAATCAAACAGCAAACACTTCACACATGTGTTACCCTAGACCAGTGGTTCTCAACCTTCTGGCCCTTTAAATACAGTTCCTCATGTTGTGACCCAACCATAAAATTATTTTCGTTACTACTTCATAACTGTAATGTTGCTACTGTTATGAATCATAATGCAAATATCTGATATGCAGGATGGTACTTAGGCAACCCCTGTGAAAGGGTCGTTCGACCGCCAAAGGGGTCGAGACCCACAGATTGAGAATCGCTGCCCTAGACAGTGGAGCACCAGGGAGTCTCCCCCATTGGCTTATACTGAGCGTGCCAAAAACTAGAAATATGAATGGACAGAGCCTGAGCGTGCAACAAGCTAGAAAAATGAATGGATACGGCCCTGAGCACACTAAAAGCTAGCAAAATAATTGAATATTTTTTTTAAAAAGCCCTCTCTTCCTTATCCTTATAAGAATGGCAGGCTTGAGCAGAAAGAGAGATTGGTCTTTGAGACAGGAGTCTGCCATTTTCCCAAGTCTTGTGGCTCCTGAATAAAACCTCTTTCCTTTTATACCAGCACCTGCCTCACGAGTTTGGCTTTCATTTTGGCAGGCAGCCCAACTTCCTTTTTTTTGTTTGTTTGTTTAGTTACATGTACTGTGTGTGTATATACACACACATACACAAACATATAAACACCCTAACACTGCAATGTCTTAATGGTTTAGATTTTATTGCTCTTTGCTTATACTGGTTTTATGTTATCCATAGAGGCCTTCTATATCCTGTCAGCATCTCTGCCAGACAAGTTCCACTGGTGACTTCAGTTCCACAGCACTGAAATGCAAATTGAAGTAAGATTTCTGCTTCTATATCTGCCACTCAGTTTAGTCTTTGAGCTATAGAGAGGTAATGTGATGTAGTATATAGACTATTAGCTTTTGCCCTTGCTAGCTTTGTGGAATTGGGTAGTTAATCTATCTGAGATTTAGTTTCCTTTAACAGAATATATTGTGTAAGGATTGAGTGAAATGTTTCTAAAGTGACCAATATTTACCAATTGCCCCTTATTTGTATTTCTGTTCTGCTGATTAGTGACTAAGAGTTAGAGAGTTAGGGTATCTGGGGTTACACTGCTTGGTTAGAATACTAGCTCTACTGCATACTAACTATATGACAAGAGATAAGTTAGTAAACTATTCCAAGTCTCAGCTTATCCATCTATAAAATGAGCTATAATATTACTTCATATGCATTACTTCATATAATATTACTTCATATAATATTACTTCATATAATATTACTTCATATGCATACTTAATATTACATATATGGATTAAATAAGTTAATTCCTAGAACTAGTGGCTGGCATGTAGAAAGCCCTCATTAAATATCGGCGATTGTTATTCTTTGCTGTTAACAAAATCCGTAAAATATGGGGTCTCCAGGATGTGGCTTCTCTCCATTATAAATGTGCTCTTCTGCAGACAAATGTGGTAAATAGAAAATGCTTGTGGAACCCTTGAATGCAGAGGAACTTTAGGTTTCCTAGGCTTCCAGTTTAAAGACTGACTGGAAATCACTCCCATATTACTCAAAAGCTGAAGTAGTTTTGGTGGAAAGTTGTGGAGAGAGGCTATAGCTTTTGGACAGGATCAAGCCTCGGACTGACAAGAGGGCACAATCCTCTTGTGGCAAAGCCACATACAAGTCCCAGCTTGGAGGGCAAAGCCCTCCCTGCACAATTATAGCCAAAGGCTATGGTTGTATGTAAGCTTGACCTTATAGTCTGACATTGTAGTCCTAGGACCTAGGTAGTTGAGAGATGTGGGCTGTGAGAGGTACAGCAAGTGCTGCCAAAACAATGCTTGATAGAGTTCAGAGAATTGCAACAACAGGTAGGAAGTAGATATGAAACTCGCAAGAACATTGTAAATCTCTTGACCACTCCCTTGTTTTGCTTTGTGTGATCTGACTATAAAGATTTGGCTTACAGGTGGGGTCACTGTGTCCTCATACAGGTGCAGTGATCCACCTGGCCCCAACTGTATTCTCTTGTCTGTTTTCTTTAATCCTTCTCTGCCCCTCCTCAGGTTCAACACTGGCGGAGCTGGACCTGGTTCAGAAAATCATCTAGATGTTGCCTTAATTGGATTTTACTATTTAGCTATTTTATACCCAGTGGTGGTTATGCTTATGTTTAAAACATATTTTCCATCCAGCTAGTGTCACATTACTGATTCATCATATTGGGTCCCGAGGTTTGAAAATATTTTTGAAAGTGTCTAGGTATGGGTGAATAGCTTCAAGAAATAATTTAGCTGGAATGAACTCTAGGAGCACCACAACAAAACCCAACAAACAAAGAAACAAGCACTCTTAATTTCTTTTGAATTATATTTCTAATTACAACAGCTAATTTGTAACTGCACTTCTTTTTCCATAAATTGCAGCAAAGGAAAAGGCAGTGTTAGAAGCGTTGCTAAAAAAAATTATAGGAATTAAGACTGTGGGCTCAGAGGAATAGATTGATAGATTTTTATGGAAGAATTAATTTTAGAGCTTGTAGGACAGAAGGAAATACTTTTTTATTACTCCTAAGAGATGGTACTCGCCATAGTGTTGAATATCGTATGAAGATTTTTACCTTACCTCCTCGGCTTTAGTCTGTCCACTGTCTGAAGAGGATAGACATGATTTTTTTCATAACCCTTACTTAGGACTCATTTGCTTTATTCCATAGTTGAAAGAACTCCAATTTGACAGCTTCAAAAAAGTTATGCTTGTTTCTTTTCAAACTTTGTTTTTGACTTATAAGTCAAAAGTTTATAAATAGTTTTCTATAGTTTATGATATATTGTAACTGAAATAGTTTTCTATAGTTTATGTATATTGTAACTGAAAATGCCACATCAGGGATTATTAGTATTAAATGATGTACTGACAGGGATGAATTTCTGGAATACAATGAATATAATGGTCTCCTCCACTCTTCGTTTTTAAATATATATATATTTTTCAGAGAGGAAGGGAGAGAAAAAGATAGAAACATCAGTGATGAGAGAGAATTATTGACCAGCTGCCTCCTGCATGCCCCCTACTGGGGATCGAGCCTGCAACCTGGGCATGTGCCTTGACACCAGTAATTGAACCATGACCTCCTGGTTCATAGATCAATGCTCAACCACTGAGCAACACAGGCCAGGCTCCTCCACTCTTTTTGACCTGAACTTGCTTTCTATTGTGCCTGCAAACCATCTTAATGAACAATGATTTCCTAGATGTAACTCAGATTTAGATATTTTGTTTAGATCACTGACCTCCCGACAATAATTGCCATGTTGCACATGTGTAATCCCTTTTCTGGAAATGACAGTTATTTCCTTAGCAGTGCTAGAGAGATGAGCAGCTTCTTTAGTGCCGTGCATCTGCCAGCTACAAGTTCTGCCTCAGAACATCTCTGGTAGCAACGTGAACTACTGTTCTTCTGAAGCAATGCCACATTGCATTCCCCCCTCCCCACAGCCCCCCCCCCCCCCCCGCCCCCGCCACTGTCTGAATGCTTCTGCAGGTTGCTATTGAGTTCTTCTTTTGGTGTTATGAGTCTAGGAATATTGAGTTTAGAATTTAATCTTACAATTTAAGAGGACCTAAACCTACACCCTTCTTTCCTTAAATAGAGATCACTGGTAAACTATAATACTCAGAAACAAAGAACATTACTTCAGTTACTTATTTGAGCAGTGGAGGGCAAATTTTCCCAAGTCAGTTGTTACCAATAACTGACTATTATTGGAGAAGTGGCTCCTGCTTGTTTTATAACCATTAGAAGTGGGTCATTGCTAGTCCCTGAAGGAAGGCACTTCTGTGATCCATCAGAGGAGGCAAGATAGGCAGACATCAGGATTTCTGCAGTGACTGGTGTATGTCAGAGAATTCATAAAACCCAGACAGGTGAGCCAAGTCCAGTGAGTGGAGACACTTTACTTGAGCTCCACAATTAGAAAAGAGCAGCCTAGAGTTAGTCAGCATTTCCCTTCAAGAATAGGACATTCGTCACTGAGATGATTACACTTAGACAGTGATTAATATGTCCCAGCAACTATTCTAGACATTAATATAAGTCCCTTTACTTCTCAAAATAATCTTGTGAAATAGATACTATTATCATCGGTTAAATATGAGGAAAATGAGGCATAATTAAGTAATTTATTCAAAGTTATATAGCAAATGAGTGGTAGAGTCAGCATATGAGCCCAGCAAGTCTGACAGAATCTCTACTCTTAATCATTGTCCATATACTTTTATATGGATTATTCCCACAGGATCAAATACCATTAAAAAAATTTTTTTTAATAAGGTGCTTGGGAAACTTAATCATAGTGAGGGTTTGTTGGTGTTTGTATACTTTCCTCCAGGCCCTCCTTTGGTGGATGAGTGATTGCCAGTATTCACTAATTTGTCAACTGATTTTAACCTATATTTAATGAATATACTAAATATGTACAAAATATGTTCTTTTAAAAAATTAAAGTATGTCTGACCCAGGCTCAGAAGCACAGGTATTACATGTCAAATAACTGACTGATGGGCATAGATGTCACATGGCAAAGAACATAAATTGTGATGTGTTGGCAAATTTCAACTGTCACTGAGTCCATATAATATACAGAATTCAAAAAGAAAGTCAGAAGGGTCTTCTGAAAATCTTTGCTTAGAGGTCAGAAACTTAAACTAGTCACGACATGAATATAGAGAGGTTATTAACAATTTGGTATATGCAGTTTATAAGGAAATATTAGTTCCTCTGGATATCAGGTGCTCATTTATAATTAAAAGCTGCTAACAGAGAGCATGACATTTGTAAAATTAAAAACATACCAACTAGAAAATGCACATAGGAGAGGGAATCATTCCCTAACATTCCTTAGCTTGATTTCTGTCTCGCCATTTTCTGATTAAAATCACTCATTTTTCAGACCTTGAATTTCTGCTTTAGCCATCTCAACTTGTCCACTTGGTAATGCTTTTTATCTAGAGCCAATTTAGACATGAGCATTTAGAATGTATAGAGCTATAGTTTTTGTGGATAACCAATACCTAGGAAGGGGTGACTTTTATATTGATCTTTGAAACTTGAATGAATATCTGAGCCTTTTATGTAGACATTTATTGAGAATTTTCAGTTGATATATTGTAAGTGATTAGTACTTCAAGTTTTTAAATCTATTTCTTTTGATAAATCATATAGATGTTATAGGTGAGAGAACTTTCTGGTATAACATCATTTTCTGTGTCATGAAATGATTTATTTATCTATAAAATGGTAAGCTGGAGAACAGCAACAAGTTTCTTTATTCCTGCCAGTAATATTTTGATTATTTATAAACCTATTCCCTGGGTCCATTATGACAACAGGCTACTTGTCTGTAGATATTCTAAAAGTGGTGTTGTTTGAATTAAAAATCTTTATAAATAATTTAAAATATGATAAAAAATATCTTACATTCTAGAAGAATAATTTTAGCCAAGAAAGCTGCCAGATTTTTTTCTATTCAAAAGGAAGTTGTTTATTTTAAAAATGGATTATGTGATATTTGAAAAATGATGGCAACCGGTTCGATTGAGAAACAGTCCCATACGATGCTCTTCATAGTTTTCATCTGATTATGATTTGGACCCAGTTTGATGCATTTTGAGCTCGCATTTCTCAGGAGAGTCAATCTGACAGTCAAAGTGAAGCACTGCCTTTGTGGGCATGACCACCAACACTAGAATGTGATAAAGTGAATGTGGTTGCTATGTAAGAACGGGGACCTAATCCTTTCATTTGCTCTGCTTTAGTAGGACCTTAGTAAGATACTCTACCGACCTATGGTCACCAGGCTTTCAAGACGAGCTAGAGAGTCAGTAGAGAGCCCAGGGATGAGTGACAGAGTTGATTTAATAAGTGATCCTAAAGGTGATCCAGGAAGAATGTTCTCAAAATGTGTTCTGTGCTTTACTTGCATCCCAGTTACATGGGGAATTTATTTAAAAATGCAAATTTTTAAAACAAGTTGTCCAGGTCGTTCTTAGGTCCATCAGATCTTAGAACCTTTGTCATTGGGGGAAATAAGTTATTGGGGCTGATTATTTGGGAAGGGGAAACATAGGGGCAACCGAATAACAATTTTCACTTAATTAACAATATGCATTTAATGAGACCCAATTAGAATGATCTGTCTTGCTCTCATGGACCCCCTTTCAGCCATTGTTGAAGTAGAAAATACTAAGGTTTGTTGCTATTAGTTCACATATCAAATAAAATTTTTTTCTTGTTATTTCTTACAGACTCACCTTTCTCTCTCTAAAACTTAACTTTTTAAAAAGTTTAAAACCATTTTGGTGATTTACTTATTTAGAACTGTAGAAACATCTCATTACTGAGAGGAAAAAAGAAAGCCTTTCCTATCAGTGAAAAGGACTCTGAGTAACAAAATGAACAATATCCTTAGTTTTAAAACAACAATGCAGCTGTGAATTTTACATGACTGCCTCTTAGGACAATCTTCTGTTAGAGAAGAGGACAAAGCATTACATGCATCTCACTGAAGGTGATAATTTTTTTTTTAACTTCATTTTTTATTGTTGACACTATTACAGAATACCCCATTTTCTCCTCTTTGCCCAACTCCACCCACCTCTCGCCCTGTCCCCCTCTGGCTATCAACATACTGTTGTCTGTGTCCAAGGTTCTAAGCATATATTTTCTTAGGCCAAACACTTTACCTTCTTTTCAACCAGTATCCCCCACTCTCTTCCCCTCTGAAAGCTGTCAGTCGTTCCATGTATCCATGCCTCTGGCTTTATTTTGTCAGTTTATTTTGCTCATAGGCTCCACCTACTAGTATAAGTGAGATCATATGGTGTTTGTCTTTCTCCAATTGGCTTATTTCACTTAGCACAATAATCTCCAGGTCCAAGGACTGAATTTATAAGGCCTTTGACATATTTTCCTTAAACATTTCTTCTCTGAGTAGATATTTGAAAGGTAGCTGGGTAACCTGGAGTGCTGGTGTTCTAAATTGCTGGCTGAAGACCCATCCATATACATTGGAACTGAGACTTGAGGGGTCCCAGATTGGTGAGGGTGCAGGCCCGGCTGAGGGACACCCCCTCCGTGCACGAATTTTGTGCACTGGGTCACTAGTTTATTGTATGTTTATAAGGTGGTAGAACCACATTTCTATTCTTGCTACCAATGTGGCTGCCTGTGGGCTGGAGCAGAAATTTTAGGGGCACAGGTAGCTTGATTTTGCTAGCAGTGGTAATGTTTATCAGCCCGGTCTTGATGAAGTTTTTAACTCACATATTTACTACCTCTCAAACCCCAAATCAATTCCAGAAACAAAATCTTTAAAAAGGCAAGGGCCACACTTATTTTCCCCTATTGAATCCTTAGGGCCAGGAACAGTGTCTAGCAATGTTTGGTAGGTGTTTAGTATGTAAGCATTGAACAAAGGATTGGATGAATGAATGATGAATGCATGAATAAGACAGCTAGAACTTCATCCTTTCCAAGGGATGGATTCTAGAAACTGACTTTCTGAATTTCTGATCTTGTTCCTGATTTGTACTTCTGGGACTCAAGCCTTGATCTGGAACCCATTTCTTGTTTGACTCCCAGTGTGGCTCTTCCACAAAATACCGGCTCTTCCACAAAATACTGACTTCTGCGCATGGGCCATGAAGTTTCAATTGCACTGTATGTGCGCGCCCGCACGTGGTATTTGTGGAAGAGCCACACTGAAAGGGCCAAAGAGCCGCATGTGGCTCTTGAGCCGTGGTTTGCCGACCATGGGTTTGGGGGATTCTGTGATGTATTGGATTGAAAAAAAAATTAGTCAGAAGGGCCCTGACTGGTTTGGCTCAGTGGATAGAACATCGGGCTGCGGACTCAGGGTCCCAGGTTCGATTCCTGTCAAGGGCATGTACCTTGGTTGCGGGCACATCCCCAGTAGGGGGTGTGCAGGAGGCAGCTGATCGATGTTTCTAACTCTCTATCCCTCTCCCTTCCTCTCTGTAAAAAATCAATAAAATACATTTTAAAAAAATTAGTCAGAAGGGATCTGGGAGTTCATTGTAATAAAATATTTGTGAATGTCAGATACGACTTACCCCTGAGGCAATTATTTATGGCCAATTTAATATCTTGTTTCTATAATCCATAGGTCCTCAACTATGTGTGATTTTTGCCCTCTCCTCTCCTAACCCAGAACATCTGCCAATGTCTGGAGACATTTTTGTCTCTTGAGGGAGGGGAAGAGGGAGTTGCTGTTACTCTATCCTTCTATGCACAGACCCCCCCCCCCCCACCCCTTCTTGAGGGTTTCACTTCTACTCTTTTCTTTTTTTAATTTAATTTTATTGTTTAAAGTATTAGAAATAGTAGTACATATGTCTCCTATTTTCCCCATTGACCTTCCCCCCCTCCCCCCGCCTCCCCTACCCTCCCCCCTCACATGCCCTTGCCCTCTTGTTTACTAGTTGGGTTTTGCTTCCCCTTGCCTGCCCTCAGGAAGCTGCCTGCACTTCATTAGTGCCTCAGGCTTTAAGCTTCTCACATCTTCCATCTTTTCTTCCTCTTCTCCCTCATCGAAACTAAGCTACCAATGCCCGATTACTGAGGCTCACTCTGTCAACCGGTAAATCAAATGAGTGATATGCAGTTCACTCATCTACTAGGTGTTCTTATTGGCTATCAGCAAATATATATCAGGATCTATGTAGCATCTTAATTGGGAATTCTTTATGACTACAAGTCCTTTATCCAAAATGAATGCAGGGGGAGCAAGGCTAAAGTTTCAGGTATTGTCATCAAAAAGTGGAAGAGACATTTTTTTTGGCTCCTCAGATCATAACCACAGGTAAAAGGTAAATTAGCAAGAGACTTGGTAAGACAAGGTCAGTGAGAGACTGGAGCAGCCATAGGTGTGTCACAAGCAATTATTTTTAGCACAATGACCACTCATCCCATACTTTTCTTCCCCTGTTTCTTAAAAAGACACCAGTTCTGTATGCACATCAGCATGATATATCGGGAAGGATATTAATTTTGGATTCAGAGAGTGCTCAAAAGAGACTCAGTTTCTGAAAAATAAAAATGATGCATGTGCAAATAATAACTAACATGTGGCTTCAGATTTCAATACATGTGTTCATATCAATATATGCGATACTTTTTAATTTACCCCTTTGCCCCTTCACTAAGAGGAATAATAAGAAGGATAATTTGCAGAAGTCTGAGTAAAGAAGCTTTGCAGAGAGAGCAAAATGTTTTACTGTAAGTCACCTCTATAGGGCAAATTCAGAAACGGGAAGATCTACATAATTTATTCAAAGAGGAGACTGCATCTTAATTATACTCTTGAATGTACAGGTGAATGAATGAGAGTTGAACACCACAGTCACTGTGCGATGGCAACCTGAAATGGGTGCCTCTGAAGGAAGGCAGAGACCTCCTCCAAGGTCACTCAGAAGCAAGGCAGCAGGCAGCACTGCCGAAGAGGCAACTGCTGGGGAGACCGGCTGCGGACTCTCTGAGGTGGCGTGACAGAGGGCATGTGCTTCAAGACGTCAGCCCCTGCAGATCCTCTCCAAAGAGCCGCTCTCGAAACACTGGTTTTGACCTCATTCTTTAGGCTTTAAAGAGCAGTACCTGCAGCTGTTTTGTTTGTCTTGTTTTGCTTTAATGACTTACAACATTACAACATGGGTTTAAGTGAGAGAGAATTTAGAAAAGGTTTAGAGAAATGGGAAGTCACTGATGCAAGCACAGTTGAAAGGAAACACAAATATTTTTTCTTTTTTTTTAATTCATGGGGTTACATCTATCTATATAAAACCTTAATATGCAAATTGACTGAATGGCAGTATGACTGGCAGAATGACCGGTCACTATGATGTGCACGGACCACCAGGGGGCAGACGCTCAATGCAGGAGTTGCCCCTAGCCTGCAGGTGGCATCGAGGGGCAGGGCTGGCCAGTAGGCAGCATAAGGCCAGTCAAGGTGGGTATGAGCGGGGGGGGCCCCCCCGATTGCCCCACTGGTTGCCCCGCAGAGGGAGGTGACTGGCAGTGGTAGCAGGGGGTGGGGCTGACGAGCCGGTGGTGCCAGGCCAAGGCAGGTGCGAGCGGGGGCCCCGATCACCCCTCCGGTTGCCCCACAGATCGACCCTGATCGCCGGCCAGGCCTAGGGACCCTACCTGTGCACAAATTTCGTTCACTGGGCCTCTAGTTGGTTAATAAAATTATATGTTTGAAGTGTAAGTTCTACAATACATCATCTGTATGTTGCCCATATTGTGTGTTCACCACCCAAAGTCAAGTCTCCTTTTTTTGTCACCATTTATCCCTCCTTGACCCTCTGTTAATTTTACTGACAGGATTCAGGGCAGATGTGGCTAAGCTATTGACAGAAGGAATAGGGAATTATTGGAAGATACAGTGTGGGCCTGGGTGAGATAGTGAATGTAGGGTGTGAAACAGGAACTATTGTCATGATTGGGAAGAGGGGAAGACTGTCTGAAACCACTTCCTCATTGAGCAGAGTGCCAGTAATAGAAACAAAAAGAATCAGACTAAACTCAGTCATAAAACATTCTCTTTCTCTCTGCTGCCCCACGGAAGAGCTGGGGTGGGAGTGAGTCATGGGGGTGAATGGCTGTTGCCCAAGATACTGGTGAGGAGGCTCTGTACAGATGGCATTGGCAATGATTTCAGAGACTAGTAGATCATTGTGAGACCAAGAGGACATACTGGACAACCTCTTGGGAACAGAAAGTCCAAGAAAGAACTAGGAAATGGTCTGGAGAATGGGACAACCAATGATACAGTCATGAGACCAAAGTGGGAAAGCAAATAGGAGGCAAAATAGGTGGAGAAGCAGAGAGGTGCTGGGATTGGAGGCAATTCTAGGTTAAGTTCCAAAGGGTAGGGATGTGTCAACAATAGCTTGGTGTAAATTGAGTATTTTATCAAGTCAGCTTGCTGTTTTCCCTGGTAACCCAACCCCAAAGCTGCTGTTCCATCAAAACTATGGCTTCTTTGGTTGAGGAATTTCCCGAGTCTGTCATTGGAGGCAATGGTACTTTCCGGGTAAACTGGAGATTTCACCAGAGCCAGATGGGACTTGATTCTAAAGAATCCCCATGATAACTGCTGTTGGTCAGATTCTTTATGTCTGGGAACAGGTAGATTAGAATTTAGATTTGGACTCTTTTCTACCTTTCTGAGAAGTGAAAATCATAACTGCACATTTCATTTTTTAAAATTATAAGTGATAATAAATACATTGCCAGTATATATCTCAAGGACTTAAAAAGAAACCCCACAAGAGCATTTGTTTCTTGCTGTTCAATATAGACAACCTTATTAAGAGCAATGTATCAATCATACTGTTCTATTTGTAGCACAATTAAAATAATATTTCCACCTTGTATATAAGAATATGCAAAATGAAACATTGCCATGGTTTGGGTAGAAATGTAGTGACAGAATATACAGGAACTTGTGATAATTTATTGTTTTTCTAAAGAGTAGAATTCAATTTTTGGTCCTGAATTGGAACTGTGATTTGCTAAGTCTACTGTAGAAAAACTAATTCATTAATCTAGAGTGGGAAGGGATCAATAAGACCGGTAAGTAAATCTCCCCAGATGACACTTCTGTAGAGTGTCTCAGTGTATAGAGCTCGTGCAGTCAAGGGAAGCAGGAGGGAGCCCAGTAAGAAGTTAGACTGGGGGAGGGAGGAGTGTGCTGCCACCAAGGGCCAAACACTCTTGTTATTCCTATTAATGAGGAAATACAGTATTTCAAAAAACTCTTCTTAAGGAGAGGAATATGTGAATCCTCCAGGGCAAACTTCTCTCGTCAGATCTGCTTGTTTCCTGCCACTGGGAACTATTTACCTTCTTTTTACTTCTCCCTGAAGCATGCTTAGCACTATGCCCAGGAGAAGACGGTCTTAATGGAGAATGAAATCATTTACCAGGCCCTTTAGCACATTCTTGACAATTGACAATAGTGAAAATTTCTCCTCATGTTGATCCTGGGGACTTCACAGGAGTAGGGTTATTGGCGTAAGGACTTTTCCATTTTTCTTCTTATACTGGTTTGCTAGGGCTGCCATAACAAAATACCACAGAATGGATGGCTTAAACAACAGGAATTTATTTTCTCACAGTTCTAGAGGCTGAGACTCCATATCAACGTGACAGCAGGTTTGGTTTCTCCTGAGGCCTCTCATGTTGGCTTCCAGAAGGGCTTCTTCTTGCTGTGACCTCACATGGCCCTTTCTCTGTGCATGCACACTCCTGCTGTGTTTCCCTCTTTTTACATGGACACCAGTCCTATTGTTTTAGGGCCCCACCCTTATGGGCCGTATTTAGCCATAATTACTACTTTAAAGGCCCTGTCTCCAAATACAGTCACATTAGAGGTGAGGGCTTCAGTGTCTGAATTTTTGGGGACATAATTCAATCTGTAACACTTATCGTGCAGTTTCTGTTGGTGGAGAACATCAGTGGAGATGTAGCACGAGCAAAAATCAACTTGATTAAGCCACTGAGATTTTAGAGTTGCTTGCTAATGCAATACAACACAGTCTATTCAGATTAATAATCATGGTTTCCATTTTCTCTGAGTTAAGCAGCAGCATATTGTCCTGTTTAATAAGACAGGACAAATTTTAGTAGGTCCTGCACTGATAGGCACCTGTGTATAATCAGGTATAGTAAGCTCCCCAGAAAGGATATTCAAGAATGGTGACACTGCTTAGATGGAAGATACCGAGTAGCATTGCAAAAATATTTAACAACTATTTCTTGAGCACCCACTGTGCCAGGCTCTAGAGATACAGAAGAAACTAAGATAGCTCAGGGAAAGAGTGTTATTAAACACATGGATTAATATTTTATTGCAATTTAGATAAGTGATAACAAAAGACTATATTTCAGTTTTTACATTTTTATTTTTGGCTTCAAAGATGACTGGTGTCCTGTAAATGAAGTCTGGTCTATCTAGAATTAGGTGATAGTGACTTCATGGACACTTGCAGGAGGCAATTAGCCTGTGGAGTATGGCAGCATCTAGCTGAGTGGAGGCTTATGAAGTGGATGTCATATTTTGGAAGAAGAAGCAATAAAGTAGCTGGTTTATGGACCCAACATAATTTTATAGATAGAAGATTATTAAGGAGTAATCTGATGTAACTTGCTTTTAATTTGAGTCACTAAAACATACAGTAATTGTTACTGGAGGCTCCTAGAGCGTTGGGAATGGGAGTACTCACATTTGTCTTGGATTTCACCATCATCTATGTCCTTGGGAATAACCAAGGTTCTCTGAGATTTCGTAATATAAGAAGATTGCCATGATAGAGAGGGGGTGGTATCAGAACTGGCAGCTGTCAGTTATTCCTGCCTGCCGTTAAGCCATATGCAACTCTTCCAAACTTAGAAGGCGGTGGGGGCAATATGTGACAGAAGCAAATGGAAACCAAGCACTGTTTTAAGTATCAGAATATGTTTATATACCCAGTTACTTATCTTCATCAGCTTACTTTAAAAATGTTTTAAGACAGTTAAAAATACAAGGCATAATACATTTAAGGCAGTAAAGATTAAACGAGGCAATAAGAACAGGAAGGGTGAGGACTATTAATGAGGAATATTCACTGGAGATGGAGCACACATTAAACTCTATGCTCTCCAGTAACCAGCACGAAAGGCAGAGCATGATTGACTCCATGGCTTAGAATGGCCATAACAGTAAAACGAGCCAATTGCTCAGCACAAGCAAAGCTCTTCCTGCCACTAAGAGAGATTTTCCCTCTGGGTCCCCTTAAAGAGGACACTTTGTAGAATACTGAGCAGAATTCTCGACAACATTCTTAGAACAAAGTTGCTGTGAGGTTTTTGCAGGGCTCTCCCTTATAATGGATCTAATAATGGCATTGCAACCTAATGTAATAAAAAAAAATTGAGGCACAACTTACATCAAACTTCACAATTCTTAAAGGTACAACTTTATGAACTTTTACAAATGTACACATCCATGCAGCCACCACCACATTTAAGATATAGAATATTTCGATCACCTCCGAAGGCTAGCTAGTGCCCTCTGTTTTCAGATTTTGTTTAAGTAGATCCATGCTGTATAATCTGATTTGAGTCTGGCGTCTTACACTCTGTAGTGTGCCACTTGGTTTCACCTATGTTGTTGTAGGTGTTAATGGCAGATTTTTTTCCACTGTTGACTAGTATTCCATATTCAGCCATTCACAAAACACGGTTGTGTTGGCTTTCTTTTCTTTCCTGTTTTACTCTCCCTGGTTCACTTATGTTCACTAGGATCACATCCCAAATAAAATGCATGTACCCATTTTTTCTCTTCCCATGGCTCTCTTTCAGGCTTCCAGTGCTCCAGGGTTATTATGGTGAGTTAGGAGAGAGGGATTCTCATTTAGCACCACTCTTTACTTGATATTTGATATTGGAGAAGCCACTTTCTCACTTAGGGATTCCGTTTGTTTTTTTTTCTCATTGATAAAATATGAGGATCTCTAAGATGTGTTCTAGTCTCAATTTTCTGAAATTCCAATCTGCAGTTCTAAAGAGGTCTTATAGAGAAGACAGTGCTTAACAAATGGAAGTAAATGGTGAAATTTCATGTACAAGAAACCACAGTTGAGAGGTAATATTTTTATAGAGCGAACTTCCTGAGTGGTTGCCTCTCTTGTGACTTCTCATTAGCTGAGTCAGAGTAATCTCTGGAATCACTGGATGGAGAATTAGCACTTCTGTGTAAAAAATACCTGGAAGGAGGCAAAGATCCTAGAATGGAAAAGCAGTGCATAGGCTATGGATTGCCTTATTTTATTTCTTCTCTTTTCTGAGGATAACTAAAACTATAGACCATTTCTAAGATGAGTTATGGGGCAAAATGTGTCCAAAATAACCATAAATTTTACCAGGGGGACTGATGATAGAACTCTCCTGAGATTGTGGGAGAAAAAAAGTCTTATGGCTGACCACACCCTCCCCCGATTCTATCATATTTATTTCACATTAGATCAGCTAACTATTTCTAAGTAATGATTACAAATTGCACAGCCATTAATTGATTTCATATTTCACTTATGGATGTCACCAAGGTTTGCCCTTATTTGATGACATTGTCTCCATGGTAACTAATGCATTTTAAATGCTAAGAAATGTGAGGAGTAGAAAGGATCACTTAGAAACACATAACTTCAATTAATATACAAATGTTATAGATGTTATAAATGTGAAACACAATTGTTCAAAGGGAACAAAACAAAACGGTCCAATGAATGTGGTTGGGCACTGATGGATGGTACATACACTGGTGATAAAGAAATCTATGCTCCATTACACAAATTGTTTGACCACACCACACTTTAGGCTTTTATGTAAATGAGCAAATGTGCAAGAGACAATCATACAACAAGCTATTATTTAATTGTGTATTATCTAGATGCCTCCCACTCTCTTTTCTGTCACTTCATTCTCTATTGTCATTTCTATCATAAAAAAGGAAGGGAAGGTAAAATTAAATTTATTTTTACTGTTTTCCTCATTAGCTCTGTCCGTGAGACATTAACCCCTAGAGTGCCGGGGAGTGCAACTGATTGGTATTTCTCTCACATTGATGTTTCTCTTCCTTTTTCTCTCTCTAAAAATCAATGAAAACATATTATCAAGTGAGGATTAAAATAAAAAAGAGTAGGTTTACAGTTGTTTATATGGAAAATCATGCAATAATTAAGAAATAATAATAATACAAAAATAAAATCTGTGTTTTGCATACTCACAGTTGTAAATCGACTTTTGCCCGACCTTGTAGTTGTTAATTTAGATATAAAATGTATAACTTGCCTGAATTAAAATGCTCTTTAAAGACATTACAATTCAAAAAAGTATGAAAGCCGAGTTTAATTATGGGGTGTTAAGTCTCTTCAGCTGATAGTTCCCTCAATGTTACTAACTACTATAGGACCACTTAATTCAAAATTGCCAGAATAGCTTCCAATTAAAAAAAAACATTGTTTTTTCAAGCAGGCTTTTCAGAGGAGGGCATGCTTTTGAAACCCACCCTAAAGTAACTGACAAACTTTCTTAAGCTGTGAAGCAAATTCTTCCTTGGGGGGAATTTGGGTGGTGCATCTCGATGGTATTGTATTCACTATGACTCTCAGTTTCTTCTGTTGGTTTCTCCTCATCTCCCACACATCTTAACTTTGGCAAGCTCTGAATCTTTGGACCTCTTCTACAATAATGCCCTTTGTAATTCCATCCTATCTTATGTTTTTGAATACCACCTGTCCTCTGGCCAATTCTAAATTTATATCTCTAGTCTGGACATCTTCTCTGAAGTTTAGAGTGGTAAATATCCAATTACTTTTAGCCATGTCCACTTGGGTGACTAATAGGCATCAAAAATTTTATCCAGGACTGAGCTTGTGATTCTTCCTATTCTGCTACCCCAAAGCTCTTCCTCCCATAGTCTTCACTATTTCAGTAAATTAAGAACTTCCTCTTGAGTTCCTTAGGTCCAAAATTTTGACTTCTCTCTATTTTTCATATGCAACCCATCAGCAAATTCTATTGGCTCCACCCTCAAAATATATCCAGAATCTGATAGTGTATCTGCTACCACTGTGGTTCACTGCACCATTATATCTTGCTTTTAATTATGCAATGGCTTTTTAACTGTTCTCTTTCATGTACCTTTACCCTCTATCTATTCTCATTGTAATAGCCAGTGATATTATTAAAACCCAAGTCATTGCATGTCCCTTTACCAGTAGCTTTCCATCTCATTCAGACTAGTAGCCAAAGCCAACACAATAGTGTACCAGGCCCTATTGCCTCTTTATGCACATTCCCATTCTTCCCTCTGCTTTTTTGTTTACAGATACACTGGGCTTCTTGCTATTCTTCAATCAAGCAAAGCACTTTCTTGCTTAAAGACTTATGTGCTCCACATTCCTTTTGTCTGAAACGTTCTTTCCTAGATACCTATGTGGATCACTCACCAGTTCTTTCATGTTTTTGCTCAAATGTCACCTTCTTGGGGCAATTACAAAAACAAATAAAAATTGATAAACATATGTAATAAGGATAAAGGTTTAAATGTACTTGAACTAAAAATTAAAATGAACATTC
The DNA here is from genome assembly GCF_028538775.1 of Myotis yumanensis. Taxonomy (NCBI): domain Eukaryota; kingdom Metazoa; phylum Chordata; class Mammalia; order Chiroptera; family Vespertilionidae; genus Myotis; species Myotis yumanensis. The sequence continues at coordinate 7,479,291 of NW_027223760.1, forward strand.
CCAAGTCAGAAACAATAAAAAAAAGTTAAAGTTCAGAAAACTTATTGCCTAAACAGCATATTGGACACTTATTTTATTCATTTGTTCAGTTTCCCATTTAAAAAAAATTTGAAAAATATTCCAAAATGCGGCAGAGTAAGTGGAAGCTACACCAAGACACTCCCAGGACAAAACTGGAATTACAACTAAAATACAGAAAAACCATCCTGAATAATCAACTAAAGACTAGCTGGAGAGAACCCTGATAACAGAATGTGAAGACCACATAGAGACTGCATAGGAAGTGCGGAGGCGCAAAGGGCTGGCCAGGCCCCACAGACAGCAGCTGAAGTTCTGTAGGAATATATCAGCTGTGGAGGTTCCCACTGAGAACTCTGGAGTCTAAACCACAAGCTGGGCTCCCCAGCCCAGAGCACCAAAACTGAGAAAGGTGCCCACATACATCTAGCTGTGAAAAGCAGCAGGGTTGCTATCTTCCAGGGAGAGATGATTGAAAAGGCAGGCACTCCTTTAAAGGGCCAGTACACAAAATTTCATGCCTAGCCACTCACTTTGGGCTCCAGCCGAGGGAGTGCAGAATTGTCTAGAGCAGTGTGAGAATCCATGGCTGGGGGCTCTGGGCTTAGAGCTCAGAAGGCAACCACCTTGATTTCCTATGCTGTCATTTCCTTATATTACAAAGGATATCTTTCTCAGGCAGAGCTTTACCATCCAGGCAGCTTTTCTCTGGAGGGGAAGCAATTGCCTCACCCTGTTGGAAAATCTCTTGCCTCACTCTGGGGACTCTATGCTTTGCTGTGGTTGATAGTCTGAGGCTAATCAAGATGCAATAACAATCTGACTACAGGCAAAGGCAGGTCTCTGGAGGCTTTGAGTCTTTGCCTGATCTGCTTCTGGGTCTAGGACTAAAAAAAGCAGACCTCAATATACATCTTGGCCCTTTCCAAAGGACAAGAGAATTCTCCAGAAGAAGAGATAAATGAAATGGAGAAAAGATATTTATTGGACATAGAGTTTAGAATATTGATGGTAAGAATGCTCAAGAACATGAGAAAAGATATAATAACTATGAAGAATGATAGAACACTAATATATAACACAGTGGAAGGAATACACAGCATATTAGGGGAAGCTGAGGATCTGATCAGTGAATTAGAAGACAAGATATGAAAAATCACTCAGAGAAATAAAAAGAAAAAATAATTTAAAAAGAGGAAGACAGCTTAATGGAGCTATGGGACAATATGAAACATAATAATATTCACATCATAGAAGTACCAGAAGGGGAGGAAAGTGAGCAAGGGCTAAAGAACCTGTCTGAAGAAATAATGGCAGAAAACTTCCCTAACCTGGTGCAGGAAAAAGTCACACAAGTTCAGGAGGCACAGAGAGTCCCAAGCAAGAAGGACCCAAACAGGCCCACACCCAGACACATCATAATTAAAATGCCAAAAATTAAAAACAAAGAGAGAATCTTAAAGGAATCAAGAGAAAATCAATTTGTTACCTACAAAGGAGCTCCCATAAGGTTGTCAATTGATTTTTCATCAGAAACTCTACAAGCTAGAAAGGAATGGCATAGGTAATTCTAGGCAATGCTATTCTAGGTAACGAAAAAAGCAGGGATTTGAAACCAAGCTTACCATATACAGCAATGCTACCATTCAAAATAGATGGTGTAATAAAGAGCTTCCCAGACAAAAAAAGGCTAAAGGAGTTTGTCACCATCAAATCAGCACTGCAAAAAATGCTAGTGACTGCTGTAATGAGAAGGAGCAATAAATAGAGAGAGAAAAATAGACATAATTAATTTAAAGAATTAAAATGCAACAAATAAGTACCTATCAATAATAACCTTAAATGTATATGGATTAAGTGCTCCAAACAAAAGACATAAGGTAGCTGAATGGATATGAATATATGACCCAACTATATGCTGTTTACAAGAGATCAACCTCAGAACAAAAGACTGAAACAGGATTAGAGTGAAGGGATGGAAAAATTTTCCATGCAAATGGAAACAAACAAACAAAAAGCTGGGGTAGCAATATTCATAGCTGACAAAATAGACTCAAAATGAAGGCCATCACAAGAGACAATGAAGGTCACTACATAATAATAAAGGGCTTGATCCAACAAGAGGATATAACCCTGGTAAACGGTTATGCTCTCAATATAGGAGCACCTACATATATAAAAAACTTCTAGAGGACTTTAAGGGAGAGATTGACAGCAATACAGTCATAGTAGGCAACTTTAACACCCTCTGACTTCACTGAATAGATATTTCAGACAAAAAATTAACAAGAAAACAGTGACTCTAAATGACACACTGGATCAGATGGATTTATTTGATATTTATAGAACATTTCACCCAAAGCTGCAAAATGTACATTCTTTTCAAGTGCACATGGGTCATTCTCAAAGATAGACCACATTAGGATAATTCTCACCCCCTGCACATATTCTAGGAAAGGCATCAAATACTGCCCAGGTAAATAAGGATTGAATTAAGGAAAATTTACATGCATTATTTTTAAATTCTTTTGTTTTTATTTTGATTTTAAAAGTTCTTTTGCTCAACCAGAGTGGCTTAGATGGTTGAGCATTGTCTTGTGCAACTAAAGATTGCTGGTTTGATTCCCAGTGAGGGCACATACCTGGGTTATGGGTTTGATCGTCGGTCAGAGCATGTATGGAAGGCAACTGATCCATATTTCTTTCTTCCATCAATCTCTCTCTCTCTCTCTCTCTCTCTCTCTTTCTCTACCTCTGTCTCAGTTGAGGATTACAAAGGAATTCTTTTGAAATATAACAAACATAGGAAATTGAATTAATCAAAAGAACAAAACAATAAATGATCACAAAGTGAACATTCCCATGGGACCACTGCATAGGTTAAGAAATAAAACATTAATGGTACCACAGAAATGTTCCTTGGACTCTCTCTTGACTCCTAACACCATGTATTAGTTTTGTAGATTTTTGTATATCATAGAAATGGTACATAATGTATATTTCTTTTGTGAGTTTCTTTTTTTCACTCAACATTATGTTTGTGAGGTTTATCCCTGTTGTTGCTTGGAGCAGTTATTGTCATTCCTATATATTGGTTGTATTTGATTGTTAGATTGCTGTAACTATGATTCCCAACAATCCTACTTTTCTGAGCACATGCTCCTCTGTCATGTGTGGTTGCTGCTTCACCTGTCAGAGGATAAAGTCTGTTTCTTCTCTGTCTTGAATCTGGGCTGGCCTTATAAATGTTTTGACATAGATTTTGGTGGAAATGATATTATGCAAGTTCTAGATTTTAGCTCTAAGAATACTTGCAGTTTCCTCTCTTGCCTTCCTACATCCTTTTATTATCATGCTATTGATGAGGAACTCAAGAAGTTAACAAATTTGAGCTGTGGTTTTATAGTTAATAAACTTGATAATTAAATATGTAGAAAGCTATTATTCTAGCAACTGAAATGTATGACCAACCTATCCCAACTTCAGGAGACCCAAAAGCAATTCAACCTCCATGCCCCAGGAAGACTGCAAGTTAGTGCTTGTTGCATCCTACCTAATAAATCATAACTCATCCTAAGTTCTTGGAAATATTATCTTAAAGGCTTTAAATTTTAGCCTGCAAATTAAAGTTATGGTACATCACAATTAATTTTTGTATGTAATATTAGGTAAGTGTCAAGGTTGTCTCAGATAAGTTGATGCTTCAGAATATTAAACTGATAAGAACAGATACTACACTTGATCTTAGCCAAAAGGCCGAGAAGCAATGATGCTTCAGAATAATATTGAAAAGACCACCATCTTCCCCATTGAATTGTATTGGTCAAAACTATTAAACATATGTGTGTGCTTATTTATGGACTCTATTCTTTTCTCTTGACCTATTTATTTTTTCTTGCTTCAATACCAAAATATCAGCATTTACTGTAGCTTATAGTAAATCTTAAATGTGATACTGCAAATTCTCCAACAGTGCAGTTCAATATATATATATTTTTATTCTCTGGGTCCTTTACATCTATATACTAGTATACAAAAGCCTAAGCGACCATTATGATGGAACGACCGGAACGACTGGTCAACCAGTCACTATGATGCTCACTGACCATGAGGGGGCAAATGATCAAGGCAGGAGCTTCCCCCTGGTGGTCAGTGTGCTCCCAGAGGGGGAGCGCCACTCAGCCAGAAACCGGGCTCACAGCTGGCAAGTGCAGCTGCAGCAGTGGGAGTCTCTCCCAACTCCATGGTAGCACTACTGAGTGGTGGCAGCAGGTGCAGCAGGCTGGGATGAGCACGAGTGGTGTTGCACCTGGCCCCGGTTCTGGCTCCTCCCTGGCTGCCAGCCACTTGGCACACTGCTACATCTCTCAGGGGATGTCCGACTGCTGGTTTAGGCCAAGAGGGATGTCTGACTGTCAGTTTAGATCCGATCCCTGTGGGGATCGGGCCTAAACTGGCAGTCTGACATACCCTGAGGGGTCCTGGCTTGCAAGAGGGCACAGGCTAGGCTGAGGGACATCCTGCCCAGTGCACAAATTTCATGCACCAGGCTTCTAGTAACCATATAATTTCAGAATCAGCTTTTCAAGTTCCATAAAAATACATACTAAGATTTTAATTGGATTTCATTGAATCTTTAGATTAATTTGGAAGAAATGACCTCTTAACAATCTGAATGCTCCTGCCTGAGAGACAAAACTGACATAGCAGAAAACCATTCAAGGTTATTGAGGAAAAGCTGGAGAGTCTCATAAAGAAGTGGTTGCCATCTGAAAGATGACATGTAAGGCAATTTCAAAAACAAGTACAACATATGTCAAACGAAATTCTTAAGGAGGGAATGGAGCTAGTGAACACAATCAACATTCAAATTCATAGTAGAGCATTTACTAAATGTAAGGAAAATCAATAAGGCTAATTGTGTTTTAGGAAAACCTAACAGAGATAACCATATACAGATAAGATTTATGTACGTTACTGAATTTCAAGGATAAAGAAAAGTTTATTAGATTTCTGGTCAATATAGTGTGCCAAACTAATGTAGAAAACCTCACTCCTATGTAAAACACATTTAACAACAAACTTTCAAAAACACATGACAACTTTTAAAAACAACAAGGAAAAGCCCCAGAAGCTCAGATGATATATTGTAGAATTGCATACCTGAAACTTGTATAATTTTATTAGCCAATATTATCCAATAAATGAAATAAAAAATAAAATAAAAAGAAAGCAAACAAGTTTGATGGTCTAGAACTTTAGATAATTTAGCAAAACATGGGTTTTCAGACTGATAGAACTATTTCAGTCCTGAGATGAACAAATAAAAACAAATTTATCCACAAAACTGTTAGAGGCACCTCTTACAGACAACCAGAGACATTATCAGACAGGCCCTGAGTCAGAAGGGGCTGTCCCCACCTTGATTCTTGTTAATCTCATAGGAACACATTCAAATGAGTGACTCTGTGTTGTGTTAAAGCAAAGTTATGAAAGAAGCAAGGCAAACAGATCTACTGCAGCTGAGCTGGGACTCAGATGGGATTTTTCTTGTCTGTGAATCTTTTTATCTGACCCTCAAGAGAGTCCAAAACAAGATGAACAAATTCAGTACAAAGGCAGAAAAAGAAAGAAGCAAATATAGCTAGTCTGAAAAAGTGAGTCTGGTGGAGGTTTGAGGGGTTATGTACTCTTTTGTCTATAGATTTTAAAATTATTTTGCTAGATACCCTCGTACAGGTTAACTCTGAAGGGGTCTCTTCCTTTTACTTTTTTATGGCTTTCCCAGAATTTATGAGAAGCACCTGGCAATTGAATCCCAAGACTGCTGGCTTCTCTGTTAAAAGTATGTTGAGATGAAACTGTACTCTTCCTTCCCCCTCCTCCCTCCTCTTTGCTGTCTTTTAGTTTGTTTTAGGGTGATTTAAGATATGCATTCGCTAGTTGCATTAAGATTCCTCCTTCTCCCCCTCTTCCCTTCCCCCTCCTCTTCTGCATTCTCTAGTGAGAAGAGGTTTGAACCCTTTGTTCTCAAGATAAGGTCCTGCTACAAGTGGTCTGCAAAACATTTTGGCCTCGTTTAATTTTCTTTTTCTTTTTTTTTAAAAATATATTTTATTGATTTTTTACAGAGAGGAAGGGATAGAGAGATAGAGAGTTAGAAACATCGATGAGAGAGAAACGTCGACCAGCCGCCTCCTGCACATCTCCTACTGGCGATGTGCCCGCAACCCAGGTACATGCCCTTGACCGGAATCGAACCTGGGACCTTTCAGTCCGCAGGCTGACGCTCTATCCACTGAGCCAAACCGGTTTCGGCTTGTTTAATTTTCTTGTCTCAGTTCCCCTATTTCTCCTGTCTTGGAATTTTTCTGGCTTTTCGCTATACTGTAACAACACTATTTTAATCAATAAAGGGAAATAAAAGGAGAAAAATGTGTCAATTCAGTACAAAGGCAGAAAATGAAAGAAGCAAATAAAGCATAGAAAAATCCTTGTAAAAATAAAACACAAAAGAAGCTCTTTATCTGACCCTCAATTATAAATGATAGCTTTGCTGGGTAGAATAATTTTGGTTGTAGGTCCTTGCTATTCATCACTTTGAATATTTCTTGTCACTCCCTTCTGGCCTGCAGAGTTTCTGTTGAGAAATCAGCTGACAGTAGTATGGGTTATATCATGTTAGTTACCTTGTAGGTAACTAACTGTTTTTCTCTTGCAGCTTTTAAGATTCAGTTGTCTTTAACTCTTGGCATTTTAATTATGCTGTGTCTGGATGTGGGGCTCTTTGGGTTCCTCTTGTTTGGAACTCTTGAGGGTCAGATAAAGAGCTTCACAGATAAGAAAAAGCTAAAGGAGTTCGTCACCACCAAACCAGTACTAGTATTGCATGAAATGTTGAAGGGTATTCTTTAAGAAGAGGAATAAGAAGCAGAAGCAGGAGGAGGAGGGGGAGGAGGGGAAGGGGAAGGGGAAGGGGAAGGAAAAGAAAATATGAATAATAAAATGGCAATAAATGCATATTTATGAACAATTAAATCTAAAAATCAAAATAAATGAACAAGAAATCTAATGAACAAAATAAACTGGTGAAAAAATTCAGAGTCCTGGAAACATGGAACAGACTGATGAGTCTCAGAGGGAAGCGGGGGCGGGCGGGTGGAAAGAGATTAACCAAAGATCTTACCTATGGGCACAGTAAGTAGGGTGATGAAGACCTGGGGAAGGGCTGGAACCAGGTGGAGGGGGCAATGGAGGGAAAAGGGAGACATCTGTAATACTCTCAACAATAAAGATAAAAAATAAAATAAAACAGAAGATGATGGAAATAAGATAAAATGTACCAGAAATCATTGCAAAATAAAAAGATTAAATTCACATATATAAAGTAGATACTCAAATTGGGAGGAAAAAACACTATGTAGATTTATTACATTTTTACTAGACACAAATTGTATAATGACCCAGAAAGGTAAATACATTTTTGGAAAAAATGTACCAATAAATATTAGCCACATAAATGCTTATTGATTAATAAACAAAAGATATATTTAACATTAAGAGGGCTGAAAAGAGATACAACGTAGATATAAAAAGAATATTTCACCATGAACTACGAAAATTAAACTTTATGTATCATGGCCTCACAATATTTGGAGCATATTTAAATATTTACTAAATATTTAAAGAGCAAAGATGGTCAAAATTCTAGTAATAATATAAATAAGTCCTAGAGAGATGTTAATATACAATATGATGAATATAGTTAACAACACTATCATATATTTGAAGGTTGCTAAAAGTGTATGTTTTAGAAATTCTTATTGGAAAAGGCAGACTCTAAGGTACTTCAAGTAAACTGTTTTACTTATACCGAACTTCCTTAAGCAAATTCTTAGAAATTTTCTAAAACTCTGCTGCTGATATAAAGGTCTTCTTGATATTACATTTTATTAGAGTCCATAATATCAAGTTTATATCAGCATATCAAGATAAGGCAAGACAAAATTTTGCAAAAAATACATTTAAAGTAAAAATTGACAGAACTATAAAGAATTTGACTAATCCATAGTTATGGCAGGATATTTGCACATGCCTTTTCTTTAGTAACCAATAAATAAGCTGACAAAGAACTTCAAGGTTACAGAAGGTTTGAACAATTAAATTAACAAGCTTGAACTAATAGATATGTATGAGATCTAACACATATAGGCCCTGACCAAATAGAGAACCCACATTCTTTTTAAGTACTCAGAGATTATTGACCTTGATTTCTCAGTATTAAAATGTCTTAGGTTTCAAAAATAAAATGTATATACGAAGTACAGCATGAGACTATACAGTATATTGATAAAAATCTGACATAATGTATAGAAACCCAGATAAGTTGGATGGGGGATGATTCTCTGAGAAATGAGGGAGCAGAAAGAGACCAGGGATGTGTACAAGGGGACTTAAAATCTGGAATGATTAGTTTCTTACCAATAATTTAAAAGATTTAAACTAAAATGCTGTTAGCATATTGTTAATTCTGGGTTGTGGTTACATGGGTATTTGTTATACTGTAATTTTTATATGTTTGAGTATATCATGATATTTTTTAAAGAGATTAAAATCTTGTGGAATAATTAATTGGTAGATAAGAATTTGCTCTTGGGATGATATGCCCTACCTTGATATATGCTTGGTATTATGGACTCTGATAAAATGCAATATCAAGAAGACTTTTATATCAGCAGCAAGAGTTTTAAAAAATTTCTTAGAATTTGACTAAGAAATTGCTGTGTAAATAGAACAATTTAGGGAAAGTTTATCCAAAGTATCATGGAGACTTCCTTCTCCATCACTAATACTAGAACTGATCACTTGAATGGGTTGCAATGAACCTCAAATATCATCGAGTTGTTGCAAGAATTAAAGGCAGTAATGTATGCCAGGTATCTATAATAATAAAAGCATAATATGCTAATTAGACTGGACAGCCAAACAACCTTCTGGATGTTATTCCGGATGTCCTTCTGGACGAAGTTGAGGCAGTGAGGACTGAGGTAGAGGTGGTTAGGGGCAATCGGGCAGGCAGGTGAGCAGTTAGGGGCAATCAGGAAGGCAGGCAGAATGGTTAGGGGTGATTAGGCAGGCAGGCAAGCAGTTAGGGATGATCAGGCAGGCAAGTGGTTAGGGGTGATCAGTCAGGCAGAGGCAGTTAGGGGCTATCAGGCAGGCAGGCGAGTGGTTAGGGGTGATCAGGTAGGCAGGTGAGCAGTTAGGGGCGAGCAGGCAGGCAGGCAAAGTGGTTAGGGACGATCAGGCAGGGAGGCAGTCAGGCGAGCAGTTAGGAGCCAGTGGTCCTGGATTGCAAGAGGGTGAAGACGGGGCTGAGGGACCCCTCCCACCCCTGTGCATAAATTTCATGCTCTGGGCCTCTAGCATAATATAAATCATCAACAGAATCTATATATATAAAAAGCCAGTGACCAACCAGAACGACCACCAGCCCAGTCAGCAGCCACTCACTCCCTCAGTAGTCCTACAGGGTCAATCTCCAGAAAATGGGCCAGGCCCCGACAGACAAGCACTGCCGGCAGGATCCTCAGAGTGCCGCCAGCCTCCTGGAACTCGGCCTCGGGCACCTTGGCATTTCCCCTTCCTAGAAGTTCCGCAAGGAGCTGTGACTGCTCTCCCCTGCTTCCTCCAGGTCTTGCGCTCTGGCCCCTGCCTGCCCTGCTCCAGATGAAGTGTGACCACTGCATGCACGAAAGGAATATAGTAAAAAATAACCAAACTGATGACCAAGGGAATGCCACAGTTGACGTCCAGAGTCCGGCTCAGGAGAACGGAGAGAAGGGAGAATTCCATAAGTTGGCCGATGCCAAGATATTTCTGAGTGACTGTCTGGCATGTGACAGTTGTGTGACCACAGAGGAAGGAGTCCAAGTTTCTCAGCAGAATGCCAAGGACCTCTTCCATGTTCTGAACCCTAATAAGAAATGTGATACCTCACAGCACAAGGTGCTGGCAGTGTCCATGTGTCCTCAGTCTCTGCCTTATTTTGCTGCTAAATTCAGCCTCAGTGTCACTGATGCATCCGGAAGGCTCTGCGGCTTCCTCAAAAGCCTTGGGGCACACTGTCTTTGACATGAAGATAGCTGCGGACTTCAGCATCCTGGAGAGTCAGAAGGAATTTGTGTGGGTACTGCCAGCACCTTGAGGAAGAGCCCCAGCTATCCATGCTGACCTCCACCTGCCCTGGCTGGGTCCATATGTGGAGTTCGTGCTGGGTCACCCCATCACGCCCCACCTCTGCACGGCCAAGTCTCCCCAGCAGATCATGGGCTCTCTGGTGCAGGATTACTTCACCAGATGGCAGAACCTGTCCCCAGACAAGATTTTCCAAGTCATTTTGGCCCCGTGTTATGACAAGAAACTGGAGGCCCTTCGAGAAAATGTTCCCACAGCTTTGCATAGTTCCTGGGGTGCTGACTGCGTGTTAACCTCAGGTGATATTGTCCAGATAATGGAGCAAAGTGACCTCGCCATGAACGCCATCGCCGTGGACACTCTGTTTGGAGACGTGAAGGAGGAGGAGGTGAGGCTCCACGAGGGTGCCAGCTCCGATGGGTACCTGGCGCACATCCTCAGGCACACGGCCAAGGAGCTGTTCAATAAGGACATGGGGGTGCTCACCTACCGCACCTTGAGGAACAAAGACCTCCAGGAGGTCACCCTTGAGAAGGACGGAGAGGCTCTGCTACGCTTTGTGGCTGCTTATGGCTTTCGGAACATCCAGAAGTGGTCCTGAAGCTGGGGAGGGACAAGTTCCCCTGCCACTTCGTGGAGGTCCTGGCCTGTGCCAGGCACACCTAAGCGGCAGGAGCCAGGCCTGGGCAGAAGATGGGTGTGCGGACAGGGACAGGGCGCTGCTGTGGCAGATGGAAGGCATCTAAGTCACCATCCTGGTGTGGCCCCCGGAGACCAGCGCCCACATGCAGAAGCTGTACCAGGAGTGGCTGGGAGGCGGGGGGGGGGGGGGGGGACTCCCCCCAGGCCCAGGTGGCCCTGCACACCACCTAACAGGGCCAGGGCAACCTGCCAGCAGCCGGGGCATCAAGTGGTAAAGTTCCAGCAGATGCCGGGCCTGCAGGCTGCCTGAGGAGGGGTGTCAGACGTGTGGAGGAAAGGCTTAGCGTCTTTGTCATCCCTTTGGTTTTCAGAATTCCCTGCTCCCCATCTGCTGGCTCCCTTCCTCTGAGGGACACTGTTGTTGTCACATGGGTGGAACTGAATATTGTATCTTGAGAAGATTGCCCCAATGTACATATCCTTTTATCCAACGATGAAAAAATCCCAAAGAACAAGAATGGAGACAGACTACTGTCCTTTAGGCTTAAAAAAACCACAGGAGTGTCCTGCGAAGAGCTGAGACTTGGTTCTGCCCACACATCTCAGAGAGATTGGATGAGGACATGGCCTGGTTTGGCCCTGACTTCACCCACTTATGTTACTCCTGAAGGTGTCTTTGCCACAATGTGAATAAGCTGCCACCTTTTGGAATAGGGGCTCACAGGAAAGTCTGCATTCCCAACTTTTCTTGAAATGGATCTATGTTCTGCAGCTGTGGCCACCGTCCCGAGACCAGGTCCTGTTGGTGGGAATCAGGGGGCACTGGAGTGGAGCGCCCCCCCCCCCCCCATGCCCTTTTATGTTCAGGGATTGAACTGAACTCACTTTGGGGGAGGCCTGGCAAGGGCGACCGGTGTCACAGATGGAAGGATGGAGAATGGAGAGGCGGACACCCTGCTCAGTCCCTGCCTGGGTGGGTCAGGCAGATGAAGGCCGGCCAGCCCGCCCCACAATTGGGTGAGATAGAGTCCTCTGTGTCCGCCTCTCACCCCGTGGGCCCGGCCACTCCCCTCCTCTCCAGGCAGCCCTCTGCGTTCCTCCACAGCGCACTCTGCCCTCACGTGCTGCTCGCCCTAAACGAGAAGGAAGAGAGCAGTTGGCCCACAGACAACTACACAGAAAGATAGAAGCCACCACAGAGCCCAGCACCCATGCACGTTAGGGCCGTCCTGTGAAGTGAGGCCTGTGGCCGGCCTGGTGTTGGTTTCTAGAGCACTTAGATTCTGTTACCATGTGGGTGACATTCTTCTTGAACCCCTCAGCCTGTTAGATTTCCTTCATGTGTTATTGTACCTGTGCACCCATCTGGGTTGATAACTGGGACATTGTGTGAAATTACCTATTTTCTGCTTTCAATCTATTTACAGTGGGGTTTCATCCTCTGTGGTAATGTAGATCCATTTCTGACTATGGAATAAACAGTTGAAGTGTCAAAAAAAAAAAAAAAAGAAAGAAAAAAGAAAAAAGCAGCTGCCAGGTGACTCTCGACAACTGGCAGGAACGACAGCGGGACGGATCCGGATCCCGGGCCAGCAAGGGCATCTCACTGCCCACCCGGAGGGCCGATAGTGTCTTGGCTCCCCCCAACCTTCCTCAGGACCCCACCCGTGCATGAATTTGTGCACCGGGCCTCTAGTTATGCTATAAAAATCCAGTATCCAAGCAGAAGAAACACAGTCAAAGATGTTAGGAAAAAAATCAACCTGACTTCAGTATTCTCTTGGGGACAATAGATATCCGTAGTCAACCAAGCAATACATAGAGTCATAAGGGTGCCTGGCTGGTGAGGCTCAGTGGTTGAGCATTGACCCAGGAACCAAGAGGTCGTCAGTTTGATTCTTGGTCAGGGGCGTGCAGGAGGCAGCCAATCAAGGATGTTCCTCTCTCTCATCGATGTTTCTATCTCTCTACCCCTCTTCCTTCCTCTCTAAAAATCAATAAAAATATATTTTTAAAAAAGAGTCATAAGGGTAGCCTAAGGTGACCCCAATATCAGCCAGGTTTTTATTCATGTGTGAAGGTAACCTAAAAATAAACTTAAATACACAAGAAAGTCTACAATAGAATGCCCATCTGTTCTAAGAAATTTACTTGAGCAAGGAATCCTTCAACAGCAACAACAAAAGAGCAACTCTCTTTGTTCTATTTAATGTTCTGTATATTGCATTCACTTTTGTCCAACATTGATATTGCTCTATTTGTTCTCTTGCTCTCTCTCTCCCTCTTTCTTTTTAATCCTCAACTGAGAACATGCTCATTGATGAGAGAGAGACAGACAGAGAGAGAGAGAGAGAGGAATGTCAATGTGAAAGAGATTGATTAGTTGCTTTCTGTACGAACCTCTCTCCCCTCGTCCTCTTACCGCCCCCATGGAAGCTGCAACCTAGGCATGTACCCTGACTGGGAAATCGAACCCACAACTTTTCAGTATAGGAGGGTGGGGGATGCTCCAACCAACTGAGATGCACCCATCAGGGCCTCTTTTTATTTGTATACTTTTTTTTTCTATCCTTGTATATTCAATCTATGAATTACATTGTTTTAGATATTATCTTGTATAGAGTATATGGCTGGGACTCCTTTCTTTTCCTTGTCTCAACTAAGGAGTTAATTTCTTTTAAAAAGTGGTTTCAATCTCACCTTCATTTCTATGATAGGCATTTGTACTTAATTCTATTGTATTAGTATTTACTTTTGTATGATCATATTTTTGGCTTTCTTGCTGTGTTCTGTTGCTGTATGATATCTGTTTTCTTTATGTTCCCTCCCAACTTCTCCACACATCTCAGTAACTTGAAAGTATATACTGTAGCATATTTTTAGATGGACTAGTAATTATATCCATTAATGTAAATATCTTTATTTTACAGCTTGAGAAATAAAATGATATATATTGACACACTTCTATAAAAGATGACACATTAGCAAATGTCTTTTTAAACTCCCCATCTTTTTAGCATTAATATTTTTGTCCTAATGTAGCTTTTGTGTATATCACAGTAACACTTTCATTCTCATTTGTAGAGAGTATATTACTTCAGTAATTTGGGTTTGCCAGAGCAAAAAGATTTTAAAAATATACCAAATGCATTGAACAATTATTATAAATAATTTTCATTAATGGAATGTCCCATACTTAGTGCCTTTTAAAGAGAAACCAAATAGTAATTTTAAGTGCTATGAAACATTTACAAAACCACCAGATATTAGGCAACAACAACAACAAAAAATAAATATTTTAGTTTGGAAAGAATACAAGTATATATTCTGACCACAAGGAAATACAATTAGAAATTCATGACAGAAAAGGAATAAATACTGTGAATAACCAGTTACTAGTACATACATTTCAAGGCTAGTTATAAGGGGCATGGCTGCAGTTGGGGGTGGGTCAGGGCTCCACTGATTATACTTTAGGGATATGGAGGCAGAGGACCTGTTTGGAGGATCTATGCTTTTGAAATCCCTTGTTTTCCCTTTCTGCACACAAATCCATGGTGATGTTCTCTAAAGTATATGGTGAGTTCTGCACTTTCAATCTATTCTGAGTGCATGTCATAAAAAGGTAGAGAGACTGGTTTTTGTTTGTTTGTTTTTCCTCCAGGCATTTTATTACTCATGTTTTCAAAGGAAAGACTTTGGGGGAAAACTTAGTAAATAATAAGTAAATATGTGTAAGTAGCATGCAACTTCTGACCCTCTTCCCTTTCAAAAAATGAAATGAGTGATGTCATTATAAAGAGAAATACACCTTAATTTATTCTCTAATTTGGATAACCCACTGGGGGTAGGAGAGACCCTTGATAGTCATAGGCAGGAAAGTGAGAGAAATCAGTGCTGCTAGAATCACTGTTTCTCAGTTGTCAGAACATTTTAATGAAATGCCAGTCGTTCATGCCAAATCCTGAAGGAAACTGCAGGGTACTAATTGATGAAATGATTTTGTTCTTAAATGTAGTCTAAACTATAATAAATTCTCTCCCATTTTGCAGAGCACAGCACTCTATAAGTTTGAAAGGTAAGACATACTTTTAGTATGTATAAACGGAGGAATGCATTTGAAAATAAAAATTTTAATTATGTCTGACATCTCAGGCCCAGTGCTGTCATCCTGTAGGAAGTAACATCTTTTTTGACATCCCTAGTGGTAGAGACTTTAAATCAGTTTCCACATTGCTTTTCTGCTGGCTAATCAGAATGGATGATGTGACATTCTTCTTACCAACTCATTCACAGGGAAGAAAAGATGTGCAGAGAAGTAAGGCTGGGCTCAACTGATATGATGAATTTAAATGAAAAAATCTAAATATATTATATTTAAGCTTTAATTCACTGCAAAATTTGAAAATTCTCTTTTAATGAATGATTGTACAGTTTTTTTTTCTTATTCCTGGTACATACCTTTGCTTTGGGGGTGGGTCTAAAACTAAAAGAATATTTATTTAAAAAATAATAGAATATTAAGTCATATTTTACATCTCAAGTTCAAGGTTTGAATTAGAGAAAGTTGATTTGCTATTTGCTATAAAAGGGGCTGGAAAGATCTTTTTATACATGTGTTTCAAATTGCAGGTATTATAAAGGCATCATATTTTATTTTATTTTTTTTGATGTTTGTATAGTCTTAACATCTCTTGACTCATCATGTACATTAGATTTAAAAGCATAATCCATGGAAACAGCTCCCTATAGTAACCACTACTTCCATGCTGGTGGAACTTTCTTAAAGACACACCAACATGATTTTAGGTTTCTCTTGTGAAGTAAAAACAAAATTTCTATTTGAATATTCAGGATTTTCCTCAAAACTTTACCTGCATTATTTGGGAAATAATAAAGTTGCTTCCATTCTCTTTTTATTTTTAAATGTGTAGGCATATACTTCATATTTCTACTTAGCAATATGTTTATCAGTACATCTCCTAGGGCAAAGGGAACTAAGGAGAAAATAAACAAATAGAGTTACATCAAAATAAAAAGCTGCTGCACAACAAAAGAAACCACCAACAAAATGAAAAGAGAGCCCACTGCATGAGAGAACATTTTTGCCAGTGATACATCTGATAAAGGGATAATTTTCAAAACATATAAGGAACTCCTACAACTTAACAAAAGGATGACAAGCCAATTAAAAAATGGATAAAGGACCTAAATAGATACTTCTCCAAGTGGAACATACAGATGGCCACGAGACATACGAAAAAATGCTCAAAGTCACTGATCATCTAAGAGATACAAATTATCACCTCAAACCTGTCAGAATGGTTATCATCAACAAATCAGCAAATGACAAGTGTTGGTGAGGATATGGATAAAAGGGAACCCTCATGCACTGCTAGTGGGAATGCGGACTGGTACAGCCACTATGGAAAACAGTGTGGAGTTTCCTAAAAAAATAAAAAAAGGAACTGCCATATGACTTAGTGATCTCACTTCTCGGAATATATCCTAAGAAACTTGAAACACCAATCAGAAATAATGTATGCACCCCTATGTTCCTAGCAGCACAATTTACAATAGCTAAGATTTGGAAACAGCCCAAGTGCCCATCAGCAAATGAATGGATAAAACAAGCTGTGGCACATTTATACAATGAAATACTACATGGCTGTAAAAAAGAAAGAACTCCTACCATTTACAACAGCATGGATGAACCTAGAGAGTATTATGCTAAGTGAAATAAGCCAGTCAAAGATAAGTATCACATGATCTCACTGATATGTGGAATCTAATGAACTGAGTAAACGGATGAGCAAAATAGATCCAGAGACATAGAACCATGGAACAGACTGAGGAATTTCAGGTGGAAGGTGGGGGTTGGAGAGTGGGTGGGGAGAGATTAACCAGGGAACTTATATGCATACTAGAGGCCCAAAGCACGAAATTTGTGCAAGAGTAGGCCTTCCTTCCCCTGGCTGCTGGCACCAGCTTCCATCTGGCACCTGAGACCCGGGCTTCCCTCACAGTCCTGTCTTCGTCCGGGCTGTGAGGGAGCATTTATGTATCCAACTTAGGAGCAGCTAAACACATAAAGCAAATCTCGATGGATATAAAGGGAGAGATTGACTGTAATACAGTCATAATGGAAGATTTTATCACACCATTAACATCAATGGATAGGTTTTTCCAGTCTGAAATCAAGAAGGAAATAGAGGCCCTAATTTACACACCATATAAGATGAATTTGATTGATATCTTCAGAGCATTTTAAAATCAGCATAATATATATTCTTTTCGAGTGCACATGGAACATTTTCTAGAATAGACCACATGTTAAAAGACAAAACAAGTCTCAATAAATTAAAGAAGATTGAAATCATATCTGTGACCATAATGGTATGAAACTAGAAATCAATTGCAAAAAGAAAACCCTGAAAAACACACAAACACATGGAAGCTAAATAACATGCTGCTAAACAACAAATGGGTTACTAATTAGCTCAAGAAAGAAATCAAAAGGTACCTTGAGACAAATGAAAATGAGAACAGAACAACCCACATTTTATGATAGACTGCAAAAGCAGTCCTCAGAGAAAAATTTATAGCATTACAGACCTACTTCAAAAAACAAAAAATTATCAAACCAACAATTTAATCTTACACCTAAAGAAACTAACAGAGGAACAATAAACAAAGCCCAAAATGAATCGTAGGAAAGAATAACAAAAATCAGGGAAGCAATAAACAAAATAGAACCTAAAAAAATACAAAAGGTTAATGAAACCAAGATCTGGTTCTTTGAAAAGATAAACAAGATTGGTAAACCACTAAATAGTCTCATCATGAAAAAAAAAGAAAGGGAACCAAATAAATAAAAGGAGAAATAACAATGGACACCACAGAAATAAAAATGATTGTAAGAAAATATTACGAATAACTACTTTCCACAAATTGGACAATCTGGACACAATGGATAAATTCCTAAAAAAAATACAGTCTCCCAAAAGTAAATAAAAAAGAAACACCAAGTTTGAACAGAATTATTATAACTAAGGATATTGAAACAGTTACAGAAAAACATCCAACAAATAAAATTCCTGGACTGGATGACTTCACGGGTGAATTTTATCAAACATTCAAAGAAGAATTAAGACCTATCCTTCTCAAACTTTTCTAAAAAATTAAGTAGGAAGAAAGACTTCCAAGCTTATTTTATAAGGTCAGCATTATCCAAATTCCAAAACCTGATAAAGATACTACAAAGAAAGAAAACTATAGACCAATATACTTGATGAACACAGATGCTAAAACCAACAACAAAATACTTGCCAAGCGAATCCAGCAATACATTACACACATCAACAATATGATTAAGTAGTATTTCTTCCTAGGATGCAAGGTTGGAACAATATCTGCAAATCAATAACTGTGATACAACACATAAACAAAAAGACAGAGAAAAATCATATGATCATATCAATAGATTCTAAAAAAGCTTTTGACAAAATCCACACACATCTATATATATAAAAGCCTAAGTGACTGGCTGACTGTTCGACCGGTAGCTGTGATGCACACTGACCATCAGGGGGCAGATGCTCAATGCAGGAGCTGCTGAGCTGCAGTGACTTGGCAGTTGCTGTTCTCGGGTGACACACCTGGAACTAGAAAGGAGGGAGCCTGATTCTGAGGTGCATCACCCAAAAACCACCCTCTTGCAATCCAGGACCCCTTGTGGGATGCCAGAGAGCCAGTTTTGGCCCGATCCCTGCAATTCAGGCTGAGGGACCCCACTGGTGCAAGAATCCATGCACTGTGTCTCTAGTTTATGACAAAATTTCTCAGACAAGTGAGACTAGAGGATATTAGGCCAATAGGGCAATACAATCCTTAGTGGCCATGTTGTAAACTTGCCATTACAGGAGAATGAAAGACCAGGAAAAACTCACTGGACACCAGGAATTAGATCATATAAGGAATGGAAACTTTCCTGATCACACACCTGCGTTCTATCTGCATTCCAAGCCCACCAGCTCAGCCCCCAAAACCACTGATGACAAGTTTCTCACCAGTGACTGCATATAAGGATGAAACTCCATCTTTTGGGGCTGCCATCATTGACCCAATGTCCCCTTGGCTTGGTGTTGTGCAGCCCTTCCCTTTGGATATCTCACCCCCCATCTTTAAATAAATTGAATTTTCTTAAATTTCCATCTGAGATGGCTATTTACCCTACCCATGTGCACTACCATGCTAACCATCCACCATGTTCACCTTTCAGAGGGAACATATCACAACATAATAAAAACTATTATGACAAACCCACAGCTGAGATTATACTCAATGGGGAATATAAAGAGCATTTCCCCTAAAATCAAGAACAAGACAGGGATGTGCACTTTCACACTCTTATTCAACAGAGCACTAGAAGTCCTAGCCACAGACATCAGACAAGAGGAAAAATAAAAGGCATTCAAATTGGAAAAGAGGAAGTAAATTGTCATAATTTGCAGCTGACATGATACTGTATATAAAGAACTCTAAAGATTCCACCAAAAAAACTATTAGAACTGACATATGAATTTAGTAAAGTAGCAGGTACAAAATAAATAGCCAGAAATAAGTTGCACTTTTTTTACACAAATACATATGGATAAAATAACCCAAGAAGGTAAAAGACTTGTACTGAAAAGACTCTGAAGACAGAAATTGAAGAAGATACAAATAAATGGAAGCATATACTATGCTCATTGATGGGAAGAATTAACATTGTAAAAATGTCCATACTTCCTAAAGCAATCTATGATAATGCAATTCCTATCAAGATACTGATGACGTATTTCACAATACTAGAACAAATAGTTCAAAAATTTATATGGAACCATAAAATACCCGAAATAGTCACAGCTATCTTGAGGGGAAAAAAATAACAAAGTTGAAGGAATCAAGCTACCTGATATCAAACAATACTACAAAGCCATAGTAGTCAAAACAGCATGGTACTGATATTAAAAACCAGCCATATAGATCAATAGAACAGAACTGAGAGCACAAAAATAAACTTATGCTTATATTGTCAATTAGTATTTGACAAAGTAGGCAAGAACTTACAAATGGGATAAAGACATTTCAATAAATGGTGTTGAGAAAATTGGACAGATTCATACAAAAAGATGAAACTAGACCACCTTCTTATACCATATACAGGAAAACTATCATGTTTGGGGAGTAAGGTGGTAGTGTAGGTGGAAGAGGGCATAGAGGGGATAAATGGTGATGGAAAAATAAAATAAAATAAAAGAATTAACTCTATATAGATTAAAGTCTTAAATGTAAGAATCAATACCATAAAAATTCTAGAAGAAAACATAAGGAGTAAAATCTTGGACATTTCTGTTAGTAATATATTTTCTGATATATCTCCTCAGACATGGGAAGTAAAAGATAAAATAAACAAATGGGACTACATCAAAGTAAAAAGGTTTTGCATAACAAAAGAAACCATCAACAGCATTAAAAGACAACCCATTGACTGGAAGAACATATTTGCCAATGATACATCTGATAAAGGGTAAATGTACAAACTTTATTAAGAACTTACACAAGTAAACATTAAAAAGAACAATTCAATTTAAAAAATGAGCAAAAAACATAGATACTTCTCCAAAGAAAGCATAGAGATGGCCAAGAGACATATGAAATGATGCTCAATATCACTAATCATCAAAGACAAATTAAAATCTCAATGAATGAAGTATTAGAAAGGGCAACTAAGAAGACAATCCCATTTACTATAGTACTAAAAGTAAATAAATTAAATACCTAGGAATAAATTTAATCACGAATGTAAAAAACCTGTACTCTAAAAATTATAAGACACTGAAGAAATAAGTCAAAGGAGATACAAATAAATAGAGGTATATACAATGTTCATGCATAGAAATAATTAACATTATTAAAATGTCCAAACTACTCAAAGTAATTTATAGATTCAACATAATTTCTATCACAATTTTCACAGAACTAGAAAAAATATTCCAAGCATTTATATGGAATCACAAAACATCTCACATAGCAACAGCAATCTGTAGAAGAACAAAGTTAAAGGAATCATGCTACCTGATATCAAACTGTACTATAAGGTCATAGTAAACAAAACAGCCTGGTACTAGCATAAAAACAGACATATCCTATATAATAAAGAATTAATATGCTAATTAGACCAAACAGCAGAATAACCGTCCGGATGACCTTCCAGACAAAGCTGAGGCTGCGAGGGCCGAGCCCCTTGCACGAATTTTGTGCATCGGGCCTCTAGTAGATCAATGAAACAGAGAACAGAGCCCAGAAATAAGCTAAAACCTTTATAGTCAATTAGTTTTTGACAAAGGAAGCAAAAACATACAATGAGGTAAAAAGATAGTCTACTCAATAAAAGGTGTTGGGAAAATTGGACAGATATGTGCAAAAAAATGAAGGTAGATAACCTTCTTACACCATGCACTAGAATAAACACAAAATGGTTAAAGACTTAAATGTTGGACTCAAAACTATAAAATCCTAGAAGAGAACATAAGCAGTAAAGTCTCAGACATTTCTTGTAGCAATATTCTATCTGATATATCACATTGGGTAAGGGAAACAAAAGAAAAATAAACTAATGGGATTACATCAAACTAAATAGTTTTTTGCACAGCAAAGGAAACCATCAACAAAATGAAAAGACAACTCACTGAATGAGAGAACATATTTGCCAATGGTACTTCTGATAAGGGGTAATATCCAAAATTTATAAAGAACTTACACATGTCAACACCAACCCCTCCCCCCCAAAAATCTAATTAAAATATGGGTAAAGGACATGAATAGACATTTCTTGGACGAGGACATACGATAGTCAATAGACACATGAAAAGATGCTCAACATCACTAATCATCAGAGAAATACAAATTAAATTTTTAAGGAGATATCACCTGTAAGAATAGTTATCATCAATAAATCAACAAACAATAAATGTTGATGAAGATGTGGTGAAAAGGAAACCCTTTTGAACTGTTGATGGGAATGCAGATTGGTGTAGCTACTATGGGAAGCAGTATGGAGTTCTCAAAAAATAAAAAATGAAATTGCCTTATTTCCACTTCTGGGAATATATCCAAAGAAACCGGAAACACTAATTTGAAAGAATATATGTACCCCTATGCTCATAGCAGCACAATTTACAATAGCTAAGATCTGGAAACAGCCCAAGTGCCCATCAGTAGATGAATGAATAAAAAAGCTGTGGTACATTTACACCTGGGAGTACTACTGGGCCATAAAAAGGAAAGAAATCTTATTCTTTGTGACAACATGGATGGACATGGAGAATATTATGCTAAGTGAAGTAAGCCAGTCGGTGAAAGACAAGTACCAGATGATTTCACTTACATGTGGAATCTAATGAACAAAATAAACTAATAAAATAAAACAGACTCATAGTGACAAAAAACAGTCTGACCAGTGTCAGAGAAAGGGGGGTTTAGGTACTTGGTGAAAAAGTTGAAGGGATTAAGCAAAAAAAACCAAACAAACAAACAAAGAAAACACCTTATAGACACAGACAGTAGTATAGTGATTATCAGAAGTAATAGTAATGGGGGGTAATAGAAGAGGGTAAAGTGGGGATAAATAGTGATAGAAAGAAGAGTTGATTTTGGGTGGTAAACACACAATACAATATACAGATGTTGTATTATAGAATCCTACCCTTGAAACCTATATAATTTATTAATCATTACAACTCCAATAAATTCAATAAGAATGTTTTAAAAAAGACTAAACCCTGGCAGGGTGCCTCCATTGGTTGGAGCATTGTCCCATATACCAAAAGATTGCAGGTTCTATTCCCAGTCAGGACACATACCTAGGTTGTGGGTTTGATTTCCAATAGGTGTGCATATGGGAGGGACATAGCCACTAATGGATCTGTCTCTCCCCCGCCCCCCCCCCCACCTTCCTCTCTCTAAAATCAATAAACATATCTTCGGTGAGGATTTAAAAAAAGATTAAATGAGACAAAAATTAATACTAAATAAATACTAATAAATTAATCAAATGAAAAATAATACTCATTAAGGAAATTGAATTGTTGATATGTGGTAGAAATAATTGGATGATTGGCAACACTTTCTATCTTGCAGCCAGGAGTTTTGGCATGTAGTGTACCTTTGAAATGTTGCTGTTTTCCTTACCAGGGAAATAAGATGAAACTAGTTTAGCTTTTTTTGTGTGCACTCTGTGCCCTCTGAGATTGTTCTGCACTGCCCTCTGGGGGACAAATTTCATCATAGCCCATGCATTATACTTTTAGGAAAATCTTATAATATACTCCTATATAAAGACAAACTGTGCTTCAAGAATGTTTGATTCATGACAATGGCACCAGAACATAATACCAAAATTAAAAATATTATAATTTATGATAAATATTTTAATTGACATTATTAAGTAGTGTTGTTTTTCATTCATTTAATATCTATAACACATTATTCACCATTTATCAATATTCTTTTAAATAATTGTGTACCTCTCTTGGTTGGCTTTAAAACAAGAGTCTACATTTTTTCATATTTTAATATATTTATAGTTAGAACTCTGAGTTCATTGTATTTACTTTCCCAATAATCAGTTTGCTCCTTTTATTTTTGAATATACATAGGATTGCAGTTTAAAGAATAGGTATATCTTTCTATTCACTTGCTATAAATCTTCATGCATAATCAAAGTTTAGTCCTCTATAATGTACATGTTCATGAAAACTAGTTGGTTGGGTTATTTAAAAAATTAATATATTTCTGTAGACAATAAATCTGTTGAACTTGACTGGTTGATAATAACCAATAAAACCAGAAAAAAAGATGGAGAAATATTTTAAGCAGATAGATACACATGACTGAAAGATCTTTCTTGAACTTTGAAAATCATTGTTTCTAAAAAATTTTACAGAAGGAATCTGGAATGAACTTCATGAGAAAACAATTATGAAAAAATGCATAATGATAGTATTATCCATATTTATGCTGCACTATTGTCTGATCTTATTTGGACTGTGTGAACTTGATGCAAAAAGAGAAGTTACTTCATGTTTTACGTTTGTATTTCAGGGTAGATAGCCAAGAGTTTTTGGACTATGATCTTTGGGCTGAGAACTAGACTAGTTTAACATAAGGATGAAAGGAGAAATAAAGAAAGTGGCAGTCTTTGGAATTTCTGTTCCCATTCTTGACTGGATATTTCAACCAAAACATAAGCATCGGCATCAGCATGTCAATCTCAGACTGAGAACTAAAGCCACATGTAGGCAAATTCTTATTTAACACTCCTACACTGCCAATCTAGAATGGGATGAGTGACCCCCAAAATGGAGCTAAATAGTAAATGTTACTTGTCTCTCAAATGTGACTTGTCTCTCTTATTTTTCAACTCCTTTTACCTTAAGGCTACTGCACGTCATCCAATGCCAGGATCTGAAAGCAAATAGGTCATTTTCTGTTTGTTTTCCAACTGTAATATAGCTACAGATCCAATAACTAGTTTATAGAAAGTAATCAAAACATGAGAATTTCCAAATGGCACTGCATGCAGGGCTTAAGATTTAAAAGAAAGAAGGGAGCAAAGCAGAAAAATGAAGAGAAGAGGTTCACTTTTTATTGTGTTTAATTTACTGTGATAGCCAGATATTAAGAACACATGTTAATTAAAAAAAAATTTTAAACCTCACCTGAGGACATGCTTTTATTGATTTGAGAGAGAGAGAGAGAGAGAGAGAGAGAGAGAGAGGAAGGGAGAGAGAGAGAAAGAGAAGGGGTGGGGAGAGAAACATTGATGTGAGAAACATCAGTTGGTTGCCTCCTTGACCGTGGATTGAACTCGCAACTGGGTATTGATTATGTATGAAGATCTAAGGCCGGAAATTGAACCTATGACCTTTTGGTGTACTGAACAATGCTCCAACCAACTGGACCACACCGGCCAGGCTATATATTAATTTTTAAATTAACAAGCTGAAAGCTACAAAACTGTGTTAGAAAAGATGTATTGCTTAACCATTTATTCAATTAATAAATATTTGTTTATTGACTGTCAGCTATGTGAAAATTTGATTAGTTTAAATAGAAAAAATAGACAATGCTCTGCTTTTAAATATGTGACTTTAAATCTCTGTTCTTCATTCCTTTCTCCACTTTGACTGTCAGTATCCACTTAGCATGTGTTTTAACATTTCAATGGATAGCAAGATTATGTAAGCCAGAATCAGATGCAAGATTATATCTCATAATATTCAGGTTTTCTTTTTTTCCTCTTATAAAATTCTTATTTATTTAATAAACCATTGGAATATGTTTACCTCTTTTTTTCTGGATACAAGCTTTTTATAATAAACTAGAGGCCTGGTGCACAAAAATTTGTGCACTCAGGACAGTCCCTCAGCCTGGCCTGTGCCCTCTCACAGTATGGAACCCATGGGGGGATGACCACATGCTGGCTTAGGACCGCTCCCCGGGGGATTGGGCCTAAGCTGGCAGTCAGACATCCCTCTGGCAGCCCGGGAGCTCTCGGGGGATGTCCACTTGCCTGCGGGGACCAGGCCTAGTTGCAGTTGGACATCCTTAGCGCTGCTGAGGAGGCAGGAGAGGCTCCCACCACCACCACTGTACTGGCAGCCGTCAGCCTGGCTTGTGGCTGAGCAAAGCTCCCCCTGTGGGAGCACACTGACCACCAGTGGGCAGCTCCTGCATTGAGAGTCTGCCCCCTGGTGCTCAGTGTGTGTCATAGTGACCATTGATTCCCAGTCACTCTGCTGTTAGGGTCAATTTGCATATTACCCTTTTATTATATAGGATAGAGGCCTGGTGCATGGGTGGGGTCTGGCTGGTTTGCCCTGAAGGGTGTCCTGGATCAGGGTGGAGGTCACGCTGGGGGACCTGGCCAGCCTGGGTGAGGGGCTGAGGGCCATTTTAAGACTGGCCACACCCCCTTCAGGGTGGGGGGTCCCTGATGGGGTACCTGGCCAGCCTGGGTGAGGGGCTGATGGCTGTTTGCAGGCTGGCTACAGCCCGTTCAGGGAGGGGTCTCCCCTGGGGTGCCCGGCCAGCCTGGGTGAGGGGCTAATGGCTGTTTGCAGGCTGGCTAAGGCCCCCAGTGGGGACCCTCACCCCATGAGGGTGTGGCCATTCTAGGTGAGGGGCTGATGACTGTTTGCAGCCTGGCCACACCTTCAGGGTGGGGGTCACTCCTGGGGTGCCTGGCCAGCCTGGATGAGGGGCTGATGTCTGTTTGCAGGCTGGCCAAGACCCCCAGAGGGCACCCTCACCTCATGAGGGTGTGACCATCCTGGGGAGGGGCTGATGGCTGTTTGCAGGCTGGGCACAGCCCCCAGCCACCCAAGCTCACAGTGGAGGCTGGCTGGAAGCAGGTATTCGGGATTTATTTAGCTTCTATAATTGAAACTTTGTTGCCTTTTGCGGAGGCCACAGCTGGCCAGAGCAGGCAGGAAGCTTGGTTTCCTCCATCACCGGGGCAACCAAGCCTCCTGCTTGCTCCAGCTCCATGGCTGCTGGCCGCCATCTTGGTTGGGTTAATTTGCATATAGTCGCTCTGATTGGCTGGTGGGCGTGGCTTGGGCATAGCAAAGGTACAGTCAATTAAGCATCTTTGTCTTTTATTAGTGTAGACTAGAGGCCCGGTGCACAAAAATTTGTGCACTCGGGGGGGGGGGGGGGTCCCTCAGCCCGGCCTGTGCCCTCTCAAAGTCTGGGACCCCTCGGGGGGATGACCACCTGCTGGCTTAGGCCTTCTCCCTAGGGGATTGGGCCTAAGATGGCAATCAGACATCCCTCTGGCAGCCCGGCAGCCCTCAGGGGATGTCCACTTGCCAGCAGGGAGCAGACCTAAGCTGCAGTCGGACATCCTTAGCGCTGCTGAGGAGGCAGGAGAGGCTCCCACCACCACTGCTGTACTAGCAGCCATCAGCCTGGCTTGTGGCTGAACAGAGCTCCCTCTGTGGGAGCGCACTGACCATGAGAGGGCAGCTCCTGCATTGAGCGTCTGCCCCCTGGTGGTCAGTGTGTGTCATAGTGACCAGTCATTCCCAGTCTTTCTGCTGTTAGGGTCAGTTTGCATATTACCGTTTTACTATATAGGATAGAGGCCTGGTGCACGGGTGGGGGCCAGCTTGTTTGCCTTGAAGGGTGTCCTGGATCAGGGTGGGGGTCCCCACTGGGGTGCCTGGCCAGTCTGGGTGAGGGGCTGAGGGCCGTTTTCAGGCTGGCTGGAGACTGAAGCTCCCAGCTTCTCCTTTTTTTCTGTTTTCTTTTTATTCTGGAATTTATTTACCTTCTATAACTGAAACATTGTTGCCGTCACTGGCACTCCCAGCTCTGAGGCCGCGGCCTGCTGAAAGCAGGTATCTACGGTTTGTTTAGCTTCTATAATTGAAACATTGTTGCTTTCGGGCTCAGAGCCGGGCCGCGGCAGGCGGGGAACCTTGGCTTCCTCCATCACTGGAGCAAGCAAGCCTCCTGCTGGCTTCAGCTGCGTGGCTGCCGGCTGCCATGTTTGTTGGCAGTTAATTTGCATATCGCCCTGATTAACCAATGGGAAGCATAGGGGAGGTATGGTTAATTACCCTTTTTGTCTTTTATTAGATAGGATGCTCACTCTGACTAGATTTGACTTCAGTTTATTTATTAAGTCAGGATTCCCTGTGTCACTATTTCATTATATTGCATTATCTTCCTAATGGATTTTAGTTTTCTCCTGATGAAGCTAATTCTGAACTCACTACTACAAATTGCAAATTAGCTTTTATTACACTCTGACTTTTAAAATATTTTAATGTTTTGCCAATAATTTTGTAGCCTAATATTTATTTACTGTATATATTAATCACTATAATTGAATTAATCTAGCTATATATCTGACTTATTTGATACTGTTTCATGATCCCAGAGAGGTTATAGTATATTTCAGAGTATTATTTATGTGAATATTGAATTTTCACGTTGCTTAAAATTTGATAGTGAGCTTTTGGCTTTCTGTGATAATTTTAAAAAGGAAACTTAAAAGAAAAGTTTTGAGGTTGCTAAAACACAAATCCTGACATCTGAATATGTGTGTATTTGATTTCTTATTTGCTGATTTCTCACTACCATAGAAATCTTTCAAATATGGTCACAATTACCCCCAAAACATATTCAATCCTCATCCTTGAAGACTTTGACATAAAACTTTCAACTGTAATTTCATTAGTATACTTTTAAGTTGCTCTCTGTATTAGACTTTTAAAAACCAGAATTGATGAACTTTGGCCCATTTTTGCCTCACTCAGTTACACATTTAGATTTACACATATATTTGCCCCTCCATCTTCCTGGCTAAATGTGCACTTTATTGCTATTTAAAGTATGATAACTCTAAAGAAAGAAACACAAATGGATCGTACCAAAATGAACTTTGAAGATTTGGGAATAGATACTTTCAGAATGTTTATGTCAAAAACTAGGCAGCTGAAGTAATGTACACAATTTCAGGTCCCATTTTTTTCACCCTCATTTCAAATACATTAGCACCAATAAACATAGCAATGGGAAAAATGCTTGTGATACCATTTATTTTTCTAATTATGATAGGATTCCATTGTTAACAATAAGCAAATCATTTTGTCCTTTGAGGATAAAATTACAGGAACAAACTCAGTCGCTCCAGTGTCTTTAAGTGGCAAAGTCTGATTATAAGACTCGTTGAACTCCATATCCCAAAATGAGATTGACATCCATATGTCTAAGGAGTAAATTTATTTAATTAATTGTGAGCAATCCACACTTCTCCAACCCTCACAATTGAGGCAACTTCAACTTTTGATTAGTGGCTTTAAAAACACTTTTGCTAGAACTAGATGTTATCAGCATAGAGAGCCCTTGCACATCCGTCACTTGTTGGAATTATCTATCTCTTAAGCTAAGGATCCTTTACAGCTTTATTAATGGCTCTGGAGAGGGAATATAACTCATTAAGACATTTTTTTTGTTCAGATAGTCTAACAGTAAGAGTTTCAACATATAGCCAGTTAGAACAAGAAAACTATTCTAATTGACCTTGAAAAGTAACAAACAGAACAGTCAAGGTAGTCACTGAATAGACGGTAATAATTTAAGAAGATATGCGTGAAATATTATCCATAGTTATTTTAGAACAAAAGTTTAAGTATAATATTCAGTATAAAACTGGCACTCATTTAAACTATATATGTGATTGTTTTTGACTGAAAAAAGAAATTAATTTTTAGTAAGTTTTCTGATATAATTGAGAAGTTGGATCTTCTATGAGTTGGAAATTGGTCTGACTTAAACTTGGGTTAATTTTCTTCCTGATTTCTCCACTTCTTAAAAATCCAACCCAGGAAATCCATCACTTTTCAGCAAATGGTGCTCAGAAAACTGTGTATCCACATGCAAAAGAGTGATATTGGACCCTTACCTTATCCTATATAAAAAAAGAGAAACATGAAAATTAACCGTCCTTCTGCTATGCTCAAGCCACGCCCACAAAGCCATGCCTACCAGTCAATCAGGAGTGAGTATGCAATTTAGCTCAACTAAGATGGCTGTGGCCACAGAGCTGGAGCCAGCAGGAGGCTTGGGTTGCCACCAGCGATGGAGGAAGCCAAGCTTCCCGCCTGCCCTGGCTGGCCCTCGGTTCCACTCAAGGCTACAAAGTTTCAATTATAGAAGATAAATAAATCCCAGAAAAAAAGAAAAAAAGGAGAGGCTGGGAGCTTGGGTTGCCCGGGGGGGCATGGCCAGCCTGAAAATGGCCATCAACCCCTCACCCAGGCTGGCCAGGCATCCCAGTGGGACCCTCACCCTGATCCGGGACACCCTTCAGGGAAAACCAGCCGGCCTCCACCTGTGCACCCGGCCTCTATGATCCTATATAATAAAAGGCTAATATGCAAATCAATCGAATGGCAGAACAACTGAACAACCAAACAACCAGTCACTATGATGTGCGCTGACCACCAGGGGGCGCATACGGAACACGGCCAGTGTTGGCAACAGGTGGCAGGGCACAGAACATGGTGGGCATCGGCCACAGTGGGATGGTAGAGTAGGTGAGCGGGGGCACCAGACCAAGGCAGGGTGTGGGTCACTGTCATCTGGGTGAAACTCTGATGGTTATTGAAAATTCTTTGCTCCCATGCACCGCAGTCCCACCCAGCACTTGCACCTGCTGCTGGTTCGATCAGGGCCAATCGGGGCCTTCCGGCTGCGAGCCAGGACCTTCCTTCTGGTTGGCCTCGCTCGCACCCACTGCTGGTGCCGGAGCCGTCCCTTGCACCTGCTGCCAGTGCCCGACATCAGCCCCGATCACTCGGCACCACAGTGGGTGCAAGCGGCGGCTGCCAACCCTGATTGCCCCTCAGGGCTCCTCCACCTCCCCCTGCTCCTGAGGGGTGATCAGGACAGCAGCCGCCACTTGCACCTGCTGATGGCGCTGGCCCCACTTGCACCCACTGCTGGTGCTGGCCCCAATCACTCCATGCCTTTAGTGGGTGCAGATGGGGCTAGCACCATCACTGCATGGGAGTGGTGGCGGCAGGAGCGGGGTTGCCGGCAGACAGGGGCCAGGCAGGGGCGTGGAGGATGGGCTGAGACCCGCCCCTGTACCCACTGCAGCCTCACAGCACACAGTTCCTTTTAAGGTGCACAAATTTGTGCACTGGGCCCCTAATATATAATAAAAGGATAATATGCAAATTGACCCTAACAGCAGAATGACTGGGAATGACTGGTCACTATGACACACACTGACCACCAGGGGGCAGACGCCCAATGCAGGAGCTGCCCCCTGGTGGTCAGTGCGCTCCCACAGGGGGAGCTCTGTTCAGCCACAAGCCAGGCTGATGGCTGCCAGCACAGCGGTGGTGGTGGGAGCCTCTCCCGCCTCCTCAGCAGCATTAAGGATGTCCAACTGCAGCTTAGGCCTGCTCCTCGCTGGCAAGTGAACATCCCCCGAGGGCTTCCTGGGCTGCCAGAGGGATAGACATCCCCTGAGGGGTCCCAGACTGCGAGAGGGCACAGGCCGGGCTGAGGGACCCCCCGGAGTGCACACATTTTTGTGCACTGGGCCTCTAGTATCATATATAAAAATTTAAGTCAAAATGGATCAAAGACCTAAATATATGAACCCAAACTACAAAATTCTTAGAAGACAAATAGGGGGGAAATGTTATGATGTTTTTGGATATGAAATCAAAACATAGGCAACAAAAGAAAACTTGAGAACCAAGATGGCGGCGTAGGGAGCGGACCTGTGTGTGCTGCTCTCTCACAGCATCATTGAAACTATCAACTATGAAGTAAACAACCGCCACTCAGAACCATGGGGAAGTTGGCCCAGTGGGAGATCTACAACTGGAGGAAAAGAAAGAAGCGCAGTGAGACTGAGTGGGAGCTACGGAGGCACCAAAACCAGAGGTACGCAGTCACACGCCACGCGGGCTGCAAATGGATTCTCGGTTTTTTACGAACCCTCGAATCCTCTGGGCTTGCGCGGGGCGGGTCTCTGAGGCCCCAGATCCCACAGGGAGAGGCGGCCACGGCCTTGCAGTGGTCGGAGAGCAAGGGAAGCTCTGACACGCGGCTGCTCGCCGGCACCGAGGGACAAGAAGTCCTGGTGTCCCGGGGAGGCGAGGGGCGCGGAGACGCCGCCATCGCTATTTCCTCCACGCTGCGACTCCCTGTGACCCCGCCCTACCCTCAGGGCTGTGCCAGAGGCACAAGAGGGAATGACTGTGCTTTTACAAACTCTCAAATCCACTGAGCTGGTTCGGGCGGGTCTCTGAGGCCCCAGGCCCCAAGGCGAGAGACGGCATGGCCTTCCAGCGGTCAGAAAGCGAGGGAGGCTCTGGCGCTCAGGCGCTCGGCTGCTTGCCGGCACTGGGGGACGCAAAGTCCTGGTGTCCTGGATAGGCAAGGGGCCGCTGAGTCTCCGCCCCGGCGACTCCCTGTGACCCCGCCCTACGCAATTTACATTCCCATCTGGGCTGTGCCAGACTCACAAGTAGAAACGCCTTTGCTTCGGCAATCTTTCAAATCCACTGAGCTGGTTCAGGCGGGATCATGAAGCACCAGACCCTACGGGGAGAGGCAGCACGGCCTTGCAGCCATCAGAAAGCGAGGGAGACTCTGTTGCACAGCTGCTCGCCGGCACTGGGGGACACAAAGCCCTGGCAGAGAGTCAAGGGGCCGCGGAGACTCAGCCAGTGCTATTTGCTCTGCCATGGCGACTCCCTGAGTCTCAGCCCTAATCAATTTACATCCCCATCCAAGCTGTGCCAGGTGCACAAAAAGACCCACCTGCGCTTTTGCAGCCTTTCCCAACAAATTGCAGACTTCAACTGCTCGCAGCCATGAGAGACACACTCAAGAAGCAGACCCAGGAGAACCAGGATGGCGGCATAAGGAAGAGACCTGTGCGTGCTACCTCACACAACAACATCGAAACTACCAAATATCAGACAAACACCTATCATACAGAACCATGGGAAAGTTGGCCCAGTGGAAGCTCTACAACTGGAAGGAGAGAAAGAACATTGAGACTGAGTAGGATGTGACACCAAGTACAGAGCCCAACCCAACAAACTGCAGATTTCAACTCCTCGCATAGAAAGAAGCGCATTGAGACTGAGTAGGATGTGCAGAGGCACCAAGTACAGAGCCCATCCCAGCAGGCTGCAGATTTCAGCTCCTTGCATCTGGGAGGGACGCAATCGGGGGGCAGAGTCGGGTCCGGGGCCGGCCAGGGCTGGGCCTGACTCGGCCGGCACTGTGGAACTGCTGTACCAGCAAGCGCACAAACATGCCCACTGGTCCCAGTCTCTTGTGGGGCGCTGGGGGACAGCAGACAGGCAGTCTGTGCACTTGGTGGAGGGCAGGAGTGCTGGATGTTCAACCACCAGGAACGCCTGGAGATTTTGTCTAGCGGGGAGCCACCGGCAGGGGACAGAGGGCCAAACTTCCTGTTTCCCCGGTAAGGCTGGGATGGCCCCGGTGAGGTCGGGATGGCCCCGGTGAGGTTGAAACGGTCCCGGTGTGGTAGGGACGACCCCGGTCAGGTCGAAACGGCCCCAGTGTGGTAGGGACGACCCCGGTGAGGTTGAAACAGCCTCCGTGAGGTAGGGACGACCCTGGTCAGGTCGAAACGGCCCCGGTGTGGTAGGGACGACCCCGGTGAGGTTGAAACGGCCCCCATGAGGTAGGGAAGACCCTGGTCAGGTCGAAACGGCCCTGGTGTGGTAGGGACAACCCCGGTCAGGTTGAAACGGCCCCCGTGAGGTAGGGACGACCCCAGTGAGGTTGAAACGGCCCCCGTGAGGTAGGGACGACCCCGGTGAGGTCGAAACGGCCCCCGTGAGGTAGGGACGACCCTGGTCAGGTCGAAACGGCCCCGGTGTGGTAGGGACAACCCCGGTCAGGTTGAAACGGCCCCCGTGAGGTAGGGACGACCCCAGTGAGGTCGAAACGGCCCCCGTGAGGTAGGGACGACCCCAGTCAGGTCGAAACGGCCCCGGTGTGGTAGGGACGACCCCGGTGAGGTTGAAACGGCCCCCGTGAGGTAGGGACGACCCCAGTCAGGTCGAAACGGCCCCGGTGTGGTAGGGACGACCCCGGTGAGGTTGAAACAGCCCCCGTGAGGTAGGGACGACCCCAGTCAGGTCTAAACGGCCCCGGTGTGGTAGGGACAACCCCGGTCAGGTTGAAACAGCCCCGGTGTGGTAGGGACAACCCCGGTGAGGTTGAAACGGCCCCCGTGAGGTAGGGACGACCCCGGTGAGGTTGAAACGGCCCCCGTGAGGTAGGGACAACCCCGGTCAGGTCGAAACGGCCCCGGTGTGGTAGGGACAACCCCGGTCAGGTTGAAACGGCCCCGGTGTGGTAGGGACGACCCCAGTGAGGTTGAAACAGCCCCCGTGAGGTAGGGACGACCCCAGTCAGGTCTAAACGGCCCCGGTGTGGTAGGGACAACCCCGGTGAGGTTGAAACGGCCCCCGTGAGGTAGGGACGACCCCGGTCAGGTCGAAAGGGCCCCGGTGTGGTAGGGACGACCCCGGTGAAGTTGAAACGGCCCCCGTGAGGTAGGGACGGCCCCGGTGAGGTTGAAACGGCCCTGGTGAGGCTCAGACGGCCCTGGTGAGGTTGAGACTACTCCAGTGAGGTTGGGACAAATAAAGGGGACCAGTATGGACTGATGAACAGGGGTAGATACAGAAGCAGAGCAACATTGAACAGAATGTTAAACTACAGTGGGAAGCCTGGGGAGGGTTGCGGGGGGATTAAGAGACCAACTGAAGGACTTATATGCATGCAGATAAGATTAACCAATGGACACAAGACACGGGGCGGGGGGGGGGCGGGGGGTGGGGGTCGGGGGAATGTCAAGGGGGGGAAAAAAGGAGACATATGTAATACTCTTTGTAATACTTTAAGAAATAAAAATTATTAAAAAAAAAAAAAAAGAAAACTTGATAAATTTGTGCTTCATCAAAAATAAAAACTTTTGTGCATCAAAGAGCACTATCAAGAGAGCAAAATGCATTTGGCAGAATGGGAGAAAACAACTATAATAATAAAAGGGTAATATGCTAATTAGACCCGATGTCTTCTGGACATCCTTCTGAACGTCCTTCTTGACGAAGTTGGGGCCGGAGGGAAGCCAGCCTGCGTCCCAGGTGCCTGCTGGTGACCGGAGGAGGGAAGTCCAGGTCCCGGGTGCCAGAGGGAAGCAAGCGGGTGCCGGCAGCTGGGGGAAGGAAGGTCTACTCTCGCACGAATTTTTGTGCATCAGGCCTCTAGTCTATAAATAATATGTCTGATAAGGGATTAATATCCAGATTATATTTCAAAAACTCCTGCAACTCAACAACAAAAAAATAAACAACCTGATTAAAAAATAGACAAAGAACTTGAATAGACATTTCTTCAAAGGAGATAAACAAACAGCTAATAAGCACATGAAAAAATGCTCAACATCACTAACATTAGGGAAATGAAAATAAAAGTCAGACTATGATATTGCTTCACACCCATTAAATGGATATCATTTAAAAAACAATGGAAAATAAGTGTTCTCGGGACACCCGCGCTGCCATTAGCTGTGCGTGAAAAAAAAGAAAAAAGAAAATAAGTGTTGGCAAAGCTATGGAGAAATTGGAACCCTTGTGAACTGCTGGTGGGAAAATGGTACAGCTACTGTGGAACACAGCATGCCACTTCTTAAAAAAATTAAACATAGAACTATTATATGATCAAGCAAATGTGTTTTTTGAGTTTATATCTAGTACTAGGGGCCCACTGCATGAATTCGTGCACCTTGAAAGGAACTGTGGGCCATGAGGCTGTGGTGGGCAAAGGGTGAGTCTTGGCCCATACTCCGCACCCCTGCCCAGCCCCTTCTGCCATGGCCCCCAGTCCCCTATTAGCCAGAAGCCCCGCTCCCACCACCTCCGCAGCTCCCACACACTGACAGCACCGGCCACACACTCACACCCACTGATGGCTTGGTGTGATTGGGGCCTGCACCAGCAGTGGGTGCGAGTGGTGGCTGTTGCCCAGATAGCCCCTCAGGTTCAGGGGAGTTAGAGAAGCCCTGAGGGGCGATCAGTCCCAGTGGGGGTGGCAGCTCTGGAACCGGCAGCAGGTGCGAGTGCCGGGTGGGACTGTGGCATGTAGGAGCAAAGAATTTTCAGTAACCACCAGAGGCTGGCCCCAATGACAGAAATTGGTGCCCTGCCTTGGTCTGGCATCCCCGCTCACCTGCTCCACCATCCTGCCATGGCCAACACCTGCCATGTTCCACACTCTGCTGCTTGCTGCCAATGCCCACCATGTTCTGCACATGCCCCCTGGTGATCAGTGCACATCATAGCAACCAGTCATTCGGTTGTTCCGCCATTCAGTCTATTTGCATATTAGGATTTTATATATATAGATGATTGAAAGCAGGGACTCAAACAGGTATTTGTATACCTTGTTCATAACAGCATTTTTCACAATAGTCGAAAGGTAGATGAATGGAGAAACAAAATGTGGTATGTACCTTCTGTGATGGTTAATTTAATGTGTGAATTTCAAGGATGTTTTTGGATAAAATTAACATTTAAACTGGTGAACTGTGAACAAACAGATTATCCTCCATAATGTTGTGGGCCTCATCCAGTCACTTGCAGTCCTGACAGAATTCAAAACTGGCCTCCTGAGCAAGAGGGAACTCTCCAGCAGACTCCCTTCTGCCTTCATCAGCACCATCAGCCTGCTGGCCTTCGGACTGGAATGGCATCATTGACTCTCCTGTGTCCAGGCTGCCAGCACTAGGACAGGATCTACATTAGTGGTTCCCCTGGCTCTCGAGCATGCTGGCCCACATTGCAGACCTTGAACTTCCCAGCCTCCATAATTATGTAATTACAATAAATCTCTTCCCATGGAAATTGGTTCTGTTTATCTGGAGAACCCTGGCTCATATACCTGCAAGTGATACATGTGTAAGTATTTGTATATTTGTCTTCCTTATCCGTAGCCATAAAATTTGTCAGCATTAGAGCTCTCAGTTGCTATTGCTAGTTTTTTATATTTTACTCTCAGTGTTTCCTGATGCTTAATTTCTGTTTGTTTTCAATGCTCTATTACCTCGGGAGTCCATACATTTGATAATAATGCAGTGCTCTCTTTTGTGGGCATGAATCCTTATTTCTGACATTGGTCAGCAGTTTCACTTACCGTTAGTGGTTCACTACAGTCTGTTTCTTATCCCCCTTCCTTGCCTTCTTATATTCATTCCAACACGACCAGTTGGTGATCAGTGCACGTCATAGCAACCAGTTGTTCGGTTGTTCCGCTGTTCGGTCTATTTGCATATTAGGAATATCTACACTAATAAAAGAGAAACATGGTAATTAGTGTACGACCGCTACCCTTCACATTGGCTAATCAGCATATCCTTATGCAAATTAACTGTCAGCCAAGATGGCGGCCAGCAGCCATGCACTGAAGCGAACAGGGAGGCTTGCTTGCTCCAGTGATGGCGAACTCCAACGTTCCCCCCCTGACTTGCCGGCCTCTCAGCTGCAACTCTAAGCAACTATGTTGCAAATATAGAAGCTAAACAAAACCCTAGAAACCGGCTTTCAGTCAGCTGGGCTTCAGCCAGCCTGACCGCAACATTTTATCAAATACAGAAGGTAAAGGCCAGAAACCTCCTTTCAGCAGCGAGGCCTCAGAGCTAAAGCTGGCCCAGAATAGAAAAAAAGAAAAAAGGAGCAGTTGGGAGCTTCAGTCACCTGCCAGCCTGAAAATGGCCCTCAGCCCCTCACCCAGACTGACCAGGCACCCCAGTGGGGACCCCCACCCTGATCCAGGACACCCTTCAGGGCAAACCAGCTATCCCCAACCGGGCACCAGGCCTCTATTCTATATAGTAAAAGGGTAATATGCCTCCTGGCACCTGGATCAGCATGACAGGGGTCAGCGCCCAAACCCCCTGATTGCCCTGTGG
Organism: Myotis yumanensis; assembly: GCF_028538775.1. NCBI lineage: Eukaryota > Metazoa > Chordata > Mammalia > Chiroptera > Vespertilionidae > Myotis > Myotis yumanensis. Next base: position 7,516,744 of record NW_027223760.1, read on the forward strand.
CTCTGTGTGTGACAGGGGGCGGGGCAACAACCTCCCCATCCGCCCTGCTCTGTTCGTGACAGGGGAAGGTGCCCCAACCCCCTGATCAGCCCTGCTCTGTGCCTGATGGGGGGAGCTCCTCAATCCCCTGATCGCCCTGCGGCTCTTGTGTGACAGGATGCGGCGCCCCAACCCCCCCCTCCCACGGGCCCTGCTCTGTGTGTGACAGGGTAGAGCCATAACCTCTCCATCGGCCCTGCCCTGAATGTGACAGTGGCGGTGCCCCAACTCCCTGATCGGACCTGCTCTGTGGGTGATAGAGGGTGGCCCCCCAACCCCCCTCCAGGGGCCTTGCTCTGTGTGTGACAGGGTAGAGCCATAACCTCCCCATTGGCCCTGCCCTGAGTGTGACAGGGTGCAGTGCCCCAACCCCCTGATCCGCCCTGCTCTGTGTGTGACAGGGGGCGGTGCCCCAACTCCCCTATCGGCCCTACTCTGTGAGTGACAGGGGGGAGCTCCTCAACCCCCTGATTGGCCCTGCTCTGTGCATGACAGGGGGGAGCTCCCCAACCCCCTGATTGGCCCTGCTCTGTGAGTGACAGGGGGCAGCGCCCCAACCCCCTGATTGGCCCTGCTCTGTGAGTGACAGGGGGCAGCGCCCCAACCCCCTGATTGGCCCTGCTCTGTGAGTGACAGGGGGCAGCGCCCCAACCCCCGAATCGGCCCTACCCTGAGCGTGACTGAGGGTGGCATCGCAACCTCCCGATCCACCCTGCTCTGTGCATGACAGGGGGCGGCGCCCCAACTCCCCAACCGGCCCTGCTCTGAGCCCGACCAGGGGTTGCACCTAGGGATTGGGCGTGCCCTCTGCCACCTGGGAGTAGGCCTAAGCCAGCAGGTCGTTATCTCCCGAGGGGTCCCAGAGTTGGAGAGGGCACAGGCCGGGCTGGGGGACCCCCCTTCCCCCCCCACCCCGAGTGCACAAATTTTTGTGCACTGGGCCTCTAGTATATATATATATATATATGTAGTTGAAAGCAGGGACTCAAACAGCTATTTGTATACCTGTGTTCACAACAGCATTATTCACAATAGACAAAAGGTAGATGAATGGAGAAAAAAAATGTGGTATGTACCTCTGTGTATCCCAAAGCACCCCATCCTCTAGTGAGCACTTGGCGACTGGCAAGTGTCAGCCTCTGAGGTCCCGCTGAGGAAGGGAAGGAGTAAGGTCCCAAGCTAGACTGGCTGTCAGACAGGCAGCTGAATGCCAGCGGGTACTGGCTGTCCCTGCCCAGTGTTCCTAACGGCTCCCTCTACTCCTGGGAGCTGAAGGGAGCAGGAGGAAGCTGGAACCCAGCAGCTGCTCTCTCCAGAACCCCAGCTGGAATAACCCCCAGCGCAGGATGGTGAAGAGTGCTTGAAGACAACCTGGCTGACTCCAGCAGAGAAACTTCCCAATGTTCCAAAGTTTTAGTACTTAAAATACAGATGTCAATGATTTTTTAAAGTTTATTTTTGACCATTATCAGTAATAAAATACATTAATAGCAATTAAGTAGGGAAAGACTGTCATTTTGCTACAATATTATATTCACTAATGTGGATTTTAGTTATCTCCATCTCAAATCATTGTCATTGTGTTTCAATCCACTGAACAATCTTATTAGATAAAAATACAGGATGTCCAGTTATATTTTAATTTCGGGTAAAAAACAGATAATTTTTAGTGTATGTCCCATGCAACTAAAATATTATTTATTGTTCATAAGAAATTTAATTTTAACTGGATGTCCTGTATTTTATCTGGCAAACGTATACATCCCCCAGTTTTGACTGGGACCTTCAAAGAGTAAGCCATGACCACCAACATAGACTTTCTATCTTAAATCCACATTTGGCCTTTTCCCACAAACCCTGTTCCTTCATCCAAGTCACGGGCAACTGTGTCCTAAGGTATGACAGCCTGAAAACTTTGGATTTGGAACTGGATACAACACTCTCCTTGAGATGTGACCTGAGCCAAACAGAATAGGGCTAGCACCTCCCCCCTGTAGGCTACTTCTGTTAAAAAGTCTAAGGTAACATCGCCTAGTGGTCAGCTCCACGACACTGATGACTAAAACGCATCCTCACCCAATTCGTTTTCAGTCTTTTTCATAGGTTCAGCTGAGTGATATTTTACTCCTGGTGTTCTTTTCAAGCCTTACTTCACTCTATTTTAAAGCATCACAGCAACAACTTTTTCTTGTCCTTTTCGTTTCTGAGCTCCCCTGGGAGCAAGCCCCTCTGTTTGAGATCATGTCATCATAATTTCATGTTATCTCTGAATATTTTTCTCGAAAAATTAAAAATTCTAATACAAAGTATATGTCAACCAATGTCCATGTAGTAGGTGCTTTACATATGTTGTCTTTTTAAATTTTCCCATACCCATGAGAGGAAAGTTCTATTATTTCTGGTTTCCAGATGAGGAAACAGAGACTCAACAGAACCAAGGGCTTTGTCCAGGTCAAGACTTGCAGTGAAAGTATATTTGCTGGAAATGGAAATGGCAAGGACAGACTATGTTGAGCCCAAATGGTTTGATATAATCCCAGCCTCAGAAACAGGGTACCTGGAGAGAACAGGCAGCCTCAGGCAGTTAAAGGGCCATCAAGGGCAGGGATAGCATTTGATCTCACTGCAGCAGCTGCCAAACTGCTCGTCAGAGCTCATCTCCAGGCAGACTTTGAACAGGTTGTTGTCATTAGGAGATAAAATAAGAGCTTATAGAACCCAAACACAGATTAGACTAACCAGGGCTGGAGTGGCCAAATATTAGGAATTTCTAAAAATAGATATGATTTTTGTGAAACAGTAAGTAAAATGCAATTTTAAAATATACAAATTGCTTTAAAAAAAAGTCCAATAAGTGTGGTTCAGCGGTTGAACATTGAACCATGCTCCAAGAGGTTGCAGGTTCAATTCCTGGTCAGGGCACAAGCCTGGTTTGTGGCCTTGACCTCCAGTAAGGGGTGTGCAGGAGGCAGCCAATCGATGTCTCTCTCTCATCATTTATATTTCCATCTCTCTCCCTCTCCCTTCTTCTCTCTAAAAATCAATAAAAACATATATATGTATATATATGTAATCACCAGATGCCTGAAAGAGTTTATTTCTTTTTTTCCCCCATGTACTGCTTCAAATGATATGGAATTGTAGCACAAGAAGAGGATCTTAAAAATCACTTAGTTCTTCATTTATAGAACATGGAAATCAGTGTGGTCATATGACTTACCCAAAAGAGTAGAGACTACTTTCTCCAGTTCTATCTGTTTTACTTAAACTACACTAATGTTATTATTATAGTTGTTAACCCTAAATAGATTTTTATTGACAGAGTATCTTTATCATCTGTATTTATCTATCATCTATCTATCCATCCATCATCTATCTATCTATCTATCTATCTATCATCATCATCTATCTATCATCTATCTATCATCTATCTTCTATCTATCTATCTATCTATCATTTATCATCATCTATCTATATATCATCATCTATCTATCTACTATCTACCTATCTATGGAAAGGACAGAACAAGACTGATAGCTGTGTCCTTAACCCCTCTTCCAAGAAAAAGCCGCAGAATGTATCAGTTACTCAGCCTGCCCTTATCTCAGCCAATGGGAAAGTTGGGAAAACTAGCCCAAGGCCAAGAGTATGCTAGCCACCCCCCTCCCCCCGCCCCCTGTCTTTGTGCAGACCCTAGCTGCACCCTGCCCTTGTGTCACTAGCCCCGGCCCTCACTCAACCAACCGGAATCGGCCAAATTAGTGGTCAGAGTGTGCCCCCACCCTCCGACCCCAAGCCCTATAAATTCTTTGTTCTCTTGGGACTTGGGGCTCTCTCTTGCATCCAGTAATGGAGGCGGGGGCGGGGGGAGACCAAGTCCCGGGCTTGAATAAAAGACTCTATGCTTTTGCATCGGACTCGGCTCCCTAGTGGTCTGTCTTGGGGGATCTTGAAATCTGGGCATAACACTATCATCTGTCATCTATCTACCTATCATCTACCTACTTATTTATCTGTATATCATGTGTCTATGTCTATCATCATCACCTTTCTATCTATTAAACAATTGTCTATTTATGTCTTGTCAAATAGGTCTAAGACACTCCCTCTTTGCAAGTAAACAACATCCACCTAATGGTTGGTAACATGAATTGCAGTCAGAAGTCCCACAGCATGTAACAGCTAAAGCCAAAAATCCAAATGTTGCAAACACATAGGATATCTCTCTCTTTTTATACAAAAACTTGTAAATGGTCTTGTTTATTTAAAAAATTAACTCAGTTTATTAAGCCATAGAATAAACAATGAGTTCTAGAAGCCAATAAAAAAAGGAAGGTTTTAACAGTCGAAGAAGGCAACCACAGCATCACACTATCGCAGAGCAACTCTCTACCCAGCTATAGTTTACTATGAAAAGGTTTAGGAACAGAATGACACTTCCTAAGATACTGTTCTGGAAGTTTTCTTAGAACCTCTCAGAATACCCAGAAATTGGCAGCTTGATAGATTAGTTACTTGTTCTCTTCTAGGGAGTATAAGTATGTCACTCAAGATTACTCAAGGGGCTAGTTATTCCAGAAGCTAGCCTGAATGTTTATGTTGTTTGAAATTAACATACCAACACTAGATTTCTTTGCTTAATATTTTCCAGTGTATATATTTACTGTCTCTTTCAGCCTCTCTGCATTTTGATGCTTAGATACTCTCATGAGGCAAAACTAGATTAAGCAAATCTGAATAACAAAATTAATATTTTATGAATTCAGTTACAATTTTATGAGTATCCTATATAATAAAAGTCTAATATGCAAATTGTCCCCTCTACCGGGAGTTCGACTAGGGGCCAGGGCCATCCCGTTATTCTCCTGTGGCCCTTTCCCCTGGCTGGCCCGGCCCGATCAGCCCTAATCAGGCAGGCCGGCTGGACCCCACCTGTGCACTAATTTGTGCACCTGGTCTCTAGTTTACACTAATAAAAGAGAAAGATGCAAATTGACCATACCTTCATAACGCCCACCAGCCAATCAGGAGTGAGTATGCAAATTAACCCAACAAAGATATTGGGTTAATTTGCATATGCAGGCACTGAGCAGCCGGGGCAAGGTGGCTTGCGTCGTTGCCATTGTGACGATGCAGGTGTTCCACACCGCCCTAGCTGCTCCGGGCCTCTGGGCAGCATGGGAAGGTGGAAAGGCAGCTCTGGGCCAGAGTGAAGGCAAAAAGGTGGCTCTGGGCTGGAGTGAAGGTGGAAAGGTGGCTCCGGCTGGAGCGAAGGCGGTGCCAGCAAACAGGGGAAGGAAGGTCCATTCTTTCACGAATCTTCATGCTTCGGGCCTCTAGTTAATTTATATTTGGAGTTATTTCTATTACATTATTTCCTTTACAATTTTACATGCTTTTTGCTTAATATTTCTGTTTAAGTGTGCTAATTTTCTTTTTATTCTATTAGTAAACAAATGTATTTTCATTATTTTAGCAATTGTCCTTTTATTTTTAACATGTTTGGTTGACATAACAAAGTCTAATAATATCTCTTCTCTCAAAAATATTAGAACAATTTAATTTTTAACACATACCTGTCCTCTTTTGCTAGTTGTCTAGTATTGTAGATACAACTTGCTTTTAATCATTTCAAAATAAAATGGGTATTTTTGTTTGTTGCTGTTGTTGTTCTTACAATTAAAGTTCATTTAGTTTTACCAATATATTTTAAATTTATTTAGAGAGAATTGCATCTTGTATCCTAGTTCATTATTCAGAACACTCTTTTTTATGGGGGTACTAATATTTCTTTCAGCAAAGGCCACAGATTAAGAAAGCTATCAGAGTTTGTCTGATAAAGAAAAAATGGCTTTATTTTACCCTCTCTTTTAACCATTCATTTAGCTGGGTATAAAAACCAAATTGTTTGCTCATTTTTCCTGAGCCTTTTGAAGTATCTTCCCATTATCTTCTGCAGCTATTGATACTAGTAAACAACCTGTCCTTACTCTGATTTCTTTTCTGTAAGGTGGTTTTTCGTTTATGTTCTGAAATTTCATAACATAACTAGTTGTGAATTTAATTTTATTTTCTTGTTCTGGATTTGTGTGTCACTCTAATCTGAAGTCTGTCTTTCTATCAATTTTGACAAACTTTCAGATAAGATTGCTGTGGATATTGACTCACTTCTAAGTCTATCTCTCCTAAAACATTATTCAGACAAGTAATGTGTTTTCTGATTTTATCTTTGACATTTCTTAATATTAATTCTTTGAGATGGTTATTAATATTTGTGTCAACTTAGCTATGCTAAGGTGCCATTTGTTTGTAAAACACCAGTCTAAAGGTCAATGTGAGGTATTTATTAAATGTGATTAATACTTAAATCAGTGAACATTGAGTACAGCAGATTAACATTTATAATGTGGGTGGCCCTCAGGTAATCAGTTAAAGGCCTTCAGAAAAAAAAAAATGAGAGACTCTGAGGAGAAAGAGATTCTAACTCAAGACTGCATCATCAGTTTTTCCCTGGGTCCAGCCTGCCATCCTGTCCTGCAAATTTCAGATTCACCGGTCCCACAATTTTATGAGCCAATTCTTTATAACAAATTTCATTTTCACTATACATACAGATGTACATATAGTTAGATATATTCATATCTATACCTCCATATATCATATTGCTTCTGTTTCTCTGTACTTGACTACTACATTCATTTTTAAAAATGTTATTTTTCAATTATTGTTAACATTCAATATTATTTTAGTTTCAGGTCTACAGAATAATGATTAGAAATGTATATTATTCATGATGTGATCCTCTGATAATTCTAGTACCCCTGATACTATACATAGTTATTACAATGTTATTGATTATATTCCCTATGCTATATTTACATTGCCATAAGTATTTTATGACTATTAATTTATACTTACTAATCCATTCATCTTTTTCACCCTACTCTAATCTTGTAACCCTCAGTTTGTTCTCTGTATCTAGGAGTCTGTTTCTGTATCATTTGTTCATTTATTTTGTTCTTTATATTCCATATATGAGTGAAAGCATATCATATTTGTCTTCCCCTGTCTGACTTATTTAACTTAGCATTATACCCTCTAGGTTTATCCATGTAGTCCTAAATAGTAAGATTTAACTCTTTTTATGGCCAAGTATTATTTCATTGTATATATGTACCATCATATTTTTAATCTCTTGTCTATTAATGGGCACTTTTATATCTTGGCTAGAATAAATAATGCTGCAATAAACATAAGGGGTGCATTATCTTTTCAAATTAGTGTTTAGGATTTCTTCAGATATATACCTGGAAGTGGAATTTCTGGGTTATAAAGTAGTTCTTTTTAAAATTTTTTGAGTAACTACCATAATGATTTTTATAGTGGCTGTACAATTTGCAATTCCACAAAGAGTGCACGACCTCACCAACATGTGTGGTTTGTTGAGTTATTGATGATGGCCACTATGACAGGTATGAGGTGATATCTCATTGTAGTTTTAATTTGCATTTCTTTGATGATTAGAAATAGACATCTTTTCAGATATTTATTGGCCAATGGTATGTCCTCTTTGAAGAAGTGTCTATTCAGGTTCTTTGCCCACTTTTTAATTGCATTGTTTGTTTCTGTTGTTGAGATGCATGCATTCTTTATAAATTTTGGATATTATCCTCTTCATATGAAAATATCTTCTCCCATTCAGTAGGTTGCGTTTTCATTTTGTTCATGGTTACCTATGCTATACAAACACTTTTTAGTTTAACTTTAGTCCCATTTATTTTTCCTTTTTTTCTTTTGCCTGAGGAGATATATCCAAAAAATATTACTAAAAGAAATGGCCAAGATTTTACTGCCTATGTTTTCTCCAGGAGTTTTATGGTTTTGAGTTTTACATGTAAGTCTTTAAATCATTTTGAGTTTATTCTTGTATGTGGTGTAAGAAGGTGATCTAGTTTCATTTTTTTTGCATCTATCTGTCCAATTTTTCCAATACCATTTATTGAATGATTTATGTTCTCCTTTTTCAGATATTCGTTACCCATATGAGCATGGGTTTATTTCTGGATTATCTATTATCTAGTCTATTCCACTGATCCATAATACACTTCTATAATTTTTATTCCACATCTCTGGGGCACATTGTATATCTATTAAGTAATTTTCAGCTCCATCTTCTTGTAGCCATCATTTTAGCAGATCATAATCTGTTCTACTCTTCCATTAAATTATTTTATTTCTTTAATTAAATTAAAACATTTTTGTTCCTTTCTTTCTTTTTAAATCTCCCAAGAATCTCTAATAGAAGAATTGCAAACTCTCCACATTAAGAAATGTTTGACCAGAGTGAATGCCATGCAGTTGTTCAAACTCAAATGAGATTCTTAATGTATGGTCTTAAGAACCTTTATCTCAAGTTGGAAAACTGCAGCCCAATGCTTTCTTAATGCTCAGCTGAGGTGTTTGGTGCCAGGAAGATTTTGAGCTTTAGAGAAGTAGCAGAAGTTTCCATTTTTTTATTACAGAATATTGAGACTTTAAATTAAACTTCTGGTACCAGAATTCTTCAACATTCCCACTACTACAATAGTCGCTAAGGGGTGTAATTTACCTACCAAATTCTGAAGTCAAAGAATAATTCTCATTGTTGGATTACTAGTTGTTGATATCTCACACTGGTGTCAGCTTCATGTTGATAGGGTGTGTGTGTGTATGTTTTAGTCAATTAGCTTTTAATAGCAATATCCATTTTTTATTGCTTGGGAAACCCTATGAACAATTGGCATCCATTTGAATCAATATTTTGACTTGTATGCATATGCATATATAGTTTAGATAGGATACGTGAGTAGGAAAGTCACCTGTTGCATGATATGTTTGCTTTAATCAATCCATACATAGTTTCATATAGTGGCTTCTGAACAATAAATGAGTTTTTAAATATTCAAAGCTTGACATTAAAAATAACCAGGTCTGCCTGGCCAGTGTTGCTCAGTGGTTGAGCATCAATCTATGAACCAGGAGGTCAGGGTTCAATTCTCGGTCAGGGCACATGCCCAGGTTGTGGGCTCGATCAATGATTCTCTCTCACCATTGATATTTCTATCTTTCTTCCATCCTCTCAGATATCAATAAAAATCTATCTTAAAAAATAACCAGGCCTATAGAACTCAGTTATATTGTCTCATGTATAGGAAAATTGAATTAATTTTCATTTACAACTGACATAACTCATAATTAAAAAGTTTTAATGTACTATAAATACAAAGATAAGCTTTAATAAAAAATGTTTCAACCAATAGTCATTGGTGCCAATTCAATGTCAACAGGAATCCCCAATTTGGATTGTGGTGAAGAAAAAAAATTTACTCCCTGCAAAACAGCTAATTGTGATACATCATGGCTGTGGAACATGTTAATAGTGATAAAGCACAGCTTACCTTCTGTCTGTATAGACATGAAAAGGATTATGCTAAGTGAAAAAAGTCAGAGAAAGGCAAGTGCCATATGATTTCACTTATATGTGGAATCTAATGAACAAAATTAATTAACAAAAACAATAGAAAGACTCATAGATACAGAAAATAGACTGACAGCTGTTGGGGGTGGGGGTGGGAGTTAGGGGTTGGGTGAAAATAGTGAAGGGATTAAGCAAAAAGAAAAAAATCTTACAGACACAGACAATAGTATGGTGATTACTAGAGGGAAAGGGAGGTATGGGGAGAAGATAAAAGAGTGTAAAGAGGTAATAAATGGTGATGGACCAGGAATTCACATGAGATGGTGAAAACACAATATAATGTACACATGGTGTATCATAGAATTGTACACTTGAAATCTATAGAATTTCATTAATCAATGTCACCCCAATAAATTCAATTTAAAAAATTAGTGATCTATCACAGTTATAAAAACAGGATGGCAATGAGGTGGTCCTGGGGCAATGAAGCCCTGGAGTCAGGCCCCTCTCCAGCTAGACAGCTCTGGTCTGCTCCCTACAGGTCTGCTTTGCCCTGCACAGGACTGTTCCACTCTGATCCAGCAAGATGTCTTCGGTTTTCAGCTCTCGCAGGAAAGACACAGTCTTCTGTGGAAAGAGAAAGTGCCTTCTCAGAGCCAGAAGAGAACTGACTCACACAGATAAAAGTCCCTGCCACTGATCCCTGATGGGTCCAATCTCATGCAATGGAAGAAAACTTTATACTACTCTGACTAACCATGCAATGGAATTAGAATAAAGTGTACTAACAAATTGATTAAAAGGAACTCATACACTGACAGTTTCCTTATAATTGTATTGCAAGCATTAGTAGTTCCAGTTCCTGCTTGTACAATAAACAGCCTTGACCGTGACTTCAGTTGATGCAGATCGACCAAGTGCAGGAAGTGGGCTAGCACTGACCAGTGCCAGTATGCTGGCATTACAGATCCACATCGGGACCAGCAAGGACACCGCCTGCACACCCACAGCCCCCCTCCCACTGATCTCTTTGTTCTGCTTTCCCTTTCCCTCCCTATAAAAGCCGCTGCCTGCACTGAGAAGTTAACATGGTTTTGAAGGCATGAACCTGCCATTTTCTCAGGTTGTTGACACCTGAATAAGCTTTTTTTCTTCTCAGCCAGAACCTGTCCCATGAGTTTGGTTTCATGGCAGTGGGCAGCCAGAACTGCAGTTTGTCTTCCCAGTTTCAGATTTGGCGAGCCAGCCAGGTCATCATGGGAGCCCCCCTCACCCCACTTAGTAAGGCCCTGGACTCTGGAGGGTGTTACCCAGGCTGTTTATCCCATGAGAGAACTTGGGAGTCCCTAGAAGCTGCCAAGTGATTTCTACTCAGGGACTGCCTCTCTCTTTCTCTCTCTCTGCTGGTGCTGGTCACCTGCTATTCTTAACTGGTGAGCTCATGAGCCCAGACTGAGTAAATCCCTGGTGTGCATGACTAGGAGCCCTTGCCCTACCAGTTGGGTTCTTTGAACCCTCTGAGATTCTGTCGGAATCTGTAGGCACTGCATGGTGGTAGGCACTGCCCAGCAACTAAGAGGAATCCCAGTTCCCAGGTGTGGGATTTGGCTGGAGCGCTCTTTTGACTTAGCCACTGGGACTCGGCAACAGGTCATCTGTGGTACTGTTCTACCAGGGTATAGATTATTACTTCAATCCCAGTTCCTTCACGGAGGAAGGCAGTTTCAGTTTAAGAGCTCTGTTTGTCTGTTCTGTTTGGTTTGAGAGTTCTCATCTGTCTGAAATGAAACTTCGGTTACTGTTCTTTGCTTGCTTTCTTATCTTTTGGGAACTTTTCTCTTTGCTATTTTATGCACATAGTGAATCCTGTCTCTGCCATTTGGGCTTTGTGCCACTTAGACCATGTGAAGGTCATTTGCTATACCAGATACTGCTTATGTGTTCATATAGGATGCTGTTTATGTGTGAAATAAAATTCTAAGGCTGGTGCCCCTGTCCCTCCTTTTGGAGAATTTAGTATGAGAGTACTCATTTGTTTGCTTTAGATGCTGTTTTTGTTTGCTTTGAAGTGGGGTAAGATCTCTTATATGCAAGCTTTCATGTTGTTAACTTCTAGGCATTCTATTCAGAAAGGATCAAAATTGAAGGTTCAGTGAGGGGAAAAGAACTCACTTCCTTCCCAGACAGTGAAACTCAGGAGGAAGAAGAAAAATGAAGAGACATGTCTTTTAAACACTCCAAATATTCCTCCTGGAGGTCCAGGAGCTGCTGCACTCCTGGAAACAGTGGGTAATTAATTCCACCCTCAGACTCTGTGCAGGCTGTGGGAGCAGGGGCAACTGACTCACCTCAATGTGAAAGGAAAAAATGTCACTTAAAAAAAACTCAAGCAGCTAAAACAGCCCAAGCCTGATGTCTTCCCCCTCTCTTCTCCAGCTTCCTTAAGAGTCGTCAAGGAAAAATTAAAAAAAAAAATCTTGTCTTCTCTACAATTATTAATAACTAGAGGTCCAATGCATGAAATTTGTGCAAGGGGCTCGGCCCTTGTAGCCCCAGCTGCCTCGGCCGGCCCTCACAGCCCCGGCTTCGTCCAGAAAGCCATCTGGATGGTTGTTTTGCTGTTTGGTCTAATTAGCATATCAGTTCTTTATTATATAGGATATTGTTTATGTGTATAGTAAAAAATAAAAAAAATCTCAAATGTTCTTTGCAGGATCATGTAGTCTGTAGAGATATTTGACATTAAATTCAATAGGAATCTGATGTCTTCGTAATAGGACACATAAAGCCAATTTCTAAATGTGGTTTTGTTAACCAAGCCTTTGACTGGAGTGGCATGTCTGAGAAAGACATGCTGGGCTCTGGATGTCACCAGAAAGCTTTAAGAAATAAAAACTGACTTTGAAGCCTCCCAGAGAAAAGGACTGGTACCTTCTTTATTCATAAAGTTCATGACAGTCTTCCTATGTGAGGAGCGAAGGTTGCTCTCCTAGGAGGTAGCAAGAAAGAATCTCAAGACATTCTGGGGACCTGGAGAACCTGAGGCACTCACCCCAATCTGTAGGTATTGCAGGCAAAGCCAGATGGCAGCTCTGTGGCGTGGCTGCTTTTCCCAGAGAAGCTAATCAAGGTTCAATCTGAAAATTCCTTATGAGATCCCATCCAAGCAGCTTTAAAAGAATCTATGTGATCATTGTTATTCTTGTTGTGTTTATGCAAATATTCAGGCCCCATTGAAACTAGGCAATACAGTAAATAGATTGGTCTTTATTTGACTCTTTGATAAAAATGAGGGTGCTTTTAGGAGGAGAAATTGCATTTCAATAGACTCTATACTACACAGTTATGGACATTAGACTCTAGTTCAGTGTATTGTCTTCATAGTTTTATTCTTCACTTATGAACAGAACTGGATCCTGGATTTTCCAGTTTTTGCCCCAGTAATATTGAAATTTGTAACATGGTTTGTCTCCAGTTACAAGTCCTACTTGTACTCAGGGAATAGCACCTCTAAACACCATCACTGTCTCCTTCCATGCTCAGGGCTAATAGCCCCTCTGACAGAGAGCAAAGATCTCTTGGCTCTGAAAGAATATGACCCCCCTCTGCAGCATAAAGCAGCTACAGAAAAAACCCTCTGCCCTCTTTCCCTGAAAGAATTCTGAGCCAAGATGTGGTGGGAAGTTTGACAGACAAGATTGCAGCAAGGACAATAGTCCAGGTACAGAAGGTCACCAAAGTGGAAAGCTTCAAGCGCTTAGCAACAGACATGGAAAAAAAAAGATATGAGTAAAAAAAGAGCATACAGGCCATTAGTGAAGTGAAGTGGTGACTCAGATGATGAATGAGAAGCTCCAAGGGATCCTCTGGAAACATCCTGACCCATTGTTTCCCCACAGGGTACATTTGACAGTGGGGAACAAATTGATTGATTTTTTTTGGTTGACACAGGAGCCACAGTTTTAAATATAAGAATGACTAAAAGAAGTCAGGAAACCATCAAGATACCAGGAGTTACTGGACAGATGCAACAAAAGCCCTTTCTCTAACCCCTAGAGTGCCAATTAGGAGATTTTAAATGGTCACCATTTCCTCTATATGCCAAAACACCCAATACCCTGGCAAGGATGAGATTTGTTATGCAAGCTGAATGCTCGGGTAACTCCCTCAACAGAAAAACAACAGGTTCCACCAGAGCATGCATTACAGTTCCAGATGCTCCTAGCCTGTCTGGAATGTATAGAAGGAGAATTATTCCCACCAGATATCTATTAAACAGTCCAATTATCCATCTGAGGAACCTCTCCACCCATTCCAACCTGGGGTCAAAGTGCTTTTGAAGAGCAGGAAAAATCACAGACCTGAACACCTGCTGGCTGAAAAGTGAACAGGTCTGTATGCTGTACTACTGGTAACTTACAGCTTTATAAAACTTGCAGGGGAAAAGCTGTGGACCCACCACACTCAAATGAAAAGGGCCCCATCAGAAGAAGAAAAGTCCTCCAACAACACACTGCCTCTGGCTACTGAACCTTGGCTAAAGACTGCCATGGCCATCACAAACACTAACCATGTTATGCAGCATGCCCCTGAAGGTTACATGTTCATATGTGGTTCACAGGGCCTTCCCTGGGTCTATAACTGTTTGTGGAACAGGAATGATACTGGACAACACTTTCTAGGATCATTAGTTGTTTCTTTATCAGTCCACCCAGGAAATGAGACCTGAAACGCTAGACTAGCTTGCTCAAGTTATTCACTTAAGTAGCTTGAAATCTTCCAGGATACATTCCAGATGAGGACAAGTACTTCTTTGATTATACGCTCCTGCCATGGTGGGGAGTGATGGCTCACCAGCATGTTTTATATAACCTATCCAAAATATTAATAATTATAATCAATGTAACTGCTACTTCGCTTGCCAATCTGCAAAAATCTCTAGATTGACTAGGTAAAGTTGACTTAGAAAATCAAATTGCCTTAGACTAAATGTTAGCAGAACAAGGAGATATATGACATCATGCCTCCGCTCAGGTAGAGACAAGAATCACTAAGTTTAGACAATAAGCTATCTGGCTTCAGCAAACATCACCATTCTTCAAAGGCACCAGAGATTAGTTTTCAAGTCTGTTCTCATAGATATTCAAGGACTGAGGTCCATATTAGGAGAAATTTTAATTTAGATTTAACCATTCTTTTTTATAATACTTGTCTTTATTGTTTTAAACCTCCTTAGGATTTGTTTTTCCCACACCAGAAAAATTGTATCTGTCTGACTGGCACCCCTAAGAAATATTTCTGCTTTTAAATCATGAGATTTTGCTTTACAACAAGCTCACATTTTCATTCCCCCAGAAGGTTCAGAAGACATCAGTAGCTCCCTAGATACGGAGAAAGAATTGACAGTGAGGAATTGTAACAAGGAATAAAAACTTTATACTACTTTAACCATGAAATGGAATTAGAATAAAATGTACTAACAAACTGATAAAAGGAACTCACATACTGATAGTTTCCTTATAAGCATATTGCAGGCATCAGCAGTTCCAGTTCCTGCTCGTACAATAAGCAGCCTTGACCATGACTGGTTGACACAGATCACCCAACTGCAGGAAGTGGGCTAGCACTGACCAGTTCCAGTATGCTGACATTAAAGATCCATATCGGGACCAGCAAGGACACTGCCTGCACACCCACAGCCCCTCCCCTGATCTCTTTGTTCTGCTTTCCCTTTCCCTCCCTATAAAACCCCCTGCCTGCACTGAGATGTTAAGATGGTTTTGAGGACATGAGCCTGCCATCTTCTCAGGTTGTCCACACCTGAATAAACCTCTTTCCTTCTCAACAAGAACCTGTCTCATGAGTTTGGCTTTAATGATGGCAGGCAGCCAGACTTATGGGTCATTTTCCCACTTTCACTCAGGCAAATGAGAACTTCAGATCCTTGCAGTCTGATTAGTCTAAAGTCACTATCCTATTAGGTCAGAATGGAGCCACTCTGATTAGTTGGTGAAGAAGCTGATTGGGATATAGCTGTACAGTTCTGATTAAATGGAGGAAGCCTCAGTCCTATTGGTTGAAATAGGACCAGGAACTGCTTTATAAGGGCTGGCTAGCTGGCAGAAATACAGTGCAGGAGGTAGTTCAGTGCAGAGTGAGGTAGTTCACCGCAGGCTTCTCCCTGAAGTGCAGTTTGCATGAGAAGCACCGGTGTCAAAATGGCTGCTAGGCTCTGTTTTTTATTTTATTTATTTATTTGAGCCCAGCAGTCCACTGGAGCTTTATTTAGTAGGTATATTCTTTCTCAGGGTTCACAAATATAATAGAATTATTACAAATGTAATAGTCAGTCAATTACAAATGGCCAGTAATTTTTTTCTTTCTTTTTTTCCCTTTTTGCCTCACATATATAGTCATCTGGCATTAAATATTTGTTATTTAGGCCAGTCACCTTTTTCAATCTCTCAGGACCTTTTTAAATTAAACTATATCTTTGTCCCATGTCTTTACTTCTCTCACTGACATTTTATATACAAGACATCTTGCTGAAAAAGGTCAAGCAGTACAGTTATAAATGAAAAAGAGATTAAAAGAATTATCAAGCCATGGTGTGACCTAAGAGTGAGTTAAATATGGAGCAGCATGTAATAGACATGCTCAGTAGACAAGGAAGAATCCTCTGGGTAGATTTTAATGATTTGGGGCAGCAAAACAAATAAAATTATTTTTATGGCAAAAATAAAAAAGTACACATTATTTTTCATAGAACACAGTAATTATTGTGAAAGACCACCATGAAGCTTTATTATTCATAAAACGCTCAAGAAAGCAATTGTGAAATACAGTCATGCTGTTTGTATAATTCTTGCCTATAATGACACTATTGTTGCTCTGTAAACCTTGCAACCTAGAATGTCAGTCTAGTGTTAAGGCTAATTAACTCTAGAAGTAAAAGAAACGTTGAAACTTACATGCATCAATGAAGAATAAGAAAGAAATGCAAAAACTAAGTAAGGAAGAGGGAATGAGCTAATGCCACATTACTAAGACTTCAATTTTAGTACCTATATATTAAAAAGCAGCTTGTTTAGAAGGTAAATACATTAACAGAAGAAATGGCTTATATTATTTGTAGCAGAACATTAAGCAGAAATTGAAAACATATTCCCCGCCCCCCTAAATATTCTCCAGCTGGCATGCTATGACTAAAACTTGCTGAATCCATGCCACACTGTGATGCATTTAATGGTTATACGTAAGTACAAGTAAACAACTTTAATGTCTGATATAACCTAGCAAAGCATGGTGCTCAAGTGCTGAAACACCACTGCCTGTTTCTCAGAGGTTGCTTAGTTATACCCAAGAGACCAACTTTCTCTAAAAAGCCTTTGCTGCTAATTTCTTTCTGTCACTATTATATAGTCCAGTGATAAATGACAACCCTTTCTTCCCTGTGTCATCAGAATGGTGTTGTTTAGATGTTAATACTGGAGGCAAGGCAGTTGACACAGGAGCTTTAATCATAGGGACTCATGCTTTTAAGGTTTGTAATGTTTGTGTTAGTAAATGGACAATTGGTTGCAAACATCCCCTTATGTTTTTTAAAAAGAAAAAAGACCAAAAAACAAGAAGTAAAACTAGAACTTTAACTTTGACATGAGCTAAATCACTTTCGGTGTCTCCCAGGTTTGGGGTTTCTGGGCAGAATCTTTTGTTGGCGCCAAATGAAAAGGTTACTGTTTGCTGTTTCCTTCAGCTATTATAAGACTGCTGGCAGCGACTGAACCGTCAGGTTCCAGCAGGCCGGTCCCTGTCCAAAGTAACCAGATGCTATGTTTGAGAAATGTGATCACTGAAAGGCTGACATTATGATGCTTGTGACCCCGCCTGTGCTCCAAGCTTCAAATCAGCTATCAACCCACACAATAAGAACAGTTGTATCTATACATAAAAACCTGTGGGTAGTTTTGTCTGTACATTTGCTGAGTGGGAAAATATTTTAACTTAGTGAAGCTGGATATGTTTCTAAAATTTGAGCAACTCAATTAAGTTCATTGAGTTCTCCTGGTAATTTTAAACATTTTCTGTTGTAATGCAGGTTTTTTTCTTTTCTTTCCAAATTAATTGTTCCTCAAGGCCAAATTTTAGACTTCAATCAGTTGAAAAATTTTTTGAAAAATTAGATAAATAGTTGCTTTTTCTAAATCAAAACTTTAATTTTCTGAACTGACAGCCATGACTAATTGTTTTGCCATTGGTGATATTGGGCTATTGGCATATAAAATGCCAGTAACACCAACAGAACTTTTGTCTGAGATCAGGCAAAATAGGTAAAGGCATCCAAGACAAATTGGATATTTGATAAGTTATATTGTTCAGCTTACTTTCTTAACACATTAACCTGTCAAACAGTCAAAATAAACTTACTGGAGGATAAACTATGAAAAATAATCTATTGAATTTACTCTATGCAAAGCACTTCTCAATAATTTTATTATTGTCAGTTATTGTTGGCATGTTAAAGTTCAACCTTTCTAGGGTCGTAGAAATAGTAAGTTGGTTTATCTCTAACCACATGTTTTCCCACTTATATTACTCTCTTCCATATACTAATCTAACTGCACTGTCATCAGGAATAGCAATTTTTAAAAATTATTTATGGATTTTCCCATTTTTATCATATTGCTTAGATATTAGACAAAGCTTTAATTTTATTTTGTCTATAGAGTAATGAAATAAATAATTGAGAATATAACATTTTGGCATATCTTAAAATTATATTCAAAGAGTTTTGTTTAAATAAAAGCATATAAATTTTATTCTAATACTCAGGCATATATATAATAAACAGAACCTTAAAAAGTATAAATATGGAGTATATTTTTAATGAGTTATCTTTGAGATTTCTTCTTTATCCCTGTTTATAAAATCTGCAATTTTCCATGACACAGTAGATACTCAGAAAAATATGTCGACTACTAACAACAACAACAAACAAAAAGAATAAAATATTTGTGATGTGGTAAATACACTAGGAGTTTGCTAGATGGTGCTGCAACATGTATTTGCAATACTACATTATAAGTGTCTGTTTGAAGAGGAAATTTTCTTTCAATTAGAAATAATCAGCCCTAGAACCAAAACCAAGATGGTGTCTTAGGTAAATGCCTGTACTTGCCACCTCCCACAACCACATCAAAATTATCACTAAAATACAGAACAACCAACATTCAGAACTGCCTGAAAGCTGGCTGAATGGAAGTCCAAGAAAGTACATGGAGATTGGTAGGAGGGGCTGAGGTGCCGAACGGGCTGGTCCGACACTTACCATTGTCAATTTTTTAATTGGGAGGGCCACCTGTGAGGAGCAAGGGGTCCCAGACCCACACCAGAAACCCCAGCCCAGGGTTTCAGATCTGGGAAGAGAAGCCCCCGTAACTACAGGCTGTGCAAATTAGCAGGGATTGTGACTAAATGACATGGAGACTGCTGGAGATACAGGTGTTCCTTTTAAAGGATTAGCACACCAACTTACTTGGACTCCCAGCACTAGGGTGCTTGAAGGGTTCATTGTTCCTGTGCTGGGACCTCCCCTGTTGCAGCACTGACTGGCAGCCATTTCTGAGTCTCCATCAGCCTGGAGCACACTGTTTGCTCCATCCTGGGGATTCCCTGAGACCCCACCCCACCCAATTTGCAGCCCTACCCAAGCTATTAGCAGCAGCTTTTCCATATGAATGGCCTATTCTGGTTCAGGCTTCAGACTTTCCTAAACCCTCCCAAACAAGCTGCATGCCACAAACCTATAAATAAAGGCCCAAGACCTAGCACTAGCACCAGCTTGTCTTGTTTCACAGCTGGGCCTCACCTGGGCACCTCCAAGCCCAATACAAATAGCAAATAGCAGCCTTTTGCAGATCCCTATGTAGCTCCTACTGGGTGGCCCCAGGCAGTGGCTAACTTTGCACCTCCCTGGAGACCCTAGAGCCAGTGCATCCAGTGGACAGCTTCAGACCAAAGCAGATTACAACTCTACCCATCCACAAGTGACACACTTAAGGGGCAGAATCAGTGAGCACCAAAGCCCAGCTGAAGCAAGTCCTGCTCCATAGGTATGTTTCCTGCACAGTAGCTCTCCTACTTAGTCGCAGCTGGTCCTCACAGCTAATTGGGCTGGAGGTCAACTCCATCCAGTAACACCAACAGTAATTAAGACTCAACCACAAGACTGTGCACACAGCACACACAGGGGCACAGCTAGAGGCCCAGCTCAGGTGGCTGGGGAGGCTGAGCCACTGGGCCCTACAGGACATCTACTACACAAGGCCACTCTACCAATTTCAAGAGACATAGCAGCTCTACCTAATACATAGAAACAAACACAGGGAAGCAGTCAAAATGTGGAGACAAAGAATCATGTCACAAATGAAAGAAATAGAAGCAAGCAAACTACTAGATACAGGGTTCTACACCATGGTTATAAGGTTACTCAAGGATCTTCATGAGACTTTGAAGGATCTTAGTGAGAATGTCAAAGACACAAATAAGGACCAGTCAGAAATTAAGCATACACTAAGTGAAATAAAGAATAATTTATAGGGATTCAACAGTAGAGTTGAGGATTCTGAGAATCAAATCAACGATTTTGAATATGAGGAAGCAAAAAACACCCAATCAAAAGAGTAAAAAGAAAAAAGAATCCAAAAATATGCAGATAGTGTAAGGAGCACCTGGGACAACTTCAAGTGTACCAACATTCACATTATGAGGGGGCCAGAAGGAGAAGAGAGAGAGCAAGAAATTGAAAACCTATTTGAAGAAATAATGACAGAAAACTTCCCCTACCTGGTGAAAGAAATAAACTTACAAGTCCCGGAAGCACAGAGAACCCCAAACAAGAGGAACTGAAAAGGGCCCACACCAAGACACATCAAAATTAAAATGCCAGGGCTAAAGACAAAGAGAGAATCTTAAAAGCAGCAAGAGAAAAGCAGTTAGTTACTTACAAGGTGATGTCCATATGACTGTCAGCTGATTTCTCAATAGAAATTTTGCAGGCCATAAGGGAGTGGCAAGAAATATTCAAAGTGATGAATAGCAAGGACCTACAACAAAGATTACTCTACCCAGCAAAGTTCTCATTTAGAATTGAGGGTCAGATAAAGAGCTTCACAAACAAGAAAAAGCTAAAGGAGTTCATCACCACCAAACCAGTATTACATGAAATGTCAAAATGAAGAAGAAAAAGAAGGAGGAGGGGAGGAGGAGGAGAAATAAAATATATGAACAATAAAATGATAACAAATACATATCTATCAACAATTGAATCTAAAAATCAAAATAAATGAACAAGAAATATAATGAACAAAATAAACCGGTTAATAAAATAGAATCAAAGACATGGAAGCATGAAACAGACTGACGAATCTCAGAGGGAAGCGGAGTGGGGGCTGGGTCATAAAGAGATTAACCAAAGATCTTACCTATGGACACAGAAAGTAGGGTGATGAAGGCCTGGGTTGGAGTAGGAACCTGTGGAGGGTGGAAATGGGGGTTAAAGGGGACCACCTATAATACTCTCAATAATAAAGATTTTAAAAAAGAGAAATAATGAGACCTATATTAATATTTGGAGTCTTTTTATTATAAATGCATTATTTTTTAGAAATAAAATTACACTACCTCCTCAGCACCTTAGTAGATTTCAACTTTCATTTTTATATTATTTGGGCTATATTTAACAAATTGGATTTTTATACTTATAAAATATTTTAATATACAGGTGGGACAAAAGTAGGTTTACAGTTGTTCATATGAAAAATGATATAAGAAGAAACTGTTTCACATACTCACAACTGTGAACTTTTGCCTCACTCTCTATAGATCAAGTTCAGGGGCCACAATAATAAAGTTAATCTCCAATG
The DNA here is from genome assembly GCF_028538775.1 of Myotis yumanensis. Classification (NCBI taxonomy): domain Eukaryota; kingdom Metazoa; phylum Chordata; class Mammalia; order Chiroptera; family Vespertilionidae; genus Myotis; species Myotis yumanensis. Next base: position 7,538,164 of record NW_027223760.1, read on the forward strand.
CTATGCTTCTTGGAATGCAGATAATTTTTCAATAATCCTAGTAGTAGCTGAAATTATTTAATTTTAAGTTTGCAAATTCAGAAGGAGTCAAAAATAGTTTCAAGTGCTCACTATTCTGAAATATAACTGTCCATTGTATGTAACTATTTTTGCTTAAAATATAAATATAACTTAAATAAATTAAAAACAACAGTAAAAGAAGTGTTTAATTTTTTTATATCAAAATACCTTTTTTATTAAAGTGGTATTATCTGTACTATGGCCATTAACCCTAATTGTGTATTTGTGCTGTACAGCTTATGTTCTAGGTAATGCCATGCAAAATTAAGTTACAATTACAGAGAAATAGTTGCCACATAAAAGAGGGAAGTGGGCGACAATATAATTTAGCATTAGTTAACCTAAATTCACTGCAGGTATCATCATTAGGACTCAAAAGCACTTGGGATCTCTATGACCTTAATAACAAAGAGAAAAACCCCCAATAAATTTTCCTTTCCCAAGACTGAGGCTCTCTGGCTCAAGCCTTAGAGAAGATTCTCAAACTAGGTATAATAAATGACCGGATATGCCGGGAGACTAAGCAGAACATTAAATAAATTTTGATAAATATTTTCTTTGGAAAAAAATATAGTCTCCAGTCTACCATACCTCATCTCATAAAAATATATTTATCCTGCAAAATTATTAAATAATATCTTGAATTAATAAGCAAGGCAACATGTCATAACTGAACTAAGTGGGAACGATATCAAACAGGTAAAAACCAATATTACAATATAGAATTCCAAAAAACTTCAAACCCTTGCTGAATATGAGACAAATTATCACAGGTGAGGAAATTTAAATTACTATTACAGAATTTTTGTATGGCAGACTAGTTATAATGAACCATCTTATTTAGGATAATTATAAAAGCTAGGTAATTGAAAATTTGTTTTACTATTATTATCTTTGTTGTTGAAAGTACTACAGATGTCCTCCTTCCCCCCGCCACTGACACCCTTCTCCCCACTTCTACCCCAGCCCTGGCCTTCACCGCACTATTGTCTGTGCCCATGGTTATGCTCCTGCCCTCTTCCCTCTGAATTTCGTCAGTCTGTTGCATGCTTCCATGTCTCTCGATCTATTTTGTTTGCCAGTTTATTTTGTTCATTAGATTCCACATATAAGTGAGATCATGTGATATGTGTCTTTCTGTTAGGCTTCTTTCATTTAGCATAATAATGTCCAGGTCCCTCCATGTTGTCTAAAAAAGGATAATAAATCCTTCTTTTTTACAGCTGCATGATTCCCTTGTGTAATTGTACCACAGCTTTTTTATCCACTCATCTACTGATAGGTACTTGGGCTGTTTCCAGATCTTAGCTATTGCAAATAATGCTGCTATGAACATAGGGGTGCATATATTCCTCCTGATTGGTGTTTTAGGCTTCTTAGGATTACTAGACATGAGATCACTGGGTCAAATGGCAGTTCCATTTTTAATTTTTTGAAAAAATTCCATTCTGTTTTCCATAATGGTTGTACCAGTCTGCATTCCCACCAGCAGTGTACTAGGGTTCCCTTTTCTCCACATCCTCACCAGCACTCGTTGTTTGTTGATTTATTGATGGTAGTCATTCTGGCAGGTGTGACATGGCACCTCATTGTCATTTTAATTTGCATCTCTCTGAAGATTAATGATGTTGAGCATTCTTCCCTATGTCTCTTGGCCATGCGTATGTCCTCTTTGGAGAAGTGCCTACTCAGGTCCTCTGCCCATTTTTAAATTGGATTGTTCGTCTTTCTTTTGTTGAGTTGTATGAGTACTGTATATATTTTGGAAATCAACCCCTTATCAAATGTATTATTGGCAATTATGTTCTCCCATACTGTGGATGCCCTTTTTATTTTGATGCTGGTTTCTTATGCTGCACTAAAGATGTTTATTTTGATGTAGTTCCATTTGTTTATTTTTCCCTTAGTTTCCTTTGCCCTAGGACCGTGGTCGGCAAACTGGGGCTCTTGAGCCACATGCGGCTCTTTGGCCCCTTGATTGTGGCTCTTCCACAAAATACCACGTGTGGGAGTGCACGTACAGTGCGATTGAAACTTTGTGGCCTATGCGCAGAAGTCGGTATTTTGTGGAAGAGCTGGTATTTTGTGGAAGAGTCACACTCAAGGGACCAAAGAGTCGCATGTGGCTCGTGAGCCGCGGTTTGCCGAGCCGCAGTTTGCCGACCTCTGCCCTAGGAGATGTATCCACAATTGTATATTTATATTTTGCTTATGTTTATATACACATACACACATACATACATATACACATACCTACAGTTGCATATATATAATCATATCAACAATTGCAGGAAAGACATTTGATAATGTTTAACATTCATTCATAATAAAATTCTAAGTAAAGTAAGAAAGAGAACTTTCCCAATTTGATAAAGGGATGTACAATAAATCCTACAGCAAACATCATACTTACCATAAAATATCAAAAATCTTCCCTGTATTTAACATTGCCCCAGAGTTCTTATCTAGTAGAGTAAGGCAAGATAAAGAAATAAAATTTAAAGACTAGAAAGACCCCCCCAAAATCATCATTCACAACTGTATTCACTATTGTACATTCAAAAATTTGTAAAATACTATTAGAATTCAATGAATAGAATAAAGTCATTGCCCTTTATATTTATTATCTTTGAATTCTTTTACTTGTTAATATTTATTTGTGATACCAACATCAACACTCATAGCACCTCTATGGTCATTTGTAAACATGCACAAAGGGGTGAAATAGTTGAGTTGCCCAACATGCGTTCCCAGTGAAGGTCAAACAAGGCGATATTCTGCCTTTTGTTTCAGCTCTCATATTATAATGGCCACATTTTGTGCTTTGCAGTGCTGATTTATCCACTTAAAATGGCTCCCCAGACTTGAGCTAAGGTGTTGTTTTGTGCACCTATATTCAAGAAGGCTCTCATGTGCCTTACAGAGAAAATACATAAAAAGATAAGCTTCATTTAGGCATGAATTATAATGCTGTTGGCTATGAATTCAATGTTAATTCATCAACAGTATATACTAAATTAGATGTCTCTAAGCAGAAAGAAACAAAAAAATAAGGCTATTTATTGATCTCTTGACAAAAAAGTGATGAGAGGTTCACAGGAATACCTATAACAGTATTCACAAATTCAGTGTCACAGTGACTTATGAGAATTAATTTTATATATAAGATCTGTATATAAATCTTTATTGTTTATATTTACTAGTTATAAGCAATTAGAAAATAAAATTGTTTAGATATCATAATATACTTTAAAAAATAAGGAAACCTGGGAATAATTCTAACAAGAAATAAACAAGACTCTACAGACGTACAAGATATTTTTTGGAGAAATTAAGAGTTACATCTTTCCTGTGTTCAGCCTTATGCAGACACACATCCAAAATATGCATAGAAATAAAATCCCATAACTTCTCTGTATCTTCCTTATTACCCATAATCCTCCAAGTCAGACTTATCTTAAATATCTAAAGTCAGATAAGGTGACAATCTTTCTGATTCAAATTAAAGAACTTCCTTGGACAAATATAATAACTTACGTTTTTCCCCAATCATTCTGCCCAAATATTTATTTGCCTCCTGAGATATTTTTATTTATTTTTAAAAATATATTTTATTGATTTTTTACAGAGAGGAAGGGAGAGGGATAGAGTTAGAAACATAGATCAGCTGCCTTCTGCACACCCCCTACTGAGGATGTGCCCACAACCAAGGTACATGCCCTTGACCAGAATCAAACCTGGGACTCTTCAGTCCACAGGCTGACGCTTTATCCACTGAGTCAAACCGGTTAGGATGATATTTTTATTTTTTAAGATTTCCCTATTAAATGCAAAGTCTCACATATTACGGTCAAAACCTCTTTTTCCTGAACCCCCAGAAAAAAAAAAAATGGAGAAGGGTGGTGCTTATTCATTAAGGTAAGTTTCTTAGGGGAAGTCTACTATAAAGATCTTGCTTTCTATTACATGATCTAAATCTGTCTCTGTTTTCCTCTGTGGCCTCATTTTTGACTCATTAATCAGCTTCATTGTTTAATGAGTCTCATTACTCACTGTTCTTCTGAATTGTTACAGGTATTGTCAATATAAATAAAGCCGTTGGTTAGTCATTTTGGGTTTCTGCATCCCTTCTAAATTTCACTATTTGAGACACACTTAGGCTATAGATGCTACAGTCCCAAAGCAGGAAATAACATTTAAAAAAATCCTCACCCAGGGATATGTTTCTATTGATTTTTAGAGAGAGGAAGGAAGAAACATCAATATGAGAGAGAAACATTGATTGTTTGCCTCCTGTACACACCCTGATAGGGAATCAAACCCACAACCTTTTTGTTGTATGGAACGATGCCCCCAACAATTGAACCACCCATTCAGGGCAGGAAATAACATTTTTAATGCCATCCCTCGAGGCATATAATTGTTATAATGTGATAATGTTAAGTTCAATATACCATAAAAAACCTCACATGCCTTCTGGTCATATTTTTGAAACCTCAGAGATTTTAATGTGAGAATGTTAGAGGAGAATTGGAGTTCATAGCAATTCTAACCTTAGGATAGGCCAGATGAGGACACCGGGGTTCCTTACCTAAAAGTACAAATTTATAAATGAAGAGCCTAGAATCTTGACTTGCTGACACAATTATTTAAGCATTATTTTGTGATAAATAATAGCTTACTAATTTCCCCCTCATCTTTGCCAAATGAATGTTTCATTGTTCATCTGAGCTGACCGAACAGGTGAAGGTGAAAGAGGCAATACTCAGGAACACATTGCTGGTAAATAATTACAACAAGGACGTTACAATGATTTAATTAAAATCTGCACACTGAGAGAGATTATGAGTCTTTTAGCCTGCGACCCAATTTAAATGATACTAGTCATTAACCAATTTAGCTGGAGTCAATGCCTAAATGTCCACATGTCCCACTTAATTTTGAAACCTGTCAAGTCAGCAGCAATGGCTGCATGCTCTGTGTCCCACTGCTGGGGAGGGAGCACAGGCACACCCCCTGACAGCTTCAGAACACACTTGCATGTCCGAACTATTCGTAACCATCTCTTAAACCTTCTCTGGGATTCTGAAGGCTTTCCTTTGAAACACAGTGCTCAGAAGTTTTGGTGACATTTACTCGTATTAAGAACACACGGAAACCCCTGTCAAAGAATAGAAATCTATAGAACACAGGTCTGCCTAAGTCTCAAAGGTTTCTTTTCCGATGGATTGAAAAGATCTGGATTTAAGGGGATGGGTTCATATGGCGGTCTACACCACCAACCGCAAAGACAAGTCTGTAGTAAAACACCAGGGTACCAAGATTTCAATCTCCATGTAGAAATTAAAGTCCCTGTTCTTACTGCAGAAAAGATTATTGGGACAGAGGGAATGACGTGGAGAAACACTGATCTAAATTGGTTAATGGGGCCTCCTCTTTTACGTTCTTTCTCTATCTCTCATTTTATTTTTGTTTTTGATAATTCGCTTATTTTGCTCTGTTGTGGCCCAGTTCTGCAGATTCATCTGTTTTCTAAGAATGTCACAGATTTCAAGCTGATTTTGAAATCAGCTTGAAGTAGGACATCCTGGCAATCAATAAAGTCTCACGGGTATAGTATCTAAGGAAAATAAGACAACTTTAAGTATAGCCAAGTAGAAATTTCAATAAAAATTAAAAATATGATCCCTGGACCCTGAGCTACTTCTTTGAATGTGTAATATGATTCAGCCACCCAGATGATGAGTCATCTCTGCAAACTTGAGAACAAATAACAATTTTGAAAATGTATGCAATCTAAAGAAGCTATGTAAAATAGCCTCTGGTCTTTCAGTATCTTCCTCAAAATATAAATTTCAGAAATGCTTGATATGGTGGAACACACAGAAAACTGAATACACATATACCTTCTTGAGAGAATTCCTTTGTCTTACCCCTTGCTTGACATAGTAGAAAATGGTTCTTCTATCTATAAAGGAGAAATTAGATCTGAATTAAGTAGGAAGGAGCAAGATTAGGCAACTTTTAGGGTTTGTTTTATCTATATTACTATTTACTTGTCAATATATAGTTTCCTATGTCTTTCCCTGTAAATTACTTTTTACATAAAAATCTGCTTTCCCTTTTCCTCTGCTTAAATACATATCTGCTACAGCAACCGTTTTTACTTCTGGGGACCAATCTAGTTTCTGTCACAGGGCTTTACCCTTGTTCTTTTCTCTACCTGGAGTGCTCCCTTTTTGAATTTCTGACTCCTTTTTTTTGTCATTCAGATATTAGTTTAAATATCATTTCCTCAGAAAGGTCTTTTCTTATCACCCTGTTTGTTTAAAGTAAGCTTCTATTCTCCATCCTAACACCTTGTGTTGTTACCTTCCTAGCAATCCTAAGTACTCATTTAATTACTCATATAGTGACTCTTTCTCCCTATAGACTATAAGCTCCAGGAATAGAGGTGCCCGGCGGTCTTGCCTACTGTATTAATCCCATTATTTGGTACAGTGCATAAATGAATGAACCCCCAATCAACTTGGAAGTAATAAAGTTTCATTTAATAACTTTGCTCCTTCTTTTATTTTCCCTTTTCATCTGAGCTGGTTCAATTATTGGCTAGAGGCTGAATACAATTGACAAGTGTCATCTAGACCTTTGTGCATTGCCATGTAATTTTTATCTTTTCTTTTAGGTGTTCTGTTTGTTTTCTTTTGATTTTTTTTGGTATTTTTCTCTATTGAATATTATTCTTTTTATTTTGACCACATTTCTAATAGAATAGAACATTTAGAATCTACCTTATAAAAATATTAAAATATGTCATTTTAGTTACCCTTCATTTTCCTTATTTCTTTATTTTATTGAGAACTTGTGGATCTTTATTTTACTGGGATTTCTATCACCTGTGGATACCTCCCTCAATGAAATCCTCAACTCGTCTTTCAGTTCAAAATTATTAAGTTAATCGTTACAGAATGCATTCATACTTATGAGACTACTTAAGCAATAAATAAAACCTAAAATAATTTTTCAGTAGTTAGCTTGTTATTATTTGGGGTTCTTTTCATTATTATTATTTTTCTTTGTTAAGTAAGTATATGTCACTTTGTCTAATAATAAAAAGCAATAACTTTCTAAGTGTTTTTTTTCTGCTTATTGCTTGAATACCCTAAAAAGATTTAAATTAACATGGGTAAATTTTGGACTGCATAAATAAAATAATACACAATAATATAACCCAAGCTTAAAAAAGGCCTCTCTCTCACTCGGTAGCATGCACTCACCTGGTTTGCTCACGCATTCTCTCTACATAGCTTTGTGGTCCTAGCAGCCACCTAGCCGCCACCTGCAGCAGATCACAGGGGGCCTGGCACAGTGCCAGCTGGGAAGAGACAATGTTCACAGAATTGGGACGGAGACATAAACTGACCCAGTGGTACAAAATGTCTGGACCCTGGCCCTCTTTCTGGGCCTGATGAAGACAAGATTGGGCTTTTCCCACGGCAGGAAGGTGAAGATGGGATATTGGGATCCTGGGAGGGGTCTTCCATTTCTACCCAAATAAATCTTACCGCTCCACAGTCTCCCACACATGGGTCCCTGGAATGCTTTCCTTGCAAATCTGTGAAAGAACATGATTTCAACCAGCAAGATTATGATGTGGCTTTAAAATTTAAACTGGAGCTTCATGTTTTCGTGGGGGCAAATTTGAGAACTACTTATAGAGAAGAACAAAGACAATTCTGGAGCCAAATAAGAATAGTTTTTCAATTGTCTACTATTTATAATTTTCTCCATGATGTCTCCTAGTCACAGAAATAGATACTTATGTTTGCTTAAGTGTTTTATTTTATAATTTTGATCAAAGCATTTAATGAAGACCCCTCAAAATCATAGAAAATAATAAAACACATAAAACAGTACAAAAAGTCAAATATCATGATTTTACTCCTCATTTAAGTATTTCTGCATTCTCTCATCTCTTCACCTCAGGGAGATGGTGGGCATTATGAGAGAAGGAGTTTTTTCTCATTCTTATTTGTTTCCCTGAAGTTCCTATTCTGAGCATTGGCTCTGGTAAATACTCTTCTAACATTTATTGAAAAGAATTGAAAGTCCTGTTGTGAATGAACAAATTTAAAAATCCATAGGATATTAAATAATTTGATATTTAAGCTCAATAAAGCCATTGAGACTCTGTAAAATACTGAGGATATATGCACAGATTTGTGCACATTGAAAGGAAATTGATTAGAAGGTGGCCAGTCGCACCTGGGGCAGCACCATGACTCGAAGGGCATCTGTGGAGTGAGCAGGGTCCCTCTGGCAAGTGGGGTTCCATGGCCTGGTGGAATCGCATGGCCCTGCAAGGAATTGGGCTCCCTCCTCTATGGTTCTGGGGTGCATCACCCAAGAACTGCCACTGCCAAGTCACCACAGCTTGGCAGCTCCTGCATTGAGCCTCTGCCCCCTGGTGGTCAGTGTGCATCATACCTACTGGCCGGTCGGCCAGTCAGAAGGTTGCTTAGCTTTTTATATATATACTAGAGGCCCGGTGCACAAAAATTTGTGCACTCGGGGGGGAGGGAGGGTCCCTCAGCCCGGCCTGTGCCCTCTCGCAGTCTGGGACCCCTCAGGAGATAACGACCTGCTGGCTTAGGCCTGCTCCCAGGTGGCAGAGGGCAGGCCCAATCCCTAGGTGCAGCCTCTGGTCGGGCTCAGAGCAGGGCAGATTGGGGAATTGGGGCGCCGCCCCCTGTCATGCACAGAGCAGGGTGGATCGAGAGGTTGCGATGTCACCCTTAGTCACACTAAGGGCAGGGCTGATGGGGAGGTTATGGCTCTACCCTGTCACACACAGAACAGGGCCCGTTGGGGGGGTGGTTGGGGCGCTGCACCCTGTCACACACAGAGCCGCAGGGAGATCAGGGGGTTGGGGAGCTCTCCCCTGTCAGGCACAGAGCAGGGCTGATCAGGGGGTTGGGGCGCCTTCCCCTGTCACGAACAGAGCAGGGTGGATAGGGAGGTTGTGACCCTGCCCCCTGTCACACACAGAGCCTCAGGGCGATCAGGGGGTTTGGGAGCTGCCCCCTGTCACACTGATCCAGGGGCCGGGAGGCCTTGTGGCTCCGCTGATCCTGGTGCTGGGAGGCATATTACCCTTTTACTATATAGGATAGAGGCCTGGTGCACGGGTGGGGGCCAGCTGGTTTGCCCTGAAGGGTGTCTTGGATCAGGGTGGGGTCCCGCTTGGGTATCTGGCCAGCCTGGGTGAGGGGCTGATGGCTGTTTGCAGCTGGTCACACCCCCTTCAGGGTGGGGGTCCCCACTGGGGTGCCTGGCCAGTCTGGGTGAGGGGCTGAGGGCCGTTTTCAGGCTGGCGGGTGACTGAAGCTCCCAACCGCTCCTTTTTTTCTTTTTTCTTTTTTATTCTGGGCCAGCTTTAGCTCTGAGGCTTGGCTCCAGCTCTGAGGCCTTGGCTGCTGAAAGCAGGTATCTGGTTTGTTTGGGTTCTATAATCGAAACACTGTTTCAACTCCAGCTATGAGAACCTGGCTGGCTGAAAGCAGGTTTCTGGGGTTTTGTTTAGCTTCTATATTTCTAACAATGTTTCAAACTGCAAGCTCAGAGGCAAGCAGCGGCAGGCGGGGAACATTGGCTTCCTCTGTCACTGGAGCAAGCAAGCCTCCTGTTAGCTTCAAGCTGCCTGGCTGCCGGCTGCCATCTTGGCTGGCAGTTAATTTGCATATCACCCTGATTAGCCAATGGAAAGGGTAGCGGAGGTACGGCTAATTACCATGTTTCTCTTTTATTAGATAGGATTCAAATTTTGTTGGGTTTCTAATTTGAAACAATTATTTAATAGAAATAGGCTTTCCCTGCCAGAGAACCTATCCAGAAGATGTACCCATTTCTGAAATAACACGGCTTTGGAAACCTGTGAGGTCTGACTCAATAGCATGTAAGAAATGAGCTGAGCCAGAAAGAGCCCACATCCTCCTAAAAACCTTTACCACAAATAAGCAGCAGAAATAGCTGAAAAAAATGTAGCTAATAACACAGTGAATATTCTACAGATGAACTGGCATTATAGTTTCTGAAATATCACTGTGAAGTTTTGTTTCTTGGCCTGAGGTTGACTCTTTTTATTAATGTGATCTCACGAGGGGTGATATTATAACACCTTCTATGTGTGATCTGCACACAGTGGTTAAAGACCTTTAAATCCAATGTGCACTGACCTCTTGAACATTTGCTTTCACTGGTGGTTTCCAATTTCTTCTATATCAAATGGTGACCTTAACATTCTAACTCACCTGTATAACTATTAGAATTAAGCCGACATGATAAATGACTAACTATTCTTGCCACCCCTGGTCTTCTTTAATGTTTTTTAGAGATTCAGTTGCTAGTTTGCTTTTTTCAGTTTGCCTTTTACTTCTTCTTAGTAATTATTTCATTGTTAATTTGAATTAATTATTATTTTTTAAAATTTTTTTATTACTTAAAGTATTACAAAGGGTATTACATATGTGTCTTTTTTTTTCCCCGCCCTTGACAATCCCCTGGCCTCCCCTACCCCCCCAGTGTCTTATGTCCATTGGTTATGCTTATATGCATTGAATTAATTATTAAAATACTCACATAATTTAATGAATATACTTTCTGTAGGGTTTGATATTACTGATCAACTTCTTTGGTTTTCCTCCCAAAATTCATGAACAGTATATTCAACTGTCAATTCATGATTATTTAAAAATTCATTGTCTTTCACATTTGCCAATTTCATCATTTACCCTATCTTACCCAGTTCTACGGTTCTTACATTTATCTATAATTATTTTACAAAACCTTTATGATTTCAGTGATTAGCAAAACTTTTTCTAGCCTTTTTCTCTCACCATATGTAATTTCCACAGTTTATACCCCATTGATGTTTATCTTCCTGCCAGCGATACTAAATATCTATGCACCCAAATTTACTCTCTCGAGGCACTATTATTCTTAAACTGTCTGTTCTTTATTATCATCAATGGCAGAACACATCTGTTCCAGCTTATGGCAATAGCAAATTGAGACTCATCTCTCAGCTATGTCCACATAAATTATCTATACTACCTGGAGGACTATTTTTCATTTACCAAGATTTTAGCAACTCTAACATTTAATGTTTAGTATAGATATTCATCAATTGGCTTAACTAAATTTGCAGCTATCTGCTTGGCTAAATAAACTTGATATACCTAAAGATAATCAGATAAGAAATTTTTTAATGTTAATGAGTATTTATTTACCAGACAATAATTTTATTATTTAAATACTAAAAGGCTAAGTGCTAAAGTAAAAATTAAAACTGAGATACTTTCTGAATTATTAATCTTTTTCCATTTATGTGTCATCTTTAGAATCTTTTAGAATCTAAAAGAATTGTGAGTGTTGTATGATTATTAAATTTTTGCTAAAAGAGTTAAAGCATTTTCTGTTTCTAATACACACCCCAAAATAGTTTTATTGAATTTGACAAACACAGTCCAATATATATTTAAGTTATTTTGAAAAATCTTATTAATAGCTGTTTTCTCTTGTGGGATGTGGTGAATAGTAATTTAGGGCATGTGAGAGTAAAGCAATTTAACATTTCCCTTATTAGTTCCTTTGACCTATAAGTTTGGAGATCTCTGCAATACCCTTGAGTTCAATAGTTGCTGAGACTTTGCCAAAAGTTCTTTATTTCACTGTTCAGTTCTTTATTTGCTATTCAGGTATTTACTTTTTATATTATTCTTGTCTCCAAGAAGAGAAAGAAAAAATATATATATACAAACATGCACATGTTTGTGTATGTGTGATGATTTTATAGATAATATATAAATATAATTATATGTAATTAATATATAAATTATACATTAAATTAATAACATTATATAATATAATTATATATAATTCATTAATATATATAAATTTTTCCACATAATTGTCTCTTGGTTAAAGTTAATTTTGCACAAAGGACTGGTGATGTCTAACTTGATTTGTGTAATGGATCAATGTGTGTGATGAATTCAAAGTACACATTGCCTTTATTTTAAATTGTATGTCTACTGGCTTTAATCCACCTATTGTGGCCATTCACATTGTCTTCAATCTCTCTCAATCTTGGATTTTCAACCAGGCCAAAGGAATAACTTATGTAAATATATTTTTTAGGAAATAAAGTAAATGCCTACTCAAAATAATTTATAGATTACAAGTAAACAATTTAATTTCCTTTAGGGCTCCTCTGAATCCTTTTATATTCTGGGTTTGTGGGTGACAGCATATTTTCACAATTTTGAGCCAAAGCCAAATCAAATATTATTCAGTAAAAAAAAGTGCTTAGAGCTGTGAGTTAGCCAGCCTGGGATTCAATGTACCATATTTTTCTGTGTATAAGACACTATTTTTTTCTAAAATCATTAGACCAACGGTTCTCAACTTGTGGATCGCGACCCCTTTGGAGGTCGAACGACCCTTTCACAAGGGTCGCCTAAGACCATCGGAAAACACATATATAATTACATATTGTTTTTGTGATTAATCACTATGCTTTAATTATGTTCAATTTGTAACAATGAAATTAGGGGTCACCACAACATGAGGAACTGTATTAAAGGTTCGCAGCATTAGGAAGGTTGAGAACCACTGCGTTAGACTGAAAAATCAAGGGGCATCTTATACACGAAAGCCTAGGAGGGTGTGCGCAGCTGCCCATACCTTGTCAAACAGGCTTCCTCCATTCATGAGCCTTGTTGTTACTGACATCAGCTGATGCCATAAGTGGAGGTGGAGGTGGTGAGTGTGCAGATGCAACTGGGACTGGAGAGTTCTGAGCCCATAAAGACGTTAAAAAATAAAAAGATAAATAGTGGTCAGCGATTCAAACTGAATGCAATCAGCTATGCAAAGGAGCATGGAACTAGAGCTGCAGAGAGACAATTTGGACCTCCTCTCACTGAGTGTGTGATCTGACAGTAGAGAAAACAGGAAGAACAACTCCTTAAGATGCCAAAAAAGAAAAAGGCCTTAAGAGGAAAACCAGCAAAATGGACAAACTTAGAGCAGAGGCTTAAGACTTGGATTACGGAGCAGCACCAGAGTGGCTTATGTGTGTCAACCAAGCTTATTCAATGTCAGGCAAGAATGTCTGCAAGTGAAATGAGCATTGCTGATTTCACAGGAGAGGCAAAATGGTGCTTCAATTTCATGAGGAGAGAAGGGTTGGCCATGAGAACACAAACAAAGGTAGCTCAGAAAATGCCACTAGTTTATGAGGAGGATCTCACATATATAGACAGTTACTAAGAAGACCGCAGTGATACAACAGAAGTTGAAGACATTGATATGTCTGGAACTAAAGTGATGAAGAAGAGAGCAGTGATGCAACAGAGACAAATAAAGTGATATGCTGCATAAATCATAGTACTGGTATGTGAACATTACCTGCGGCAATTACTAAATAAAAATGTGTTCTGTTTTATGTTTAAAATATTGATTTCTTAATTTGGGCTTGGAAAAGTGGGGGCATCTTATACATGAAAAAAATACAGTAATTCTACCATTACTTATAACTCTGTGAATTCTGATAATCGCTGGAGTTTTCTGGACTTCATTTTTCTTGATGGTAACATGAAGTGGTTGGATTAAATTATCTAAAATGTCTTCCTATCTGAAAGCTCTGTGATTGAGGAAAAAAAAATAAGTAAATGTGGTTTGGCTTCAGTAAATTTTAATGAGCAACTTTTCCTTTCCTCCCTCCACAGTGTCAGGTACTCGAGGCCTCCATGACCTGTAAATTGCCTACCAGACTCATGACAAGTTTGAGCTGGTGTTCTCTGAGCCTAGGGGATGTCTGCTCTCTTTTGAAATAATGCCAACCTCCAATAAATGCAAACTGAGATAAAAGAAATATCCAAATATCTAACCTTCCTTATCATCTTATCTCCTTCACAAGTTCAGGAAAGTTTTATAATAATATTAATATCTAATAGTAGTGAAAGCTGCCATGACAGTTGAAGTCAGTACAATCTTTTAAAAAGTAAATTGGTAATAAGTAACAAGAGTTTTTTCCATTTTCTCATAATCTTTGACCCATAATTCAGCATCTAGGATTTTGTTGTCGAGAAATATCAGGAGGGGGACAGATAGCACTTTTTCTGGGGGCAAGGGATTGGAAACAACCAAAATGTCTAAAATACAATATCTGTTAAATAAATTATGAGGTCTCATCTAATGGAATATTACGTAGCCATCATTATCATGATTTAAAGAAATACACTATTGTGAAAAATGGTTAATATAAAAATGAAAATAATTTATACAAAACTCTTAAGCAGCATGATTTCTAATTAGGAAAATTCAGGAAAGAAAAATAAATAAACAAAAATATCTGGATTTCCACTACCCCAGGCTATATGTTTTATACATCTGTGAACCTTTCATACCTCTATTAAAATCAAGTACAGTAGTCCCCCTTATCCATGGTTTCCTTTGTCATGGTTTTATTTACCTATGGTCAACTGTGTCCAAAATATTAAATAGAAAATTCCAGAAATAAACAGCTCATAAGTTTTAAATTGTGCACCATTCTGAATAGGTGATGATATCTTACATGGGCTTCCTCTGTCCTGTCTGGGACATGAACTATTCCTTTGTCAGTGTCTCCACACTGTATATGCTCCCGTCCATTAGTCACACAGTAGCCCTCTCCGTTATCAGATCAACTGTTATGGTATCACAGTGCTTGGGTGCCAGTAACCCATGTTTTGCTTAATAATGGCTCCACAGTACACGAGTAGTAATGCTGGCAATTAACAAAAGCCAAAGAGGAGCTGTAAACTGCTTCCTTTAAGTGAAAAGGTAAAAGTTCTCAATAAAGGAAATAGAAATCATACTCTGGAGTTGCTAAGTATGGTAAGAATAAACCTTCTATCTGTGAAACTATAAAGAAAGAAAAAGAAATTAGTGCTAGTTTTGCTGTTGTACCTCAAACTGCAGAAGTTATGGCCACGGTGCATAAGGGGTTAGTTTAGATGAAAATGAAATTAAATTTGTGGATGGCAGATATAAACAGAAAATGTATTCTGATTGCCCGTAAGGTATTGCACCAGAAATCATTAATTCTGCATGAAGACTTCATCCGAGGATCCCCTGAAACAAGTAAGCGATGGTTACACAGATTCCAGAATAGAGTTGGCATTTTTTATCCTCTCATGTCAGCACAAGAAGAAGGGTGAGTACAGTACAATAAGATGTTCTGAGCCATAGCTGGTTTGGCTCAGTAGATAGAGCATCAGCCTGTGGACTGAAGCGTCCCGGGTTCAATTCTGGTCAAGGACACATGCCCGGGTTTAGGGCTCAATCCCCAGTAGGGGGCATGCAGGAGTCAGCGGATCAATGATTTTCTCTCTCATCATTGAAGTCTCTATCTCTCTGTCCCTCTCCCTTCCTCTTTGATATCAATAAAAATATATTTTAAAAAAGATATTCTGAGACCACATTCACATAACTTTTATTACAGTTTTTTTTATCATAATTACTCTATTTTATTATTAGTTCTTGTTAATTTCTTAATCTGTCTAATTTATAAATAAAACTTTATCATAAGAATGTGTATTTAGGGAAAAAACACACAGATTATCTAAGTTCATTATCATCCATGGTTTCAGGCATCCACTGGGGGTCTTGGAATATACCCTCATGGGAAGGGAGGAATACCTGAACAACAGCATAAACAACACCCCCTCCCCCCGCATATCATTTTAAAGAACTTTTCTGTCAATGACCAAATATTAAAGAGACCAAGATATATATGTGTGTGTTGAGGCATGAAAACCAGAGATATTGATTTACAGCAAGAGTTTGTACACATGTGTACACATGTAAGTGGGAAAATCATATAGACACATGGAGCCTTCAACTATACTGTAGTTTCTCTCTGTAAGCAGGGTATCTCATTACTATTAGTGATGTTTGGGGCAGGTAATTATTTTTTGTTGGGGGGCTTCTTTGTACATCATAGAATGTTTAGTAATATCTCTGGTCTCTATCCAGTAGATGCCAATATTGCCTCCCCCTTCGCCAATTTGTGACAACCCAAAATATTTCCAGATAATATAAGATGTCCCGGGAGAAGGGGTGGGCACAGAGGGGAAAATGTCACTCTGTTTGAGAACTACTGCTCTAAAGCTACACGTTCCAATACCTTGATTTTTTTTTGAGGTGTAATGTGACTTCCTTATTTTACTCAAATCTTCATTATTCTACATTGTTAGTATAAAAAAATAAACGGAGTGCATCACAGTGTAGGAAGAGACATACAATGCTGACTTCCTTCCATACGTCAATGGTACAGTCCAACGGCCCATTTATAGGACACAAAATTTAAACGAACTAAAATTATAAGATAGAATAAATAAAATCCAATTGCCGGAAAAAATAAAAATATTAATTCCTTCAGTAAGGATTCCTGAAATATCCTTAACTCTAATGAGATTTCACTAGACTCAGCTTAGGTGTTCTTGAGAGTCATGAGTGGCTGCATCAGACACTCAGACAATAAATGGTAACTCTTTTTAAAAAAATTCTGAGTGTTTTTTAATTGTTTTCCTGGAACACAACAAAAAATAACCTCTGCGGAGTTAAATAAAAATCTTCCACAGGAGAACAAGACCTGGAAGAGTTGGCAGTAGGCCTCGGCCGCCGCTTGCATTTGGCAGAGGCAAAACTGAAGGCAGGGGAAGGAGTGGGGAAGCTTCAATGGTGGGCGGAGGGGAAGGTCCGTCCAGAGTAGAGGTGGGGCACAGCCTTGGGGAGCTGGAGGCAGGTGGGCTGAAGAGAAGAGGGGCTCCCCAGCTAATCCATGAGGTGGAGCATAGTTGCTTTTCCCCTGTTGGATCCAAACTGGGGTTGCCTGCAGGGGTGTTCTCAGTTGGTGGCAAAAAAAACCGACGGAGTCTAGTGTGTCAGTCCTGACCATGATATTTGGGGGACTGCCAGGAACCCCTCTCTCTTCCTCTACAGTCCATCAAATACCTTTCTTTCGTGACTGGGGAAAGTTTATATATATAACAACAACAATAATGATGATGAGGAGGACAGTAATCAGAAGAGCTAATCACGTATTTACATTCACAGGCATCAATATTCTAAAAGTGACAGGACCTGCATTTTTCATGTACATGAAAAATATTTATATTCAAGGTGCTTCTTTGTGTTATTTATAAATGATAATGTGTAAATAAAAATAATGACAACAACTGCTATTATGACTACCTACCGTCCACTTTTAGACTGCCTTCCACTCTCATCCGCAAGCTGTGCGTTGGCTCCTGGCTTCTGTCTTCTCTCATTTCCTATGCTCTTCCCCTGCTGCCTCTGCCCTCCATGTGCTGTTCCAGTCTCGCATGGTAACCAATTTTTGATCTGAAAACTGCCCTTAGTTTGGCTCTAGAGAGTCAGCAGGCTTGTGAAATGCCTCCTCCTTCTTGCCACCCGCTCCCTTTTGTTATTCTTTGTTCAAACAAGGTCAGTTTTTCTGGCACCATATCCGACTGTCTTTTTAACAGCCAAAGATATTGCAGTGTTCTATTATTTTTAATAGTTATAAAAGGCAGAGGAACCAGAAAAGTCCCTAATAAGAAACATTGTCACATACTCCTGACTCCTAAGTAGTTAAAAAAAATTCTCAACTATTGGCACAGTCTCCTGAAATATGGTTCCTTCAATCAGCAGCTGGGGCACAAGAGCTCATAAGCACCTGGCCCTGAAATAATGTCCTCTCTCAGCCTCTAACATCTGACAAGCAGGCATAGTCTCACACTATTTTTATACCTCGAGGACTACCTTATCTCCAGTCCATGAGAAATGTGACTCCCCAGTTCACATACCCAGCAGCTGCTTAACCCTGTGTGTAAAGAGATGCCACATTGAGGTATGTATGCCATGCATCTCGGCCCTTAGCATCAACACCCACATTCCCAAATGAGACAACCCTCTTTGGTCTCCATAAGTTCATCACAGAATAAACAGCGTGATTCTTTATGGGGAAAGGAGGTTTGATAATAAACAAGACCAAACCACTTTTGGCCTTGCAGACAGCATTGTCACACTGACCGTTTCTCTCCGACACTTCAGAAGCATAGTTCTTTCCCTCAAGCTCACAAAGTAGGAAGATTGAAAATGCCCCACGATGATTGTGACACAAACAAATGGTGAGAATTAAGGAGCTCAGCAAATAAGGGACCAAGTTTTACAGGGAAGTATGCTTGGGAGGCTGGAAACCTCTAAGCCTTTTCAGATATGGACTAAGGGTGTGGCTTTTAAAACCACTTAACTCTCCGATATCTATAGCTTTAACAGTGGGATATAGAATTCATTCTCTGCATGTATCACAGGTTCCTATCTTATCCTAGTCAAATAGAATGGCAGAACAACTGAACAACCAAACAACCGGTCACTATGATGTGTGCTGACCACCAAGGGGCGTGCGCAGAACATGGCGAGCATCGGCCATGGTGGGATGGTGGAGCAGGTGAGCGGGGGGCACCAGACTAAGGTGGGGCAAGCCTCTGGTGGTTACTGAAAATTCTTTGCTCCCAGGCACTGCGGTCCCGCCGGGCACCCACACCTGCTGCTGGTGCCCTGTGCCAGCCCTAATTGCTTGGTGCTGTCAGCGGGTGCGAGCAGCAGCCACTGGTTCCGATCGCCCCTGAGGGCTTCTCCACTTCCCCCTGCTCCTGAGGGGCGACTGGGGCCAGTAGCCACTTCTCACACCTGCAGCTGGTGTCAGAGCTACTGCTCGCACTCGCTGCTGGTGCCTGGTGTTGGTCCTGATTGCTTGGTACCATCAGCAGGTGCGAGCAGGGCTGGTGCTGTCAGTGTGTGGGAGGGGCAGCAGAAGGAGTGGGGCTGCAGGCAGACAGGGGACGGGGGAGGTGGGGCCATGGCGGGAGGGGCCAGGCAGAGGTTTGGAGGATGGGCCAAGACTCGTCCTTGTGCCCACTGCAGCCTCTCGGCAAACAGTTCCTTTCAAGGTGCACGAATTTGTGCACTGGGCCCCTAGTTTAAAAATAAGATTATGAGAGAATATGAGTTTGTTTCAAGCCCTTTGACCTGGGAAAACTGTTCATCATACAGGAATCACTCAGTAGCTGACATCCTCATGTTGAAGGTATTCTGCCCAAATCAGATTTCAAAGTCTACCCTTTCAAATATAAACATTTAAGGGAAGATTTTCTTTTTGCTCTTGTCACAAAGAAGTATGTAAAATAAATACATAAGCAACTCAAGAAATAAAGTATCACAAACATCTTTGAAACTCACTTCTGTTTCTTCCTGAGTGATCACATTCCTCTTCTTTGCCACCATGATGCTTGTTGTGACTCCCATACAAGCTATAGTATTATTTTGCATATTTTTACCATTATGCCAATATTAATTGAGCATAATGGCTTGGGTCAATTACTGGGGTCTCTATTCTGTTCCATTGATTTTTATGCCTATTCTGTGCCAGTACCAGATTATGGTGGCTTTGTAGTGTAACGAAATATCTAGTATTGTGATTCCTCCAACGTTGTTCTTCTTTTTCAAGATTGCTTTAAGTATTTGGGGTCTTTTTGTTCCATATAAATTTTTGGAGTATTTGTTCTATCTATGAAATATACTATTGGCAATTTAATAGGGATTGCATTAAAATCTGTAGATTGCCTTGGGTAGTATAGACATTTTAATGATGTTAATTCTACCAATGCATGAACACAGTATATTCTTCCACTTGTTTATATCTTCCTCTATCTCTTTTTTCAACGTCCTGTAGTTTTCCTAGTTCAAATCTTTTACGTCCTTGGTTAAGTCTTTTTTTAAGTATCTTAATTTTTGGTTACAATGATACATGGGATTGTTTGTTTAGCTTCTCTTTCTGAGATTTCATTTTTGGTGTATAAAAAAGCCATCGATTTTTGAGTGTTGATTTTGTATCCTGCTACATTGCCAAATTCATTTATTAAATCTAGTTTAGTATTTAGGGTTTTCTAAATACAATGTCATGTCATCTGTGAATAATGAGAATTTTACATCCTTCTTTCCAATTTGGATGCCTTTTATTTCCCCTTCTTGTCTGATCGCTATGACTAAGACTTCCAATTCTATGTTGAATAAGAGAAGTGACAGTGGACATCTTTTCTTTTTTCTGTTCTTAGGGGGAATGGTTTTAGGTTTTGCCCATTGAGTGTATGTTCACTGCAGGTTTGTCATATATGGCCTTATTATGTTGAGATATGTTCCCTCTTTTCTCACTTTGCTGAGAGTTTTTATAAAAAACTAGAGGCCTGGTGCACAAAAATTTGTGCACTCGGGGGAGTCCCTGAGCCCAACCTGTGCCCTCTCGCAGTCTGGGACCCCTCGGGGGATGTCCACCTGCTGGCTTAGGCCCGCTCCCCAGGGGATCAGGCCTAAGCTGGCAGTCAAACATCCCTCTAGCAGCCCGGGAGCCCACGGGGGATGTCCACTTGCCAGCCGGGAGCAGGCCTAAGCTGCAGTTGGACATCTTTAGCACTGCTGAGGGGGCGGGAGAGGCTCCCACCACCACCGCTGTGCTGGCAGCCTTTCAGCCTGGCTTGTGGCTGAGCAGACCTCCCTAGTGGGAGCACACTGACCACCAGGGGGCAGCTCCTGCATTGAGTGTCTGTCCCCTGGTGGTCAGTGTGTGCCATAGTGACCAGTCATTCCCTTTCGTTCTGCTGTTAGGGTCAATTTGCATGTTACCCTTTTATTATATAGGATAGAGGCCTGGTTCACAGGTGGGGGCCGGCTGGTTTGCCCTGAAGGGTGTCCCAGATCAGGGTGGGGGTCCCGCTGGGGTGCCTGGCCAGCCTGGGTGAGGAGCTGAGGGCCATTTTCAGGCTGGCTACACCCCCTTCAGGGTGGGAGTCCCCACTGGAGTGCCTGGCCAGCCTGGGTGAGAGGCTGATGGTTGTTTGCAGGCTGGCCACACCCCCTTCAGGGTGGGGGTCCCACTGGGGTTCCTGGCCAGCCTGGGTGAGGGGCTGATGTTCATTTTCAGGCTGCCCATGCCCCCCAGTGACCCAAGCTCCCAGCCTCTCCTTTTTTTCTTTTTTCTGGGATTTATTTATCTTCTATAGTTGAAACTTTGTATTCTGGAGTGGAGCCCAGGGATGGCCAGGGCAGGCAGGAAGCTTGGCTTCCTCCATCACCGGGGGCAACCCAAGCCTCCTGGTCACTCCAGCTCTGTGGCCGCAGCCATCTTAGTTGGGTTAATTTGCATACTCGCTCCTGATTGGCTGGTGGGCATAGCTTGTGGGTGTAGCAGAGTGGTGGAGTGGTGGAGTGATGGTTAATTTGCATCTTTCTCTTTTATTAGTGTAGATGGGTGTTGGATTTCATAGAATGCTTTTTCAGCATCTTTTGATATGATCATGTGATTTTTTTCTTTTAATGTGTTTATGTGATGCATCACACTTATTGATTTGCGAATATTGTACAGCCTTGCATTCCTGGAATAAATCTTACTTGGTCAAGGTGTATGATCTTTTTAATATATTGCTGTATCTGATTTGCTAATATTTGCTAATATTTTCTTAGCATCTGTGATCATCAAGGATATTGGCCTGTAATTCTCTTTCTTTGTAGTGTCTTTGTCTGCTTTTGAAATTAGGATAATTCTGGCCTCATAGAAAGAGCTTGGAGATATTCCTTTCTCTTGGATTTTTTGGAATAGTTTGAGGAGGGTAGGAGTTAGTTTTTCTGTGAATGTTTGATAAAACTCCCCTGTGAAGCCATCCGCACCACACCGTTTGTTTACTGGGGATTTTTTGATTATTGCTTCTATTTCCTTAGTTGTTATTGGTCTATTCAGGTTTTCTAATTCTTCCTGATTCACTTTTGGGGAATTGTATTTTTTTTAATTTTTTTTTTTTTTTTTTAGGAATTTGTCCACTTCATCCACATTGTCCAGCTTGTTGACATATAGTTGTTCCTGGTATTTTCATACAATCCTTTGTATTTCTGTGGTGTCATGGGTGGAGTTAATGCTTTTGGCTGGCTGACTGTAAAGATAAAACTTGATAATCATGTATGAGTCGCTGTGAGGGGCTGCCCCCAGAGGCAGAGTTTTTCTTAGTGGGGTCTGGTGCCTGCTGAATCCCCTTTTGTGTGTGTTGCTTGTGTGGCCAGTTGAGTCAAACTCTGATGTGGACTGAAGCCCGCTAGTGGTTGTGCTGGTTCTAGGTCCACTTGGTTTGGGTTCAGGTACAGGTTGATGTCAGACACTGTGTAAATGGCCTTGGGTTACCTGTCCAGAGTTACCACATTATTTGCTGTTTGTGGCTGCATCTACTGGGTCTGGGTGTGTATGGGAGGGACCAATCTGAGTTTGAGAGTTGACTTCCTCCATCTTAGAGGTAGGGACAGATCTATAAAAGGTCCAAGGCTGCCTGAGACTGGACTCCACCTGTCAGCTACTCCATTGCCTCCAGAGGTTGTGTGGTCTTTCTTCAGAGTCTTTCTGAAGAAAGGCTGGTTGCAACCCACAAATGCTTCCACAGGTCATGAGCTTGATGTGGCAAGGCAGGAGAATGGGACTAGTCAGTACCCTACTTAGGGACCACATAGTCAGGGATACAGTGAGGGGAAAGTGACCCCTACTCCAGAGTCATACCACTCAATCTCAGAGTCTTTAACTCTAGCTTCCTCAGGAGGAGTAGGCTTCAGGTGCAGGTTGGGTTCAGCCAGCTGTCTCCTCTGTGGAAGCAAGCTCAGTAGGGTGGAGCCACTGGGGCTTGGGAGGACAGATCAAAAGAGTCTCCCATTGCGGGTGGTGTTGGCCAAGCCTCCTGGAGGGTGCCAATAACTTTGTCTCAGTCCCAGACAATATCCTTCAAGAGACATACACTCCAAATGTTTCAGCTACAAGCAGCTCTCCCTTACCCCCATGGAACTCAGCTCAGCAGGGCAGAGCACCAGGACTTGGGAGGACAGATCCAAATGGCCTCCCATTGAGATGTTGCCAGCAAGCCTGTAGGAGGGGATCTGGCATTTCCCAAATGCAGGGAAGGGTTTCTGAAGGAGACATGCTCTGAAGGTTCCAGCTCTGAGAAGCTCTTTTGATCCTCCCTGTGGGATTGATCTCAACAGGGCAGGGCCACTGGGACTTGAAAGTGCAGATTCAAATAGTCTCCCTTTGGAAGTGGTGCTGGAAAACCTATAGGAGCCTCCCCTTCCCTGGCAAGAGCCTTCAAGAGAAACCTGCACCAAAGGTCCCAGCTCTGAGCAGCTCTGAGATCTTCTAGCAGGACTGAGTTCATTAGGGCCAGGTGCCCAGCTGCTAGAAAGGTAGGTCAGATGAGTCTCTACTTGGGGAAATAAGCTCACAGGGGAGATAGGAATGGTGTCTACGCAACATAGCCACACAACTTAGCACCTGCCCTTCTGTATCTTGGACAAAAGCTTCGGGAGATACGCTCTGTATGTCCCAGCTCTGTGGGCAGGGTCACAGGTTTTGGAAAGGCAGGCCGAGTGATTCAACAGGTGGGGTGGCATGCCAGCTGTACACTCCAAGTGGAGAAGAATGATTCCCTTTGCAAAGCTACACAATTCCATCGCTGTCCGAGACTCCACCAAGAGTTTCTTCAGAAAAAAAGAGTACCCCAAAGGTCCCTGTTGTGTGCAGGCAGCAGACCCCTCTGCAGGATCAGAGCTTGGCAGACTGGTGTCACCAGTAGTTGGAGGACCGGGCAATGCACTACCCAGGCTGGTGCTCTAACAATAGGAGTTCTCAACCCTGGGAAGGTGGCCTCTGGGTCTCTAGGAGACTCCCTTCTCTTCCAGGCAAACTTAATTCCCACTGATGTTCACCACCAGATGCTATGCGGGCTCCTCTTCCTGTTTCTGTAGCTCTGCACTGGGATCCCTGCATGAGGTTGAAACTCCATGCACATGAGGGAAGGGAGTTTCACAGCAGAGATACCCTTCCAGTTTCTCAGCCACCACACATGGTTGCAGGGAGCGGGGGTGGGGGGGGGGGGAGCCCTTTCCACATCTCCATCCTTCTTACCAGTCTCTATGTGGCTTCTTCTGTAAATCCTTGGTTATAGTATTTCATTTCATCTAGCTTTCAGTTGGTTATTCAGGTTGGTTGCTCTATAATTTAGCTGTAAATCTGGTTTGGTAATGGGAGCAGGTGAGTGTAGCTGCCACTACTCTGCAGCCATCTTGGAATACCCCAATCTAAAATTTGAAGAACTATACAGTGGAACCTCGGTTCTCTAACTTAATTCATTCTGGAAAGCTGTTCAAAGCAGAATCATTTTTTCCCAAGAGAAGTAATGTAACTTGAATTAATCCATTCCAGACTTCCAAATGATTCCCTGTTTTAACTTTTCTTGCATACAGTACCTATCAAATGTACTGTTTAATTTATAAACATTTTAAAAACAAAAAGGACATGAAATATAAATGAAAATTTTATTTAAAAATGAAATGTACAGTAAAAATTAAAAATTAATAACAACAAGCAGCAATTAAAGCAAAAAAAAAAAAAAAAACCCATGAAAATGTAGCACAATTTCCTGAGATGTTGACAACATGAGATTTAGTGGTAAACTGACTCATACTTGTGCTTTCTCTCATACCTAAAGAACATGTGACGGATCCTAGAGGTATTAGTATAAAAGGGTTGTTGGGTTGAGAAGTGAATTGTTTGAGATACAAGATGTCCAAGAACCGAGGTTTGGCTGTAATCAGAGGCAGGATAAACTGTAAAACAGCAAACCAATTTTCTTCCTCTTCCCTTGATTCAGGTTCTAGCTGGTAGGTGATAAACTGGACTAAGAGTTACTAAGATTTTAGGAACTGTACATAATTGAAAAGCTATAAAAATCTGTTCAGATATTCTCGGGAGATCTGCAACTCATTAGGAAAAATAAAATTTAACATATTCCTGGTTGGGGCAGTGATAGATAAAAAAAAATAAAAGAAATTCATATTATATCCTACTTAGTTAAATATTTCAATATCCTCTTCAAAGCTTTAGATAATGAGGCACTGTTATACTGATTGGTTAGTGCTTGCATTAGTATTGAATTTTTAAAGCTTATTTTAATGGCATGGATTATGAAAAGGAAGTATATTGCACCAAACTACTGTCTGAATATAAAATTTTGAGTGCTTATAGAAGTGCCTAGGCAAGTAATATCCAACCTTTTCAAATCATCAAGTAAGTTATTTAGGACCCCTTAATTACTTTGCATGTGAATGGTCTCCTATTCTGCAATCTAACATGAGTTTATTTTTACTATCTGAAATTTAGTTACTTTTTAAAGATCTATCAAATATCTCAAATAAATATTATTCCTGAATACTATCCACTTAAAGGTGATATTGTCTATTCTTATTCACAGATATGTCCCCAACTTCCTGCTTAGAATAGATATTCAATAAATATTTGTTGATTAAATGTAACATTATCCTATGCATTTTACATTTAATTTCTACTGAAGGAATGATACTTCATAAGTTCTAAATATTTTGTTTCCCATTCACTCACCAGAATCGCTGTACAGAAATTATATCTTTCCAGGCCAAATTAGAGAACCTTAATAAAGCTTTGCTTTATCATGGGGTTAATGAAGAATTTTTCAAATTGGCAATGACTGCTCAAAATAAATGATTGATAACTCTTGCCAAATAAAATCAATGTATTATATCAAACTGTATAGTAAATGTATGTAAATGCCAGATGTCATGATGATAATGTTAACTTTCCTCAATTTTCACTTTGATCTGATAAAATGAGCTGCAATCTTATTTACTATTTCTTTATAGATTTTTGTTATAATTAGAATAAGTATCAATGTTAAGTAATGCATCACCACATTACCATGCTTATCAAAGACACAAATTAAATGCACTATAAGTTATTAATTCTGAATTCTGAACAAGTTCTTGGAAATGAAATTCCTAATATTCACCAGAACTGAATTTTTTTCCACATATCTCTCTAGTTCTACATTTGGGGATTTTCAAATGTCAAAGATATCCATGAGACTTGATAGCATTTTCTACATTCAAAATGACTAACTATGAAATTATTAATGTCAATCAATTACTGCTGTTTGACCCTTAGTCAGGCTTTGTAGGGCATCCCCAAGTTATACTCAGATCTAATTTGGGAAAGAAAAGTAAAAGAAAAACTTGAAAAGTTTGGAAACAATATAATCTCTAGCATTTATTTTAATTAGAATTTACTATCCCTTCTACTAAAAATCAAGTAAGAAAATATCTTGACACAAAGTTGAAACATTAAATCAATCAGGGTGCTAACCAGACACCACAGCCCTGCAGGATATTTCACTTGTAGAAATAGAAATTTGAAGGTTTTGAAACCTGTTTTTTTCTACCTTATTTTAATTTTTATGCTTTTTTCTTTCTATTGAATTTATTGGGGTGGCACTGTTAACAAAATTACACCGGTTTCAGGTGCACAATTTGAAAACACATCGTCTGTACACTGTATTGTGTGTTCATCACCCCAAGTCAAGTGTCCTTCAATTACCATTTATTACCCCTATACCTTCCTCCACCTCCCCTCCACCCTATCCCCAGCAATTACCACACTGTTGTTCCTGCCTATGAATTTTTTCTTTTTTTTTTCAAATTTATTTTTGACTCACTCTCCTCCCCCTCCCCCCTGCTATCCTTCCCCCACGTACACACCCAGCTCCACCCTCCCAGACAGCTGTCAGCCTGCTCTCTATCTATGAGTCTGTTTCTATTTTGCTTGTTAGTTCATTAGATTCCACATGTGAGTGAAATCATATGGAACTTGTCTTTCTCTGACTGGCTTATTTCACTTAGCATAATGGTTAGAATGGATTATATCAATCAGAAAGTGATCCACAATGCTGTACACCTGAAACTAATACAAAATAATATTGAATGTAAACTGTAATTGAAAAAAAATTAAATATTTATATATATTCTGAAGACTTAAAAAAAATTGTGGGGGGAAAAAGTGGGTGTGGCAGGTAATAATCCCAGAACACTTTGGAATTCTTCTGAAAATTTGATTTAAATCTTACTGTCCACTAGATGGCACCTAATATTTGGCAACCATAACACTATTTCTATGGCTTAAAATAACTCTAGCACCAGGTCAGTTCTGACAGAACAAAAATGAATCCTGCCACAAACATGTAACACTTCCTTGTCAGAAATCTAAATTTAAAATGCATGGGATTTTCTGGTTACACAAGAAAATATATAATGCCTTTTTATTGTTCCCAGGTTTTCTAACTTTTGAACAAATGTAAAATTTAAATTTTCTTACATAGAGCAGGTGATTTGCATCATTCTAAAGTAGAAATTAAGACCATTATGCACTCAGTATGCTTCATTCTTTAAGCATTAGTTTTATTTTTCTAAAGCCAAATTAAGGTATCATTTAGATATACTAAAATAAAAAAAAAACACTTGTGACCAACACTACCTTTAAAAGATTTATAGTAACAGACCTCCCTTTTATTCATTTATTAATACTTCACCAAATATTTTAGAGCAATACCTATGATAAAAGCCTATGCTGTGCATAGTAGCATCTGAATATATGACTGTTTATCTTTCCATAACACTTCACATGAAACAAGAAAGAAAAAATCCTACCTATTTTAATTCATATTTAATGCCTAATAAATTATCTAAGAGAATAGCAACATTCAAGTGATTGTAGATTTACCATCATCAATAAATCTGGAGAAATAAGATTTAGATGAAGATAAATTAAGATAAAGCAAGAACAAAGCCTTTAAAAGTGTTAACTGAAATGTTCATTTTTTTCAGATGGTTTTATATTTTCATACTGAGAGACAATTTAATTGTGGCATGGCAAAGGGAAGAGAGATGTCCTCATGTCCGCCAAAACGTCATTTTCTCTCACTTCTACTTTCTCCTATATTTCTTGTCTTTTCTTCTCACTCTATCTTGCTCTCTCATTTCCTTTGCCATCCTTTTTCCTCACTTTACACCAAGCACGTCAAACTCAAAGGCTAACACGGCCAAATAAACAAGGTTTAGGTTTACGTGGGCCACAAAAAAACAAAAGCTTCAATTTTCATAGAAACGTAGGTTTATTTCAATAGAGACATGCTGAATACAAAGGGCTGAAATAAATAAGTAATCGTTAACATAAAATAATAGAACATTTTAATAAAAATTAATATTTTTTCTTGAACATTAACTTACCAGACACTGAATAACTGCACAAATTAATAAGCGTAACGCAAATAAACCTATTTTTCTTGTTCTCCAAAAAAGAAATATTTCCTGTTGTCCACACCAACAAGTCAGTCCAAGGCTAATGACGTGGCAATCGACTGCTAAAATATTCGCTGCTGCTATTAGTGGAGAGAAATGGTGCGCCTGCTGAATGTAACAGGATTATAGTCATCAGTCATTAGCAAACTTTGTAGGTCGTTATTAATAATTGTGTATAACAAGATATTGTAAAAATTAAGTTACAAAATTGTTATTAAAACGTTTCTTACATACCGTTATATTGACTGGGCCACAAAAATATTCATTGTGGGCCGCATGTGGCCCATGGGCCAAGAGTTTGACATGCTTGCTCTACACATTCCCTCAAGGTGCTCTCATCTATTTACTTCCTTGGCTTTGGCTGACAGCATATACACTATTAATATTTCTATGTTCCTCCTGTCCAGCTTTCTCTCTCGGCTCCCATGGGAATATAGATTTACTGGGCACACTGCCTACATATCTGATAGGTAAGTCAAAATCACCTTATGTAAAACTCACCCTTTTGCATGATACACCCGCTCACCCAAGCGAGAAAACTGGAATTTTTCAGATTTCTCCTTTTCCTTCACCTTGTATATCAGGCAGTGTTGTGATCCTTATCTTTTAAATATCTCTTACATTTAATCCCTTCTTTATCCCATTCAAACTCAGTATTGCAAGTAAATTTTCCTTTCTTGGTTGGCCATCTATTTGCTTCTCAAAATTATATTTATTTTCTATCTTGATCCTGCCCTTGAGATTGAAATACTCACAATTCATCTCCTTTTATCTCTCCTGCCTCTGACACTGCTTATTTCCTTTGTCTACCCACTGTCTTGATTTTTTTCTTTTTAAATATGTTTTTATTTATTTGAAAGAGGAAGGGAGAAGGAGATAGAAATATCAATGATGAGAGAGAATCATTGATCAGCTGCCTCCTGCACACCACCTTCTGGGGACTGGGTCAGCAACCCTGGGATGTGCCCTGACCAAGAATCGAACTGTGACCTCCTAGTTTATAGGTCAATGCTCAACCACTGAGCCACACCAGCCAAGCTGTCTTGATTTTTAGCTTGCTGAGCTTGTGTCTCTTTTCAGGGTTTAGCACGTAATAACCAGATAGAGCTGGCCTAGCACCAAACCAATACCTTGACACAATATGTGTCTAGATTTTGGTGTTGTCATCAATAAAATGGGCAAGCAATGAATTTGCATCAATGCATTTGTAAGAGCAATGAAATGAATATAGTCCTGAGAAAAGTGCCTGGTGTATAAAAAGCATTATTATGAAAATAAATGTCTGGGATGCATAGTCATAGTAGTTACTGCTACTATTATTATTAAGTACCTACCCTAGGTTCTGAACTAGATTCTAGAAACATGAGATGGACATATATTGTTTACCTGTCTGTCCTTCGTCTAGACTCTAAGATCTCTGCAATTATAAACTGTATCCTACTTAATTTTGAATAGCAAATGCCTAACATAATCCATGATGCAGACTAGAATTTTAAATAAATGAAGAAAGATTGATGGCATGTCAATTTCCTTTCATTATTAGAATGGGATTTTAATAATACATAAATTATTTACATCATCAGTCCCAGGATATAGTAGATTCTCTAATCTCAGTAGATGGAGGAAGTGGGGGGAAATTGTAATTTTTATGAGGTGGAATTATAGTTTAGGATTAAACTATAGTTTAATTTGGTATAGTTTAGTTTGGTATAGTTTAATATACCAAATATAAGCAAAAAAAGAAAAAACAACAAATGAATGAATATACAAACACTGTTTTATTACCTATGTACATGCTTTAGTTGGAGATTATAGTGTAACAGTACTTTGCTATCATGCTGTCATCTCAAGACTGACATTAAAGAAGAGTCTCAGTTACGTAATTCTTATTTTTTTCCTGTCCTGACAGTAATGAATTCACTTCAATGTAGCATAAGTTAAACCAGTTTTACACCAAATTTGACTTTTGCAGAGTATGTGAAATGGGTGAAGTTATACAAGTCTTCACTATATGTCCATATCCACACTCCAAGGATATTAAAAAAACATGTATTTTTAAGAAATTCTGATAGGAGATATTGGCATTGCTTTACATTACATGTGATAAGATTTTAAAAGGAATTTATGTGCAGGCTTGTTTGATGATCTTTGTTTTCAGAAATACTAGGTATAGTTATATTACTGCTTTCCTTTTCCTTTTATAAATTAACGTTGTGTCCTGAAATCCTGTTGTAATCAATTATTAGATCTAAGAGTATTTTTTTGGCTTATTCCCTGGAACTTTTACATAATCGTGTTATCTGCAAAAAATGGTTTATTTTTTCCTTCTGAGTCTGTATACCTTTTATTTCCCTTTCTTATTTTATTTTTAAATGATCGACTGAATTTTTTGAGATACAAATGTCTGTATCTCCACCCAGAAACTTATTTATTATATGAAAGGGGTCCGAGATTACATATGTTTATTAGTACTTTAAGTGGGTATTAAAATCAACTACGTTTGGTCTTGGCCAAAATGGTTTAGTAGATACAGTGTCAGACCACAGACTGAGGGTCCCGGGTTTGATTGCAGTCAAGGTCACGTGCCTTGGTTGCAGGCTCCATCCCTGGCTCTGGTCAGGGCATGTGTGGGAGGCAACCAAAGTTTCTCTCATCTCTCCCCCTCCTTTCCACTCTCTCTAAAAATCCATGGAATTAATTTATTGTGAGGATTAGCAACAGCAAAACAAAAACAAAATCAATGAGGTTTGGAAATGACTTTCCAAAGAGTATATGAATGGTTAATATGAGCAACTTTTTCAGAGGAGTAAATGAATACTAGTTTGATTAGTTTGCTTTCAACAAGCAGAACTTGAGAAATGTATTACAGTTCCCCACTTCAAATTCTATTTCCTTTAATATACCAGAGAATAAGAAACATCAAGTAGAAAAAGTGTGTATCAAATATATTCATTTTGACAGCAAAGCGTAAAATAAATTTTAAAATAATAAAAATAGTTTAAGGAACTTCTGAGAAAATATGAAGCATGACAACATTTGCATCATAAAAGATACCAGAAGAAGAGAGAGAGGAATTGAAAAGTCTATTTGAAGAAATGATTGATAAAAATTTCCCTAACTTGGGGAAGGAAATAGACATACAAGTACAGGGAGCACAGAGATTCTCAAACAAGATAAACCCAAAGAAGCACACATCATAATCAAAATGTCAAATGTTAAAGACAGAGAGAGGATATTAAAAGCAACAAGCGAAAGTTAGATACATAAAAAAGGGATCTCCTATAAGACTTTCTTCTGATTTCTCAACAGAAATTTTGTAGGCCAGAAGAAATTTTCAGGAAATATATAACATGATAAGAGAGAACCTACAACCAAGATTACTCTACCCTGCAAGTCTATCAATTAGAATCAAAGGATATATAGTTTCCAGACATAAAAAAGATAAAGGAGTTCATCACTACCAAACCAATCCTATATAATAAAAGGCTAATCTGCAAATAGACTGAACAGCGAATAGCCAGGACAACAGAACAACCGGTTGTTATGACATGCGCTGACCACCAGGGGGCGTGCATAGAACATGTCAGGCATCGGCCTCAGTGGGATGGTGAAGCAGGTGAGTGGGGGCACCAGACCAAGCCAGGGCGCCGGTCACTGTCATCAGAGAAAGCCTCTGGTGGTTACTGAAAATTCTTTGCTCCCTCAAGCTGTGGTCCCACCCAGTCTTGCACCTGCTGCTGGCACCGGCCTCGCTTGCACTTGCAGCCAGTACCAAAGCTGCCACTTGCACCCACTGCTGTCACCCAGCACGGGTCCTGATCGTTCTGCACCGTCAGCGGGTGCGAGTGGCGGCTGCCGACCCCAATCGCCCCTCAGGGCTTCTCTACCTCCCCCTGCTCCTGAGGGGCGATCAGGGCCGGCAGCCACTGCTCTTACCCACTTAAGGCGCTGGCCCTGATTGCACCCACTGCTGGTGCCGACCCCAATCGAATGGTGCTGTCAGTGGGTGCCAGTGGGGCTGGCTCTATCAGCTCATGGGAGTGGCAGCAGTGGGAGCAGGGCTGCTGGCAGAGAGAGGAACCCGGGGCTGCAGAGGATAGGCTCAGACCCATTCCTGTGCCCACCACAGTCTCGCTGCTCACAGTTCCTTTAAGGTGCATGAATTCGTGCACTGGGCCCTTAGTATTATAATAAATGTTAAAGGAATTTCTTTAAGAAGAAGAAATAAGGTAAAAATATGAATAATAAAATGTCAATAACAACATACCCATCAATAATTAATTTTTTTCTTTTATTTAAACCTCTATTGTTGAAATTATTACATATATTCCCTTTCCCTCCCATTGATCTCTTCTAGCACAGCCCCTCCCCATTCCTACCCAGACTTTCAACACCCTATTGTCTGTGTCCATAGGTTATGCATATATGCATACATGTTCTTTTGGTGATCTCTTCCTCGCCCCCCACCCCAATTTCTGGGGTCTGTGTTTTGTTCCATTCACTACATGCCTGTTCTTGTGCCAATACCAGGCTGTTTTGATTACAGTGGCTTTGCAGTATAACTTGATATCTAATATTGTGATCCCTTCAACTTTGTTCTCTCTCAAGATTGCTGTGGCTATTTGGGGTCTTTTTTTAGGTTCCATATAAATTTTTGGATTATTTGTCATATATCTGTGAAATATGCTGTTGGTATTTTAATAGTGATTGCATTGAATCTATAGATTGCTTTGGGTAGTATGGACATTTTAATAATGTTGATTCTACTAATCCATGAAAATGGTATTTTCTTCTACTGTTTAAATCTTCCTCTACCTCTGTTTTCAATGTCCTGTAGTTTTCTGAGTTCAAGACTTTTACCTTCTTGGTTAGGTTGACTTCTAAGTGTCTTAATTTTTTTGTTGCACTGTTAATGGAATTGTTTTATTAGTTTCTCTTTCTGAGAATTCATTATTGGTGTATAAAAATGCCATCAATTTCTGGGTGTTAATTTTATATCCTGTTACATTGCCAAATTCATTCATTAAAGCTAGTAGTTTTGGGTGGAGTTATTAAGGTTTTCTATGTACAATATCATGTCATCTGAGAATAATGAGTTTTATTATCTCCTTTCCAATTTGGATTCCTTTTTTCTTCTTCTTGTCTGATTGCTGTGATTAGGACTTCTAGTACTATGTTGAATAAGAGTGGTGAGAGCAGACATCCCTGTCTTGTTCCCGTTTTTAGGGGAAATGGTTTTAGTTTTTCCCATTGAGTATTTTGAGTATTAACCCCTTATTAGATTTATCATTGGCAAATATATTCTTCCATTCAGTGTGTTTTTCATATTGTTAGTGAGGATGTAATGGTTTCCTTTGCTGTGTAAAAACTTTTTAGTTTGATGTGGTTCCGCTCATTTATTTTTCTTTTATTTTCCATGCCCAAGTAGATGTATCAGAAAATATATTGATATGAGAAATATCCAACATTTTACTGCCTATGTTTACTTCTAGGATTTTTATGGTTTCCAGTTTACATTTAAGTCTTTAATACATTTTGAGTTTATTCTTGTGTATGATGTAAGGAGGTGGTTTAGTTTCTGTCCAATTTTCCCATTTACTGAATAGACTATCTCTATCCCATTGTATGTTTTTGCCTTCTTTGTTAAATATTGATTCGCCATAATGGTCTGGGTTTATTTCTAAGCTCTCTATTCCATTCCATTGATCTGTCTGTGTTTATGCCAGTAGCAGGCTGTTTTGATTATTATGACCGTATAGTATAGTTTGATATTAGGTAGCATGATTTCTCAAACTTGGTTCTTCTTTCTCAAGATTACAGGGGCTATTCATATAAAATTTTTAAATACTTGTTCTAGTTCTATAAAATACACCATTAATATATTGATGGGAATTGAGTTGAATCTATAGATTGCTTTGGGTATTATGACAATGTAGTGATGTTTATTCTTCCTATCTATGAACATGGTATATATGTTTTCACTTACTTAGATCTTCTCCAATTTCTTTCTTCAGTGCGTTATAATTTCTGAGTACAGATCTTTTACCACCTTGGTAATATTTATTTCTAGGTACCTACTATTTTTTATGCAGTTTTAAATGGGACTGATTTTTTAGTTTCTCTTTACCATAGCCCATTATTGGTGTATAAAGAAGCCACCAATTTCTGAATATTAATTTTGTATTCTGCTATTTTACTGAACTCACTTACCAGCTCTGATAGTTTTAGTATTTTAAAATTCTTAGTAGAGGATATTTTTTCAATTGATTTTTAGAAAGAGTGAAGGGGAGTGAGGAAGAGGGAGAAAGAGAGAGAAACATCAATGTGAGAAAGCCACATCGATTGGTTGCCTCCTACACATGCCTCACCAGGGCCAGGGATGGAACTGCAACCAAGGTACATACCCTTGACTGGGAATAGAACCCAAGGTCAGCAGGCTGATGCTCTAACCATTGAGCAACTGGTCAGGGCTCTAGTAATTTTTTGGTGGTCTTTAAGGTGTTCTATACATAGTATCAGTTCTTCTGTAAATAATGAGTTTTAGTTCTTCCATTTCAATTTGGATGCCCTTTAATTTTTCTTGTCTGATTGCGGTGGCTAGTACTTCCCAAAGATCTAATACTATGTTGAATAAGAGTGGTGAAAGCAGACATCCCTGTTATATTTCTGATCTTAAAGAAAATGCTTGCAGTTTTTCCCCATTGAGTATGAAGTTGGTTGTGGGTTTGTCATATATGGACATTATTACATTGAGGTATGTACCCTCTGTTCCCACTGAGAGCTTTTATCATAAACTAGAGGCCCAGTACACGAGATTTGTGCACTTGTGTGTGTGTGTGTGGGCAGGGGCTGTCCCTCAGCTCAGCCTGCTCCCTCTCACAGTCCGGGAGCCTTCAGGGGATGTGAGACTGATGCTGGGAGCAGGCCTAAGCCAGCAGTCGGACATCCTTAGTGATGCCACGGAGGTGGGAAAGGCACCTGCCAGTGCCGCTGTGCTCACCAGCTGTGAGCCCAACTTCTGGCTGAGCAGCACTCCGTACACTTAGCATATTAGGCTTTATTATATAGGATGGGTGCTGGATTTTTCCAAATGATTTTTCTAGTGATATTATTTTGTAATTTTTATCTTTTATTTTTTTATGTGGTGTATCACATTTATTGATTTGCTAAAATTGTACCAACCTTGCATCCCTGGAATAAATCCCACTTGATCATAGTGTATGATCTTTTTAATGTTTTGCTAAATCAATATTTTGTATTTGCTAATATTTTGTTAAGGATTTTAGAATCCTTGTTCATCAGGGATGTTAACCTAGAATTTTCTTTTTTTGTAGAGTCTTTATCTGGTTTTGAAATAACAATAATGCTGCCCTCATAAAATGTGCTTGAGAGTCTTCCTTTCTTTTGAATTTTTTGCAATAGTTTGAGGACAGGTGTTATTTCATTGAACATTTGGTAAAATTCACCTGTGAAGCCATCTGGTCCAGGACATTGGTATACTGGAATTTTTTTAAAAATATACATTTTATTGATTTTTTTACAGAGAGGAAGGGAGAGGAATAGAGAGTTAGAAATATTGATGAGAGAGAAGCATCGACCAGCTGCCTCTTGCACATCCCCTACTGGGGATGTGCTTGCAACCAAGGTACATGCCCTTGACTGGAATCGTACCTGGGACCTTTCAGTCCCCAGGCCGACGCTCTATCCAGTGAGCCAAACCAGCTAGGGCTGGAATTTTTTTTAAATTACTGCTTCAATTTCATTAGTTTTGATATGTCTATTTAAATTTTTGATTCTTCTTGATTCAGTTTTGAAGATTGTATGTTTCTAGGAACTTATCCATTTTTTCGAGATTGTCTGATTTTTTGGCATATAGTTGTTTTTAGTATTTTCTCATAATTCTTTGTATTTCTTTGGTGTCATTTGTTACTGCTCCTCTTTCATTTCTGTTTATAATTAATTAGGTCCTCTCACTTTTATTTTTTATGAGTCTGGTTAGAGGTTTCTCAATCTTGCTTATATTTTCAAAGAAACAGCTCTTAGTTTCATTGATTCTTTGTAGTGTTTTTTAGATTTTAATTTGTTTATTTGTGCTCTGATCTTTATTACTTTCTTTTAATCACTTTGGACTTATTCATATTTCTTTTTCCACTTCCTTAAAGTGTAAAGTTAGATAGCTTATTTGAGATTTTTTCTTGTTTCTTGAGGTTTGACTGTAATTCTATGAATTTTCTGCTTAGGATTACTTTTTCTGTGTCTTATAGATTTTGGGTTGTTGTGTTCTCATTTTTATTTCAAGTTTTCTTCTTTGATCTCATTGTTGACCAATTCATTGTTTAGTAACATGTAATTTAGCCTCCATGTAATTGTTTGCTTTTCAATATTTTTCTTGTGATTGATACCTAGTTGTATAACATTATGGTCAGAGAAGATTTTTGATATGATTTCAATCTTATTAAATTTAGTGAAACTTGCTTTGTGTTGTAACATGTGGTTTATCCTAGAAAATGTTGAGAAGAATGTATATTCTGTTGCTTTGGGGTAAAATGATCTTAAGATATTGATTAAATCCATCTGATGTACTATGTCAATTAAGGCAAGTGTTTCTTTGTTGATTTCCTGTCTGGAAGGTCTATCCATTGATGTCAAAGGGGTGTTAAATTCTTTACTATTACTGTAATATTGCCAATCTCTCCCTTTATTTTCATTAAAATTTGCTTTATATATTCAGGTGCTTCTATGAGGGCTACATGAATGTTTATAAGCCTTATATCATAGCTGGATTTCTCCCTTTATCATTATGTAGTGCCCTTCTTTGTCTCTTAATATATATAGCCTTTGTTTTAAAGTCTATTTTGTCATATATAAATATTTCTACCACAGCTTTTTCTTTTCTCATTTCCATTTGTCTGAAATATCTTGTCACAACAGTCTAATTGTAGTGTAGCCAATACAGTTCACATTTCTAGTTGTCTTTCTCCATATATATTTGTCAAAACATATGTCTTCGTTTAGGATCAGTATAGGTAAAAATAAAATTTTGACCTATTGTCATCATTTAGCCCTGAGGGTAGAAAAGTTATCAAAGAAATTATCGGGCTCTAAATCTTCTAGAGAATCTTAAAACATTTGGCTCCCTGCTCTAGTTCTTCCCAGTCCATTGTTGAAGGAAGATACTGAAGTCAAACCTGTCATGATTGACAACGATAAGACCCAAATGGCGCCAGTCCTTTATCCTGCAAGGATGCCAGGGTCTCTACCTCTCTGAATATCTCCCGAGGGAAGACTGAGCTATAAGAACCTATCTGGCTGTTAAAGCCAAGATTAGTAAACAAATATAGATCTTTTAAAGTTTGTTACCACTCCTACCAATGTGGACAATTTGCATATCCTCAGAACCCTACCTGGTCAGATAATGTTGAGTTTTCCAGAGAAGTATGAGGTACTGATAGAGGCCATTGACAAGGATAGAGGAATAGATTGAGACTCAGTGCTCTTTTACTAAGACATATAGAAAATCTGATATGTTTTCATAAAATAGACATTTGTAGGGCCAACCTTTTTTTTGTTAAACTGTCTTGTTAATCGTGTTCAGATTCAGCTTCGTTTTTCCTTGTTTCTTTGATTTTTCAGAAAGTGTCACCTTGTAAATCAAATATTAAAAAAAATCACTTAAGAACTTAAGTGTCTGTGCTTGTTCTGGTTTCCACAGGGGCTCTGTGGGGTTTAGGTGTAAGAAAGGATGAGAAAAATTTCACTAGTCGGTGCCCTGTCCTCAGAGTTCAATTTTAGCTGTTCTCAGAGATTTTAGTATCATGCTCATTACTTATTTATATCCTCCTTTTTTAAATTCCACTTTGCAGATAATTGCTACTTAATTGATACTCTTCTATGCAAACCTACTCACAAGCACAGTGCTAAATAGAGGAATCATTAGTCTGTGTACGTTGTAGATTTCCTTAAAAGGGTGGTTCGAATAAGCAAAGTCATTAGCAGTTTATTTGCAACAGTGCACTTATGAAAAGCTCCATGGAGAACACATCAACAGTCTATACGTAACTGAGCAATTAACACAGGACTTCTGTACTTTGGGGTGTTAGCATGGGAATAAACAGAAGCAGATGTGAAATGTTGGTACTGTTAGCATGCACAGTCTGTTCTGACATATGCAAATGCCACTCATGCTTACAGAACCTGCAACCCCTTTTATACTTGACCTTCCTGACAAAGCCCTATTACAGAAGAGCTTCTTTTGCAAAGTGCTATTAATTATTAACTGGTCAATACCACCTTTTCTTGTTATTAGAGCTTTGCCTAAAGCGAAGTCAGAAAGCATAACAAACAAGGCAATAATACTGTTTCCCAGCTTGCCTTGCTCAGGGCTCTCTTGCCAGAAGACTCCCTGAAAATAGAAAAACAGGTCAGCAAGGGGCAGAAAGGGTCTCACAAGACTGACAGATGGATCACTTGTGCAATCCAGACATGAGTTTGAATAGTGTTCTCCCTGGGACTCAGGTAAATTGTGATGATCCCGTGGTTTCGAGATCAAGGCAGAGGAATCCTGGTCTTGGGATGAATTTGCACATGAGAACTTAATTGACCATTTCCCCCTTCCTTGACAAGGGGTTGAACAATTACTATTTACTAGGACAATTAAAATTAGAAGCAAATGGCATGGATTTCTGTCCTTGTATCTTTAAAGGACATGTGATAGGCCTCACCGTTCATATTGCTTATATTATGTAAATGAAAACAACTTTTATGGTGTAAAATGCAATTCTTTCAGTATCACTGTCAGGAAATGCTGAGATTTCTCATTGTTAAAAAATGTTACTTAAGTATTTCTAAAGTCATATATGCATCTCAGAAATGGTGACACTTCATTTAAAGAAAATTGTAACAAAGATTACTTAGAGCCTTTTTGCTCTGTAAATGGACAACCTACTCATGAGTAGTTTGAGGAAAGACAAGTGGTTGATGTTAACAAGTTAAGGATTTTAAGAAATTCTTTAAATTATATTACAATATACTTTTAGGATGATGAGGGGAAATTTATCCTCAATTCATTATTTTATAAATAATATTTTTGTGATTATGCATTATTGAATCTATGCATATATTCCAGACTTCTTATGTTTTCCTATGAATGAGCTCGACCTACTGTAAGGGCATCCCATTGGAATTAATTCAAACCATTAGTGCATTCTACTCTAGATATCCTAACATTTACTCTGATCTTATACCAATACCCTCCATCATCTCTTTGTATAAACATTTATATAATATACAACCTGACTGAAGTTATTAAGCTAAGGCACCAAAAGAACATATCTTAGAGTTATTGAATTGAAATTCTATCTCCTCTATAAGAACATAATCAACTAAATGACATATGAGAAAGATTTCTGACTTCTCAACTTCATTCTATCATGCAATTTTCAGATTTGATGAGAAATAGCAAATACTAAATCTTGTGCAGAGTGTAAATTTTCATTTGCTCATAACATAACAATATTGTTTCCATCTTTATTTTATTTGAATACAGCCTATATTTTTCTAGGTTTTTAGATAGCTATCCAGAATAAAGTCAATTTTCTCCAGTCATATTTTAAGCATACTGAGTAGTATAATCTATCTATATATAAAATCCTAATATGCAAATAGACTGAATGGCAGAACAACCAAACAACCAGTTGCTATGATGTGCGCTGACCACCAGGGGGCATGTGCGGAACATGGCGGGCATCGGCCACAACAGGATGGTAGAGCAGGTGAATGGGGACACCAGACCAAGGTGGGGCACCAGTCACTGTCATCGGGGCGAGCCTCTGCTCGCACCCACTGCTGGGGCCCAGCGCCAGTCCCAATCACTTGGTACTGTCAGCAGGTGTGAGCAGCAGCTGCTGGCCCCAATCACCCCTGAGGGCTTCTCCACCTCCCCCTGCTCCTGAGGGGTGATTGGGGCAGCAGCCGCCGTTCACATCCGCTGCTGACACTGGCCCCAATCACTCCAGGCCATGAGTGAGTGTGAGTAGGGCCGGGGCCATCAGTGTGTGGGAGCGGTGGCAGTGGGAGCAGGGCTGCTGGCAGACAGGGTACTGGGGGCCATGGTGGGAGGGGTTGGGCTGGGCGTGAAGGATGGGCCGAGACCCACCCATGTGCCCACCGCAGCCTCTCGGCCCACAGTTCCCTTCAAGGTGCACGAATTCATGCACTGGGCCCCTAGTACTTAATAAAATAAAATCTACAGCATTTATTAAAATAATACATACATTTTAGGAACGTAATCTATCGAGTATGAAACACTTTCCATGAAAAGGGTTATTGGAGCCAATTCAGACGCCAACAGGAATCCTCATTTTGGGGTGCGTGAAGATAGAAACTTTAGTGCAAACAACTTGACCATAACACAGCATGGCCATGGAATCAGCACTGCTGTGGCACAGCTGAATGGTGCTAGGGGGCAGCTGTGATGCAGCACTGGGGCCAGGTCCCTCTTCAGCTAGGCAGCTCTAGTGGAGGAGGCTCTGATCCATGGTGATCCCCAAACATTTGGTCTGCTCTGTAGGGAGATGACTTACGTGTTTCAGCTCCAGCCAAACATTGAGGGAAATGCAGTTTTCAGTCTGTGTGCAAAGTGCACTCTGAGCCAGAGGAGAGCTGGCTTAGACTGAAGTACCCGCCCCTGGCCCCTGGTTAAAATAGAGCTGCTCTGATTGGTCAGAGCTGTGCAGCTCTCATTGGATGCAGAAAGGCTCAGTCCTGTTGGTTGAAATAGGAATGCAGGAACTCTTTTATGAGGGCTGGCTCAGATGGCAGAAACAGTGCAGGCAGGTGGTTAACAGCCCAGGCAGTCCAGCGCAGGGGCTTCTCAGAGTAGTGCGGTTTGCTTGAGAGGCCCCTGTGTAGAAATCACTGCTAGGCTCTGCTTTTTTGTTTTTGTATTTTGTTTTTTAAAGCTCAGTTAGCCATCAGGAGCCCTTCTTAGTAGGTATCTTCCCCCTCATTCATCCCCCATCTCAGAATTCAGAAGGGTAAGAAGAGGAGTGAAAAGAAGTAGAAAAACTAGATAAGTGAATAAGGATTTATATGGTGAAACATAACTTTGCTTTGAATGCCTTGATTTTCAACTAGCATATGTTGAAAATATAACAGAAATTCTGAAAGGAAATGTTTATGATCTGAGTACTATGTTAACTATCTATATATATAAAAGCCTAAGCAACCAAACTACCAAACAACCGAAAGACCGGTAGACAGGTTGACTGGTCCCTATGACATGCACTGACCACCAAGGGGCAGATGTTCAGTGCAGGAGCTGCCCCCTGGTGGTCAGTGCACTCCCACAGCAGGAGCGCTGCTCATCCAGAAGCTGGGCTCATGGCTGGTGAGTGCAGCTGCAGCCATGTGAGCCTCTCCCACCTCCACAGCAGTGCTACCGAGCGGTGGCAGCAGCAGACACAGTGGGGTCAGGATGAGCAAAGCAACACCCAGCCTATCTTGGGCTCCTCCCTGGCAGCCTGCTGCTTCGCACACTGCCACATCCCTCGGGGAATGTAGGACTGCCAATTGCAGCCCAATCCCTGCGGGCCTAGCAGTCCAACATCCCCAAGGGATCTCAGATTGAGAGAGGGTATAGGCCATGCACCAGACCTCTAGTCTACACTAATAAAAGACAACAATGCTAATAGACCATACCTTCGCTACTCCCAAAGCCATGCCCACCAGCCAATCAGAGAGACTATATGCACATTAACCCAACCAAGATGGTGGCTGGCAGCCACAGAGCTGGAGCAAGCAGGAGGCTTCGTTGCCCGGGCGATGGAAGAAGCCAAGCTTCCCGCCAGCCCTGAGCCACCTGTGGCCTCCACTCATGGCAACAAAGTTTCAATTATAGAAGACAAATAAATCCCAGATACCTGCTTCCAGTCAGCCTCCACTGGGAGCTTGGGTGGCTAGGGGCTGTGGCCAGCCTGCAAACAGCCATCAACCCCTCACCCAGGATGGCCACACCCTCATGGGGTGAGGGTCTCCACTGGGGGGCTTAGCCAGCCTGAAAATGGCCCTCAGCCCCTCACCCAGGCTAGCCAGGCACCCCAGGGAGTCCCCTACCCTGAAGGGGATGTGGCCAGTCTGCAAACAGCCATCAGCTCCTCACCCAAGCTGGCCAGGCACCCCAGCGGGGACCCCCACCCTGAAGGAACTATGGCCAGCCTGCAAACAGCCATCAGCCCCTCACCCAGACTGGCCAGGCACCCCAGCGGGACCCCCCACCCTGAAGGGGCTATGGCCAGCCTGCAAACAGCCATCAGCTCCTCACCCAAGCTGGCCAGGCACCCCAGCAGGACCCCCGACCCTGAAAGGGCTGTGGCCAGCCTGCAAACAGCCATCAGCTCCTCACCCAAGCTGGCCAGGCACCCCAGCGGGGACCCCCACCCTGAAGGGGCTATGGCCAGCCTGCAAACAGCCATTAGCCCCTCACCCAGGCTGGCCAGGCACCCCAGTAGAGAAATTAAAAAAGGAATATCATTAAGGAGAAAGGCTAAAGTTTCCATGTATGTCCCTAATGGGGACTGAAGTCCATACAAAGACATCCTAATAATCTGTGAAACCATGTAGAACTTAAGGACTCAAATTTTACAGTTTTGTTGAGTATAGGAGAAAGTCAATGGGGGAAAAAGGACACCAAAATCTAACTACTGGGGTTTGGGCAAGTTTTGTGGTGGGGAAAAGAAGTTAAAGTGACATTGTAGCTGGGACTCTTTGGGTTAATTCAATATACTCTTGTGAAGGCTATCCCTTGATGAATGCATAATTGATATTGAGGTTTTATATGCTGATACCATGAATGTTCATAAAGACCAAGGGGATTTTTCTGATTCAGAAGAACTATATCTGGAGAAGTTCCAGTGGGACACGTAACATACTTTCTAACCCATCTCTCTCTGTCAACTCTGCAGCCTAAAACAAAGCTGCTGAATACATAGAAGCTCCATCAAATATCTGTTGATGAATGATTCAGCTGAGCAGAAACCCAGTGGTGTTCACTGGGCTGATCTGGCTCTTGAGCCTCAGTGACAGCTATACAGAACCAAGAATGACTGTGGTTGCTCCAACTCAGTTGGCAGAGCTCAAGACAGTTCTCATAGCTCTATCGATTACTGCCTTTGATGAACCTAGTTATGGTTTTAATGATTCTTGGACTATTGACAATGGCCAAGCCCTAGATGTTTGGTCTTCCACTTGGAAAACTATAGTCTGGCAGACTGAAGGCATCTTCCTGATAGATTGTCTACATCAGGCTTTTGACCCCACCTCAGAGTGATCAATGGTACCTCACCACCATTGACACTTTTTCAAATTACAATGTTACCTTTCCAGTTCAATACACCAACTCTGGGTACTGATAGATGTCAGGTTTTCAGCTTTCCAGTCATTTTCAGTTTGACAAACACCCAAGAACAAGGGGTTGATAGTCAAGGTTGTTTATGATCTACCATATACTCTATCATTCACAATCATCTGGTATTGTTGATTTTTGGAATAGTCTACTACAATATTGACTTAAAAAGCTGTCTGACTCAATCTAACTCCTTCATCCCGTCCTGGTCCACACAATTTAGAAAGACAGTTTGGTCACTGAATATGGCTTTCAAATGGATCATCTCCCCTGGCACACTTCCTGGATAGTCATAGTGATCAGGACAAAGAGAAAAAGGATATAGACCTTTAGAAACTTTTGGATACTAAGCTATTCTTT
Organism: Myotis yumanensis; assembly: GCF_028538775.1. Taxonomy (NCBI): domain Eukaryota; kingdom Metazoa; phylum Chordata; class Mammalia; order Chiroptera; family Vespertilionidae; genus Myotis; species Myotis yumanensis. Next base: position 7,582,337 of record NW_027223760.1, read on the forward strand.
TTTTTTGGGGGGGGGGGTGTCAAAATTAGTAAACTATTTTTAAATTTCAAAAAATAAAACAGAGAAAGGCAGCTTTAGCTTTGTTCTTGAGGAGGGAATTCAGCCCACTCCAACGACCACGCGGGGATGAGCCTGCCCCTTCACCCGGTCTCTGGCCTCTACCCCAGACCTTCAGCCTGCCCGCCCAGGCTCTACCGCCCTGGCCAACCCCATCAAAGCCCGAGGATGGCTTTGATGCAGCTCCAGATAGAGCTCACTTGCCACTTCTGCCTCCTACAGCTCCGCCCTGCCCCGAGTGGCCCCTGGCCCAGGCCCACCCTGCAGGGCCTGAGCTTTGATTCTAAGCTATTTCTATGGCAGGCATGATTGAATTTTCCTTGTCCCTAAAAGCAATTATCAGGATGGTCTGATTGGTATACTCTCTGAATGGTAGCCAACCAAAATGGGACCTAATGAAATCTAACTGAAAAAGATAAATCTTTTTTTAGTCAAAGACAAAGAACTTACAGACAGTCCTCAGGTTACGTCGGACTCGATGTACATCGTTTCGTGGTTAAGTTGCCATCTCCCATTTACAGTATTTATTAAAAGAAGTTCCATTATTTCGACGTATGTACATATGTGCTTTATGTTTCTTATTATTTATTTACCACAAGTAAAGGTCAGGAAGTGTTATCTTTCTTTTAATTTGTTTTTACTGTTTAACTTCATTACTGCTGTGTATGTGCTCCATGTGAGTGACGTAGGTGCTTATGTAGGTGGGTTCCGACTTACAGTGAAAATCGCATTTAGTCGCGCCTTAGAACAGATCTCTGACGTAACCTGAGACCTACTGTATATGCCAGGGGCATGACTACCCACCATGACCTGCGCAGTTAGAATTCATGATCAGATCACTCCGTGAGTTTGCATTTAGTTAGATTCACTACAGGGCCCCCTTTTGGTCCACAATGTGCAGTTACAATCTGACCTCTTTGCAGGTCAGCCAGGTGGCTTATCTTGTTGGATTTACGTGGCCTTAGAACATAAGGATCATAACCAGTTAGTTGAGTACACTGCTTTAGAGAGGCTCGGACAGTGGCCATCATGCCACAGTGGGGGATATATGGATTTTATCAATTTTAAAAAAAATGCCCATGTCCTGCTTTTTCCTTTACCCTTTAGTATACAGTGATGGAGAACTTATGACACGCGTGTCCGAGGTGACACGCAAACTCATTTTTTAAATTGATTTTTCTTTGTTAAATGGCATTTAAATATATAAAATAAATATCAAAAATATAAATCTTTGTTTTACTATGGTTGCAAATATCAAAACATTTCTATATGTGACACAGCACCAGAGTTAAGTTAGGGTTTTTCAAAATGCTGACACACCAAGCTCAAAAGGTTCGCCATCACGGGAGTAGGAGATAATTAGAAACAAAGTTGAAGTTTTCTGATAGTGGTCAGATTAATCAGAGTGGCTGATGAAATCATGTATTCACAGGAAATTCTTCCAGAAGCCTAGATGGTTTAGAAACAAAAAATGGATATTGTTGGGAGACAATTGTCCGCAGGTCTCTCGAGATTCTGCTTATCTTCAGAAGTGAGGCATTGGCTGTATTTTATACCAGACCTGTTTTTAAAGGATATTTTCCTAGTGAACAGCTTCGAAAAATAGAGATAATTGTTTCCACCCAGAGCAAAGTACAAGCTTGCTTACAGTCTTGGAAGAGAGTGTGGCTCTCCACAGCAAAGGGCAAACATGCTTGCTCTCCAGGATGACAAAGATAGTGTCTTCCTCAGGGCAGAGAACAGGCATAATTATCCGTTTTAAGGATCCAGGTTTGGCCTGGCCAGTGTGATTCAGTTGGTTGGAGGTGGCAAGTTTGATTGGTTATGGTTGTGGGTTCCATTCTGAGTTGGGGCATTTGGGAGACAATTGATGGATCTTCCTTTCTCACATCAATGTTTCTCTTTCTCTCTCCCCTCTTCTTTCTAAAATCAATAAAACAAAGTGGAAAAAAGAAAAGATCCAGGTTTAACAATTTCAGGGTTCCCTTTTTTCAATGCAACCATTTGTGTGCTGTTGACATAAGAATGTGAAAACCTGTAGATAATTTTTATGAGTTTATTTGAGTAAAACTGACAACAATACTGGAAAGAAAGGTCTTAAATGCTCCAGAGAATCACAGTTTTGCAATTTCTTTTATGTGTTTGGAATTAAGGAGAGAACACAGGGAAGGTTATATGAAGGTGGAAGAAAGCAAGGTGGGAATTGGATTAAAGAATATGTTAACAAGATTATACGCCCTCTTATTTCAAAGGTGTATTAACCTAGATGTACAGAAAGCATGGGGCTTGCTTAAGGCAAAGATAAACCTTTTACTAAAGAAGTTATATGCCTGGGGCATGACTACCCACCAAGACCTGCCTAGATAGAAATTTGTAATCAGACCACCCTATGAGGTTACTTTCAGTTAGATTTACTTCAGTGCCCCATTTTGGTCCACAAGATATAGGTATAATCTGACTCTCTTTGTATTCACTTTGTGCCCTTGGGGCACAGAATTTATCTTAAGGAGATAATCACATTGTGTGAAAATATGTAAAGCTATATGCACAAAGATGGTTTTTGCAGTACTGTTTACAATAACAAAAATTAGAAATATTTATCAATAGAAGAGTACTAAAATATATTGTGGTTTATATATATAATACAGACTAGGTAGTTATTGATATGAGCTGTTCAAATACTCAGGTATACTATTTTATATGGAACTTTGCCCGGCATAGTTAAGCAACAAGTGGTAAGAAACGAGGCTTGAGTAGGTAGGCAGAGGCCAGATCTAAAAGGAAGTTGACATGATATATCAGAAAATTTAATTGAAATGAATTAGATGATTATATTTTTATTTGGAATGAAACTATGGAAGGATATACAGAGTACATTGAAATCACCGAAATTATTTAAGAATCTAGGCAAGATCTAATGGAAATGATGGGGTGACTTCAAGAAATATATCAAAGGGAAAATTAATAGGATTTGACAAAGCACTGAATATTACTATATGCGGTAGGGATTAAAGAAAATTGTGAGAGAGTGGAAGGTATTAAAAATGGCACCCAGATGAAACCTGGGAGGATGCCCTGGTCTGGATTACCTTCTTTAAGAACATGTTGAATAAATAGGTGGATATGTCCTATAGTGTTAAAGCTGAAGAGTGAGTTCTGAGCTGGAGTGTAGATTTGGGAGCTGTTAATACAAAAAAAATATTTTAAATTATGGCTCACAATGAGATTCCCTGCAGAGAGCATATGAAACATGATAAAAAATATCAAAGATGGAAATGTACAAAACAACATTTTTGTGGTTAATGAAAGAGTTTTTAGACAATGAAAGCAGGGGCATTGAACTAGAAAGGACTCAGAATTAATGTCCTCTGAAAAACAGGGAAGAGTTTTTTAGAGAAATGTAACCTCTCTTATTGGAACACATTACTGTTATATCGAATCATTGTTTCCATGGACATTTTGAAAGGGTCAATGAGACACAAAGAGATTTACACTAAAAAAAATGTCAGTGGGGAGTATAGGTTACATATTTTTGAAATTCTTACAGGACATTTCTTTTGTAATAAAAGGACTGAAAACAAAACTCTAATCTTTTTGGCTAGAACAGATGTGCAGGAGACAGTGACTTTCAAGATAAGTGACTAAAGGAAGATGTTATATCTTTGTCTTCTTAAAAAAGTTGACATGGATTTTTTAAATGTCTGACATGAGGGTTCATCCATCTGAATCCCGGTGACACCCAAGGAAGACAAGAGAGGCCTCAACCTGATACCAGGACCCAGGTTCTTGTCACAGCTCAAGAAAGCATTCAAGAGCATGACAGAAAGATTTAGCAAAGTACAATAACTTACCAAAGTGATAGCATGCACTCCAGAAGTGAGAGCGGGTGGCCTTGGAGAACAAGATGCCTGGATGGGGTCTGGGTGGAACATTTTTATTAAACTTGGGCAAAGAGGGTGATAGAATGCTCCTTGGCTTCTGGTGGGTTGACTGCCACGCTGCTTGTCCTCGTCCATTCTCTCCAGATAGCAATTTTTTTTTTTGTCCTCCCAGAACTGTCATGATGACTCTGGGAGCAGGGTGGGGGGTCGTGTCCCAAAAGGATAATGCAGATTTATTAGAAAGGTATTTTAATGGCCTGCTGGTCACTTTTAGGTTGGTATGGCTGCTGAATCTGGTTGAGACCAGTTTTGTTGATCTCAATGACAGGAAATTGGGGAGAAGGTAGCGGGAGAACAGGTGGTCAGTGAAAATCACATCTGCCATGTTCCAGCCAAGACAGAAAAGGGAAGGGGTAGAGTTTGAGGCCTTGTTCCCTGTTCTAACTTTCATGCCTCATAAGGACCATGCTCAGAAACCATGTACGTGTGCTTTCTCCCTCAGCCATGCCGGTTCTCCTGGCTAGATGGAAAGAGAGAGCTAAGAATGCAGATGTGTACAACACATCCCCATTTCAGGGGTCTTAAAATATTTTTTTAAGAAAAAGACATAATGCCTAGTGATAAAGAATATTCTGATTAAGTGCCAACTATCATGATGGTTACATTTGCTAATTATTTGTCCTGCTTAAAAAAAACCCGCCAGAGAGTTTTACATTTGGCATAGAATTTCAAATACTGTTTCTTCTATTTAAGTGTTTGGAAATATTATGAAAAAGAGTCCTTAAAAATTCAACAAAATGTATCAAATAATTAATCATAAAATATCTGCCCCTTCACACTCTCCACTTTTCTGTCTTCCACCCCATTCCATCACTCCTGGCATCTTAGAGAATTGAAAAATAGAACAAAGGCGTGAGAAGAGACAAACAGGGCATAAGACCTGTCCTGTTTGTGAAGGATGACAGGTGAAGTGGTCACCTTCGTTATTTAGAGGAAGGTTCGTGATGGGATGCCAATTAAATTTGTTCCTTGCACTGGTAAGTTTGAAGAAGCAGGATGTAATATTTCTTCAGATTATTTTATAATTTACTAAAACTTATTCCTCCTGCGTCCTCCTGACACTTTATGCAATGTTCCCAGATTCTCTCCTCATCAATTTTCTTCTTGGTTTTTGAAAGAGAGAAGCCCAAGTCATTTTCCAGACCTAGTTCCTTGTGATTACTATTGAAAATTGCCTTAAAATGTATGTGCTATGCGGCTGTACATATTGAGAATAGGGGAGGCTCACTGTGTAATCTATGCATAACATGAAGGATTTATAAAAGAAAAGGCTATCTATAGATTACGATCTAAACTCTTATCATGTTCTTTTCCTTACCAGAGAATCCCACTTCGATTTCTCTTTTTATCCCCTACCTTGCTAATGAAATCTTTCTTTTTTAATGCCTGTCTTTGTTTTGCTTTTTATGAAGAGAAACTTCAGTTTTTACTCTTGGTTTATCCATTTTTATCTTGTTTTCTAATGGATAGATGGTCTGTTGTTTTGTATTTCACTGCTAAGTTGGGAAATTTTCCACCTCATTTATTTAATGAACTAATTACAATTCTTCCAACTTTTATTTGATCAACTACAATTTATGTTTGGTTACCTCAAGTTCCCAGACTGACAGAAATTGTGTCACTTCTAGCAGCTACAAATGCCATTGAAAATAAAAATTTGGTGTCGTTCCAATCAGTCAGCTCTCCCTTCTCCTTTTTAATTATTTATTTTATTTTTTAAGGCTCAACTTCTGTCATTAGGAAGCAAGTTGTTCATTATTCCAAAACCTGCTAAGAACACGATTGCTACCCAAGCAGAAGGGAATCTGTTTTAAGTGGTGAGACATTGGGTTGATTGTGGAAGAAAAAGGTGCCTCATACTTTCCCTTCACTGGTAGAAATGCTTTATTTTAGAATTCTCAGACTTGGTCCTTAATCACATTATTCTCAAAATAGAACATAGTGACATTTATAAAGGAGGAATGAATTTTACTTTTTTTGTTACACCTAAATGATTTAAAATTTAAACACATCATGAAGAAAGACCAACAACGTTATCTATTAACAGTAAAATACTTAATTTAGTGGATTCAAGTCTGTAGAATGTTAAAACAACAAGATTAAGTGTTGAAAGACTTATTCTAAATATTTATTTAGCTACATCTACCTATATCACTGTAATTGGTGTTTCTCTGAGATACTAAGAAAGCAGAATTTAATTTGATTCAACAAATATTTATTAAGTTACCATTATAACCAAGATACTGTGCAAACTACTACATAAAATACAAATATAGAAATACAGTCTAGCAAAGACTTGAGTTGGGTTCTGTTTATTTCAGACAAGATTTATTGAGCAGCAAGGTACAGTGCTCAGTATTAAAAAATACACCCCATTCTCTATAGGCAAAGGAGCTTACAGTCTAGGAAATTAGGGTTGATTAATATTTAAAATTATATACAAAATCTTGCACACAGATGATGTGTATGCAAGCCTTGAAGGACATGTAGGGCTAGGGTAACTGGACACAGAAGACAGTACATGTGTGGTAGGGAAAGGTGGCCTGAACAAAGCTGCAGAGGAGGGAGTGAGCAGCAAATGGACAGGAATGCTTTCCTGATGCTTCTGGATACATCTTGAACTGCTGGGGTTCTGGACTCAAACGCTATGGAGTCCAGTTGTCCTTCAACCCAGTTCCAAAAGTTGCTACACCTGTTATACTACTGCTGGCTGGGCCAGAAAGCAGACACTTTATGTGTACAAATTGGTATAATGTATGTGCCATATATATGTGTGTGTACATATATGTTATCAGCTCGCACACAGCTTTTTAATCACAGTTCATTAATTAATGTATTTATGAATACATACCTTTTGCTAAGCCTTGTGGAAGAACTAAAGATGAAAACTAGTTCCCATTATCAAGGAGTAAATGGCATCAAGAGAAGAGGAAGAAAGTAAATATTGTAAAGAAAACAGAATAAATAAAAGCAAGGAGGTAAATAACCCCATGTCTCTTCCTGGAATTGACAAGTATTTAATTTGAACTATGGTTAAAAGAGGTGTCCATCCAGGAATGAATTTGATAAAGTGAGAGTTCATGGAATCACAGTATATCATGTTCAGAAGCTTGGGTTTTATAAATCAGAGAAACTTTAAAAGGTTTTAAGCATAAGAATTGATACCAACTTAATAGCAGGAAAGGAGCAAAGGGAAGGCCACATATTACAGGCACATCATTTGGGCAGTGTCATTGGGAAGCTACAACTTTACACTCCCTATAGGTCCAACGGAAGGGAGATAGACACATGCTCAGTAAAGTTGTGATGACATAGGAAAGGTACTTGCCTCTCAGTCACACCTGGGAGCAGGTCATTGGCCAGAATGGGCATGGCCACAACAAAGGCCTGCAATTTGTGGTATTTAATCCCCTAAGCAAAGGAGTTCAGTCTCTTGTGCTCTTGGATCCCCCTGTGCTCTTGGGACTCTTACTAGTATTGCTTGGGGCACACTCTCCTATATTTGCCCACATGGCCCACAGCCCTGTGGACCCCACACACAATGGACTAATGGACTGCAACTAGCCTGATGCTGAAGTGGACCCCGCTAGAGCATGGACCGGAACTCCGGACACTGGATTTGCTTCTTGCTTTACTGAAACCTCAGCTACACTTCTCCCAAGACTGGATGAAAGCAGATGGCACTCAGAAACCCAGGTATGTAATTCCACGCAAATAGAAATCACTCATTCTGCCGTGCGAGTCTCAGAAAATTCTTTTGCTTGAGATATTGTAAGGACTCCCCCCCCCCCTCCCCACCCAGAACTCAGTGGGGAGGATGACACTCCAACTTCCCGATAACAGGACAATGTAATTAGATTTAGGTTTTAGACAGTCTCTCTCGTAGCAATGTCGATAATAAGACTAGAGATCAGGACACATTTGCAGGATTACAATAGATAAAATGACAGCTATCAAATAGACATGGAGATATTGAGTAAAATTAGTAACATTTTGTCCCTTGTTACATATGGGAAATGTAGGATAGGAAGGAATCTAGGATAAATACTGGGTTTAAGGTTTGAGTGACTAAGTAGATGGTGCTTCTATTCAACAAAGCAAGGGACAAAAGGCAGTAAACATTCTTGGGCCAAGTTGAGTGTGAGGGATATGAGGAAATAAAAATATGGAGTAATCTGTTTTATAAAATAAAGATTGAAAAAGACCTCTAGCAATCTAGGGCCAGCAGCCTCAATCTGGCGCATCACCTAATTTTGTTCACCGTGTAAGCTAAAAATATTTTTTTGCCTTTTTTAAATGGCTGCAAAAAAAAAAATCAAAAGAATAATATGTAGTATTAGTTTCTAAGAGCTTCTATAACAAAGGACCACAGACTGGGTGGCTTACACCACAGAAATTTATCTTCTCACCTAGAAGTCCAAGGTGTCCACATTATGTCGGCAGGTTGGTGTCTTCAGAGGCCTCTTTCCTTGGCTGGTTGATGGGTCCCTTCTCTGTGTTATTGCACCATTGGTTTTCCTTCTATATCTGTCTGTCCAAATATCCTCTTCTTATACGGGCATAATGGATTAGGGCCCACTATAATGAACTCATTTGAATGTAATTATACCTTAAAGATTCCATTTCCAAATATAGTCACATTCTGAGGAGTTAGGGCTTCAACCTGTGAATTTGCAGGGGGCGGGGAGGAGGGCAACAATTCATCCATAGCATATGTCATCACATGTTCATCACATATAAAAGTTGCATGAAATTAAAATTTCAGTGTTTTATTGGAACATAGGCATGTTCATTTATTCATATGTTTTCTATGCCTGCTTTTCTTTAAGGCTTCTTTTTAAAAAAATATATTTCTTTATTGATTTCAGAGAGGAAAGGAGAAGGAGAGAGAGATAGAAACATCAATGATGAGAGAGAATCATTGATCAGCTGCCTCTTGCACACACCGCCCCCCCGCCACTGGGGATCGAGCCTGCAACCCAGGCATGTGCCCTTGGCTGGAATCAAACCTGGGACCCTTCAGTCTGCAGGCTGATGCTCTATCCATTGAGCAAAACCGGCTAGGGCTATACCTGCTTTTTTTGCCATAATAACAAGATTGAGTAGTTGTAACAGAGACAGAAAGCTTGCAAAGCCTAAATTAGCCACTATCTGTCCCTTTACAGAAAAGTTTGCTGTCTTCTACTCTGGGAGAAAGATGAGTTGGTGGTTACCAGTTTAGGACTGGTGATATGAGCAATGAGATTACTAAGGAAGAATGGGTTGTGTGGAAGGAAAGAGTGGAGACTTGCACAGTTATGATGCAGACAGGTAAGAGAAGGAACAGGAAAATGAACTATCAAGGTAATGGAGACAGAATTACCAGAGCTGTCAGAGAAAAGGACAGTGTTTCACAAAGAGGGTGCAATGAATAGCGACAAGAAAACAGAAGGCGTCTAATGTCATTGGGGCCAGCATTTCCCATAGGAAGAGCTGATAAATTAAAGCAAACACTATACAGAACTGAGCATAATAAGCATTAAAAATAGCTTTAATGTTTAGGGGTGGGTCTGGTTTGCTGAAGGGCTTCCTCAATGTTCCTATCCTACCCTCTGCTTTGGTCACTCTATTTAGAAATGACTCCTGTATATCAAGGTACTAGAAATATATTTTAATTAAGGGATTTCAATAAATAAGTGCAAATGACATGACGCTTGGTGTTCATAGCTAATATAAGAGCATGAGGGAGGGGGGTAAGAGATCAACTGAAGGACTTGTATGCATGCATATGAGCATAACCAATGGACATAAGACACTGGGGGGTAGGGGAAGCCAGGGTATTGTCAAGGGCGGGGGAAAAAAAGGACACATATGTAATACCCTTTGTAATGCTTTAAGCAATAAAAAAAAATAAAAAAAAATATAAGAGCATAATTAAATTGCCAAGATAAGACTTCTTTTTAAAAAATTTATCTTTATTATTGACAAGAGGCCCAGTGCACAAAATTCTTTCGGGGGCGGGGGGGAGCATCCCCTCAGCCCAGCCTGCACCCTCTCCAATCTGGGACCCCTCGGGGGATGTCCGACTGCCAGCAGTCGGACACCCCTTTCACAATCCTGGACCACTGGCTCCTAATCACTCACTTGCCTGCCTGCCTGGTCGCCCCTAACTACCACCCCCTGCCTGGTCACCTCCAACTGCCCCCTTTGCTGGCATGGTCACCCCCAACTGCCCTCTCTGCTGGCATGGTCACCCCCAACTGCCCCCCCTGCCAGCATGGTCATCCCTCATGGCCCCTGTGCCGGCCTGGTCACCCCATGCAGGCTGCTTGTTCAGTCATTTGGTCATCCCTCACTAATCCCCCTGCCAGCCTGGCTGTAGGCAGCCATCTTGTGAGGGTGTGAGGGTTAATTTGCATATTAACTCTTTATTATATAGGATAGTATTACAGATTTACCTTTTGTTTTTTTTCCCATTGACACCCTCCACCAGCACCTGGCCCTCCCAGGCCTTCAGCACACTATTGTCTGTGTCCATGGGCTATGCCTATAAGTTTCCCAGTTAAACTCCCCCGCCCCTACCTTTCCTCTGAAATTCATCTGTCTGTTCCATGGTTCTATGTCTCTGGATCTATTTTGTTCATCAGTTTATTTTGCTCATTAGCAAAATCTCGGACATATCTCATAGCAATATATTTACCACTATATCTCCGAGGGCAAAGGACACTAAGAAGAAAATAAACAATGGGTCTACATCAAAATAAAAAGCTTCTGCACAGCAAAAGAAACCATCAACAAAACAACAAGAAAGCCCACTGCATGGGAGGACATATTTAGTAATGATACATCTGATAAGGGGTTAACTTCCAAAATATATAAGGAACTCATACAACTCAACAAAAGGAAGACAAACAATGCATTTAAAAATGGACAAAGGGCCTAAATAGACACTTCTCCAAAGTAGACATACAGATGGCCAAGAGACATATGAAAAAATGCTCAAAGTCACTAATCATCAGAGAAATGCAAGTTCAAACAGCAATGAGGCATCATCTCACACCTGCCAGATAGATAAACACTTCTTTAGCCACATACTTGATGCACTTAATTGACTTGAAAGCAAAAATTCTGGATTTCCTGAATACTTGTATATATAAATTTATTATTTAATACCTTGACACTGACTCTATCTTGAAGAACAGCTTAGTATCAATCCTTTAAAATGTGTTCTCAAAAAAGACTGTTTCCTGAAAATATGAGATCATCATCTCTTTGGTTACAGGCAAATTTGTTAAATGGATACTGCATTGATACAACTTTTAGATACATTATACTGTTAAAGGGGAAATAAAAGTATTCCTGGCTGTAGAGGGACCAAAAAAATAAAACGTGTGGTTGAAATGTTCTTAATACTGTCCCTCACTCAATCAGTTAGATGTTTTAATTATACTATGCTTTGCAGATTTTAGAATGTGAGTATGGATGTTTAATCCAGCATAAACTAATACCCCCCAAAAGAGAAAAAACGTTTTATGAGAACATAGTGATTCTTCATCTGACCAAAATGTACATGCTGGGTGCTCAGCTCACAAAGCATTTATGGGATAGTCAAAGCTAAACTCACACTTCACTGTGGGACCTGCCAGTTGTTATCATGGTATATATTCCTAATTCATTAGGTACAGAAGGGAGTTTAAGACCAACTTTTGTTCAGTCAAAATACAGATGGGAGAACAACTGTAGTCTTCAGCTTATTTTCTAGTTAATCAGGAGTAAATCCAAAAATAATGGAGAATGAGTGAGTGATCTTTTTAGCAAGTATCTATCATTTGGCATAGTTTTTCAGAAATAAAATTTATGTTTTTATGTGTGTCACTCATCGCTCACCTCCCAATTTTTGTATAAATCATGAACAATCTAGATTTGACCACATCTTGTGAGTTACAGATTTTTGGTTAATATGTTTGCGTGCTTCAACCATACCCCATCTCTCAACACCCTGTACACATGTACTACTCTTAGATTGCCAGGTAGCCAAGCAGGAGAAACAAAAATCCCAGTCTCAGAAACTTGTTTTCTAAATTAAGCATTATTTTCAACTTTCCTAAAGATGTTTTCTTTCATTGCTTTTTTGATGAAAATACTATATGACCCTGTGGTTCACATAAGAGAAGTGTAACTATAGACATTTGGACATAGTGAAAAATTTCAAGGCTAACCCAGGTGCCAAATGATGTTACCTTAATCTTTCACCCTTAGTTTAGGAAAAAATTGTTAACACAAAATAATAGGGTCTAAAAGGACTAAAATGGCTCTATTTCATAGAATTTGGAATTGTAATTTTAAACCTTTTACATTTTTTAAAAAGCTACCAATTAAGCTGCTAAAGTTTGGAGGGTTTTTGATTCAATATAAACCCCCCCATAATTCAATTTTCACTTGAGTTATGTGAAAATTCACACACACACACACACACACACACACACACACTACACATACACACACACACACACACACACACAGAAACTGGTTGAATTATGAGCCTTGCCATTTTTATATTTTTATTTTTTCGGTTTACAGCCTCCATCCTTCTCTCCTTCAACCTTATCTTTTGGTGTGTTCCTTAAGTCCCATTTTACTGCTGATAATCTTTTCAATTTTGATATGATTACATATTAACTGGGTCTCCTAAAATTCCAAAAGTATCCAGCTTGTATATGACAATACCCTATTTTAACTTTATTTTTCTTCTTTTAAAACATATTTTTATTCATTTCAAAAAGGAAGGGAGAGGGAGAGAGAGATAGAAGCACCAGTGATGACAGAGAATCATTGGTTGGCTTCCTCCTTCATGCTCCGCTCTGGGGATCGAGCCTGGGCATGTGCCTTGACCAGGAATCAAACTGGGACCTCCTGGTCCATAGTGATGCTCAACCCCTGAACCATGCTGGCTGGGCTTAACTTTAATCTTTTTTAAAAAATTATTTATACTGTTTCCAAAACGGTATAAATAAAGAGCTTTATATTGCTTTACACTTTGACCAAAATATTTCTGGAGGAGCAACATGCATGTTTCAAGAGAAGAAATCAAGACCTACACCAAGTTGAAAGCCACTTACTTTAGTGTTTTGTTTTGTTCTCTACCAAGTATCAAGCACAGTGCTATGGAAGTGAATTAAAAGAAATATTTAAGATATCCCTGGCCTCAAATAGCTGACAGTTTTTGAGGCAGGATTCTCTTTGCCTCACGTATGCATGGCCGAGAAGAGGTTTAGACAATGTACAATGTCAAAACTGAGCAAAGCTAGCTAGTCTTTTCTGGGCATGTAGGAAGGCTTCTTTTAAGGTGTCTGTCTCAATCAATGGAAATCTGCAATTTTAGCTTTAAAAATGGTTTACCAAGCAGCCATTCACGCCACTAGAAGTTTGGAAAATTGTAACAATGTAAGATAAGGCAAAAAATATCTGAGTATATGAAGCTTTAAATTCATTTTGTTTGAAATAAACATTAATCAACAAATTTTTACACAGAAACAAATAAATTTACCACTTTTATTTTTTTCTTCCCCTTTCTTGTATCCTGTCCCTTTTAATCTTCTCCAGCACTATCCAGAGTCATGTTCCCACAATTTCTTTATACTTGGTCTCCATCTCCCAAACTAAAGGAAAAGGCAGGTCTGTTCATGGAGAAAATGAACAACATTGGGGATCAAGAGGCTACCTGAGAAGGTGGCTTTGGAGTGAACCATACAAGGCCCTGTGTGCCACATGTGGTCTGTGGTTCTTACTCTGTAGGTGCTCTACTGAAAGGCTTTAAGTAAGATACTGACAAGATCCGATCTATATTTTAAGATGTCATTGCAACAGCACAGAGATAAAAAAAAAAATAGTTTCAATAATGCACAAGAAGAAGAATGAGGGTCTGGAGGGCTTTTATAGAAGAATTTCATTATCACCTTTTTGGCACATGAGACTATATTAGTTTGTTAGGGCTGCTGTCAGAGAGTACCAAAAACTGAGTGGCTTAGGCACCAGGAACTTGTTGGCTCACAGTTCTGGAGGCTAAAAATCAAATCAAGTTGTTGGCTAGGTCAGTTCCTCTGAGGATTGTGAGAGAAAGGTCTGACACAGGCCTCTGTCCATGACTCATAGATGACTATTTTTATGTTCACTTAATTCTCCCAGTATGTCTGTATTTAAATAGCCTCTTTTTTTTAAAACCACCCATCATATTGGATTACAGTCCACTCCAACAACCTCATTTCTGACTTGATTACCTGTATAAAGACCTCATGTCCAATGTTCTGAGGCATTGGAGTTTGGTACTTGAATATATGTATTTTGAGGGAATATAATCCAACCCATAACACAGGCCAACAGACACAAACTTAATAATTTGTTTCCAATCACACAGTTAGTCAGGATTAAAGTCTAGATCTGTTAACTCCTAGTCTAGGACTCTGTCTACTACACTAGAGACAACGCTGGAAAGCCCTCTGTTGCTAGCCAGCACTGTGGTTTCAGTAAGTAGCTTCTAAAGTGTTGATATTGTCCATAAGGAATTAGTTATTAACAAATGGTTTGACTAATGTCTTGAAAAAATTTTAAATTAGAGTGTTCCTTTTAGCAACCAAATTGGTTGTTTAATAGAATTTAGAAACTAGGGTTGCTCCTCTTAAAGCAATCATGAGATAATTTGAAGTACTGCATCCAAGCCCTCACTCATGCAGTATTACTCAGCATTGTCCCTTGATGCTTTCAACCAAATCCCAGGAGCACAGTTTTTTAAAAAACTACATGGGACAGTTTGTTTTCACTGGTTAAAACTCCATGTTTCTTTTATATGCAATAAGATGATAGCATTTTTTTTGCTTTCATAATAATGTTTTAAGGCTTTCATCATATTACCCAAAACAAGCCAAGACAAGGACTATGTGGAGATAATATGAAGCCTAAATTTGAGAACAAATTTCAAATTCACTTTCCCTGATGCTATATGTCAGCTCATATAATGATTAATATAGGATTTATATGGATGGTACTCAGATGCTATAAACCATTCAACCACAGATAATTCAAATTAGTCATTATACTAAATCATTGCACCATAAAATGGACATTTACTTAGCACTACAAGAAAGACTTCATTACTTGAAGAGGTAGAACAGTTTTATAGTTGCCAGAATTATGTTAAGTCCATTTACACATTCTTTTTTTGGTGAGAGAAAGTGTATAATAATATTTCTTAATAAGTGTGAGGCTACCTAGATCTTGGGAATAAGTAAAATGAACTTGTCCATGGAGAAGTGAGTTGCAAAAGCAACAAGTAATGCATCAGAGAAGAGATAAGCAGTCACTGAAAGAGATAGGATGTCTCATAGGCTGTATAATTGGCCCTAACCAATTATACACAGACACAAACACACACATATTCATATACACACTTCGTCAAAAACACTATGTCCATCAGAAAGGCAATTGGTCATCACAGAAATAAAAAAAAAAAGATTCATAGAGGCAGCTGTTAGCAATACCCATTCAAATACTTTGTAAAGGGAAGACTCAGCCCTCAGCCACCATACATTTCCAATCCATATGTAAAGGCAATCCCTCCAGTGGAGATGGATGGAGGTGATGACAGCTGATGAACTTTATTGATTTCTGCTACCATTGGCAAACCTTTTACTTTGTGAGGGGGAGTGTTCAGCCACCTTAGAATAAGGAAATTCTATATGTGATTCATGTAACTCCTTTTGTTCAAATTCTACTCTGATATAACTTCTTTAAGATTATGATTGAGTTCTTTGTATAGCTTGATTATAGAGAGAATACAAAACTAGAATACAATATCCACCACTTTCCTCCCTCTCCCCAACTTATTTGAAGTTTCAATTTCCAGGGTTTCAGTTACCCACTGTCAACAGGTCTGACAATGTTAAAGTCAAAATTTCCAAGGGTGAGGTAGAAGAGGATAAAGCGGGGAAAATGGTGATGGAAGATCTGATACAGGCCTCTGTCCATGACTTACAGATGACTGTCAAGAGCCTTGACTTGGGGTGGTGGACACACAATACAATATACAGATGGTGTATTATAGAATTGTACCCCTGGAACCTATATAATTTTATTAACCAATGTCACCCCAATAAATTAAATCTTTTTTTAAATCCAGAAATAAACAATTCATAGTTTAAACTAATTTATTGATGACAGAGAGAGAGAGAGAGAGAGAGGGGAAAGGATTGAGAGAGAGAGAGAATGTGAGAGAGAAACATTGATTTGTTATTTCACTTATTTATGCATTCATTGGTTGATTCTTGTATGTGCTCTCAAGAGGGATAAAACCTGCAACCTTGGAGTATTGGGAAGGTGCTTCAATCAACTGAGCCACCCAGCCCGGGCCAACAATTTGTAAGTTTTAAATTGCACAGTTTGGAATAGATGATAAAATCTTGCACCTTCTCACCCAGGACATGAATGATCCCTTTCTCTGGCATATCCATGCAGTATAAATTTCCCCGTCATTAGTCAGGTAGTAGTCAGGTGGACTGTCATGGTATCACAGGGCTTATATTCAAGTAATTCTTACTTAATAATGGTCTCAAAGTGCAAGAATAGTGATGCTCACAATTCAGATGTACCAAAGAGAAGTGAAAAGTGCTCCCCCAGGTGAAAAAAAATAAAAGTTCTCAATAAGGAAAAAAACCATATGCTGATGTTGCCAATGTCTATGGAAATAACACATTTTCTATCTGTGAAATTGCCTAATTTACAAATTAAACTTTATTAAAGGTATGTAAGTATAGGGGGAAACGCATTATATATCAAAGACTTGATACTATCCATGGTTTGAGGCATCCCCTAGAGGTCTAGGAACGTAGCCCCCGCAGATAAGAGGCACTACTGTATAACATTCTAGTCTGATATCATTGCTCTAGTTCTAATAGCAAATGAAAACATTGACATTCTAGCATCTGTTACTCAGACGTTTATGCATGCTAGTCAAAAATTATTCTTTAAAACACAAGTTGTTACTTTAAGAACTTAAAGAGTACTCTCAACACTGAGCCAGTTTCATCATAATATTATAAATTGTACCCCATAATACAATTTACATTTCATTAGTTCATATTTTTAAAATGCATCAAATGGATATGTGTTTGTGAAGTATTTTAGCCTCCTGAAGGTTTTTTATTTTTGATTAATGCTTCATCAAGAAATGACTTTTTAAAATAACCTAGTTTTAGAATTCCATTGATAAGTGTAAAGCTTCACAATAGGTCCTTGAACCTCTATTCTTAATAATAAGTGACTTTTATCTCCTTGTTTTATACGCATTACATGGAATTAAGGTCCCCTGTAGAGACATTAGATTTAGGAATTATAAAACCAATATGGCATGCAGTCAGTTATTGTCTTGCTATTTTCAAACCATCAACAAAGAATAGTAAGAGGGTCAGCTGGGCCGTGATCTGCCACGTGGGACCACGTTGTGCAGCAGGGTATTTCTATAAGATGCAATAACTAGACTGCCTGTGTAAAGTTAGGTAAGTGGTAGGCTTAATGTTGAGAAAATCTGTAAATTACTATGCAGTTCACCAATCAAGCTAACATTGCACCTTGCAGGTTCTGAATCAGATGACTCAGTATGTGAAGAAAAATATTTGTATGTAATTGGAATTTAATTTAGTTTCACATCCTCTCTATAGGTTAATCATCCCTAAAAGTAGGTCACTAGTTGGTAATGTTTTGAAGTATTAATTTTTTTTGCCATGTATGTCATGCAGGCCAAGTTTTGAAGTTTATAATGTAAATCCACACTGATCCAGACTAACTTAATGCAATGGTGATCTATGATGGTTAAAATGAAGACTACCTTCTCTTAATAAAAGAATTTCAAGTAAAAGTCCTTCAAACCTAATTTAATGAAAAGGGATTCATTGTAATTAGCTTCATCACTTTTAAATATGTGTTAATAACTATCTCTAAATATTCTCTGGTTCCAATTTATTTAATTTAAAAAGTTATATATATATATGTATACATATATATATATATATACATATATATAATCAACCAAGAAATCTTCAGATCAACCCAGATCTAATTCTTTTAACTCATGAATGGCTTTTGAGCACACAGTGGGTGGTAGGCACGTATATTGTATTGCTTTACAAGCAAATATTGTCACATAGAAACCACCAGAGCTTCCTGCAGCTTTGAAAGGAACATCAATTTTTGCATCCATCCAAAAAGCAATTGTCACTGTTATTTTTACCATTATCTTTTTACTCTCCTTCAGCCATGATATCATTATAGCCTGCAATTGTAGAGCCTGGTAATGCTATGATAAGTTCTTCTGGTTACTAAAGATGTTTCTAATCCAACAGACAAATGTCCTCTGGAACACTTGAGCTCTTAAATTAACCCGGTAACTCATGTTTTATAAGTGCCAGTAAATATCCCAGTTCACTTTGGCAACCCAAGGAGATTTTATAAACTCAAAAGGTTAAGAGATGCAGCTCAGGATCCTGGGACACTGACTTTACCTAGGGGAAGCTATTGTTCTAATTATAACAGCTATTACATAGCCAGCAAGGAAGAGGAGCTTTACCCAGGTAGGCTTATTTTATACTCACAATATATCTACTAGGGAACATCAACTTATCAAATAAATAAAAACATTTAGGGTTACTCAGGTAACATACGCTCATAACACAGATTTAGTACTAAATTAGATTGGAACCAAAAGAAAGTCAAGTCAGTAGTCATGGGATTAACACCCACCGAGTCACCTTGCTTGATCTTGATCTAAAAATAGTCTAATGTACATATCAAGTTACTAAGTGAGTAAAATTTTATTTTACTATTTTTAAAAAAGGCATCATTTATCAAATACTTTCTTGTTAATATGCTAACATTAAGGTACAGGTTAAATTAATAAGGATATGGGTAGGTCACGGAGAAGTGCTGTGAACAATGCTATTGCACATGGCCATATGTAACCAGTCCTCCGGTTATCCTTGAGTGTACCCAAGCCTCGGGATCCCAGCAGTTTAGAAATACTCTTTGCTGTGACCCTCAGATAAAAGTAGTTTTATTCCCTTTCCTAGAGAAGAAACTTTAGAGATTCTCCATAGGCTTAAATGTTTCTCCATGTTACCTTTTACTCCTTTTTATTTTATTTATTTATTGTTTAAAAATCTTTACTGTTGGAAGTATTATATATGTCCCCCTTTCTCCCCCCCCCCCCAACTGCCCCATGAACTCTTCTAGCCCATATCCATCCCCCCCATCCCTCAGGCCTTCATCACCCTATTGTCTGTGTCCATGGGCTACACATATATGCATACAAGTTCTTTGGTTGATCTCTTTCCATCCACCCACCCTCCCCTGCCATCCCAAAATTTAAAGCTTCTGCACAGCAAAAAAAAAAAAAAAAAAAAGGATCAACAAAATGAAAAGGGATCCCACTGCATGGGAGAACATATTTGGCAATGATACATCTGATAGGGGGTTAATTTCCAAAATATATAAGGAACTCATACAACTTAACAAAAAGAAGACAAACAACCCAATTAAAAAATGGGCAAAGGACCTAAATAGACAATTCTCCAAAGTGAATATACAGATGGCCAAGAGGCATATAAAAAATGCTCAAAATCACTGATCATCAGAGAGATGCAAATTAAAACGACAATGGGGTATCACCTCACACCTGTCAGAATGGCTACCATCAACAAATCAACAAATGACAAGTCCATGCTACCTTTTAATTAGCAGGTTCCTGAAATTCTCTCTCTCTGTTCTGTGTCTCACTTATTGTGCATGTTATTTCTATTTTGTACCACATTATTCCACTAAAGTAATTTCTTATTCTCAGAATCCTATCAGCAACAGATTGTGACATGAGTGGATTCTTCTATAAACTGAGAGCTGAAAATGTTTCTAAGAATGACTCAAACTCTAGAAGCAGAGAAGAAAAAAGATTGATAAATTTGACTACATAAAAATAAATTTTATTTGCTATATCAATACACACACACACACAGCAACAACCACCACAACAAAGTAAAGATAAATGACAAGCTAGGAAATAAATATTTGCAATATATTTCACCAAAAATTAATATCCTTAATATGTAAAAGGCTTCTAAAAGTAGAGAAAAATAATTAATAACAATAGAATAATGGACAGGAGATATGAATAGCAAAATCACAGAAAAAGAAATAGTGCATGTGGTTCTCAAATATATGAAAGATGCTCAATATCACACATAAGTTAAAATCCATTGAGACACAGTTTGTCATCTAACAGATTGAAAAAATTCAAAAGTTTGTTATTATCTCCTATTGATGCAAAATCTAGACTCTAAAGGACAAATAATCCAATTTCATAAACATTTAAATTTATAGGAGAAAAATGAGATATTAAAAGAAAATCTTTGGAATTAAAGAATTTTGAAATATGTTATCAACAATTTGCAAAATTTGGACCTTATAGGGTCTCAATTTGAAAAACAGTTAAAAACATTTATAAGACAGTCAGGAAAATTTGAACACAGACTAAACTATTATAAAAAGAATTATTGGTAAAAATTATGTGTAGTAATGGTATTGTGGCTTTCTTATTAAGTCCTTATATTTTAAAGAACAATGCTGAAACATTTATGTATAAAATGACTTTATATTTGGCATTTGCTTCAAAATAATCCAGGGCAGGCAGACAGCAGAGGAGGGGGAGTTATTTATAAAATAAAGTTAGATCATTGTTTATTTAGGTGATAACTTAATTACATTAATCTCTACTTTTTATGCTGTTGAAATTTTTCATAATAAAATGTTTTCAAAAGAGTATCAAAGCAATATATGTTAAAAATAAATATAGTTTTCCATCTGAAGCTCATTTTCTATAGTGTGTATAAAAATATTTTTAATTGCAATAATAAAAGCAATGTCTGTATCAATCTCTGAAAGTCTGAAGACAAGGACAAGTTTTATTTTTTTCTGGGTTTCATATTAAACAATTTATAGCCCAAGATCAGTCACCTTGTTCTTTCATGTCCCCTCGCCTTTTTTCCTTCCTAAGACACTCTTAAAATCCTCATCTTCTCATCCTTCTTTTCACTCTTCTCTGTTTACTGGGATCCACCAACCCTTCTTTCAGCTTCCATTCCAAAAATATTTTAATATGCAATAATTAAATTCTCTTTTTTCTTTCATTGCTAGTTGAGAGACTGCCCTGAGAACAATCTTTCCACACACAAAGTGATGGTAAAATTGTTTCACTTAAGGAAATCTCCCTCCAAATTTTTTTTTTTTTTTAAATATATTTTATTGATTTTTCACAGAGAGGAAAGAAGAGAGATTGAGAGTTAGAAACATCGATGAGAGAGAAACATCGATCAGCTGTCTCCTGCACATCTTCCACTGGAGATGTGCCCGCAACCCAGGTACATGCCCCCGACCGGAATCGAACCTGGGACCCTTCAGTCCGCAGGCCGACGCTCTATCCACTGAGCCAAACCGGCTTCGGCTCCCTCCAAATTTAACTCAACCTTCTGTGCTATAAATTCAGTGCTTTATGTATAAAATAGATGTAAATTTAAAAAATTTTAGCCTTCTCATATAGTCATTGACTTATACCATTCATATATCATAGAATTAGTATGTTAGGGATGAATTATATTGTTTTTATTTAATTTTTTTAATTTATAAAACTCATTTTGTTAGCTGTTAAGATAAGTATATATAAGGAGATATACATAAAATATCCTATATAATAAAACCCTAATATGCAAATTGACCGAATGGTGGAACTACCAGCAGAATGACTAGTCGTTATGATGTGCACTGACCACCAGGGGGCAGACACTCAACGCAGGAGCTGTCCCCAGTCGTTGAGTGTCTGGCTCCCAAGAGGGAGGAGACTGGCAGTGGAAATCAGGGGTGGGGCTGGCCAGCAGGTGGCACCAGGCCGCCATCCAAGGCAGGTACCAGTGGGGCCCCACCAATTGCCTCACCTACTGGTTGCCCCAATCGCCCAGCCTGCTGGTCAACCCCCCAGATCAGCCCTGATTGCCAGCCAGGCCTAGAGACCCTACCCTATATATTGGGAACAGTCTCTTAGATTTTAAAATTAAAACCAGGCAAGGCTACTCTAACACTGAAAAAATAGGATGATGCAGTGATAACATGCATGGACGCTGGCTTGCACATTTTGTGGTCAGCCCTGATTCTGACACTTATAATAATTGTGTCACAAAGCCAATTACTTAACTTCTCTCTGTTTCAGTTTTTCCACCTCTAAGATGGGGAAAATGGTACTACTGCCTCAGAAGGATCATGTTATGTACTACTTTTTATAATCAGGACAAAAAAATGCAGCTGCCCATACAACAGCAAGATGCTTTTCACCTGTATGAAAAGTATGGTCACTAGTGCATGCAGTGTCCTGGATTGCGAGAGGGATGTACGACTGCCGGTATAGACCTGATCCCGGGGATCGAGCCTAAACCGGCAGTCAGACATCATCCAAGGGTGCAGGCCATGCTGAAGGACTGCCCCCTGTGCATGAATTTCGTGCATTGAGCCTCTAGTCCCGTGGTCCTCAAACTGCAGCTCGCGAGCCACATGTGGCTCTTTGGCCCCTTGAATGTGGGTCTTCCACAAAATACCATCACACTCAAGGGGCCAAAGAGCAGCATGTGGCTTGTGAGCTGCGGTTTGCCGAGCCGCAAGTTTGCTGACCACTGCTCTAGTCTCTATATACAAAGCCAAGCGACTGGAACAACAGAACAACTGGAATGACTGGAGCGATAGGAACGACTGGTCACTATGACATGCACTGCAGCAGCCAACCAGCCTGATAGGCTCCCCCAACCTCCCATGACCCCTTCCCCTAGCTGGCACCTGATCAGCCCCCCTGATTGGGGGTGGGGCCTGCAGGCCAACCACCCGTGGCCTCCCCACCTCTCCTGGCTGGCCAGGCCTCGATTAGGCCCTGATGTGGGGCGAGGCCAGTGGCCAACCTCCCGCATCCCATCCCCCATGCTGGGCCGGTTCCTACCAGCCCCCATCATGGCAGTCTGGCTGGACCCCACCTGCTCATGAATTTGTGCACTGGGCCTCTAGTGTAATATAAAAGAATATCTACACTAATAAAAGAGAAACATGCAAATTGGTGTCACTCTGCTATGCCCACCAGCCAATCAGGATGAGTATGCAAATTAACCCAACAAAGATGGTGGTTAATTTGCATATGCAGGCCCAGAGCGGAGACTGAAGACTAAAGAGGCTTGGCTTCTCCACTGCTGCCAAAGTGAAGGCCTGGGTCCGGGTGCCGGAGGAAAACTGGTGCCATCAGCCAGGGGAAGGAAGGCCTATTGCATGAACATTTCGTGCAATGGGCCTCTAGTCTATATATAAAAAGCTAGAGTCCATAATAACTGGAATGACTGATGATTGGTCACTATGATGCCTACTGTGGCCAGCAAACTGGCCTGATCAGGAGCCAACCTCCTCGGCTCCTCCCCCAGGCTAGTCCCACCCCTGATCGTCCACCCCAAACCCCAATAGGGGCAGGACTGGCTGGCCAACCTCCTACAGTCCTTCCACCCATCCGGCCCCACCCCCAATGAGCCCCTACCACCCTAATTGGCCTGCAGCCCCTCCCCCCTGCCAGCCCTGCCCCTGATTGCCCCCACCCCAATAAGGAGTGAGGCTGGCCAGCCAACCTCCTGCAGCCCTTCCCCCCCACCTGGCCCCACCCCAGATCTGCCCCCCACATCCTGATCAGGAGCAGGGCCGGCTGACCAACCACCCATGGCCCCTCCCCAAGGCTGCTGGCCCCTGGTCAGCACCCTCACCCTATTTGGGGGTGGGGCCATCTGGCCCACCACTAACAGCCCCTCCCCATGGCCTGCCCAGCCCCCAATTGGACCCCAACCCAATCGGGGATGGGGCCTGCCGGCCAATTGGTCCCCAATCAAGGTCCCACCATCTCTTCCTCCTGATAGGCCCAGCCCTGAAGCCCTGATCTATCCCGATTGGGGCTGGGCTGGCCGGAATCCACCCATGCACGAATTCGTGCACTTGGCCTCTAGTATATATATATCATCACATAACATATAATAAACTCATGTTTTATGCTTTCATTTTAAAATATTGCTTTAATTTTTTTCATAATTTTATTTCTCCAGCTTTCCCCAAAATTCTTACAAGTATACAAGTTACAACCTACTGCAAAACTTTTGTATGGTATTATAGTTTATTTACCGATAGCAATGTTTTTATTATACAGATTTTTATTATTGTCACTAGAGGCCCGGTGCACAAAATTTTGTGCAGTTGGGGGAGTCCCTCAGCCCAGCTTGCGCCCTCTCGCAGTCTAGGACCCCTCGGGGGGTGACCACCTGCTGGCTTAGGCCCACTCCCAGGGAAAATGGGCCTAAGCTGGCAGTCAGACATCCCTCTGGCAGCCCGGGAGCCCATGGAGGATGTCCACTTGCCAGCAGGGAGCAGGCCTAAGCTGCAGCCGGACATCCTTAGTGCTGCTGAGGAGGCAGGAGAGGCTCCCACCACCACCGTTGTACTGGAAGCCATCAGCCTGGCTTGTAGCTGAGCAGAGCTCCCCCTGTGGGAGTGCACTGACCACCAGGGGACAATTCCTGCATTGAGCATCTGCCCCCTGGTGGTCAGTGTATGCCATAGTGACCAGTCATTCCCAGTCGCTCTGCTGTTAGGGTCAATTTGCATATTACCCTTTTATTATATAGGATAGAGGCATGGTGCATGGGTGGGGGTCAGCTGGTTTGCCCTGAAGGGTGTCCCGGATCAGGGTGGGGGTCCCACTGGGGTGCCTGGCCAGCCTGGGTGAGGGGCTGAGGGTCATTTTCAGGCTGGCCACACCCCCTTCAGGGTGAAGATCCCCTCTGGGGTGCCTGGCCAGCCTAGGTGAGGAGCTGAGGGCTGTTTTCAGGCTGGCCACACCCCCTTCAGGGTAGGGGTCCCCACTGAGGTTCCTGGCCAGCCTAGGTGAGGGGATGATGGCTGTTTTCAGGCTGGCCACAGCCCCTTCAAGGTAGGAGTTTCCCCTGGGGTGCCTGACCAGCCTGGGTGAGGGGCTGATGGCTGTTTGCAGGCTGGCCACAGGCCCTTCAGTGTGGGAGTCCCCGCTGGGGTGCCTGGCCAGTCTTGGTGAGGGGCTGATGGCTGTTTGCAGGCTGGCCACAGCCCCCTCAGGGTAGGGGTTCCCCCTGGGGTGCCTGTCCAACCTGGGTGAGGGGCTGATGGCTGTTTGCAGGCTGGCCATGGCCTCCAGCCACCCAAGCTTCCAGTGGAGGCTGGCTGGAAGCAGGTATCTGGGATTTATTTATCTTCTATAATTGATACTTTGTTGCCTTAAGTGGAGGCCACAGTCGGCCAGGGCAGGCGGGAAGCTTGGCTTCCTCCATCACCGGGGCAACCAAGCCTCCTGGTTACTCCAGCTCCGTGGCTGCTGGCTGCCATCTTGGTTGGGTTAATTTGCATATAGTCACTCTGATTGGCTGGTGGGCGTGGCTTGGCACATAGCAGAGGTGCAGTCAATTTGCATGTTTCTCTTTTATTAGATTAGATATCAAGAGTCTTTTCTTACAATTTCAGCAAACATTTATTGAGCCTCAGACAATGCATTAGTCCCTGATGATACCAAGGTATCACGTCTTTCCCTATGTCCCTAAGGATCTTCTGGCATCTCTTTCCAAGGATGCATGGCTATAAAATGCAACTCCATTTTCCCCTGCAACTTCTGTGGTTTGGATCAAGACTATGCTGTTGAGCCCTTCCCAGTTTGGCTGAGTGGATAGAGCATCAGCCTGTGGACTGAAGGGTCCTGGGTTTGATTCTGGTCAAGGGCTTATGCCCAGGTTGCAGGCTCAATCCCCAGTAGGGAGCGTGCAGGAGGCAGCCAATCAATAATTTTTATCTCATCATTGATGTTTCTATCTCCCACTCTCTTCCACTCTGAAATCAATAAAGTAAAAAAAAAAAAAAAGAAAGATGCTATTGATTCTTTTCTATATTTATTTAGTGCATAAAACCCTTGGCTTTTTTTTTTTAGAACTTATGTATCTCAGAACAATATACTTCTTCTAGGAATCTGTTCATTTAAATTTTAGGCTTGGACAATCATTTTTGTATTGTCTCAAGTAAAAAGTAAAATTTGTTCAAGGAAAGATCCCCAAGTCCATTTGCAAACTTATGCATTAAATTATTGCTTAGTTTTTTTTTCAAATAATTTTTTTATTGATTTCAGAGAGGAAGAGTGAGGGAGAGAGAGAGACAGAAACATCAATAATGAAAGAGAATCATTGATTCACTGCCTCCTGCAGGCCCCACACTGGGGCTCAAACTGGCAACCTGTTCATGTGCCCTGACCGGGAATTGAACCATGACCTTGTGGTTCATAGGTCAACACTCAACACTGAGCCACGCCAGCCGGCCATTGCTTAGTTTAAATGCAAGCAAATTATATCCTTGGTAAGGCTAACTATAGACAGGACAGTCATTTTCAGAAGAAGCTAAAAAGAGCATTGTAACTTTTGGGAATGATCACCATGTGTTGCTTCAGTGATTTCATTTGTCCAATATAGATTGGAATTCATTTTTGCTGCAGGACAATCACGTTTCTTTTCACCATATGCACCTGAGTTGATTAGTCATCAAAGTTACTACTGTAATTAAATGTGAAATAGGAAAACAAGCCTGATTCCTTTTTCCTTGAAGCAAGTTCTTTTTGAAAAATAGCACACCGTTTATCTAGTGGGTTTGAAAAGGACGCAGTAACTTTTTATTTGAGCTCTCCCAAATACAAGTGACATTATTCCCCACGGCTTAGGTTCTTTCCTAGTTTCCCCTGAGATTTCTTATTTAAGGCAAAAGCTGATGTCACACATTTTCATCCTGAGGGAAATTACTGTGACTGTTTTTTTATTTATTTGGGAGGTTGTTTTTCCCCCCATTTCTCCCCCTCCCCAATTGTTGGCTATTTCTCCCAGCTACACTCTAGTTCTCATTGTGGTAGGGCATGCTAGCTATCTACTGAAGATGCATAGATAGAATCTTGGCCCTTCTTGCCATTTGGCCTTTTTACAATGCTCCCAGTTAAAGCTGTTGTGTAATAAAAATAAATAAGCTAGTCTCTCTGAGTGCTGTCACTCGCCCTCATTAAGCCACTGCTGCCTTATACAGAGTGCTGCTGACTTTCCCTTCAGAGTAGAAAAGCTAACACACAGGCACTTTCCACAGAATTAAGGACAGACGAATCTTATGGTTTAGTTAATCCACACCTATGGGTCGCATTCTACATACATGGATCAGGAACATGCGACAAACTTCATAAAGGGAAAATAATCCACCAACTACTTCATCCCAGCATATTTAGATGTAATATCCATAATCTGAAATCCAAAAATCTTTCAAGAGTTGGTATCTCTGGAATTTCCTCAGCTATGTGTTCTTGGCTTTTATAACTCTGAAGAGAAATACGCTTTAGTTGCTTTGGTTTCCTGTGGTGAGGTTCTCTTCCTAACCCATCTGCACGCCTCTCACAACTCCAGCTACTTCCTTGACACAAAGTCCTAGATACACCTCTGCATGTTTCCCTCCCAGAGGTTCAGATTCCTGTAAATAGATTTTGATCACTTAGCTTATGTTTCTTCCCCCTTTATTGATTAAGGCATTACATCTGTATCCTTATTGCCCCATCGCCCCTCCCCCCTCCATCCCTCAATTCATGCCCTCACCCTCCTGGTGTCTGTGTCCATTGGTTATGCTTATATGCATGCATACAAGTCCTTTGGTTGATCTCTTCCCCTTAGTCCCACCCTCCCCTACCTTCCTTCTGAGGTTTGATCGATGCTTCTCTGTCTCTGGATCTGTTTTAGTTCGTCAGCTTATGTTGCTTTATGTATTTATGTATCCCTATGATATGCACATCCTAGTAAATTTTCAAATACATTATTTACATATTGATGGGTAAGCAGAAAAGAAACAAAATTGCCTACCTTTAATAGTTAATACTAATTAAAAAACCAATGACACTTTTCTTGAAAAAGCAGCTTTTTATTTATTTACATATTTATTTATTTATTTATTTATTTATTTATACATACACACATACATTTATCTTTATTGTTGAAAATATTGGGTCAGCTTTAGCTCAAGCGGTTACTTCGGTTTCTGCTCATTGCGGACACATAACCCTACCTTAGGGTTCGAAAATATTACAGATATCCCCCTTTCCTCTAGTTGACCCCCTCCCTTTCTGCCCCAGACCCCCTCCCCCATCCCAGGCCTTAATCACACTATTGTCTGTGTTCATGAGTTATGCATATATGCATATGTTTTTTGGTTAATCTCTTCCCGCCTTCTGCCCCCCTCCCCTTCCCTCTGAGATTTGTCAGTCTGTTCCATGCGTCTATATCTTTTGATCTAATTTGTTCACCAGTTTATTTTGTTCATTAGATTCCATATATAAGTGAGATCATGTGAAACTTATCTTTTTCTGACTGGCTTATTTTGCTTACCATAATACTCTCCAGGTCCCTCCATGCTGTCTCAAAGGGTAAGAAATCCTTCTTTTTTAAAGGGACATACAACCTGTTTTTACAGCTTCATGGTATCCAAGGTGTAAATGTACCACAGCTTTTTTATCCACTCATCTACTGATTGGGCTGTTTCCAGATCTTAACTATTGAACATAGGGGTGTAGATATTCTTTCTGATTGGTGTTTCAGGCTTCTTAGGATATATTCCTAGAAGTGGGATCACTGGTCAAAAAGCAGTTCCATTTTTCATTTAAAAATATATTTTATTGATTTTTTTACAGAGAGGAAGGGAGAAGGATAGAGAGTTAGAAACATTGATCAGCTGCCTCCTGCACAACCCCCATTGGGGATGTGCCCACAGCCAAGTTACATGCCCTTGTCCAGACTCAAACCTGGGACCCTTCAGTCTGCAGGCCGATGCTCTATCCACTGAGCCAAACCAGTCAGAGCCATTTTTTCATTTTTTGAGGAAACTCCATACTGTTTTCCATAGTGGCTGCACCAGTCTGCATTCCCACCAGCTGCACTAGAGTTCCCTTTGCTCCACATTCTCCACAAGGTTTGTCCTTTGTTGATGTGTTAATGGTAGCCATTCCAGCAGATGTGAGATAATACCTCACTGTCCTTTTAATTTGCATCTCTCTGATGATTAGTCCCTTTGAGCATTTTTTTCATATGTCTCTTGATCTTCTGAATGTCCTCTTTGGAGAAGTGTCTATTTAGGTCCTTTACCCATTTTTAGTTGGATTGTTTGTCTTCCTTTAGTTAAGTTGTATGAGTTCCCTATATATTTTGGAAATTAACCCTTTATCAGATGTATCATTGGCAGATATGTTCTCCCTTATAGTGGGATTCCTTTTCATTTTGCTGATGGTTTCTTTTGCTGTGTGGAGCCTTTTGTTTTGATGTAGTCCTATTTGTTATTTTTCTCCTTTGTTTCCCTTACCCTAAGAGATATATTGGCTAAAAACTCCACCAAAAAATTACTACTTTTAATAAATGAATTTGGTAAAGTAGCAGGATACAAAATTAACATCCAGAAATTGATGGGTCTCTCCTACTGGTATTCAGTTTATTATTGAGGATATTTTTTTTTTTTTTTTGTATTTTTGTTGTAATTTGAGTTTGGTCCTGGGAGCATGTCATTGTAGCTTCCACTTACTCTGCCACCATTTGTTCTCTTGTCCACAGCTTTTTTATCCACTCACCTGCTGATGGGCACTTGGGCTGTTTCCAAATCTTAGCTATGGTGAATTGTGCTGCTATGAACATAGTGGTGCATATATTATTTCTGTTTGGTGTTTCTGGTTTCTTAGGATATATCCCTAAAAGTGGGGTCACTGGGGACAAACACTATTTCTTGTTGTGGTTATAAAAAATTAAGTGTGAAAGCTAAAAATTGCACAATAAACAAACAAAATAAAACTAGAAACAACTTAAATGTCCACTCACGAAATGATAAACTAAACTGGGATCTAGTCTTTCAAAGGAACATTACATAGCAGGAAATATTACAGCTGAGGATAGCAATAGAGCATTTTATTATTATCTTTGAAAAACTATAAGAAGTGATGCCACTTTAATAAATACTTTTATAAAGTCTATGGAAGTAAAATTATATGGTTATATAAATGGAAAATAAACGTTTATTACAACCTTTCTTACTAGAACAAAATACAACACTTGATTAGGTTTTCAGTGAGAAGAAAATTGGATGCTTTCCTTTTGAACTTTTCCTCTAGCCTGTATGTTCTTCTATTTAGATTTGTCCTGTTACCACCATCACTAGTTGCCAGGGGTGCCTGCTTTTTCTTTTCTGAGGCTTAAGCATGTAACAATAATTATTTTTGTATATATCAGGGTTGGGAAATTATCTAATTGGTTTATTTTGTCCCACTCAAAGACAAAAGCCAATTCTATTAAAATTAAAACATTTCTTGACTCAAATCATGGGAGATTTGTTATTTTATTTAAATAAAAGAAGTTGTTAAATTTTTCTGAGGTTTTCTAAAACATTAAGAATTTTAATGTCTAAATTAGTTCCAGACTGTAGAACTTATTTTTTAAGTTCTATAAACAGATCTAAGTGTTGCAATACTAGATTATAAATCTTATAGAAGTTATTAAAAATATAAATGTTATGGCTAGGAGTTATTGTACTTAATTTACAGCTTTTTTGTCTGTATCCTCAGTGTTGAAGGAGTACAACATTGATTATGAAGGCATACCAGTTCAAATCAACACAACTTTTCAACCCATATTTTCATAACATGTAAAGTTTAAATTTTGAGTAGAATGACAAAAGAGAGTAATAACTTCAGTTTACTAATAATAAGACATTGCTTCACTTGTTATCTATGTACACATATAGATATCTATATAATATGTACAATTATCATCTGTTACATTAGGAAAATTTTAATTACACTCATCATGGTTAGTTTAAATAAATATTTTATTCTGCTGATGATAATTATAACTTCTTACACTACATCAGGCATCATTCTAAGTGTTTTGCTGCTAAACCTTGCAGTCTGTGAGGTGAGTACTTATATTATTCTCATTTACAGATGAGAAAACTGAGACCTAAGGAGATGAAGTAACGAGATCAAGGTGACCTCGTAAGTTCGTAAGTATCAGACTTAGTATTGAAACTCACATATCTGGCTGCAGGGTTCATGCTCTCAAACTTTACCCTATATTGCCTTTACTAAATAACTATATACAATGAAGCATCTTTAAATGCTATTATAAAGAGTTAAGCTAGAAGCCCAAGGGGAAGTAGATATTTTGATTTTGGTTATGATGCAAAATTTTTGGACTGGAACCTGGATTCTTTGTCTGCAGGAGTCGAAGAATGAATCCATGTACAGAAGGTGGTATAGCAAACATGGAAATTTATTAAAGAACAAGAACAGACTCCCATGTGGGGAGGGGGAAAGGGTCCCACAGAGTTCCTTTTCCCCATGGCTTATAAAGGCTGCAGATTGGTCACTATTCCTTGGACTGGTTACTATAGTAACTCCTGAGCTCAGGTTCTCCCCCTCCTTCCTTATTGTTTTCCTATTCCCTTTGGGCTTTCTTCTTCTCCTTCTGGATGAAGGGCTTCCTTCTCTTTATTCTGTAAATATACACCTTTTGCTGTTCCCAGCTCCCTCATTATATGGAAATGTACCTGTTGCAGCTTTTCAGCTTCCCCATTCTATGGAAATATATCTTCTGCTGCTCTTCCACCCTGTGCTTCTTCCATGGTCCTCTTAATTTCTAAAATTTCCTAAAACCTGTCTTTTTCACCCCCAAAATTCCCTTTTCAGTTAGTTACTTTGGAAATTAATTTTCACAGTCCTTTTGCCTATATCAGTGGTTCTCAACCTTCCTAATACCCCGACCCTTTAATACAGTTCCTCATGTGGTGGTGACCCCCAACCATAAAATTATTTTCGTTGCTACTTCATAACTGCAATTTTGCTACTGTTATGAATCGTAATATAAATATCTGATATGCAGGATATATTTTCATTGTTACAAATTGAACATAATTAAAGCATAGTGAGTAATCACAAAAACAATATGTAATTATATATGTGTTTTCTGATGGTCTCAGGCGACCCCTGTGAAAGGGTCGTTTGACCCCAAAGGGGTCGCGACCCACAGGTTGAGAACAGCTGGCCTATATTAATTAGATGCATCCCCCTCTCCGCCCGCCCCCATTAGCACGGCCTGTGAGATTGTGACACTTTCCAGCATAAGGACCACCTTTAACTACTTCTGCTCCCCAGAACCTGATGTATTGCCTGTCACACACTCGAAAAATCGTTGAACAGATAAATGGAGGAGTGACCCACTGAACAAAATGGCAAATTAAAGGAAGCCTTTGCCATAACTGGATGCTTCAGAGTGAAATTTTGTTCTTGAAAAACATAAAAATACAAAAATACTTTGGTTGAATTAATCATATGGGTAGTCTATTGTACTCTATTTCGTTGGCTAAAAATAAATTGATCACTAATTTAATTATCTTAGTTGATTACTTGTGTCCTTGCATCATAAAATACCAGATATTATTCCTGTGATTATTTTAACAGAGTCCAAAAAAGTCAAACCTGAAAATTTGAATACATAGCTTACTGAGAACACCGTGTTTAATAGTGTAAGCACAAAATGTTATCCAAATATGAACAGTTTTAGCAGATACCATAGTGTATTAAAATGTTACAGTACATTTTTAAAATCTATTAAGTTACTCATTCCCATTGAAAATTAGCTTAACGTGTACAAAGTTTTCAAAGTGAAGAAAAATTTAAAACATTTGTTACTGCGCACCAAAAACACCTTAGCATTGGTGAAATAAAGCTGAATTTTCATCCTCAAAATATTTTTTTTTTTAATATATTTTATTGATTTTTTACAGCGAGGAAGGGAGAGAGATAGAGAGTCAGAAACATCGATGAGAGAGAAACATCGATCAGCTGCCTCCTGCACAACTCCTACTGGGGATGTGCCCGCAACCCAGGTACATGCCCTTGACCGGAATCGAACCTGGGACCCTTCAGTCCGCAGGCCGACGCTCTATCCACTGAGCCAAACCGGTTTCGGCATCCTCAAAATATTTTAATGGAGGAAATATGAGGTAAGCATGTGTAAGTTCCCTGTCTTTAGCTCCTGGCACTATCATTACAGAGGAAAACACCACAAAAGAGAGAGGTGAGTCAGGTGCTTGCCCCACTCGTCTGTATAAGAAGGCTGAGCCAGTTATTACAATGGTTCTGTTCACTCAGTTAATGTTTATTGGACTCTCATTATGCAAAAGGCACTGCACTAAGTTCTCTGTAATAGCACATTGTGTGCATATGGTACTTGAAAGTACTTTCAGCATTCACGTTATTGTCTCTCTCTTTTTTTTTTTTTTTTTTAGTTAAAAGGTAGGCAACCTTGGTGTTCTTCTTTCATAGTATAAATGTGGAAACCGAGGCCCAGCATGGCTCATTATACTACCCAAAGTCACAGAAGTGGTGGTGAAACGGGCTACAGAAGCAGTAATAGTAATAATAAAAAGGAGAGAGAAAACAGAAATAGCCCATCAAAAGGTTCTGCTTCATAAACATCTTGATTTGAAAGCAATGTTAAATGGCTTGGTCATACATGAAATACCCATCAAACTCATTTATCATTAAGGGCTAAGCCTCTTTTGATTAATACAGACCAACTTCTTATAACAATACTGCTTTTAGATAGAGTTGGTATATTCTTATTTCATGCTTTTTCTCTTTTGCTTAAATTTAATGTAAAAAGCAAGCTTTAAAAAAGGCACCCTATGAATAAATAGGGTATGTAATGAGCAACCATTATACATGATTTCTTCACTCATGTGGAACCCCTATAACCCACTAATGAGTTCACCACTTGTGAGGTACTAAGGCCTTTTGTTACAACTAGGTTAATCATATTTTATGACCAGCCATTATGTCTCTTCCATTCATGTATAGTACTATTTCATTGCTAAGTACAGTATTCATACTTTATGGTCCAATTTATTATTTGGCTGCATAAAGTCTATATGCATATTTTATTTAATACGCAAAATACACTGAAGTTACTGTTACCTTTATAAACATGTAATAAATTAAATAAAAATGTATATTTTATAAAAGTAAGAAAATTGAATAGGGAATTTTTAAGCTTTCTGTCCTCAATGTCAATACATTAATCTTAAAATGCAAAAATTCATTTGGTCCAATATTGATGGTAATAGTGGCTATTATAAATTGAGCACCTTTTCTGAAACTTATTCTTCATGCATACATTTATATATTTATTATTTCACCTAACTAAATTTTTCAATTGGACATACAAAATAGTTATCTTCATTTTACAGCTAGAAAACTGACGTACAACAAGAATAGGTAACTTGCCCATGTCACAGAATAGAAAATTTGAGCTTTTATTCCATCCTGATCATACTGTTTACTATGTCATAATTTTTCCTGTCTCCTCATTTCCTGAATGAGGTTCTGTCTTAATTCCTATGCCATTATCTGCAATTCAGTAATTTAGTTATTCATCTAACACATTTAGTGAATACCTAAGTCTAGGCATGGCTTTAGTAATTGAGGACACAAAGTTAACAAGAGAGAGTCCCTGCTTTTAAGCATGTATAGACTCAGGGCAAAGTCAGGTAACAAGACATAGATAAACAAGATCATTTCAGAAAGTGATAAGTGTTGGTAAGATAAACAAAGCGAAGAGATAGAGAATGCTGGAAGGGCAGCTGGTGAAAGTGGAGAGTGTTCATTTTTAATTGGAAGGCCTTTTCGAGGAGGTGCCACCTGAACTGGATCATGAATGACATAAAAAAGACACCAGGTGATCTGGGGCTGGGCATTACTGTCAGAGGGGACACGGAGTGCAAAGGCTTAAGGCAGAAACAAGCTTAGCATGTTCAAGGAATAGGTAGAATACCACTGTGGCTGAAATTTAGTGAACTGAGAAGAAAAGTAGTAAGAGGAGATGAGGTTGAAGAAATAATCCAATGCACAATTCTATAGAGCCTTATAGGTCCTGGTAAAGTTTGGTTTTATTTTAAGCGCAGTGGGAGGCCACTGGAACATGTGGAAATGTCCCAGTCTCAGCGAGGTCTGTAGTTCAGCCTCTTATTGCAGCCAGTGTACCTCATGTTTACCGCTAGCCACAGTCTGTGATCTTATCATGATCACAACTACCAATCTCCCTATTAGACTCTCCACGATTTCCTTTGGGTTTATCTGACAAATTTCACTTCCTGATGCTGATTCAGGAGCCACATTAGCTTGACACACATTTTGGATGCCTTGGCACCAAAGCCGATGATCCCAGCTAAGTGTTAGAGAAACAGTAAGGGGGTAAAGAAGGGGAGTAATTCACTTTAAAGCATGGCAAACTGATACCACTTATTAAACTCTGTAAGAAAAACTGACATTTTAAAAGGATAATTCATATTAACCCAAATGAATTTTTAATCTGCAGCATATCATAGCATTAATAAAGTGGCCTGAATTATAACACGGTGACTTGGAATCACCACGTATACAGGTCTCCCCAGGGTTATCCCTTCTAAGTTGATTCTGCTTTTCAAAGTTCCTTGACTTACTTACCATCTGAACAGTTTTTTATAAGCTCCAAAATTTTTTCTACTCTTATTCTCTTGGCAGTGGTACTGGGGAGGAGAGCACCAATGGGGGAGAATGAGTCAGAGGTAACTATTTTCAAGTATAAATTAGTTTTAAATTAAGGATTTGTTTTGTAGGTGCATATGTTCAAAAACATGTCTGATTGGAATGTATACAAATATTTCTAGAGAGAATGCATTTCAATTACAAAGCTTTGATATTAATGAAAAATTGAATCCTAAGATTGTTAATAAAAAGGGTTCCAAATCATATCTATGATCTTGAAAAATAGTTATAACAATTTCTCTAGTATTTTGTCCATAATTTAGTTGGACTGGTTAAGGGAAAGGAACTGAGGAAAGCAATTATTACTTACTAGAGGCTCAGTGCACAAAAATTTGTGCACTCAGGGGGGTCCCTCAGCCCAGCCTGTGCACTCTCGCAGTCTGGGACCCCTCGGAGGATGTCCACCTGCTGTCTTAGGCCCGATCCCTCTGGTAGCCCAGGAGCCCTCGGGGGATGTCCACTTGCCAGCGGGGATCAGGCCTAAGCTGCAGTTGGACATCCTTAGCGCTGCTGAGGAGGCGGGAGAGGCTCCCACCACCACCACTGTGCTGAGAGCCATCAGCCTGGTTTGTGGCTGAGCAGACCTCCCCTGTGGAGCACACTGACCACCAGGGGGCAGCTCCTGCATTGAGCGTCTGCCCCCTGGTGGTCAGTGTGTGTCATAGTGACCAGTCATTCCCAGTCTTTCTGCTGTTAGGGTCAATTTGCATATTACCCTTTTATTATATAGGATAGAGGCCTGATGCATGGGTGGGGGCCGGTTGGTTTGCCCTGAAGGGTGTCCCAGATCAGGGTGGGGGTCCCGCTGGGGTGCCTGGACAGCCTGGGTGAGGGGCTGATGGCTGTTTGCAGGCTAGCCACAGCCCCTTCAGGGTGGAGGGTTCTGCTGGTGTGCCTGGCCAGCCTGGGTGAGGGGCTGAGGGCCATTTTCAGGCTGGCCACAGCCCCTTCAGCGTGGGGGTCCCTACTGGGGTGCCTGGCCAGCCTGGCTGAGGGGCTGAGTGCTGTTTGCAGGCTGGTCAAGCCCCCTAGCGGGAATCCTCATCCTATGGGGGTTGGCCAGCCTGGGTGAGGGGCTGAGGGCTGTTTCCAGGCTGGCCAAGCCCCCAGTAGGGACCCTCACTTCATGGGGGTGTGGACAGCCTGGGTGAGGGGCTGATGGCTGTTTTTAGGCTGGCCACACCCCCTGGCAACCCAAGTTCCCAGCCTGTCCTTTTTTTCTTTTTTTCAGCAGGTATCTGGGATTTATTTATCTTCTATAATTGAAACTGTGTAGCCTTGAGTGGAGCCCAGTGCCAGCCAGGGCAGGCAGGAAGCTTGGCTTCTTCCATTGCTGGGGGCAACCCAAGCTTCCTGATCACTCTAGCTCCGTGGCCGCCATCTTTGTGACGAATTGATGAAGTGATGGAGTGATGGTTAATTTGCATGTTACTCTTTTATTAGATAGGATATTAGAGGCCCAATGCACGAAATTCTGCAAGAGCAGGTCTTTTTTTTTTTTAATCTTTTTTCAAAACATTTTTTTTTAATTTTTCGCTAAAAGTATTACAAAGGGTATTACATAAGTGTCCTCCCCCCCCCCGCCCTTGACAAACCCCTGCCCTCCCTTACCCCCCAGTGTCTTAT
The DNA here is from genome assembly GCF_028538775.1 of Myotis yumanensis. Classification (NCBI taxonomy): domain Eukaryota; kingdom Metazoa; phylum Chordata; class Mammalia; order Chiroptera; family Vespertilionidae; genus Myotis; species Myotis yumanensis. The sequence continues at coordinate 7,619,741 of NW_027223760.1, forward strand.
GTCCATTAGTTATGCTTATAAGGATGCATACAATTCCTTCAGTTGATCTCTTACTCCCCTCCCTCCTGTCCCCCAACCCTCCCTGCCCTTCCCACTGCAGTTTGACAATCAGTTTGAAGCAGCTCTGCCTCTGTATCTATTATTGTTCAAAAGTTTGTAATGGTCTTTATTATCCATGAATGAGTGAGATCATGTGGTATTTTTCCTTCATTGACTGGCTTGTTTCACTTAGCATAATGCTCTCCAGTTCCATCCATGCTGTTGCAAATGGTAAGAGTTCCTTCTTTTTTAGAGCAGCATAGTATTCCATCGTGTAGATGTACCACAGTTTTCTAATCCATTCATCTACTGATGGGCACTTAGGCTGTTTCCAGATCTTAGCTATGGTGAATTGTGCTGCTATGAACATCGGGGTGCATATATCCTTTCTGATTGGTATTTCTGGTTTCTTGGGATATATTCCTAGAAGTGGGGTCACAGGGTCAAATGGGAGTTCCATTTCCAATTTTTTGAGGAACCTCCATACTGCCTTCCATAGTGGCTGCACCAGTCTGCATTCCCACCAGCAGTGCACAAGTGTTCCTTTTTCTCCACATCCTCTCCAGCACTTGTTGTTTGTTGATTTGTTGATGATGGCCATTCTGACAGGTGTGAGATGGTACCTCATTGTTGTTTTGATTTGCATCTCTCGGATGATTAGTGACTTTGAGCATGTTTTCATATGTCTCTTGGCTTTCTGAATGTCCTCTTTTGAAAGGTGTCTATTTAGATCCTTTGCCCATTTTTTGATTGGATTGTTTATCTTCTTTTTGTTAAGTTGTATGAGTTCCCTATAAATTTTGGAGATTAAGCCCTTATCAGATATGACGTTGGCAAATATGTTTTCCCACGAGGTGGGTTTTGTTGTTTTGTTGATGGTTTCTTTTGCTGTGCAGAAGCTTTTTATTTTGATGTAGTCCCATTTGTTCATTTTCTCTTTAGTTTCAACTGCCCTAGGAGCTGTATCAGTGAAGAAATTGCTTTGGCATATGTCTGAGATTTTGTTAATTTGCATGTTACTCTTTTATTAGATAGGATATTAGAAGCCCAATGCACGAAATTCTGCAAGAGCAGGTCTTTCTTCCCCCTGGCTGCTGGCACCGTCTTCCCTCTGGCACCTGGGACCTGGGCTTCCCTCTGACTGCTGGCAGGCACCTGGGACCCGGGCTTCTCTTGCCGCCTTGGTTTCATCTGGAAGGACATCTGGTCTAATTAGCATATTACACTTTTATTATTATAGATATTTAAGTATGATGGCCTAGTAATTACTTTATTATTTTATATAAAGATTATCATTCAGAAATATCCACATATGTAAAATCTCAGAAATTTCACTTCTCTTAACCAAACATTAAGAAGTAGCTCCAGTGACACTAAAAGTCAAGTGTAAATCAAAAAAGAAAGAGGGATAGGATCAAAAGAAGTGTATCTAGCCCACGAGGACAGTGAAAGGAACTTCAGGGTTGTGGGAAGAGCTCAGGAGATTTATCTCAGTGCTGCGGCAGATGCAATGGCATGAGCACACTCCGCCTGCACAAGCTTCCTCGGCACACCAGGAAGTGGCATCGCCTGCCTGAGCTGACCTCCTAGAGCCCCTACATAGTACCCTGATCTTTCCTACTATTGGTTGCCCTATGGATGTTGTAAACTTCTGATTGGTCTGGAATGTTATATATACTGCTGCACTCACACAATAAAGTTGGATCTGTGTCACTGAACCGGTCCCCGGAGTCGGGCATGCTTTGTTAGGACTCGGTTCGGCCTCACCCCCGCGGACCCCCTGTATCACAGGGTAACTGCTGGGCAACAGACCAGGAAAGCAACCAGTCCCAACTGAAGCAGGAAAACTGGAAATAAATTTTTTTTTGGAAGATGTCATTTGATAGAATTTCTGATATAATATAAAGTTTTTAAGAAGTGTACATGACAAAGGCAAAAAATGTAAAAAAAAAAAAGAAATGCAAGAAGAAACACCATGAAAACCAAAAGATAAAACAATAAATGCAAATAAATTAAACTGAAAAAGTTAGCTTGAGAGACTACAATATTTGCAGGCATAATTATGCAAATATTCTTCATTAATTTAACTAAAAACAGGTATATAACTCTGTAGGAGAATGGATGAAGGAAAGCATCATCTCTAACATCTGGTCAGCACAGCTGCTTGGGCACAATAGACAAAACACCTACTGTAGGGTAGACAAATCTGCAAGTGACCCCAACTCTGCCACTTTTCAGCTATGTGATCTCGGGCAAGTTAGTTAACCTCTGTAATTTTTTGAATACATCACCTATTAAATGGAATAATACTATTAAGTTGGTAGGTTTATTGTAGTAATTATAGGGAATCTATATGTATAAAAGCCTAAGCGACCATTTGACCATTCGACCGTTTGCCTGGTAGCTATGATGCATACTGACCACCAGGGGGCAGATGTTCAATTCACAGGCATGGAAACATGGAACAGACTAATGAATCTCAGAGGGAAGGGGCAGGGGGAGAGCGAGAAGAGATTAACCAAAGGCTTATGTGCATACTAGAGGCCCAGTGCATGCACTGGGGGGGTCCCGCAGCCTGGACTGCGAGGATCAGAACGAAACACACAGTGTGACATCCCCTGAGGGGTTGCAGATTGTGAGAGGGCACAGGCCAGGCCGAGGGATTCCACTGGTGCACGAATCCATGCACTGGGCCTCTAGTTTTTAAATAAAGGACTTAGCATTGTACTCAAACTACAGTAAGTGCTTAGAAAGTGCTAGCTATTTTTTCATTATCCCCTGAGTTTTGATAATCTATACCCTCTAATTCAGCAGTTCTCAACCTGTGAGTCGCGACCCCTTTGGCGGTCGAACTACCCTTTCATAGGGGTTGCCTAAGACCATCCTGCATATCAGATATTTACATTACGATTCATAATAGTAGCAACATTACAGTTATGAAGTAGCAACGAAAATAATTTTATGGTTGGGTCACAACATGAGGAACTGTATTTAAAGGGCCAGAAGGTTGAGAACCACTGCTCTAATTGATAAGCTATTATTTTGCTCTAGTTCAGTGGTTCTCAACCTTCCTAATGCCGCGACTCTTTAATACAGTTCCTCATGTTGTGGTGACCCCCAACCATAAAATTATTTTTGTTGCTACTTCATAACTGTAATTTTGCTACTGTTATGAATCATAATGTAAATATCTGATATGCAGGATGTATTTAGGCAACCCCTGTGAAAGGGTTGTTCGATTGCCAAAGGGGTCGAGACCCACAGGTTGAAAACCACTGCTCTAGTTTATCAATAAGTTAATATACCAGAATAAATATTTGAAAATATGAAACAGAAAAATTTACATGGAAATGAATCACATAGTAGGTATCAATGGTATTTTGAAATAATAAACAGAAGCTATAATGGCTTTTAGCCAAGTCAAACTAAAAAAAAAATACAAAAAAAAATACATTGAAATAAAGTAGAGGTTACCAAGTCCAGGCCGATGTTACTTTTCACATCATTTCTCTAGAGTTAGAAAATCCTTGAGGAATAAAAATAAAATCATCCAAACTGTACGCAACAAAAGAATTAGAAGAGTAAACCCAAGATTTCACACTTCTAACTCTAAGGGCAGGGAGAGTGAGAAACCTAAGCATATAGATCCATTCAAAGTCTGTATTTGTTTGGTTCCATTTAGCCCCTAATATCACACGTGTATTTCTGTGGAGTTGCTCTCCACATTCCTCAGATGCATTGCTGAGGGAGTTGCCGCACAGCGTCGCCTCTTCAGTGTTCACTCTAAAGCAGTCAGCAATCACAGTTCGCTCTTTGGAGTTTGAAGCACTTTTATGTGCACTGGAAAGTGTTGTACAAAATTGGAACTTTCCAGGATGTTGTTTATGTTCAAGGACAGATGTAAATGAGGGGTCATCAAGCTTGTAAGAGTTTCGGAAAACAAAGACAGCCTATACCCTGCATGAATTAAATACATTATTTGGAAAATGCTGTGAGTGGATGAATCCCAGAACACACACACAGCAGGATAATTAGCACTGGGATGTCTTGGGTCTGTAACGGTACTCAAGCGATACACTTGCATTGCAGTTTTCCGAGGCCACCCACATTTTGGAAGCAGTGAGCAGGAGGACTAATGAGTTGCTTAGCCCCCCTTCCTTTGGGTGTATACTTATTAATTCTGACAGAGGCATAGGGAAGTGAATGATAGAGAGGAGAGCTGAATACCTCATATGGCTTTCTGCCTTACTATGTTTTTGAAAACGGATTAAGACTGATGGCAAATAAGACTGTGCAGGAGAAAAGACACAGAAAATTATAATGGTCACATAGAGAGAGAGTATCCAGTTTTTAGCCAGATGCTATTTTTATAATCTAAGATTTTAGGCACACATAAGCTATTTTAATATCGTGCATAGGAATGCATTCCAAGAGTTATATGCAGTTTGCAGCCTTAGAAGCAAGGTTTTCCTGATTCATAGCACTGTAAGCTCAATTTCACATACCTGGGTCTGAAAAAACATCAGATTGCATTCCTTTTTTTATTATTATTAAAAATCTTTTAATGTTGACATAATTGTAGATTGTGTTCTTTTAGTCTCATATATCATCACCAATAGAGAATTCTAGTGTTCAACCACAGTGGCACTTTTGTTAAAGGTGTACCAGGTCAACGGAATAGACCGTATTTCTCTACGGCTGTGGAGGCTCTTGAGGTCTGGCAGTGACAAACATTTCTTTGTCACTTAAATGAGACATAAATGACTTAGAAGAGAAGGTGCAATTAATGTAGGGGGTACTGGTCTGTTGGGTTTTTTTGTTTTGTCGTTTTGCTAAGGTATGCTGTTGGCCAGACAAAATTAGGTTAATGATGAAATGATGCTGGTATTCTCTCATTCCATTTGTCTCTAGCTTCTCTTATTTTGATGAGGTAAAATCGGTAGATTGAAAGCTAGGTCTCCATGTGACCACACCCTTGTATTAGTTTCCTAGGGCTGCCTTAGAAATGTACCACAAACTGCGTGGCTTAAAACAACAGAAATTTACTTCTTTTTACAGTTCTGGTGGCTAGACGTCTGAAATCAAGGTGTCAGCAGGGCCATCCTGCTAGTGAAATCTGTAGAGGAGAGTCCTTCCTTGTTTCTTCTGACTGCTGGTGTTTGCCAGCAGTCCTTGGCTTGTAGACACATCACTCCAGTCTTTGCCTCTGTTGTTTTCTGAGTCTCTGTCTTTGTGTCCTTCTTAAACCGCCACCAGTGATATTGTATTAAGTATTCATTTCACTCCAGTATGACCTCATCTTAAATTAAGTAATTGCATCTGAAAAGACTATATTTCTAAATAAGTTCACATTCCAAGGTACTACAGGTGAAGACTTTAATATATCTTTTTGAAGGGCAAAGTGAATTCCATGTAATGTTTTTTTTCTAAACCTAATATATTTGGGATGACATATTTACATGTAAGAAGCCCAACTTAGCAAGGAACAACATTTTAAGATTACTTAATGTCATATTTGAATTTCACTGACTGTCTTACATTCTCAATCTAATTACAGCATTCTTCTTACTTTGTTATAACTAGAAAACTGTAGAAACTATGATTGAAGAACAGTTTCCTAGTTTATAAATTTGTTTGATGGGATTTAAAAAAATAACCTGAAATTAATTATTCTGTTCACCAACTAAGTGCTAATAAATTAGCATAGCTTCCTTAAACCCCGAATTCTAGCTACGATTCAAATTCTCTTTAGATGGGCCTGCAACTCTGTTTATAAACTAAATGCCTACCACGTGCCAGGTTCTGAGCAAGAAGCTTCCCATTCATCTCTCCCTAAAATCCTATAATGTTGGCATTTTTCTATCCATTTTACATATAAGTGAATAAAGTAATTGTAGTTACATGAGGCCAACCCCTTCTTATATGGTGTAAATGCAGAAAACCCACGTTTTTAAATTCTACCTTAAGCCAAACAACTGGCTTGCCTAATTTTTCCTCACTGACTTAAACCGTTGTTTTGGCATTATGTACAGACTAACTTATTGTTTTATATTTGGCTGTGGGGGAAAAAAATCATCCTTACTTTCCCTTTTAGAAGATTTGTTTCTCTACCAGTCATTTTAAAGACTGATAAAAAATTTTCTGCCTTTTTAAAATTGATAGGGATATAATTTTATTTTACTTAATTTGCAAAGCACCTGAAGCCATTGGAGTATGACAATGTATTTGTCTACCTGGTAAAATCAATATTGAATTCAATTTAATCTACATAAACCTTTCATTTTAGCATTAATATGATGACTTTATATTTTAAAGACAATATCCCTAGACCTGGTCCATGTACAGAAACCTGAGGAAATAATTGACTTTGTTCTGATGGTAATACTTAGCTTTTCTATTATCTTATCCTCCTGTTCCATCTCCCTGTGCTAATTATCTCCATCTATGATTTATTAGTGCATAGCAGCACAAGAAGGCCCTATTAGTTACTATCTGAAACCCATTACACATTAAGGGAGATTCAAGTTCCCCATCATGGCTCATAAGATGCTGCCCGATCTGAAGCAGCTCCTTTGTCCTGCTGCCCACCACACTCCGCACCAGGCAGCGGCCCCTTCCGACCAGGTTCTCAGCAGGAGCAGCCCTTTCCCTCCCTGGCTCCTCCTCTCACGCCGTTCTCTGTGCATTTTCAGGGCTGCTCCTTCCAGTGACAGGCTCCCGCTTGTATTTGGGACCCTTCTTGTGGACGCCTTCCTTGCTGACTTTTTTGAGTAGATTTCCCCCCAGGTCATTCTCCAGCCTCCTGCACTGTTCATTTCCTTAGGAGCGCTTAACACCCTTCATTACTTATTCATTTGCCTGTTATTACTACGTTCGCCTCTAGACTGTAAGATCTGTGAATGCAGAAAATATGACTGCTTTGTTGACTACAATGCACCCAATGTCTATCGCATTGCCTGGCACATATTAGGTCGTCATTAACTATTTATGGAAGACATGAATAGGCGCCCTGGCCAGTGTTCTCAGTGTCTAGAGCATCAGGGGCACACAAAGGGTCATGGGTTTGATTTCAAGTTAAGGACATGCATCTGGTTTTCAGGTTCATACCACCCTGGGGCAGGTGCAGGAAGCAACCAATTGATGTGTCTCTTTCACATCATGTTTCTCTCTCTCTCCTTCCCTCCCTCCCACTCTCTTTAAAAGTCAGTGGGAAAAATATTCTTGGGTGAGGATTAACAACAAAAACAAAAACAACAAAAATAAAAGAAAGGAAGGAAGGAAAGAAGGAAGGAAGGGAGGAAAGGAAGGAGAAAAAAGAAAGAAAAGGAGAAAAAGAAATGAGTAAGCATTTTTCATTTGAGAAATGAATTGGTACATTTTAATATTATTGTTGTTTTTGGTGATCTGCTTACTACTATAAGACAGAAATAAAAATGCCAAGTCATTGGATGTTCTGCTTTTATTTTTGCTTTTTGTTAAGTGGTGTTTTTGAATGGCAACATTGATTTTAAGAATATATTGACAGCTCTTTTAAAGATAATATTTGACCACTATTCCATTATTATATTCTAAAAGTAACAAAAGTCATCTTTTTCCATTTGTGCTTCACATTTTACATAAATTGAGGACATAAAAAGACAAAAATAAACTTTTTGGAGTTATTACCACAACTCCAAAGCACCAATTTAGAGAACTAACTCACTGTCCTTTCTGAAAAATATAAGAAATCACAAAAACAGTGGAGTTATAAAAACTACTCATACCACTCATAGGCTGCTGAGGAATTTAATGTTGATATAAGTACCACAAATAATGACTCCATTATATATCAAAAGGTTGGATTGGTGGCTACTGAAATCTTTATTGCCACCAGTTAGAGTACCAAACTACACTTGTTTAAACCATTCATGTGATACATTGTTCTTTTAAAAAATTCCTTATGCTAATTGTTTGCTATTTTTCATATTTAAGACCCAGCCCATAATGATACATTAAGTAAGCAATCCATATATATTAAATAAATGGGTGGTCATTCAATATCTGCCTTTAAGTTGAGAATTGAAGTATACATATTGGTTTTGTGACTTTTCCTGAATATTATCTATTCCCTGTAGTGTATTGCTCAGAGCAGAGACTTTGGATCCTGTTTCCTAGCTGTGCCACCTACTGCCTCTTAACCACCCTTTTCTATAATAGGTGACTCCTATTACTTATCTCTGTCCAAGGACGGTGTACTTTTTTCTTTCATGTTACCTGTAGAGGTCACTGGTGTCACAGGGCAATTTTCCTCTGTTTAGGTTTTGATGGGTAATTACCTGCTGACAGGTAATATATTACAGGAATAATGATTTACTATTCAGTAAGGGATTCATTAACATAAAGATTATGACCTAGAATATACCCTTGGGACAATTTCATGTTGATATGCTTTTATTTGGAAGTTGAGTCACTGTGTTTGCTAGTGGAAAAGAGTTGACAGAAACTTCATTTTTAACTTACTTCTTATGTAACTGTGGGGTTCAGCCAAATGACAATAAACAAAGAAAAAAGTGAGTCAATTATTTAAAATTTATTAAACGGATATATCCTTGAATGTCATAAGAGGTATATGGTTGTCATAAGAAAAATGCATTATATATACCTAGTTAATGGAACTAACTGTACACATTTTATTATGTATACTAGTAAATTCTAAATAGTAGCCTTCATTCCATTCAGGTTGTTAATATAATAGAGGCTACAAGAGATGCCTTCCATGAATTATTTAGTTAACATGATGGTGACAATGAACCTTAACATTTTATAGTCTTATGCAAATTCAGTTTTTATATTCATATAACTAATTCTGGTATATGTGGTATTTACCTAAGTATCAAATGTTGATTTTTAAATAATTAATTTCCTAATTGGTGAAAATGGCCTGATTAGACTTATTGTTGACTTTCATTCTTCCCTTTGAATAAATACTAAGAGATGGATGTGATAGACAAATTGGACTAAATCCAATCCACTTTCTCGTCTGCAACAGAAATGATAGTCAGGGAGACAGCTTAAGTATTGAAAGGTGTCACTGCAGTCCTGCCTGGAGGAAGGTATCACCCACTGCCAATTACCCCCCGGCTTTGTTGGTCAGATAACGGTACTTGGAATTCATTGTTGTTCTTTATCAATTCAGAGAGTTTGTTTTTTTTAAAGATATTTTTAAATTTTTTTTTAGAGGGAAATAAAAGGAGAGGGAGAGAGAGAGACATTGATGTGAGAGCTAGATATCGATCTGCTGCCTCCTGCACCCCTTCCACCAGGGACCAAGCCAGGAACCCGGACATGTGCCCTGACTGGGAACCAAACCAGCAACTTTTCAGTGCAAGGGACAGCACCCAATCACGTAAGCCACCCTGGCCAGGCACAGAGTTTATTATTAAGAACCTGAATCTCTTTTGTCTTCAAAGCTTGAATTGGCAATGAGATCATCCTAAATCTACGCGATAATTGTGTAACTCTGTGATTGTTAGGTCTGGGTCCATTAGGCGTTTGCAAAAGTAAAATAGGATTTTTAAAGTTAATTTATTAATTCCTTGGAAATGTCTTCATAACCTTCCTCTGTTTCACAATGAAAGGCAAACACTATCTTGAAGTTGAAATGCAAGTGAATTAGCTCTGAAAAGAAAAAAGTATTTGTACTAGAACTGCAAATGTTTGACAGAAATTGGAAAGTGGCTCTTAAAGAAACTCTCAGCAGGAGAACCATAACTAGTTTTAAGATTTACTTCTAGTAGCTCCTCAGACCAATAGGACTTTGTTTGCTGTAGCAACTTAAAGTATGTAGAGGACATTGAGGCTTCCAATATCAAGGCATGTATGTTCTACTGTAGTCCAAAGAGCAATGTGAAAATATGATGTAAAAGTCACAACCCAAATGGAAGTCATTTAACCTGAGATCAGCTCTTCCTACTTGGATACATAACATATTTAGCTTTTCATAATCTTAAAATAATCTTTCTATAATGGTCTCTTACTCTCTGGATTTGTACATGTATTTTGAGGATAAAACATTCTCCACTTTTTTTGTGGAGGTAAGATATAAAAATACATACAATAAAAATTAATGTATTTTTTATTTTACATAAGTAGAGATGGTAAAACAAATCATCATTTTAATTTTACATATCAAATTTGTCAAAAAAACAACTGCTAAAATTTTTAACTCACTGGAAAAGGATCATAATCAAAGCATAGAATTTAAGATTGCCATTAATCAATTTAATAAGTGAATATTATTTGGCACCTAAATGATATACTAATCCCTGTTCAGATATAAATATAATATGTGATCTTTCTCCCAATTAATTTATAGTTAGTTGAGAAGTGCAAATGAAGTAGAAAATAATGATCATGTAGTATTATGAGATAAATGAATGTAAATCTATAATAATAAAAGTGTAATATGCTAATTAGACCGGATGTCTGGATGAAGCCACAGCGGTGGGGACTGAGGCAGCCACTGCGGTGGTGGGGGCCGAGCCCTTTGCACGAATTTCATTCACTGGGCCTCTAGTATTAAATAAAATAGTAAATTACCACTATCATGAACAAAAATTATTTGTGAGAGTATTCAAGCACAAAGCCAAGCACAGAGAGTTCATGTATTCTAGAAGCTGATGATCACATACTTACCAACTTAACTCTTTTGTTTGGTAAATAAGGAAACAGGATGAAAATAGTAAGTGGCTTGTCCAGCAACAAACCATACAAAAAATTAAAACCTTGGCGGGCAGGAGTGGGTGGAGGGGGTCAATGGGAAAAGAAGGGAGGATATCTGTAATAATTTCAACAGTAAAGATAAAAAGAAATTAATGGTAGAGTATGCTGTTAGAATTATGAAGGTAGAATTTGTCTATGTAAGAATATGAAAACCTGTAAAGAATTTTTATAAATGTTTATTTGAGTCAAACAGAGGAGAAACCTGGAAGCAAGACCCCAATGATTGAGAATAAGAGTTCACAGTTTCTTTTATGCATTTGAGTTTAAGAAGGGAACATAAGGAAGATTATACAAAGGTAGGAAAAAGTAATGGGGAATGGCTTGGATTATTTGATATTTAAAATTAAGTGCTCTCTTGGGGTGGTCTTGTGAAGATGGAATTACAGGGCAGATAAGGTTATGTGCTCACTTGAAGGATCTAAAAGGAGAGTCAGGTTTCTTAAGATTTATTCCTAGAAGTGAGGTCACTGGGTCAAATAGCAGTTTGATCTTTAGTATTTTGAGGAAAGTCCATACTGTTTTCCATAATGGCTGCACCAGTCTGGATTCCTACCACCAATATACTTGAGTTCCCTTTTCTCCACATCCTGCTCCACTTGTCATTTGTTGATGGTAGCCATTCTGATAGGTGTGAGGTGATACCTCATTGTCATTTTAAGTTGCATCTCTCTGATGATCAGTGATTTTGAGCATTTTTTCATATGTCTCTTGGCCATCTGTGGTATATGTCCACTTAGGAGAAGTGTATATTTAGGTCCTTTGCCCATTTAAAAAAAAATGAATTGCTTGTATTTCTTTTGTTAAGTTGTATGAGTTACTTATATATCAGCCATCCACATCTTGTGGCTCCCGTGGCTGGGTCTGGGGGCCTTTGGAAAAGACCAAAATGTACACCAGTGTCTGTTTTTCATACCCCTGGGCCCAGAAGATGATCAAGCAAAGACTCAAAGCCTCAGGCTATCAACCACAGGATGGGGCAAGATATCTTCCAACAGGGTGTGGCAGCTGCCTTTCCCCCTAAGCCAAAACCACCTGGAGAGCAAAGGTCAGGCAGAGAAAGTCCTCCACAGTGTGAGGGAATGACTCAGCACAGAATACCAAAGTTCCTGCCTTCTGAGCTCCACCCCTAGAGCTCCCAACCATGGACTCTCCTCACACAGCTCCAGTCCACTCTGCCCTCCCTCTGCCAGAGCCCAAGGTGAGTGGCTACACATGAAATTTTGTGTGTTAGACCTTTAAGAGTGTGCCTGCATTTCCAGCCATCTCTTACTGGCAGACAGCTACCCTTCTGCTTTTCACAGCCAGCTGTTATGTGGACACCTTTCTTAGTTCTGATGCTCTAATATGGGGAGCCCAGCTTGGGGTTTAGACCACAGTGTTCTCAGTGGGAACCTCCCACAGCTGAGCTATCTCTCCAGACCTTCAGCTGCTGTTGGTGGGAGAACTGCCACCCCTTTCGTGTCTCCACACTTCCTACCAGTCTCTATGCAGTCTCCACTTTCCATTCTTGGTTATCAGGGTTCTCTCCAGCTAGTTTTCAGGTGATTTTTTCAGGGTGGTTTTTCTGTTTTAGTTGTATTTCCAGTTTGGTCCTGGGAGAGTGTCAATGTTAGCTTCTACTTACTCTGCCATCTTTTAAAATTTCTACCTCAATATAATACAGCTTGTTAACTTATTTTCAAATACAACTAGTAGAGGAAATTAACAATCTCTACTTGGCCTTCAATTAATAATACATGAGTTAATGGAATTAAAGGATGCTTTTTACCAAAGAGTAAAAACTTTTAGATATGTCAGAGACTAAAGTCTAATACTATTTCAAAAGACAAACAAAATACTCCCAAACAAAGGAGTCTAAATATTTTTTAAATGTCATTTCTCCTCAAATTATTGTCCCCACTCAGTAAAATTTCTATAAAAATCAAGTGTTTCATAAGTCTTGATAAGCTAATCCTTCAATTCACATGGAAGAGCAAAGGGCCAATTGTTACAGAATTTTAAAGAGCAAGGTAAAGAAACTTGCCCCACAAATATAATATTCTATAAGTCTATACAAATTATGGCCAGGTACATCTACAAAAAAAAAAGAGATGTCAAAACATATCCATAAAAATTTGAGAATTGCTACATTATAGCTACACATTATAAGTCCCCTATACTCACCTACTCTTTGAGAACCTGGAAACATTTCCTTTAAGGTGAGTCCTTTATCACATTCACTATGAGAAAATGGCAAATGTTTGGCCTCCTATTACTGCGATATCATGGATTGCATCTAGAATATATATCTGATTCATACTGAACCAATGAATTTCTCTCTTCTAGGAGTTTAAAACTGAGATCCAGACCAGTCCAGCGAGTTAACTCTTGGGTATATCTATATATCTACATATCTATATATCTACATATCTATATATCTACATATATATACTAGAGGCCCATTGCACAAAAAGATTCGTACAATAGGCCTTCCTTCCCCTGGCTGCCGGCACCGGTTTTCCTCCGGCACCTGGGACCCAGGCCTTCCCTCCGACCACAGCAGAGAAGCCAAGCCTCTTCAGCCCTCAGTCATCTTCAGTCTTCAGTTGTCTTCAGTCTTCACTCGGGCCAGAGCTTTCAGTCTTCGCTCCATGCCTGCATATGCAAATTAACAGCCATATTTGTTGGGTTAATTTGCATACTCATCCTGATTGGCTGGTGGGTGTAACGGAGTGACACCAATTTGCATGTTTCTCTTTTATTAGTACATGTATATATTCAAAATGTAAGGCTACCATTGGAGAATTCTATTTTAGGAACCATGAATCTTTAAGACATAGTTCACTGAGGAAAACAGAGAAATGAACTAAACACAGAAAAATGAAAAAAAGATGGGAAAATATGAGAGCCCGGAGAAACTATTTCTGATGGCTTTTTATGTCCTGGCTTCTGTACGTAAAGATGCCTATTAGTCCTGGAGTGCCACATTTCCTTATGAATTTTTCCCCCTTATTTAAACTACTTTGAGGGATTTTGGTTATTTCCAAGTAAAGAGCTTTGAGCAATACAGATTGACTATTATCAAATGGCCTTGGGCTTAGCAATAAAAAATGACATTGCTCAACTTTATCAAATATTATAGCCTCTACACCTTCAGTGACAGAACAACTTACAGAGATATAAAATTGATGCCACTGATTTTTTTTTTTTTAATGAACAAAGAGTAGATATAGAAAGAGTATTTAGAAACTGTTTCTCTATGTCTTGTGTGGGTAAGATTGGGTTGAAGTCAGCAGAGACACAGCTATAAAGACTTTTAGGGCAACAAAGCTAGTCTTTTATCATTTATTTAGCAAGAACATGTCCTATAGTCTTAAATTATGCAGTTCTTTGGATAAATTTCCAATGCACATATTCCTTAAGTAGAAGTGAAGGCAATGTAGTTCCAATGTCACTCACAGTTTCAGCACTGCACATCTGTAAGAAGTGAGATCAAATGTAAAGGCACTGCAAAGGTCCAAACTAGATGGAGTGACACTGGTTCTGCCTTAAAATGTCCTTGTCTCTTACTGAATATCTTGGATAATTTGCTTACATGTTAATTTATTATTGCTACTAGAGGTCCGGTGAATGAAAATTCCTGCACTGGAGGGTGGGGGGGGGGGGGTCCCTCAGCCTGGCCTGCCCCCCTTCACAGTCTGGAAGCCCTCAGGGGTGGGAGGCAACCAGGCGATCAGGGGAAGGCTTGCCTGGCCCTAGTTACCTGAGCCTTGGGCAGCCCTGGGAGGCTGGGCAGCCACCATCTGAGGCTTGCTTGCACCTCGGGCCAGCCCTGGGTGGCTGGAGGGCTGAGGGGACTGGGGGACTCTGGAGGCAGGCACGTGGAGTGGCCAGACCTGCCTGGGGGCCGGCCCGGCCATGCTGTGTGCCTGCCGCCCCAGCGGGGCTGAGGGGACTGGGCGCCGCCATCTTGTGGCTGTGGACACTGCCATCTTTGAGGGCGTGACAGTCAATTAGCATGTTCCCTCTTTATTGGATAGGATGGTTATAATACTGGCTTACTTTATGATTGTTAAATGCCAGCAATATGAGCTATTTTCTTTCCAAAATTTTTTTTCTTCTTACAGATAATTAGCTGAATGTATAGTCATAATATGGCTTCCAGGAACATACACCACTATAATTTTGAATAACACACAGTGGCCACAATAACTTTTGAAAAAGTTTCTTCTATCTTGTTCCCCTTTTGCTATCCTGGATGATGGAATGATCATGTCCTGAACCCTCTGAATAGGCAACAGACTATAGTATCTGGTTCCAGAGTGAATCATCGTCTGGCATCAGTAATGTAAATGGATTCTTTCTGCTGGATTTTGGCCAGTGCATTCTTTACCAAATGTCCCTACTGGTTGTATTGTTATTTGTTTGTTTTTGTGTTGTTTTTTAATCATTTCTCCTTGTATTACTGAATCTGCAAAAATGTTGCTTTACTTTGCTAGGCCAACTGGGGGCTGGTATATCTGTATTATGTTCTATGACCCTAAGGACAATAGTTCTGTCTTTAAGTTGTAGATGAGATTCATGTTGAAAGCTGCCTCTTTTATTCATGTGACACAGAGTAATTACACCTATGAGCTAGGATATTTTCTTGGATTTTAGGCTGACTTTATCATTTTTTTATCCAAATCATGTTACTTTTGAAAGTAAAAGCTAGTATGCAAATCAACTGAATGGTGGAATGACCGGTCACTATGATGTACACTGACCACCAGCGGGAAGATGGTAAATGCAGAAACTGCCTCCTGGTGGTCAGTGTGCTCCCACAGGGGGAGGGTCGCTCAGCCAGAAGCCCTGAGCCAGGCTCATGGCAGCGATGGTGGTGGGAGCCTCTCCTGCCTCTGCAGTAGCGCTAAGGATGCCCGGGGGAGTGGGCCTAAGCCATCACTCAGACATCCCCTGAGGGCTCCCAGTCTGAGAGAGGGCACAGGCCAGGCTGAGGGATACCCCTCCCCCACTGAGTGCACGCATTTTGTGCACTGGGCCTCTAGTGCTATTAATAATTACACTTGGACAGTAGGGATAAATAAGCACTATACCAACCACATCAAACTGTATCTTTGTTACAGGATAGTGAGAAGCTAGGAAAATTCCAGGCAGGACCAAGGACACTTCAGAACAAATGGCTAATTCTCCTCTTCCCACAAACCAAAGAATTCAGGAAAGAAGAGGGCAGGGGGAAGAAGATTAGGGGGAGATTTATCTCAAAGAAGTCAGCCACCTGGGGGAAAGAGAAAGGAGGGAGTGTTCATCTCATTGTTTATTTTTGCTTTTTTTTTTTTTTTTTTTTTTAATCCTCACCCAAGGATATTTTTCCATTGATTTCTAGAGACAGTGGAAGAGAGAGGGAAAGACACAGAGAGATATCAATGTGAGAGAAACACATTGATTGGTTGCCTCCTGCACTTGCCCCAGATACTTCTCATAAATTCTGGGAAAGCCATAACAAAGTAAAAGGGAAACCTTGAGAGTTAATCCATATCAAGATATTTGGCAGAGGAATTTTGAAACCTATAGGGGGAAGGGTATATAACCCCTTGAACCCCACCGCACTCACTTCTCAGACTAGCTGGGAAGTCTGTCTTTGCTTTTATAAGTTTGATGTATTTGATAGATTTGCTTGCCTTGCTTTTTTAATTTAATAAACTTATTTGCTTTACCTTTTAATAAATTGGCTTTACTACAATGCAATCATCTGGAGTCATTCACTTGAATTCCTTCCTAAGAGATTGACAAGAACCAAGGAGAGGACAGCCCTCTTGCTTCAACTCAGGGGGGGGCTGTCTTACAACACCTTTCCTGGTGTTTGGGGTGCCTATAACATCTTCATTGTCGTTATTATGTTTGTAAAACTTAACGTAATGAGACATTTGGTGGGCTTTATTGTGGTTTCCTTCACATTAAAATTATAGTGTTAAAAATATGGCAAATCTCTGAAACATAAGTAGCAGAGTGCTTACAGGACCAAACAGTCTTTCTTATGGGCTGCCTCTGTGCCTAAATCTTACCTCTATTATTGAACTGGTCACAATATATTGCAATTATTGGATTATGTCTTCACCTCCTGGGACTAGAACAATGCTTGTGGCCTGGAAGGGAATCAATGTGTATTTTTTGAATTGAGGTTATATGAATAAATTGAAAGAACAGAATATTTTTAGAAACTTTCTTTCTCTAGGTGCATTAACAAAGATAGGATTATCTGTGTAAAAGATTTGGTGAATTCTTTATAATGTCCTTGGATATTAATATAGCTCCATCAAACAAGCTAATATATTACTGTATAATTCTTAAGCTAACTTGGTAGATCTGATTGAAGGAGCAACATGGTGCAATAGTTAAGAGGATCAACTATGGATAAAGACTGCTGAAGTCTGAATTTAGACTTTGCCACTTAGTGTCTGTATGACCTTGGGAAAACAAGCTTTTCTGTATATCTGTTTCTATCTGTAAAATGGGGTGGTAATAGTATTTATCTCATGGAGTTGTAATACGTAAGTGAGTTGTTTCACAAAAAGAGTGCCCAATTATTATAAACACAAAACAGTCAGCTATGGTCTTGTTATAATAATAATTATAACTACTACTAGAGGCCCAGTGCACAGATTCATGCACCAGTGGGGTCCCTTGGAGTGGCCTACAGGGGTGGGGCTGAAACCGCAGTCCAATGCCACTTGCTGCTCCTGCTCATCCCAGCCCCACTGTGCCTGCTACCGCCACCGCTCAGTAGGCTCGTTGCCACTCTGCTGCAGTCTCCTGGCTGTGGTGGCCAGCTGTAGCCCTGCATCTGGCACCCAGTGGTCAGCTGAGCGGCGCTCCCACTGTGGGAGCACACTGACCACCAGGGGCATCCCTTGTGCTGAGCATCTGCCCCCTGGTGGTCAGTGTGCATCATAGCGACCAGTCGTTCGGTTGCTTAGGCTTTTATATATATAGACTAGAGGCCCGTTGCATGAAGATTCGTGCAATAGGCCTTCTTTCCCCTGGCTGCCAGCACCAGTTTTCCTCTGGCACCCGGGATCCAGACCTTCACTCTGGCCACTGCCTTCCATCTTCGCTCTGGACACAGTCTTCGCTGTGGCTGGAGCCTTCAGTCTTTGCTCCTCGATCCTGCAGGAGTCTTCAGTCTCCGGCCAGAGCTGCTCCTGTAGCTCCTTCTGCCCACCACTCTCCCCCTCATAGCTTGATCGCTGCTTCACCTGCAGACCTCGCTGATGGGCTCCTGGGTCCCAGGGGGCCGCCTTGCCTGCAGCCTGGCTTTCCGATCACAATCACGATCACCGGCGGCAGGCAAGGCAGCTCCTGGGTCCCGGGGGGCCACCTTGCCTGCGGCCTGGTTTTCTGGCGGCTCCTGGGGTCGCACACGGGGGCCAGGATGGCAGCTCCCGGTGTCCAGCCCTGCCTGCAGTATGCAAATTAGTCACCATCTTTGTTGGCAGTTAATTTGCATATCACACTGATCAGCCAATGGCGATGGTAGGGAAGTATGGTCAATTACCATGTTTGTCTATTATTAGATAGGATTATTATTAAAGATTGGTCCTCCCATGCATAGATCAATAAAGATACAGATGTAGATGTTATACTCAAAGATTCAGACTACAACCTGGTTCCTTGCTTATTCTTGTAATAAAAATTCAATATGTTGAACATAAATGAAATACTAATTTAAGGATGGGAATAAGATCAGGTAGGTCAAAGTATTCCCTTGGGAGAAGACAACTGACTTAAATAAAAACCTATATGCCTGATCCCAAATATTATGAAAGAATGCAAAATAAATGTAGAGGACATTTATAATCTCTTACTTCCTCTCTTCCTATCCATCTTTCAAAGAGTATGAATGTATTTAAGATATTTCCACATATCTTTGAAGGTAGGAATATATTATCTTTTCTTTAATGCAGAACTATTTTACTTAAACATGGGGAAAGTTTATGTGCATAATGAAAAAATGACAATTTCATTTTCCAAAGGTTTGTTAATTAATTGGGAAGACTACTTCATGTTTAGAAACAAAATATCCCTATCATTTTACAGTGTAAGTATAAAAAGATTTAAATGTGTAATATTTTCATAAATGCTTCATGTTAAAATATTTTATAAACTGCACATTGAAAGCCTCCTATATAAAATTGTTAAAAGTAGATTATGCATTATTTAAGTGTTTACAAAGAGAATTTCTAACCTCTTATAGTTGATTTTAAGTACCATCTTTCTGCTGTTTAATATTATGTTATAAACAGTGTGTCTTCAAAAATTTTTAAATGTTTCCACTCAGAGACAAGTCAACTGATACAAGATACTGATGACTTCTGTCTGCAATATATAGACATGTATCTGGCTTTTATGTAAGTCTTAAGAGACCAATTGCTGGTGGTCTTAAGCTGTTATATGACATGCTTCTACATTTCTAGGCCATATACTGCTTTTCTTTAGACTCTGACTCAAAAATAGGCATATCTTTGCATTATCATTTTAATTTCATATCTAAATAGGATAGAATGAGTTTCTTCAAGGAACGGATAAACCTCTTACATATTATATGTATATAACTAAACATTGTTTTAGTTGACTGTGTTCTCTGCTATTACTGTAATCAGATGTTGGAATATTGTGTCTGCGTGTATGTACATGTATGTATGCGTCTGTGTGCCCATGTGTGCGTTTGTGTATATACATACTCATATGTTAATCAAGCAAATATTTTCTTTTCACAAAAACACTGACTATTTTTGCTAGTTGTTCTGTTTGCTTCCCCTAAAGATTGACCCGCAGAACAGGTGTGAAATTGTGAGGTCAGCCATTTTCAAAGGGCATGGGGGCAGTCGGGAA
The DNA here is from genome assembly GCF_028538775.1 of Myotis yumanensis. Classification (NCBI taxonomy): domain Eukaryota; kingdom Metazoa; phylum Chordata; class Mammalia; order Chiroptera; family Vespertilionidae; genus Myotis; species Myotis yumanensis. The sequence continues at coordinate 7,639,412 of NW_027223760.1, forward strand.
GATTGAGTTTCTTACACTTTATACCTTGTGATGTTTGTTCATTTTTAAGCTACTGAGCTACTTTATCTAAAAACATGTCTTGTGCTATTTTTGTCTCCATATTCTCTTGGTATCTTTCTACCTTGTTTTTGGTGGTTTACTAAAACATCCTAGCTCTGTTTTGATTAAGTTTATTCATTTTAAAACCAGCCCTAGAATATCCTGTCTATGTTTCAGGAACAGGATAGGAAGGAGACAGCACTGCAATTCAATTCCAGCCACAGGTGTTGACTAAGGATTCCCACAAAACAAAGGAGGCCTCGTGAGGTTAAAAGGGAAGGAGAAACCATTGTCTGTCCTGAGCAAGCAGACAGGCCAGTTGGTCAAATGTCCAATGCATGCAAGAAAATTAGTGTCCGAAGAGATGTGAAAACAGCGTGATCCCAACGTCATCTGAAATAGTAGGAGGCTTCAAAAAGATGCAGACTTGAGCTGTACACAGAAAATGGGCAGTGTTGGATAGGGAGAAAGGCTTAGAGACAACTGAAAGTGACGTCCAGAGAGAGGGCGCACATGAGCAGTTACAGAGAAACCAGATGAGCGTATTCTAGGGACTATGTGACTGGCTTGACTGACAGAGGACTTGAAGCAGAGAGCAGTGGAAATAAGGCTGCATGGTGCAGGCAGGATGATATGAAGGGCAAAGCTGATGCACTACTTCTGACAAAGACTAGTAACCTAATTAGGCATTGAAATATATGTGCAAAATCAGATCTTGGTAGAATCTCAGCCACATAAAAATAATTTCTCTGTAATCCATTATTGATTTGCCCATGCCTCCCTTTATTATGAATATAAAGAATTGGATGTATTAGGAAAAGACTTAGAAAAACTTTCCTTAAACTTACACATAATATATGGCTTTATATTTGAAAAATGAAGGTAATATCTACGTATTTAACAAATATTGAAATGACAAAAAATGAAAATCCTGAACTTTTAAATAGTTGTTTAATAAGGTTTTACCAAACTACAATAATCACATTTCTTGTAAAACATGATAATTCAAAGTTAGGCTGAAAATCTAATGAAAGTTTAATTTGCAGTTTTAAAGAGTTGGGTAAAGTTATAGAAACATTGGACTAATGAGAAAATCTATTTTTAAAAGATGAAACCTAAATTATGTTGCCATAAATTAATATAAGTTGTTTCTGAAAATAGAAAAAAATAATTAATTTAATAAATAAAAGAAACTCTAAATAATATTTTTATTGGATGTATCATTGGAAAATATGTTCTCTTGTTATTTTGTTGATGGTTTCTTTTGCAGTGCAGAAGACTTTTGTTTTAAAGTAGTCCCATTGGTTTATTTTATCCTTAGTTTCCATTGTCCGAGGAGATGTATTGGTAAACATATTACTAGGAGCCATGGCTGAGATTTTGGTGGCTATGGTTTCTTCTGGGACTTTGATGGTTTCATATCTTACATTTAAGTCTTTTATCCATTTTGAGTTTATTCTTGTGTATGGTGTAAGTTGGTGGTCTAGTTTCATTATTTTGCATGTACCTGTCCAATTTTCCCAACACCATTTATTGAAGAAACTGTTTCTGCTCCAATGTATGTTCTTGCCTCCTTTGTCAAATATTAATTGAGCTTAGTGACTTGGGTGAGTTTCTGGATTCTCTCCAAAATATATAGGGAAATCATACAACTTAAATGGGCAAAGGACCTTAATAGACACTTCTCCAAAGAGGACATTCAGAAAGCCAAGAGACATGAAAAAATGCTCAAAGTCACTAATCATCTGAGAGATGCAAATCAGTATGACAATGAGATTTCACCTTACACCTGTCAGAATGGCTATCATCAATAAATCACCAAATAACAAGTGTTGGCAAGGTTGTGGAGAAAAGGGAACCCTAGTACACTGCTGGTAGGAATGCAGACTGGTGCAGCCATTATGGAAAACAGTATTGAGTTTCCTAAAAAAATTATAAATGTATCTCCCATTTGACTCAGTGATCCTACTTCTAGGAATATATCCTAAGAAACCTGAAACTCTCATCAGAAATAATATATGTAGCCCTATGTTCATAGCAGTGCAATTTACAATAGTTAAGATTTGGAAACAGCCTAAGTGCCCATCAGCAGATGAATAGATAAAAAACAAAAAAACAGTGGTACATTTACACAATGGAATACTACACTGCAATAAAAAAGTAAGAACTCCTACCATTTGCAATAGCACTATGGACCTGGAGATAATTATGCTAAGTGAAATAAGCCAGTCAGAAAAAGATAATTATCACATGATCTCACTCATATGTGGAATCTAATGAACCAAGTAAACTGATGAACAAAAATATACCCAGAGACATAGAAGCGTGAACAGACTGTTGAACCTCAGGAGGAAGGCAGAGGAGGGTAGGTGAGAAGAGATCAATCAATGAACTTGCATAAGCCCTGGGCACAGACAATGGGGTGGTAAAGGCCAGGTTCGGGGGGTTGAATGGGAATGGGCTGGAAGAGCTTAATGGGGGAAAAAGAAGGACCTATGTAATACTTTCAACAATAAAGATTTAAAATAAATAGGCAAAAAAGAAAAAAAAAGAAAAGAAAAGAGTGGCCCATGTGGCTCCAAGTTTATTAGGTGATGTTACTGCTCTTATCTGGCAAGGCTCAGACAAGCACATTAATTTTTTTTGTTATTGATTTCAGAGAAGAAGGGAGAGCGGGGTAGGAAGAGAGAAACAGAAGCATCAATGATGAGAAAGAATCATTGTATACCCTCTACTGAGGATCAAACCTGAAATCTAGGCATGTGCCCTGAATGGGAACTGAATGCCAACCACTTGGTTCATAGGTCACCGCTCAACTACTGGACCACATGACCTGGCTAAGAGAACCATTTTTTAAAAAAAAAATATATATTTTATTGATTATTTACAGAGAGGAAGGGAGAGAAATAGAGAATTAGAAACATCAATGAGAGGGAAACATCGATCAGCTGCCTCTTGCACAACTCCTACTGGGGATGTGCCCACAACCCAGGTACATGCCCTTGACCGGAATCGAACCCTGGACCCATCAGTCTGCAGGCCGACGCTCTATCCACTGAGCCAAACCGGTCTCGGCAAGAGAACCTTTTTTAAGCTGTTCTCTTCATATAGGTGTACAACTGAGGAGATGCTGGCCTGTCATATTTCTTTTGAACCTTGCTGCAAAATTATAGTAGATTCTATTCTTTAGTTCCACAAGAATTGGCTAAGACAGGAGTCAAATAACCAAAGACAAGCCTTAGTGTATATTTCAATTTCTATGCTCACTCACTGAAAATTTGAAGGAAAGGTCAGAAATCAGTAGATGAATTGGCCCTAGAGACAACAGCCCTGCTGCCTCATCTGTATTAGTTCTCCTGCTAGTTGACTTTTTGTTTGCTTTCTTTTCAGTTTTGATTTATGTATATGCAAAAAGTGAGCCTAGTAAAGGAAGCAACAAGCCTCCTGATACAAAATAATATTCATGACTAAAGAAATTATTAAGAACATAACATATATGCTAATGGGAAAAATAAAGTATTTTATTCATTTCCCTAAATTTGGTGTGTATATTTTAAAGTTTTCCATTTTACCAGCAGACTGGCTTAAGATGACAAGTAAAAGATAATCTTGTTTCTCTCACAAAATTGTAACAGAATACATATATTCTTTGAAAGAGTTCACTATCAAAATATTGGAGCTCAGCAGGGAAACACACTGCATTAATCCAATGTTCTTAAATCTTGAGGGATGAATGTCATATCAATGACATTTCTTCTTACATTAAAAATATATTTGGCTTATACAGATGTGAATTTTTTTCCTTCTTTTTTTTCGGATGCATTTTTATTTCTTTAAATTTATCTTTATTGTTAAAAGTATTACAGATGTCCCCTTTCCTCCTCCTACTGATCCCCTCCACTCCGCTTCCCACTCCCCAACACCCACCACCCCCTGACCTACCGCACTATTAGCTATGTCCATGGGTTATGCATATATGCATATAAATTCTTTGATTAATTCCTTCCTGGCCCCGCCCCCTTCCTTCAAATATTTTTTTGGTCTGTTCTATGCTTCCATGTCTCTGGATCTATTTTGTTCATCAATTTAGTTTGTTCATTAGATTCCACATGTAAGTGAGATCATGTGATACTTGTCTTTCTCTGCCTGACTTATTTCACTTAGCATAATCCTCTCAGGTCCTCCATGCTGCCTCAAAGGGAAGAGATCCTCCTTTTTTTTACAGCTATACAGAGGCGGATTTTTAAGATGATTTTCCTACCTGTACTTGCTAGAGTTGCCAATTTATTTTTATAATTTTGTTTCTGATAGTTAGAAGCACAGCAAGATAAAAGGTGATGGTTTCATACATCCCATTTCTTACCCGCTATAAGATGCAAGTGTGCAATGCATTTCCTTTAGCTTATGCTCATGCCACACCCTCTCTTGGCTCTTAACTAATACTTGGGAAGACACCGTGGAAGCAGCTATGCTTTGCAGAGGTCACCTTGCCATGATGGTTAACAATCAAATCTTGATTAACCAGGCTTTGACAGTTCTTTCTGAGATGTACTTCTCTTGTTCAACATAGTGACGTGACCAAAACATGTCCCAACGGTCTACCTCTCCACCTAGCAATAGTTTTATAAGTCCTTGGGACTTATGATTTCAAATGCTTCGTGAGTAATGTTTGCAAAGTCAGGTAAATCACCAATTTTTTCTTTATTGCATGCAGAAAAATACACAACTTTTTAGATCCTTTGATTGTCATATTACAAAGATGTATGAGAATGTTAATACATTTATTACCAAAAAGAAAATAAATTACATTCTTTTATGCATAAGGGAATAATTACAGTCCATGTACCTGTGTTCATGAAGTCATGTAGTGTTCTTTGCAGTAAAAAGATGTGGTATTTTGACTGAAATTCTTAAAGATAGAATGAAAAAGCCAAACTATTAAGAACTGAAGAAACTATTAAGAGTTTTCAGTTCTTAATAGTTTGTAGTTTAAATCTGTCAACAAAGTTATCAGGACAGCAATTTTAGAGATAACATTCTAGGTACAGTATTCCACTTGTATTTAATAAAAAAGGTGCTTTCTCGATCAAACATTTGCCCTAAGTTCTACTTCAAGATATTTGTATTTGTTCAACTTTCATTTACTACCACATGAAAGTCAGTTAAAATGTTTCACTCTAATTTTATCTTCTCATAAATGCATGTTTCTTAGGTGTGTGGAATGATATATGCAAGTTTTACTCATTGGATTTACCTTTACAGGTAAATAAACATAGAATCTTTTTCTTTCTGAAGATCAATGCTATATGCTCTATGAAAAAAAATCACCCAAAGGTGCCCCCTCAATGTGGCTCTTTTACATACTCCTGGCTAAGTCTTGAGTGTCAAACTACATACTATGCCTCCTCCTGAGGACGGGCCTTTCAGGGTATCAAAGAGAATGTTCTGCCATAGAACAGAGTGCAGGGTTTTTCATATAGTAGTCATTCAATAAACGGTTATTTAAATCAACTGTATAAGAATCTTGGCATTATCCCCTTGTGACTAAAATGACTAGTTCATTATTTCACAGACTTAGACATAGATAACAACAGCCTAAACCACTGCTATTTTGGGTCATCTCCCTCAGTAGATTTCCATATCACTTATTTGCCTAGTTTACCTGATCATTATATAATAAATATCACCAATTACTACTTGTGTTTTTTTATCTAAATGCACTTGGAGGAATAATTCTTTGTATTATAATGAGAAAAGATTAAACATTTGTTTGAGGAAAAAAAATACTACCAAGTAGAACAGTTCATTTGGAAAAATTTTAAAATTATTATTATTAATTAAAGTTTTATAGGTACAATTCATTATAAAGCAATGTTTGTAGAACTTTTAAATTTTTAACGTTGAATAATAGTTGACATTGAAACCATTCAATTATGTTATGCAGTCTCTCTTTATAAGAGAAAAGCAGATTAAAAACAGACCACTCACAACATTTTGTAGAATTGAAAGGTCATCTCCAAATTGTTTCAGTCTTTCTCAGATCTGGCTTATGAATGCCCCGCTTTTGTAGGTATAAAGAAGGTGAAAGGTATGTGTATGTGTAAAGTATTATTTAAGCAAGTCACGTATTCCTTCAATTTAAGTTTACATATCTTAATATACATGTGTGTTGTTCTTAAAAATCTTGAAGTTGAAAGATTTGATCTATCAAAATGTGATGATAAATGATACAGTGGTAAATGCAAATTTCATGGCCAATACTGAAAAAAACAGTAAAAGTCCTCTGCTGTTGTCCATGTTTTATCCATTTTTAAAAACCATAGAGGGGGAAAAATACTCTCAGGGGGGAAAAATGAAGCTTTACTGCAAAAGTAATGAATGCAAGAAATGGCACTTGAAGTGGTGAAGAGACGTGAAGCATTGCAACTTCACAGCCTGGTAAGGAGCAACAGCTGTACCTAATTTCAACTTGACGTGCTTCAGATCTCATATTCATATAGGTATTTAATGATCCAAACATAATGGTCCTATATAGAATAATTACTTATATGAAGGAGCAAACTTCATACGCATTCATTTTAAATGATCCTTTAAGAGGAAAAACTGCACTGGCTCTTTGAATAATGAATAGTCTTTTCCAGCAACCCAACTGTTTGGGGCTAAATAGCTTATCTTTGAAGAGAAAGTAATAATAGTGCTGGGGTCACTTCTTTCTGACAGACTCTTTTTGTCTCCTCCCTTCCCAGGATAGCCAGTACAGCGAAAACAGGTAGAAGGCCAAGCCGATCATTAAGTCATACTGATAGATGGTCACAAGAAATATCAGAAACAATAGGAAATAAGATATTTTTGAGTTGGTGTATTTCAAAAGCAGAGATTCACTGCTTTGAGCTGGACTTTCGTGGGCAGGGAGATTAGCAGAAGCCGAGCTCTCAGATTCCTTGTCACCTGAAAAACATGGTGATTGTCCAGAGTTTAGTAAGCCTTCATTTTTGTGCCTTCCCTCTGCTATGTTTTCAGCAGCTTCAGTGATTAAAACCACTGGCCCTACACACTTTTCCACATTGCATTCTCCTGTATGTGTTTCTCGTCTACTAACTGATCTCACTGTTCCTGAACGTTTGCAAACTTCTTCAGTTGTACCCCCAGCATGCGGGTATTTCTCAATACCCTGGATTTCACTGGCTGGATTACAGTTATATTCTGATTTAGTACGAGTAGATTGGAGAGTCATGGTACTAACTGTATTATCTACAGCAAATGCCTGCTCATAAGATGACACTGAAGTTTTAGCATGGTGATTGGAAACATGAGAGCCATTCTCAGATGCTCTATTAGTGTCTGAGTTTAAAGCAGACGGAATAACAGCACCTGCATCCATTTCCTTTGAGAATTCTTGGACCTGCCCAGGATCTCTATTTTCTGAAAATATTTTTTTATCTATTGGCGACATCCCCAAATTCAGTTTTGAGGCTGTTTTTTGATTGCTTCTAATCACCTGTAAGGATTCTCCTACAGATGTTAAATTTCCAGTGCCATGTTTCTTCCTGTCATGTGTATTTGCAGGATTGTGCATAGGTATGGTTTCTTCACTCTCCGTTTTATCTACATGTACATTACAAATATCTAAATATGATGTTTCTTCAAAATCATCATCATAGGTTACACCTACTGTATCTCCTTGACAAAAGGTATAATGTGAATCATCATTTCTTCCTTCATGTGGATCAAACGCTGTTTCCTTTATCTTGATGGGCCTGTCACTTCGTGCTGTCTCTTGAGGTAGCTTAGCAATTATTGCTTTTTCTCCAGCAGACATGCTTTCTAAAGTACTTTCTGATATTGTCTTAATTATATAAGCTGTACCTGCTTCTGCTTTCTCAGTAATACCATGATCAGCTAGAGAAGGCAGTTCATAGCTCACTGTTTCTTGGCAGGTAAACAATTTTTCTGTAGGAGTAGCAGTCAAACTCCTTGTATCATCTCTTTCCCCCCACGTATCTTCACAGTCTGCATGTTCTTTGATCTGCTGGGTTGTATTTGTCTTACTCTCTCTTGCTTTTCCCTGACTTTCCAGAAAATTCCATCGTTTTGTATGCTGTTTGTTCTTATTCTGATCTTCAGGGTTAATCCTACCCACATTTTCTTCTTCAAACTGGAAAAGATAATCATTCTTCAAAATATTTCCATTTCTTGGTGAACAGACTTGAGTAGGCATCTCTCCTGAAGTAGTGCCTTTACTAGTTGAAAGATCATGCTCTGTGGTTGTTAACACAGCTTCTCCCCAACTTAGACTTCCTCTTGGTGATTGAAATGAGTCTTTTCTGATTGCCTGGTCGGGTGTTGAGGTGTCTTTACTCGGCAGAACAGTTAGTCCTCTGCTACTAGCTCCAATCTCGTCCACACTTATTTCAGAGTGGCTTATCTTTTCTTGGTCATGTAAGAGTGATTGAAGATTTTTGCTTTGTTTTTCATTAACACCCAAATGCATTCTTTGCTCCTCATTCTTACCATTTCCATAATCTTTCTTGGAAGATCCCTTTTCTATTGATTCTTCCAAATGGAAATCTGAATGGAAATCTCTTCTTAAACATTCCAAATCTCTCATTTTAATCCCCATAGCTCCTCCTTCATGTTTTTTATTAAGGTTGTCTTCCACTAGTTGATCTGAAGAGGGACAAGTTATTTGCACACTGCCTCTCCATTGAGCTGGATTGGCATTATCATCCAATACTTCTTTGTTGCTAATATGTAATTGCACTAAGTCATCACTGCCAGCATTTCCCAATGGTGGCTTGATTTTTCTCATATCTGAAGTAATTTCCTCTGAAGGTTGATGACTACACTCATTTCCTGAGAAATATTTTTCATTGCAGTAAAAATCTCTCTTTGAGGAGCTTTCTGCTGATGAACTTGGAGACAAAGTCCTTTTAAGCAAGTCACTGTATACTTCATCGTGAACATGCTTCTTCTCTAGCACCTCACCTTTATTTGGAAAATTGACTGGATCTGTTGAAAATGTATTCTTTTCATCTCTGGAAGCAGTGCTTCTTAGTGAGCCTTGATTTATCTTAAGGAATAAGAACAACAAGCAATAATGACCAACTGATTTTAAATATACACAATGAATTAGGTGGGTTTCATTAATTTGGCTACTGATTATCTGGTAGATTTCCTTGGCTCATTTCATTTGTGGACTTAGTACAAATTCTGGAAGCTAGGTGTTTTGGGGGGATCCTTGCAGGCTATGACTTGGGAATCATATTAATAAGAAAAGGGGCCAAAATTAATCACTCTCCTTCCCAGCTTCCAAATATCACATTGTATTATTCAACTATTCTTGCTTGTCATTGCACTTTCTCCTCACTTAGGATATACACATTGATAGCTCCATGCTAATCAATTAGAGAGCAGCTTCCTGGGTGCCCTTTGCTGCATTCACACTTGCTGTAGGTGCCCCTATTACAGTTTCTCTTATTAATATGTTTTCTGCAAAGCCTCTGCAAACTATTAATAGCAAAACGTCACTCAAAGAAAAGTGAGGGAGTTAATGTCTCTGCAAATTCTGTTTTAATGACCCTCTGCCAACTGGTACTCAAATGTATTTGAGCTCTTCAGTGATGCCAACTGTCAGGATTTAACAGTGAGATGCCTGTGTGTGTGTTTTTTTTTCTCTCCTCATAACTGACATTTGCATGATCTCAATAATTATATGCAAATCTTACGTTTTCCCCTTCTTCTCACATAAGGCTCATGTTACTTGTCAACTGCACAGCTGTCTTGTAAGCCAATGCCTGTGGGTTCCACAGATTTGGTTGTATTTCCATCTATTATAGAGCTTCATTGTTTTATGCATTAATGTCAGCATGGAGCAAATTAGCTTCTAAATTATAGCTCCCTGTTCATTTATTGGACATTCAATCTCAGTAACTTCTAAACAAACTTTTATATTTGAGCCTGCTCATTGTAATGAGATGTATTGGTGAAGTATGTGATTTTTTAAGGCCCTTTCATTATATTCTGTTGTTTGAAAAAAAATGGCAATGTTAACTTTCAGCTGCTGAGAACTCTCACAATGGGTGACAACTTTGTAGTTTTTTAAAGTTAGAGCAAAGTAAATTGCATACTTCAATGATGCAGCTTCCATATCACTATAGGAAATGGAGAATGTGTGGGAAAAAAGGATGAGCTTTATTTCTTTTCTGTTTCAGCCCTGACACTTGAAAAGGCAAATTTTAATCTTAGATGATTATGAATCTATGTATTTTAATGACAAGAGCTCCAACCAACTACAGTAAAGGATAAATTACATTATGTGATTCATTTCTCCTATTTCTTCCTTTGTAATAAAAATGCTATCTAAACCATCCCCCCAAAATTCCAAATAGATTGAATGTTCACCGAGTGTGAAATTTATAACAAATATAATACTACATTTTACAGTACTGCACTTGTTTCCTGTTTAAAAATATGGCACAGGATATTTTCTCCTTATTTCATAATTTAATACTGTCCAATGATATAGAACATTGAGATTCTCACAAAGATGTAAGTAAGAAAAAATGCTGCTAAATGCAATACTTGTCGTGCTGGACAGAACCCTAACATCATCTAGTGCAACCCTCTCCTTTTACAGATAAGTTTATGCTAAGTGTACACTTGTCACAAAGATTAGAAATGCACATCAGAAAAGTGCTACCTCTTCTGTAATTCCTACAAACTATTACTCAGAGCTTCTGGTAAAGAGATAAAAAAATGAATGCTATTAATTTACCACTGTAGAGAGTAGAAGCAGCACACGGAAATCAAAGCGTCTTGTTGATCAAGCCAGAGATGCAAGGACAGAATAGGCTGTGCTTTCACATTTGCAAATTACATTAGTTGAAGCTATTGAAAGGCCAGCATCGCAGCATCTTTGAAGCATAAATGGATTCATCTTCTCTAATAACGTGGCAACCAGAGCACTTACCCTCATCTCTAATTCTTTTCTGTCATGTTCATCATGGTCCCTGTTTACATCTTTTACATTTTGAATGCCGGTTTCCAAGTCTTCCTTATCCTCTTGGGAACAAACAATTATTGGGATATGGGTATCTGAAAAGTTAATATAATTGTACCTATGTAAGATTGTTATAATTGTAGGCTTTAACAAAAGTGACAGATTTTGTTTAAAAGTTAAATAAGATTACCTGTAATCTTTGAATTCTCAAAGTTATTCTCATCTGATGTTACTGATGATTCTTCTTTACTGTTAAATTTAAAACAAAATGTTATACATTTTTCTGGGAAAATATCTCCTAAGTAATTCTTTAAAGGGGGGGGGGAGGGTTTCAAACCAATGTCAAACCAAATAAATGTTATGTAAACTTTCATCTTTTCTTTTACTACTTTGTATATTTTTCAAATAAAATTGATCCCTCAAATGATGCAAAGGTATGTATTATTATAGAAAAAAAATCAAAAGTAATTTATATAATGCCATATTTCTAACAAAGAATATGTTGCTTGTATTAAAACGTATATAACCAAAATAAAGATAAATGTAAATGTAGATTATTTCATCATTCATGAATTTAATGTTTGCAAGTGAGAATATTTTTCTCTTAGTTTAATTGATAAAGTTTTATGAACTGACAGTTCATTTGTGGCCATGGAAATTGCTTTCTAACATCCCAATTTTTAATTTTTTTCTGTTCTATCTTTATCAAAACTCACTTGGATTGATATAACATTAGCTTTTTCTCTCCAGAAAAAGAGAAGAAAAACACATTAAACTCACTAAAAACTGAAAGGCAGCTAAATTTATACTCAGTTAAAAGACTTTCTGTGTGTATTGCCACAGGCAAATTTTACAACCAAGACTTCAGATTGCTCATATGAAAGCATATATTTTCTTTCTTAAAAATGATTTGAGTTATACTCCCTTTTCTTTTGTATTCTGTATACTGATTGAGAAAGATAAATACCTTCTAATTTCAAATGTAATCTGTTTATAGATGTTTTTAGATTTAGAATTAATCTAAATTATCCTAATTTAGAATAATTAAATTTAGATTTCTCCAGGACACTCAGAAAAACAAAAACAAAGCTTTAGTGAAAAAGCCCACTTTGCGAAGTTATGTCATAAGTCAATCTATCAGATTTTCTTGTTCTGTTTCAGCTGAATCTGCAATAAAAGAAATCTAGAGAGTTGGCAATGACTGATAAATATGTGTAATAGTCTATTTTTCAATAGACAATGTTGATCCAAATCCCAGGTAGGCTAATCTTATTTCAACAAATCATGAGAAAATTGCAAATTCTTTCATCCAGACTATCTAAGAAAGTAATTCAGTTTTATTTGTTTTTATGATGCTTAATTTTAAGTTAACCTAAAATATTTGGTAACTTCCAGTGGACCCATGAATGAAAGTAATGTTTCTATATAAATATAATTTCATTAGTAGTATTTACATAATTGATACTGAATTAATCTATAAATCTATATTGTTTAATGAGATCAATAAGTATGTAAAGGTCCATTTTTGTGGAATACAATTGCAAGCTGACACACTTTTCCTTCTCCATATACATAATATCTAGGGTTTAAAAATACATAAGCCATTAAATATCACTTAATTGTTCCTGTTTCCTCTTTATTCCTATAACAATGCAGAAAATAAATCTCACTTATAGAGGAAAAATAATAGTCATTTAAAGCCTTTTGTTTTTGCCTAACCAAAACTGTAGCAATCTTTTTTGTTGTTGTTGTTAATCCTCACCATTGATATTTTTCCACTGATTTTCAGAGAGAGTGGAAAGGAGGGGGAGAGGCAGAAACAATGATATGAGAGACCAGGGCCAAGGACTGAGCCTGGAACCAAATTATGTGCCCTTGGTTGGAATTAAACCCAAGGCCCTTCAATCTATGAGCCGATACTCTATCCACTGAGCCAAATTGGCCAGAGCTAGCAATTATTTTTTAAAAAAACTCAATTCTTAAAACTATCTCATTTAAAAAAAATGATTGAGTCAAAAGGAAAGGATCCTGCTTTTAACTCATTTTGGGGACAAATAATTAGGTAAACTTTGTATTTATTATACACAAATATAGGGGGAATATTAGATTCAGTGATAAATGCAAGAAAGAGAAGCCGAAATAGATGAAATTTAATGTCTATTAAAAAAACTAATGGAAGATGTGTAGTAAGACTTCCAAATAATAAAATTGTATCAAGACATAGAAAAACTGAGAAATATCCCATGTTCATAGATAGGCAGAACATATTATGAAGAGATTCTCTCCCAAATTGATCTATTTTCAATTAGATTCTAATAAAAATTCCAATAGAATTTTTCACTAAATTTGAAAATCTGATTCTAAAGAAAATAAGTATGGGGCTAAAGGTAGCTGGAATATTTATGAGAAAGAGCAGGAAGGAAGTACCTGAATTTAAGAGTTTTTATGAAGATTTATTTAAGACAGCTACTTTGGCACAGAGACAGATGAGGATTGAGAAACTTAGTGATAGATCTAAACATATTGAACTTTGGTATATGACAAACATAGCATGTCAGACAGCAAGGAAATAAGGAACTTTTTAGTAAATGGAGATAGGGAAAACGCAATTCCTATGGGAAAAGATGAAATTACCACACCATATATTCAAAAATCAACTCAAGATCAATTACTATCTTAAATGTCAAAAACCTTAAAATTGTTAGTAGAAAATAAATGTAAATATCTTTCGGATCTCAAAATAAATGATCAGTTTAACTTTCTCAAAATTCAAAACTTGTTCATTAAAAAATATCCTATTTCTGGGTGGTGTTTCAGGATTCTTAGGATATATTCCTGGAAGTGGGGTCATGGGGTCAAAATGGGAGGTCCTTTTTAATTTTTTGAGGAAACTCCACATTGTTTTCCAATGTGGCTGCACCAGTCTGCATCCCCCTGGCAGTGTACTCGGTTCCCTTTTCTCCACATCCTCTCCAGGACTTGTGTGTTGATTTATTGATGACAGCCATTCTGGCAGGTGTGAGGTGATACTTCATTGTCATTTTAATGTGCATCTCTCTGATGTTTAGTGACATTGACCTTTATTCAAATGTCTCTTGGCCATTCATATATCCACTCTGGAGAAGTGTGTATTCAGGTCTTTTGCCCATTTTTTAATTGGTTTGTCTTTCTTTTGCTGAGTTGTATGAGTACTTTATATATCATGAAAATGAACACCTTCTGAGATGTATCTCTAACAAATATGTTCTCTCATACAGTGGGTTCCCTTTTCATTTTGATGGTGGTTTCTTTTGCTGTGCAGAAGCTTTTTAGTTTGATGAAGTCCCATTTATTTATTGTTCCCTTTGTTTCCCTTGCTGTAGGAGACATATCAGTGAAAATTCTGCTACATGAGATGTCTGAGATTTTTCTTTTTATGTTTTCTTCTAGGATATTTATGGTTTCAAATTTTACATTTAAGTTTTTTATCCATTTTGCGTTTATTCTTCTGTATGGTGTAAGTTGGTGGTCCAGTTTCATTATTTTGCATGTACCTGTCCAATTTTCCTAATGCCATTTATTGAAGAGACTGTCTTTACTACAGTGTATGCTCTTGCCTTCTTTGTCAAATATTAATTGAACATCCTGAAACACCACGCAGAAAGAATATATGCACCCCTATGTTCATAGCAGCGTTATTTACAATAGCTAAGATCTGGAAACAGCCCAAATATCCATTAGTAGATGAGTGGATAAAAAAGCTGTGGTACATCTGAAAAAGGTACATCTGTAAAACTTCAACAATAAAGATAATTTTTTAAAAGATATATTTATAATGAAAAGATATAAATTACAAACTTGGAGAAGATGGTTGCATTACAAAAAATCAACACAAATACATACTAAAATATATAAAGAACTCATACAAATCAATAAGAAAGCACATAGATTTCAAAAGAATCAGAGGAGAGGGGCAGACACTTCACAGAAGATGAAATACACCTAGCCAATAAGTACATAAAGGGATGGTCAGCATTATTAAAGGACAGAGAAATAAAAAGACCTAAGGAGTTGCTCTTTTATACCACTTAATTGATAAAAATTGCTATCAACAGCATAAACTTGAATCAACCCAAATGCACATCAAATGAGTAAACATAAAACTATGTCATAACACAAAAGGAATATTATATGCCACTCAAAGATGATAAACCACAGAAAACTACAACAATATGAATAAATCTTACCAAACTATATTAAATGAACAATTCCAAACATTACATCAGAGGATGTTATTTTATTATCTAAAATAAAAATACCTAAAATAATTTAAATATACATGCCAAGGAACACATAGAATATAATAAAAATAGAGGCCCAGTGCATGAAATTTATGCACTGGGTGGGGGGGGTGGGCATCCTTCAGCCCAGCCTGCATCCTCTCACAGTCTGGGACTGCTTGGGGGATGTCCACCGGCTGGCTTAGGCATGCTCCCTGTGGGAAATGGGCCTAAGCCAGCAGGCGGACATCCCTCTTGCATTCCAGGACCCCTCACTCCTTATCTCCCACCTTCTTGTTGCTACTTACCAGTCAGCTTGCTGCTCCTTCCTTAGCGCTGCCACAGAGGCAGGAGAGGCTCCCACTACCACTGCTGCACTCGCCAGCCGTGAGCCCAGCTTCTGGCTGAGTGGTGCTCCCCCTGTGGGAGTGCACTGACCATCAGGGGGCAGCTCCTGCATTGAGTGTCTGCTCCTGGTGATCAGTGCACATCATAGCAACCAGTCGTTCTAGTCATTCTGGTTGTCCTGTCCCAATGGTCACTTAGGCTTTTATTATATAGAAGTTATATAAACAAGAAAGCTTGGTTTTCAAGATAAGGTTTCATCAGGTGGGGCAAGTTGGGGGACAGAAATGGTTGGAGTCAGTTACTGTTTTGAGCAGTTGTTTTGAAGGTGCTTATTACATTATTTAAAATATTTAAATAGTTAAATTCTAGTTTTAGATAATTAATTCTCTGGTATAGATTAGAAGATATCTATAAATATCATTTTACTTATTATAATATTTATTATGATATTTACAATATTTATTATAATATTTATTATAAAATTCCACTCTTGAAATTCAAATTATCCATTATATGACCAATTACATCTGAAAAGTATAATTAAAACTTTAGAAAACTTGAGGCAAAAGACAAACTGAGGGTTGATGATGGTAGAGCCCAGAATTATATAGAATTGTGATATAAAAGAAAGAAATTATTAAATGTTTCTAGTCTCCCCTTTATGTTTCCTGAGTCCTTTTTGAATTTATTATTTATCTGTACTCTCAGTGGCTAACACAGTGCCTGACATAAGAGTGGCATAAAAATGCTGCTGAATAAATGTGTAGCATCCTTTCTACTCTTCCCTTCTTTCCACATCTTGTGAATATTATCATAACATTGTTCTTCTCCTTCCATATTAAAATTTAGTTTCAGAAAAGGATCTATATAATAAAGTAAAGTATGCATATTTTTGTATGTCTTATAAATCTTTAAATATCACCCCTCCCAAAGTTCAGGATAATAATTTTAATTATGAATTCAAATAATTAAAGAAAAATTTAAATATCTAATATAAATTTAGAAATTAAAGTCAATAATGTTAACATTAAGATGTATTTAAACAAAAAAGTCAAAAAAGTATGCACTTTGTAGAGAAACAGTTAATTTCCAGTGAACCTTTATTATATAATGTATCATTTAATGATAAGAGGGGTTATTTATTCTTCTAATAGATATTTTGAATACCCACTATGTACCATAAATTATAATAAGCACTTGGGAAATCACATATAGATGTGATCACATCAATAGGCAATTGTTACAATAAATGATAAATATTATAATAAATAATATGATAGATATTCTCTCAGTAAAAAAGAGGACAGAAATGAAAAGAGCACTCTGTTGGGGGAAATCAGAGAATTTTTCACAAAGAGATCAATATTCTGAGTTAAATTTTAGGGAAAGTAGAACTTCCCCAATTAGAAAAAAATGGTAAGGTAATTCCAATTAGAGGGAATAACAAGTGGACAAAGATTTAAAGGTAAGAACATCCCCCTGCCCCTAAAAAAAAAGATACACATTGGGAACAATGAGATGTTTGGGTTTTGGACTGTGTTTTATGGAAAGAATGCCAAGGAACAGAACTAGGGGTAGCATCATCCAGGGTTAAAGATCTCAGCAGGCCATGCAAAGTGGGGCTGAGTTCTTTACGCACTTTTTAATCAGAATTGGGGCACAAGGGATGGGGTGTAAAATGGGAGAGAGACATGGTCAGATTTACACTTAAGGAAGTACACTTAGAGAGCCTGGATGGACTGAGCCACAATATGGCAGAAAGACTAGTCATGAGATTCCTGTGATATTTCAGGCACAAAATGATGAGGATTAAAGGTCACAGCAATGAGGAGAGAGAAGAGGAATACAATTTAAGTTACAACTTTTGATGTAACATTGATGAGGAAGGGCATGCAATAGAAATAGAATCACAGTTGTTTAATAGCTACTCACCATGAAGAAGGGATTTTCTTACAGACCCCGGGGAACTGAGGGACGTGGTAGAAGAAGGAGAGCAGGCCCTGAAGATAAGGTAGCCTGGAGCCCAGGTCAAGGGAGACGGTGTCCCAGGTTTATCTTCGCGGTGCTCCGGGGCTGATCTTTGCCAGGACAATGAAAGAAGGCAGACCCTAGGAGCTCACTAACTTTAGATTTTTTTCCCACCACTAACCCATAAATAATCAGCCAACTGGTGGTGAGGGGAGAGAGGGCCGAATTCCACAGTGACCTACTGCTCTCCCCATGTCAGTATCAATATGATTTGTTGACCAATTTCCTATAAATACGTTTAAAAAGGCCTCTCTCTGTCTGAACTTAGTTCCATGCCTGGGCTTTAGAAATCTAGTATTTTCCCTTCTAAGACCTTACCCAGGGAGAGTTAAGTCTGGTGGTTAACTGTGGCTCCTGCACTACAAGTCAATAAAGTCATACGTTAAACTGAAGTCTGATTTCTGATGTCTCATGGGCTATGTTATTTGCTTCCCAGGTGCTCATAAACACAACCTTCCTCTAAAAACTACCTTCCTCTCAAATCTCTGGTACATGTGCTGAACAGTGGACCAAGAAGTAATGCCTAGGTCCCTGACTTTTATTCTAGTCTTACACTGGGGAGAAATAAGATGCTTTATCAGCCATATTCTGTTCATCCGGGTTTATACCCATCTAAGTAGTTCTTTTTTAAAAAAAAAATATTTTATTTATGTTTTTCACAGAGAGGAAAGGAGAGGGATAGAGAGTTAGAAACATTGATGGGAGAGAAACATCAATCAGCTGCCTCCTGCACACTCCCCTCTGGGGATGTGCCCGCAACCAAGGCACATGCCCTTGACCGGAATCGAACCTGGGACCCCTTGGTCCGCAGGCGGACTCTCTATCCACTGAGCCAAACTGGTTAGGGCTCATCTAGGTAGTTCTTAACAAACTTGTAAGTGGTAACTAACCTGTTTTGCTAGATTTAGGCATTCTACTTAGAGGAATTTCTAAAAAACTAGAAATTAAGCTCATAAAGGAACTTTCAGCATCTCAGGTGTTCAGTAGCCCTACTACCTTGGCCCTCCCTTCTACTATAACACTATAGCTTTTAAATCTAACAATAGTTCCCCAAATTACCTTTCAGATCCTGTCTCTATAAATTCAAAATTAACAGACCTGCATATGTGGGTGGGGAGAGGGAATGGAGTGTGATGGTGCTAGGAATCTCCTAAGATGGTTTTGATGTGAGGCCAGATTTACAAACTCCAGAAATACACAATGATGTATCTCAGAGCACTAAGCCCATTGGACTTAGCTGTTTAGACTGTCCTAGGCAGTTGGGAGAATCTTGGGGCCCCAAATCTAGTTCTCTTATTTTGTGTTAGTTTTACATGTGAGTAGCATTCTTGGCTACTATCTAGAAAATATGTCTGAATGAGGCAGAGGCTTTTAATCAAGAAAATAAAGATGGAACCCACATTACTTGAGATGGGGACTTCCGGAGGTTAAACGAGGTGAAGGAAAGAGGATGATTTCTGTTGAAGGAAATGTGTTATGCCTAGAAGGTCTTTGGGATATGTATTGAATGCCCACCAATTTCCAAATATTGTGCTAGATCACCACAATAAACAAGACAGAGTCCCTGCCCTCAGAGTGCTCACAAGCCAGTGGGGAAGATGGACAATTAAATAAAAAGAATATAGACCTTGGCCAGTGTGGCTCAATCATCCCATGCACCAAAAGGTTGTTGGTTCATTTCCTGATTAGAGAGCATACCCAGATTGTGAGTTTGATCCCCAGTTGGGGTGTGTGTGGGAGGCAACCGATGGATGTTTCTCTCTCATATTGATGTTTCTCTATTTCCCTTTCTCTCTCTCCAAAATAAATAAAAACATTTTAAAAATAAATAAATAAACAACACAATCATCCCCCATCATGTGAAGTTTTGTTTTCTAGAGTTTCACTTGCCCATGGCCAACCATGGTATAAAAATATTAAATGAAAAATTCACGAAGTAAATGGCTCATATGTTTTAAATAGAATACAGTTCTGAGTATTGTGATAAAATCCTGAACCATCCTGCCTTATCCTTCCCAGGACATGAATCATCTCTTTGGTATTTCCACACTATAAATGCTCCCTGCCCCTTAGTCACTTATAGCCTTCTTGCTGATTACACAGACAGCCACACTATTGCAATTCTTGTGCTCAATTTCACTTAATAAAGGGACCAAAGTGCAAAAATAGTGATGCTGGCAATTCAGCTATGCCAAAGAGAAGCCAGAAAGTGCTTCCTTTAAGCGAAAAGGTGAAAGTTCTTACTTAATAATGAATTAAAAAACACACACACACTGAGGTTGCTAAAATCTTTGGAAAGAACTAATTTTTTATCTGTGAAATTATAAAGAACAAAGAAATTTAGGCTAGTTTTTCCCTTGCACCTCAAACTCCAAAAGTTACAGTCATAGTGCATGATGAGTGCTTAGTTAAGATGAAAAAGGCATTAAATTTGTGGGTGGAAGACATGAACAGAAAAAATATATATAACTTGGTACTATCCATGATTTCAGACCTATACCAGGCTCCCCAGTCCAGCGCTCCAGTACCAGAAACAGAATTCCCCATAACTTCTGACTATAAAAACCAATGGAGATTGTGACAGAGTGAGACAGAGGCTGCTGGAATCCCAGGGGTTCCTCTGGAAGGGTCTGCACATGGATTTACTTGTGACGGACTCATTTGCTAATGGGCTCACTCGCTCTGAACTGCAGCACTGAGGCAAGAACTCAGAAGGCACCAGGGATACAGAGGAGGGATTACATTGTCTGGCTTCAGGGCAAGGCCTGGAAGAGCAGCTTTCTCCCAGACAGAAGTGCTGGCAGAAGAAAGAGAGCAAGGGATTTAAAATGGATTGAAAAAACAATGACAGAAAACCTCCCTAACTTGGAGAAGGAAATAGACATACAAGCCCAGAAAGTGCAGAAGGTCCCAAACAAGATGAAACTGTTAGAAATACAGTGAGCCCCCCAGATCAGGGGTTCCGGTAGAACACAAAGGATACTCGGGAGCCAGACAGCAAGGCAGGTAGCTTCACTCCTGCAAGAGGGTGCCCACCAACACAGGGTCTGGGAGCACGCACACTAAGCTGGCCGTGCCCTCGGGCTTTTATTCCTGAGGCACATCATCTGTCCCTCACTCTTGATTGGGAGAGCTCAGGCTCCCACTCTTGTGTGATTGGCTAATTTAAAGGAAAAGGGGAGGGGTTGCTCTTTGCCATTTCTCAATGGCGGTCCCCAGGGGAGCTGCAAGTCATGGGAGCCAAAATGGCAGCTGCCTAAACTCCTTTCTTTGACAGAAAAGCTTACTTGTTTATTCTCACAAAACCAAAGAGGCCCACACCAAGACATATCATTAAAATGCCAAATGTTAAAGAAAAAGAGAGACTCTTAAAGGGGCAAGAGAAAAGCAGTTAGTTACCTACAAGGGAGCTCCTGTTGATCCATCAGCGGATTTCTCGAAAGAAACTTTGCAGGCCAGAAGGGACTTGCACAAAATATTCAAAGTGATAAAAAGCAAGGACTTAAAAACAAGGTCACTCTATCCAGCAAAGCTATCATTTAGAATACAAAGACAATAACACACAAAGAGCTTCACAGGAGAAAAAAAAGAACAAAACACACACAAAAAAACTAAAAGAATTCATCACCACCAAACCAATATTATCAGAAAAGTTATTTAAGAAGAAGAAAGATAAAATATATGAATAATAAAATGGCGACACATACATCTCTATCAAGAATTACTTTAAATGCAAATGAATTAAAGGTCCTAATCAAAAGAAATACGATGGCTGAATGGATAATAAAACAAGAAGCTTACATATGCTGTCTACAAGAGATTCTCTTCAAATTGAAAGACATGCACAGACTGAAAGTAAAGGAATAGAAAAAGATATTTCATGAAAATAGAAACAAAGAAAGAAAAGCTGGGGTAGCAATACTTATACCAGACAAAATAGACTGTAAAACGAAGGCTATAGCGAGAGGCAAAGATGGACCCAGCAATTCTACTTCTGGGTATTTGCCAGAAGAAACCCAAAACACTAAATCAAAAAGACATATTCATATGCTCATTGCAACATTGTTTAAATTAGCAAAGGTATGGAAGCAGCCCAAAAGTCCATACATAGATGAATGTATAAGAAGGAGGGGTGCACATATACAAGTGGACTATGTCTCAGCCCTAAAAAAAGAATGAACTCTTGTCATCAGCAACAGCACAGATGGACCTGTAGGCTATTCTGCTGAGTGAAACTAGGAAGAGAGAGAAAGGGAAATGCCATATGATCACACTTATTTATGGAATATAAAGAAACAAAAATATACACACACATGAGACAGAAACGAACGCATAGATACAGAGAACATTTTGATAGCTGCCAGCGGGCAGAGGGGTTGGAGGGTATGTGTGAAAAGGGGGACGGGATTAAGAAGTACAAATTAGTAGTTACAAAATAGTCACAGGGCTGTGAGGTATAGCATATGGAATAGCGAATAATGTTCTGATAACTATGTATGCTGTAAGATGGGTACTAGATTTATCAGGGTGATCACTTTGCAAGTTATATAAAAGTCTAAACACTATGTTGTACACCTGAAACTAATACAATATTTTTAAAATAAGTGAGTGAAGAATGTTGTATTTGTGTTCTCTTAACACCCTGCATGAAATTATTCAGCACTGTCTAAAGGGAACAAAACTTGTAATTCTTGGGCTTCCCCTCTCACTCTATGATAAAAAGCTAAAAACAATGAATGTGAACTCCTCAAGAACTTTGCTTGTCATCTTTGTTCAGAGTGTGGTCTTATTTGATTTCCTCTACCCTACTCCCCTAAAGAAAAAAAAGTAAAGTAAATGAATGGAGAGATTTTAAATTAGAAATAATATGTAACTCATTAGAGATTTGTTTTTTTAAAGACATTTAAAGAGAGTATATTAGCATTGACATTGATAAGTGGGTATTTATAGAAATACTGAGAAGGTTTTACTAAGGTAAATAATTACACATTGTGTGCTATTTCTAGTACTTGACATTTTATATCCACTTATAAATTGGAGGAAGAAGGAAAGCAGAAACTTGTGCTTAACGAGAAGAAAAGTTTATAATAAATAAATCAACTAATGTCTATCCTTTGGTGTTACAATACCTATAGTCTTCTCTTGATCAAGAATAAAACTAAAAGCAGAAGGAAAATATTTCATCAAAAGAGAGACAAATTGATAAGTGTTTAAGTGTGAAGAGAAGAGTCTAAGAAAAAAAATGTTGAAGAAATGATGCAGAAATAATTTAAGATGAAAACATAAATTACATCTACTTCCTTGATGATAATGCCAGGAAAAAAAATTCTTTCATCAGTTATGTATTAACAGTGGTTTGTAAGAAGCAAGAAATTATCTGAAACAATTTGTAATGACTTTATATTTCTCTTAGATGTGGAATAGGAAGGCTAAAACTAACATGGCAAGGAACATGGCTTTTGTGCATATTACATTCCTTATCTTCAAAGATAAAGCTCTGGATTAGATAAAAGATATCAAATACAATACCTTCATGTTGGCTTCTCTCTCTAGCACCCAAGGCAAGCACTGACACAGATTCAGGGTGACCCTTCTCTGCATAAGCAGGCAGCCACTACTGATCTACCCCTCAATTGCTCAAAGTGGAACCAATTCTCAATCCTATATAATAAAAGGGTAATATGCAAATTGACCCAAATGGCAGAATGACTGGTTGCTATGACTCACACTGACTACCAGGGGGCAGACACTCAATGCAGGAGCTGCCCCCTGGTGTTCAGTGTGCTTCCATAATAAGCTGCACTCAGCCAGAAGCTGGCTCATGACTGGCCAGCACAGTGGCAGTAGTAAAACCCCCTCCCTCCTCCACGGTAGCACTAAGGATGGCTAACAGCTTAGGCCTGCTCCCCAGGGGAAGCAGACCTAAACTGTTAGTTGGACATCCCCCGAGGGCTTGTGGGCTGCCAGAGGGATGTCTGACTGCCAGCTTAGGACCAATTCCCTGGGGAGTGGGCTTAAGTCATCAGTTGGACATCCCCCAAGGGGTTCCAGACTGTGAGAGGGTGCAGGCCAGTCTGCGGGACTCCTCTGAGTGCATGAATTTTTGTGCACAGGGCCTCTAGTTTTAATAATAAATAACATGCATTCCAGTTTTAGAGTTTTGTATTTATATAACTAACAGGAGTATTCCCTAAATATACTTTAAAAATATTTAATTAAAAATTTCTTAAAATTTTTTTCCAAAAGAAATATAAATATAGAATCAATATAAATAACTGTCAAAATTGCAAAAATAAATTCTCAAACTTTATGGTCAGCATTAGCAGTTCAAATTGATAGAAATCTTACCTGCACACTTTGCTAGCTAGTCTTACATTATTTGTAGTGCAGACTATGGGAAGATTTATTCCCACTTTATTTTACTTATGTCCAGGCAAAACTTTTCAAATAGTGGAACATTAGCAATGTCTACAACTGACTTGGATAAACAAATGCATTGGATAATACATATTATACAAGCTAATATATTACTTTTTAAAAATTTTGTTTTATTGCTTAAAGTATTACAAAGAGTATTACGTATGTCTCCTCCAACCGCCCCCCCCCTTGACATTCCCCGGCCGCCCCTACCCCCCAGTGTCTTATGTCCATTGGTTATGCTTATATGCATGCATACAAGTCCTTCGGTTGATCTCTTACCCCCCCTCCCGCCCCAAACCCTCCCAGCCTTCCCGCTGTAGTTTGACAGTCTGTTTGATGCTGCTCTGCCTCTGTATCTATTTTTGTTCATCAGTTTATAATGGTTAATATATTACTTTTAAAATATAATCATAAGACATGACAAACCACAAATCTGTTGAGTATACACTAGTGAAGTGTTCAAGTATTCAAGTATGTAAGAACATTACCATTTTGTTAGTGACTAGATGGTTTTATTGTCATTTTCTTATTTTCCATGAAGTGGAAATATCACATTTCTAAAACCTTTTCTATCTCTATTTCTAAATTAGGACATTGTCTATTACCTCGGTGCTTGATCTTGAAAATGTACTGGAAACAATGGTACTGTGCCTTCTTGATGCAGATTTTAATAGCGTAGGAAGAAAATTCTTGTTGAATAATTCTTTTATAAGTTTTTTTCCCAAAGTTTCTTCATTTCCTAACTCCTTGTTTCCTACCAAGGATTGCCCATACAAATCTGATTTTTCATGTCAAAGTGGTGGGTGTTATTTTTTCATGCTCATACCACAGGAATCAGGGAGAAGAAGACTATTTAAATTTAATTTTGTGATTGAATTTGTATACCACTTGTAATTTTGTATGTATATGTATATTCTCAAGAGGGACTAACTAAATTGTGAGAATCTAGTGCATATATAAGTAGAATCCTGAGGATCAAAGCACAAGCCAAAAAATTGTAGGTTGCTTGGCCATGAACTATCCCAAATGTAATTTATGAATTTTAAATGGAAAAATATTTGTAGGTAAACTTGGCTCAAGGGACACCTCTGCCACTACCTACCAATTATATTCTATTGCAGTGATGGCAAACCTATGACACGTGTGTCAGAAGTGACATGCGAACTCATTTTTTTGGTTGATTTTTCTTTGTTAAATGGCATTTAAATATATAAAATAAATATCAAAAATATAAATCTTTGTTTTACTATGGTTGCAAATATCAAAAAATTTCTATATGTGACACGGCACCAGAGTTAAGTTAGGGTTTTTCAAAATGATGGCCGAGCTCAAAAGGTTCGCCATCACTGTTCTATTGAGAGAGAAATGTAAATGTTTTTGTTTTTAAGTGAATGACATTGGAAAAAAATAAAAAATATATATACATCAGAGAGAAATAAGAAAAAAAATTTAAATTTATTGGCTTAAAGTCTTTATTTTACCTGATTTCTTCTCTTTTTTTTTTAAATTAAATTTATTTGGGTGACAATGGTTAATACGGACATATAAAAAGTGTCCCAAAATTCACGCAAGAAGTAATTTTGATAGAAAACACAGGTTTATAATTAAAAATTGTAAATTTTTTATTGATTCATAAAGCATACAGTATAGATTTATGTAAGGAATAGAATATCGAGTAAATGGCCTCCATGGCTTTGCTGGCACATACACACTCTTTCGTTGAAATTTGCCATGACCGTTTTGCATAAATGTGGCTTAATTTCAATGAGGCTCATTTTCATCTTGATGGCTTGGTTAATCGACAAAATTGTTGCATTTGGGGGTTCAAAAAATCCACGAGTGATTGTTGAGAAACAAATGCATCCACAACGTGTCACTGTTTGGTGTGGATTTGGGGCTGGAGGCATCATCAGACCATTCTTCTTCGAAAATGCGGCTACTCAGGCAATAACAAAAGAGTACGTATGTACCAGCAAAGCCATGGAGGCCATTTACCTGACATGCTATTCCATACATAACCTTATACTATTTACTTTATGAATCAATAAAAATTTACAATTTTTAGTTATAAACCTGTGTTTTCTATCAAAATTACTTCTTGGGTGAATTTTGGGACACCCTTTAGGTTTCAGGTGTGGATTTTGATGTTACAAGATCTGTATATTGCACTGTGTGCCCACCAGCCAAAGTTAATTCATCTTTAGTCACCATGTATTAGGCCCCCTCATTCTCCCCCACCAATTCCCCTCTGGCATCCACCATGATGCTATTTGTGTCGATAAGTTTCAGTTTTATATTATATCATATAAATGAAAACATATGGTTCTTAGCTCTTCTTGCCTGACTTATTTGACTTAGCATAATACTTCCAAGGTCCATCTGTGTTATCCCAAATGGCAGTATTTCATGTTTCCTTATGGCTGAGTAGTATTCTATTGTGTATATGTACCACATCTTCTTTACCCAATCCTCTGTTGTAGGACACTTTGATTGTCTTCATGTATTGGCCACTATCCTATATAATAAAAGCCTAGGTGGCATCATACCCTTGCCTGACACCCTCACGTGATGTCATCACAAGATGGCCACCACAAGATGGCCATCACAAGATTGCCACACGCACAATGGAGGTAGGGTCTGGTGGCTGCTCCGTGCAGTGAGGCCTGAGGGTCCTGTGGCTCTGTGCGTTGCAGAGGAGGCGAGTCCCGGTGGAGGAGGTGGGTTGCGGCAGGGGAGGGCAGTTGTGGCTGATCAGGCTGCCAGGGGAGGGCAGTTGGGAGTGATTAGGCCAGCAGGGGAGCAGGTAGGCATCAATCAGGCTGGCAGGGGAGCAGTTAGGTGTTAATCAGGCCGGCAGGGGAGTGGTTAGGGCAGGGGTGGGCAAACTTTTTGACTCGAGGGCCACAATGGGTTCTTAAACTGGACCGGAGGGCTGGAACAAAAGCATGGATGGAGTGTTTGTGTGAACTAATATAAATTCAAAGTAAACATCATTACATAAAAGGGTACGGTCTTTTTTTTTTTTAGTTTTATTCATTTCAATCAGGCCAGATCCGGCCCGCGGACCGTAGTTTGCCCACAGCTGGGTTAGGGGCAATCGGGCAGGCAGGCAAGTGGTTAGGAGCCAGCGGTCCCAGATTGTGAGAGGGATGTGCGACGGCCTGAGGGATCGGGCCTAAACCAGCAGTCAGACATCCTCCGAGGGGTCCCAGATTGGAAAGAGTGCAGGCTGGGTTGAGGGTCACCTCTCCCCTGTGTGCGAATTTTATGCACCGGGCCTCTAGTGAATAATAATGCTGTATTGAACATATGGGTGCATATATCTTTGCAAATACATGTTTTTGAGTTTTTTGGGTATATACCCAAGAGAGGAGTTGCTGGGTCATATGGTCGCCCAATTCTTAATTTTTTGAGGAATTGCCAGACTGTTTTCCATAGTGGTTGCACCAGTCTATGTTCCCACCAGCACTGAATGAAGCTTCCCTTTTCTACACAACCTCTCTAACACTTGTTATTACTTGTCTTGTAGATGATAGCCATTCTAACAGGTGTGAGGTGGTATAACATTGTAGTTTTGATTTGCATTTCCCTAATTGCTAGTAAGGTTAACATTTTTTCATATATCTATTGGCTATTTGTATGTCTTCTTAGGAGAGGTGTCTGTTTAGGTCTCCTGTCCATTTTTTTAATTGGGTTTGTTTAGTGTTGAGTTTTATGAGTTCTTTATATATTTTGGATATTAAACCTTTATTGGGGCTATTGTTTGGAAATATCTCCCATTTGGTCATCTGCCTGTTTGTTTTATTGTCAGTTTATTTGACTGTGCAGAAGCTTTTTAGTTTCCAGATTTGTGGCCAGAGCTAATAAAATAGTTTTAGGTGTACTATGTAGCAAATTGTCCAAACAATTATTGTAAATGCAAGCAACATAAAGTATATTGTCAAAGACACTACTAGAGGGGATCCTATAAAAGAAACAATTAATCTTGAAAATAATAGAGATGAGGTAACAGTCACTGAAAAAAAAGGTAGAGTGCAATATTAAAGTTTAAATATAAGTTCATGTGTAATGCTGATATTTTCATGTTTGAAGTTTATCATATGTAAAAGAATGCTTCATATAAAAATAAAATAACTACATATATTATGATTTTTTTCCTGATTTGGTAATAAGTGAAGGTACTGCAAGATTATACTTGCTGTCTTTCAGAAACATCCCTTTATAATGGTTTTACTTGATTTATGTGTATATGGTATTGATTATACAAAAACTTTTTCTTCTCACAAATACTAATTTACATAAACGTATCTGACTGTAATATTTGGGATAATAAAAGCATTTGAAAATAAAAATAATGATAGATACAATTATCTAGTACTTTTCAAGTTAACTCAAATGCAGAATTTCTTCTTTTATTAGATTAACTAAGCACAACTCTACCTTCGCTAAAATTGCAACTGGATCTATCAGTGGAAAAGGTAAGTCTAGTGAAAAAAAAAATGGTGGTGGCGTAGGTGGATGATACACTGACAAGATTCCAGACCCAAACTGAAATTACAACTACAATACAAAATAAGTGATCCTGAATAATCAACTGAAGACTAGCTGGACAGAACCCCTATAACTAAGGATGAAAAGTAGAGTCTGCGTAGAAACTAGTAGGAAGGACAGTGGTGCTAAAGTGCTGGCTAGGTTTCCAAAGACAGCAGCTGAAGTTCTAAAGAGATATCACAGCTGTGGGGATTGCCACTGAGAACTCTGGGGTCTAAAACCCAAGCTGGGCACCCCAGCAGAGAGTACCAGAACTGAGAAAGGTGCCCACATAACATCTGGCTGTGAAAAGCAGCAGAGTTGCTGTCTGCCAGCAAGAAATGATTGTAAATGTAGACATTCTCTTAAAGGGCCAATGAAGAAAATTTTGTGTATAGCCACTCACCTTGGTTCTGTTAGAGAGAGGTCAGAGTGGACAGGAGCTGTGTGAGCAGAAGTCAGGGTAGGGGGCTCTGGACTTCGAGCTTAGAAGGCAGACACCCTGGTTTCTTATGCTGAGTCATTCTCTCATGCTGCAGCGGACATGTTTATCAGTAAAACCATTGCTATACTGGCAGAATTTGCCTGTGGGGAAGGCAGTTAGCACACCAATTGGAAACCACTTTGCCACAACCTATGGAGTTTCTGAGGCCCATTAAGAGACTGAGAAAAACAATTAACCTCTAGGCAGAAACATTCACCCTATCCTGTTAAAAAACCTCAAGTCTGAATGTAATCAGTCTACAAGCAGAGGCAGGACTCTGGAGGCTTTGAGTCTTTACTTGATCTAATTGTTCAGGAACAGCATTTTACACTGTCCTGCACTAGAGATTGAGAGGCATAGCAGATCCACCTAATATATAGTCACAAGCCCAAAAAGGTAGCCAAAATGGGGAAACAAAAAAACAACAACCCTCAAATGAAAGAACAAGAGAATTCTCCTGAGAAGAGCTAAATGAAATGGAGATAAGAATATATCAGATATAGAGTTCAGGATAATGATGGCAAAGATGTTCAACAGCATGAGAAAAGATATAGTAAATATGAAGAATAACATAGCACTAAAAAAGAACACAGTGGAAGAAATACACAGCCAATTAGAGGAAGCCAAGGTTCAGTGAATTAGAAGTCAGGGAATAAAAAAATCACTCAATCAGAGAACCAAAAGAAAAAAAAAAATTAAAAAACAGGAGGACAGCTTAAGAGAGCTTTGGGACAACATGAAATGTAATGATATTTGTAAAATTGTAGTACCAGAAGGAGAAGAAGGTGAGCAAGGGATAGAGAATGTGTTTGAAGAAATAATGGCAGAAAACTTCCCTAACCTGGTGAAGGAAAAAGTCACATAAGTCCAGGAGGCACAGAGAATCCCAAGCAGGAAGAACTCAAACAGGGCCATGTCCAGATACATCATAATTAAAATGCCAAAAATTAAAGACAAGAAGAGAGATTCAAAGGCAGCAAGAGAAAAACAATGTGTTACCTACTAAGGAGCTTCTATAAGGCTGTCAGCTGATTTATCATCAGAAACTCTACAGGCCAGAAGGGAATGGCATGAAGTAGTCAAGGTAATGAAAAGCAAGGATCTGAAACCTAGATTACTATATCCAGCAAGGCTATCATTCAAAATAGATGGTGAAACAAAGAGCTTCCCAGACAAAAAAAGGCTAGAGGAGTTTATCATCATCAAACCAGTACTACAAGAAATGCTAAAGGGAATCAAAGGAAATGGAGATTCTAAATTACTGCTGTAATGAGAATAAGAAATACAGAGAGAAACGTAGGCAGACAGAATTAAAATGGCAATAAATACGTATCTATCTATGATAACCTTAAATGTCAATAAATTAAATGCTCCAATCAAAAGACATAGGGTAGCTGACTGAATACAATAACATGACCCAAATACATGCTGTCTACAAGAGACCCACCTCAGAACAAAAGACTCACACAGGATGAGAGTAAAGAGATGGGAAAAATTTCCATGCAAATAGAGTAAAAAAAAAAAAACCAACAACAACTGCTGGGGTAGCAATACTCATATCTGACAAAATAGATTTCAAAATGAAGGCTATCACAAGTGATAACAAAGGTTACTGCATAATACTAAAGGGAGAAATCCAATAGGAGAATGTAACCCTGGTAAACATATGACCCTAAATATATATATAAAAAAACTTCTAGAGGGCCATGTCCAGATAAGGGAGAGATTGACAACAATGCAGTAATAGTAGGGGACTTTTTCACCCCACTGACTACATTGAACAGATCATCCAGATAAAAATTAACAAGGAAACAGTAACTCTAAATGGCATACTGGATTTAATTGACATTTATAGAACATTTCACCCCAAAGCTGCAGAATATACATTCTTCTCAAGTGCACACGGGTCATTCACAAAGCTAGACAATATGTTAGGACACAAAACAAGAGATGCAAATTCAAACAACAGTGGTGTATCACCTCACAACTGTCAGAATGGCTACCATCAACAAATCAACAAATGACAAGAGTTGGCGAGGATCTGGAGAAAAGGGAACCCTAGTACATTGGTGGTGGGAATGCAGACTGGTGCAGCCATTATGAAAAACAGTATTAGGTCTCCTCAAAAAATTAAAAATGGAATTCCCATTTGACCCAGTGATCTCACTTCTAGGATTATATCCTCAGAAACCTGAAACACCAATCAGAAAGAATGTAAGCACCCCTATGTTTATAGCAGCACAATTTACAATAGCTAAGATCTGGAAATACCCCAAGTGTCCATCAGATGAGTGAATAAAAAAGCTGTGGTACGTTTATACCATGGAATACTATGCAGCAGTTAAAAAAGAAGGATCTCTTATCCTTTTGGACAGCATGGAATGATCTGGGGAGTATTATACTAAGCAAAAATAAGCTAGTCAGAGAAAGACAAGATTCACATGGTCTCAGTCACATGTGGAATCTAATGAACAAAATAAACTGATTAACAAAATAGATCCTGAGACATATAAGCATGGGACAGAGTGTGAAATATCAAGGGAGGGTGGGTTGTTGGGAAGTGATCAACCAAAGAACTCATATGCATATATGCATAACCCATGGACCCAGACTTTAGGGCAGTGAAGGTCTGGGGTGGGGAGGTGTGTGGGTGGGTTAGAAGGGATCAATGAGGGGAAAAGGAGCCAGATGTAATACTTTCAACAATAAAGATTTAATTTAAATAAAAGATGAGTCTAAAATATAGCCTATGGGGATCCAGGAAGCTGTAAAACAGCCAGAGAAAGGTGAAAGGGATCCTAAAAAGATTGGTGTCCAAGACAACAGGCAATTGTATGTTTCATCTGTGCTTTTGCTGCAGTCCTTATTTCTCTCAGAGACTCTGTGGGTAGTACTGGTCCTATGGGAAATAAGCACAAGACGCTAAAAGAGACCTAAAGTAAAGGAGAACCCTATGCAAGCAGAAGAGAAAGCCCATCACTTGAACTTGTTCAGTGTATTTGCACTGTTGCTTCTTTTAGCATGGAGCTCTAGTCCCCCAGATTTCTTCATGACTGTCTTTGAGTCTCTAATCAATTTTCACCTTCTCACTGAAAAAATACTTTGCTCCTTATTCTTCTTATGCTGCTCTGCATTTTATATTCTTAATTGAATGTATCACCTTTTAATATATTTATTCTTTATGTTTATTACTTCCTAGTTTTCCCTCCATTAGAATATAAGTTACATGAGCACAAGAATTGTATTTTTTTTTTTTTTTTTTTTTTTTGCTGATATATACTCAGTGCTTAGAATAGTACCTGATACTTAGTATGTTTCAATAAATATTTGTGGAAGGTATAAAGATTCTATGTTAATTTCTTCCAGTTATTGATTTTTTACTCCCAATCAATACACAAACTAAAGAGCATAATAAGAGCTTTGTAGCTGACATAATTATTTTTATATCATGTTAACAAAGACCAATACCCTCTCAATTTTGAGGTCATTAGTGTTATAAAATAAATCATACTAGTAGAATTATTTCCTTGTGATTTCCATATATCCAAGAGGGTAAAGATTCAAATACCTGAGCTAATCTTTTTTCATTAAGTTAAAATATCAACCTTAATTTTTGAAGGAATAATTGGGATTGAAACCAATTGCAAAAAATAAATCTAAGTATGACAAAAGTAGTATAATAAGTCACTCATGAAATAGGTATATATATCCTATATGATAAAAGCCTAATATGCTAAGAATCCGGTCATCCGGTCAGCTGGTTGGCCATTCAACCAATCAAAGCGTAATATGCTAATGATATGCTAAGGCCGATCAACTGCTTGCTGTGAGGTGCATTGACCACCAGGAGGTAGATAGTCGACCAGTCGCTATAACGTGCACTGACCACCAGGGGACAGATGCTCCGACCAGTAGGTTAGCTTGCTGCTGGGGTCTGGCCAATCGGGACTGAGTGAGACAGGCCGGACACACCCTGGAGCCCTCCTGTGGTCCCTTCCTAGCTGGCCAAACTCCCACATCCCTCCCCGGCCCTGATCCTGTACTAGTAGAGTCCCTCAGCATGGCCTACGCCCTCTCACAATCTGGGCTGAGGGACACCCCTACTCCCCCTGAGTACACGGATTTCGTGCACTGGGCCTCTAGTACATATATATATATATATATATATATATAATCTCTGGCATAATTCATATCTACTTACTTATGTTAAAGATGACCTAGAGCAGAATTCAAAATGAAATTGATAGTGGAAAAGGATAAGACTTTTGTTTTAAAATTCCAATATGTAGAGACAGTAAGTGAAAAATGACTATAAACATAGAAAATATTATTTAATCTACGATATAACTCAAACATAGTCATAATTATGGTGATATTCATAAATGTTATAAGAAGTTTTCAAGGCAATGAGAATCTTTAAATAATTAATGAACTCATCTAAAGAGAAAAAAATTTCGGGAAGTTATAGTTAGCATTTACAATTACATTCAAACTAATTCATATTTTTTTCTCCATTCTAATTTACCCAGCATACTCTTTCTGGATTAATAGAATTAAAATGCTACTTTGTCCTTGCGTGTAGAGACTCAAATTCAAAATTTTTAGCCTACCAAGATGTACAATTCTTTTTCAACTTTGTTCTCCAAGTTTGAGTCACACAGTTCTTTCCATTCCAAGCAATCTGATTGATTAACAAAACTTTCAACTTGTCCTTTTGCTGCCATTTCAATTTTTTTATTTTTACTGTGTGAATGCTCTCCCACTATTTTCTCCACTGACCCAAGTTTTGCCATTTCTAGGTCAAGTTCAATTCCTTTTGATGTTGTTTCTAATTAGGTCAGCCTGTACTACAATCACTTCTCTAGTGCCTGTTGCTCTTTAACCCGTATGTTTTCCTCTGAGCATATGTTATTCAATTTGGCACATAATGTGTTGGTCGATAACATATCATGTGTATAAATATCATTCCTTATCCAAATTAATGCTTGAAGATAGAAACTTTCTAGAAGAGTTCTATATAAACTAAAAACCCCATAATTTCTTCATGAATAATTGGCTTTTTGAAGCACTGTTGGTCTGAGCTACAGAAATTTAGAGACCTTAATTCACAAAGCCAGCTTCTCCTCTCATATATTTCCTGCACTTGATCTACTAAATCCCTTTTGCCTAAATTTCTCATGTGAAATGGGACTGGCTTTGCTTACTGCAATGTATAAAAGTGATCTAATGAAAGGTCATTTTATATCACTTAGGAAATAGTAATAAGAGAATTAAAACATACATTCCTTAAGTTTATATGATTAGAAAATTTTAAATTAGAAAACCAAACTAAGTCAATGTAGCAGTAAAATATCATAAAATTAAAGTTATCAATAGGCTTTGGTCCATACATGCGATGAAAGTATCACCTGGTTTTGCAAGCAAGTTCTCACAAATGTTACAGACTCATAGATACAAAATTAAGAAAATGAAAGAAAATTGGTCCAAAATTACTACAAGTGTACAAGTGACTAAGAAATTACCCAGGAATTAAAGAAACACACACACACACACACACACACACACACACACACACACTTGACCATTATAATCATGCTGACATAATTTTAAAAACGTTTCCAAACTATTAATTTCCTCAGAGGTTACAATTCATCACAGACAAGTACATTATGTTGTACAACAAATTACTGCTCAGCCAACAGCTAAGCCTTCCCCAGAAAATATTTAATTTAGACTTAAAAGTAACATTTCCAGTGGAACCAGTCTACATATAGAAAATTAATTGGAAAACAGAAAATATAAATGATGAAATATTAATTTTCAACTAACTTCATTGAAACTTTTCTCAGAAAGTGAAATACAACTATTTGCAAATGTCATGCATTTTCCTACCTCAACAATACATGTATACTTTGTGTGAAGACTTTAGGTTTTGTACAATAAATTTGTTTAGGATATTAGGAACATTATAGTTAAAGTCTTAATGAAAAGTAATATGCCGAAACTGGTTTGGCTCAGTGGATAGAGCGTCGGCCTGCGGACTGAAAGGTCCCAGGTTCGATTCCGGTCAAGGGCATGTACCTGGGTTGCGGGCACATCCCCAGTAGGAGATGTGCAGGAGGCGGCTGATCGATGTTTCTCTCTCATCGATGTTTCTAACTCTCTATCTCTCTCCCTTCCTCTCTGTAAAAAATCAATAAAATATATTAAAAAAAAAAAAAAAGAAAACTAATATAAGAGCTATATTATAGATATGTTATTATTTTTACCATGTAAAATATATAATTATTTATGCTATTTCCTAAAATATACATTTGTCATAAAAATAATACAATTTTAAAAGTTTTAAAAGCATTATAATATACTTGATATTAGTGCTATTTGCAATTGAGTTTGTTAATATTTTCACAAAACATTTAAAATGCATTTTATATTCTGCAAAACAGGCCATTTGTTTCAAACTAGAAAGTTACCACTGCTTAAAGTTTTCAAAAGTAAAAGATTTTACCTACAAGAATCAATGCAACTAGAACCCTCTGTTATATAATTTTAAACCATTTGTCTACAAGAATATGGGAAGTCTTCATATTCTTCCTGTTTCTTTCTTTAAAATCTAAAATTATATCAAAATAAAAAAACTTTTAAATAGTGCTCAGTAGAGTGCTGCAGATTGATCACACTGTCCTTTTGTAGGTTTTAAGGTTAAACATTTTAGATGCATTGCATTGCTCTAGGTTACATGTAGGGTAAGACCAAGACTGCAATCTAAAGACAGAGATGACAGTGGTACCAAACTTGGTAATGTTTAGGTACATAGGAGGAATCTGGTAGAGGTAAAAGGGAAGTCAATACAGTAAAAAAAAAAAAAAAAAAGCAGACAGGATAACCAGATCCAGATCCACTGGTGTCAGAATCTGTGAGTGTCATATTAGCAGCAGAACTAACTCTGGCCCTGATCCTGGCCCTGGCAAGAACAAAGAGTGAATGACTCAGTTCTGATTAGCGGACAAACAGTATCTGCCTTTGGTCTTTTATTACTCAGCCTGTTGTATTTTTCTGGTTCTGGTCCTCCTGGTCTAGACCATAGCATAATGGATGTCAAAGGCTGACCAATAAGTATTTCTTTCCTGTGAGATGTTAAGATTACCTGACATTACTGAAAAGTAAAATTGTAGTGACTCAATGAATCATTTCCTTAAAGGCATTAAAAAAGAGGAAAGACAATAATGAGATTATCAATTTATTCCTCAATTTGATCCTTCCTTGATACCATGGTAACTGAAAGTAACATCTAAATTTAGATTGTCTACAAGATGTTAACATGGTTAAAATGTTTAATTTTATATTTAATTTTGAGTCAATTTAGAAAACAAATATGTGGTTATTGCAGAAACAGAATTCCTTTTCATCTGTTGTTTTTATAACATACAATATATTTTAAAATGGTTTTTATTTTTCATCAAATGAACAGTTATTATCTCCACAGCCATAGAATAAAATATAAATGTGAAATCAAAAGGTGCTGGCAAAAGAAAAACCAGTAGTTATGTTGAAGTTTCTTATTTGCCTGGAAGGAATGATGACTATGATCTTAAACAAAATGTAGAATAAAGGAAAAAGAATTAAGAGTGTAGGAGAAATGTAATTTTGTTTTGGGACTTTATGGAAATTAATTTGACACCTGGATATCCAGATGGAGATGTCCAGAGGCATCTTATTTTTAAAGATTATGGAAACAATAAAAGCACTCAATATTAAAACTATAATAAACATAACTCATTCTCTGAATATTTGGAAGGTACTTTGTTTTACCAGGCCTCAGCATTATCAATGAGAAAACCAGTTGCCTTTAATATTTTTTCAGAGTTTTTTATGTGCAAAATCCTGAGTTGGTCACTGTGGGTAATGATGCCTAGACTGATATACCATTCGTGACCTCAAGGAACTTGCAATCCACTTGGCTAGATGGCACACACTTAAGGTATTTAAAAGTTCAGGGAAAGGCCACCATTTTTTAAATGACACCATTGTGAACATTCTGACTGAATAGATATAGAGGGCCATATAGCAAAAGTCCTCTTCCTTACAGACAAAAAAATCTGATAAACATTAGGTCTTTTGCTAAATGTTAATTTTGTTACCTATAAATAAATGGTAACAGATGCAAATGCGGCCAATACAAACCCTTTTATTTAAGAAAAGTTTTTATTTTTATAGCATAGGTGTAGTTAATTCATGGGAAAATATTGCTAACATACTGGTAATTTAAAGGAAGTATAACAAAGAAATGGAATGGCAAAAGCAAGTCTCACAATATTGATAAATCGACAATAGGAGTAGGGGTCTTATTGAACTACATGACTTTTATGAGATTTGGAAACAAATGCCCTGTATGTTCATATAACTAGCATTTTCTAAAACCAAAAGGTAATCTGAAATAGTGAAATATGTACTTAAAAGAACTTTCACAAATAATAATGAAAGCTGTAGGACCATCTGATTAGATGCTATTTTGAGAACTCCAAGTATACTTAGTAAATTGAGGTAGATGAAAAATGCTTCAATAATAGCAGGTAATAAAGTTTGTGATCTCCAAAAAAAATAAATAAATAAAAAATAAAAATAAAAACAACTTGGTTTGCCAAAGTTTGTTTTGATTGACATATTACTAATACAGAAAATGTAACATAATAGAAAAACTAAACTAACTGAAGAATGTTTTTATTATATTTAATACACACATATGTATACACAAGACAAGTTTTAAGTAAAGCTCATGCATACATATGTGTGTATTTTTTCCACTTAAAAAGAAATGCATCAAGGATAACTAAATGTAGATGTTTTGAATGCATACCGCTACCTATGTTCAATTTACTAAATAAGTTATCAAGTGGATTTGCACATATTCATTGACCAGAAAAAATAGCTTAGTTAAAATTGTACACACATACAAGCAAGTCAAGAAATTTAACATATATTAAATGAATTCTGCCTATAGACACAGTATTAACCTTCCTGCAAAAGGATGCACTTCTAACAAACTTAAATTTCAGCTGATTTATATTACATTTGATTTTTACAAATCTAATCAATATTTCTTTTCAATGTTTTAGTTATGCAATTACATGTTTGAGTAAAATTTGATTTAAAAATCAGATATCTAGAAATTAGTGGAACTAGTATTTTGAATTATTTTTTATATGTTTAAGAGGGTTTTAGTAACTCTAACACAGCTATCATTTTAGGTAGGATTGAGATATAAATTAAGGAATCTTCTGAAATATTTTAATTTTGTAAAAAAGTATCCTTCCTGTCTCTGACTACCAGAGGAGGTATAGTAATAACATGAATACTACCTCTATTACTCAGTCCTATAAACTAAAGAGGGAGAGCTCCTTGGCTAGCCTGCTATTAACCTATCGGGCTTCCTCTTGATGCATTAGTCCTGGCAAAGCACAGTCCTTAAAATAACAGTATAATTAATTGCTTAAGAGAATCCAGTTGGTAATGAGTTTCTATGTTTCTGAATTCTGCATTAAAATACTACAAACTATTTTTATTAGTTTACTAGTTAAGACCGCAAAGAAAAAAATCTAAAGTTATTGGGTAACTTGACATAAAAAATAAAAACCAGTGATAGAAACAATATAATTTTGCTAAATTTTATTTTTGTTTTTTTAAAATATATTTTTATTGATTTCAGAGGGGAAGGGAGAGGAAAGAGAGATAGAAACATCAATGATGAGAGAATCATTGATTGGCTACCTCTTGCATGCCCCCAACTGGGGATTGAGCTTGCAACCCTGGGTATGTGCCCTTGACTGGAATTGAACTTGGGATCCTTCAGTCCACAGGCCTATGCTCAATCCACTGAGCCAAACCAGCTGGGCTAATTTTGCTAATTTTGCTAAATTTTAAAGTATAATGATAAGGACTCCAACATTTAATTAGAGTGAAAATCAGAGAAACAAATGACAAGATTAAAAGCATAGAACAATATGAATAGCTGCATAAAATGCACAGTATTTCCTATAGAATGCATTACTGAAGAATACTATCTTCCAAGGAGATGATTAAGAAATTTATAACTATTTGGCTTGAGTAGTTTTCAGAATTATTCTGCCTGAAAACAAAAGATAAACTTAGATGGTATCTTCTAGAACAGTGGTTCTCAATCTTCCTATGCTGGGACCCTTTAATACAGTTCCTCATATTGTGGTGACCGACAACCATAAAATTATTTTCATTGCTATTTCATAACTGTAATTTTGCTACTGTTATGAATCGTAATGTAAATATCTGATATGCAGGATGTATTTTCATTGTTACAAATTGAACATAATTAAAGCATAGTGATTAATCACAAAAACAATATGTAATTATATATGTGTTTTCTGATGGTCTTAGGCGACCCCTGTGAAAGGGTCGTTCAACCCCTAAAGGGGTAGCGACCCACAGGTTGAGAACCGCTGTTCTAGCACAGTACAATTCAATGAATATTGTTAAGAAATCATTAGAGACAATGTTTAAAACTACACTAAATTCAGTAGTTTTATATATCTACTTAAGATTCCATGTGAAGACTATATTCTTTTTCTGCTACACCTCAACATGATTTTTAAAAAATATATTTTATTGATTTTTTACAGAGAGGAAGGGAGAGGGATAGAGAGTTAAAAACATCGATGAGAGAGAAACATTGATCAGCTGCCTCTTGCACACTCCCTACTGGGGATGTGCCCGCAACTAAGGTACATGCCCTTGACCGGAATCGAACCCAGGACCCTTGAGTCTGCAGGCCGACGCTCTATCCACTG
Source organism: Myotis yumanensis (assembly GCF_028538775.1). Taxonomy (NCBI): domain Eukaryota; kingdom Metazoa; phylum Chordata; class Mammalia; order Chiroptera; family Vespertilionidae; genus Myotis; species Myotis yumanensis. The sequence continues at coordinate 7,679,339 of NW_027223760.1, forward strand.
AGCCAAAGCGGTTAGGGCACCTCAACATGATTTTTAAAATCTGTGCAACTTTTCTATTGATAAATACTCAAAAGATTTAAGTTGTAACAATATATTATGAAAATATTTATAAACGTTCTCAAAAGAAGATATTAGCAAAATGTGCATTTTTTGCCCAGCTTCATTTTACATATGGCTTATGAGGCTGAAATGTACCTGAGTGATTCTATGTGATTTGTATTTGTGTGAAGACATCCACAGTAATTTTTAAGAATGAAAATCAGCTTGAAGTTTTTCTTATAGATTTTGAGTCATGGTATGTTTGTATAATGGCTTAATTTTATTAAACAAATCAGAATGCCACATGAACGTTAAATGGGCTCTAAAATCTGTTTCATATACTTAGGAAAAGCATCTACTATTTGGCAGGCTTTACAAATATAAATTGAGCAAATATTTTTATCTTTTTGACTACCACAAATTGCAAAAGGGATAAGTAAAATTCAAATCCACAACTGCACATAAGACGATCATTGTCTTACATTGTTAAATTCTACTTCTAGCTGTGATTAGAATAGACTCCTGTACAACACATACAGACCATTTTCAGAGTAACTTAATGGGGGAGGGAATAGTAAAATTTTATAAGACAGGTTTGTTTAATGTACAATTAGTGGCTCTCACTAAATGATGCAGAACTATTTAGCAATTGATTTCTAGTTTTTATAAAACCTTTAAACAGCAAGACAGTATGACGAAGGTTTCAAAACCAGTTATTAACAGTACCATGCCAGTTATGAAGTAAGGCTATTAGAGAAGCAGAATAAAAATGTGAAAACAATTGAGAGATATTCTGAGGAGCTTTTACTTTTTTATATAGTGGTAAGGTAAAGAGAATGCTTAAAACAGTGGAATGGCTGAAATGCAATGGTATATAATGTATTTTTTTGGAGGAAAAGATTTATATAAAATGCAATTTTATCTCCTATTCATAGATATTCTGTAGAGGAGTAATAAGGTGAAATTCTGCATAGCCAACTCAGTTATTCAGTCCAAAAGAACCACTTTAAGAAGAACAACTTTTTAAAAAAACCCGCACCATATCATACTTTACTTTAAAAAAGTGCCTAGTGTCAACTTCCTGCCAAGATGGCAGCATAGGTAAACATGGTATTTACCTCCTCCCACAACCACATCAAAATTACAACTAAACTACAGAACAACCGTCATTCAGAACCATCTGGAACAGAGCTGAATGGAAGTCCTACAACTATGAAATTTAAGAAGAAACCACATCAAGTCTGGTAGGAAGGGTTGAGGCATGGAAGGGCTGGTCCCACATCCACATGTGGTGGATAAAAATGAGGAGGGTAATCTCAGCTGTGGTGGTCCCCCTGAGGAGCATGGGGGTTTCAGTCCCACATCAGGCCCCCCAGCTCAGGGCTCCAGTGCCAGGAAGAGAATTCCCCATAACTCCTGGTTGTAAAAACCAGCATGGATGGAGGAGGGAGTCTGAGGCTGCTATACTCCCAGGCAGTTCCTCTTAAAGGTTTTGTGCTCAGACTTACTCAGACTCACTCTCTCTGAGCTCCAGCACTGGGGCAGCAGCTTGAAAGGCTCCAGAGACCTAAGGGTAGGAACTGAACTGTTTGGCATCAGGGTAAGATGAGAGCTGGAGGGGCAACTTTCTCCCAGAAAGAAGTGCTGGCAGGGCCATTGTTACTTTGATGAGCCATTCTCCCCACAGAGCCAGCAGGTGTGTGCCATATCTGAGATTCCATCAACCTAACTCACACTGTTTGCCCTACCCTGGTGATTCCCTGAGATCCTACCCCATCCAATTTTCAGGACCACCCAAGCTGTTTTCAGTGGCTTTACCATAGGAATGGCCTATCTTAGCACAGGCTTCAGATTTTCCTAAAATCTCTCAAACAAGAAGTATCTGGCATCAGGGAGTGCCATACCTATTGTAAGTGGCCCCAGGCCTGGCACTAGCAGTGCTGGCCTTGGTTCACAGCTTGGCCTTGCTGGGGAACCTCCAAGCCCAGCACAAGAAGCAGCCATCTCCAGAGCACTTTGCTGCTTATGCCTTGTGGACCTGGGAAGAATACAGGTTGTGGCTGACCTTGGCTTGTACCTCCTGGGAAGCCAGCACATCCAGTGAACAACTCCAGACAAAGAGATAATCTTAGAAGCAGCAAGAGAAAAGCAGTTAGGTACCTAGAAGGGAGCTCCCATAAGACTCTCAGCTGATTTCTCTAAAGAAACTTTGAAGGCCAGAAAGGAATGGTAAGAAATATTCAAAGTGAATCAATGGATATATAAAGAGCTTCCCAGACAAGAAAAGCTAAAAAAGTTAATCACCACCAAACCAGTGTTATATGAAATGCTGAAGGGTCTTCTTGAAGAAGATAAAAAATATGAACAATAAAATGGCAATAAATACATATCTACTAACATTTGAATCTATATACAAAATAAACAAGCAGAACAGAGACAGACTCATAGATATAGAGAATTTTTTGTTGTTTGACAGATTGGAGGTGGGGGGAAGGAATATTGGAGGGTAGAGGGGTGGGGAGGGACGAGATTAACCAAAGAACTTATATGCATATATGCATAACCTATCAACTCAGACAATAGGATGGTGAAGGCCTTGTGGGGTAGAGTGGAGGGGGTCAGTGGGGGAAAAGGAGAAATATGCAATATTTTCAATGATAAAGATAATTTTTAAAAAACTGGAAGAAAATCTGAACAATCAGTTCATAGAAAATGAGATGAAAATCACCAATAAACAGCCTGGGCAGTGTTGCTCAGCAGTTGAACATTGTTCTATGAACTAGGAGGTCACAGTTCAATTCCCAGTAAGGGCATATGCCCTGGTTGTGGGCTTGATCCCCAACAGGAGTGTGCAGGAAGCAGCCGATCAATGATTCTCTCTCATCATTGAAGTTTCTATCTCTCCCTGTCCCTTCCTCTCTGAAATCAATAAAAGTATATTTTAAAAAATTATCAGTAAACATAAACATTTTTTAAGCATTCAAGAAATAAAAATTAAATTTTCATGAAATGAAATTTAAATGAAAATAAAAACAATAAATGTTTTTTAAAAAGTACCTACTGTCCAACTTATGAGGTGATGTTTCAAAATCTTTTATAATCCAGAAATTACTAAAAGTTGGAAATATTTTCCCCCATAGAAGCAATGCCATAAATATACATTAGTTTTCCTGATTATTGACTAAAAACATTGAACCCATAACATAACTAATTTTGAAACTATTTATATTATCCTGGGTCATGGCAGCAGAAATAATATTGAGAGAAACAAGCATTTCTCCATTAATCTTGGGCATATGACTTGCCAACACAAGATTTTAAAATGTAGAATTTATCACCTATGCTATTTTGAGGCTCTACAAATTCTCAGCAACTACTGGGAGACATATATATATATATATATATATATATATATATATATATCCTATATAACAAAAGGCTAATATGCAAATAGACCAAATGGTGGAACAACCAGTTGGTATGATGCACACTGACCACCAGTGGGCAGATGCTCAATGCAGGAGCTGCCCCTGGTGGTCAGTGCAGTCCCACAGGGGGAGCGCTGCTCAGCCAGAAGCCAGGCTCACAGCTGGTGAGTGCAGCGGCGGTGGCAGAAGCCTCTCCTGCCTCCGTGGCAGCACTAACGATGTCCCACTGATGGCTTAGACCCGCTCCCCACAGTCAGACATTCCTTGAGGGCTCCCGGACTACAAGAGGGAACAGGCCGGGCTGAGGGGACCCCCTCTCCCCCAAATGCATGAATTTCATGCACTGGGCCTCTAGTGTGTGTGTGTGTGTGTGTGTGTGTATATATATATATATATATATATATATATATATATATATTTAAGTATTTCTTATAGTAATTTTGGCAAGTAGAAATTATCATCCCTATTTTACTCCTGAATAAAATGGATACAAAATATAATTTATCCGAGTTGACAGTAGTTAGAATAAAAATCCGAATCTGCTCCACTTTAAAGCCTGTGCTATTTCCATTATGCCTCCATTTGAGTCCTCCTTCCCCTCAAATGAACACACACACATACACACACACACAGACACACACACACACACTCACTCCATACTCTCAGAGTCTTCAGGCTTCTACAGAGCCTTTACCATAATTGTGTACTCAAATCTGCCTGAAACCTCATAGTGCTTTCTGCTCTTGAATTATCCATATCCATGGTCTCAATCCAACATCAAAGCCCATTTGTGCAACAACCTTAATTGAGTATAAGGTAGGGATAGCTCCTGACATTGCTGACATCTTAGAGGTGTCTGCCTTTAAAGAGGGGGAATTTTACATGTGTGTGTGTTTGTGTGATATATGTCTGGGTATATATCCATGTAAACACACACATACATATGTACACACACACATGTGTGTATATCCATATCTATACTAATAAAAGAGAACCATGTAAATTGGTGTCACTCTGCTATGCCCACTAGCCAATCAGGATGAGTATGCAAATTAACCCAACAAAGATGGTGGTTAATTTGCATATGCAGGCACGGAGGAAAGATTGAAGGCTCTGGCCTGGGCGAAGACTGAAGACTGAAGAGGCTTGCCTTCTCTGCTGCGGCCGGTGTGGAGAAGCTTCCAGGCTTGCTTTCTCCGCTGCGGCTGGAGTGAAGGCATGGGTCCCGGGTGCCGGAGGAAAACCGGTGCCAGCAGCCAGGGGAAGGAAGGACTATTGCACGAATCTCTTCGTGCAACGGGCCTCTAGTATATTATATTTTTAGGCATAGTTTCAAAGTGAGGTATCATAGTAGAGAGGATTTTTATGTTTGACAGGACACTGGGCAATTAGGCCCACCTCAAGTGTGTGTCATTTAGGTCACTTCCCTTACATTACTCCTGTTGAGGCATTGGGGTAAGAACTTGGAACAGTGATGAGTCACAGTCAGCAGAATAGGAAGATGGTATCAAACTGTGTCCCACTTCACAATCTTGGTTTTTTGTGTTTTGTTTTGTTTTTGGTCTGGAGCTTTATTGGCTCAGAGTTCTTGAGCCCTCCTCCATTTTCTACGGTTGCAGATGGGCTTTGGGTGGAAAGTTGGGTTTAGAGAGATCCCAGAGGATCCAAGTCAGGCATGATGTCCATAGTGATTCTCTTCAGCTCGAGCTTGAGAGAAACCTTCTTCATCTCTCAGAAAAGGTTCACAAGTACTCCAGGGAAAGTCTAGGCTGAATGGTATGAATTTTTAAAAAACAGAAAACCATGAAACCCTGGTCGATCTCCAAGGAAACACTGAGCTATTTGGCTCCTTTCTGCAACCAGCTGGCAGCTTGCAAACAGTCCTCTGGCTGGGGCCTATGCAGCTGTGTTTTATGTTTCTATATGGCCTTCACAGAAGTCCCTCCACAATTAGCGTGGACTCAAAACAAGGTGGCTCTGGAATACATGAAGCCCTAAAGGCCTCCTGGGGCTATTTACACCCATTTGGACTATTTCCAGGATCCCAGATGATACTGCAAGTGTAAATTAAGGAAGTCTCACAATTCAATGGCACTGACGGAACATGCCACATGACCGTATCTTATGCCCCATTTTCCAATGCTTTCCTTGGCCTCCTTTTAATGATTTTACCACCCTGCAATATAAACTCTCTGTAATCATAAAATCGTGCTTTAGAAAGTATTTCTCTCCCATTCTTGAATGTACCCAGTTCTACTCCTCAATTAAAAAAAGTTGACCACTGATCAAATTTCTTCTTTGGCATTAAATTTTTTCAGAAACGTATTTGCACTCACCTGGCCAAGTTATAAATACCATCCAACACCTATATTATGCAGTTTCTTTATTTAAAATAATAAATTGGTTTCACTTACTAAAATACAAACCAGATGAAGTTAGTCTATGTACCCAATTATTGGGAACATACATAGAGCAGCTGGTGGAAGGAAGAAAAAAAGATGTTGAAAAAGTAATGCTCTTACCCAACGCACAAGATCAGTTACAGATCACACATTCTAGAAAACTCTAAATGTACAATAAATGGTTCTTTTTTCATTTTTTATCCATGGCTTCCACTGTGTATCCAAAGAATCTGAGCTTGGTTTGGGTATTCTCTCTCTCCAACTCTCTGCTTTCATCCCCCTGTGAGGCCTTTCCCTAGGGGCCTCTCTTTGTGTTCACAGGATCATATTTCCCGCCATGCTTCTTACGTGGATACTGATGCCTAACAACAAAGTACCTGACACCCAAACACGAGTGAAATGAGTTTTGGAACCTGAACAAGGATAGCTGTGCTGTCTGGGAAGTAATGCAGGTCCAAGAATCAGGAAATTAGCTGAATAAGATTATAGTTGGCTTTTGATGACTATTCTGTATATGCCCCCAAATGTACTGAAAACCTTAAAAATACAATCTCATTTTAATTTAATCATCGCAACATCAGGCATCATTACCCCATTTACATATGAGTAAACTAAGACTGAGAAATTAAGTACTATGCCCATGGTCACATAGCTAGTCAGTATACATTTACTGGGATTAATACTGCACATGTCTTTTTAAAGGCAAAATTAATGGCTTTTTAACCTTTCTGATCTGGTCCTCCATCGTTTTATCTATTAAATATAGAAATATTAATAATCATTAAGTTCTCTTCCAACTTTAAGATGTTCTAGATAGAAAGTGACACACATCTCAGAAAAATTGCAGTTCAAATAGTTTTGCTTATTTATTGAAATTCTGCAAGAGACAAGGAAATGGCTCTCGACAGCTGAAAATTTTGGAACCCTGAAAGGAAAGAGGAAAGGACCTTTTGGGCAGGTTGAGCCCTTCTGGGATGTTTCAGATCCACCTAAAGCTAGATTGAGCCTTGTCTTTTTACAGCAGTTCATATTTACTGATAGCTTACTATGTGCCAGACACTGTGTCAAAAGTTTATAAATATGATGTCATGCATCTCACAAACCCCTATGAGATATTATATTGTTCCTAATTAACAGATGAGGAAATGAAGTTTAACTTGCTCAAGGTCACACAGCCAGCATGTGGTAAAGCTTGGACTCAAATCCAGATATGATTGACTGGGAAGCCCAAAATTTTTAAAAAAATATGCTTTTATTGATTTCAGAGAGAGGAAAGAAGAGAAGAAGAGAGAGGGATAGAAACATCAATGATTAGAGAGAATCATCGAGGGGCTGCCTCCTACACATCCCCTCCTAAGAATTGAGCCTGAAATCCAGTCATGTGCCCTGACTAGGGATCAAATCATAAGCTCCTGGTTTATGGGTCGATGCTCAACCTCTGAGCCACACCAGCCAGGCTGAAGTCCATAGTTTTAACTTTGAGGTTATTATACTGCTTCTGTATGCTACTTTTAGCCTACTTATCTAGGTACATTTAATGCAAATTATATCAATATCACTTATTTCTTTGGAATAAAGCCTATGAGGTGTAGATCAGAAATCTGCTTAGTGCATCAGCACATACTTGAGTGCCATGTATTTGATGACACTTATCATGTATCTCATGATGCATGACTTATTGGTGCAATTAATTGCCTTTGGGCCGCTCTCAGTCATATGCATATGAGTCACAAACTCTGCTTTCTGCTCCCTCATGATGTTTCTTTTTGTCCAAAGTGGATCGATTAACAAGCATCAAAGAAAATAGATAACTACACCAAAGAAAATAGGCAATGTCTGATCTGAAAAAAAAAATTAAAATCTCTGTAGAAAGGACTTACTGCCCAGGGTGATCGATGTAACTGAAACCCTACCTCACTAAACACGTTCCCACGGTTCATTCTGAACGTGTTAGAAGGGATTATTGACATTCTCAGAAGATACAATCTCCAAGACCCTGATAGCAAATTTACCTTGGTATTAACAGGAATTCAAGTGAGATGTTACTCTCTACATTAGGACAACTTTATATACATCTTAACTCTGACTTATATTGTACACTATTATGAATCTACTTGACTGCCTGAAGCTAAAATTCACATACATTTCCCTTCTCTGTTTATCTTCATAAGCAAGTGACCTCCAAAGTAAGCTACATGGAAAGTGTGGGAATGTTGTTTTGTTTTGTTTTAAAAAGGCCCATTTAGATTCTGTAACCTTTTTAGGGGAGGAGGATATTTTAGAGGCTATAATTATTTATTAAATAAGTATCAGTTCATTTTTATTTTAGCTAAATACACATTTTGTAAAATAGCATTAATACAGCGTGGTATTTTTCTCTAACCAAATTCTTCACAATGAAATCCATTTGTAATATTCATTAAAAAATTTGGTAATGCTCTCTTGTGTGAGTTTTGGGAATATTTGAAACTCCATTGCATATCAATTATATCATGGAAAAGCTGCATAAACATTCTGTAACGGGACATTCTCTTCTACGGACCTGTCAGGACTTCCTTCGTACACTTCCTCGTGAGTGTCATATAAACCAGGTGTAAACACTCATGTTGGACTGAAACAGCACAGAAGGCCTCCTCCAGAGGCAAGTGCCTCTTTTCAAAACGTGGCTGGAATGATGTTGATGTTGGTGGTTTCTAAGTTAGTTATAGACGTGCATTCAATGTATTAGTAGTTTTGAAGGAGAGAGATTTTTTTCCCCATTTTTATAAATCATTAGGAAAGTTTACAAGCCTTCAGACTATTTTGTGGTTTTGTTCTTCTCAGGTTTGCCCCCAAAGCAATGTTGGCCTGGTGGTTGGTGGGAGGGAGTCAATGGGGAAAAAGGGAGACATCTGTAATACTTTCAACAATAAAGATAAATAGATAAATAAATAAAAACTTGAATGGTGTCCCCTATGAATCCAATGATTACTGTTCTGAATACAAATGTGTTTATGGATATATATACAGGGTGGGGCACAGAGTTTATTCTTATGTTATTATTTATTAATTATTTTATTATTTTCCATACAAACAACTGTAAACTTACTTTTGACCCTCCCTGTATATAGTTGTACATATCTTATACTTGAAGTTCCAATAATATAGTGACTGGGGTAGATTAGGCCTATCAGGTGCCCATTTGTTCTTGATAGCAGATGAAAGTTTGGTTTATCAAAGAGATCCCTTCTATATACCATAGTTCAGCATGTATTTCTTGTCATTTTGAAACTGTATCTTTAATTTGCACAAAAATCCCAAGTCAAACATTGCTTTTCTTATGAGCTCTTTGATAATAAGGATGTGCCTTTTCTAAAATCTGCTTTCCTCTATAGAGCAAGTTGTAGCACATTTAATAAATATCATGGTGACGATCTCATTTGAAGGTATTTAACACATAAATGGTTATGTATAAAAATTAGTTTGTTAAATAGTGTTGAGCTTACTTTTTTCTATATAGCTAAGATGTTGCTGAGTAATTTCATAATCATCTAAATTATTATTTCAGCACATGCAGAGATTATGATTTCTCTCAATAACATCAGTTAAAGTCTGAGAAAGTTTTCTTTAGACTAAGAAAGTTGGCATAATTCACAAAGTTGAGTAAGTTAATCTTTCAAATGACTTTAAAGGATAAGGAAAATAGAAATATTTTATATGGTTAATCGCTTCCATCTATTTTATATTTAGTTCATTAATGCATTAGAATTACACATTTAGATCAGAACATGAAAGCACAAAGATGTTACACATGTCCCACATCGTATCTTAGGTTTTTATTTAATTTTGTTTAGAATCCTTAATGCGGTTCCCTTTTCATCATATTATACTATTTCTGTCGCAGTTATTTGATCTTTGGACAACCCAGAAGACAATCCAACATTTGCCTGTGGCTGGGGGAGCACTGCGGACTTTCCCACTGGGACACTGCGCAGCCGAAGAGATCTGTCTCCTCCTCGGTGTTTTACTGCTGACCCAGTGTCATGGAAATTACCCAACTCTACAATAAAGAGATCTGAATGCCAGTTTTCTTTTTTGCATATTAATAAAAGAGCAAGGTTATTAATGAGGGAGTCATAGCTCAAATCTCTAATCTATAAAGCTGAATATTTTTATTTCTAGTTGTTTTTATTTTAATTCTGCTCCATTTACTTTTATTACCTTATACTACCCGTGTTCCATGTAACATTGGATTATAATTATATTATGATGTTTTATGTGTAATTCATACATCATTCATATGTTTATGTGTTGCTCTTAGTTCACTATGAAAATCATAGCTTTGATGATTTAACTTAAAATGTATCACTCCAAACAAAAATGTGTTGCAGCTTTTAGGGGAAGGCTAAAAATTTCTGAGCCCTAGGTACATTGCAACACACTTTTATATTGATCAGAAATGTTTTGAAGTAAAACAAAGGCATTTCAAAACTGCTGAAAATAAATAGATTTTAAGTGACAAATAGTTTCATATGTTAAGAATCTGGATCCCATAGTTTCAACTGAAGGAATTTATATCTCATTAGTTAAGCGATACACACATTGCATTCCCCCTTCCAACTATTAAATTATACCCTATTTTTTCTTATATTAGCAGGAGAGATAATACAGTGCTATTATCTAAATAGCATTGACCTTGTTAAGGCCTAACAGCATTGTTTCATACATAACAAGCAGTATATTTTTAAACAGAATGGCAATCTCTTAACAGCCCATGAAATAATGACATAAAAACTTTAAGATTTTAAAGAGTAAAGAATGTAAGATGTATTCTCACCTTGGTTTCACTTTTAAGCAGCCTTTTATTTGTTTGTTAGGAACTTCTTCCGTAAGTTTCACAGGCTTTGGCTCTTGTTCTTTCTTTTGATAAACCAACACATAATTTTTGCCATTATTATTTGACCAAAATGTACCAACAGAAGTTTCATAACGTATACAAAACTCGACTTTACTGCCATCTTTTTGATAATGAGGAACCAATGAAATCTTAAAGGAGAACTGGTCAGTCTCTCCATCACATGAATTTGGCACATATTCTGCTAAAATGTCAAAATGTGTCTTCCAGTCATCCAAGGACATTCTCACATATACTGACTTCTCAAAAGAAATATTTAAAACTCGAATAATGCCCTTTATACTTGCAGACCCGGGAAGATACTCCGCTGACTCCAATATCGCTTTCTGGACTTGAAGTTGCTGCATAAGATCTTTCGGAGAAGGCAAGTCAAACAGTGGAGATAAAACATATTCTTCCTGGTGGAAAATGTCCTTGGTTAGGTTGAAATTGGTTGAAACATTCGGTAAATCCCAGCAATCAAATTCTTTGACAGATACAAGATTAAACCCAAAGGTGTCAGCAAATGAAACTCTTCTTGTACCCGAAGACGGAGTGTCCAGATACATATCTTCAGAGGAGTCAGAACCTCGTCTCCTAGGCTGAGGGGAGAAACCAGGTTTCAAAGTAGTTTTAACTTCTTCATCTTCAGAAAGAGAATCAGATAAATTAGGAACTTCTAAAAAGTTATCTTTGCTAATCTGACTGGGTGCTTCGGAAGGCTCCATTGGGCTCTCTAATATCAAATAAGAGAGAACTATACAACTAGGAAGGCTGATATTCGAGATCCAGAGGCTAAAATAAGTGTAACGTTACAGTTGACATTAAGAGAAGGAGTCAGCTCTATAAATAGGTTCGTTGACATGTAAACTATGCCAGCTTGCCTCCAAAGGCCATTAATATGATAACATCCATGTTACTCTCACCAGTATGTTTCAAAGTTACCTCTTAGTTTTAAAGTTAATGTGTTTATCAGCTGAATTCCAAAGAGACACTTAGCTGTGCTAGAAAATCTAAAACTCAAGGATAAAAATATGATTTTATTCAGTTGTTAGTAAAAAGTAAATCCAGGCCCATTTATTTCAAAAGAAAATAAATGTAGTATCACAACACTGAATATGCAGTTTAAGCTAAACCAATCCATTGGAGCAGGCAAGCACTACAGGGGAGAATCAGAACATTTATAGAACTGAAAATATTCAGTACCTAATGATAATAATAGCTACCATTTGTAAGGGACTTATGTAAAATGTGAAGTATAAAACAGATAAGAGTGCTAGGAATTCTAAGGAAGGAAACATGACTTAAATGGAGAAGGTACCATTTAAATTAAACCATGAAGGGCAGGAAAGACATCGACATGCAGGATTGAAATAAGGTAGTTTTTCCAAGTGGAAGAAATAGCATGAGTCAATGTCCAGACCAAGTCTTTGGTTAAATACATTATTTTGAACATTAGTACATTTTTTTAATCCATGGAAAAATACACACAAGTTATATGTTATTGACTTGAAAATATAAGTGAGCAATGCTAAGTGTTGCTCACGAGTAAAATATTTATGTAGAATAAAATGTTCATCTTTGGAAAATTTCCATTTTATGCCCACAAAACAGAAATTACTCACATCTTGGAGTTCAATGTGAGTTTTAAAGGGTGAACAGCCTGTTTAGATGCTAATTTTTTTTGTGTTGATTTTAAAGTCCACTTTGGGGACAGCAATTGAGTAAAAACCTATAAAAATGTTATATGCTTTGACCCAGAATGCTCCAGCTAGAAATATGTCCTATCAGTATGGGATAAGTATGCAGAGGTAATTGAAGATAAATGTTTATAACAGACTTTTAAAAAAACTCTAGAAATATCCAATAGGTAACTGAATAAATAATATTACATCCATATGATAGAGTGTCATTAAAAAGTAACACTTTGTGTGTTGAAAGGAAAAGATAACTAAAATAAATGGCTAAGTGAAAAAATAAAGTGCACATATATGTGCATAAAAAATTCCTGGAAAGATCTAAGATGTTATCATCAGTGGTTATCTCTAACCACAGCAGTTGAGGGTTGTAGGAAAAAATTTTCATGTATTTCAGTTTAACCATTTGTACACCAAAAGCATCTATAGACGCAAGCAGCGGACCTTTTTTAAAAAATTAAATTAAAAATATAGTGGCAGTTAACTGGTGAAAGTCATCTGTACTGTTTGAAATGTTAGCCATGAGCAAGATTTTTTTTCAATTTCTCTTCAACTGAAAAATTTAAATATTTGTTGAGAGTCGAAGATGGCTATTAGAGTAGATGGAAGCCACAGTCACCTGCTCCTCACCCCAAACAGCTTTTACAGATAAATTATAGAGCCATCAACCTGAACAACCAACTGAAAGCTAGCTGAAATGAAGTATTATAACCAAGGATATACAAGAAGAAGCCACCAGAGACTGATAAGAAGGACAGAAACATGGAAAGGGTTAGCCCCCACACCTATGTGCAGTGGCTAAGAAGCCAGAAAGATATTTTGGCTGCAAAACTCCCTCTCCTCACATACATGGAGTCTCAATAAAACCAGAGAAACAAAACCAGGAATAGCAGCCCACATAGAAACAGGTGGTGAAAATAAGTGGAGATTCAGCTGCCTGGGAGAGAAGAGGGTCTGCTAGAGACCCAGATACCACCTTCCCAGGATTGAGCACTCCTATTGTTATAACACCAGCCTGTGGAGCACACTGCCTGGTTTTCTAACTGCTGGCAACACCACTCTCCCATGCTCAGGTCCTGCAAAAAAATGCCTGTTGGCTGTACTAAGCAAGGACCTTAGGGGCTCTTTTTCTGAAAAAGCTCTTGGCAAAGACACGGGCAGTGACCGAACTGTGTAACTTTAGAAATAGGACCATTCTTCCCCACCTTGAGGACACAGCCAGCGCCCCCCTTCTAACTTGTGGAATCACTCGCCCTGTCCTTCCAATTTGTGGACCTGCCCTGTGCATTAAGTCATGAAAAGAGATCAGAGTACTGAGCAGAGCTGGGACTTTACCAGAGTATCACTCAGAAAAACTTTTGTCTGGGAATCAGACTGTGGGGTGTGCAACTTCTACCTCCCCTGTGAGCTCAGCCCTTGCTGTCCTGGGAAGGGAAGAAGTGCCTGCTGTCCTCCCCAGGCTTGCCAGCACCAACCCACACAGGAGATTCTTTGGATCTGTCCTCCCAAGTCCCAGTGGCCATTCCCTGCTGAGCTCACTTATACAGGGGGGAGGGTCTGCTGCTTGGAGCTGGGGCATTTAGAGTGTGTGTCCCTCAAAGGCTATTATCTGGGACCGGAACAAAGTGGTTGATCTCCTCCTGCAGGATTGGCCAGCACCACCCTCAACTGGAGATTTTTAAAAATCTGTCCTCCCTAGTCAGGGTGGCTCTGCCCTGCTGAGCTTGCTCCTACAGAGCAAATGCCTGGCTGAGCCAACCTGAACATATGGCTCCTGTGGGAGCTAGAGTTAGAGACTCTGGCAGAGACTGAGTGGTTTGGCTTTGGAATAGGAGCCAGTTTTCCTTCGTTGAATGCTTAACTGTGCAATGCTCTAGTAGGAGATCCGCTAGCCCTTTCTCTCTACCCTGGTCATCCTGCCCTACCAAGGTCATGAACTGTGGAAGTGTCTGTGCATTGAGACCAGCCACAGCCCACTCTACAGTCTTCCTTCAGAAGGCTCTGGAGGAAGACCAGGCAACCTCAGGGGGAGGAAGAGTAGCTGACAGGAGGAGGCTGACCTCAGGGAGCCTAGGACCTTTTATAGAACTGTCCCCACATTTAAGCTGGAGGAAACTGACTATCGGACACAGATTGGCCCTTACTACACATGCCAAGGCCAAGTAGATGTAGCCACAAACAGCGTAAAGCTATGTAGCTCCAGACAGGTAACCCACGGCCAGTTAAACACAATGTGTGAAATCAACCTGTACCTGAGTCTTGCCCAAACAGACCCAGAGCCAACACAACCAGTGGTGATGTTCAGAACACACCAGAGCTCAATCCAACTAGTCACGTAAGCAGCACACTGAAAGGGGGATGCCAGCAAGCACCGGACCCTGCTGAGAACAACTCTCCCTCAAGGGCAGCTCCTGCAGAGTGACTCATACACAGTGTTCAAGATTTATCCTTACACTCAGCCAGCCTGAGGTGTTAGCTCCACCCACAAAGGGGCCAAAGACAATCAAGACACAACTACAACATTCTTGGAGCATAGAGCTCAGGTTATCTGGAAAATTGTGCCACTGAGCCAACAAGACACCTACGTAATATAGCCAACATAAAAAGCTTGAGAGTTATAGCTAACCTAACTAATATACACAGACAAAATGGGCAAAGACATATGCCCCAAATGAAAGAACAAGAGAAATCTCCAGAAGAAGAATTAAATAAATTGGAAGCAGGCAAGATTGCAGATGCAGAGTTTAAAACAATGTTTATAAGGATGCTCAAGAACCTTAGTGAAAAATGTATAGTCTCATTGAGAACTTAAACAAAGAGATAGTAAGCATTAAAAACTACATAGAAACCATAAAAAAGAACCAGTCAGAAAAGAATACAATTTTTGAAATGAAGAATACACTGGAAGAAATCAATAGCAGGATAGATGAAGCAGAGGGTCAAATCAGTGAGAGTATAAAATAACAATAAGCATCCAAGCTGAGCTACAAAAAAAAGAAATATTTTAAAAATAAGAGAAGTCTAAGGGACAACATCAGGTATAAAAATACCTGTATCATCATAGTAACAGAAGGAAAAGACAGTGAGCAAAAGATTGAGAACTTCTTTGAAGAAATAATGCCTGAAATGTCCCTATCTCAGTGAAGAAAAAGTCATACAAGTTGAGGAAGCACAGAGATTCTAAATTAAGATGAACCCAAAGAGGTGCACTCCGAGACACATCATAATTAAAGTAGGAAAGGTTAAAGATAAAAAAAGAATCTTAAGAGCAGCAAGCTAATGATAGGTATGTTTTTACAAGGGACATCTCATAAGGCTGTCAGCTGATTTCTCAACAAAAACACTTCAAACCGGAAGGGATTGGCATAAAACATTAAATGCAATGAAAAGTAAGGACTACAAACAAGACTACTCCATCCAGCAAAGCTATAATTTAAAACTGGAGGCAAATGAAATGTTTCTAGGCAAAAAGAAAAAACACACAAAACAAACAAACAAAACTAAAGGAGTTCATTACCACCAAATCACAATTGCCAGAAATGTTAAAGGCCCTGCTTTAAGAAAAAGAAGAAAAAAATAAAGAAAGAGAGAGGTACACACAGGTATAAAGGATAAAATGGCAATAAATGAGTACTTAGCAATAGTAACATGAAATATAAATGGATAAAATGCTCTAAACAAAAGAAAATATGACCCATATATATGCTCTCTATGCCCACTTCAGAACAAAGGTACACAGAGACATAAAATGAAAGAATATAAATAAATATTCCATGAAAATGGAATAAAAATAAACTGAGGTAGCATTACTTATATCACACAAAATAGGCTTCAAAACAAAAACCATTACAAGACACAAAGAAGGTCACTGTGTAATACTAAAGGGATCAATCCAAAAAGAGAATATAACCCTTGTAAACATACATGTAACCTACAAAGGAGCACCTAAACTTATAAAGAAAATTTGAGGAGATATTGACAGCAATACATAAAATCTCATAGTAGGAGATTTTAACACCCCACTGAAATCAATGGATAGGTATTCCAGACAAAAAAATCAACAAGGCAATGGTGAACTTAAAGAATACACTGGACTAGATGGATTTAACTTATATTTATAAATTATTTCATCCCAAAGCAGCGAATGTACATTTTCTCAAGTGCACATGGAACATTCTCAAAGAGAAATCACATGTTAGAACACAAAATACATCTGAAATATTCAAGAAGATTAAAATAATATCAAGTCTCTTTTCTGATCACAATGAAATCAATAACACTAGAAATCAATAACAATAAAATAACTGAAAAACATCAAGACATATCTAGGCTAAAAAACATGTTGTTAAGCAATGACTAGGTTAACAATGAGAAGAATGAAAAAATCAAAAATTACCAGGACACAAAAGAAAATAAACACACAATAACCAAAAATCTATGGGACACAGTGAAAACAGTCCTGAGAGGAAAGTTTATAGCTTTACAGACCTACCTCATGAAGCAAGAAAAATCTCAATTAAACAATCTACACACACACCCAAAAGAACTAGAATACCACAACAAAGCCCAGAGTATGTAAAAGAAAAAAAATAATGAAGATTATATCAGAAATAAATGACATAGAGACTAAAAGAACAATACAAAAAATCAATAAACCAAGAGCTAGTTCTTTGAAAATATAAATACAATTGATGAAAATTTAACAAAACTTATCATAATAAAAAAGAGAGGATCTAAATTAAAAAAATTAGAAATGAAAGAGGAGAAATAACAACTGACATCACAGAAATACAAAGGATTGTATGAAAGTACTGTGAACAACTATATGCCATAATATTGGACACCTGGGCAAAGTGAACAATTTCCTAGAAACATACAATCTTCCAAAACTGAATCAGAAAGAGTCAGAAAACATGAATAGACCGATTACAACTAATGAAATTGAAACAGTAATCAAAAGCCTCCCAGCAAACAAAAGTTCTGGACTAGATGATTTCACATGAAAATTTTACCAAGCATTCAAAGAAGAAACAACACCTCGCCTTCTCAAATTATTCCAAATATTTAAGAGGAGGAATACTTCCAAGCTCTTTGCATGAGGCTAGCATTACCCTAATTCCAAAACCAGATAGAGACACTACAAAGAAAGAAAATTATTCCTGATAAACATATATGCTAAAATCCTCAATAAAAAATTAGCAAACCAAATCCAGCAATACATTAAAAAGATTTACACCATGAGCAAGTGGGATTTATTCTGGGGATGCAAGGTTAGTACAATATTTGCAAATCAATAACTGTGATACATCACATAAATCAAATGAAGATAAAAATCACATGATTATATCAATACATGCAGGAACAGCATTTGATAAAATCCAGCATCCATTTATGATAAAAACACTCAGCAAAGTGATAATACAGGGATTTTACCTCAACATAATAAAGGCCCCTATAACAAACCCACATACTCAATTGGCAGAAAATAAAAATGTTTCCCTTAAAACACAATGAAGTGTTTCCATGTTTATCAGTCTTATTCTTCAATACAGTACTGGAAGTCCTAGCCACAGCAATCAGAAAAGAAAAATAAATGAAAGGCATCCAAATTAAAAAGGAGGAATTAAAACTGTAATTATTTGATGTAAACATGATATTGGATATAAAAAACTCCTAAAGATACTACCAAACAACTACTAGAACTAATAAATGAATTCAGCAAAGTAGCAGGATACAAAGTTAATATTCAGAAATCAATGGCATGTTTATCTACACTAATAAAAGACAAAGATGCCAATTGACCATAACTTCACTATGCCCAAGCCACGCCTACTAGACAATCAGAGCAACTATATGCAAATTAACCCAACCAAGATGGCGGCAAGCAGCCATGGAGCTGAAGCAAGCTGGAAACTTGGTTGCCTGGGCGATGGAGGAAGCCAAGCTTCCTGCTTGCCCTGGCTGGCTGTGGCCTCCACAAAAGGCAATAAAGTTTCAATTATAGAAGCTAAATAAACCCTAGATACCTGCTTCCAGCCAGCCTCCACTGGGAGCTTTGGTGGCTGGGGGCCGTGGCCAGCCTGCAAACAGCCATCAGCCCCTCACTCAGGCTGGCCACACCCTCATGGGTTGAGGGTCCCTGCTGGGGGGCTTGGACAGCCTGCAAACAGCCATCAGCCCCTCACCCAGGCTGGCCAGGCACCCCAGGGGTGACCCCCACCCTGAAGGGGCTGTGGCCAGCCTGCAAACAGCCATCAACCCCTCACCTGGCTGGCCAGGAACCCCAGCAGGGACCCCTACCCTGAAGGGGCTGTGGCCCACCAGCAAACAGCCATCAGCCCCTCACCCAGGCTGTCCACACCCTCATGGGGTGAGGGTCCCTGCTGGGGGGCTTGGACAGCCTGCAAACAGCCATCAGCCCCTCACCTGGCTGGCCAGGAACCCCAGCAGGGACCCCCCACCCTGAAGGGGCTGTGGCCAACCAGCGAACAGCCATCAGCCCCTCACCTGGCTGGCCAAGAACCCCAGCGGGGACCCCCACCCTGAAGGGGCTGTGGACAACGAGCAAACAGCCATCAGCCCCTCTCCCAGGCTGGCCAGGCACCCCAGCAGGACCCCCTCCCTGAAGGGAGTATGGCCAGCATGAAAACGGCCCTCAGCCCCTCACCCAGGCTGGCCAGGCACCCCAGCGGGACCACACCCTGATCCAGGACACCCTTCAGGGCAAACCAGCCGGCCCCTACCCATGCACCTGGCCTCTATCCTATACAATAAAAGGGTAATATGTAAATTAACCCTAACAGCAGAGCAACTGGGAATCACTGGTCACTATGACACACACTGACCACCAGGGAACAGACACTCAATGCAGGAGCTGCCCCCTGGTGGTCAGTGTGCTCCTGCAGGGGGAGCTCTGCTCAGCCACAAGCCAGGCTGAAAGGCTGCCAATACAGTGGTGGTGGTGGGAGCCTCTCCCGCCTCCTCAGCAGCGCTAAAGATGTCCGACTGCAACTAGGCCTGCTCCCCGCAACTGGACATCCCTCAAGGGCTCCCGGGCTGCCAGAGGGATGTCTGACTGCCAGCTTAGGCCCAATCCCCCTGGGAGCAGGCCTAAGTCAGCAGGTGGACATCCCCTGAGGGGTCCCAGACTGCGAGAGGGCACAGGCCGGGCTGAGGGACCCTCCCTTGTGCACAGATTTTTGTGTACTGGGCCTCTAGTATACCAATAATAAATTATCTGAAAGAGAAATGAAGAAACAAATCCCATTTACTATTGTGGGGAAGAAAATGTACCTAGGAATACATTTAACCAAGGTGGTAAAAAACCTGTACTCAGAAAATTATAAGGTACTGAAGAAAGAAATTGAGGGAGATACAAATAAGTGAAAGCATATACCGTGTTCATGGGTAGGAAAAATTAACATCATTAAATTGTTCATACTACCCAAAGAAATCTATAAATTTAATAAAATACTTATTAAAATACCAATACCATATCTCACAGATCTAGAATAAATATTCCAAAAATATTTGTGGATTCACAAAATACCCAAGTAGCCTCAGCAACCTTGAGAAAGAAAAACAACGTTGGGGGGTATCACACTGCCTGATATCAAACTATACTACAAGGCTATAGTAATCAAATAGTTTGGCATTCACACAAGAATAAGCATATAAAGCAATGGAACAAAATATAGAGCACAGAAATAAACTCATGCCTCCATAGTCAACATTTGACAAAGCAGGCAAGAACATACAATGAGATAAAGACAGTCTCTTCAATAAATAATGTTGGGCAAATTGGACAGACGCATGAAAAAAAAAATGAAACTAGACCACCAACTTATACCATAGAAAATAATAAACTCAAAATGGATTAAAGGATAAATGTAAGTCAGGAAACCATAAAAAACCTAGAAGAAAACATAGGCAGTAAAATTTCAGAGATTTACTGTAGCAAAATTTTTCTGATTCACCTCAGGCAAACAAAGCAAAGGAAAAAGCAAACAAATGGGGCTACAGCAAACTAAAAAGCTTTTGTTCAGCAAAAGAAACCATCAACAAAATGAAAAGAATTCCCACTGTATATAAGAACATATTTGCCAATGATACATCTGTTAAGGGTTTAATTTCTAAGATATATAAAAGACTTATATATGATATTCAACACCAAGAAGACAAGCAACCCAATTAAAACATGGGCAAAGGATCTTAATAGACACCTCTTCAAAGAGATCATACAGATGACCAATAAATTTATGAAAAGTTGCTCAATGCCACTCATCATCAAAGTGCTGCAAATTCAACCACAATGTGATATCACCTTATACCTATCAGAGTGGCTACCATCACTAAATCAACAAGAGCTGGTGAGAATGTGGAGAAAAGGGAACCGTAGTGCACTGTTGGTAGGCATGCAGACTGGTGCAGCCACTTTGAAAACATTATGGAGTTACCTCAAAATATTAAAAATGGAACTGCCTTATGATCCAGTGATCCTATTTCTGGAATCCAAAGAAACACTCATTTAAAAGAATATATGCACCCTATGTTCATTGCAGTTTTATTTGGAATAGCCAACATTTGAAAGTGGCTCAAGTACCCAATCAGGGAGCACCGAAATATGTAAAGCAAGTACTCACAGAACTATAGGAAGAAACTGACAAAAACACAATCATAGTTGGGAGCCTATATACCACATTGACAGCTTTGGATAGATCATTCAAGCAGAAAATCAATAAGGAAATAATGGCCTTAAATGACACATTAGACCAAATGGACATAATTGACATTACAGAACCTTTCATCCTACAAAACCAGCTTACACATTCTTCTCTAGCGTGCACGGAGCATTCTTAAGATTAGTCATATGTTGGGACACAGAACTAGCCTCAACAATTTAAGAAGATTGAAATCATACCAAGCATATTCTCTGACCACAATGCTTTGATATTGGAAATCAACTGCAAAAAAATGTGGGAAAACCACAAGTATGTGGAGATTAAGCAACATGCTACTACAAAACAAGTGAGTCACAGAAGAAATAAAAGGAGAGGTTAAAATATAGAGAGAAAAATGAGAATGACAATATGAAATATCAAAATGTTTTGTATGCAGCAAAAGTGGTAATATCATTATACTATTACAGGCCTATCTCAGTAAACAATAAAAAATCCCCTCCCAAAAACAACCTAACATTACATTTAAAAAACCTAGTAAAAGAAGAAAAAAATTATCTCAAAGTCAGAAGAAAGTAAATAATAAAAATTAGAGAAGAATAAAAAGAAATAGAGAACAATAAGACAATACAAAATTAATGTAATAAAGAGTCAGTACTTTGATAAGATTAATAAAATTGACAACTTCTGGCTAGACTCACTAAGGAAAAAAGAAAAAAACTCAAATATAAACAATTAGAAATGAAAGAGGAGAAATTATGATGGACATCACAAAAATACAAAGGGTCATACAAGAATACTGTGAAATACTTAATATGCCACCACATTAAATAACCCAAAAAATGGACAAGTTATTAAAAATATATAATCTTTCTGGACTGAATCATGAAGATATGAAAAGTCTAAATAAATCAATCAACAGTGAGGAAATTGAAACAACCATCAAAGACCTCCCAAAAAGTAAATGTCCAGAACCAGATGGCTTCAATATTGAATTCTACCAAACATTCAAAGAAAATTTGATGCCTAACCTTCTTAATCTCTTCCAAAAAATTGAAGAAGAGGCAATAGTTCCCAAAACATTTTATAGTCAACATAACCATGAAACCTGACAAGGATAACACACAAAAAGAAAACTACAGACTAATATCTCTGATGAATATAGATGCAAAAATCCTAAACAAATCAATGAAGCAGCATTCATTCCAAGGGGGCACAGGGGTGGTTCAACATATGCAAATTGGTCAATGTCACACACCACATTAACAAAATAAAGAATAAAAACCATATGATCATACCAATGGATGCAAAAACAACATCTGACAAGATACAATACCCATTTATGGTTAAAACTCTCAATAAAATGTGTATAGAATAAAATTATCTCACCATAATAAACCCTCAGCTAATAACATATTCAATGGTGAAAACTTTGTTTCTGAGATCAGGAATAAGTTAAGGATGCCCACTCTCATTCCTTATTCAACACAATACTGGGAATCCTAGCTAGAGCAATCAGGCAAGAGAAAGACCTAAAAGGCATTCAAATTGGAAGCAAAAAGTGAAATTGTCACCTTTGCAGATTACATGATTCTTTATACAGAAAGTCCTAAAGACTCCCCCCTAAAAAAACAAAAAAAAACAAAAAAAACACTATTAGAAACAATAAACAAATACAGTAAAGTTGCATGATACAAAATCAATGTTCAAAAACCCATTGCGTTCCTATATACTAACAATGAAATTTAAGAAAAAAAATAAAAATATAATTTGTTTGCAACTACAACAAAAAAATAATAATGAACTTAAAACTGCAAGACATTATGAAAAGAAATTGAAGAAGACACAAATAAATGAAAAGATATGTTGTGTTCATGGGTGGGAAGGATCAATACAGTTAAAATGGTCATATTACCCAAAGCAATATACAGATTTAGTGCAATCACCTTCAAAATATCAATGGCATTTTTTAAAGAAATAGAACAAAAAAACATCAGATTTGTATGAGACCACAAAAGACCCCAAATAGATAAAGCAATCCTAGAAAAAAATAACAAAGCATGAGGTATAGCACCCCCTGATTCAAAATCATACTATAAAGCAACAATAACAAAACAGCATAATATTGACAGAAAACAGACACACATAACAATGTATCAGAATTGAAGGCTCAGAAATAACCCACAGGTATATGGACAAAAAAATGTTTGACAGAGAAGAAAAAATACAATGGGGAAATGAAAGGGTCTTCAACAGGCGGTGCTGGGAAAATTGGACAGCCAAATGAAAAATAATAAAACTAGACTGCTATTTGTCACCACACACAAAAATTAAGTCAAAATTGATCAAAGACCTAAATATAAGACCTGAAATGATAGAAAACATCAGTATGAAACATATGGACCTTGGTCTTACAGAGGATTTTATTAATTTGACCTCAAAGGCAAGGAAGCAGAAACAAAAATAAATGAATGAAATTATATCAAACTAAAAAGCTCTGTCCTGCAAAAGAAGCCATCAACAAAATAACAAGACAAACAACCAAATGGGAGAAGATATTTGCAAACCACAGCTCTGACAAGGGTTTAGTATCCAAAATATAAAAGGAACATTTACAACTCAACAACAAAAAGACAAACAATCCCTTTAAAAAAAATCAGCAAAGAACCTGAACAGACACCTCTCCCAAGAGGACATATGAATGGCCAACAGATATATGAAAGATGCTCAACTTCATTTTACCAATAAGACAAGTAATAACAAGTATTGGAGAGGTTGTGGAGAAAAAGGAACCCCTATTAACTGCTGGTGGGAATGTAAACTGGTACAGCCACTATGGAAAACAGTATGAAGTTTCCTCAAAAATTAAGAATAGAGTTACCATATGACCTAGCAAATTGTCTTCTGGGTGTCTGCGCCCCAATATTGAAAACATTTATCCACAAAGATATATGCACTCCTATGTTCATTGCAGCATTACTCATGGTGTCCAACAAGTGGAAACAACTGAAGTGTCCCTTGTTAGATGATTGGATAAAGAAGATGTGTACATTTATACAATGGAATACTATTACTTAGTCATAAGGTGAAATACAGCCATTTGTGACAACATAGATAGATCGTGAGAAATATCATATTAAGCAAAATAAGTCAGACAGAAAAAGTCAAGAGCCATATGCTTTCACTCATATGTGGAATATAAAACTAAAAGCAAAAATAAACAAACAAGACAAACAAAAGCTCATAGACAGAAAACAGTTTGGTGGCTACTAGAGGGAAGTGGGGCAGGAGGTTGTGAAGGGTAAAGCAATTCAAATATATGATGATGGAAGATGATTTGACTTAGGATTGTAACCATACAATGCAACATACAGAATTTTTATGAAATTGTACACTTGAAACCCATATAATTTTATTAAACTACTAGAGGCCCAGTGCATGAAATTTGTGCATTTGGGCAGGGGCCCTCAGCCAGGCCTGCACCTTCTCGCAGTCCAGGAGCCCTCAAGGGATGTCCGACTAAGCTGGCCTAAGCCGTCAGTTGGACATCCTTAGCGCTGCCATGGAGGTGGGAGATGTTCCTGCCATCGTAGCTGTGCTCACCAGCCATGAGCTGGGCTTCTGGGTGAATAGTGCTCCCCCCATGGAAGTGCACTGACCACTAGGAGGCAGCTCCTGCATTGAGTGTCTGCCCCCTGGTGGTCAGTGTGCGTCATAGTGACTGGTCGGTCTACTGTTTGGTCAATTTGCATATTAGCCTTTTATTATATAGGATGGTCTTTGGTTAATTACCTCCTACCCATCCACCCATGATTGGGGCCAGGGAGGGATGCAGGAGGTTGGCCAGATGGGGAGGGACTGCAGAAGGGCTCCAGGGCATGTCTGGCCCACCTCACTCAGTCCTGATTGGCTGGACCCCAGCAGCAAGCTAACCGACCAGTTGGAACATCTGCCTCCTGGTGGTCAGTGCACATCATAGCAACTGGTCAACCAGTCAACTGTCTGCCCCCTGGTGGTCAGTGCACATAATAGTGAGCAGTTGAGTGTCCTTAGCATATCATTAGCATATTACACTTTGATTGGTTGAACGGATGACTGGACACTTAACATACTAGGATTTTATTATATAGGATGTCACCCCAATACATTGAATTAAACAATTTTTTAAAATAATAGCAAATATTTTTATTTCTAAATATGTTTGGGAAAGGGTGATTTCTAACATATATCAATAGATGAGAGATAGATTGATATAGATACATAAACTTTAAAAAAATCTACATATACAATATTTTTTTTATGCATTTATTTTTAATTGAAGTTATTTGTTGAAAGTATTACAGATGTCTTGTTTGTTTGTTTGTTTTTCCATTGACCCCTTCCACCCTGCACCTGTCCCTCCCAGGTCTTCACCACTCTATTTTCTGTGTCCATATATGCATATAAGTTCCCCAGTTAATCACTCCTCACTCTCCTTCCCCATCCTCACCTTCTCTCTGAAATTCATCAGTCTGTTCCATGCTTCTATGTCTGTGGATCTATTTTGTTCATCAGCTTATTTTGTTCATTATATTCCACATATAAATAAGAACATGTGATACTTATTTTTCTCTGACTGGCTTATTTCGCTTAGCACAATACTTTCCAGGTCCATCCATGTTGTTTCAAATGGTAAGTGAGGATGTGGAGAAAAGAAACCCCTAGGACACTGCTGGTGGGAATGCAGACTGGTTGCAGCCACTGTGGGAAACGGTATGGAATTTCCTCAAAAAATTAAAAATTGAACTCAATTTTGACCCAGTGATCCCACTTGTAGAAATATATCCTAAGAAACCCGGAACACCAATGAGAAAGAATACATGCACCCCTATGTTCATAGCAGCACAATCTACAATAGCTAAGATCTGGAAACAGCCCAAGTGCCCATCAGCAGATGAGTGGATCAAAAAGCTGTGGTACATCTACACAATGGGATACTATGAAGCTGTAAGTCCACATATATAACAGTAAAAAATGATTTGTTTCATTTTGTCTTTTTCAGAGGCTATAGTATGTAGTTTAGCTTTACAAGACATAAAACAGCTCTACTTTTAAAAATGGTTCTGTTATTTGAGTGAAACTTTACCCTTCATAGTTTGTCCTTTACACAGGGTATGACTTCCATGATTTGTCGTAATCACTACCTATCTTTTGCGTTTATAACCTTCACAAAATTATACATGGTTGACATGTTCCTCCTAAGTCATCTCTTAGCTAAAGCAGAGTGATTTCAAATTTTAATCTCTTCTCACATGTCAATCCTCTAGTGCCTTTTATCATTTTGTTACTTCTCTATGAACTTCTTCCAGCTTGACTATATTATTCTATTAACGAGTTGTCTCCAGATGAATGTAATATCACGGATCAAGTAAAGAGGCACTACCAGTTTCAGCCTTGTGACTTGGTGCTTGCATTTAGTTGAAACTCACATCTTCTTGCTTCTCTTTTCTGTCTATCATAGATCAGACCAACATCCCATTTTCTATGTTCACTACTGTGTCCATTTCAACATGACTTTTACCGCACTCTTCCTCAACTGTTTAGGTATATTGTTTAAGAGTGTTAGGGTTTTTGTTGTTACTTTTTTGTTTTTATATTTTTTTTTACAAACTAAAGATCAAGTTTCCATACATACCACTCTTTATTTTGTATTAATCAAAGATTATAAAAGGTACATTTAACATGAAAGACTGCATCCATCAGAATCCCAGCAAATAAGAGTTAGATGGCATGCTCAAAATAAGATAATTCCAGGAGGGCTTACTTACAAGGATCTATTTATAAAGTATAAATGCAGAAAAGCCTGAAGGACTAGTGCAGTAAACTGAGGCCAAGTGCACAAGAGCTGTTACCATTTTTCAAGGGATAATAAAAGGGGGAAATCATCACACCTTGAAAGCAATGAGTGCCAGGAACAGTTCACTGGTTAGAGAGGATTAAGGGATACAGCCAGTTGAAGACAGCTTAGCCAAGAGTGATCCAGGAGCAAAAATACACTGAATTCATTCGTCTTTCCTATGATGTCCTACTAGGGCTACCCATTGGCCAGAACCTGTGAGGACTATTACAATTAATTCATGTCAGTCTCCTGGAAGCAGAGAAGAAGATGGAGAAAGGTCAAAAGAGTGGTGAGTGGATTTTGAGGAGCAAACAAAAGATATCAGAGATTTAAAGTTTACTATTTATTTGTCTTTATGTGCATACGCAGTATACTTAAGCATACATAATTTAAAATATGTATGCGTGTTTCTATTTCTTTATACATATTCCATCTCAATGCCAACCGAGTTTCCATTACCTAATCTTTTATTGTCACAGCAAGAAAAAAATGTTCAAATAGTGAGGATCTGTAAGCTCTGATCCTGTGGAAATCACAAGAAAGAAATACTGAATTTATCCACAGAGGGCTAATAAATAAATTATCTTTTTTGAGATTAATTATAATGTTGCATTTGTTTTCATTGTTGGCATAAGTCTTTGCGACCTAAACTCAAGTAGCATTTTATTAAAAGAAAACTTGGAACAGTAATTCTTAAATGGGGGTACACATCAAAATCACTGAGAGTCATGTTTAAATTACATAGGCTCAGGTCACTACCGGATCTACTGAATAAAAGCTTCAAAGTTAACGATGCTCCACAGGATCCTGGTATGTAGATTAAGATACGTGATCTGCTAGTCTGTGGGCCACAGGGTCAAAGACTTATGTTCTTCTTAGAAAGAATTTCAACTACCTTCCCTTAAGTGTTATGTGATATTTTGATATAGAGGCTATAAAATACTCTATAAAAATGACATGAAAATTTAGTAGTGTTATAGAGTAGCACAACTTAAGATATTTAGCCATAATCTAGGCTAGCCCTTAATTTCCACATATAAAAACTGAAATACAGCACAATGAAGGACCCCATCATTTTGTAACAGAGCTGGAACTTGAATTCAGCTCTCTTGATTTCAGTCCAGTATTCTCCATATTATATTTTTAATTATAGAATTCATAACTAATAAATTAACCACTATTTGAAAAATAGTAACTAAAGTTCGTTTGTTCTAGATTTAGCTTATTTATTAACCAATTAACTTCTGTGAACTTTATTTTTTCCCTTTGATAAAAAAATCTCTAGAGGTGTCCAAAAGTTCTTTATGACAGAATTACAAACTTATTTAAACTATGTCCCCTTTGGTAAATATAATATCTTACACTGTCCTTTCTCTTCCTCTGTGACTCTGCTGTACTCCTATTTGGGAACTAAAGGTCTAAGTTATAAAAATGATTTATGTGATCTCCTTAGAAGTGGTATTGATACTTGAATATTTTTAAAAACTATTAGTTAAAGAACACCATTTCAAACATAGTTTGTAACACAGATTTTTTCATCCGATGACAGTCATTGGAAAAAAATTCTTCTGAAAATGTTCACATCTACCAATAGAGCATATACAGGTAAGTCAGTAGAAAATGGAAACTTTGCCAGATGAAGGTAAATTTTTAAAGGGACATGTCATTTATTTCATGGAGAGATAAATATTGATTCAATATAGATAACTGATCATGTCATAACAGAAGAGTTTGTCACCAAAGGAAGCATCTATATTCTTTAGTTTAATTTACAAAAGAAAAACTAGTATAATACTCAAGCACCAAGTACTTATTTTATATCGATTGTATGATATGTTTTACACTCCTTTGATCAAAATAAGGCATGTAAGTTTATAATTATAGAAATCTAGAGCTCTAAGTGTGCTTAGCAAGCAAGCATCAGGGCTAACTCCTTCATTTTAGATATAAAAAAATTGAAATCTATGGGGTCAACTGGGTTCCTTATCTTCATTGTTGGTGATTACAGTATCAGCCCTAATAGAAAATATGTTAGACTTCTTAAAGCAGACACCATCTGCTAATATCTTAGTAAATTGTTAATTGACCTCTGAAAACATGCTCTAATATAATATTATATACCAACTATATTTAAATAAAAATGTTTTCTTCTAATTTTTACAAAATATTTAAGTGCAGTAAGAACATTTAATGCAAGATTATTATACAGTGTGGTCTCATCTATGTAAAATAGGCATTAACAGTATTAATGGGGGAATGAGGAACATTTCTAATACTGTCAATGTATACAAAATTTTCATCCAGGATCCCTGAGCCAAGAGTCTAGCAATTATTTATATGTACAAATAATTATTTGATGATCAGAAGGTGTTGGTCCTGAAAATTAAAAATAGAATGTGTTTCAGTCTGTCCCTTTATGAACCTTCTCTTTGCTCCCACTCTGGCATGTCACCTTTACCCAAGGCCCCTGCGTTTGCCTCTGTAACTTGTTTCCTGAGCCCAGTTCATCTACCTCTGTGACTTTCTGAGTAAATTTTCCACTATAGTTTGAGTCTTGGCTCTAAATTCTTTTCCATCCCAGAACTCACGTACTGAGGTTGAAAAACCAAGGTCCAGTCTGGTCCCCCCAGTGGAACACCAGGGGTTGTTCTCGCCACTGCTGACAATTCCACAACTGACAGAGGAGTCCTACAACGCTGATAGGCCACCATTGCTCTGTTTATCCAGACTGGGAGGTGGTTTCCCCGCTGCCTATCTAGAGTCGAAGGGAGAGTGCTTTTTATCTTTCTGAAGAACCCCTTACCAAGAAAAAACACACACACAACTAAACAGGTTTTAATGTGTTAAGCAACATAGAAGGCCTCATATATACAAAGCTATTTACCATGCTCATTTATATAAGAAGACCTATTTTCATAATGTATTATATAGATCTCTCAAAAAAAGAAACTTTAAAGAACAATACAGTACCAAAGAAAACAGAATTATGAATCCATAAATCAGTAGATTAACATGAGATCATTTTCAAGTATAGTTTCATGTAAAATATAAAGATGTAAGGGAAATGATTCATTAAAAACTGATATCAGGTTGGGGGGATGAGAAGAGATAAACCAAAGAACTTATACACTTGTTGTATGCCTAGCCCATGGGCTTGGCAATAGGGTAGTGAAGAGCTGGGAGGGTGAGTAGGGGCCGGGAGGAGGGGGGTAAAGGTGGGGGAAGAAGAGATAACTTTAATACTATCAACATTAAAAAATATATTAAAAAACTGATATCAAGAAATTAGACTTGTTAAGAGGAGATGTGATAAATACATACTGTCACTGCTTCCATCTGGTTGTAAAAATTTTAAATTTAGGAATGGCTTCTTTTCTTCTCCCATGAAGCTAATTAGAATTTAAATTGGGGCTGGGGATGTGCTTCACAAGGTTTCTGATCCAGAACCTTCCCAGACATGGAGAGAAAGGTCAAATAAAAATGCCCTTGCTTACTTGGAAGGTGATATTTTCTTCCACTTTTTAAACAGTGAAAATTATGATCAACACAATAAAGAACAAAGATTAATCATCTCATATAATTATAGGTTAAGTCTTCTGAGCATAGGTGAAGTGGAAATGGAATGTGAATAAAGTTCATTGGCCCAGTCTGAAGTGCAGAAGTGGCAGAGCTATCTCAGTGTCCAAGTTTCACATTCCATTCGTTACAGCATGCGTGGTTTGTAGCCTGACAATGCAAATTCAAAAAAGAAGCCAGCACGTACAGTCATTTTATCCTGCTCCGGGTGTCCAGGTGTCGTTCATTCACCCTCTACTGAAAGTTGAGGAGTTTGGAGGCCAGGTAGGTGAATTTACTTTCCATACCATCCCTATCTGCTTTTGTCTAAATTATCTAGCTACATAAAAGATCAGCTGGAAACGTATTACTCGCTTCTTTTCTATTCCATGGTTCGGTGGAACAGTAAGGAATATCATTAAAGACAATGAGGCATCAATTTCTTTAATTATTCTCTTTTAAGAATCTGCCATTTCAGACCATCTATTTCAGATTTAGAATCATGATATTTTAACCTCTTCTTGATTAAAGTTTTCTATCTCCATCTTGAAGAATGCTTACTTATATGTGGTTTCTCACATGTGGCTTAGCCTTTGTTTCTTAGCTTTATTCTTTATAAAATAGAAGTAATTACTGTGGGTTTTATTTGCCCAGCATTTGGCAGGCATGTTTCATGCATGGGCTCCCTATAAGGTCTTTATATGAAGTTTGAAATATGTCCTAAAAACAAATAGAACTGAAAATAGAATTGGTATTAAAACCAAGGCAGAGCTCAAGACAGAGAGGAATTGAACGTTGGTGTTTGAGTCCTTTGATGTTTTCCTACCATTTACACACTTATTTAATGTACTTGAAAAAAGATTAAGAATATATATATATATATATATCATGCACAATAAGCAAATAGAACTTTAAAACTAGTATAAATTAAAATTCTCAAAATTTTTCACCAAACTTACAAATAATGCAATACTTAAGAGTTGTAGAAACACTAAGTTGAGAACTGATGTGGTTTATTTTCAAAGTTATTTTTCTAAAGGAGATAAAAGATGTGGCAGACTGATATTTTAATGAAGTGGATTATTAGCCCATAATTTCTTCATTAAGAAGGAAAATAGCATACACTTGCAGAAGGGTTTGTATTAATTTTTTAGTAATTTTAATTATAATGGCATTTATGCTTCTATTTTTGAATTATAGAATTTTTGTTTTGTAGTTGAAAAGTGTCTTTAGACAATTTACTCCCTTAGTCATTAGTGATTAATGGTTTCAGTCTATATCAGTAAGTATTTTGAAAATGTTTCTCACACAACATCCTATATAATAAAGGGATAATATGCAAATCAACCGAACAGCAGAATGACTGGTTGCTATGATGTGCACTGACTACCAGGGGACAGATGCTCAACTCAGGACCTGCCCCCTGGTGGTCAGTGCGCTCCCACAGCAGGAGCACCACTCAGCCAGATGCTGGGTTCATGGCTGGCAAGCACAGCAGTGGTGGCAGGAGCCTCTTCTGCCTCCGCAGCAGCACTGAAGATGTCCGACTGCCGACTTAGGGAGTGGGCCTAAGCCATCAGTCAGACATCCCCCAAGGGCTCCTGTACTGTGAGAGGGCACAGGCTGGGCTGAGGGACGCCCCCCCTCAAGTGCACAAATTTTGTGCATCGGGCCTCTAATAGATAATAAATAGTCAATAAATTTCTTAAAGAATTTCTTCTTTCATTATATTAGAACTATGTAGAGCTATTTCTAATAACATACTATCAAAATTTGACCCATAATTGGTTATAAATCCTATACAGCTATTAGTCAGCACTGAGAAACCTTTGTATGATTTTAGGTTTTTTGGTTAATCTAGAGATTATTATGTTATATTAATATTCACTGTTAGCAAAATGTCGGCAGCCTTAAATGTTCTTTTGTGACTTCCATTTAGTTGAATAAAGGCTTACCAATTAACTAGAAAATGCATGTACCTTAACCAAACTGTTGTCGCTAGGTAATATCACCATGCTTTAGATAAAATAGCTAGGCCAAGACAAAAAAGGAGACTAATTCTGTGTCAATAGATTATGATTTTATTTCTCTTTCAATAAGTGGTTAAGTGGAATGTTCTCATTCATTTTATGTGAGGGAGGTTGAAGTGGAAAGAAGTTGTTCACTAAATTATTATTGATTTGCCTATTATTCTTAATAGACTTGGAAAATCGGATTCTAATAGAATTTTGACAGGAAGAAACTATTTGCCAATAAATAAATCCTAGTAAATTTATTCTTTAGTTTGGCTGATGAGACAGAATTCTAATATCTTTAAATTTCCTTCTAAATATAATAGTTCTTTGTGATGTAAAGTTTATACAGTTACATGTTTTGTAATATACCTTCTAAGACAAATGTATAAAACCTTCTCTATAAATCCCGACTGTTTGAAGAAATAGTCTATTTATAGATTTTATTATGAGCATTTATTTTTTTCTCGTTTCATTATTCTTTCATGCCAAGTAACTTTGTGTTCCCGTTGTGTGTGTGTGTGTGTGTGTGTGTGTGCGTGCGCGCGCACCAATAAAACTTTTTTACAAAAATAGACAGTGGCCGTCAGGCTGTAGCTTTCCAACTCCTATTTAATTTAATTTATCTTTTTTTCTGGGGGAGGGTGTATTTTTATTTTCAAATTTTTTATTGACTTTATTGGGGTGATTGGTTAATAAAATTATGTAGGTTTCAGGTGTAAAATTCTATGACACCTCAGCTATATATTGTATTGTGTATTCACCACCTGCAGTCAAGTCTCCTCTGTCAACATTTATCTTCCCTTTACTCTCTTCTAACTCTTCCCACCCCTTTCTGGTAATCATCATACTGTTGTCTCTGTCTTTGAGGGTTTTTTTTTCTCTGCTTAATCCTTTCACCTTTTTCCATGCAGCACCCCAGCCCCCACTTCCCTTTGACAGCTGTCAGTCTGTTCTCTGTATTTATGAGTCTGTTTCTATTTTGTTTCCTAGTTTATTTTGTTCATTAGATTCCAAATGTAAGTGAAATCATATGGTAATTATCTTTTTCTGACTGGCTTATTTCATTTAACATAATAATCTCCAGGTTCACCAATGTTGTTTCAAAAGGTAAAATGTACCACAGCTCTTTTATACACTCATCTACTGATGGGCACTTGGGGTGCTTCCAAACCTTGGCTATTGTAAATAACACTGCAATGAACATAGCAGTGCATATATTCTTTTGAATCAGTGTTGTTGGTTTCTTTGGATATATTCCCAGAAATGGAATTATTGGGCCATAAGGCAGTTCCACTTTTAATTTTTTGAGGAAACGCCATACTGTTTTCCACAGTGGCTGCACCAGTCTACATGAGAGTTCCCTTTTCTCTGCATCCTCACCAACACTTGTCATTTGTTGATTTATTGATGGTGAATTCTGACAGGTGTGAGGTGATATCTGATTGTGGTATTAATTTGCATTTCTCTGATAATTAGTGATGTTGAGCCATCTGTATGTTCTCTTTGGAGACATGTCTACTCAGGGCCTTTGTCCATTTTTTAATTGGATTGTTTGTTTTCTTGCTGTTGAGTTGTATGAGTTTTTATACACTTTGGATATTAACCCCTTATCTAATATATCATTGGTGAATATGTCCTCCCATGTGGATTGCCTTTTCATTTTTCATTGATGGTTTCTTTTGTTTCCATTTCTTTTCTGCATCAAAGCCACTGGCAAATATAATAATATCATTAGGGTCTACACGTATAAAGGCATCAGATAATGGGAAGTAGCTGATCATTCCTACAGACTTCTCCTCTTAACCCCAAACGGACTCATTCTAGAATAAGATTAGTATGAGTCTTCTTAACTGGTCAAAAGGGAGCAGAGCACCTACTGAAAGGACTTCCTTCCCAGTGTCTCCTGGAGGGCGACCCAGTGTTCACAGCTCCACTCGCCAGGCACACATGGCCACAGCCTTTTCCTTGGGGTGGATATAAGAGAAATAGAACTCACACACTTGGGGATAAACAGCAAAATTAATATTTTCCAAAATTTAAAAAGAGTGAAATAATTGACTTTGAATCAAGGGTCCATAACTCTTAGAAACATTATAAAAGTGTCAACTATTTTTAAAATAATTTAAATGAAATGAAGATTAAAAGAGAACACTGTAATCTTTAAAATAGCTATCAGTAAACTACATTGTCCAGTGGGAATGGTAGGAAAACATCTTGGAAGTATTTCACACTAAGCTGATTTAAAAAAAAATACTTCATTGAATTCAAATTCTCTTCCCTAAATTTCCAATCAGCACTTTTTCTGTACTCCTCATATATCATTATTATTATACGCCGTTTATGGTATTTTCCCCCTTCTTTCTCCCTAACCTTGTTGTCTTCCTTGAATCCAATGAATAAATGACTTATCCTTATATCTCTTGCATTGATGTTCACTAATACACATAGTAGGTGCTCAGTAAATGGTAATAAAATCCAATGTAATCAGCATGTCTGCAAAGCTCACTCCCTTCTTCTTGCTCCCACTCAAAATTTCACCATAACATTTTTGCTACTGAATTGTACTTAAATTTTTTCTCATCACAGTATTCTAGAAGGTTATTATCTGTCAGTTATTCTTGGTATGAGAATAAAATTTCTTTGCTATCTATTCTGGCTCTTGACTTTCTATCCAAAGTCTTTACCTTGAGTTATAAGCACTCATCTAGGCTCTTGTTAAGAATAAATGAAATGAGGTATTTTCAAATCAGGTCAAAGCTATCATTGGTACCTAAAAAATGTAACTCATATAATCTATTGTATTGATAATGGGTCAGAAACATTATTTTAATGTAGGAAAGACAGCTAACTCATATTAAGAGTTGTGATTAAATAAAAGTGTCAGAGTAAAATAAATACTAAGTATTATGTCACTTTATGTCAAACTAATGGATTTTT
Organism: Myotis yumanensis; assembly: GCF_028538775.1. Classification (NCBI taxonomy): domain Eukaryota; kingdom Metazoa; phylum Chordata; class Mammalia; order Chiroptera; family Vespertilionidae; genus Myotis; species Myotis yumanensis. The sequence goes on from NW_027223760.1 coordinate 7,714,841, forward strand.
TAAAAAGATTCACAGAGGAAATGGTAAAAGATTTCAAAATAGTGTTTTGCAGCTAAAATTACTTTTATACAATTCTGTGAACACACTGAGGAGCCTGCAAGTTAGACAAATTAATTCAAATATTGAAATTTGGCAAGTAAATATAGCTCAGTGTAGTTGAAATACCTAAATTTCTATTTATTTAATAATTATTCTATCACAATCTAGATTTGATTTTTCTTTTTTCCTTTTTTTTTTGTTTTAGTTTCCCCAACCAGATTATAGCATGATTTCCTTTCTCCTCCCTCTAAACTACTAGACTTCCAACAGACAACCAAGGGTTAAGGATTTAATTGAAATTTTAAACATGTCAAGAACCACTCACTTGGACTCTTGAGCTTCTTGGTCTTATTTTGAGAGTGGTCTGCCCCATATAAGCCATAATGCAGTTTGTAAATTGGCCAATGTAGCTGTTCAGCTGCCGTAGTCTAAAGTTTAAAAATATGTAAGTGGGTCAGTTCTAAAATTAATGCAGCCTAACTTTGCCTGCAAACACTAAGAATATTACCTATCAGGAGGGCCAAAATATCATCCCAAGCAGACAGAAACAATCCCTAGAGAGAACTGCCCTGGATGACAGTTCTGTGACATACTGACTACACCCATGTCTGCAGCCTTTGATTACAACCTGGGGTACTCTGATCCAGCTGGTCAGACAAGAAAGGTGAGGGTTTTAGCTGATATGCCAATGAAAATAGACTGATTAGGTGAAGCGCAGTTCAATGACAACACTCACAGCTAACATTTATTGAGCACTTATAATTTACCAGACACATTTAGTCTAACAATTAAAAAAGGGTGGCATTATTATTATACCTACTTTACAAATCGTAAAACTGGGTCTGGATAAAAGTTGCAGCTGGAACTTGAACACAAGTCTCAAAAGTCACCACATTATACCTCATTACTATGAATTGTTAAGCAGTTACCATGCTAGTGATTAGGGATATAATGACAAGGTCCTTGTCTTCAGATAAATAATATAGTGAGGGAGACAGCTATGAAGTGAATCTCGCCCCCCTTCCCCTCCAAATTCATTTGTTAAAGCCCTGTTCCTCAGAGTGACTCCATTTGGAGTTAGGGTCTTTAGGGAGGTGATTAAGGTTAAATAAGGTCATAGGATGGTGCCCTAATTCAATAATACTACTGTCCTTATAAGAAGAGGAGGAGACATCAGGAGTGACTATGGAGGAAGAAAAGGTCACGTGAGGCCATCTGCAAACCAAGGAGAGAGGTCTCACCAGAAACCAACACTGCTGACACCTTAATCTTGGACTTGCAGCCTCCAGAAGAACTGTGTGAAAATAACAGATGTGCAAATTAAAATATTTGGGAAGAATAAATTTCAATTTTCTTTAATGAAAAAATGATGGTGGGTTATAAAATATAATTCCTAGAGGATTATTTATTTTCCTTTTTATTTATAACTCATGTGGTCTTTTCAAGTAGCTCCACCTCTGACTTCCTGGGGAAAGCATTAACTAATTGTCCAATCCAGTTTAAAACTTAACTTAATGTGACAATGATAACATGTTTGGGATGTTTAGTAACCATTCTATCAGGTTTCTCAGCCTTTGTACTGCCTCCCAGATTCCTTGCCCACAGGGCATCTGGATATGGGGAGAGGGGGCAGGGATAGGAGCTTCCTTCGGTGGGTGGCTTGGCTCCTCCAGCCTACTGGTAGTGTCCCTTGATTGCCTAGTTTCTGGATGCTTTATGGTCTTCCAGTGTTGAAATCTGAACAAGAAAACTGTGAACTATTGTTTTGGCTTCTACAACCCGAGCAGGTTCAGCCTCACTTTCACTCATATCGCCGCTATGAACACTAAGCTGAGTGTCTCATTGACTGTCAGCCTAGGTGGTCCACACACAGAAATACATCACACTGCCAAGTCTTGGCAAGCCACCAATCAGACTCTTAGCTACCCAGGGACCTATAATACACAGGAAAAGGTTTTGAAAAATAAAGTTTCAGGTTGTGCCTTTAAAATTTCTCTGTGATGGCTAAGCCCCAGCCAGAGTAGTAAAAGGAAAAGTGCGAGGGGCTTCCATCCAGATTCCCAATGGGGATGGGGCCAAGGCCTCAGTCTGTTCCCAGTGATACCTTCATTCACAGGAAGAATATAGTTGTTCACCATATTCTCCTACCTCTCTTTTTTTTCTTGCCACATTTCTGCAGGACTAAAAAGGGAAAGGCTTTTTCTCCACTCTCTTCTTCTCTAGAAAGCTTCTTTAAAAATGTATGGACTAGGCTCCTAAGTCAATGCTAAAGGTAGACATAGTGAAATTTGGAAAGTCTAATTTTCAATGAAATGCATAGCTCAGAAAGCCAAAAGAGTAAGCCATATTAATAATGTTCAAAATGTAAATCCAATTACACTCTTGCTGAGTTGCTAGAGGGGAATGATAGATTCTGACTTAAATATGCTTCCCAGAAGAGATAACATTAAAGCTAAATCTAAAAAAAAAGGAATACAGTGGGGCCTTGACTTACGAGTGTCCCGACTAACGAGTTTTTCGAGATACAAGCCGTCTCTCTGCCGATTTTTTGCTTTGAGTTGCGAGCTAAAATTTGGGTTACGAGCCAGCTTCAGATACCCCACTGCTAGTTGGCGCAGTGAACGCCACAACATCAGCCCAGCATCACGTGTCTCACTCGTTCACTTTAAGATTTGACATACGAGTAATTTGAGTTACGAGCTCCATCACTGAACGAATTAAACTCGTAAGTCAAGGCCCCACTGTATTTGTTAAAATATTTTTAGTAGTGGTTTGGTTTAAAAAAATGCAAAGCAGGTGGTTACTTACTAAATTACGCATATTTTTACATCATCAGAAAATACATAGAAACAACCACAAAACTTGAGAGTTATGGATAATACTCAATAAATGTAAAACAAACCCTGTTCCATTAGTTTAGAAATACTATAAAGTACCTATTACATGCTAAGACTTGTGACAGGTGTTACCAAAAATGAAAACAACATATTCCCTACTGTCAAGAAACACATAGGCATACTACAAAAATGTTTAGCTTTCAGTGGGACACACATTTTAGCATAGAAGAAGAGTTGTAATCACCAACCAGTGTTAAAACTAATTTTCAAATGATGGAAGTCAAATATTTTATACTAAAATTAGGCATAATTGTTATACTGGGGTCCCATCTATGCAGTTATAGTGGCAGCATAGATAGAAACTTGCTTTCATTCCATGAGAAGAAATATTGGAACCAGGTATATGTATAAGGAAGTTTATTGATAGACTACAGGTAGAATAGGATCTATTTTGGCACAAATGTTTATTATTGAAATTATATTTACAATAATCACTACCTGTCTAATGGATAGCTTAAGTTTATAAGGAAGAATTTGCAGACTCATTATTTTTAATTATGTAGCACTCTAAGAAAAGCTCATAAAATATATTTCTGAAAATATAATATACTAGAGGCCCGGTGCACGAAATTTGTGCATTCGGGTGGGGGTGTTCCTTCAGCCTGGTCTGTGCCCTCTCGCAGTCTGGGAGCCCCGAGATTGATTGCCCTGCAGAGGGAGGCCCCACGCACCGCCGCTGGCTGGGTAGCCTGGGCCTCCCTCTTTGGGGCGATCGTGGAGCCCCCTGGCTGGTGGCCTGGGCCTCCCTCTGTGGGGTGATGGTGGGGTGGTGGCGGGCCCCCTGACCAATCACATGGCACCCACCTTGGTGGTGGCACCCATGGAGGTGGCAGTCAGTGCTGGGTCACCACGGCACCCGTGGCGATGGCAGTCAGTGCTGGGTCACCACGGCACCCACGACCCAGGAGGGACTGAGAGGTCAGCAGTTCAGCCCGCTCACCAGCCCCCACCCACCCAAGCCTGCTGTGCGCACAGCCTGGCTTTTGGTCATCTGTTCAGTCATTTTAGACCTTACAGACCCTGGCTCTTTACATATTAGGATAAGTAAACAATCATTCCTCATTCATAGAAGTCTCCTTTCTCTTAACCCATAATATTTAATTTTATGTTAAGCCAGGGGTCTTCTGTTAAAGTTACATTTGCAGAGCATGTACACTGCTTTTGTTTAGATTGTATAATATAGCCAATAAAAATATTAATATTTTATAAAATTTTATTTAGCCTTTAACTAACTGTAAGAAAACTCAATTTTTTCATTTGAAAAATATTTTTTAATTTAAGATACAGTTAAAATATTATTGGGAATAATACTATTGTCTGTTTCCATAGGTTATGCATGTATATGCATATAACTTGAAGAATTACAAAGAGAGCAGCTATAAAATCCCAGAGTAAGTAGAAAGAAGGAAATAATAAAGATCAGAGGGAAAATAAATGACATGGAGATAAAAAAATACAAAAGATCAATGAAAAAAAGAGCTGGTTCTTTGAAAGGATATACAAGATTGGTGAACCTCTAGCCAGACTCACCAAGGAACAAAGAAAGAGGACACAAATAAACAAAATCAGAAATGAAAGAGGTGAAATAACAACTGACCCTACAGAAATTCAAAGGATCATAAAAAAATATTATGAATAACTCTATTCCAACAAACTGGACAACCTTGATGAAATGGACATATTCCTAGAAAAATACAATCTTCAAACACTCAAGCAGGAAGAATCAGAAAATCTGAATACTCTGATAACCACTAATGAAATTGAAGCAGTAATAAAAAAAAAAAAAACAGCAAAACAACAACAACAACAAAAAACTTCCAGCAAACAAAAGCCCTGGTATGCTGGACAGCTTCACAAGGGAATTTTAACAAACATTCAAAGAATAACTAATACCTATCATCCTCACTCTATTCCAAAAAATTCAAGAGGAAGGAACACTTTCAAGCTCTTTTTGTGAGGCCAACATTATCCTAATCCAAAAGCCCAATAAAGACACTACAAAGAAAGAGAATTACAGGCCAATATACCTAATGAACATAGATGCTAAAATCCTGGACAGAATTTTGGCAAATCATATCCAGCAAAGTAGTAAAAAGATCATACACCATGACCAAGTGCTATTTATGTTGGGGATGCAAGGTTGGTACAATATTTGCAAATCAATAAGTGTGATACAGCACATTAACAGATTGCAAGATGAAAGTCACATGATCATATCAATTGATGCAGAAAGGGCATTTGATAAAATTCAAGACCTTTTTTGGATAAAAACTCTCAGCAAAGTGGGAATAGAGGGATCATACCTCAACACAATAAAAGCCTTATATGACAAACCTATAGCCAACATCATACTCAATGAGCAAAAACTAATACCATTTCCCCTAAGAACAGGAACAAGAAAGGGATGCCCACTTTCACCACTCCTGTTTACAAAATACTGGAAGTGCTAGCCATAGTGATCAGACAAGAAAAAGAAATAAAATACATCCAAATTGGAAAAGAGGAAGTAAACCTGTCATTTTTCGCTGATGACATATTGTACATAGATAACCCTAAAAACTCCATTAAAAAACCTGCTAGATTTAATAAATTAATTCATCAATGTGGCCAGGTATAAAATTAACATCCAGAAATCTACTAGAGTCAAATAACTAGAGATCAGGTTGGATCTTTGTGGGGCTTTTTATTATTCAGATGCCAGAGATCGGAAAGGGTGACAGGCATAATACCTTGAAAAAAAACCTCCCTGAACAACCTGGTTTTAAGCCAGCAATTTGTAAGGTTAAAAAAAAAAAAAGAAAAAATCCAACAACTATGTGTAACAACTGCGTGAGTTCCCAGGAACTGCTTTCTATCATTGTCCTCATAAACATTAACTCCCAGCCATTTGTTTCCCTTCAGGCGTGTCCTGTCCTTGGTCTGCTCTCAACTGTATCTTCTTTCTGAGTGATAGAGTCATTTGGACTTCAAGGGTGATTTATCTTTACGACTCTTGTTTTACTTTTCACACTGCATCCTCCACAGTTTCCCATGGTCTATAAGAAACCTATTATCTATAGTTAGTAAGGTGAATAATTATTAAACAACTGTGATTCTATTCCTATTATGTGCTCTTCCCCTATCACAATCATACACAAAACAGTCTTTGTAAAAATAATGGGTGGGATGTTTTAAAAAAAGAAACAAGAATCCTCAAATATAGCCACTATTTTCAGAGTTTAATCTTTTATTAAAAATACATGTGATTGTTTTGTATGTAAGACTCTTTTTTTTGTAATATACAAATAGTTAAAATAAAATTCTAATCCCCTTGAGTGTCTCTGGGATGCCTATTGTGTAGAATTCAGAGGATAAATGGAGCTGGCATACAGGCCTTTGAAGTCAACTGGGATGTAATACCTGTTGTGAAAATAGTATGGAAAAGGAGACTTTGCAATTAGTCCTCTGCTTTTTATTAATCATAGTTCTTAGGATTCTTTGTGGGACTATGTTTTGGTTAAAACTTAGGAATTTAGATGAATTTCTATGAGGTGTTTGACATGTTTGAAGAGCGATTACTGAGACAAAAGAATAATAAGATGACATGATTTTTTAGGAAAAAAATTATGAAGAATTCAGCTGCAGTTGTGTCTCTTTAGGTTCCTATATCCAATATGTATGATATGCAATATTGCTTATTTTTTGTGGTAACTGAGAAAGTTGCATCAGAGAAAGCATGTAAATGTTATGCAAAATTAAATATAATTAGATAAATGTGGCTGTTTTATATATCAAGGAAATAGATTACTTAGTCAAGAATCTTCCTTGTGATGATATTTTTGCAATAGGAATATACCTGAGAAAATTTATCATACACTTAATACTATAATCAAATATCAGGCAGGTATTCATCGAAATTAAAAAGGACTTTATTTTAACTTTCTAATATAATTTTTTTTTTCTCAGTGGCACACAGACAATTAAATGTTCAGATAAGACAAGCAGAAGCATCACCGTGTATGGATTCCAAAGCCCTGGATTTGAGTCCTAAATGTTACTAACTGAGAACTGAGGTAGATCAACTGGATTCTCTATAATTTAGTTTCCTGCCTTAGACAGTATCAAACAAATGTAATTTTTTATGACATATTTTCTGTTTTTTTCTAATTTTATTTTATGGAATCTTCAGAAGATAGTTATATTTTCTCAAAATACTGCTTTAATGTTTTTGAGATAAAATGAGGGAACATAGCAGTCAGTCAATGCCATAAATTACCCATTCTAAGAACAATCATACACTACAAATTATTTTCTCTCCATTGGCAGAATTATAATTTACAGTTTTTGCCTCAGAATATAATCCTAGCACTGGTAAATTTTAACCATGGTTGCCCCTTACTGCCAACCATCATCTTTCATTATTTGCTTAACTTACACTTCATCCAATAATTTAATTTAGCACTGGTTCTTACATCTTGCCTAGTTATCTTCAGTGACACAATTCCAAAAATCAAAATAAAATAAACATCAAAAAACAAAAGCAGTGTAAAATCTGTATGTTGCCAGCATGACACTAGGATAATGAGTATGGAAGCAGTAATATTAAATAATAACGGGAGATTAAAAATGGCGGTGGAGTAAGTGGGAGCTACACCAACAATCTCCCAGGACCAAACTGGAAATACAGCTAAAAAACAGAAAAACCACCCAGAAAAATTAACTGAACCATAAATGAAGAGAATCCTCATAACCAAGGATGGAAAGTGGAGACTGCATAAAGACTGGTAGGAAGTGCGGAGGCATGAAAAGGCTGGCCAGGCTCCCAGACAGCAGCTGAAGTTCCAAAGGGATATCTCAGCTCTGGGGGTTCCCACTGAGAACTCTGGAGTCTAAATCCCAAGGTTGACTTCCCAGCCCAGAGCACCAGAACTGAGAAAGGTGCCCACATAATAGCTGGCTGCAAAAAGCAGCAGGATTGCTGTCTGCCAGTGAGAGATGGCTGGAAATGCAGGCACACTCTTACAAAATTTTGTGTGTAACCAGTCACTTTGGGCTCCAACAGGGGAGGGACAGAGTGGACTAGAGATGTGTGAGCAGAAGCCAGATTTGGGAACTCTGGGACTGGAGCTCAGAAGGCAGCCACAACAGTTTCCTGTGCTGAGTAATTCCCTCACACTACAAAGGAAATCATTCTCTGCCGAACCTTTACTATCCAGGCAGTTTTTGCCTGGGGGAAAGCAGTTGCCCCACCCTATTGAAAGACCTCTCAATACCCTGAGGGTAATCAAAACTGACTGTCAATGGGACTGCAGGCAGGGGTGGGTCTATGGAGGCTTTATGTTTTTGCCTGATCTCCTTCTGGGCCTGGGGCTAGAAGAAGCAGACCTGGATGCACATCTTGGTCCTTTCCAAAGCCACCCAGCCCCAGCAGAGGGAGCCACGAGCTGTGGATTGCTGATAGCACCAGGGCCAGTCAGAAACAACGTCTGACATTGTCCAGCACTAGATATTGGGAGTCATAGCAGATCTACCTAATACACAGACACAAAACCAAACAGGCAGCTAAAATTGGGAAACAAAACACAACCCCCAAATGACAGAACAAGAGAGTTCTCAAGAAGAAGAACTAAACAAAATGGAGGTAATAAATTTATCAGATGTAGAGTTCAGAACAATATGGCAAAGATGCTCAACAGCATTAGAAAAGATATAGTAACTATGAAAAAATACCAGTTAGAAGTAAAGAATGACATAGCACTAATAAAGAACACATCGGAAAGAATACATTGCACATTAGGAGAAGCCAAAGATTGGATCAGTGAATTAAAAGACAGGGAAGGAAAAAAAATCACTCAATCAGAGAACCAAAATGAAAAAAAAAAAACAATTAAAAAAATAGGAGGACAGCTTAAGGGAGCTGTGGAACAACATGAAATGTGACAATACTTGCATAATTGGTGTGCCAGCAGGGGAAGAAAGTGTACAAGGGATAGAGAACATGTTTGAAGAAATAATGGCAGAAAACTTCCCTAAACTGATGAAGGAAAAAGTCACACAAGTTCATAAGGCACTGAGAGTCCCAAGCAAAAAACATCCAAACAGGCCCATGCACAGACATATCATAATTAAAATGCCAAAAATTAAAGACAAAGAGAGACTCTTAAGGCAGTAAGAGAAAAGCAATTTGTTACCAACAAAGGCACTCCCATAGGCTGCCAGCTGACTTCTCATCAGAAACTCTACAGGCCCAAAGGGAATGGCATAAAGTAGTCAAGGTAATGAAAAGCAAGGATCTGAAACCTAGATTAATACATCCAGCAAGGCTATCATTCAAAATAGATGGTGAAATAAAGAGCTTTCCAGACAAAAAATAAAATGCTAAAGGAGTTTATCACCAGCACTGCAAGAAATGCTAAAGGGACTGCTGTAATGAGAAAAAATAGAGAGGGAAACATAGGCATAAAGAATGAAAATGGCAATAAATAAGTACCTATTGAATGGAAGATGGCAATCAACAGGACAGCAGTGAGGAGGAGAGTGTGAGTGAGTGAGGGAGTGAAAGGGGAGTGCATGGACGTGTGTGTGTGTGTGTGTGTGTGTGTGTGTGACAGTTATATTCCACAGGACTGTTGGGGGCTGGCAGACCAGGCTCCCCTAGCCAGGCAGCCTCTACTACCACTGCAATCTCTCCCGGTGTAGCCAGCTCTGCTGCAGAGATCACACCATCTTGAAGGGGAAAGCAGCTATGACTGGGAGCCCAGCCTCACCTCTTCCCTGGGGAGACGTTGGGCACCACCTGGGACCCTACAGCCACACTAGCCAGGGACATGCTGCTTCTGTGAACCCATGAGCACCAACACTCCAGCCTCCCTGGCCATGGGGTCCTAAAAAATTTTTCTCGGGGGAGACAAATGGGTGGCCAAATAGGAAGATGTGTCCTGAGCCTTCTCATGGAGCAGATAGAAGGAACAGCTGAATCAAATAACATCCACCTGGAATTGGTGAATTAAACACAGCTGGTGAGACAATCCATGGCCAGAAAGGACAGAGGACGCCTGGAGAACACTAGGATCAGGGATCTGGGCTGGAGAGAGAGATGCGCAACTGGGAATAGAGGGTCAGAAGGAAACTGCTCTGCAACAAGTCTTTTGGGGACACGCATAACACTCAGCTGTGGAAAGAGGTCCACAGGGCTGCTGGCAGCTGGGGACTCTAGATCTAGGTCCACAGCTGTGGGAGGCTGTGTCCAGAAAGGCAGCCTGAAGTTCTGCACTGGCCGCACAGTGCTGAGGGGAGAGAGATGTGCAGCGGTGCGGTTGCTATGTCTTTATAATTTCCTTCTTTTTACTCACTAAACCCAGTACATAGGATCTTTCAATTATAAACACTCACTGAGGCTTCGGTGCAGGGGAAGGTGGTTTTGTGGAAGCTGGGGAGCAAAATAGGGAGAGGCAACCATGAAGCCAGCTCTGGGAAAACCTGGGCCCTCTAACCTTGAACAGTCATTTTTCTCCTCAAGAGCCAACCCCTCCTACCAGCACAGCCACACCCAACCTTAAGCTCCTCAGGAAAAGAAGGATTCTGAATACCCTCAGAGAGCCCTCGGGGACTGGTTTGAGGGGCCATTTGGTCCCGGAAACTAATATGGCAACACCGCCACCTAGAGGCCATGTCAGAAATATATGCTTGTGTAAATACGACTGAAAGCAGGCAGACAAAGAGGGCAGATTGATCCCACCTGCCTGGAACCGAGGCTGTGGAATCAGACACAGAGGAGTGGTAAATCACTGGGAACTTCAACGCGGTGCTGACTACCTAACAGGAAACTGAGACGTGGCAGACAGAAGAGAAGAGAGGGGTCTTAAACTAGCCCCCATGGGACATTAAAACTCAGCTGAAGCGAACGACACTTCACTACTTCATTTTTTTATTTTTAATCTTTTACTTAAGAATTTCTTTTTTTTATTTTTTTATTATTATTTTTTTAACCTTATATTTTTTTTTGGGTTAGTATTCTACATTCTATTTTTCATCATTATTTTACTTTATCTCATTTTTTCCTTTTTGCCAACCTTTCTTCCTCACTTCTCCCTTTGTTATCCTGTTTCTCTTCTCATGTTCCTGCTTTCGTTTTTCTCTCTCCTTTCTTTTTGATGATTGTTAAAAAATGATCTTCTCTATCTGCTTTATTGATGCGTTACTATTATAGTAGTCTCTGTTGGCTTACTCATATATCTAATTTCCTCTCCCCTGCTCCAAGTCAATGCACCCGTCTCTTTTCTCTTTCTTCGCTAGCCAATTTTGTTGTTGTTTGATTGTTTGTATTTTTGTTTTTATTTTATGCTTTTGTTTTTCTTCTCCTCACTTGCTCTCTTCTTCTACTAATAGTTTAATTAGTTTCACTCGCCAAACTCAAGCCTATTTTCTCTCTACTCTATTCTCCCTTTCCAAAAATAGATGAATATATAGATAGATAAATTAAAGAAAGGGGAAATTTATATATATATATATATATATGTACATTTTTGTATTAAATATTTTGTTTTTTACTTTTCTTCTTATACACTCATTCTCTTTTTACCTACTCTATACTGAACCGTGGCCATTCTCCCATTCATTCAATTCCTTTACCTTATCTTCTAGAAATAAACTCTGCCTCTTCAGATTCAGTTTCTCCCCTTTTTTTCTGGGTGTTTGTTCTTTGCATTTTTTGGTTTATTTGTTGGTTTTGTGGAGTTTTCTCCCCATATACGTATTTTTTCCCCTTCTTTTTTCTTCCTTTTATTTTCTCTCTTACCTTTTTTCAATAACATTTTTGCACGATTTTCTCTCACCTAATTCTCTTTTCTCTGGTGTTACCTTTATTTGGGATTATTGGTGTCATGAATACATTTGTGTTTTTTTTTAAATATATTTTATTGATTTTTTACAGAGAGGAAGGGAGAGAGATAGAGAGTTAGAAACATCGATGAGAGAGAAACATCGATCAGCTGCCTCCTGCACACCCCCTACTGGGGATGTGCCCACAACTAAGGTACATGCCCTTGACTGGAATCAAACCTGAGACCCTTCAGTCCACAGGCCAATGCTCCATCCACTGAGCCAAACCAGTCAGGACTGAATACATTTGTGTTTTGTTCCCTCTGTGTTGTGTCTTGTCAAGTTGTATTTTGTGCCTTTTGGTAAACATGGTAGAGAGTGAGCCACATAACCAGACACCCTGAGAGGAGCAAAAATGGGGAGACAAAGAAACAGACCCCATATGAAAGAAAAGGAGGAATCACCAGAAAAGGAAGTAAACGAAATGGAGGCAAGCACTTTATCAGAGAAAGAATTTAGAGCAATGGTCATAAGGATGCTGAAAAGGATGGAAGACAAATTCAACAACATGTGTAAGAACCAAGAGGAAATGAAGAAGAACCAGGAGAAAATGAAGAATGACATCGCTGCAACAAAGAACAAAATAGATGGCATCAACAGTAGACTATAAGAAGCTGAGGACAACATCAGCAAGCTAGAATACAAGGTAGGAAAAAACACCAAAGCAGAGCAGCAACTGGAAAAAAAAAACAACTTAAAAAGCAGGAGGAGAGCCTAAGGGAGCTTTGGGACAACACAAAATGAAACAACATCCACATAATAGGGGTGTCAGCAGGAGAGGAAACTGAGCAAGGAATAGAAAACCTGTTTGAAGAAATAATGACAGAAAAATTCCCTAACATTGAGAAGAAAAAACACACAAGTCAAAGAAGCTCACAGAGTCCCAAACAAGATGAACCTGAAAAGACTGACACCAAGACACAGCATAGTTAAATTGGCAAACATCAATGACAAAGTAAGAATCTTAAAGGCTTCCAGAGAGAGATAGAAAGTTACTTATAAGGAATCTCCCATTAAACTATCAACTGATTTCTCAACAGAAACTTATTAGGCCAGAAGGGAATGGAATGAAATATACAAAGTGATACAAAGCAAGGGACTGAATACAAGAATACTATACCCAACAAGGCAATCATTCAAAAATGAAGGTGAAATCAGGAGCTTCACAGACAAAAAAAAAAGGGGCTAAGGGAGTTTATTACCACCAAAACAGCAATGCAAGAAATGCTAAAGGGACTGCTGTAAAAAGAAGAAATAGGAAGGAAAGAAGGAATACAGGCATAAAGAATAAAAATGGCAACAAATAGTACCTATCAATAACAACCTTAAACATAAATGGATTAAATACTCCAATGAAAAGACATAGGGTAGCTGAATGGATAAGAAAAAATGACCCATAAATCTGCTGTCTACAAGAGACCTACCTCAGAACAAAGGACTCACACAGACTGGTAGTGAAGGGATGGAAATTTTTTTTCAGGTGAGTGGAAAAGAAAAAAAAATCTGGGTTAGCAATACTTATATCTGACAAATTAGACCTAAAAGTGAAGGCCATAACTAGAGATAAGGAAGGCCACTTTATAATACTAAAGGGAGCAATTCAACAAGAGGATATCACTCTGGAAAACATATGTGCACCCAATACAGGAGCACCCAAATACATAAAAAAACTTCTGGAAGATATCAAGGAAGAGATCAACAGCAGTACAGTAATAGTAGGGGACTTTAATACCCCATTATAAAGTTGCCTTCCTTATCTCTTATTGTGGCCTTCACTTTGAGGTCTATTTTGTCATATATAACTATTAGTACCCCAGCTTTTTTCATTTACATTTTCCTGACAAAATTTCTTTCATCCCTTCATTTTCAGTCTGTTTGTCCATTGTTCTGAAGTGGGTCTCTTGTAGACAGTGTATATATGGCTCATGTTTTCTCATCCATTCAGCTACCCTATGTCTTTTCATTGGAGAATTTAGTCCATTTACCTTTAAGGTTATTATTGATAGGTTCTTGTTTGTTGCCATTTTTGTTCTTTATGCCTGTGTTCCTTCTTCCCTTTTTATTAATTCTTTTTACAGCAGTCCCTTTATCATTTCTTGCATTGCTGTTTTGGTGGTAATAAACTCCTTTAGTCTTTTTTTTTTTTTTTTTTCTGTGAAGCTCCTGATTTCACCTTCAATTTTGAGTGATAGCCTTGCTGGATATAGTATTCTTGGATTCAGTCCCTTGCTTTTCATCACTTTGTGTGCTTCATGCCATTCCTTTCTGGCCTGATGTGTTTCTGTTGAGAAATCAGTTGATAGTCTAATGGGAGATCCCTTGTAGGTGACTTTCTGTCTCTCTCCTGCAGTCTTTAAGAGAAATAAAGCAAGAATGATATAAAGAAAATAAAAATTATGGGGAGAAAATACATAGAACAAACAAACAAATAAACCAAAAAGCACAAATAAAAAACACGGGAAAAGGGGGGAGGGCAGAATTTGTATATGCAGAGCTTAAATAAAGAAAATAATGTTAAAGAATTAGAGGAATAGGGGAAGGACCATGGTTTAGAATAGAGGAGGTAGAAATGAAATAAGAAGACAAGAAAAAAGATTTTGAAAAGGAGAATATTGGAGAGAGCAGATATGGCTAAATTTAGGAAGTTAAACAAATTAAGAAATTAGGAGAAGAAGAAAAGAGAAAGAGAAGAGAGAGAAAAATGTGAGTAGTGAATAAAAACAAAAGAGAAAGGGAAATTGAGTAGGAGCAGGAAAGAGGAAATGATATATATGAACAAACCAACAGAGACTAGAATAATAACAAATCAATAAAGCAGATAGATAAAGATAAATTTTTAAACAGGGGAAAAAAGAAAGGAAAGAGGAAAACTAAAAAGACAAAAGGATAAGAAAAGTGGGTGGAAGAAAAAGAGAGGAAGAAAAAGGTGCAAAAAATTAAAAAATAAAATTAAAAATTGAAGTGTCATTCACTTCAGCCAAGTTGTAATGCCCCATGGGAGCTGGCTTAGGACCCCACTCTTCTGTTCTGTCTGTCAATTCTGGGCTTCCTGTTAGGTACTTAGGTGCTAACCACTGTCAGGCACTGTCTTTTGGCATTTAGCATCCTGCCTGAAGCTCCAAGAGGTCCACTGGTCCATTGCTTATCTGTCCCCACACACCTGGCTGCAAGCAGGTGGGCCCAGTCTGCCCTCTTTGCCTGTCAGCCAGCTGTCAATCTTAATCACTCAAGAGTCTGTTTCTGACAGGGGTTAATAGGGGTTGGTGCTGTTTCGCTTTCAGGGAATATGATGGATGTTTTTTCCTGTCCCAGAGCTACTCCTCTGCGAGTTGCCCAAAATATTACTCTACTCTTGTTTGGACAGAGGTCCTTGTATGGAGACCAGCTGGGACCCTGGAGTTTTTATCAGTCTGGTTCCCAGAATAGCAGAGCAGACAGCCCCTCTTCCAATCTGGTCACTCAGGGGTCTGAACAGTCAGACCCCTAAGCTTGGCCTCTGCGGTTGTTTCTTTTGTAAAGCTCAAAATGCAGGGTGTGGCAGGGTCTCCTGAGGCTACTGGGAGGGGCTAGCTGCTAGCTCCTTGATGGAGAAATGGCCATTTAGGTTTGGAAGCCTAAGAACGTCCCAATGCAGGACTCCTGACCACATCTCCCTGCCAGCTTCCTTCCCCAGCCTCTCTTCAGGCACCTCAAGTCCCGGCCGCCCGCCCTCCCTGTGCCAAAGCCTCGGGTGAGTGATTGCAATGGAAAAGTCCTGTATTTTGGATTTAGAGATTAAAAACAAAACAAAACCAACAATGAAACTGCGGCTTTCTCTCTCCCCTGAACCGTGCTACTTTTCCCTTTACAAACCTTGTGAGGCTGGTGTCTCAGGCCCGGACTCCCAGGTAGCCAGCAGCCCAGTGGCTTTTCCTTTTCACAGTTGGATGGTGCTCAGCCTGGCCAGGCTTCTATTTTTCTGAGGGAACAGATTTCCGGTATCGCAGCTTCCTCCCCTCCCTCTAAGTCCCCGGGCCTGCCTCCCCTCCCTTTGCTGCTCTTCCTACTGGGTTCCAGGTGTTTTCTGTCCTTCCTTGCTATAGGGCACCTCTTCAGCTGGGCCTCATTTGTTAATTCCAGGTGAATGTTCTCCTATTTAGTTGTATTTTCAGTCTGGACCTGGGACCAGGTGCATGACAGGTCTGACTATTTGGCCACCATTTTCTCCTATCTATACTAATAAAAGGATAATATGCTAATTAGACAGGGCATCTTCCAGACAACCATCCGGATGTCCTTCCTGACAAAGCCGGACTGGGTGCCAGTGGCTGCGGCTGTGGCTGCAGCCCCAGAGAGGGAGAAGTCGCCTGCCCTGCAGTCCTGGGTGCCTGTGGCTGTGGCCCGGGTGAAGCTGCCTGCCCATGGTCCCTTGCAGCTGTGGCCAACTCAGGTCTCGGGGGGCCTGCAGCCAGCTGGAGGTAGGAATCCTGGGTCCTGGGTGCGGAGCTGGGGCAGAGGCAGTTAGGGGCGATCAGGTCAGCAGGGGAGTAGTTAGGGGTGATCAGACCAGCAGGGGAGCAGTTAGGGGTGATCAGGCAGGCAGGCAGAGGGGTTAGGGGAGATCAGGCAGACAAGCAGGTGAGCAGTTAGGAGCCAGCAGTCCCAGATTGTGAGAGACAGGGATCAGGCCTAAACCGGCAGTCGGACATCCCCCATGGGGTCCCAGATTGGAGAGGGTGCAGGCTGGGCTAAGGGACCTCTCCCCCCACCCCCCATTCATGAATTACATGCACCAGATCTCTAGTTGTTCTATATTTTAGTTGTAATTTCAGTTTGATCCTGGGAGAAGGTCAGTGTAACTTCCACCTACTCCACCGCCACCTTGGATCCCCTTCTTGTGTCAAATAAAAATATGGAAATGATAGAGATCTATTTACCTTCTTTCTCTTTCAGTACCACTGTTAGGGAATACTTGTTTTTATACAAAGGCATTGCAAGCATAAGAATAAACAGATCTGGGTGGCCTGGGTGACTCATTTTCTCCTATTCAATAACTTAGCCAGAAATGAGCTCAGCAGGGTTTCAATCAAGGGAAGAACAGGTTTATATCAGTGTGGAGATTCTGAGGCTCCTCCATTCTAACAAGGCCTGTTCCTCTACCACGAAAAACACACTTGACTAGATGTATTCTAATCCTGAAGCCCCTTCAGCTGGGTACTTTCCATGGTGCCTGCAGGTACAGTGTAAACCTACCTTTATTGAGACTGTGAGAATTTAGAGTGCTATTCGCTTTGATATTGTTTTGCTTAAAAGTACTTCTAGTAAAATCTATTTTATACTTATGCCAGATGGTATCAGTGGTATATATGCCTAAACCTCTTGTACATAACAAAGCTAATCAAATAAACATGCTGAGAGACACAAATATAAATATGACAAAAGTCCTTATTCTTAAAGGACTTAAAGTCTAGTAGAGAAAGCACCATGGACACAAGTTACTATAAGATAAATAATGATGTTCAAATCGTAAGTTCTATAATATCTACAATTAGGGAGCATCCAAATTTTTCTTAAACACTTCCTTTGAAGGAAGAATTCACTCTTTCTTGAGGTAGATACTGAAGTTGCTGCAACTTATCTTTCCTTAATATATTCATGCTCCCCTGTGTTCTTTGCTCTAGAACCACAAAGGGTAAGCTTAGCCATCTTTCATCAGATCATCCTTTAAATATGGGAAGACAGATGTCATAATGACATCCACTCTAAACATCTTCAATAACTGCAGCTGTTTCATAGCTTAAAGTTCCATGGACACATAGAAGGTAGAGACCACTTTCAGGTAGAGACCTGAGCTAGTTATTGAATAAGCAAAATTTGACTTTAATTTTGAAAAAGCACTTCTATAAGCAAAGCATTAGGAGGGTTGTTCCAGATGAAATAAACAGAAAAATCAAAGTTTGTATATGAAAAGTCAAGGTTAGCTCAGCACAATTGTTAGAACAATGAGACCATGTAGGTTAAGAGGATAAATTAAAGTTTGTAGTTTTGTGATTAGAAAACTTAAAACACTTTTGAACAGAAGAATTACATGATAAAATATACATTTGGGGAACATTACTTAGGTGTAAAATGGAACCTAGAGAGAGAGAAGAATAAATAAGAGGTTATTATGGAAATCTAAACTGGATGTAAGAAATGCCTGAAATAGAAAAATTGTGGGAAGCAGGATAAGAATAGACCAAATGCAAGATTTTGTGCAGAAATGGCATAATCATTCATAGTACTGCCATATCTATCACTTCTTTATTTCAATATTAAGAAATCACTGCATAATATTTGTTGACTATAGACTTCTAGAAAGACAGGATGGCGAAGTAGAAAGTAGCTTTAGAGTCAGATAGGCTGGACTTACAAATCTTGGATCTGCTGCTTCTTAACTGTTTTCATGTACAAGTTATTTTATCTGGGAATTTCAATTACCTAGTTTGTAACATGGACATAATAAAGTGGAGTGGTGCCTGGTATAATGGAACTAAATAAATATTAGTTATGTTCTCTTTTTTATTTCCCTTTTTAACCATTTTTGTTAAGCTAATATTAGGTACTTTAATATGCCTGTTGAAGAAAGCCACTAAATTTCAACTCAAGTACACAGTCTAGTGTGCGAGATACAATTGTATTGCGTGCAATTACTCTCTTTCATCCTCCAAGAGGATTCTATTGCCCATCCTTTGCCATGTTGTGGTTTTGGGATTTTTTTGCAGGGATTCTCTGTGGGACTCTTTTCCACCCCCACTAACTTTGGGAATGTGAGCATAACCGATGAATACTGCACCTGAGAAGTTTTTAAAGCTATTGCATGTGCTGATTATTTCTGCCATGAAAAAGACATATCCCTATAATAGTTTACTCCTGGAATAAAACACATGAATCAGTTGCTGCAGTCAAAATATGATGAGTGAGAAATAAACCATGGAATTTAGCATAACCTAGCAAAAATCAAAAACAAAAAACCTAACAAAAGTAAACAAATAATTGTGAAAAACTGCAAGCTCAATATCATAATGAAGAGGGACAACAACTCTGTCTGGGAGTAAAGGGGTAGTCAGAGAAAGATTTTGGGAGAGCCAGGCCTGTGTGGCTCAGTAGTTGAGCACTGACCTATGAACACAGGAGATCATGGTTTGATTCTAGTCAGAGCCTATGTTTGGGTTGTGGGTTCAATCCCCAGTCGGAAGCCTGCAGGAGGTAGTTGACTGACCAATGATTCTCTCTCAGCATTAATGTTTCTATCTCCCCATTCCTCTCTGAAATCAATAAAAATATATTTAAAAAATATTTTGGGAGAGAATGATGCCATAGAAGAATGTGAAATCAAAAATAGAAATGGGCCCTAATCGGTTTGGCTCAGTGGATAGAGTGTCGCCCTGCGGACTTAGGGTCCCAGCTTTGATTCCGGTCAAGGGCATGCACTTTGGTTGCGGGAGCATCCCTAGTAGAGGGTGTGCAGGAGGCAGCTGATGGATGTTTCTCTCTCATCGATGTTTCTAACTCTTTATCCCTCTCCCTCCCTCTCTGTAAAAATATCAATAAAACATATTTTAAAAAAAGAAATGGGCTGGGCAAAGCAAAAGCTTCTGTGGAAATTAGACATTCCTAAGTACTAACAAGGGCTATTTGGGAAAAAGAAAAGAGTAAGGTATGGTGAAATTTAGGATGCTCGTGGTGGTGATGTGCATTCCAATCTCATAAGGCTGAATATACTAGATAATTTGTTTACATATTATATTTTTCATTTATTATCTATATTTCACCAGTAGACTGTAATCTCCAGGTATCTTTAAGGCTTATTTAATTCATTGCTGTGTCTCAAGTATGAGGAAAAGTGACTAGACATAATAGGTGCTCAATAAGTATTTCTTGAGTCATTCAAATGTCACAAAAGTCATGCTGAGTTTAAGTTTTATTATTGGGAACCACTAAGTATTTTAAGGGGGGGAATAAAGTGATTTACATCTCAGAAATATTGTATCAGTCATATGGATAATCGTTTGGAATATAAACAATAAACTGTCTTACTGATTTTGCTTATGTGAAATCTAAAGCAGCCATATTGTACACTGTTTAAAATGCGAGTGTTTTTAGGCACTTACTGAACATTTCAAAATACACTGAAAGGAAAAAGAGAACAATATTCCTGAACAGTATTTAGGTGTTAGTACAAGTTGGAGATGATGACTTTTAATAATTATTAATCCACAGAGTTTATAAATTTTTTTCAACAAAAATCAGTTTCCCAAATATAAAGACTAAGAAGAAAGATTTTAATAATTGGGCAATTTTAGGGTAAATTAAAAGAGCTAGAAAGCCATGGAAATAAGAAACTTTTAAAGAAAGAAAGAAAGCACCAAGTAGTGTGGGGGTAGGACTATGGGAGCACACAGAGTATATGAATCACACATTGAACAGTGGTCAAAATAACAAGCAAAGAGAACTCTCACTTCTCTCTCTCTCTCTCTCTCTCTCTCTCTCTCTCTAAAATGCACACATGCGTACACACACAGAGAGTATATACTAGTATTTGTTCTTCCAGCCCTCATATATCCAGTCCTAAAGTGTTACAAGCTCACTTAAATATATAAGGTTTGTTTCTTGATTTCTCCTAAAATTCTTCATATTTAGTGCAGTGTTACAAGTAAATTTGTAGATCACATTTTAAGAACTAAGAGAGTAGTACTATAAGACATGGGAATAACTGATTATTCCTTTATGTTTAATCAATTACTCTAGGATTTGATAAAATATTTTATTTTTGTGGCTTTTCTAAAAAATGTAAAACAGACATATATTTAGAAAAAATAAATGTCTAAATATAAGATACAGAAATGGAAACAAGGACTTTCATTTTTTTCTACATGTCTGTAAAGGGTTTAATTCTTTCATAAGAATTAAATTTAATTATTTCATGTTATCTAACTACAGTCCATTTTAAATTAGTCATGAGATTTTAATGGGAGTTGTGAAGTCTTTTTTTCCAAGAAAAAAAATGTAAGACTGATGTTATGAATCATCTTCATACTTACTCTGTTGTAATTTTTTAGTTTCAATTTAATTTTTTTAGTATTAGTAATTCTATTTTAATTATTTAATACACTGACAACACTAGAATTAAAAAGAGGTTGGCCAAGCAAAACAGATGACTGAGCTTTAAAATTGACTTCTATAATATTTCAGATTTAGTCAATTGTCTGATAAATTTATTTTATACTGTTAGAAAAACCAATATAAACAGATAATTGGTGTTTATTACAGTGACTAAAGATTCACTTCTAAATAATCAGAAGGCAGTTCAGTGTTCATGAGAGTTTCAAGTGGTTTCTGGAGTCCCATATATTGGTGCCACTTCTGAAATTTTCACAAAGCAATATCATTCAAACATCACAAAGGAAAAAAATTGCTTCGGAAAGTCACCCTTTATCTTACCTTGGCCTTCATTTAAAAACATATGCTTACTTCACTTGCAAATAAAATGAATTTTAGCTTCCATATAAATACATTGAGGATGAACAAGTGCTTCTTTTACCAGAACCAGGAGCAAAGATGGAGAAAAAGTGTATACACAATATCTCCCTGAATGATGGCTTCTTTAACATTAGAAGAGGCTAGAATGGGAAGAGTACTTATTAGAGTACCCACTCAGCCAACAATCATGACTTTCCTTATGGATATTTTGGTCAACAGAAGGAAATCAAGGAAGTGAGGACAAGGGAGTATTATATCTCTTCCAAAGTTTAGGGAAATTTTACTGTCTGTATGAGATAATTTATTTTACAAAGTGCACGCCTGTTTCCTGGACTCTATGTGGAAAATAGTTTACTTTAATAGTGCATTAAGATTACAATATTTTACAATACTTATTTTAAATGAAACAACTATATTTTATTTGTTATCATCACTGCAGAGGACTAGGAAGAATAAGAAAATCTATTTAAAGTTTTCCTGTGAAAGTTTTATTAAGTATACAAACTAAAACCTACCTCTTCCCTCCATCATTAGTAGGAAATCTAATCAATAACACAAGTATAGTTTTTATCTTATTTCTACTTCTCTTCCTATATTCCCTATATGTAAATTTATATATTTTAATATACAAATAGTATGCATCTCTTTGATCATTTCTAAAATGAACTAGATAAATAAAAAATTTATTGTGATGTAAATAATTTTGAGAATGAATAACTTTAATTAAAATTATTTTCTCTTAATTATATAAAAATCAACAACTATGGGAACTAGTCTTCATAAATATTTTCACTTGTCGGATTACTACTGCCAAGCTAACCTTGAAATTCTAGCAAAAGTTAACTATCAGTAAAGTAGAAATTTATATGCTTGAAAAATCACGTATTTTTACTTAATTATCTTAGCAGTGAGCACTGTCCCTCTTTCCAGTCACCACCAGATATGCATATTCACCAGCTGACCACAGGAGAGCAAAATTAATATCAGGAACTGGATATACAGCCACGTGACCCTGCACATCCACAGAAAAATCCCTTGCTACTCCACTCAACGTTCACTTTCCTTTTACCCTCTATCATTAGCTGGTTTGACAGGAGCTGTTAAGATTGGCTTTGAATAAATCACTTTCCTTCTCACAGCACCTGTCTCAGGAGTTTGGCTTTCATTGCGGTAGGCAACCAAACTTGGGTTTGGTTTAAGCATTTGGTGAGCCAGCCAGGACCTGTGAGAGCTCCCAGTAAGAACCTGTACTTTCAGAGGGGATTCCTCAGGTTGCCTGATCCTGGAAGAGATCTTGGAAGTCCCTAGCAGCTACTGAGTTATTTTACACTAGAGGCCCAGTGCACGAAATTTGTGCATGGGGGAGGGGGGATTTCCCTCAGCCCAGCCTGCACCCTCTCCAGTGGGGGACCCTTTGGGGGATGTCCAACTGCCAGTTTAGACCCGATCCCTGTGAGATCAGGCCTAAACCGGCAGTCGGACATTCCTCTCACAATCTGGGACCGCTGGCTCCTAACTGCTCACCTGCCTGCCTCCCTGATCACCCCTAACTGCCCTCCCCTGCCAGCCTGGTTGCCCCTAACTGCCTCTGCCTGCCTGATCACCCCTAAATGCCTCTGCCTGCCTGCCTGATTGCCCCTAACTGCCCACACCTGCTGGCCTGATCTCACCCCCAACTGTCCTCCCCTCCTGGCCTGGTTGTCCTCAGACTCTCCCCTGAAGGCCTGCTATAGCCCCCAACTGACCTCCTCTGCTGGCCAATTTGGTTCTGATTAGTCAGTTTCTATGCCAATCAGCATCAAAAGCTCCACCTTCTAGGTAGCCATTGGCTCCCCACAGTACCCAAATTTGGTTCTGATTGGTCAGTTTCAATGCCAGTCAGCATCAAAAGCTCCACCTCCTAGGCAGCCATTGATACCCCACAGCACCCAGATTTGGTTCTGATTGGTCAGTTTCTATGCCAGTCAGCATCAAAAGCTCCACCTCCTAGGCAGCCATTGGCTCCCCACAGCATCCAGATTTGGTTCTGATTGGTCAGTTCCTTTGCCAGTCAGTATCAAAAGCTTCACCTCCTAAACAACCATTGGTTCTTCACAGCACCCAGATTTGGTTCTGATTGGTCGGTTCTTATGCCAATCAACATCAAAAGCTTTGCCTCCTAGGCAGCCATTGGTTCTTTACAGCACTCACCTTTAGTTCTGATTGGTCGGTTCCTAAGCCAGTCAGCATCTCTGGGCCTATCTCTGGGCCTGATCAGAGAGGCAGGGCTGAACAGCATCCCAGCAGAGGCTGGGAGAGAAAGAAAGGCCTGCTTGCCCCGCAAAGAAAGAGGGAGAGAAGAGAGAGGCAAGTACTGATCAACAGCTGCCACTGAGGCTGTGGATCAGACCCTGACTCTCTCTGGATCTCAGCCCCTTGGGCAGTCAGTGGTGGGTCGCCAGGCAAACGAGCACTGACTGAAGGACTTCTGGGTTGGTCAGCCTTCCCTCGTGATCAGTGGTTACGACCCTGGGCTTTTATATATTAGGATGGGGACTGTCCCTGGCTCGCTCTCTCAGTGCTGGTTGCCTGCTATGTCCAGTTGGGGAAAGGAAACAAGCTATTGACGGGCTGACAAGCCTAAGACTGTATTAGTCCCTGGTATGCATAACCAGAAGGCCTCTGCCCCACCATCTAGGTTTCTTTGAACCATCAGCAATTCCATAGGAAACAGTTGGCACCGTGTGGAGTGTGGCAAGGCTTTGTGACAAGAGAATCCCAGTTCCCAGTGCAGGATTTGGTTGGAATACTACTTTTGGTCTGGTTACATGATTTTGGGGTATTGGATGCTTTTGAGTTCCTTATAAGGGTATTCTTATCCTTGTGTTTCTGATGTTAGATATCATTGCCTTAGGAAATTTGTATAGCAACAATACTACTGCTCTTTAATTGTCCATTAATTTGTTTTTCTGTTCGTTGATTACTTGGTCCTTGTCCAATAATTATGGTGGCTGTAGCATCCGTTCCTAGTGTAGCCCCTTTGGGCATGTTCTGGCTGACTGGTCTACCTATGGGTATGAGCCAATGACAAGAAAATGATAAACTTTTATTGTAACACAGGTTGGCCAATGTATGCTTTAGGTTGGAAGAGTGATGGCCACTAAATGGTTCTCTGAACTACTATACTATTTTACAGTTGGAGTTATTTTGTCAAAGGTCTAATAAATGGGATAATATCTCTTATGTACAAGTATTCATGTTGTTACATCATAAGGATTCTACTCAGAAAGGATTTAAACTAATGGCTCAGAGGCAGGGTGGGGGGAGTCTCACTCCCCTCCCATACAGTAAAACTCAGGAAGCGGAAGAAAAAGTAAGGAAATGTGACTTTTAAGCACTCTAAATCTCCTCCTCCAGATCTAGAAGCTGCTGCAGTCCAGAGAACAATGGAAACAATGGGAAATTAATGCCACCCCAAATCCTGTGCAGGCCGTGGAAGCTGAAGGGGTGGTTGTCCCTCCTCAATGTGAGGAGAAAATGGCACTTTTAAACTCAAGCCTGATACCTCCCCTGCCTTTTCCCCAGCCTCCTTCAAAGTTGCCAAGGGCACTAGGTAATTGAACAGCTCACTTTTGAGTAAACTACAGGAATGCAATAAATACCAAGAATCCAAATAGGTAATTTAAGTTTAATCAATGTCTTGGATAATAATTGACTTTAAAATTTCATAAAGTTATTAAAAACTAAGAAATAGAAGTAATTAAAGTTAAGGATTTTGGAAAAAGCTTTTCAGTAATAATAATATTCTTAAACATAGGTTTCTAAACTTGAGAATTTTACTAAGTTAAATAATAAAAAATATTAAATATCTAGATATTTTAAAATAATAAGATACCAGAGCAGTAATTGATCTAAGTTTATCTACTTTGGGCTTCTTATTACATAGAGGCTAGAAAATAAACTTAGATCTGGTAATGAATATATGTTAGATTTTAAGTGTATCTCTTGAAATTGTGAGTGTATTTGCCAATAAAAAAACCAATTTCTAGAAGTTATAAATATATTTGTTAATCTAAAGCATGTTAATTACTTACTTTTAATTGTCACTAAAAAAATAAAAATTTCTAAGAGTTAAAAATTCTAAATAAGTTAAAAATAAATGATATAATTTAGAAATACAAAGTATGAAATATGAAAACTCTTATTGCAGGAAAAGAAAGAAAATAAGTTGTTCTAAAGCTTGTTATTCCTGAATGGATAAGGGAAAGCAACCTAAAAGGGACTAGGATAGTTGTAGAAGGTTTCTAAAGAGAAATCTTGAAAGAAAATTACATAGTTAAGTTGAACAATGAATTTAATTAAGTGAATGAATTTAAAAATAAAAAGTAAGCTAATACTAAGTTAGAGTTTGGTTCTTTTTCACTCTTTTAAAAGTACATGGATTTTTCTCTTGCTTTCTAGACATAAAGAAACTTGGTTGTTGTTTTTTTTCTTAAAGCAATTTGGTAAATTATACTTGCATAAGCAATATTGAAGCATTTATATTTTTCTCCCTATTTTATCCCTCCAGAATTGGGTTATTCTCAACAAATAAGTCATGGCAATATGTTTGTTGGCATGAATTCAATAAGACCAGTTTCCAAATGTGGTTTTATTAACTAAGACTTTGACTAGCATGTCGTGTCTGAGAAAACATGCCTGGACTCTGGATGCCACCAGAAGGCTTTTAAGAATGAAGATTGATACCCTAACCGGTTTAGCTCAGTGGATAGAGTGTCGGCCTGAGGACTGAAAGGTCCCAGGTTCGATTCCAGTCAAGGGCATGTACCTTGGTTGCAGGCACATCCCCAGTTGGGGGTGTGCAGGAGGCAGCTGATCGATGTTTCTCTCTCATCGATGTTTCTAACTCTCTATCCCTCTCCCTTCCTCTCTGTAAAAAACCAATAAAATATATATATATTTTTAAAAAGAATGAAGATTGACTTTAGAGCCAATAAAAGCCTTTAGGTAGACCAGTCAGCCAGAACATGCCAAAGGGGCTGCACTAGGAATGGATGCTTAGCCCCTATGGCCTGGTACCTTGCTTACTCATATGGTTCATGGCAGTCTTTCCAGATAAGGAAAAAGGTTGTTTTCCTGGGAAATGGCAAAAAAAGAACCTCAAGACATTTTTGGGACCTTTAAAACTTGAGGAGTTTACCCAAAACTATAAGTATCGCATGCAAAGCCCAATGACAACTGTGTGGCATGTTCTGTCCTATAGATATTAGCAAAGCTTAGACTGACTATACTTCTAATAGGCCTTCTATTATACTTAGGAATAAAACTAATATTAGCCTATATTACATTGATAGGAAACATATATCTTCCCAAATACTAATCTTTAACCAATTACCTGCTTTTAAACCCTCAAAGTTTTGCCTCACAGCAGGTACACCTCTTCTATTACAAGTTAGACCCTGTCAACCAGATTCTGTAGATATAGAGTAAAAATTGACAGTGAGGAGGTGCTACCACCAAGCTAACCTTAAAATCCTAGTAAGAGTTAAAAATAAAGTATAAATTTATCTGCTTGAGAAATCACATATTTTTGCTTAAGTATCTTAGCAGAGCACACTGTTCCTGTTTCCAGTCACCACCAGATGTGCAGACTCACAAGAGAGCAAAATTAGTATCAGGAACAGGATGATCAGCCAAGTCAACCTGTGCATCCACAGAAAAATCCCCTGCTGCTCCCCTCAACTCAACTCCCACTTCCCTTTTAACCTATACATCCAGCTGGCCTGAGAAGAGCTGTTGAGATGGGTTTTGGGACAGGAGTCCCTCATCTTCTCAAGGCACCAGCACTTGAATAAACCACTTTCCTTCTCAGTGGCAACCTGTCTCATGAGTTTGACTTTTGTTGCAGCAGATAGCTGAACTTGGGTTCTGTTTCAAGATCACACAAAGTAAAAATATAAAGATTTCTTGATTCCGCATTTAGTTTTTATTATTTTCAATAACTTCTGTGTTATTATTTGGGGAATTAACAAGGGTCCAATTCAGTGCATGGCTTGGAACATTAATATCAAATTTTAAATATTAATCTTTTCTAAGAATGCATAAGCAAATAGATTCTTCTACACATTCTGTTAATTGTTTTATAAAATGAATAAAATCATTTAATGATTAAAATATAAACTTAGGCCCTAAATAGTTTGGTTCAGTGGATAGAGCATCGGCCTGCGGACTCAAGGGTCCCAGGTTCGATTCTGGTCAAGGGCATGTACCTTGGTTGCGGACACATCCCAATGTGCAGGAGGCAGCTGAATCGATGTTTCTCTCTCATCGATGTTTCTAACTCTCTATCCCTCTCCCTTCCTCTCTGTAAAAAATCAATAAAAAATATATTTAAAAAATATATATAAACTTAGTATGTTTATGCCATTAGATTGCAAGTTAGGTAAAGTTTGAAAATCAATATTTATTATTTTCTTACCATTCAGTTGGTAATGTCAGTAAAAGTTAATCTCCTACCTGGGCCCAATGTAGGTTAAAGCTGTTTAATAGACTACAATTGACTTAATATCTAGGAATATTCATTACTGCCTTTAAAAGTAAATCAGTGTTGTAAAATATAATAAAATATAAAATATTTAAAACTTGCCTGATGACAACTGTAACTTTTTTCAAATGAGTGGGCAACTTTCCTGAGGTTAATTAGGCTGATGAAACTGAGCATATAAAAGAGGAAGAGTACTTGGTCCTGCTACGCCTGCAGACTGTACCAGGCGTCAGACATCTCACAGCCTTACCCAGATGAAATCCCTGACACTAAGGCCAACAGCTGTAGTTAAGTCTTTTGTGCTCTGTTTAACTAGTATAGCAAATTGCCTTTTTATTTTAGCCACACAGTAAATGATGCTGAGTATGTATAATGAAAATAGCACGATACATTTAAAATCAAGATAAACTGGTTTTATACAGGTTTTATTACAGATTTTTTCAAAAGTAATAATCTGTAGTATTTTATTGAATATCAAAAAAACAGTTTATAGAATTTTATTATATTTAATGATATTTTATATAATGCATTTTAGTTCATCTTTATGTTTACTCTAACCTAAACCATTTATCCAAAATCTGGAACTGGCATGCATACATTGTCTGCCAAAATAATAAACTACAGTGACACACAATGAGAAAATTTTAGCTACATTTCAGTAAACTTAAAAGTCATATGTCTTTGAATACTGAAACGAGTAACAGGAAGGTAGATATGGAAAATAAAATAGAGAAACTTTAAATTGAAGATATGACTCTTCGATTTAAAGTTTAAAATCTACTTGAAGAGATGGAGTCCTAAAAAGTACTCTTAAAGACCTAGAGGAAAAAAACATGTATAAACAACACTACTACCTGCACATATTAATGCAGTATAATTGAGCACATAAATTCTGAATAGAGGAAAGAATCATCAGTGGGGTCAATATGTTTTCCATAAAGGCTAAGGTAGCAATTGATAAGAAAACTGGTTTTATATAAGGTAGAGGGAATGCTTTCTAAATAGAATGCTTAAAAAAGCCACAAACTATGGACAAAGTAAAAATTTTGGTAGAAGAAAATGGCATTTATTTGAAATGAATAAAAAACTGTGACATTGTTGTCAATAGAAAATAGCAAAATTAAATTAAAAAGAAAATTCATAAATCAGAGTATACTCTATAGATTAAATAAAAATACATTATATATATTACTATTTGTTGCCATAAGCATTAGATATGGAGCTCTTTATTACCAATATTACACATATTTTACAAAGACAAAAAAGAGAAGAATGAAATATTTTAAACTTAAATTATTAAATAACATTCCTATACTGATTTCAAGATCCCACAAAGGAGAAGCAGTGTGAAGCAAGTTTAGCAGCATAAACTATTAGAATATCACTTAGATTAAAGGAAGAAAATAAAATATTTATGTTTATGCTAATTGTCAATATTCGTAAAGCTTTTTTTTTTATGCACAGTGACACTGATCCCATTAAAGAAAAAAAAAAAGAGGAAAATTATTGATGGCACAATCATTTGGTGCTAGGCACAAATACCATTAGAGAAAAAACTTCCCCAAATATATTTTCTACTCCTAAATTTCAATGCTGTTACAATTTCTTATCTAGGTCTTTTCTTCTTTGAGGACATTTAATCACGAGACAGTCTGACCTCAAAGGAACTTGACTGAGTAATGTTCAAGTTCTTATTTCAATAATTATCTAATATGTAAAGAAAAGTAACTATCAAAGTTAACCCAGATGTTTTATAATGAAAATTCACTGTAGATGAAATATTTAATGCCTTAAAAAAAGACTCTGAAAATTCAAAAAAATAACTACAACATTAAAATATTGATAAAATGCAAATGACCCAAGGATATTGATAAGAAATAGACATATTATTTGAAGTCTTCAGATTTTTGGAACAAAAAAAATATATTTTAAATTTTCATCCACTCTACCAATATGACCAACAAAGAATAGATACTTTATTGGAGAAGATTTTATGGTAATACTAGTGGCCCAGTGAATGAAAGTCATGCACATTAAAAGGGGATTAATTAGAGGAAATATTTTAATATTGCTATTTGCCCTTTCTCTATAATAGAAGTGTCAGAGATAAAAGAAAATTAGTAAAATGTATATGAAAATTTTCCTCCTGTCAGAGTCTGGGGTGCACTGTGGGACCCAGAGTCAAGTCCCCGCCCACCCACGGTGCCTCAAAATCGCGTGAGACCCAGACCCGGCCAGTCCCACCCTTGTCAAGCCCCGCAGGGTGGGGAGCACAGCCTCAGATCCCTGCCGATTGCTTGTTAAGGCTTGTTATAGGAACTCAGCCTCTGCTGTGGGCGCTACCATCTTGTGCTACAGAAACCCCGCCTCCACTGTGGGTGCTGCCATCTTTGTGATGGCATGACAGTCAATATACATATTCCCTCTTTATTAGATAGGATAAAGAAAAAAGTGAGTGGCAATAAAATATAAACCACATGAAATTCAGTAAGTAAAGATATACTTGAAGATTTTTACAAACATTTGCCATTCACACCACAGAATTCGCTAAGCAAAATGAAATATAAAATCTTGGATGGTACTTTCTAGTTTTTAAATTGTTTGCTGCCTTCATTGATTTACTTCACCAGCACATGTTCAAAAAGGGAGAATTAAGGTAATTATTACATTATTTCCTAATTAAAATTGAGAATTTTTTTTCTTATGATGCATTTAAAGGCTCTAAGCTCTCATTAATCATAATGAATATAAAGGTCAAATAGTTTAAGAATGCAACTTAAAAATAAAGTAATAGAAAAATATAATTTGGTGTTGTTAGAAAATAAATGTTGGGAAAACTGACTACAAACAAATGATTGATTGCATAAGGGATTCTAATTTCAAGTATAAAAAGCAATAAAACAATTTCCACTGCACTTTCAAAAATCATATCCAGATAGGATAGAATTTATGAGTAGTACCACTTCTCGGGTTTTCTCTCCTTTAAGTTTACATGAATGCACATAAAACATCTTCTATAGAAAAATCTTTGTTAGTTGAGGTACAGCCTCATGTACCTAAATTTAGTAAGAAGTGTCAGAAATGTTATGGCTGTTAATTACAGAGTGATTCTAAATCAAATAATAGCTTTTTAAAAAAATATATCTTATTGATTTTTTACAGAAACATCGATCAGCTGCCTCCTGCACACTCCCCACTGGGTATGTGCCTGCAACTAAGGTAGATGCCGTTGACTGGAATTGAACCTGGGACCCTGGAGTCCACAGGCCGATGCTCTATCCACCGAGGCAAACCGGTTAGGGCAAATAATAGCTTTTTAACCAGTAGAACAATCATGATAATTTAAAAGGTAAACATAGTAAGAATGCTGTTAATATCAAATTGTTGATATCAAAGACTGAAATTAATACTGGATCATTAATCAGAAAATAAATCTATCATGTAAGGATTTTTTTGAGAGCAGCTAATAACTGCTATCATACTTTCTTGAATCCATAAACCAAATATAGATATAGAAGAATGACTGATATTAGCAGCCTGAAAGTGACAGTTTCCTCATGAATATCACTAGACCACGTGACCTCTATGGTGGTATGACTTGAAGGAAAATCATGTTATTATGAAGTAATTCAGCAGTCAGCTTGATGAGTATGCTGCACTGCAAAAGCACAGATACCTGTGTCAAAGCTGATTTCATGCCATTACCTATGTGTTTAGGGAGTTTCTTGAAAACAAAATAAATGGAACTAATAATGTTTTGTGTAGATAAGTACATAAAATCACAGGAAATACAATAAAAATAGGTTCAATAAGGGGGGATAAGGATAAAATGTGGTCTCTAAATCTCTATTCATGATTGCTTCTGGCATGCCCCAAATCACCATTTAGATTTTATCTAACCTAAATACTTCTCAATGACAGTGATACCCCTTTAGTATTAGAAGACATAGACATATAGGAAATTGTTCTAATAGGTCACTTTTTTAAATACACCTTTATTAATTTCAGAGAGTAAGGGAGAGGAAAAGAGAGATAGAAACATCATTGATGAGAGAGAGTCGTTGATAGGCTGCCTCCTGCACACCCCACACTGGGGATCAAGCCTGCAACTCAGGGATGTGCCCTGACTGGGAATCAAACCACAGCTCCCTGGTTCATAGGTCGATACTCAACCACTGAGTTATGCTGGCTGGGTTAATAGGTCACTTTTTAAAAAAAATGTCCCAAATTACTAAACCAAAGTTATTCCATTCACCATGATTTTTAATCAATGTACTGCTATTTCAAGAAAAGCAAATTTAATAAAAAAGTTTTCAACTTATGCAGTGTCCATGACAAATATTGCAAAGCAAGAAGCAATGTCACCCAAGACTTTCACCCTAGGACTTTGGAATTACTATCAGGGTTAAATGGAAGACAATTTAGCCAAAAAATATCAAAATTTCAAATATTTGCATTCATTGACCCAACAGATCCATCTTTAGGAATTTATTTAATAAATAAATTTATTTATCTAATAGATAGATATGCTCATATTAATGTTCAATGATACACATACATATATACATCTTTATATGTATGTTTGTATAAAAGATGTTCATTTTATCAATATTATAATAACCAAATAAAAATAACCTAATTTTATTAATTAATATTTCACATATTCATATAATAGAACACTATACAACCTAGTAAAATGATTAAGGAAATTGCTTAGTTTGCTACACAGAACACATACATATACATATGTGTGTGCATTGGAGCAGAATAACACAATTCCATTTCTGGTTGTCTAAAGAAATAGAAAACTTCATATGTGGAAATTATGAAATTTTATTTTTTTTATGTTTTGGATTAATCTTTACTGAAGGATATTTTTTCCATTGATTTTAGATAGAGTGGAAGAGAGAGTGGAGAAATATTCCTATGAAAAATGTCTAAGATTTTACTGCCTATATATTCTTTAAGGATTTTGACTATACACTTGTGTATGATGTAAGGAGGTGGTCTAGTTATCTATATATATAAAAATCCAGTGTCCAGAACACCGGAATGACCAGAGTGACAGAATGACCAGTTGCTATGACAGCCGGGTTGCTATGATGCCCACTGCGGCCTGCCAACCAGCCAATCGAGGGTGGGGTGGCCAGCCAACCCCCCCACAGCCCCGCCCCCAGCCAACCCTATGCCCGATGGCCACTCCTGCCCCAATAGGGGGCGGGGCTGGCCAGCCAACCTCCTGAAGCCCCTCCCCCCAGCAGGTCCAGCTCTGATCTGCCCCAATTGGGGCTGGGCCAGCCGGACCCCACATGTGCACCAATTCATGCACTGGGCCTCTAGTGTGTATGTGTGTGTGTGTGTGTGTGTGTGTGTGTATATATATATATATATATATATATATATATATATATATATAGTACCTGTCCAATTTTTCCACCACCATATGTTGAATAGTTTGAGAATAATAGGGATTCTTTGAGCGTTTGGTAAAATTTGCTTGTGAAGTCATCTAGTTCAGGACTTTTGTTTGCTGGGAGTTTTTGTATTACTGCTTCAATTTCATTAGTTGTTATTGGTTTTCTGATTCTTCCTGATTCAGTTGTGGAGAATTGTATGTTTCTAGAAATGTATCCATTTCTTCCACATTGTCCAATTTTTTGGCATAAATTTGTTTATATTATTTTTTACAATCCTTTGAATTTCTGTGGTGGTGTTACTTTTCTTCATTTCTAATTTTATTTATTTGTGTCCTCTCTTTTTTCTTCTTGATGAGTCTTGTTAAAGATTTGTCCATCTCGTTTATCTTTACAAAGAACCAGCCTCTGGTTTCATTGGTCTTTTGTATCATTTTTTAAGTCTCCATGTCATTTATTTCCACTCTAATCTTAACTATTTCCTTCCTTCTACTTACTCTGGCCTTTGTTTGCTGTCTTTTTGCTAGTTCTTTTAGGTGTAAGGTTAGATTGTTTATTTGAGATTTGTCTTGCTTCCTTAAGTATGCCTGTAATACTATGAATTTCCCTCTCATTGTGTGACTGCATGAAGGAATTATTGGTCTAATAAATCAACATATTTATTCTTATATACCAAGAAGACATATTTTCAATAATATGTATGTATATACGTTTAATCCAAAAAAGATGCATTTGAGGCCAATCCATAACTTCACCTTTTAAGAATCTAAAGATATGAGAATAAATTAGTCTATAATCACTAGTTTATCTTTAAAAGTAATATATTTGCAATAAATTAAATTTCCCACCAAATATTCTAAATTTCCCACTTCCCACATAAAAAGATAATAGTCATCATAATATACTAACTATGACACTGAACATTTAAAGACTAAAAATAAACATAATTTTTATTAATGATGTTATTGAAAAGTTAAATTATTTTCTCTTATTTCCTTAAATAAATAAATGAAATGTGTGTTTGAAATTCACTTGTAAAAACTGATCCACAATATAACTCTGAAGCTCAGAGTTGTTTCTGATTTCATAAGAACAGGATGGCAACTCATAGCATCACTATTTATAAGCTGTCTTACTAACTTATTTGATTTCATCAGTTATATTAAACTCTTGAGTAACTCTGACATTTTCCTGGTCAAATTACTAACTGAAAGAACATCTAAAAAAAAACCAAATCAATGTGTAATAAGTTGTTTCCCTAGATGGTCACTTGCCCACTTGTAGTGTGACCTTCTTTACTTCCATATCAAGAGCTGAAGTTGATTTTCTCTACCCTTAAAATTGGGTAGGCACTGTGCCTGCTTTAGCAATAGAAAGGAGGCAAAAATGGCATTCTAACTCCAACCCCATATCTAAAAAGTACTGCACTTTCATCCCCTGTCTCTTGGAACATTCACTCTTAGATGATTTCCTCTCAGAACTCAGCCACCATGCTGTGAGAAGACCATGTCACATGGAGAGGTTATGTGTCAGCATTTTTTTCAACTGCCCCAACTGAGCTCCCTGATGACAGGCAACAGTGTCTGCCAGTATGTGAGTGAACCATCTAAACAACCAGCCCAATCAAGCTTTCAGAGTCCAGCCCCAGCTTCCAACTGACTGAATCTCAAGAGACACCAAATATGAACCACCCAAATCAGCTCAGTCAATTTATAGAACCATGAAAAGTAATAGTAAATTGCTGTTTTAAGCATCACTAAATTGGGGGAATGGCTCATTTACACAGAAATATATAACCAAAATGTAATGTGACTGCCTCTTCTCTCATCATGTAATATACCCTTTTCCTGCTTCATCTGTTAGGTAAGGAGACAGATGAAGTCAACAAGGAAATTACGACATAGCCTAGACTTTGGAGAACAGCATATTTCATGTATAACTTTATTGTTGTCATTAAAACTGTCCTATAACAAAGTATTTCTCTTAGAATAATTTCACATAAACTATAGGTGAACCATAACACTTCAGTAAATTCACTGAGGAATTTTGTTAAACATTAAATATAATTTACACTCAATGCACTTCACTTTTCCCCAACTCATCCATTTTTCCTGGGAAAGATTACGTTTGACTTATGATTCAAAGTCTTTTTTATTGTTTCAAATATTTCTCCAGATAGTCTCTGAATCTCAGGATAAACCATTACCAAAGAAGTCATCTGATTTCTGATTTCTCATTGCTATGTGTCACTCACCAGAATGGCATTGAAGTCTTCCCAGTCTTATATTTATAGAAATAATCAGAGGTGATACCATGTGAATAGGATTTTCTGACCACCTACAGGTAGCAGCTCCCTTTGACATCAATGAAAGTCAAAAATGGTTTCTCTGCTTCTTCTTATAATGTTAATTAGGAGATTGGCAGCAATTCACAGTACATTCACTCTGAGGAGTTTCTCTTGCCTACAACAAAGGTCATTTCTTAGTATTAAAGTTACAAATAGCTCTTCCTGTAGCCAATTCTGACAGTGTGCTCTTAGAACAATAACATTTTTAATAACTGTGGTCATACTAAAATTGTCTGGAAACTTTGGAAATTCCAATTCTAAGGGTGTAGTCATAACCAATTAAATGTGAATGTCTGGAGGTAGAAACCGGACATGAGTAGTCTTCAAAGCTCCCCGGGTGACTTTATTTTGTAGCCAAGGCTGAGAACCATTTCTCTAGAACAATTTTAGTTCTATGAATAGCTTAACTACTCAGCGTTAACCTTTCAGTAGCATCACTAGATGGCCTTACTCACAGATTCCTTGTTGGGCCATGGAGGAACAACTGTGGGTCTGGCACATATTTTTCCAGGATCTTTTAAACTCTCCCTGAACTTAATTCAACTCAGGTCTAGCACTATGATGAACTCTGGAAGTACACAAACTTTGACCCCTGAATGTTTGACCCTTGATCTCCAGGAGATTAACTTCCAGTTTCAGAAAGTGGGAAAGGCAAGGATGAAATAATTATGGAAAGAAATAATTTCAATATAATGTGCCTTATACATTAGTAGAGCAATACTACAGGAGCACCAAGAAGGAGCATTTCAAAAGAGATTAAGCAGAGCAAGATGCATTTGAAAGAGGCCCAAATGAAAAATCAGGCAGAAGACAGGTCAGGGAATGTAACCAGACAGCCAAATGATCGGGCTACCTATCACTACTTGAGCGAATTAAGCAGAAACAGATTTGAATCATATATGAGTGTTTATTCCAATAATGCCGGCAGTATGGGAGAACAGCAGGTCATCCACAAAAATCTGATCTGCCCCTCCCCATAAACCAGCTGCCTATATTGGGTGGAAGGACAAAGATTACATGGGGAAGTGGGGATTACAGGCACAGTGAGTGAAGGTTTTAATCAATCAAAGAAAAGTAGACAAAAAAACTTAAAACTATATTTATAATATTTTATTTCTCAGATTAATGGAGGGTACACATGCAAATTTGTTATATAGTTTACTTTTCTGTATATCTCAACTCTTTCACTTTTCATTTTTTTTCCAAATGCATAAAGGGAGTTGGTGAAATGGAATATGGTACATAAAAAGGGAATCAATAATTAATATGTGAGGTTTAATTGAGGACAGAAGCTAAGATGAAACGGCCAGTGAGCCTAATGCCAAACTTGACAGTGACAGTGACAGAGGAGAGGACTAGAATTAGAACAGGATCAGAGCAGAGGCATTTTCTTGACTGAAGTTTTTAATCTTTCTTAGTGAAGAGGGAGAACAGAATGAAGACCACACTGTGTATCATATGTAAAATTGGAACAGGAGAGGCTCAGGAGGAATGCCACCATGGAAGAAAACATCTATTTGGTATGTTTAATCACTTTGACAAACATAAATTAATGATAAGTGATTAAAACGAAACAACAAAACAGGAAAATATAAATTATACATGAATATTACCATGTATGAGCAATATTTGTATAACCATACTAGTGAAAATATCAGCTACTGATTCTAACCCAAAAGGTGTTATATTTGAGAGGTAGAGTGGAGAAGAGATCTGTATTGGTAGAGGTAGGGAAAATGTAAATTAGCTAATTTTATAATAGTAAATCAAAATGTATGAATTTAACATATTTAAAATAGCTCTATTAGTATATTACTCAGAAATATTGCAGAAAGTAGAAGATGACATAGATAAGATCATTGAAAGTAGATGGGTTTGAAAAAATGGAATTGGGAGTGGGTAGCAATGAACCAAGAGCTGCTATTACTGGTTATAAACCTCATAATGCAATTTGACTTTTTAAATTCCGTAAATTAATAAAATAAAATAAAAATTAAGTTGAAACTTTCAAGTTATTGAAAGAAAAATATATGGATAATTGAAATATATGACAAGCTCATACATAGGAGGAATAAGCACAGTAAAATAAATCTCAAATTTTAAAAAATGAAAATGCTCTGAAGAATAAGAACATTTATCCTAACAATCTAATGGGTGTTAAAACTCTGAGACTTACATTTCATCTATAAAATTAGCAAAGTCTACAAAAGTTTGGTTTTGTTAAGGTTATAGGAATCCAGAAACACATAGATACAGTCCAAAGCAATGGGCACATTCTCTGGGCATTACACATGTAGGAATTTTTCCA
This sequence comes from Myotis yumanensis, assembly GCF_028538775.1. Taxonomy (NCBI): domain Eukaryota; kingdom Metazoa; phylum Chordata; class Mammalia; order Chiroptera; family Vespertilionidae; genus Myotis; species Myotis yumanensis. The sequence continues at coordinate 7,752,729 of NW_027223760.1, forward strand.
GGAGAAATCATCATAGGTTCTCTTTTCTTTTCTTTTCTTTTCTTTTCTTTTCTTTTCTTTTCTTTTCTTTTCTTTTCTTTTCTTTTTTAGGTATTACATATGTGTCCTTATCCCCCCCATTGCCCCCCACCCCCTGCTCATGCCCTCACCCCCTGGTGTGTGTGTCCATTAGTTATGTTTATATGCATGCATACAAGTGCTTTGGTTGATCTCTCCCTCTTTCCCCCACCCTCCCCTACCTTCCCTCTGAGGTTTGAGCATCTAATCGATGTTTCTCTGTCTCTGGATCTGTTTTTGTTCATCAGTCTATGTTGTTCATTATATTCCACAAATGAGTGAGATCATGTAATATTTATCTTTTTCTGACTGACTTATTTCGCTTAGCATAATGCTCTCCAGGACCATCCATGCTGTTGCAAAAGGTAGGAGTTTCTTCCTTTTTATATGCTCAAAGTCACTAATCATCCAAGAGATGCAAATTAAAACAACAATGAGGTACCATCTCACTCCTGTCAGAATGGCTATCATCAACAAATCAACAAATGACAAGTGCTGGCAAGGATGCTGAGAAAAAGGAACCCTTGTGCACTGCTGGTGGGAATGCAGACTAGTGTAGCCACTATTGAAAACAGTATAGAGTTTCCTCAAAAAACTGAAAATGGAACTCCCATTTGACCCAGTGATCCCACTTCTAGGAATAATCCCAAGAAACTAAAAACACCAATCAGAAAGGATATATGCACCCCTATGTTCATAGCAGCGCAACTTACAATAGCTAAGATTTGGAAACCGCCTAAGTGCCCATCAGCAGATGAATGGATTAAAAAACTGTGGTACTGTGGATTAAAAAACTGAGGAAGAAACTCATCATAGGTTTTTATAAAGATTTACTTACTAAGATGTTTGTGAAATAATTATTTTTATTAGGTATAAATTGAAACAAATGAAAGTTACAGAAATGTGATTAAATTGTTATACTCGATTTTCATAATGTGATTTATATAATCATTAAATTAAACTTTTTTCCCCAAAAGGTTTTAAAGGCATAATAAAATGTTTATAATATAATGTTTAATGTAGTCACAAAATGAGCTGTACATACAGTCCTATTTCAGTTCTCTCTCTCTCTCTCTCTCTCTCTCTCACTCTCTCACACACACACACACACACACACACATACTCATACACAGAGAAAAAATCAAGCAAAATGTTACAAATACTATCTTTAAAATTGTGAGTTATAGATTTTTTTCAGGGTTCTTATACTTTTCAGTATGCTTTCTGTTATTGACTTGTGTGCCTTATAAAATTAGATCTACATATACATTATGTTTTTATAAACATTTTTGATGTTTTGTTTTTAATATGAAGAACTTCTATACTAAAATCAATGAATGGATAAGGAAGAAAGACAAATGAAGAGAAACTAAAGGAATATAGAAGAGAAGACACAGACTGCCAAGTCCAATGAAAGATACAGACATTGTGTTCTTAACAGATTAAAAATCTGTCACAGACAAAAGATGTAAGAGTAATAGAGCACTTCCACTATAAAGACAACTGCTGGACATCTCATCACACTAAAAAGCTGACTATCAAACAAATTCTTGCCTTGCCTTGCTGAAAATTTCATCTCTCAGAAGGTAGTAGAAGCAAAAAGTGGAACTGCTACTTAATTCTAACCAAAAAGAAAGAAGTTGTTGCTGTTGTGAAGAGGAAATGTAGACAAAGTCAACACTAACATGGATTCGTACATACACGAACAACATACCCAGAAGTTGTTGATTGCTTTTGTAGATTTTAAAGTGAAAAGAGCTAGAAGTTCAATGACAATAGATGACTAAAATTTAACATGTTTTCAAATTCTGTATAACTGTAGACAGGGAATAAGAATGTTTATATTGAACGGTTCACACTTCTAAATCAATAATTTCACTTTGGAAATATCTGAAAAGCAGATTTATTAAATATTATAAAATATTCACAAAGAGATATCTGTGATAGCATTAATTATCAGTGCAACAAAATATAAAAAAAAAACTGTCAAAAAAAGAACAGCATACTCACTCAATAGAGTGTGATGCAATCATTAAGATGATAGAATTTATGACATAAAAATGCTAATACTATCAATAACTTAATAAAACTGAAAAGAGCCAGAATATAAAAGTTTACTATTATGTACTCAAAATATAAATATATATGAATATTTTATTCACCCCCTCAAGAAAGAAATGCTTACTAATATGTACCAGGTACTAACCTAGGTGCAGAGTTAACATTGAAAAAAATAAATCAAACTCTTGTTTCCAAAGAGCTTATTTTCTGGTGGAAAAATACACAAAATATTTAGAGAAGTTATTTTTTGATAGAAGAACTATAGGTATAATAGTTCTTAATGTTTCTCTAAATCAACTGATTTATTTTTGCTATTTTTCTGTACTTGTCAAATGTCCTGTAGTGACTACATATTACATTTGTAATGGAAATATAAAATGTTATTTTGAAATTAGCTGAAATATGTGCACATTTTTAAGTATTATACATTGATGTAATAAATGTATAATGTCATAATAAAAAAAAGCAATACAATCTATTATGTGTTTTTCAGATTACACCTGAATAGTATGCACACTTCTAGATAACTCATTTTAATTAGAAAATTAAAAGACAGGACTGCATTCAGGGGAGAGCAGGTGGAATGATAGACAGGCTGAGAGTTATATTATAAAGCGACAAAGCATAAAGATTCCAAGATGGTTGCAGAGTAGCTGTAGCTGCATCTACTAGCTCCCAGATTCAAATTGGATTTACAGCTAAGTTACAGAGCAATCAACTTGAAAAACAAATTGAAGCATAGCTGATCTGAAATATTATAACCAAGGAGCACAGAAGAAGCCATGCAGAGCCTGGTAAGAGGGATGGAGATGTGGAAAAGGAGATGCCCTCATGCAGGTGATGTGGCTGAGAATACTGCAACTGCAAAACTCCCTCCCCGCCCCCCCCCCCCCCCCCTGCCCAGGAGCCTGGGGTCTCAACATCATGCAGGGATCCTCAACTCAGAGCAACAGAGACAGGGAGAGGAGCCGCGGAGCACCAGGTGGTGGGATACAGTGGGAATTCTCTCTGCCTGGGAAAGACAGATTGCACCATCCCAGAGAGGGAGCACGCCCACTGTTACAGCACCAGCTAGGAGAGTTCACTCCAGACGCCAATGGCTGGAGAGGCCATGCTACTGCACTTGGGTTTTGCATAGAAGTCTGCTGGCTGCACCCAGCAGTGACTTTGAGGGGCCCTCATTCCCTGGAAAGGCTTTAAGTAGAGACCCAGTGAGTGACTAACGTGTGTGGCTTGGTGAAGAGGAATGGTGTCTCCCACCTCGAGTGCACTGTTAGCACCCCTCCCCACGCCTGTTGAGTTGGGAGGGTTGGCCTGCCTCATCCTGCTGGGTTCAGTGCACAGAGGAACAATTCAAGTTTAGTATTTTGGTCCCTCCCACTGGGTGTGATGGTGCAGGGGAGCCAAACTTTCAGCCCCTCATGCTGGGTTGGGAGCAAAAGTGGAGCTGGGAAATTTGGCTGTGCAGAGAGATCAGAGTGCCCTGCATGGCTGATGTTTCACCTCCTCCTGCTTGGTTTGGCAGTGCAGGGGTGCTGGGGAGCTGTGCAAAACTGGGATTTCCAAACTGTATCTCCAGGGGAGGCTTCTGTCCAGGACCCAGACTGGCAATTGCTGGGCTCTGCTGCTACATTGTGTGGAGGCAGATCCTAGTTCTTCCGCGAATTCAGCTCGCACTGCCCTGGAAGAAAAAGAAGTCCCTGCCCTCTTCCTATGGGAGACTGTTTGGGTCAGCCCTGCCAAATCACACACCCCTGCTGGGGTGCAGTTCCATAGGGGAAGGGAGAGTGACTCAGAGCGGAGATATTAAAAGTGTGAGACCCTCAGAGGTTATTGTCTGGGACCAGGAGAAAGTGCCCGGTTCCCTCATGTAAGCTGGGGTGCCATCATTCTCAAAAGGAGACTTTTTGATGTATCTCTCTGAGCTCAGGACAGCTGAACTTGCTGCTGCAGAGAAGAGGGCAGACTATACCCAACCTGATCTTGCAGTGAGCCCCACTAGGGGGAATTAGAGTTTGAGACTCTGGAAGAGATTGAGGGATTTGGCTTTGAAGCAGGGATTAATTTCCCCTCATTGAGTGCAACCTCAGGAGGGAGGTGAAGTAGTTGACAGATGGAGGTGACAGAGAGCTGTGGTCCTATCACAGATATTCTCTCCCCCTACTGGCCCCACATGCAGAGAGAAACCAACCTTTTTACACAGATGGGTCCCTCCCGTGCACATGCAGGTTTAGTAGACACAGACACAAACAGTAACTAACAGCAACCTGCACCTGAGACACCCTAGTAGAACCAGAACAAACACAACCAGGGTGGACTTCAGACCACACCAGAGTTTGTCCCAACTAGCCACACAAATAGCACACCAAAATGGGGATCCTGGCAAGAAGATCCTGCTGGGAGCCACCACATCTCTCTGGACAGTCCTGCACAGCGTCTCACATGCAGTGATCGAGGTCTACCCTATAGTCACCAGCCTGAAGGGTTAATTCCAATCACAAAAGGCCCAAAAGCACCCGAGCCTCACCAACAACAGAGGGTGCACATGACCCACAAGAAACATCCCTGTAACACAGAGGTAAGATTATCTGGAGCATTGAGACAAACAAGACATCTCAAGACTGCATCTGCAAAGCAGCTTTCACACCATGGCCAGGGTTGAGCCTCACAGCAAACCAGCCTGAGGGTTAATCATACCCACGAATGGGCCAACAGAGATCAAGACCCAATTACAAGAGAAGGGCCCACATAACCCACACAGAGGTCATTTTCAGAGCACCCTGCTCAGGAGAGCAAGGAGACTGCACCACTGGGTCTCACACCTATTACATAACGCCACCCCATAAAGACTGGGAGTCATAGCAGTTCTATCAAATGTATGGAATCAAACATAAAGAGACAACCAAAATGGGGAGACAAAGAGACAGGCCCCAAATGAAAGAACAGGAAAAGTCACCAGAAAAATTGCTAGGTCAAATGGAGGCAAGCAATATCTCAGATAGCGAGTTCAAAGAAATGATCATAAGAATTTCAACAGAATGAAAAAGGACATAGAATCCATGAAAAATAATCAGTCAGAAATGAAGAATGACATCAATAATACACTGGAAGGAATTAAAAAAAATAGGTTGTATGAAGCAGGAGATTGAATAAGCAATTTGGAAGACAAGATAGAAAAACATCCAACCAGACCAGCAAAAAGAAAAAGAGTGAAAAAGAATGAGGGTAGCTTAAGGGAACTTTGGGATAATACGAAATAATACATTATCCACATCGTAGTGGTACCAGAAGGAGAAGAAAGTAAGCAAGGGATAAATGAGCAAGGGACTGAGAACCTCTTTAAAGAAACAGTAAAAGAAAACTTCCCTAACTTTGTGAAGGAAAAAGTCACACAAGTTCAGGAAGCACAGAGTCCCAATGAAGATGAACACAGGGACCAAAGACACATGATATTAAAATGGCAAAGTTTAAAGACAAAGAAAGAATCTTAAAAGCAGCAACAGAAGCACAGTTAGTTACCTACAATGGAGTTCCCATAAGGCTGCCAATTGACTTCTCAACAGAAACACCTCAGACCACAAAGGATTGGCATGAAGTATTCAAACTGAGGAAAAACAATGACCTGCAACCAAGAATACACTGTTCAGCAAGGTATCATTAAAAATTAAAGGTGAAATATAAAGCTTCCCAAACAAAAAAGCTAAAGGAGTTCATTGCCACCAAACAAATATTGCAAGAAACGTTTGACTGCTGTAAGGATAAGTAGAAATAGATGTAGAGAGAGGAACGTAGGTACAAAGAAAAAACTGGCAATAAATAAGTACTTTAAATGTAGATGGATTCAATGCTGCAATTAAAAGACATAGGGAAGTTGAATGGATAAGGAAGCATGACCCATACATATGCTGTCTACAAGAGACCCACCTCAGAATACAATATTCACTGAGCTGAAAGTGAAGGGATGGAAAAATTATATCCCATGCAAATGGAAACCAAAAAAAAAAAAGCTGGAGTAGCAATACTTATATTTGACAAAATAGACTTCAAAACAAGGGCCATAACAAGAGACAAAGAAGGTCACTACATAATACTAAAGGGATCAATCCAACAAAAGAATATAATCCTGGTAAACATATATGAACCCAATATAGGGGCATTTAAATATATATATATATATATATATATATATATATATAATCACTTCTGGAGGACTTAAAGGGACATCAAAAAAGAAATTCAGGAAGATACAAATAAATGGAAGCATATACTGTATTCATGGATAGGAAGAATTAATATCATTAAAATGTCCATATTCCCTGGGTCAAATGGGAGTTCCATTTTTAACTTTTTGAGGAAACTTCATACTGTTTTCCACAGTGGCTGCACCAGTCTGCATTCCCACCAGCAGTGCATGAGTGTTCCTTTTTCTCCACATCCTCTCCAGCACTTGTCGTTTGTTGATTTGTTGATGATAGCCATTCTGACAGGTGTGAGATGGTACCTCATTGTTGTTTTGATTTGTATCTCTTGAATGATTAGTGACTTTGAGCATGTTTTCATATGTCTCTTGGCCTTCTGTATGTCCTCTTTCAAAAAGTGTCTATTTAGATCCTTTGCCCATTTTTTTATTGGATTGCTTATCTTCCTTTGGTTAAGTTGTATGAGTTCCCTGTAATTTTGGAGATCAAACCCTTATCGGAGATAACATTGGCAAATATGTTCTCCCATGCAGTGGGCTTTCTTGTTGTTTTGTTGATAGTTTCTTTTGTTGGATGCCTTTTATTTCTTCTTTTTGTCTGATTGCTATGGCTATAGCACTTCCAGTACTGTGTCGAACAGGAATGGTGAAAGTGGGCATCCCTGTCTTGTTCCCGTTCTTAGGGGAAATGGTTTTAGTTTTTTTCCCATTGAGTATGATGTTGGTTGTAGGTTTGTCATATAAGGCTTTTATTATGTTGCGGTATGATCCCTCTATTTTCACTTTACTGAGAGTTTTTATCAAGAAAGGGTGTTGGATTTTGTCAAATGCTTTTTCTGCATCAACTGATGTGATCATGTGATTTTTGTCTCTCAATTTGATTATGTGATGTATCACATTTATTGATTTGTGACTATTATACCTTCCTTGCACCCCCAGAATAAATCCCACTTGGTCACGGTGTATGATCATTCTAATGTAATGCTGGATCTGTTTTGCTAAAATTTTGTTGAGGATTTTAGCATCTATGTTCATCAGGAATATTGGCCGGTAGTTCTTTTTCCTTTTGGTGTCTTAATTTGGTTTTGGAATTAGGGTAATGCTGGCCTCATAAGGAAGAGCTTGGAAGTGTTCCTTCCTCTTGAATTTTTTGGGATAGTCTGAGGAGGATAGGTTTTAGGAGAACATATTTTCAGTGATACATCTGATAAGGGAATAATTTCCAAAATATGTAAAGAACTTATACGGCTCAATACCATGAAGACAAATAATCTAATTAAAAAATGGGCAACAGACCTGAAAAGAAACCTCTCCCAAAAGGGCATACAGATTGCCAATAGACATATGAAAAGATGCTTGGCATCAATAATCACCAGAGAGATATCACCTCACCCCTGTCAGAATGACTACCATAAATAAATCAACAGACAACAAACCTATGGACACAGATGACAGTATGGTGATGGCCAGAGGGAAGGGGGCAGGAACTCGATGGAGGTAAGTAAAGAGGGAAAATGAGGGACATTTGTATTAGTGTCAATAATAAAAAACATGACAAGACTGAGGGAACTGGGATATTTAGACTACAAAAATTGGTCAAACAATAGCAGCAGCAAAAAATGATGTGGTGGGAAGAATAAGAGTTAGAAAATTTGAGCCTAATTTTTGTTCCACCATTCCCAATGAACCTGAGAAACATCACTCAGAAAATCATTTCATGCTTCTGATTTCCAGGTGAGTGTGTGTGTGTGTGTGTGTGTGTGTGTGTATGCATATATGTACATAAGGAAGATAACAGATACCCTACCTAACTTCAAAAATGGCTATAAATATCAAGGCCATAAAAAAAATCAGAAGACCATATCTTTAAAAGCACATACTTATTAAAGGGAAAAACATTTAATATAGATTTTTTTATCAAGAAGAAATGTTTTTATAATATAAGTACAACATTCATCACTATTAAATTTTTAAATAAATCTTACATATGTCTATACATATACATACATAAAAACAGGATTACACAATTTAAATAATAGTAATCTGGCTTTAAATCTTGATGACTACCATTATATGTATTGTCTTAAGTAAAATTTAGAAGAATGGGTCAAATTTTTTACTTAGTTTGAGTGTACATCAGTGAAACAAAATCCATCATCAAGTAATAATAAATTCTTAATCACTAAGCAATCTTTAGGCATACACTAAATGACTATCTGATGTTGACATTTTGAAATGAACTCCCTAGGGAGGATGGACTAGATAGCTCTTAACCCTTTATCAGTAGAAGTTTCTATGATTTTATTTTTATTCCATAAATGTCCACTAGGGCCTAGGTATAGGGAAAGCAAGAAAATTAACATTTCTTAAGGCTCCCTTGCCCTTTGTACTTTGCATTGACACATTATCGTATCTGATGCTAACAAAGCCATGAACCCATTGTATTTTAGAGCCGAGGAATACATAAGGTTCAGAAAAACTTAGCAATCTGCCCAAAGACAAATAGCCAGTGAGGTACAGAATCAGGTTTTAACCAAACTGTTTACCCCATAACAGTGATTTTCTAAAGGTGTCCCATGTTCTGAAGACATGCCTAACAGGCTGCTACAGAGATAAGGGGGGGGGGGGTGTTAGTAAGGGTTGTTCTGGGACACACATTCAGCTTTAATTAAAAAAACACTGATTTATCTCTTTATTAGAAAGCTCCTTTGAAACATTGAGTCCACTGATTTAAAGTTCAAAAACGACTGCATACTACCATGTGTCTTTCTCAGGGAAGCCTGGAAGACTGCACAAGTCTAGAAAGTCAACAGATTGAGGTCAGTGGTTTGATAAGTATAGACTGACAAGTACCATGTTGCAAAACAAAGAAGCCCAGGCTCAGTGTAGGAGGTCTATAATGAATAGGAGCAGCAAGGGTATGCCAGGGGTGGGGACTTAAACCCAGGTCTGGGAAGCCATTGGGTTCAGGAGAAGCAGCCAGATGATTGGCCAATAGAGACCAAGACCAAATATTCCCAGGCGGCAACAATGATCAAGTGAACCAAGAGTTACACTTGCCAGCAGTTGTGTGACCTCTACCCTGCCCCCACTCTGCCATAAATCAAGCTTTGCCTGCCACTCTTCCCAGTCCAAATTTCTTTAAATGAACTTATCCTCTCTCATAATTTTAATTACCACCTGTATGCTCAAAATCTTCAAGTGAACTTTAGACCTACATATCCAATTACTTGCTTTTGTAGCCAAGTAAATGTCCCATAGGCACCTCAAATGCAATTCATCTAATATGCTTTATTGCCTTTGCTTGAAATCTCTCCTTGTTCTAATGTATTTCCTGTCTCTATAAGACCCCCTTTGCCCCAATCAATAAAAACAGAATCACAAGACATCCTGAGTTCCTTCCCACCCATACTCAACCACCAAAGCCTACCAATTTCCATTTCTAAATTTGTCTCAGATCCATTTTATCTATTCTTATTACCAGTAGCTTGAACTCTCCTAATTTATCATCTGCATTAGTGTGAGTCTGTCTCACTTATACCAAGCAGTGTCATATTTCCACCCCAAGCCTTGTATAGTAAGTCCATCTCCTAGAATGCCATCCCTCCGTTCTTTACCAGATCAATTCCAAAATTCATCTCTGTTCACCATCTTCTCTAGGAAATTTTATGACCCACCAAAGCACTTTGTGTATCACTCTGGCATGAGATGTATGAGGTTATATTTAAAATTTTTTAGTTATACTTGCTTTGAGGAAAGAAACTCATTTTTTTTACTTTTGCATCTCAAATGCCTAGATAAAGACTAGATTCTCAGTAACATGATGTGAACATGACCTACACTGCCACATAAAAAGCAAGCAAAGTCTGTTGGGTGAGTATTGGAAGCCAGGGGCAGAGTCCCAAAACTACTGATACTTTCTACTCACCTCAGGCACAGAGAAAAGATCTTCCCTGGGAGTTCCTCTGTTAAATTTAATTCAGTAGATTTCCATTGGGCACCTTGTTTATACTCTAAATAGAAACATGAGAAGACCCAGTCTCTGTGATTAGGAGCAAAGCTTTGAGGACTGTTTAATTCTGTCACTATTTGTCATCTATGCCCTGAGTTAGCGTGGTGTTGTACCTGGGCTAAGGGGGGTCCACTTCTGAGATCACTGCCAGCACTAATCTCCCATCTTGCCAGGGCAGTGACTCATATTTGAACCCATTCACTCGTGTCCCTAGGTCCTAAAAATATTCGTATGCTCTTTTTTTTTTTTTAGTTTAGTCTTTCAAACAGTTTCATCTAGTCCAGAAGTGTTTAATGTCAGAGAAGTTCATGTAAGCATATAACTGTTACCTTTAATAATTGAGATTATTCATGTACCATGACTTCAGAGTAAATTTAGTAAAAATAATATCTTTTCTCCCGTATAAAAAGTCTTCCAAGTGAAGTACAGTCAATCAAGAGAGGTTTAAGTAATAAAGACTGATTGAACCACGGAGTAATTCTAATGGATACACTGAGCTTGCGGGTTGGTTCCCAAACTGGTTACAAATTAGGAGAAACTGGCACTTCTTTCAAAAAGTTCCCCCTAAGTTCTGACCCTGAGGAAGCAGTGCATCTTGGGTGCAGTCTAAGATATATATGCATTTGTTTTAATTTGCACTTGGTACTGAAGCAGCCAGTTGTTGGAGACACCCCTAATGTAGAGACTAAAGGCATTCTTAAGGTGTTTGTAAAAATTAATGTAATTGCTGGTCAATATGAAACAGCAATGGAACACTTTATATTTTAGAAATATGTATATAGTGGAATTTCAGCCCATGTACCAAGAAGTACAAGAACTATTGTTTTATGTAACAATTGCATTTCTAGCTCCTAGGCCCCATTCTACTTAGATCTTGAAGACTTAACTTCAGCCCTTTTTGGAACCCTCCAAAGGTGGTGGTCCAGTTATAGGGTCTTACACAGGCTTGTGGATGACAAAAAGGGGTTCATCTGGCCTTGGTTATCAGCACAGGTCTGTCAGCCTGGCCACTTGGCCCTGCACACCCCAGAGCCCTTTGCTGCTCCTTTGGAAGTATTATGCAGATGGGAACTCTGAGGCTGAGTGTGGTTCCCTCTGCCTGGATAGAATATAGACCCATTTACTTCCTGGGTTTTTGTCACCCTTCCCCATCTCCACCCCCTTCAATGCTTTCAAGAAGCAGGACTTAACTGTCCCTCTGTTCCCTCTCCTACAAGCCTCCCTTCTCCAATTCCCAATATCAGTGTTTTTCTGGAGTAGAGTCTTTCTCACTTTATGTTTTTCTAAATCATGGGCTGATGCCATGTAATACTAGCCCCTTCCAATAAAACCCAACCCAGCCCCAGGCTTCTGGAAAGCCAAGTTGGGAACAGCAATGTTGGCACATACCCTACCCCCAAAGCATCTCTCTTAAAAGGCAACAATTAGATACTTGCTAAATGGGAAGAAGGGAAAGGAAAATAAAGGAGAAAAAAAGTATGTCTTAAAAGATTATCAAAATCACACTTAAATCTATAAATTCAGTGTAAAATTACAGTCAAATATTCTGTAATGTCCTGGTGAAACCAATATTCACAGATATTTTGGGAAAGACACTATCCCTAACTGAAGAAATATATTTTACCAAATTTGAAACATAACTTTATAGTGTAAGATCATTTGGTTGAAAAGATAAAAACTCCTAAGTTAAATAAGAAGAAAATTATTTGAAGTTATTATAAGGGACAACCAAGGGCAAGAAAATAGTTAAATGTGTGGGCAAAGAAAGACTGGAACTGAAACTCAAGAATTGAGATTGCTCCTTTCTCTCATAAATTATAGGGTCCCTCATCTTTGTTCTCCCCCCCCCCCCCCCCACATATGGCTCAAATATTCTGATTTCTCTAAAACTGGCTTATTCTGTTTCTCTATAGTTCCATAACTTGAAAATGACTGGCATTCTATTGTATTGCCATCAATCTTGACTTTTGAATTTTCACATTAAATCTTTACCTTCATTCATTTGATTTAACCTCTCAGTGCCCCCATCCCAAGTGATCAGAAGAGAGAATCAGATTATTTCAATTTCCTTCCAGTACTTACTCAGGTCCAATCAACTCTCCCCCAGGAATGATGGCCACTTGGTTTGTGCCTCTGCTCCTTCTGGATGCTGGAAACAGATTCTAAAAAAAGGGTGGGAGGGTGAGCACAAGGCATGTTTATGTGGCCACTAAAATTAAAATACTCATTATTCCAAATTCTGGAATAATCATCTGTTACTTTTAAAGCTCCTATATGCTATAATACATATGTTGTCTTCATTTTACCCACACAATGATATGATTGTCATTTATTATATTGATGATATTATCTATATCTATAAAAGCCTAAGCGACCGTCTGACTGTTCAACCACTCACCTGGTAGCTATGACACGCAATGACCACCAGGGGGCAGACGCTCTGACCAGTAAAGGAGGGAGCCCGATTTCTCGTGGAATCGGCTATGGGTTAGGATGCTGCTGGGGCACTGTCGGCCCCAAATTTGCTTCACCTGCACCCCAGAACCAGAGAGGAGGGAGCCCGATTCCGGGGTGCATCACCTGAGAACTGCCCTCTCGCAATCCAGGACCCCTTGAGGGATGTCAGAGAGCTGGTTTCAGCCTGATCCCCGCAGGTCAGGCCAAGGGACCCCACTGGTGCACATGCACCGGGCTTCTAGTGAGTAATAATTAATTCTGAGACAGTAAGTGATTTATAAAATTATATAAAAACTTAATTACCTTGACTTTAGAAACTAACAACCAACTAATAAAGAAATAAAAATAGAAAGGTGTGAAAACCTGTCAGCCCCAAATCTCACTGTGTTATAAAACATTTTATATATTTATATCTGTTAAACCAAATGTCTCTTCAATGTTGAGGGTAAAAGAAAATCTTAGTTAATATCCATGTGTCAAATTATTTTGTCTTAATTTTTATTTACTTTATGTGACCATCCATCTATAAATTATTTTTCATTATAAATTTTCTAAAAGTAGAGATAACGTAAACTGATTTTAAAAGCCCTCTACCACTAGGTGGCACCAAATAGCCATAATTCACAGATTGTATTTTATAACTATACTCCAGCCATTTAAGGATTATCATTATTTTCTTATGAAAATATTTCTAAAAATGTTTAAGAATTTTGTTTTTTAATAAACAGAAAAGATAAAACATTTTTGAGTAAATAAAATATACTATTATTTTATAATAAACTGAAATAATATATTAATAAATTCACAATAACATTCTTTGTTCAATTTCAAAATGTTAATTTTTTCTATCAAATGGCTGCAGTATTAGAAATACTTGTTTTTTATTTTGTTTAGAAATATGTAATATAACGCTTTCTAGATATTATGTTGGGTTTTTTTTAAGATCTAGTATTACCTAGCCAAGTCCCTGTCATTACACAGTGTGCCTTTATTTTTAATAATTATGCTCTCTCTCCAAGGACTCATTGGCTTATGATATAGCTGTGGCAAGAGATGCTCTCCCCGCCTACACTAGTACATTTTCCTCTACAATACAGGGCTCACCACACCACTTTAGGTGTTCGTCCCCTGGAGGTTTGACTACTACCGTATCCTCTACCTCGGTTGACAGAGGGAGAGCCCCAGAATACTCAGCTAGTACAGAAGGTGACAGCTTGTCTGTTTAGCAATGCCAACCCCACAGAGCACATTATACGGATGTTCTGTGCGTCGTTCTGCCTTCCCACCGTCATTATAAGCGTTCATTTTCATTTCTAAAGCTCTCTGTGGCCTAGGACTTGTAAGTAAGTTATGTGACACCCTTATCCCCTCTCCTGGCAGATAAGGCATTTTGTGAGGTAGTTCCTAGATGTGGTGATGAACTCAGAGCTTGAGGTCCCGGACTCGACCACTCAATTTCATTTTCTAGCTTGAAAATAACTCATTTTGCAGTTCTTCACAATGCTGAATTTCTTGGAAAATGTGGGCTCTTAATGTAGATTTTATAAAAAGTGTTTATTTGAATAGAAGGAGACAGGGACTGCCAGAACACAGGGTCATTTCAGTTTTCTCAACTGATGGAAATAACGTTTTAGCAAGTATATTACAAAAATTACACGAAAAATGAAATTAACAGAACAACCTAAAACCAGCTTAAATGTACCGTAGTTCCTTATGATTATCACTCAGCAAACATTCACTGAATGGAGTATGATGCAGATACTGTATTAGAAAATGCTACACACTGCTGCTAATTATATAAAACTATACTGGTATTAAGTGGATAATTGTTACAAATAGAAAACAACAACATTTAATTGGTAGTTTTCCATTGGAAATATACAATAATTTTCCATATGAATTGCTGCTTGTGTAGAATATAAAATAAAAACATAAATTTCTCAAGATCACAAACTTGCCTGAATTTTAAGCAACTAAAATATCTAAGGACTAACTTCAATATGAATAAGTAAAAATATATTATCTTAAATATTCTTAACATACAATGCATACATATTGTGTGTGTGTGTGATTTTATCAATCAGAAATTACTCATTAGAAGAAAACAAGACCTTAGCAGGCATTCTATTGCAAATCTATGCCTTTTTCAGGGACATGAATTTTAAATTCCTTCTATTTCCTGGGGGAGAAAAAAAAAAGGCAGATATACTAATGATTATATTCCCCTAACCAGAATCTAGCATATCTTGGAATAACTTGTGATTTTATACTTCCAAATGTTAGTTAACTAAAAGGCTCTACATTTATTAATAAAAATAGGTTTTATAAAATGGCTAAGGAAACTTCAGTAAAATAAATGAAATGACACATATGCATTTCTTGATTTTAATTACAGTAAAACTGTTTTCTTTAATCAGAAGTAGTGATATTAAACAGATATTTTTAACTGTCACTAAGATGACTTTAGCAAAGATTATAAGTTTAAATTAAAAAATTGCAGAAGTAAAAACGTTTATTTTATTTATTATTATTATTATTATTATTATTATTATTATTTTACTTTATGTCCATCTTGTTTCGGGAGGGCGGTGGGCATTGCAATCAACAATTCCCAGCAGTTAGCTCCTCAGGACCTGCCACAGTGGGAGAGGAGCCTTGCCCCCCTCTGAGCAGCCGGATGGAAGAGAGAGAGGAATGTAAAGGCTGTCACCTTGCCCGAAGAGAGACAACTCTGATGAACAATATT
Source organism: Myotis yumanensis (assembly GCF_028538775.1). Lineage (NCBI taxonomy): Eukaryota > Metazoa > Chordata > Mammalia > Chiroptera > Vespertilionidae > Myotis > Myotis yumanensis. The sequence goes on from NW_027223760.1 coordinate 7,768,260, forward strand.
TGCTCCAAAGCTCCTCAGTGGATTGGATGAGGATTTGTTGGGGTCTGAATTTATCTTCCTTTGCCTAATTCTGCTTCTCTTCCTGAATGATGATTTTTAAATTAATTATCGGGGTGACATTGGTTTAAAATTATACAGGTTTCAAGTGTACAGTTCTATAATATATCATCTGTTTAATGTATTGTGTGTTCACTGTTATGCACAGATTTCAGGATCCCCAAGAAACCACACCAGGGAGCCAGCAAAAGCATAAGAGTCTTTATTCAAGCTAGCTCAGGCTCCCCGTCCACCACACTCGCCGACGCAGCGGCAGGGGTCGGGGGCCGAGAGCTTTGTGTGGAGCGGGGTTTTATAGGGGGCTTGGAATAAGGGGAGGGGAGAGGACTGTGGGCCCTGCCGATTGGCCAGGCGCAAGTCGGTGTCTTGTTACACAGGATGTGGTCGTATCTATGGCGTGCACTTCCCTTGATTATCATTGGTTAGTTTAAAGAAATCCTAGGTGTGGCTAGCAGAGGCTTGGGCTTCCGGGAAGAAGCTCCTTGCTGAGCACATGGCTGCTGCCCAAAAATGGAGGATTCTGGGCAAGATGGAGGGCGTAGCCCTCGCCCTTTCATTCACCATACAAAGTAACGTTTCTTACATCACCATTTATCACCTTTTATCGTCTTCCACCTCCTCCCACCCTCATTTTCCTCTGACAGGCAATCATCATGCTGTTGTCTATGTCTTTTTTTTTCTTAATTCCTTTACCTTTTTTTACGCAACCCCCTCCTCTCCTCCCCTCTGACAGCTGTCTGTCTCTTCTCTGTATCTATGAGTCTCTTTTTTAAATTATTTTTTTTGTTCACTAAATTCCAATTTAAATGAAATCATATGGTATTTTTTCTTTCTTTGGCTGGCTTGTTTCACCTAGCATAATACTCTCCAGGTCCATCCATGTTGTTGATAAGGTAAGCTTTCCTTTTTCTGTTTTATGGCCAAGTAGTATTTCATTCTATAAATGTACCACAGCTTTTTTATTCACTCATCTACTGATTAGACATCCCAGAAATAAACCCATGGCTTTAGGGTTAATTAATATTTGACAAAGGAGGCAACATACAATGGGGTAGAGATAGTCTATTCAATAAATAGTGTTGGGAAAACTGGAAAGATACAAGCAAAACAACAAAAAAAGGAAACAAGGAAACTAAACCACCTCTTTACATCATACACAAGAATAAACTCAAAATGGTGAAAGCCTGGGGAGGGGGCAGGGGCGATGTGAAGGGGGTCAATGGGGACGGGGAGAGGACATCTGTAATACTTTCAACAATAAAGATAAGTTAAGAAAAAACTTTAAAAACTTTATTGTTGAAAGTATTACAGATGTCCCCCTCTTTCCCTCATTGACCTCCTCTGACCCTCCTCCACCCCCTGCCCCAGGCCTTCACCACCCTATTGCTGTGTCCATAGGCTATGCATATATGCATACAAGTTATTTGGTTGATCTCTTCCCGCCCACCCCCTCTTTTCCTCTGAGATTCCAGTCTGTTGCATGCTTCTATGTCTCTGGATCTATTTTGCTCATCAGTTTATTTTGTTTATTAGATTCCACATATGAGTGAGATCATGTGATACTTATCTTTCTCTGACTGGCTTATTTTGCTTAGCATCATACTTTCCAGGTGCCTCCACGCTGTCTCAAAGGGTAAGAGATCCTTCTTTTTTACTGCTGCATAGTATTCCATGGTGTAAATGCACCACGGCTTTTTTATCCACTCATCTACAAATAGGCACTTGTTTTTGTTAATTCTCACCCGAGGATATTTTTCCCCTTGCTTTTCAGAGAGAGTGAAAAGGAGAGAGGGAGGGAGGAGGAGAGAGACAGAGGGAAGAAAGAGAAACCTTGATGTGAGGGAGACACATCGATTGGTTGCCTCCTTCAATGGATCCTGACCAGAGCCAGGGTTGCAAACTGCAACCTCTTTGGTGCTCTAACCAGGAAACCATGCCAGCCAGGGCCAATCATGAAAAGTTTTTTTAAGTTTCTGTGCAAGGAAAGAGCTCTAGATCTGCTCTGAAGTCCCATGTTTTGGTAGCTTCTATCATTTCTCCTTTTACTATCTGACGTTACCTGTGGTTTTTCTCTTTACTGAAGCAAAATAGGTGTATGTTTGGTTTTCTGATGATCTTCAGATAGATTATCTTCCAGCAGTTGCTTCTCCAGGAGAGATGGAAACGTTCTCTTGTCAAAATTCACCCTTGAACACTCTCTGCCTAAAGTTTACTAAGATAGAGCATATGTTTCAATTTGGGTGTCACTTCATATCCACATGAAGGTCACAAGGAAAAACTGACCATGAATGAGTATTGGTTTCAATATCTAAAGAGTGAGTTTTATCTAGAGCCACATTATCTGAGTTAATATTATGACTTTGTATGTTTATAAAGATAAATGGAAATAACAGATGAAATTTGTTCTGTTGCAAAATCAATGGTCTAAAAAATAGACAATAGTTCACTACCATGTTTTGCTTATAATGTATAGAACTATCTAATAATATAACAGCAGCTAAAAGGAGGAGGAAATACTCACAAATACATAACTTTCAGGTATCCAGGTTATGCACTGTTTTTGACCCACTACAAAAATAACAAAAATAACACAGATTTCTGACTTAAAACATACCACTAACAATGTACCCAACATGTTTTAACTCATTTCACAGATGAGGAGGCTGAGGCAGAAGGTCATGTAACTGAGGCGTACTGATGCCTTCAATTTGAAAACATTTTTCTTTTCTTCATCTATATGGTTCTTGAAAATGAAAGACACTGTCCTTAATCAAGAAAGTTTCTTGTTTTCCAGGATTTCATATTAAAAGGATTTCAAATTTCATATGAAATTTTGGGGTAGGGTGTGGCAGAGAATGCCTGAAGGGTGGCAGCAGAGCCAAACATCAGGAGGTGAAGGTCATGGTGTCCTTGGGTTTCAGTGGTTCTCAACCTTCTCAATGCCATGACCCTTTAATACAGTTCCTCATGTTGTGACCCCCAACCATAAAATTATTTTCGTTGCTACTTCATAACTGTAATGTTGCTACTGTTATGAATCGTAATGTAAATATCTGATATGCAGGATGTATTTTCATTGATCGTGACCCACAGGTTGAGAACCGCTGTGAGGGAGAAAAGAGAAAACGGAGAAGCTGGGGGGCAGGAAGGTACTTTGGAATGCCTGTGCAATTCATCAGGGAAATCCCAGAAGGCCTCCTTTGGTTCACAAAATTAGGGTCTAAGATGCCTTGAAGGGGACACACTTCTGTCAGGCAACTCTGGGAACCTCGTTAGTGTGGAAACCACGTTTTTCCAGGCTGTCTCAGATCATTTAAATATGCTCCAAAAGTTGTACAATTCCCCTTGACTTTGAAAGCCAGAACAGAACATGGACCTCTCATGAGCCAGCAGAGAACCAAAGATATCCATGTACATAAGCATCCCCTGCCCAAAGCCTTTTCCCCATCAAAATGGCTCTTTGGCCTGGAGGACTATCTTCCTGATGGCAGGGAAGGGACCACACCCATTCCGAGCTGGCATCATCAGCTCCCTGTGAGATAGTTTCCATTCATCTGGCCTTGATCATTTTCCATTGAAACTGTTTATCTTCCAAGTTGGGTTTCCTCTAAAGGGTGTCCCAAAATTCACGCAAGCTTTGAATTTTGCATGAGCATTAACAACAACAAAAAATAAAAGCCTAATTTTACTTGGTTTATTGAATCAGATTCTAATATCTGTTGCCCTTTGATTTCAATCCCTTTAATTTGATAAGTATTACCAAGTACCAATTATGGCCCAGGAGCAGGGACAATGAAGACCAAGGAAGACCATGGCTTTGTGTATGTGCCAGCAAAGCCGTGGAGGCCATTTACCCGATGTTCTATTCCATACATAACCCTATACTGTATACTTTATGAATCAATAACAAATTTACAATTTTTGATTATAAACCTGTGTTCTCTATCAAAATTACTTCTTGTGTGAATTTTGGGACACCCTTTACCCCACCAATTCATCTTCTACGCTACCGCCAGCTGTTTTTCTAGAAACATTTTTTATTATCTGATGATCTTATGGAAAAATACAGCAACTTCTGCAGCCCGTTCTTCCACTTCCCCAACACAGAACATGCTGTCCTTCACTGAACACACTACACACTAGTCTTCCTGGCTCACACATGCTTTGCCCTCTATGAGGAACGTTGCAGACACCTGGTCACCATCCTTCATGACCTGCAAATTTCATCTCCTACATCTTAATTGCTCACACCCATCTGCTTCAACAACAGTGCTGGTCATAGGAGTCTTGTTATCACTTGCTTATGCATTAATCTCCACTTTGCCTCCTACAGAGCAAAACTCTTAAGCTTATTCTTTCTTTTTAAATATTTATTTATTCATTCATTCATTCATCTTTATTTTTGAAAGTATTGCATATGTCCCTCTTTTCCCCTATTGGCCTCTTCTAACCCACCTCCACCCTCCGCCTCAGGTCTTCACCACCCTATTGTCTGTACCCATGGGTTATGCATATATTCATGCAAGTTCTTTGGTTGATCTCTTCCCACCCACCCCCACCTTTCCTCTGAGATTCCACAGTCTGTTGCATGCTTCTATGTCTCTGGATCTATTTTGCTTATCAGTTTATTTTGTTCATTAAATTCCACATATGAGTGAGATGATGTGATACTTGTCTTTCTCTGACTGGCTTATTTCACTTAGCATAATACTCTCCAGCTCCCTTCATGCTGTCTTAAAGGGTAAGAGATCCTTCTTTTTTACTGCCACATAGTATTCCATGGTGTAAATATATCATAGCTTCTTTATCCACTCATCTGCTGATGGGCACTTGGGCTCTATCTAGATCTTGGCTATTGTAAATTGCACTGCCATGAACATAGGGTGCATACATTCTTTTATTTTATTTTTTAAATTTATCTTTATTATTGAAAGTATTACAGATGTCCTTAAAAATATTTTTCTTTTCTTCATCTATACTATAAGTACTATACACAAAAACACTATACACAAAAATTTGCTAATACTATAGCAATGTAGTTGAACCTGCTTTTTTATTTTTTGTTGACATATAATTGACATGTAACATTATATTAGCTTCCAGTGTATACATAATGATTTGATAAATGTGCATGTTGCAAGATATTCCCCACAATGGATATAGTTGGCATCCATCACCATACATAGTTATGAATTTTTGTTAATAGAACTTTTAGGATCTACTTTCTTGGCAACTTTCACATATACAATAAAGAAAAATAATAAATAAATAAGACAAATGTTTAAACAAATTATTTTGATTTAGTTTCATAACTTTAATCTCTTAATGAATAATAATAGTAGCCAATATTTTAGAGAATTTAATCAATGTGTCAAAATATACTAAGCATTTTATATTCATTATTATTTGTAAGATGCTATCAGTAGGAATTAATTACACACACAAATCTTGGCCAAGGTCACACAATTGACTGTCTTACATTTAAATACAGTCAGTCAGATGAGAGAGACTGTATTTTAAATCATTTTAGTATAAAGCTCTATATTTAATAGCATAACTGCTGAAAGCCACCACTTGTCGATACTGTCATGAGAGTGCACCAAGGAATGCAGAAGGCCAATGAACCTTGGGCGTTAGCAGGGCTGACAAGCTAACCGATTGTTGAGATAGGTGGCTCAAGGCAATTCCCTAACCTGATAATGATTTTACTGTTTAACAAACTTTACCTTTGATATGCCTTTATGCATTCCTAAAGGGCAAACGTGTATTCAAATAAATAAAAAGCAGATTGGTCAGAGGTCAGTGTGCTCTTCAAAAAAGAGACACCCCTTGGCCCCCAATGCCTTCTAAATTCATATTTCTTGTATTGCATTTTCATTTGTGCATTGGCCCCTCCTTCAGATCCTAAACCCCACCATGCAGGTCGAGGCACATAACTTCCATGTCAGTTTAATTAATATTTTCAACCAATAGGCAATGCTTTATTTTTCATATGATTATCTTTCATCACTATGATAATCCATTTTACTGGCTCCATTTGTTTGGTTTTTTTCTATTCCTTTCATTTATGTAAAAATTCATGACTATATCCTCACTTGAAAAAGATTTAAGTAATAAGTATAAAAGATCAAAGTCCCCTCTCACCTCTCCATTCCGAACTTTCCTCTGAAAGACAACATATGTTAAAATTCTGTTGTATGTCTTTCCAGTCTTTTTGCTAAGACCTAACATACATACGCATCGAAATATTTTGTGAAAGCATAATTATACCCTGCTCATTCTTCTAGTACTTTTTAAAATATGTAACATGTATACAAATGTACACATAGAAATACAATTTTTATGTAATCATAAAAACATTATACCCATTCTTTCAACATAGTTCTTAATAATTATATATTTGTACGTTTTCCTTGTAAGTACATATGAATTATCCACATTTTTCAGCTGTTGTTCTATATTTATTGAATTCCTCACCTACTCCACAAATAGATAATCTTCACTTTTCTATTATAAACAATTCTGAAAGTGACATTCTTATACATATTACCACTTTATACATTAGTGAGTCTTTCTTTAACATTGATTCCTAAAAATGAACTTCCTTAGTCTAAGAGTGTGTGTATACATATACATATACAAATAATTTTTTAAAATGTTAATACCTATTACTCAATTGGCCTTCCAAATACCTTTATGCTTTATACTTCAACAGCATTGTAATAACAGGGCATAATTTTCTTTGCTTGCCAACAAAACATTTAATTAAGTTTATGGTTTGGTTTGTGTTTTTTTTTGCCAATCTGATGGGTAATTATATTTTATTGTTGTTTTTTAAAATATATTTTTATTGATTTCAGAGAGGGAGAGATAGAAACAGCAATGATGAGAGAGAATCATTGATTGGTTGCCTCCTGCGTACCTCTATTGGGGATTGAGCCCACAACCAGAGCTTGTGCCCTAACCGGGAATCAAACTGTGACCTCCTAGTTCATAGGTCAATGCTCAACCATTGAGCCACACCGGCTGGGATGATTGTTGTTTTGATTCCCATATTTCTGAATAATGGGGAGAAAATTTATCTTTATTGATAAAATAGAAAGTTTTTTATTTTCTAACTTTACTAGATATGGCCCAGATGTACATATGTCAGGTAATACAGTAATTTCTTTCATATTTTATATATTTTGTCAATGTTTAAATATTAAGAGGTGTATAAGAGGTTTAGGTAAAAAATATAGACTTATAGTTTCTCTTTAAAAATCAGATGGGGCACACAAACACTAAGACTATATTCTTTTTTAAAAAATATATTTTATTGATTTTTTACAGAGACAAAGGGAGAGGGATAGAGAGTTAGAAACATCGATGAGAGAGAAACATCGATCAGCTGCTTCCTGCACACCTCCTACTGGGGATGTGCCCGCAACCAAGGTACATGCCCTTGACCGGAATCGAACCTGGGATCCTTCAGTCCACAGGCCACCACTCTATTCACTGAGACAAACCTGTTAGGGCAATATATATATTCTTCTTTATTAAGATTTTTATGTTTATTTTAGAGAACAAGAAAGGGAGGGGGAGAGAGAGAGAGAGAGAGAGAGAGAGAGAGAGAGAGAGAGAGAGAGAGAGACATTGTGGTGAGAGCATTTTGGCTGCCTCCTGCATGCCCCCTACCAGGGATAAAGCCCACAACCAACTAACTAAATCCCACTGGCCAGGGCTAAGTCTATACATTTTTGTTGTTGTTAATCCTCACCTGAGGATATTTTTCCATTGATTTTTAAAAGAGTGGAAGGGAAGGGGAGAGACACACAGCGATTCGTTGCCTCCCACATGTGCATGTGCTCTGATCCGGCCAGGTGGAGCCTGCAACTGAGGTAGGTGCCCTTGACCAGAATCGAACCCTGGACCCTTTAGTCCATGGGCTGATGCTCTCTCCACTGAACCAAACCAGCTAGTGCTAAGCCTATATTCTTTAGTGACAAGATGCATTGACGTCAAGCAGTGGCTATACCACCTGGATGGGGTGTGCCTTCTCCCATGTGCTGAGAAATGACCTGAGAATCTCAGTTCTATTTCCTCCAAAGCCCTTAGACAATTTGACTTGGCTACGCATGAGATAACTTTCCTTAAGTATGTAAAATTCTGATACAATATTTTAAAATTAAAAGTTTACTTTTTATTTGTTTTCTCCATTAACCCAACGAGTTACAGAGTCCACTTCATTTGCAAAATATAAGAGGAAGACATGGTATTTTCAGATGATTCCTTCCAAAAAATATATTTATTATTTATCAACAGTGTAGAGTCAGCCTTTGAGTGTATTTAAAGCAATTAAACACAAATTGTTTAATGTATGACTAAATAATATTTAGTGGGAGCTTTCATTTCTATATGTAACAAAGAATAGACTAATATCAGACCCAACTGGAGACATTTGGATGAGATATTTTCGCTAAGTCAATATTTAAGCCTCGTACTCATTTTGAAGTAACTGATACCTAAAAATTATTGTAACTGATAGAGTAAATACTCATAGACTGTTACGTACTATATCATGTCCTTAAATAATTCCTTCAACGGATACCTCAAGTACCTCTCTACAGAATTTTGTTATTGTAATCTCCATTTTGCAAAGAGCTCCTGGCCATAGCTGTGCTTATCTCTGGCATGCCAGGGCACAGGAATCACCTTTTTCTCTGTCATCCAACCTTGGCATTGGGGGAGGATTCCCTCAGTAGTGGGCAAGGGCTGCTGCTCTAGCTGCAGAGGGAATTCCTGGCCCTTTTGGAAAGTAAGCTCTATGCCTCAAAAGCAAATAGCTCCTTGCAACCTCACCAAAAGCAAGGGGTAATCCGTAGAATCAAGGATAGACATGTTTGTTTCTTTCCATTGTTCTCCTTTTTCCCATCACGTATACATTTTTATAATAAGAAAACACATTTAAAATTCAAAGTGCTTATATTTTTATGCAAGATCTGTGAATTGGAAATTCTGGTGTCATTGTAAGTTCTTCCTCAAATGATTTCGTATGGTGTTTTTAAATTCATTATTTATTCAATATTCATAGGAATCTTCTATGTGCTGGAGGCTATATTAAATGACACTTATAAAAGGGGAAAACAAAAGAGACTAAATCCCTACCATCATGTGACTTACATTCAAGTAAGGAGATATACAATAAACAAGCATATACTTATTGAAGTAATTAATTATCTAATTAATAAAGAAAATATTTCTGATAATAATAAGGTGCTTTGAAGCTTGGCAAAGGAAATGAGGAGAATGAGATGGTGTAAGGAATGGAAAACAAACACAAATAAATATTTCAAAAATTATTTTACATAACCCTCCTCTAGCAAACCATTCCTAACTATAGCTACTATAATTCTATGAGCATATTTATAAACTAGAATGCAGTTATGCAAGAGAAATAGGATAGATAGTAAGGGATTGGAAGAACATGCCATACAAGGAATGGATGAAAGAAATTACGATATTTAGACTGCAAAAGAAAATAGTAAGAGGAGAAACATGATGATTACACTTGGGTATTTTAAAAGTTGTCATGAAATTAGAGAACAGAACAATTTTGTTTCCTATGAAGAACTAGACTAAGAATAATAAGAGAAAGTATAAAATTAGTATTTATTGAATCTTCACTATGTGCTATTTTACAAATATTGTCATGATTCTTTTGGGATTTTTCTTTTATTTCTTTTTATCAGGACACTGAGGCCCATGAAGTTAAAAATCATGCTCAGATTCCACAGAGAACAGAGTGGAGAACTCTACTCCACAGGCAGTCCAGGACTTACTCCCAAGGGACTAGCTGAGGCTGGGTTTCTTTGTCTCACAAAATCAGACGGTGGTTACTTAACCTCAGGGGTGCATGAGATGTGACCTCTAAAACTTTCGATTGGCACTGCATTTCGTAAACACGGTTAAAAAGTGGGCAGCCCAATAGGAAAAACACACTTTTTTTTTGTAAGCCATAAAGGTATACATACAGTCTCTCTCTATATATATTTTATTGACGAGAGAGAGAAAGAGAGAGAGAGAGAGAGAAACATCAATGATGAGAGAGAATCATCAATTAGCTCCCTCCTGCATGCCCCCACTGGGGATCGAGCCTGAAGCCCAGGTATGTGCCCTGACCAGGAATCAAATCGTGACCTCCTGGTTCATAGGTCAACGCTCAACCACTGACCCACACTGATGGGGCTACCTGCAGTCCTGATGAAGAGGACACAAAGCTGATGCTCTTTCCTATGTCTTGATACCTCTTGATTTTGACTTAAAATAAACATAACTTTCTAATACCTAAAACTTCCCCACCTGGCTTCCCATCACTAGAACTCTTACTAAAGAGGTATCTTTGGTGAGATTCTTGCACTGTGTGAAAAGTAAACTCTTTTAGTCTCCTACAAGCCCAAGAGATTGCAAATTTCACTAACTGAATTAGGAAGACATAGTCGACAGCACCCTATCCAATTGGTAGGAACTTCACACATCAGCACAGTTTACTTCACAGGTTTAGCAAATCATAGAGATCTGGACCCTGCAGGACTTGGAAGCCTGTTCCATATGTGGCAAGCCATGTAATAGAATGAGGGTATTGTATTAGATACCATATCCTCAAACAAAAACTGCACCCACTTAACAGTTTTGACTATGACCAGATTGCAAAACAGCTTCCCAGTACTGGTACATTTCGTTATTTCTCAATGTTGCAAATATGTAGTGAAATCAAATCTAAATATTTCGGGCCCAACAAAAATGAAAAAAAAATTACAATAGCAAATATTTTTGTTTTGACTCATTTTGTAAACATCTCCTCAAATAGGAAAGAAACAGGATATTTCACATTTCACATTGCTTTTAACTATTAGTCATGACTGGTATTTCCACATTAGGTAAAATTATCAAAAAGCCAGGTAGCTTCAGAATAGTGTGTGTTTTTTTTAGTTGATAAAACTTAACATATGTCCTTTAAATATTACTTTTAAGTCTGTTTTGAATGTTGAAGTTAAATTTTTAAAGTCATTCAAAAAATCTAAACTGCAAACTTTAACAATAAACGTTCAGTGATTAAGGATTCCATAGCTTGCTTTTATACTGTCAGGAGAAGTGCCTTTTCATAAGTTTTTAAAATTCATATGCCATTAATAGTCCAGCGACTATTTTCAGCATGTTATTTGACTAGTTAAAAGAAGAGACTAATCAGCTTTTGTTACATCTTTTATAATGTTAATTTTATTGAGAACTTCAATTTTGCAAGGTTAAATAATCCTAATTACTTCAGTTTCTCAGCATTAAATATGCAAGTGCTACCATCCCTTCGACCATACTTCTGCCTCCTTTGGCCCTCTTCATTACATATCCTAAGTAAGACAGGCAACACTAAGTTGGGCCTGACTTAGCTAATGGGATTGAACTAAAGCCTGGCCCAGGGTAATTAGGTTTGCTAATTTTTAATAAAAATTAGTGGTGCCAGTTTAAAAACTTCAAATGTGATGTAAAAGAGAGAAAAATAAGGTAGTATGCCTTTATTTCCACTTGAGTTTGGAAACCAGGCATTCAAGAGGCCAACTAGAATCCAAATGAATGTTAATTTAACAATTAATGAGCAGAAGACAGAATGGGAGAGAAATCTTCAGAAGGTTATTAAAGCATTTTTGAACTTTCTACCATCTCCAAACTTTAATTTGTGAGAAATTGTTTCATCACATGTTTAAATTAGCCTAGGTTCTATAAATTTTCCCCATTAATTTTGCCTGCAAGGTATACAGCTGCCAAATATTTAATGTAACAATTTTATACCAGCTATTCACATATAATAAAAAATAGTATTCTTCTAAACCCAGCGCATATACACACACACACACACAAATGTATACCTAGTGATTTAGCAAGCAATGTTTTAGCAAAGACTGTTAGTAATGTATCATTCTGAAATTATTAAAATATAATGAAATAATTTCATGACTAATATTTATATAAAAATGCTAACACTACATGTATGAAAAATAAAGTCATATTACCGTCCTCAAATACACAGGTGATTTCACCAACAGAAGCAGTATCGATATAAATAGCATAAAGATAGAAACAACATTACCATTAATTCAATCAATAAATATTTCTATTTTTCTTTTTTTAAAAATATTTTTTTATTGATTTCGTAGAGGAAAGGAGAGGGGGAAAGAGATAGAAACATCAATGATGAGAATCATTGATTGGCTGCCTCCTGTATGCCCCCTTCTGGGGATAGAGCCCACAACCAGGGCATGTGCCCTGATGGGAATCAAACTGTGACCTCCTGGTTCATAGGTCGATGCTCAACCACTGAGCAACACCAGCTGGGCATTCTTCCTCTTTTTCCTATGGCTGAGTAATTTTTTATTGCATATACTCACCATATTTTTTAATCCAATCACCCATCTAAGGACCCTTTGGTTGTTTCCATGTCTTGCCCACCTGAAACATACATAATCTTATTACTAATGTCACACCAATAAATTTAAATTTAAAAAGAGAAATATTTATTGATTGTTTACTAAACATTTTGTTAGCTTCTGGCAACATATTGACAAATAAAACTGTCCCCTCAATTGAAAAGCTCATCTTCCATCAGGGAAACAGACATAAACACGATTTCTAAAACTATGTGCTATAACAACGGTTCTCAAAGAGTGGTCTGCAGACCAGCATCATTAGCATCCCATGGGGATGCTAATTACCATATGATCACGCAAACACCTTTTGCCCTGCTAAGTCAGAATCTCTCCAAATGATTTTGTTAAAGTTTGAGAGCCACTGTACTACAATTTTAGGTAATCCATAGTGTAACATAGAGTAACATTTATGACTAGAGATGCTGTAGCTTAGGGGACTTTTAATGGCATTACACAGGAAGTATGAGTCTTTCAGAAAACAAGAATCTATTTTTAGCTCCTTTCTTTGATGATACTCTTCCCAATAATAGGAATTTAGAGACACATTAAAGTAGGATATGGTGATGCTTCCAAGAAGAGAACGTGATTGGAACTAGAAAGTATATAATAACCTGGTGTTCTCCCTTAAAATGATCTTCCGGGTTTATACAATGAATGGGCTTTAGGGGCCTGCAGCAATGCAAGCACGGACTAAACCTAGATCCCTCTGAGACACAAATGCCAGTTACAAAAACAGAGAGAATCATAGATGGCTATGTTGCAGATTCCCCAGGAAGAAAGCCCAGCATTTAACTAGCGAATCAGATTAACTAGCAAGTCCTTGGGAGCAACAAATGGTCCCTGGCAGGAACAAACACTACTCTGAACTGGGCTTTGCTTACCTGATGTTATATGAAAATGCTCAGAATAGTATGGAAGGACCAGAATAGAAAGTATTGCACAATTTGGACCAAGTAACATTTGGTCATACTTTAAAGCCCATAGATATCTAACAACGAAATAGCATCCTCATCAGCGGTTCTCAACCTGTGGGTCGCGACCCCTTCGGCGGTCGAACAACCCTTTCACAGGGGTCACCTAAGACCATCCTGCATATCAGATATTTACATGACGATTCATAACAGTAGCAACATTACAGTTATGAAGTAGCAACAAAAATAATTTTATGGTTGGGGTCACAACATGAGGAACTGTATTTAAAGAGCCAGAAGGTTGAGAACCACTGCCAAAGTAATGGCTTGATAGAGATTTGGTTTCTAAAATGGAGGGATGTTAAGACATGAAGGGCTGGCTCACACATCTTCACAAGTGTAAGCGCACAACGATATGAAGGAGTCTCATTAGATAGAGGATCCTCATTAGATAGATCTCTCAACTGTCATAAAAGATCTGAGGAAGAGGGGGTTGAGGAGGATGACTATACAATTCTTCCCACAGAGGTAAGCTATTGACATGATTGTGTGGAGTCCGAGGACCTGGTTTTATTAAGTAGCTACCGTGTATAACATCAGCGAGGGCAATTCTTGGCAAGACTTGGGCAAATCACTTAAGTCTTCCTTGACTTAGCTGAGTATCTAACCTGCAAACTTTAACACTGTTGTTGTGAGCCTCAAATAACACAATATCAAAGCAATATATAACCTGAAAAGTCCCACGAAAAAGTCAGATATTAATATTATGTACCATTGGCAGTGTACTTCTCATTCACTTTTCCCAGTGGAAAAGCCCTCTAGGACCCCAAATTCCCTTTCCAACAGATATTGTAGAAAATTTGTACCGTATGGTCTCATTTGTTTATACTTCTCAGTGGAATTTGATTTGAAGGAAAGGTTCTACTGCTTCAAAATTTTAGAACATTCTAGGGGGAAATGAGGCATATGATTACAATTACTTCATGGGATTTTCTTTTTCTATCTAATTCTTTTTTCCCCCAGCACATCTTCAATAAATTGTGGTTTTTATATGCAATACTCTTTATTTAACATATTTTATTCTATGGATCTAAATAGAGTATTGCATAGCCTCATTCATTTGTTAAAATACATTTATTCAATACATGCTTATTAGATTCTGTCCATTTAGAATATATTCTCTGTGAGACCTCTAGAGAAACCAAGGAATTGGTCCCGGATCTAAAGGCACATAGAATCTAATGAAAAGGAAACGATTCAGAGAAATACATGGAGATATTTTCCTTAATGGAATATAAACAAAGTGCCATGGGAGCTTGGGAGGAATAATCACACCTGCCCCAGGTTCTTACAGAGAGAGGCACAGTCTAGGCCAGTGATGGCGAACCTATGACACGCATGTCAGAGGTGACATGCAAACTCATTTTTCTGGTTGATTTTTCTTTGTTAAATGGCATTTAAATATACAAAATAAATATCAAAAATATAAGCCTTTGTTTTACTATGGTTGCAAATATCAAAAACTTTCTATATGTGACACGGCACCAGAGTTAAGTTAGGGTTTTTCAAAATGCTGACACGCCGAGCTCAAAAGGTTCACCATCACTGGTCTACGCAGAGGAAATACCACGGGCAAGGCAAATGCTGGGAACAGCAGGACAATACTAATCTTATCTAATAAAAGAGAAACATGGTAATTAGCTGTACCTTCGCTACCCTTCCCATTGGCTAATCAGGGCGATATGCAAATTAACTGCCAGCCAAGATGCCTGCCAGCAGCCAGGCAGCTTGAAGCGAACATGAGGCTTGCTTGCTTCAGCGACGGAGGACTCCAACGTTCCCCGCCTGCCGCTGCCGGCCTCTGAGCTTGCAGTTTGAAACATTGTTACAAATATAGAAGCTAAACAAAACCCCAGAAACCTGCTTTCAGCCAGCCGGGATCTCAGAGCTGGAGTTGAAACAGTGTTTCGATTATAGAACCCAAACAAACCAGATACCTGTTTTCAGCAGCCGAGGCCTAAGAGCTGGAGCCAAGCCTCAGAGCTAAAGCTGGCCCAGAATAAAAAAAAGAAAAGAAAAAAAAGGACAGGTTGGGAGCTTCAGTCACCCGCCAGCCTGAAAACGGCCCTCAGCCCCTCACCCAGACTGGCCAGGCACCCCAGTGGGGACCCCCACCCTGCAGGGTGTGTGACCAGTTGCAAACAGCCATCATCCCCTCATCCAGGCTGGCCAGGCACCCCGGTGGGGACCCCCCCTGATCCAGGACACCCTTCAGGACAAACCAGCCGGCCCCCACCCATGCTCCAGGCCTCTATCCTATATAGTAAAAAGGTAATATGCCTCCCGGCACCGGGATCAGCATGACAGGGGGCAGCACCCAGACCCCCTGATTGCCCTGCGGCTCTGTGTGTGACAGGGGGCGGGGCTACAACCTCCCTATCCGCCCTGCTCTGTTTGTGACAGGGGAAGGTGCCCCAACCCCCTGATGGGCCCTGCTCTGTGCGTGACAGGGGGCAGCGCCCCAACCCCCTGATTGGCCCTGCTCTGTGTGTGACAGGGAGTGGAGCCTCAACCTCCCCATTGACCCTACCTTGAGTGTGACAGGGGGCGGTGCCCCTACCCCCCAATCGGCCCTACCCTGAGCGTGACTGAGGGTGGCATCGCAACCTCCCGATCCGCCCTGCTCTGTGCATGACAGGGGGCGGCGCCCCAACTCTCCAATCGGCCCTGCTCTGAGCCTGACCAGGGGCTGCACCTAGGGATTGGGCCTGCCCTTTGCCACCCAGGAGCAGGCCTAAGCCAGCAGGTTGTTATCTCCCGAGTGGTCCCAGAGTGCAAGAGGGCACAGGCCGGGCTGAGGGACCCCCCTCCCCCCCGAGTGCACAAATTTTTGTTCACCGGGCCTCTAGTAAAGAATAAAAGTCGGAGGGTGGGGTTAAGGGGAAGGGACAGGAGTAGATAAGGGCAAAGACCAGAAGAGTAGGCAGCAGACACAATGGCCTCTTGTGCTAAGCAGAGATTTTTGGGTTTTATTCTGCATCTATGTATAGCTACCGAAGAATTGTGAACATGATAGTGTTTTCTTTCCAACTTCTTTGGTCTTTAAAGTGTATAATGTGAACTAATGTCTTATCTGCAAGGTTGTATTTCTTTACAATGAAAAAAAAATGAGTCAAGTGAATCAGTGAATGAATGATTGTTGTTCTCCAGATCTCGAGGCCTGTTCTATCACCAGAAGATGAAGTGCTAATTACTTTGAATATGTAATCTAATTCACAACACATCAAAAAAATAGTTAAGGAATAAATATAACCACAATGGTGAAAGATCTATACACTAGAAATCATAAGACTTTGAGGAAAGAAACTGAAGAAGGCATACATAAATGGAAAAATATTCTGTGTTAATGGATGAGAGGAATTAATATTGTTAAAATGTCCATACTACTAAAAACAACAAGCGTGGTGAAGATGTGGAGAAAGGGAACCCTTGTATGCTGTTGGTCGAGAAAGTAAATTGGTGCAACCTTTATGGAAAACAGATTGAAAGTTTCTCAAAAAAGTAAAAATGGAATTATCATATGACCAAGCAATTTCAATTCTGGGTATTTGTCCAAAGGAAATGAAAACACTAATTCAAAGATATATGCACCCCTATGTTCATTGCAGCATTACCTACTATTGTGTCTATAGATAAATGAATAAATAAAATGAAATGTAAATATATCATATCCTATATAAAAAAGCCTAGTTTGCAAATTGTCCCCTCGACCAGGAGTTCTGCCGGGAGTTTGACTGCTTGCTATGATGTGCGCTGATCATCAGGGGGTGGCGCAGAACATGGCAGGTGTCAGTGACACGGCGCTGGCAGCGGGCGGCAGTGGAGGTGCTGCAGGCCCCAATGGGGCCCGACTAGAGTGGGACCAGGGTGGGATGGTGGAGCAGGTGAGTGGACGGTGCCAGGCCAAGGCTGGTGTGAGCCACTGGTGGCCGGGCAGCAGCTGCGGGGGCGGGGGGGGTGGTGGTGGCGGCACTTTCAGCAGGGCCCTGCAGGTGGCAACCAGCTGGGGTGACGGGGGGGGGGGGGGGGGGTAAGGCCGACACCTGGCTCCCAGGCACTGAGGGAGAAAGGGCAAATAGCAATATTAAAATATTTCTTCTAATTATATTCCTTTCAATGTGCACAAATCTGTGCACTGGGCCACTAGTATATAATGAAATATCCAGTCATAAAAAAATTAAATTTTGCCATTTGAGACATTGTGCTAAGTGAAATAAGTCAGTCAGAGAAAAACAAATATCATATGATCTCACGTATACATATATGTAATCTAAAAACAACAACAAACCAAGCAACAATCACAACAAACTCATAGATACAGAGAACAGATTGGTAATTGCCAGAGCTGGAAGGTTGCGGTGGGCATAAGAGAGTCACAGGTATAAACTTCCAGTTATAAAATAAATAAGTCACGGGGATATAATGTACAGCATGACTATAGTTAATAATATTGTATTGAATATTTAAAAGTTGCTAAGAGAGTAAATCTCAAATGTTCTGATCACAAATACGAAATGGTAATTAGGTGAGATGATGGAGGTATTAATGAACCCTACTGTGGTGATCATTCCACAAGATGTAAGTGTATTAAATCAATCTATTGTACACTTTAACTTATACAATGTTATATGCCAATTATATCTCAATAAACCTGGGAAAAATAATTTATCTTGAAAATTCATGTAAATTTAACATTCTACATTACAGAATAATTAGCAATAATATTTTGATTATTTATCAGACAATAAAATTAAGGTTCCAAGAAAATGAGTCCTGTTTCTTACACCTTAAGACATACCCATCCCCCACCCCCAAACACCACACACACACACGCACACACACACACACGCACACACACACACACACACACTGACTTTTGCCTCAGAGGTTACTTGCTGTTTAGTTTGCAATGCACAGACCTGCTCCCTGGCTATGCACCTGGCCTAAAGGCCTCTTCCAAGGTGGCTCTGCCCTCCTGTTACTCTGACCATACCAAGGTTTTTCTCGTCTACCCATTAACGTTCTTTTATAATTGCATCATCACACTTTTTTTTTCTTTGTGTTCAGGGCTCTGGCCACTGACCACTATCTGTAAGAAAAGAGCCTCATTTTTCCATTATTGTACACACAGCCCAGTCCCTTTCTTCTTTTTTTTCAACATATACTCTCACCACCTCCCTTACCCTTTTCCTCACTCTTTATGTCTATTCTTTTATCACAGTTCCGTTTTGCCTGACAGTGTCTCATAAAATTCACTGGGGTTATATCCTTTGATGATTCTTCTTCAAGTGCTTTCTCTGCCCAAATTGCATGACATTTTTGGCTTATGTTTATTTTACATTTTCACTCAATTCAAAGTCTAGTGAATTTTTCACATTGTTTTCCAGCCCATTTTAATTGGCTGATTATTGAACAAATCTTCAATTAAAACTTTCTAAATCCATCCCAGCATGTGCTTTTGGTGGAATAGAAGTGAAAAGTGCTACAGATTCACTGTAAACTAGAAAATTTACTAGAAACTGCTTGTTACTGATGGTAATAATGATAAAGTGGAAGATATATTCCACATTTAAATTTTATGTTTTCCTGGGTTCCTTATATTCTATTTTTAACTTTTCCAACTTAAATAAAGAATTCTCTGATATTACCAATGTTTGCATTGATTTGGCTTTTCTGTCATGTTTGGTTGGTTGCTCATTCATTATTACTTTTTAAAATCTGGATAATGATTCCACAGAACTGGACTTATTTTTAATGTGACCTAGGACAAATTACTTAAGTTCTCTGAGCCTTAGTTTTCTTATCTGGAAATGGCAAATAAGATCTAGTTCATATATATACAGGAAGGACTAAAGCAAAGGCAGTGTGCAACGCACCAGGCTTACTGCTTGGAACATCTTAAGTGTTTAATCGATGTTAGCTTCTTTCTTGATGCGATTATTATTTTTTAAATGTCAAACATTTAGACTCTAAGAATGCACTTTTATCATGATCTTCAAATTACTTTCATAGATAATTTTATGATTATGTTAATTATATTTATCTTTTTAAATTACTGGAAAAGAAATTAAAAACCCACCAGATTTAAAAATTAAATCTGAACGTATTAGTTTTTTTTTAACACATAGCTATCAAAAGCCCAGATGTGCACCATATGAGTTGATGAAAATGTGCATAGAGGTTGTGATAAAAGCTTTTCTTTTAGTCTATCATATCTTAAACTCAAGGTTACTCTTATACAGCTGGGATATATTAAATATATTTTGAGTTATATCAAGCAATGGTTTGCCCAAGAAGTATGGAAAAGTGAAACAGAGAATTAGAAACATTTTCTCCTAAGTCACAGGGAAGTTGCAATGGAATTTTCGTATTTCTAGATCAACTCTTCAATATGGACATGATATCACAATTGGAGAAATTTTGGAGGATTATATTTTGTCCTAAATACAGACTTTTGTGTATCTACAATCTCTTTTACAATAAACAAATGAGTGCCATTGGAAGAATTGCACTTTTTAAAAATACTTGACAATATAAAAGTTGAGACCTCAAATGAGAAACAAACAGAAATTAATAAAAATAGATCAAAGGAAGGCATTATGACAAAACACTATTATTTCTGTATCTATCAGCCATTCCCTCTAATATCTCTTCTAAGAGATCCCTAATTTATCTGGCTTGGCAATGGACTCAGCCTCAAGTGATAAAATGTGAGTATTTCAAGGAAGCCAATCATTTAAATTTGCACCATTTGCCAGCTGTTCTTGAGCTAGTGGTGGCATAATTCAGAGCAATGAGCCAAGAGGGGAACTTTTGTGAGGAACTTTGGCAAAGCTTTTCTTTCTTATAAAAAGGCACAGGAGAGAACATGCTGCAACTGCCCACCTCGCGCCCCGCCCCCCCCCCCCCCCCCCCCCCCCGCTCTTTCTGTGAACAGGAGCATAGGCCTGGAATTTTTGCAACAATCTTGTATGCATACTGTGGCAAATATAAGGAGAAAAATAAACATAACAAAGATAACAAAACAAATAATAAAAACTATCTGGATCATTGATAACATGCTTAAATAAGCTGTTGGACCAACCCTGAAAATGTGAATCTTCAGATTTCTTAAGGCATAACAAATGTTCTTATTGTTAAAACCACTGTTGGTCAAATATACTATTGTTTTAAAGTGAAAAAAACAAATGTCTAAATGACACAAAAGTTTTCTCTTTATTGTGGAGATTGTTATTATAATTATTACTGCTGGTGGATTTTTTTGTTTTATTTTGCTTTTTTTTTTTACAATGTAAAGTAAGTACAACTGTTTGAAAAACAAAAAATGTAGATAGTCCTAATGTCAAAAAATTGGAAGCAATCCAAATAGTAATCAACAAGTAAATGGTAAAAATTGTAGTATCTCTTTTCAATAGAATACAACTCGGCATTAAAAAAGAATGAACTATTGATACACATAACATTGATAAACCTCAAAATCATTACGCTGGTGAAAGAAATCAGACACAACAGTCTCCATAAGCCAATTTATATGAAGTTCTATAACAGACAAATGAACCTGACATGAAGAGATGAGCAGTAACTGTGTTTAATAAGGGAACGAGAGGACATTTTTTTCTTAAATGCTACCCAGGGACATAAACAAAGACTGTTGCAGGCTGTGCCAGTAGTTCTCTCCCTGGGCTTTATTACCATCCATTGTCTCCTCTTCTAAATTGTGGCTTTCTATGTTGGTGCTACATGCTTATTTTTAAAATTTTTATTTTGAAACAATTATAAAGTTACAAGAAGACTTAAAAATATTACAGAGAGATTCTGTGTACTCTGCACATGGTTTCCCCAATGGTTACATTTTTATAGTTTTAGATTTTTATAAATAACATGGACATATTTATATTTCCCCATCACTGTATGCATCAAGAGACTGACACTGGTACTGTATGTGTGCATACAGTTCTGATACTTTGTCATGTATATAGTTGAGTAACCACCACAGCAATCAAGAAACAGAACTATGCCATCACAACCATGACCTCTCATGCTACTCCTTTATGGTCACACCTATGCCCTTTACCGGATAGTCCCTATCCCCTGGAAACTGCTAATCTGTTTCCCATCTCCACAATTTAGTTATTCTGAGAATCTATCTATACTAGAGGCCCAGTGCATGAAATCTGTGCACAGGGTAGGGATGTGTGTCCCTCAGCCCAGCCTGCACCCTCTCCAATCTGGGATCCCTCGAGAGATGTCCGACTGCCCATTTAGGCCTGATCCTGGTGCCTGGTCCCCCCAACTGCCCTCCCCTGCAGGCCTAGTTGTCCCAACTGCCCTCCCCTGTTGGTCCAGTCACCCCAACTGTTCTCCCCTGCCAGCCTGGTAGTCCCCAACTTCCTTCCCCTGCAGGCCTGGTCCCCCACAAATGCTCTCCCCTGCAGGCCTGGTGACCGCTAACTGCCCTCCTCTGCTGGCCTGGTCCCCCCAACTGCCCTGCCCTGTAGGTCTGGTCCTTCCCAAATGCCCTCCCCTGCCAGCCTGGTCACTCCCAAGTGCCCTCCCCTGCCGGCCTGGTCACCCCCCAACTGCCCTCCTCTGATGGCCTGGTCACCCCCAACTGCCCTTTCTTGCCAGCCTGGTCGCCCCCAAGTGCCTTCCCCTGCCAGCCTGGTCACCCCTAACTGCCCTCCCCTGCTGGCCTGGTCACCCCGAACTGCCTTTCCCTACAGGCCTGGTCCCCCCGCCAACTGCCTTCCCCTGAAGGTCTGGTCCCCTCCAACTGTCCTCCCCAGCAGGCCCAGTCACCCCTAACTGCCCTCCCCTGCTGGCCTGGTTGCTCCCAACTGCCCTCCCCTGCCGGCCATCTTGTGGTGGCCATCTTGTGTCTTCATGGGGGCAACTATCTTTGACCACATGGGCGTGGCCATCTTGTGTGTTGGAGTGATGGTCAATTTGCATATCACCTCTTTATTATATAAGATAAAACCCAATATGCAAATCAACTGAACAGCGTAATGACCGGTGGAATGACCAGTTGCTATGACACGCACTGACAACCAGGGGGCAGAGGCTCAATGCAGGAGCTGCCCCCAGCCCACAGGCCCCGACTGGCAGTGGTGATGAGGGGCAGGGCCAGTAAGCAGGCAGCGCAAAGGCCAGCCAAGGCGGGTGTGAACGGGGCCCTGATCACCCTGCTGGTTGCCCCACAGATCAGCCCTGATCGCCGGCCAGGCCTAGGGACCTTACCCGTGCACAAATTTCGTGCACTGGGCCTCTAGTGTTATATAAATGGAGTCACACACTATGCGACCTTTTGAGATTGACTTTACCACTTAGCATTATGTCCAAGTTGTTGTGTATGTCAATAGTTCGCTCCTTTTTATTCCATGTTTTCCACACTATACATGTAACACAGTTTGTTTAACTATTCAAGTATTGATGGATAATTTGGTTGCTTCAAGCTTGTGGATGCTACAGATAATGCTGCTGTGAACATTCTTGTATAGAAATCTAAATTTAATTTCTCTGGAATAATTGCCCAGTGGTGGAGTTGCTGGGTTGTATAAAGTATAGTTAGTTTTTAAAGAAACTGCCACACTATTTTCCAGGGTGGCTGCACCATTTTACATTCCCACCAGCAATGAGAGATCCAGTTTCACCACATCCTTGCCAGCATTTGACATTGCCACTGTTTTTTATTTTATCAGTTCTAACAGATGTGTAATAGCTAGTGATGTTAAACATTTTTCCATATGTTATTTGCCATCTGTATATTGTCTTTGATAAAATGTCTCCCATGTCTTTCGCCAATTTTCTAATTAAAGTGTTTTCTTTCTTTACTCTTAAGTTTTTAGAATACTTTATATACAAATCTTTTTCACATATGTGGTTTGCCAATGTTTTCTCCAAGTCCCTTGTCTTTCATCCTTTTTTTAAAAGCAGGCTCTTTTGCAGAGCAAAGAGATCTTTGAAGTTTTGATAAAGTCAAATACAAATTTATTTTTAGTGTAAGAAATTATCATTTTATTTTATATGGGTGCTTCTGTCCAAGTATTAGTTCTCTTTTCTATTTTGCCTGATTGCCTTTAAATGTCTCCTTGGTAAATAAATGAAAAAATTTAAACCCAGCCTAAAAGGACTAACCTAATAAGTAACCAGGTTACTTTAAATTAATATTACCAAAATTATCTGTTACTATTTAAACATCAATAAATTAGACATACAGAAATCTATCAAAACCAGAAGCAATAATCAAAAATTGAAAATACATTTATTTTTAATATAGGAAATGTCAGAATACATAGAAGAAAAATTAAAAAATATTAGTAATAAACTTTTGTGGTTTTTTAAATTGCAACATAAAATCAATTGATTAATATTTTTCAGTAAATTCTTTATACCAAATATATGATAACCTCAAATCTCTCTAATGAGGTGAACCATTTTTCATGGTGAATTTTTTGTTCCTATTTTTATTATTTAGAAAGCAGTGTTTAAGAATTAATATGTTCAATTATCTCTCTTTTTACATGCCTTTCTCAGTCAGTATTTTAGAAATCAAAGTTTATAGTTGGCAAAATATAGTGGCAGCTATTCTGTTTAATGATTATGAATGATAAAGAGAGGATTCAACTAAAACACTTTTAACCAAGCCTGCCCCACCAAATTTTCTTATAAGCCCCTTAGAACTCATTTTATGCTTAATGATAAAGTATATGTGGAGAAACAAGAGTACCTGATTTACTATATGTACACCTCAAGAAGATATGCTCTTGCCAGTGCGTGCATTAGAAAAAGCCACTGCTTTTTTAGTTGAATTTATTGGGGTGACATTGATTAATAAAATAATACAGATTTCAGGTGTACAATTCGATAAGACATCATTTGTATATTATATTGTGTATTTACCCTAAGTCAAGTCCCTTTCATCACCATTTATCCACGCTTTGCCTCCTTTACCTTCCCCACCCCCCTTCCCTCTGATAATTACCATACTGTTGTCTGTGTCCATGAGTCTTTCCTTTTTTCCTTGCTGAACCTCTTCACCCTTCTCACCCAGCCACAACTCCCTCCCCTCTGACAGCTGTCAGTCTATTCTTTGTATCCATGAGTCTATCTCTACTTGTTTGCTAGTTCATTCTGTTCATTAGATTCCACATATAAATGAAATCATGCAGTAATTGTCTTTCTCTTGCTGGTTTATTTCACTTAGCATAATACTCTCAAAGTCCACCCATGCTGTTGCAAAGGGTAAGGTTTCCTTTTTGTTTGTTTTATGGCTGAGTAGTATTCCGAAAATTTATGTGTAAATATACCACAGCTTTTTTATCCACTCATCTAATGATGGGCACTTGGGCTGCTTCCAAATCTTGGTTATCCTATATAACAAAAGCCTAATATGCTAAGTGTCCGGTCATCTGGTTGTCCGTTCAACCAATCAAAGCATAATATGCTAATGATATGCTAAGGCCACTCAACTGCTCGCTATGATGAGCACTGACTACCAGGGGGCAGACACTCTGACCAGTAGGTTAGCTTGCTGCTGGGGGCTGGCGGATCGGGACTGAATGAGACAGGCCAGACATGCCCTGGAGCTGGCCCGCCATCCCTCCCCAGCTGGCCAACTTTCTGCATCCCTCCCTGGCCCTGATCGTGCACTGGTGGGGTCCCTCAGCCTGGTCTGTGCCCTCTCGCAATCCAGGACCCCTTGGGGGATGTTGGAGAGCCAGTTTCAGCCCGATCCCGCAGGCCAGGCCGAGGGACCCCACTGGTGCACGAATTCGTGCACCTGGCCTCTAGTTGTAAATAACTGCTGCAATGAACATAGGGGCTCATATATTCTTCCGAATTAGTGTTTTGGGTCTCTTCAGAAATCAGTATAGAGTTACTTAAAAAATAAAAAATAAATAGACACTGCTTTAGAATGAACAAGATAAGAAAACTTAAGCACCCATTGCAAAGGCCCACTCCTCTGCAGCCCAGGACATTCTCAAGGAAACACTTCCTGAGGTTCCACTGTAAAAGAGAACAGGACAAGTCGGCCTGTTCCAACAAAAGTGCTCAGCACATGTTTTCTCTCCCTGCTGAATCAGCTTCTTTTGACATGATTATGGTAAAACTAAGGACTGCCCTCAGATAATCAGTATAAAGTTAAGGATCTTTGCCAACCTAGGATATATTCTATGCGATATACAAAGCCAATCATGAGGAAGCAATGCAAAAGCAAGGTCACCTAAACGAAGTTTGACCCAAGAATGGATTCTAGAGGGATCAACAGTCAACTCCAGTGTAAACCTTTAGGAAAAAGTAACCTTTATGAAGCTGATGAAGGGAAGCTAGGTTTGCCTGGGTGAGAGGTACAGGGGAGGGGAGCAGGCAGGAAAATCTTCCAAGAAATAGGTATGCCCAGCTTCAGTTTAGGCTACAAATTTCCAGAGGTAAACTGTTCAGCTACACTCAGGAAAAGCACTAAAGATATTTACAGTGAAATGCAAGAATTTGGGGAAAGAACTTGGACAGCCAGCCACCTCTGACTCTGTTTCCTCAGAACTTTTAATGAAGAGACGCCATGAAATACCACTTCATAACAAAAATCCATACCCAAATTCCTTCTTTGGGAAGAATCTTGGATTAGGTGACCTCTAAGCTCCATCTAACCTAAAGATTATGAGTCTAAGATATTAAATATTGACAGGCAAATAATGTGAACTCCATAAATATTTGCTGAAATTGAACCGAGTTGAATTCAGGAAATAAAGGGGTCTATATTTTATGACTGCAAGTTATCTAATTCTCACAGTCAAACAGCTGTATGAACTTCCTTTCCTTTGAAAGTCTTACATTTGCTCACCACATTTCTGTGCTAAAGTCTGCGAGGTAGAGCTCATCTTACTACCATATTTTAGATGTCAAATTGCCTTCAGTGATTGATTTTAGAGTGTTTTCCCCCCAATATTATTATGTCCCAACATAGAGTGTTCATATCTCTTATCTAATAATAAATTACCTGAACTTGGTTGCATGGATTTTTGCTTAACAAATATACGGTTTTTTTCTAGCACAGATACTTTATGATTTATGATCCTTATGACCTAGTTATTTGAAAAGCTATCAATGAGTTTTCTTCAATTGGTTAGAATATCATACATTCATTTCACCAGTTCAGACCTCTTTGTCTTTGATCCTGATTCACAGAATTTAGTGATGAGGTGAAAAGGAGTATTGTTATGGAAGAAGAATCAATAACATAATGGACAAAGGATCATAGAAGTAATGAAAAGACTTTTTAACTTCAAAAAATAAGTCAGAAAATGTGAGAATCTTTGGAAAGGGAAATGAAATCTTGCTTTAGCAGAAATGTATCTGTCTAATACGTAGGATATATTCTTATGAAGGAACCATATTTGTTTAAAATCATGAACACAATGATAATATTCTGTATAATACACTAAAATAAACTCAATGATGTACTTGGTTTTCATAGTTACTTAAAAATATCAAAACGACTAGATAATTAATATACCCACATTTACATATTCATATGTTATTAAAATTAATTTAAGTACTATTTTAAGTTATCAATTTGTTTAACTTACAAGGCAATCCAGATATTATGAAAATTTATTATATAAAAAATATTATCAGGATCCCAAAATGGCTTTCTATGTTTTTTTCTGACAAATATTTTAAGAAGTCAACTGAGCATAAAATTGTTATGTTGGATTTTTATAATATGAGGACAGAGACACAATAATTAACAGATTAGGAGATCCATTTGTCTCAGCATGATAATTGTGATTCAATAAAAACATATTTATTGACTTGTTAATTTTTCTTAAACTAATTTAGAACTTGCTTTGACTTTTTCTACTCAAGTACTGTAACTGTGTTATAACCTAATTAGGAAAACCTCAAGAGACAATAGTTGTTTCTTATGATTAAATATGAAGTGAGAATCTAGTCATACTTTTTCAGTTCACAGATTGTTTTTATTTGTTTACCTAGAATAAGACTGAAAATAATTAATAGTTATCCTGTTCAATATAGTAAAAAGCTAAAAGGCCTTTTACCTATATGATTTTTTATTGGCATATACAGAAAGATGACAAGTTAAAGTAGATTGTGTTAAAAGTGAGTTGCCTAAAACGTGAAACATTTTCTCAATAAAAATGTTGTAAATGGTGTTCAGATACCCTGCTAATTCATAAAGTGTATTTACCATATGTGGATATGCTGCTTATTTGTATTAACAAAATTTAGAATATCACTCTATTCAGTAAATAAAATAAAAGTAAATTTGAAATGTAACTTTAAATTATGCTTTTTGGGGCGCTGTTTCTCTCTTTTCCATGTCCCGCATGGAAAAGGAAACAGTCCATTTGCTGAGTGGAGGAGCTGGGGATTAAGAAATTAAAGAAAGACCAAGATGCAGAAATAGATTTTAAGCTGGGGCCAGGTGGGCACCATTCTCTCTGATGGAGAGGCAGCAAAAGCGGCTGAGCCACACAGCAGGTTTATTTTAAAGGCCTAGATTTACATATCTAGTTCCGCCCCTGCCTGATTAACATGTCCAGCCTTATTGGGGAAGCATGTTCCCAGGGCGTGGCTCTGCCTATGCTCTGAGTTCAGCTGACAATAATTATAAGAAAATGCCTAGGTGCCTCCCAGGCGGCCCTCTACAATGCTTGAGATAAATTTTCTTTCGTTAGAGTGTGTTGATCATGGGTGCTAAATTTACAGCAATTTTAAAAGGCACTTTAGGGTACTATTTTGAAATATAAATTTTGAAATAGTTATTTACTTATTTATTTTTCCAATTATAAAGTATTAAATTTTCATTGCAAATAATTTGAAAATATTAAAATCAGAGAGGAAAAAGAAACTCAGAAATTCTACTACTGAAATATAATCTTTTTTATTATCTTTAAAAAATGTTTTTTTTAAATTGATTTCATAAAGGGAGGAGAGATAGAAACATCAGTGATGAAAGAGAAGCATAGATCAGCTGCCTCCTACATGCCCCCTACTGGCGATGGAGCCCTCAAGCTGGGCATGTGGAATCCAATCAAGACCTCCTGGTTCATGAGTTGATACTCAACCACTGGGCAACATTAGCCTGGCTAGGGTTATTATCTTTCTATTAGTTATCTATTGCTGTGTAACTTATCTTTCTATTAGTTATATATTGCTGTGTAACTTTCTATTAGTTATCTATTGCTGTGTAACTTATCTTTCTATTAGTTATCTATTGCTGTGTAACTTGTTTTTACCACAAAATTGTGCTTTTGACCAAAGATTAAGTTTTATGAGGCTGCCATTTTGTGAATTATAAATTTTTAATTAAAAGATGTATTTTTAGATTTATTTTTAAAGTTATCATCACAACAAAAATATAGGGCTATGTTACTTGCTTTAGCCTTAAGAAAGATTTTCCTCTAGTCTCACTGTGTCCTGGATATACCCCTATCTTATGATATACTGAAATTCATGGTTTTTTGAAATGATGCACTTACATGTTTTATATCTCTCACTTGAATGTAAGTTTTGGGAAGGGACCTAATATTATACATCTTTAATCTTGGAATACCTACCACAGTATGCAGTGTATAATATTTGTTGAGCCATTAAAGAAATGCAGTTGGGCTTTGGCCGATGTGGCTCAGTTAGTTGGGTATAGTTCTTCACACTGAAGAGTTTCTGGTTCAATTCCTGTAGTTCTGTGCACATGCCTGGGTTGCAGGCTTGATCCTCCTTAGAGGAGGCCGCTGATAAATATTTCACTTTTACAGTGATGTTTCTCTCTTTCCCTCTCCATTCCTCTCTCTCCAAAAATCAATAAAAATATGTGTTTAAGTTGCAGCTGGGAATTTGAATGCCAGATTGATATACTTTCATATCTATTTGCTGAGTTCTTTCATATGAAAAAAAAATAATGGACATCTTCAGTTACAATATTTTAGCCAGATGATTGGGTAGCAAAGTACACCTAAAGATTTGCTGAAAAATGATACAGAGCTAAAAATATATCTGACAACGTTATGACCCAATATATTTAAGATGTAAAATATGTTTGCCTGGGGCATCTCATTCATCCATTTCATTCATTCTAAATAATAACCATCTTCGATACTGTACTGACATCCAATATCTCATATTTGCTAGACAAATTTGCTGAATCAGACTAGAGAACTTAACATTCAACTCTATCAGCTACAGGGAAGCTGGGCCTAATTGTAAGTGATGTGTTTCAGAAAGCAGTGAGGAAGATGAACAGGAACACAGATAAAACTGAAAATAAGGAAAGTGATGGAAAGTTATCCAGAATGACCACAAAAGAAATGATGAAGGCTTGAAGTACGGTAACAACCATGTAGATAGAATAGGACAATGAAATATTTGAATAGGTAATAATTTGCTTTAAATAGGAGTAAAACCTAATGTTACTGGGATGTAAGAAGGTGGAGGAGGTAGCACTGAATGACTTGGATCTTTTTGGCTTTAGAAACTGTGTGGATTAAGGTCCTATTAACCATAACCAGGTGGCCTAAGGAGAAAAGAGGGTGCATTCTCACATTGCAGATGGCGCTATCAATAAGCAATTGAATAAACAGATTTGGAGCCTAGAAGAGAAATATCTGTGGGAAATTTTGGAACTTGTCATTGTGAGGGTGGTGGCAAGATCATGGCAGAGGAAGGAAAAGGAGGAGAAAGAGATACAAAAGGACAATACTATGAAGGGGGAAGAGCAGAAGGGAAAGAAGAAGAGGGCAAATGACT
Organism: Myotis yumanensis; assembly: GCF_028538775.1. NCBI lineage: Eukaryota > Metazoa > Chordata > Mammalia > Chiroptera > Vespertilionidae > Myotis > Myotis yumanensis. The sequence continues at coordinate 7,798,519 of NW_027223760.1, forward strand.
GAACTCATATGATTTGTTATAATTCACCACTTCGAAACATTGTTTGGGTAAACTGCTATGGTTACCGGAGCCATATGGTTAGTAAATCAAAATAAAAATCTACACTGATGCAGGATGTCGATAGACTTCTTTTTGCTTGTAGCTTAAAAAAAAAATCAGTGTTATAGTTTGTCTCATTGCTTTGTGTTAGCCTTTATTTCTGAAGAGTGTAGTGAAGGCAAGCAGCTGCTGAGATTATGGATTTCACCCCCAAGAGCCCCTGAAGATGAACCCTGAAAATCACCATAAACTGTGGTTTGTGTTAGCACCTCTTGCCATCAGTTTTTCTATAATGAACACTTGCAATCAACAGTGATGAACCTCTTCACATTATTGAAGAAACATGGTAAGCTCTAGCTGAGTTTCAAGAGAAATAAGTCACCAGACATTTTTATTCCTGTGTATTACAATGGCCATGACAGTAACCGTCTTTGATACTGTCCTGACATCCAAAGGTATTGCCACCACTGAGCCATATCAGTTTTGATGAATGTGAAGAAAATTCAAATAGATTAGGTGGGGAGGGGGCAAAAATGCCTTTTGTGAAATAAGAGAAAGAAAGATTATTTTATGTTTAGAAACATGAAATAACTCAATAATAATGATCAGAGTTTTGCTAACTAACTATGTAATCTTGCTTTCAACTCTGGATCTTTGCTTTATGATTTTTAAATATTTTGGATTAAAATTTCTTAAAGTTTTCTTCAGCTCCAAAATTTCACAATAACTCAGAGACATACAAGCTTAAGACTAATTTACTGGTGGAAATATCAACAAGGATAGGGCTCTTGCATCAGGAAATTTGAATGAATGTGGCAGGAAGTACATAGCGAAGATTGGACAATTGACTATGCTTACTGTTTTAGAGATAGACTACATCTCAGAAAAATCTTGGTTCTATTAATCTGAAGCATATGAAATTGTCTTTTGTGTGGATCAAAGCTGGTCAAACATAGACAATTTAGTATATTTCAACTTATTTCTAGTGAGTGCCTTACCAACATAAATGAGGTGTCACATTTTATTTTAATTATTTTATAGAAAATAGAAATTTTGAAACCATAACACAAAAAGGGGTGCAAATATATATATATATATATATATCCTTAAAAATTAGAAACTATATAAATACTGTGCAATTGGAGTGCTCTGTGAAAAGTGAAGTCTTTTTTGATGAAGTCAGTATTGGAATTCTTTATCTAGTAGTTGTCCTTTTTCCATATTCATTTGGATAAACTCTTTCTTAGCAAGATTCTTTCCCAGAGCAATTCATGTTTGTCTCCGCAGCAAGATCAGCCATAACTGGAACCTGATATAACTGCCTTTTAACCCATTTCTAAGACACTCCCAGCTAACCTCTTAGCAGAGATATCTAGTTTCCACATTAGATATGCTAGCAAAGAACTAGGTTACAATTCAAGAAGGAATTAAGAGTCTACTATTTACTCCAGAGCACGGGTGGCTCTCTAGTCGAGGCTTGATCTTTCCTACCAGCAGCCTACTAGAAGCAAGGGCACGCAGGGGCTGCGGGGGATGGAAATCCGAGGCCCCACAGCTGATCTGAAATGGTTGTATCTGCTGGTTGGCAGATGTGGGGCATTTTTTTATTTAGAGAGAGGACTAGAGAACCTAGGTGGAAGTGAGGATTTATGAAAACACACACACACACACACACACACACACACACACACACACACACACTTGCTTCAGAGTCCAGGTAGATCTAGGGTAAATGTTATAAAGATACAAAGGAAAAATATAGCTTGTGATTTTTTTAAAAAAGTTAAGAAAGCTCATTAAGATTTATTGTAAGTCCCAAATTTTGTAGTCCCGAAGCTTAACGACAGATGGTGGTGTAACTCCACCAATTTTGCACCCTCTACATTCGATTTGTCATGGTAACATAGATTACCCTTGATTTGACTCCAGTGAAACTAGACTTTTCTTTTTCCTAAGATGCGCCGGGGAGGAGAGGGGAATGTTTAAAAGGAGTCTACTTATTTGCTCATCTTCAGAAACTGAAGTGGACCTGAAAAATAGAAACCTGACATATGCCCAGTTCTTCTGTGCGAAAGGAAAGCGTATTTTACCTTGCATTTAAAGAAGACTTTGGTTACAGGCTATTTGAAGCGGCTTTGAAGCTGGTATCTTAACAGAACAAAATATAATTTTAAAAAATTCACCCCTTTCCCACTCTCCCAGTGATCTCTCCCCCTAGGTAGATAAATGTTAAGTATGAGTCACAATTACACCAAAAAAAAAAAAAAAAGGGCTCTGAACAAGAAAAAATGTGCGTATTGTTTAATTGAACGTTTTGGAACAAACAGACCTAAATGTGTGAATAATAATAATATTTTTATAACAAATACCTACAGACTCATAGGTTCACTCCAAGAGGCATTGCGCCCACGTTTCTACCGTGTCACGCGCATACTTTGCTCTCCTGCGTCCTGCCTTAGTTCCTCTCCCTTGGGGTGGCTCATTTCGCGCACGATGCCCTGGCAGAGACCACCCCGAACGAAGGCACCCTTCCCCGGGACCTGCACGGAGCAGTGGCGAGGAATTTGTTGATTTGCGGTTTCATCTCATCTTTAAACCAAATACATTTTCGAGAGAGAACTTCGAGGGCCACTGGGCGAAGCTCACTGATTGCACAGCGGCTCCGTTTATCTCTCCCCCCCCCCCCCCCCCCCGGAACCCCTTCCAGGGACTTTGCAGACCCACGTGCTCCGGGGAGCCTGGCGCTGGGCTGCGACCCGCGCGGGGCCACAGACGCACAGTTGGTGCTTCCCTCTCGCTCCGATGCGCGGTGTCTCCTTTCAAGCGGCTGCGATCCGAGGGGCTGACCGGTCGCGGGTACAAAAGAGCCACCCTCCTCCCCCTCCCCCAGCTGTGTGTCCCGTCGGCGTCTCCCTCCGCGGCGGAAACGCGCTTTTCCTATTCTTCTCCTTGAACTTTTGGGGAAGTCTGTTAGCACCGCGCGCCGGACCCCGGCGGGCTCCGCGGCCGCGAGGGGAACAAAGCCCGCAGTGTTCCCGGCCTGGTGGAGGCGGGGGTGGTGGGCGAGTTCAAGGAATTGCAAATAAATATATTTTATGACCACCCATCAGCAAACTGCGTGCCACCTTGGCAGCCCCTCGTAGCCAGGCGGTGTCCGCCGTGGGGCTGCGGGTGGGGGCTGGGAGGGAGGCGACGGGAGGGGGGGTGGCGAGAGGCGAGCCCCGGGCCTGAACTTTCACCTCTCGAACCCGGGCCCAGCCCATTGGCTGCGGGCGAGACCAGCTTCTCAACTCCCGGGGCGTCCGCCCTGCGGGCCGGGGCGGTGGTCGGGGAGCCGCAGTCTGGGGAGAGGGGATCATGGGGGCGAAGTTAAACGGGGTGGGCGCGGGGGGTGCGGGCTCACCCCGCTTAGGAAGACGTCTGGCTGGGATACGAGGTCCATTCCGACACACGTGCTCCTCCCCCTGCATAGATATGTTTTTGCACCCACGTCAGAGGCTGGTGATTTCACCAAAATGTATCTCTGCGTCCCGAGTACCCCGAACGGTGCCGGGCTGGGCAAACCCGCTCCCCCCCTCCCCTCCCGGGGAGCCTGACGGTCTGCGGAGGGGCCCCGACTCCTTTGTAATAAAGCTTCCAGTTCACTTTTTCGGGAGCCCGAACGAGAAAGGCAAGTGAGTGGGGTCCGCGTGTGCAGGGCGGAGAGAGAAGGGGAGACGGACACCTCCGCAGACCTTTCCACTCTTCCGTTACTTTTATGCGCAAACCCCGCGGGGAGAAAGGGGGCAGGTCTTCGTTCCTCCAAGGATTTCAGCGCCGTTTGCTGGTCTCTTTTCCCAAATAGTTTCAGGTCCGTTCAGAGGCTCTGCTTTTCATGGAGGTTTGCCGGCGGAGCAGACGCGCAACTTGCTTAACGTAAAATTGTCTGCACCTTTCCAGTGGGGCCACTGGAGTCTGGCGGTTTCTAAGTTGAAAGGCTGCTTCCTCCTGTCTCCCCGCTCCCATCTTTTTTTTTTTTTAATCGGATTATTTGTTTACTCTTCAGCCTGCATTTCGAAAAAGACAGTTTTATGAAAGCAAGAGCCCGTGAGCAGAGCGCTTCGGGTCCGCCTGGATTTTAGACCCAGGAGGCACCGCAACCCCAGCGCCCGGCTCGCCCTCCTCCCTCCGGGGCAGGGGCCGCCTCCCCGCCCCGGCCTCGCGCCTTAGGGACTTCATTGGTTTCGCTACTAAACTTGAGGTTGTGTTTACAGATGTGGCTGCCAGAGCTGCTTCCTCCGCAGGAGCACTGCGGGCTCCGAAAGGAAGAGTGGGCACCGCGTGTGTGTGTGTGTGTGTGTGTGTGTGTGTGTGTGTGTGAGAGAGAGAGAGAGAGAGAGAGAGAGAGAGCTTGCGCCCGCCCTTTAGAGAAAGGGCGCGCTGCTCTTTGAGGAAGAGAAAGACTCAAAGGCAGACGTCTGTGCAGCTCGCGGGGCTCCCCAGGCCCCCCCGCCCCGCGCCCCCCACCGCACACACACCCTGCGGCCTGCGGAGATGTTCAAGTTGGCGGGGATGAAGTGCGGGGCCAGGTTCCTTTGCTCGCAACAGCCTCGCTGGGCGCAGCTGTTCGGAAAGTTTCCGCGCCTTTCCGGTCGCTCTGGTGCCCGACGACCCGCGAGCAGAGCCCGGCTCGGGCTGCGGCGCTCGGGGAAGGGAACGCGCGGGAAGGGTCCCGCCACCGCAGGCGGGGAGCGGCTGGTGGGGGCAGCGGGGGAGGAACCGCCTGCCCGGAGCCCGGGTGGGTAAAGGGCTGCGGAGCACACCCCCCCCCACTCGGGTCACGCTCCCCATTGGGCCATGTCACCCCCTGGGTCCCGCGTGGGTCCCGCTGGCAGACGCGGGGTCCCAGGTGCTGGAGGCTGGGTCCATTCATTCCCCACCCGGCGCCTTGGCTTTGAAGCGGGCGCAGGGCAGGCTCTGGAAGTTCCTTCTCTACTTTCCTTCCGGTTGCTTGTGCTCCCCTCAGTCACTGAGGGGACCCATCTCCAAAGCCTGGGACCCTAAAAGTCACAGCTCAGCGACCACTTTTCAAGCCCCGCCCCCAAGCCGGTGACACGGGATCATAACCAAGCGAACTCCTGGGCCCAAATGAGACAGGCGTCTGGACCACAGTGAAGAGGGAAAGGACCCTGGGCCCCTCTGCACCCCAGGCCGCAGAGGCGGAGACCGGGAGAGGAGACCAATGGGCGTTTTAACGCGTGCTGGGCTCTCCCTCTCTAACTCCCAAGCACTTTAACTCCCGGCCACCGAGGGCTTTGGATCCCTTCCAGTTTTTCTGCACTTCACGCGGAATCCCCAGTTTCATTTGCCAGCAGCTCTGTCTGCTGAGAGGACGTACTTTGGGGACTGCCAAGAAGCAGCAGACACAACTCGGCTGTGCCAATACAGCAGACGGTTTTGTTCTCTCCTTCCTCCCCACCCCCTTCCCGGACTGCCTTCTGGGCCTGGAGGGAGGAGGCAGAGCCGGATTGAGGAGAGGGTGGGGGTGGGGGAAGACCTGGCGCAGAACAAACAAGTTCTCCAGCTAGTTGCTTACATAGCAGGTGGACCTGACGTCAGCCAGGAGCCTCCACGGCGACTTGCAACACTATTTCGCCGCGTTTCCCTTCCATTAAAGAAGTTGTGGGACGGGGGGAAGGAGTGGAGGGAGGCGGCAGGCTTGCGAACCGGCCTGCTCCAAACCACTTTGTGGATCAACAACAACAATAACAACGCAAAGTAAAACACAAGCAAACAAGTGGTCCCGCGGCACTTGATGACCCTGTAAGGCGTCCCTTCCCCCACCCCGTCTGTCCGAGGACAGGCGGCCCCCGCACAGTGTGTGTACAGTTTGCATTGCCAACAACACGGATGCGCGCGCCCGGCAACGCGCGCGCGCGCGCGCACACACATACACACACACACACACACACGCGACACACACACATACACACACACACAGACACACAGATCCGGGTGGGGGGAGCGGCAGCGCCAGACAGCGCGAGCCTCTGAGAAAGCGCGAGACACGCGGGCGCGTGCTGCTCCGCCGCGGTCCCCACGGCCCCAGCTGGAGCCGGGAGCCACCCTCCGCCCGCAGGCGAGCGCCGGTCCGGTTATTTAAGCGGCCGCCGCGTCCGCCCGGGGCGGCTGCTCTGCTCCCCCGCCTCCCCACGCCTGGGTGCGCTCCCCACACGCGGCCGCGGCGGCGGCGACCCGCGCGCGCGTGTTTTGTTTGGGAGCTTTTGCCTCCGGGCCCGCCGCGGGTGCCACCTCACTGGACGCCGCCCAGGCGTCCCCGATCCCGGTAAGTTTCTTCACCTCAACTCTGCCGCGCCGCGCCCCGCACCCCACCCCGTCCTGGCCTCCTCCCCGCCCGGCCGGGCTGCGACTCTGCGCCGCGCTCCCCGCGCCGTGGCCGGGGACGCAAACTTTCGCCCCAGCCTCCACGCGCGGCGGGCAGGGCGGGTGGGACTTGCGTCAAACGCGGGCTGGGCGCCTGGGTCGCCGTCCGAACTTAGTATCCCCACTTGTTATTCTTTTGCATTTTACGATGTGATCCGGGAAGGGGGAGTCGAGAGAGGGGAGATTGCTGTTGGCTCGCGGGTGCTTTTTCGTTTTGAATATGCAAAAGGTTGCGTGGTCGGGAGAGGCCCGCGGCTGGAGGAAATTGTATGTTGAAATACCAGATGTGTGTTTGTTTACTCTTTTATTTTTATTATTTGTTTTCTCCTCCTCCCCCTCCTCCACTCCCCCCCTCCCCCGAGGAGAAACACCAGTAAAAACATCTGCTGGCCGGAGGCACACACTTTATGCTCCCACTGCTGACCTCTATTTACTCGATTGGCAAGTGCGCGCTTCTTCTGGTCCCGAAGTTGGACACTCACTTCAGCGAACATTTCTAAAGTTCTTCTCTGGGACCCGGCGGCGGAGAGGGGCACTCCTGCTTCTGGAGTGAAGCAACGCGGGTCCCTAGTGATGCCTGGGACAGCTGGGCATTTCCGCGGCGGCCCCCATCGCGCTCTCGCCCCCATCCCTGGCTAGCACGACCCGGTCCACCTGTGTCTGCCCTGGCCTCACTTACATTCCGTTGCGGAAAGTTCTCCGCGCGCTGGGTGGGCTTTGGGTGCAATCTCTCCTGCGGGGTCTTCTGGGAGGGACGGTGGGAGGGGCGCAGGCACCTTTGCGAGCGAGGGAAGGCTTCTGGGTCGGCTCCCGTGGAAGTTCGCGGAGGCCAGGGACCAGCGGACTGCAGGCGGGCGCGCGGGGTGGACGCTGACCCGGGTGGAGCGCGCCCCCGACGCCCCTCGGGGATCGCAGCGCAGCGCGTGCGGGGGCCGCGCGGGTGGGACCCCGGAGGAGGCTGCGCGCTCCGGTGCGTCTCCCGCGCGCCGCCCCCCGCCCGCGGGCCCGAGTGAGCCCGGGCACCCCGACCTCGGCGCGAGCTTCTGAGTGGACGCTGGCCGCCGTGGGTGTCTGCGCTCGGCTGGTGCGGGGAGGAAAAGTTGTCCTATATCCTCAGACTCGGAGAGCTCTTCGGTAAGTCTCCCGGGACACTTGGTGACACTGGTTGGGAGGGAAGGAAACGGCCGGCACGTGAGAATTGGGGGCACCTGAGACTGGAACCAGTGCGCGTTGTGCTTGGGGACAAGTTAAAAGAGGCCGAACTGGACCCCTCTGGGGAGGCTCTTCAGACTCCGGAATCCCCCTAAGGAACTAGACCCATCTTTCTACTTGTTTATTCAGCTTTTTAATCATCAGATTTAAAGCACTTAATGGACAGCTGCTCCTGTAATGGTCCTGTGGCCCCCGCCCCATTTCTCTCGCCGCGTGCAGAAATCCAGGCAGTTTCGGGATCTTGAGGATGATGCCTCAAGTACTGTTTGCTTGCAGGTGAGCAGGCGAGTGCTCGGCACCGCTGGCGGGAGGAAGGGTGTGAAGGACCAGTGGAAGTGTGTGAGGTGGGTACACACACAGTCATCAGGAATTCAGAAATGCTTGAAGAGCTACCTCCCCAAAGTGCCCTGAGTCTATTTGGAAGAATAATTAAGCAGTAGCAGATAAGCCCAGGGAGAAAGTGATGCCCTGGTGTCAAGTAGCTGGAGTGGACGTTTTCCAACTGGAAGTGTTTAAAGAGATTAACTTTTAGAAAGCAAAAGTTTGCCCGGAAGGCACATCTTTGCACGCTCTTCTAACTCAAATAGCTCAACTAGTTTTGTTAGGCATCGGTGGAGACAGGAGGGGTTGTTTAATAGCAAGTCTATGTGAGAGGTCAGAATGGAAGTAAAGATGAGCTTTCAGATATTCTCAGCATCAGTTTTGCATTGTGGCGTACCCTGGGAAATGTTTTATGTCAAGGGGCCTGTTTATCTTTTCTGTCAACATGAGTTATGGATAAGTATGTTCTCAGTTTATTGGAATTTTAAAATGCAGTGTTTATTTAATGCTGCTACACAATTAATTTACAATTTTGATTTATTTGTATATATATTAATAAAGTGGATATGAAGTTATACACACTATGGTCATTAGGATCCTAAAATTTCACTTCAGCTTTCTAGCTTTTAGAAGTCCTTTCCTTCCTTGCTTCTTTCCTTCCTTTCATTTTCATTACTTAACTAGATTCATGTTCAGTAGTCACTTACTTTAATATTTCCTTAAGAAATCCACTATTTCATTGTAATCTGAAAATAAGTGAAATAAATTCTTAATTGTGACTAAGTTAGTAACTTTTAAAGAGGAATATAGAAACCTGATGATAAATCCCTATAGATGAGAGAGGACAGATACTCAATTTAAAAGGAGCACCTTAATATTTATTTTTAAGTACAATGATTTTTAGGGAATAATTTTAAATATGCAATTTACATATGAGTACAATAAATGCTTTTAAAATACACAGATTATTAAAATGTTACCATTACATTAGAATGGGTACTAGAATAATCAAAGGAAAATATACACAAATAATTATGAACTATGTAAACTGTTTTTCAAAATTCCCCAACTTACATTTTTGGATTCAGAATGATAGAAATTATAGAGCTGAAAATTGGTTTTTATATGGAAATTGCCTCTAAGAGCCCTTTGATTGCATTTTATGAAATTATTCAATGGTTGTATCTGAGAAAATAGTCATTGTAAGGGTTGTTGTTTTTATTTCACTCATAATAGTGCAGTGGTTTTGCTTTAAAAATCTCATAATATTCTAGAAACCTAAAATAGAGGGAAATTGTATGTGACGCACCATAAAAATGGGGGGGGGGATAATCATTCAATTTACAGATAACCTATATTGAGAAACTATTCATTTTGTACAAACAAGAATTCAGAAATACAAAATAACTCTTTGCAGAGCTATAGTACTTTTCATAAAGTACTAGACTTACATTTTATGAAAATTATATTTGAATATATGAAAATAACTTTATGGTTTGCTTGAGACTCATGGAGGCATATAATAGTATAATGAATGTACTAGTAGCCAGACAAATGTACCAGGTTTTTTATTTTGGGAGAGAATATGAGGGATACAGAACTTAATTATATAATATTAATATTATTTGTGATTTTTTAAAGGATTTATAGCTGACTCTGTCTTATTACCCTTGTCTATTTTTGTGTTGACAGTCAATTCGGCTATTAGTTACAATATTGGTACAAAACTGAATGCTGGATGTGGTCATGTGTTTTCTGCCTCTGAATTAAAACCAGAAAGAGGCAATTGACTTAGTAACTTATCATTAAGAAGTTCTCTGGACATGATTGTTGCTAGACAAAATTTTAAATCAGTTGAATTCAGAAATAGTATCAATTTCATTACGATTACTGAATACTAACTATTGGTACACTCAAACATTTTTTTTAAAACTTCGTTATAAATAGTAGTATTCTTAATAGTAAATGACTGGATCCAAAATTTTCTAACCAGTCCCCATTTTATACTGCCTTTTAATAAAAGAAAGCCTATTTCTTAAAACTAGGCCGGAGATTTGCATATACTTTGAAAGTAACCGCATTTGTGTAGTCCTTAATGTATAGAGTTCTAACAAACTTGAGCAAATTCAACCCATAAAGATTGTTGTTTTTATTCTTAAGGCTTCTGAAAAAGTAATCCAAGTGTTTGAAACTTTTTAAAAGCATTTCAAGGTCTGCAGACAATCTAGTTTCATATGCTGTAATTTACTTTAGTTCTGTTTCTTCTTTAGAGGACATAAAAATTTTCTTAGTTCCACCTATTTATCATTTAATACACTTGTACTCCAGCCATATGAGTTCCATATTCTTTATCAAGTAAAATAGTTTAAGTGTTTTGGTCTTTTTTTCATGAAGCTTAGGTCATTATCAGTGCTTTCTTATGGAGTTATTCCAAACTTTTAACTTCATTTGTTGTTGTTTTTTTGAACCTTCAAGTGGACCCCATAGTTGTTGTATGTTTTTTAACACCTTAACTAAGGATAATTAGGAGGGTTTTCTAAAAATACCATTACTTTCTTTTTTTTTTTAAAGCCCAGCATTGATTATAGTAGAATGCTCTTCCCATAAAATAATTTTTTATTAAAATAGATATTTACAGTTTCTTCTTTACTTATGCCTTGTTATTACCTCTGATGTGTTTTTGCGTATACTCTTTTGTTATGCCCAGTGCATTTATCCATCACCCTTCCCCAAATTTTCCAGACAAATTTTAAAAGAGAGTAACTTGGTGAAATATAAATAAATGACTAACTAAGAGGTTAATGTTAGCATATAGAAATTCTGGAGAGAGGTCTTTAGAGAATATTTAGATTTATTATATTCCAAAACTATTAATATTAAATTGGAAAAGTAAATTCATATATTGAGGAATTTTTTCTAGTAGTAGCATTCACTAAAACTATTTTTTTCTCAAAAAGCTGCTTTGCTAATTTGCTATATCCTCAAATGTAGTATTATTAAGTACTGTCCTAATTATTTTTAGGGATGTAATCTCAATTTTATAACTGGAGTAACTAGGAATTCGGGCCTAGCTATACAAATTTTTACTGAGTCGTCAAATTAACAGAGTATATCTATGCTCTAAAATAAGGTATATTGGCATCACCACCATTTCATTTTAAAAACAAGATTATATTTTAACGATTTGGAGCTTATGATCCACTTTTAATTCTAATATATTTTCATTTGTAATTGTGAACTTCATCTTCTCTAAATTGACTTGTATTTGTTTATTATTCCAAGTTGCTTCCCATGAACATTTCGAATTCTAAAATTCCCTCAATTTATGTAATTTTATCTAAATTTTTATTTAAAATGCATTTTCTCCAAGATTTATCTATTGGGGCCCAGGTTCAACCTTTTGAATTACCGATCTTTGAAATATGTGTTCTTTTGCCTATACTGTACTGATTGAATTTAACTTTCCAATTAGTTGTGCCGTTCTCTCTTCCTGCATCCAACAAGGATCTCTAGAACATACCTTTCCAATATATTGATAAGTATGTCATAAGGAGCTGATGTCTTAATCCCTTTCTACTGTGCCAAATTTATTTTCATTAACAAGAGCGAAAAAAATTAAATGTTGAAAAAGCACATTACTGTGAAGCGTATGAATCCCTAGGGGTTCCCAAACTCTCAGCATTTTTAGTTTATTAATGCTCTTCAATTTCTTTCAATTTTTACCTTGGAAGGCTTAAAATATACTTTATGGAAGATAATGTTGATGTAAAATTTATTTAAGTTTTAGTGTTTCTTTTGAAAGATCTTCCTAATATAAGTCTAAATGAGTATACTATGAGAATGTCATTTTCTTTAATAGGTGACGAAATTAACTTTGAATTCCTCAAATAAAAGATGCTACGAGAAAGAGCATACGTTTTTTTTTCTGGTGTTCACTTATTTCTTTCCTTATCAACTTTTATGATGACATTTTCTGTGAAAGTATTTTTTGTATCATTTTAATTTGGTACTAGTTTAGTATACTTACACAACCACAGCCATCATTTTGCAACTTTTTCTCAATTTAAGAAGAAACAAATTTTCTAACAAATGTGCTTTGGGGGTTAATAAGTCAGTGATAGACATATTTTGGAGAAGGCATTTATGAAATTTTTCACTGGTAGATAGTAAAGAGAAACTTATAGTATACTAATCCAAATATCTTAACAGCTTAACATATGCACTGTCATAAAATCATCTCATTTTTTAAAAAAAGATCCCCAACATCCTTAGGAACTATTCCTCACCATTGCTTCGCCCAAATTTATGTTCCAGGAACTGGTTGATCTATATCTGTATTCCTGAAGCTAACTCTTTACTTCCTTTTTGTCTTTAATATTTTTCCTCTCTCAGTCTGCCTCTAGTTTATCTAGATGGCACCCCAAAATCTTGTTTTGTACATCTAGCTAGTACAACTACTGTTACCAATCTAAGCAGATTGACCTTCATCTCCTATCTGAATTGCTGCAATAGCTGCTTAGTTGATGCCCCTTCTTTCTCAAGGCACCACAGTTTATTTTTCACACAGCAGTGATCTTTTAAAAATAGGTCTGATTATGTCATTCTTTTGTATAAACCTTCCAGTAGCTTATTATGTCTCTCGGAATGAGAGACAAAGATTTTACATAAGTCCATATTATCCCAGCTACCTATCTGACATCATTTCCTAACATTTTGCTCTTATTCAGTCAGCCCTAGACACACTGGCTTTCTTAGTATTCCTCAAAATAGAATAAGATGATTTCTACCTCAGAGTTATGCTCTCTGTCTGGAATGCTTTACTCTCAGGTAGCTTCACTAACTTCTGGTCGCTACTCAAATATATCTTTATTACAGAAACCTTCTCTGATGGCCTTATATAAAATAAGAAATCCTCATTGATCATGTTCTATCATCTTTACCATTCATTATTCTTCTCCATAACACTATCATCAACTGGCATTTAAAATTTTGTTTATAGCCCTAGCCAGTTTGGCTCAGTGGATAGTGCGTCGGCCCATGGATTGAAGGGTCCAGGGTGTGAGTCCAGTCAATAGCACAGTACCTCTGTTGCAGGCTTGACCCCGAGCCCCATGCGGAAGGCAACCAATCGATGTATCTCTCTCACTTCTATGTTCCTCTCTCTGTCTCTCCCCTTCCTTCCATTCTCTCTGGAAATCAATGGAAAAATATCCTTGGGTGAGGATTAACAACAACAACAACAGCAAAATTATTTATCATTTCTGCCCCCAATGAGTCAGAGATTTTGTTTTAACTGTCCTAACCCACTGCTTAGAACATTACCTCAAACTTGGTAGGAGCTCTAAAACTAAATACTGAATGAAGGAATAAATGACTTGTTGGGGGCCCAAGAAGTTACTTCTGTGTGCATCATTGTCTCACTTGTTTTTTATGTAATTGAAATAACTTTTCACCTAACTTTTTTTTTTCTAGACTTACTTCATACCATTTCACACTTGGGTTATTAGATTTTTACTATAAGTTTACTATTATATTGGCCAAGACATGGTTCTTATCTCAGGTGGGTATACTTCAAATTCAACTTTCTGTGTCTATTTTATTCTTTTAAAAAAATATTGTTGAAAGTATTTCATATGTTCCTTTTTTCCCCTATTGACCTCTCCCAGCCCGACCTCACCCCCCACCCCAGGCCTTCACCACCCTATTGTCTGTGTCCATGGGTTAAGCATATCTTATGAATAGCATAAGTAGTGTACAGAGATGTTTCTAATGGCTACACTATGACTACAACGTGGGCATAGCAAGTATTTCTAGGATTGTCTTTGGGTAAAGATGGAGGGAGGTGGGTCAAGCCAAGGTATCTTCTGAAAACCTTTAGATTTATATGGCTTTACTTCTTGACATTCACACACAGCATAAGTATACAACTTGTTTTTCTTAATCTTCCAATATTCAGCCTTAAATAGAGCATATTGAAGATTTATGATTTGATGGAAAGTCCATTTCTCCAAATTAAAAATCCCACTCTGTAGCTTGCTCAAATTGCTTTTGGACACCTAAAACTAAAGGTGTGAGTAAGTGATACAACTACCCATATAACACCACACAAATATAGATAATCTATAATAAAAAAAAGCATAATATGCTAATTAAACCAGACACCCAAACCACCTCCCAGATGTCATTTTGGACATCCTTCCAGATGAAGCCGTGTCAGGTGGGGGCCAAGGCAGAGGCAGTTAGGGACAATCAGGCAGGCAGATGAGCAGTTAGGGGTGATCAGGCAGGCAGGCGAGTGATTAGGGGCAATGAGGCAGGCAGGTGAATGGTTAGGGGCAATCAGACAGGCAGGCGAGTGGTTAGGAGCCAGGGTTCCCCTCCCATGCATGAATTTCGTGCATGGGGCCTCTAGTGTCTTATAAATCTAATGCCCTATAGCTCTCCTTCTTACATATTATATCTTTATTTTAAATGTGCACTAACTTGCTCAGCAATTTTATTCTAAATATCATGAAAACAGTGAAAAGAATATATGATCGTTTCTATTGATAATGAGGAGGAGGTCTCTCTTCTTTGCCCATTTCTTCTCATTTTTCACTTTTCCTTTTCTGTCCTCCAGACAGAATTATGAGATCTTTCAAAATAATTCTGGTATCTTATTAAGCCACCAGTGACTATGTGGTCCTTGGAAAATTCTAAAGCAAGGCAAAGTGGGGTTTTAATACATAAGTACCTCTCTTTTCTTATTTTAAATATTACTAAGCCACACCTCTGCTCCTCTACTCCTGCTCTGTAGCTACCCAGTGCCCTCCATGTTGCCATCTGCCTATTCCAAGTCCCAATATATTCTGCTTTCCTGGTTCTGAGTAGGTACATTTGTATTAAAGGACTTCTCTGATGATAATAACACATATCAGAGTATGAGTGAAAATAAAATTTTCTGAAAAATATAATTATTGTCCCAGATAGTAAAATACCCAACTTGGCTTACTACACAGAGCCCCATGTTAAGTACCAGGAGCCCTGCATTCTGATACTTGGTCTGCCTATAACTATTGTGTGATATTGAGCAGGTCATTTCCTCCAAATTTAAAAAGAGGCTGGATTTATTTTTAGGTTACTTTCAACTAAAACATTTTATGTGAAGTACCTGGATTCAAATTTGAAGCTATGAACATGTTCTCGCCTTAGTACCATATCAGCAAGCATACTATATAAAGGTGAAAGGGAGAAAAATATACTTTCTAAAATAAAAATTAAAACCAACCAAAATGATCACAAATAATTTTGCATATGAAGCTCATGGGAGCTCAGTTAAAATTTAAAAATTGTGGGGTTCTTTGTTTGTTTGTTTTAGTTTTCTTAGCCTATGAGGTATTCTCTCACCACACCCCTCTTTCTCAGTCAGGAATGGAGCCTCATCTTATTTAAACAGAATGCTGAAACAAGAAGAGGGTAAGATAGAGTGCATGAAGATTTGATCATGTTAGGGTTCAGAAAAATCAATAACCACCCAAAATTCTCTTCCCTGAGGTACATATATTAACATTCCATAAGTATTAATTTCTCCCCAATTTTGCCTTTGTCCTATGCTCATTCATATATGTAGTGATGATGCTACCTATCCAGAAATAAAATGTGGAGTTGAGTAAGCTGTTTGGTAAACTTTATTTATTTATTTATTTATTTATTTATTTATTATTAAATTTATTGGTGTGCATTGGTCAACATGATCACATAGGTTTCCAGTGTGGGATTCTATGTTACAAGATCTGTATATCCCACTGTGTGTCCACTACTCAAAGTCAGATTTTCTCCTATCACCACCAACCGCCATCCCCTTCCCTCTGGCAACCACTACACTGCTGTTAGTTTTCACAAATTTCAATTTTATATCCCACATATGAGTGAAATCATAAGGTTCTTAGCTTTTTCCTGACTGACTGATTTCACTTAGCATAATACTCTCAGGGTCCATCCATGTTGTTGCAAGTAGCAATATTTCATCCTTTCTTATGGCTGAGTAGTATTCCATTGTGTTTATGTACAACAACTTCTTTATCCAATCCCTTATCGCAGGACACTTTGGTTGTTTCCATGTCTTGACCACGGTGAATAATGCTGCAGTGAACGTAGGTGCATAACTCTGCGAATACATGATTTTGATTTTTTCGGATATATAACCAGGAGAGAAATTGTTGGGTCGTGTGATAGGTCTACTCTTAATTTTTTTAGCAATTGCCAGATTGCTTTCCATAGTGGTTGTACCTGTTTACATTCCCAGCAGTGAATGGGGTTCCCTTTTTTTTTCACAACCTCTCCAACACTTGTCATTGCTTGTCATGTTGATAACAGCCACTCTAACAGGTGTGAGGTGGTATCTCATTGGAGTTTTGATTTGCATTTCCCTCATTGCCGATGAGGATGAACAGTATCTCATTGGAGTTTTGATCTGCATTTCCCGAATTGCCAGTGAGGTTGAACACCTTTTCATGTATCTATTGGCTGTTCGTATGTCTTCTTGGGAGAGGTCCGGTCCTCTGCCCACTTTCTGAGTGGGTTGTCTGGTGTTGAGTTTTGTGAGTTCTTTATATATTTTGGAGATTGTATAAAAAACTCAGAAGAAACCATTGTCAGAGCTACTGTTTGCTCATATCATCTCCCATCTGGTTGGCTGCCTCTTTGTTTTGTTTACTTTTTTTTTTTTTTGCTGTGCAGAAGCTTTTTAGTTTGATATAGTCCCATTCATTATTTTTGCCTTTACTTCCCTTGACTTTGGGGTCAAGTCATAACACTTTTATTTTCTTTATTGATTAAGGTATTACATATGTGTCCTTATCCCCCCATTTAAAATTAGACATAAAGCTCCCCCCTTTATGGACTTTACATACAGAGACATCCATTTTCAGAACCTACATAACATATTGGCCCAGACTATTCAGTGTGCATTAGAAATAAATACAGCTCCCAACTATAGGAGCACTGCATATCTGCTCTAGTTTATACAGTGCACCACTTAGAAAGTTTTGCTCCAAATCTCTTGAGGCATCTTTCTTCTCCTGGGAACTGCCAAAGGGTTTCTAGAGCCTCATCTAAATCATTCCTTCACTCCTTTGCTGCCTCATCCAACAATCATGACATGCATACGTCATGCCAGTGTTCATACCTCATGCGGTGTGCTGTCCCACGCAAAGGAAGGTCTCCTTTCTCATCCTGTGACAGTCAGCCCACTATGCAGACAAACAAGGCAGCAATGACGGTTTCTTCTCAGAACATAAGGGATTATAAATTGTGATGGTTTTTAGCAGTGATGTGAGCTTGCCAACATTCATACTTCAGTACCTTTTATGTTGTTATATGTTATAGAGAATGTATGTTGTAGAGAATAAATTTCATCTGACAGCCTGACTTTGTATTGTCCCAAATATAAAAATTTTAAATTTATATGTTCTTGATCTATTTGTATTTCTTTACTTCCAGAGAAGTATACATTTATGTTGCTCTCTTATCACTTCTAATCATTTGCTGTTGTAATTTTCAATAATGCCAAACTATCCCTAGCCCTGCATATCTATTGCTCAAACTATTACACAAATGAAAGGCAATGTAATTTGTGATTTCTAATTGGTGTTTGGTTTTATATCTCTGTTCTGTTTGATATCCCTCTAATTGTGTCCTGAAAATATTTTGTTTCCACTGGGCTGAAATAATACCAGATACTAAAGTTCGACTATTTATATGCTATATTACTGTATTACTCATACTGCTATATTAACCCATGGTACGCCATAAGCATCTGTAGATGCTTTCCTACATGCCACCTGTATCTATAAAAAAAAATGTTTTCTCTAAGTTGCAGCCCTGACCAACTTTAAAATCATTTTTTTGTGAGAATTTTCAGCTGAAAATATTCAAGAACACCTGAGTTGTGAATAATATATTTATTTTTATAATATTCATAAATTGATTATAAAATCAATTTGCAAATTGATTTTTAAAATTAAATTCAAAATATTGTGGCATGTGGGGATGGTTTCTGTTTTAGACATGTGGCAGTTAACTGGTTAAAAGAACATCATTATATTAAATTTTGTTTTTATTTTAAGAGACAACTTGTTTTTCAGATTGTATAAGAAAATTTTAAGTGCAAATGTACAATAATGGAGAATATATGGTAACCTATGAATACATAAACAAAGATATTTAATGTTTATTTTTTTATTACTGGAATTACAGTTTTATGAGAAGATATTTAAAAATAGGATGAATGAATAATTTTGTTTTTTTTTAGATATTAACTAGAGGCCCAGTGCACAAATTCATGCACGGGTGGGGTCTGGTTGGAGGAGGAGAAGATGGTGGAAGGTTGGTTGGGCTGGTTGCAGGGAGGGGTTGCAGGCGATTGGCCAATGGGCTCCGCCCCCAATTGGGGTGGGGGGGCCGATTGGGGGTGGAGCTGGCTGCAGAGAGGGGCTACGAGCTGATCAGGGGTGGGGCTGGCAGTGGGGAGGCGCTGTGGGCAGTGGGCTGGCCAGCCCCACCCACTATTGGCGTGTGTGGGGCCAATTGGGGTGGTGGGGGCTGATCGGGGGTGGGGCCAGTCGTGGGAAGGGACTGTGGGCAGTGGGCTGGCCAACTCTGCCCCCGAATGGGGTGGGGGCGGCCGATTGGGGGCCAGCAGCCTGGGGGAGGGGCCATGGGTGGTTGGCCGGGCAGCTCTTCTTCTGATCGGGGTGGTGGGGGCCAATCTGGGGTGGGACTGGCTAGGGGGAGGGGCTTCAGGAGGTTGGTGGGCTGGCTCCACCCCCTATTGGGGTGGGGCAGCCGGGGGTGGGGGATGTGGAGAGGGGAAGGGTCATGGGGGAGTTGGCTGGCCAGCCCCACCCCCCCTGATGGGGCTGGTTGGCTGGCCACAGTGGGTGTCATAGCGACAGGTCATTCTGGTCATTATGGCGTTCTGGTCACTGGCTTTTTACTAGTATATATATAGATTATTCATGAAACAGTGAAAATATGCTTATTTTTTAAAAGTTATTTAGTTGTATATTTGCTATTTCATTTTAAAATAAGATATTGATTACTGTTATAGAAGTGATGCTGATAATATTATCTCAAAAGAATTACTTTCATTGTGATTTATTAGTGACACAAACCATATTTTAATTATCTTTACAAGTAGTTTTAAGCTCTTTAATATTTTTCAATTTTTATTTATTTATTTTTTATTTTTTATTTTTTAAAGCGTATTTTTAATAAACATTTTTTTAAACTATATATTTTATTGATTTTTTACAGAGAGGAAGGGAGAGGGATAGAGAGTTAGAAACATCGATGAGAGAGAAACATCGACCAGCTGCCTCCTGCACACTCCCTACTGGGGATGTGCCCGCAACCCAGGTACATGCCCTTGACCGGAATCGAACCTGGGACCCTTCAGTCCGCAGGCCGACACTCTATCCACTGAGCCAAACCGGTTTTGGCAGTATTTTTTTTTTTTCAATTTTTAAATAAAAGATAACTTACATACAGTAAATTCACTCTTTTTAGTGTAAAGTTTTGAATATTTTCAAAAACATAGTTGTGCAGTCACTACCACAACTAAGATCCAGAACAGTTCCAGCATGCTCCACATTTTTCCAAGTGCTTTTTGGTCAACCACTCTTCCCTTCTCCAGTTCCTGGGAACCGCTGACATGTTTTCTGTCCTTATGGTTTTGTCCTTTCAAGTGTGTCATTGGCGGGGGGGGGGGGGGGGGGGGGGGCGCGCGAGGAGGGGGGGGCGGGGGGGAGCATTACAATAAAAACAATACATTTGGCATATAACATTGTATAAATTTAAGGTGCCACCATGTTACTTTGATACATTTATATATAATATGATTGCCATTATAGCAATATTTTATCACATTACATAATTTTAATACAATATTGTTATCTATTATACTGATCTCTATGGCTTATTTACTACCCATTGCAAGCTTGTACCGTTAAGCAATACCCACTTTATCTTTCCAGCCCATCCCCTGGTGACCACAATTTTACTCTCTTTTTTACAAGTTTGAGTTTATTTTATTTTATAAATAAGTGATATCAAAGAGTGCTTGTCTCTCTCTGTCTAATTTGGCTCACTTAGCAGCATGTGCTCAGTGTCCATCTATGTTGTCCATCAGGTAGCAGGATAGCCTCCTTTCTCAGGGCTGAATACTATTCTATTGTGTACACACGGACCGTATTCAAGTCTGTGTTATAAATAGAATCTTACAGCATTTAGCCTTTGGAATCAGGCATCTTTCATTTAGCACCTGCATTTGAGATTTCTCTATATTGTTTGATGATCATTTTTGCCTTTTCAAGAATGTAGTTGCTTGTTCCTATCATAGTTTCTTAGGAGTACAGAATTCTCTCATTTTTTCATCCAAATAAATTATATATATAATCTCCTTAAATTTTATTTTGGCTTATAAATTGACTTGGCTTATAAACAAGAATCTTACTGGATAATCATTTCTAGGGATTATTTTTGGGATTTTTAAAAAAATATATTTTATTGCTTTTTTACAGAGAGGAAGGGAGAGAGATTGAGAGTTAGAAACATCAATGAGAGAGAAACATCGATCAGCTGCCTCCTGCACACCCGCCACTGGGGATGTGCCCGCAACCAAGGTACATGCCCTTGACCGGAATCGAACCTGGGACTTTTCAGTCCGCAGGCCGACGCTCTATCCACTGAGCCAAACCGGTTTCGGCTATTTTGGGGATCTTTACCATAGTTCTCTACCCTCCTTTCTGCTTTCATTGGCTCTTGCTCTGGTACTTGCTTTTCTTGTTCCCACAGGTTTATATCGTTTCACTTTTGACCTATTGAAAGCTGTTAAGACTCATGCAGCTAGCCAAGTCTTAAAGAAGAAAGCAGCTAGCTCATTGTCAGGTGTTTATAATAATGTTCATTTCTTTATTCACTTACTTTTTCTTTCCTTAATCATTGATCATTCACCCGTTCCCGTAAATGGCAAAAGAAGGATGAAGAATCCAAGAATCCTAGAATTCAAAGGAACCTTTGAGATCATAAAACTAACTTTCCAATCTCCCTTCTGAGCAGATGGGAGGCGGGGCTAGGCATGTTATCCAGGAGCCTCTGTCAAGTTGCCTAAGGGCTGCATTGTATGGAAAAAGGGAATTAGCTGAAAGGTAAATGAAAAAGTCAAAAGGGCTGCTTAGAACAAAGTATCAGTTTGAAGGGGCTAGCTAGGCTGAAATGGAACAAAAACCAGGGAAGCAAGATAGGAGTGAAAATGAACAAGAGGCCTGGAGAAATTTCCTATTATTTTGGCTTTTTTTTTTTTTTTTTTACAGACAAGCAGTGAGCAGTTTAAGGAGATCTGAATGTGAAGGAGGCAATCCCCATTTGCCATAATCCTGGCTAGTGACGTTCAACATTTAAAAAAATTTAATTGACAAAAAGTTCTTTTTTTTAAATTTTGTTTTATTGCTTAAAGTATTACAAAGAGTATTACATATGTCTCCTCCCCCACCCCCTTAACATTCCCCCAGCAAAGTTCTTTCTTAACATTGAATTGGAATCTATTAATGAGTCATTATTCCCAGCTCTGCTTTTTGGACTTACACAGAATATTTTACATAGGTAACTTTTCAAATAAAACTTTCCTTTCTCAGGTTAAAAAAGCCATGTTTCTTCAGTTATACCTTATATACTATTTGCATTTATTTTACCCTTTACAGTTCTGATCACTCCTCTAGGATGCTTCTGTTGGCCAAAGTTCCCTTTAAAATGTATCCAGAGCTAAATTAACCATCCATGATTGTGGCCTGACCAACAAAGAACACATTGAAAATTTATCTCCTTTTTTCTCTAACCTAATAGTGCATTCATTTTTTTTTAATCATGTTCATTGTTACTAGAATTGTAATTCGTTTTATATAACTTGGAATTAATATACAATTTGAATAGTTTCTTTTCAATAGGATTGTATGTCTGTCAAAACTTCTTTTTTATATAGTTTAGGTTATTCAGCATGTCAAGATTTTTTAAAAATCCTGATTCTGTTATCTATGTTAAAAGTTATGTCATCCACCCGGCTATGTGGCTCAGTGGTTGAGTGTTGACCTATGAACCAGAAGGTCAGGGTTCAATTCCTGGTCAGGGCACATGCTTGGGTTTCGGGCTCAATCCCCAGTAGGGGTTGTGCAGGAGGCAACCAGTCAATGATTCTCTCTCATCATTGATGTTTTTGTCTCTCTTTCCTTCCTGAGATCAATAAAAGTATTTTTTAAAAATTATAATTTTGAGTAATGCATTTTTATAGCTCTATTCAATGATTTATGAAAAACTTTGAGCAACACACAGTTAAGATTAGAGCTTTTTCTAAACGTAGTGAGCATGGATGCTCTGACTTGTCATTCATACTTTGATGTGATTGTATACTTACCTACATACATTTGAAAGTAATCACCGTTAGCATTATAATAATGGCTAACATTCATTAAACTGTTTCAGCACTTTTCTAAGCAATTTATTTAATTGCATTAATTTAATTTTTATAATACCTTTGTAAGAAGGTACTGTTATTTCCCCATTTTATGAATGGCAGGTTATCAAGGACTGTGAAGGATCTGAGGTTTTATCCTATTTGCACACTAGTAAATTATTCTTAGCCAGTGATTGTTTTGTGGATGCTTATAGAAGACACAAGACTTCTGGGTCAGAAACAAGGGGACTTTATTACTCCTGTGACAGCATGCAGCGTGAGCTTCATATTTGTTTTGGTTCCTGTCCTCCAAGCTCCACAGAGGCTTTGCAGAGTGGCTCGATGCCATACTCTCAGTGAGTTGTCTCACAGATGAGGAACCCTAAGTTTAGGAACCCCAATCTTTTATAATGAGCTGGAAGCGAACCTTTCCTTTGTTCTGGAGGGAGAACTCATCTCTGCCTTCAAAGGCTTGATGCTATAAAAACACCCATGAAAAGATAGCCCAGAACAAAAGTTACCAGAATCTCTGCTCACAACACATTTAGAAATTCAAGAGACCCATGGAATTTGCCTCTTGTTCCAGATGTTAAAAAATGTCCCCAAACTTACACCAATAGTAAGTGTACTTACTCCAGGTTGGCCATGAGAGACTTTCTTGGTTCAGATATCATACAGCTAATGCATTTCTGTGATCCACTCATTTAGTAACATGTAAGAAAAGGAAACAAGGTTTGGTGCGGCTAATTTTTTTTCTTTTTAAATCTTTATTATTGAGAGTTTACATATGTCCCCCTTTGCCTCCATTTGACCCCCTTCTAGCGTGCCTCCTTAGTATGGCTTATTTTGAACAAATCTATGTTTATTATGGCAGGTTTTAAAAATAGATTAGTGCTCACAAACCATGTTTAGTAACCTGTTCTAGAATTTTGCTGAGGAATAGTGTCAAGATCACTGATTTCATTTTTTGGAGTCATTTTAGCTTACAAAAATAAGGCAGAGAGGCATTTGCCTCTCGTGTGTATTAAGCCTACCCTCCTGTTGTTTATATGTCTTCCAAGGTTGTCATCTGTGGTTCTGTTATGATATTTACAAGCTGCTTAAAAAAAAAATGCCTTGAAATAGTAATTCATTGGGCCTGCATACCTGAACTTATTTAAAGTGACTCATTGTCCTTAGCTTTGATTTTCTTATTAATCATATGTGATTTTCCATTTTAGTTTAATACTTTCCTTTTTGGTGGAGAACTTCTAGGCTTAAAGAAGTCTGTCTTCATCTTAATATCTGATAATAAAGTAGTCCCCTCTTATCTGTAGTTGCCTTTCCTGTGGCCAATTGAGGTTTGAAAATATTAAATGGAAAATGCCAGAAATAAACAATTTATATGCTTTAAGTTGCCTGTTGTTCTAAATAGTATGATGGAATCTCATGCCGTCCTGATCCATCCCACCCAGGATGTGAATAATCCCTTTGTCTAGCATATCCAGGCTGTATAGGCTGCTGCCCCTTAGTAGCCATCTCCATTATCAGATCCATTGTTGGGTATCATGGTGCTTTTGTTCAAGTAACTCTTAACTTTATTTAACAACTAGAGGCCCGGTACACAAAAATTTGTGCACTTGGGGGTGGGGGGGCCCCTCAGCCTGCCTATGCCCTCTTGCAGTCTGGGACCCCTCGGGGGAAGACCACCTGCTGGCTTAGGCCTGCTCCCCGGGGGATTGGGCCTAAGATGGCAGTCAGACATCCCTCTGGCAGCCCGGCAGCGCTCAGGGGATGTCCACTTGCCAGTGGGTAGCAGGCCTAAGCTGCAGTCAGACATCCTTAGTGCTGCTGAGAAGGCAGGAGAGGCTCCCACCACCACCGCTGTACTGGCAACCATCAGCTTGGCTTGTGGCTGAGCAGAGCTCCCCCATGTGGGAGCACACTGACCACCAGGAGGCAGCTCCTGCATTGAGCATCTGTCCCCTGGTGGTCAGTGTGTGTCATAGTGACCAGTCATTCCCAGTCCTTCTGCAGTTAGGGTCAGTTTGCATATTACCCTTTTACTATATAGGATAGAGGCCGGGTGCACGGGTGGGGGCCGGCTGGTTTGCCCTGAAGGGTGTCCCGGATCAGGGTGGGGGTCCCACTGGGGTGCCTGGCCAGTCTCGGTGAGGGGCTGAGGGCCGTTTTCAGGCTGGCCTGCAACTGAAGATCCCAGCCTCTTCTTCTTTTTTTTTTTTATTCTAAGATTTATTTACCTTGTATAATTGAAACATTGTTGCTGTCACTGGCGCTCCCAGCTCTGAGGCCCGGCTGGCTGAAAGCAGGAATCTGGGGTTTGTTTAGCTTCTATAATTGAAACATTGTTGCTTTCGGGCTCAGAGCTGGGCCGCGGCAGGCTGGGAACCTTGGCTTCCTCCATTACTGGAGCAAGCAAGCCTCCTGCTCACTTCAGCTGCATGGCTGCCAGCCGACATCTTTGTTGGCAGTTAATTTGCATATCATTCTGATTAGCCAATGGGAAGCGTGGCAGAGGTATGGTTAATTACCCTTTTTGTCTTTTATTAGATAGGATGGTTCCAAAGCCACTTGGATATGCCAAAGAGAATCCATAAAGAGCTTTTTTAAAAGTGAAAAGATATATAAGAAATGAACAACAATAACAATAACAAAATAGGTAGGGTTTGATACTATTCGGTTTTAAGGCATCTACTGGTGTCTTGGAATGTATCGCCCATGGATAAAGGGGAACTACTGTTTAATATTGTCACCAAGCAGTAGACTGATGTATTTTTAAATATTTTTCCCATACCTAAACAAGATCTTGAAGTGTATATATATATATATATATATATATATAAACAAGATCTTGAAGTGTGTATATATATATATATATATATATATATATATATATAAATTTTTTTGGGGGGGGGGAGGGTTTTGCTTCAGCCATTTTGAACAATTATTAAAACTTTGAGTCATGTTTCTGTACTTTTCCTGGCATGCAATATCTCTTCTGAGGCTGAATAATCCCTGTGTAACTGTGTTTTTAGATATTTTATAACTTTTTCTTTGTTAGTATCTTCAGAGACTGGGGGTGTTCATAATTTCACTTTCTGTAATTCATTATTTTAACAGAAAAGATATTTATCCCAAGCCATTTTTTTATTTTAGAGTTGATGCCAAGAAGCCATCATATATAGTAGGAATTGGCAAATTTTTCTGTAAATGCTAGATAGTAAATATAGGTTTTTTTTTGGGACAGAGGTCTCTGTCACAACTATGCTATCTATCCTATCTAATAAAAGAGAAACATGGTAATTAGCCGTACATCCGCTACCCTTCCTATTGGCTAATCAGGGCGATATGCAAATTAACTGCCAGCCAAGATGGTGGCCGGCAGCTATGCACTGAAGTGAACAGGGAGGCTTGCTTGCTCCAGTGACGGCAGACTCCAATGTTCCCCGCCTGACTCGCCGGCCTCTCAGCTGCAACTCTAAGCAACTATGTTGCAAATATAGAAGCTAAACAAAACCCCAGAAACCTGCGTTAGTCAGCCAGGCTTCAGCCAGCCAGACCGCAACATTGTATCAAATACAGAAAGTAAACAAAGCAGCAGAGGCCTCAGAGATAAAGCTGTCCCAGAATAAAAAAAAAGAAAAGAAAAAAAGGAGTGGTTGGGAACTTCAGTCACCCGCCAGCCTGAAAACGGCCTTCAGCCCCTCAGCTAGACTGGCCAGGCACCCCAGTGGGGACCTCCACCCTGATCCAGGACACCCTTCAGGGCAAACCAGCCAGCCCCCACCCGTGCACCAGGCCTCTATTCTATATAGTAAAAGGGTAATATGCCTCCCGGCACTGGGATCAGCAGAGCAGCGAGGCCTCCTGGCACCGGGATCAGCATGTCAGGGGGCAGCGCCCAAACCCCCTGATCAGCCCTGCTCTGTGCCTGATAGGGGGGAGCTCCCCAACCCCCTGATCGCCCTGCGGCTCTGTGTTTGACAGGGTGTGGCGCCCCAACCCCCTGATCGGCCCTGCTCTGTGGGTGATAGAGGGTGGCGCCCCAACCCCCTCCCCCCCACGGGCCCTGCTCTGTGTGTGACAGGGGGCGGTGCCCCAACTCCCCTATTGGCCCTACTCTGTGTGTGACAGGGGGGAGCTCCTCAACCCCCGATCGGCCCTGCTCTGTGTGTGACAGGGAGCGGTGCCCCAACCCCCCAATCGGCCCTACCCTGAGCGTGACTGAGGGTGGCATCGCAACCTCCCAATCCGCCCTGCTCTGTGCATGACAGGGGGCAGCTCCCCAACTCCCCAATTGGCCCTGCTCTGAGCCCAACCAGGGGCTGCACCTAGGGATTGGGCGTGCCCTCTGCCACCCGGGAGCAGGCCTAAACCAGCAGGTCATTATCTCTTGAGGGGTCCCAAACTGCTAGAGGGCACAGGATGGGCTGAGGGACCCCCCTTCCCCCCCAAGTGCACAAATTTTTGTGCACCGGGCCTCTAGTCTATATATAAAAGCCCAGTGACGGAAACGACTGGTCACTATGATGTGCACTGACCACCAGGGGCAGATGCTCAATGCAGATGCTCCCACAGTGGGAGCGCCACTCAGCCAGAAGCCAGGCTCACCGGGTGAGAGCCACTCCTGCCTCCGGCAGTTACAATCTCCAGTGAACAGACTGCAGTCCTGATGCCCGGGTGGTAGGGGTGTAGCCGAAATGACCATGGATCAGCCACTGCTGGCCCCTGGAACTCTCCTTTTGGACCCTGCGGCTGCACCCACCCCTTGCCTATTGCCCTCTGGGCCTCCAGATGCGGGCTCAGGAAAAACCCACTGAGGCTCTTCACGCATGTACTGCCTGGGCCGGCCCCCATCTCTAGAGCGAGCGCAGGTGAAGTCCAGCCCAGTGACCCACACCTATCTGCAGGTGAGCCCTTCGCAACTTGCACCTACCACCCGCCCCAGCCCCATCTCCTGGAAAGGTCCACATCCTGGCACCAAATACCCGCTCCTGGATCCCTGCAGAGCAGTGGTCAGCTCTGGTGGGCAGAGGGGCACCAGCAGGTGCTGGCCTGACACGTTCCGTTCGGGTAGCCCCACACTTGGGTGGGGAGTTGCGTGGAAAAATCACCCCCAATACCCTGCAGGTACAATCTACTGTGAACCGATGCAGCGTTGAATGTTCGGCCTGGGATGACACCAGCCCCCTGGAACTCCCCCTGGGCATTGGGCCCATGTTCCACCCCTTAGCTGTTGCCCTGTTCCTTTGGATGCGGAACTGAAATACTAAGAACGCATCTTACAGGGAACCACGATCCTCTCCCTCCTTCCTCCCTACCACCCTCAGCTGCCACTTCCAAGCCAGACCGGTCCCCACCTCAGGAGAGAGTCCCGGAAAATGAGAAAATCCCAATCTGAGGAGCGGGTCTCCCAGGCCTGTCCACGGCCGAGCCCATCGTGCCCTTCCTGGGCCTGGCCGGCATCTGGGCTCCTAAGTTCCCTGCGGCTCCTGGGCAGCTCCCAGGGATGGACCCCCAGCAGTGCGGTACCCAAGGATGCCCACAACTCAGCCATAAATTGCCGGGAGGCACATACCCCATAAGCCTAAAGGTACAATCTCGGGGGAATGGATGAAGCGTGGACACTTGGAGTAACTGGGATGAGCCTGATATCACCCCTGGCTCCTGGAACTCTGCCTCGGGCATTGAGATCAAATCTCATCCCTTACGGATTGCCCTGGAGCTACAGAGGAAGGCAGCAATATAAAAGTGGCCACAAGGTGGCGACTGACTATGGGGGTAAAAGTCAGAGAGATGGATCTAAAAGGTGGGAGTGTGGGCGAGAGAGCACCCCCGCCCTCCAAGATCCCCAACTTTGTATTGTTCACCTCGGAGCATCTCTTATCTAGCTCCAGCAGTGTAAAGCATCCAGCACGGCCCAATGCGTCCACCAGGGACCTCCTAGCCGGCAAGGCGTGACCCTGGCTGCAGAAGGGACATTTGGAAATATTTTTTCAAGAAATTGCTGGGAGGACAGACTCCCCACGGGACTCCCCACGGGACTTCCAGGCAGCTCACGGGGATGTGGAAACTCCCCCGGCTCGCGGGCGCTGGCTCCCGATTTTTTTTTTTTTAATGTGCATGAATCTATGCATTGGGCCACTAGTTATGCTAGTAAAAGCAGCTGCGGACAATACATAAATGAATGAATCTGGCTGTGTCTCAGTAAAGTTTATGTATGAACTCAAGTTGAATTTCATATAATTTATATATATCACAAAATAGTTTTCTTTAGATTTTTATTCAGTCATTTAAAACTGTCAAAAACATTCTTACTTTACAGATCATCCAAAATTCTGCAGTTAACCACTTTTAGCCCATGGAGACACACACACACACACACACACACACACACACACAGTTATTCATATAAATATAGACAGATATTTTTATCTCCATTACTAAAATGCATGCCATGTTTTTTCACTTGCTTGGAATATGAGCTTAATGTGGACACGGAGCACCACCAGGACACCACGCAGGCTGCAGGCACGAGGAAGATCTGGACTTCAGAGCACATCTTTGACCACCCATGGGAAACTGTTACAACAGCTGCAATGCAGAAATACTCAAACCCTATTAACCCAAGTGCGGTTGGAGTTGATGCGTTGGACAGACATATAGATCCTGGATAGCTGCACAGCCATAGATTTCTCAGCACCGAGTGGGGTCTGCCTTTCATTGTGAAATTTCTTTTTTTAAAAAAAACGTTTTTGTTGATTTTAGAGAGAGAGGAAGGGAGAAGGATAGAGCGGTAGAAACATTTATGAGAGAGAAACATCTATTGGCTTCCTCCTGCATGCCCCCTACTGTGGATCAAGCCGCAACCCCGGGCACGTGCCCTTACCGGGAATCAAACCGGTGACCTCCTGTTTCATGGGTCGATGCTTAACCACTGAGCAACATCAGCCGGGCATGAAATCTCTTACTGGTGTAGCAGGAACCAAAACATATGTGCAAGAATATTCTGTTATTGATCCTGTAGAGAAAATAGTGGAACTTAAATCCACTAATATTTCATGTACGAATATGGTTTCAGTAGATGAGAGACTTATATAAAAACCACATGCCCAGGAGCCAGTAAAAGCTGTTTTGACTCCTGAGGCCATAATCATGGTGTCAGGAGTCAGTCTCTGTAGTCATCTCAGTGGACTGATGGCAAGTATGATATCTTCAAATGCTAATAAACGCAGAGAAACAATGGAATGGGTAATGCTGAGACTAAGAATTGACAGCTCCAGCAAGAGGGAGCATAATGACACCAAAGGCAGCAGCAGCATTTGTAGAGAAATGATAAAAGTTGGTCCACAACACCCAGTCCTCCAGATCTCTACTAGCGGGCATTACATTTATTTATTATTTAAAAATACAACTATATTTTAGGTAGGATATTTTTAATAAGCTGAAGAGAGGCTATGTGACTTGCTTAAAATGAAGAGGTGCAGGGTTGCTAAATGAAGGGGATCACCTGAAATTTTTAAAAATTTACATGACCTTCTAAGAATTGTGTGACAGAATCTTTCATGAAGTTCTTCCCATTTCACTGATATTAAGTCCAAAGTAGTAATTCTCCTTAGTGCTTTTTAAACCTTCAGAGAAATGATGTTATTAGTAAGACAATAATTTATTAGATTCTCATCTTTAGTGATTATTTGTATTACAATATAAGTCTGGATAATAAAGTGCAATGATCAGCTGAGTCATCAGTGGTCTAGGTAGTGAACTGAGAACAACATTCACTTCCTTTTCTGGGAGGTCAGGCCAAAGCTAAAATGTCAGGAAGGCCCCCAAACAGGTAGAACAGTCCTGTATCAGCGTTACAACTAGCAAATTTAAGCATGAGACAAAGCTTTGGTACAACCTGAAGCTTTTAATACTCTTTCATATGTGAGGATATGGGTGGACCAGAGTCCTAGGTACAATTAGATGAGTTAATTATCTGGCTGGAATTGACAACTTGAAAGCTGATCACATCAGGGCTGTTTAACTAGGTTTACTTCTGTGCTTATGGTGGCCCTTTAGCTAAGTTTTATTGTTTATATGTTCTGGTATGTATATATATATATATATAAATTTCATTTATTTTTTGTTAAAAATAGGATATTTTTAACAAAAAGATATTCTTTCTATTGACTTTTTAGAGAAGAAGGAGGTGTGTATGGGAGAGAAAGAGAGAGAAACATCGATGTGGGAGAGATGTTGGTTGCCTCCTGCACTGGCCTCCATTGGGGCTGGGGATCAAACCTGCAACTGAGGTACATGCCCTTGACTGGGATTCAAACCCTAGACATGTTGGTGCAAGGGCTTATGCTCTAACCATTAAGTACACTAGCCAGGGATTTATATATTTTTTAAGATAACTAAACCAACCTTACAGAGTCTATCTCAGGGAATGTTTCTGTTATTCTTTTATATAAACATAGATTATACAATCTTAGATGGGGGAGATGGGAGAATGGAAGAAAAAACTAAGAAGAATGATATTCATACCTGTGCAGCTTATAATAGCTAATATTTGGAAACAGCCCAAGTGCCCATCAGCAGTGGATAAAAAAGCTGTGGTACATTTGCAAAATGGAATACTACTCAGCTGTAAAAAAGAAGGAACTCTTACCATTTGCAACAGCATGGATGGACCTGAAGGGGATTATGTTAAGTGAACCAAGCCAGTCAGAGAAAGATAAGTATCATATTATCTCACTCATATGTTGAATCTAATGAACAAAATAAACTGATGAACAAAATAGATCCAAAGATACACAAGCATGAAACAGACTGTGGAATCTCAGGGAAGGTGGGGGTGGGTGGGTGGGTTGGTGGGAAGAGATTAACCAATGAACTTGTATGCATATATGTATAGCCCATGGACACAGACAATTGTGTGGTGAATGTCTGGGCGGGCAGGTGTGGGGTGGAGCAGTCAATGGGAAAAACAACAAAGGAGACATCTATAATACTTTCAATAATAAAGATAAATTTCAAAAAGCAGGAGAATGAGGAATAGTAAAATTCTTTTCCTTGATGTTCTTTCTTTCTTGCTATGGGCAGATCCACAATACTTAGCTAGATGTAGACTATTTGACTCTTTTTATTCTTTAGAATACACATCTCTCTTTTGGAAAGAGGCTTGATTCACAGATAATATTTGTTGCTTTATCATACGTAAGAGTTGTAAATGGAACAACATCAGATTTTTTTTCTTGAAATTAAACTTTTCTTCTTTTTTACTGTTTAATATCTTGAGGAGGCAATATGTGGTGTTTGATTCCCAACTAATCTATAATTCCCATTCCCTCCATCCTCCTCCTCTGAACTCATCTTGAATTTTTATCTTATTATTTTAAAGCTCAGAAAACACACTTCTATCATATAATATTGAATTTATTTGTGAAATAACTTAGTTCAGAATTATACCTCTGAATCTTAAAAGTATCTTTAAAAATCTTTATTGTTGAGAGTATTATAGATGTCCCCCTTATTTCTCCATTGCCCCTGTCTACCCAATTCCCATTCCACCCCAGATCCTCACCACTCTATTGTCTGTGTCCATATATGCATATAAGATCTTTGATTAACATTTCCCCCTCAACCCAACCCTGTTCTCCCCCTTCCCTCTGAAATTCATCAGTTTGTTCCATGTTTCCATTCCTCTGATTCTATTTTATTCACCAGTTTATTTTGTTCATTTATTTTGATTTATAGCTTCAATTGTTGATAGATATGTATTTATTGCCATTCTATTATTCATGTTTTTCTTTTTTTTCTTCTTCTTCTTCTTCCTCTTCTTAAAGGATACCCTTCAACATTTCATGTAATACTGGTTTGGTGGTGATGAACTCCTTTAGCTTTTTCTTGTCTGTGAAGCTCTTTATCTGACCTTCAATTCCAAATGATAGCTTTGCTGAGTAGAGTAATCTCGGTTGTATGTCCTTACTATTCATCACTTTGAATATTTCTTGCCACTCCCTGCTGGCCTGCAAAATTTCTGTTGAGAAATCAGGTGACAATCATATGTCCCTTGTAGATACCTAACTGCTTTCCTCTTGCTGCTTTTAAGCTTCTCTCTTTGTTTTTAACCCTTGGCATTTTAATTATTCTTTGTCTTAGTGTGGGCCTCTTTGGGTTCCTCTTGTTTGGGACTCTGTACTTCCTGGACTTGTCTATTTCTTTCACCAGATAGGGGAAGTTTTCTGTCATTTTTTTCAAATAGGTTTTTAATATCTTGCTCTTTCTCTTCTACTTCTGGCACCCTCATAAATGAGAATGTTAGTATGCTTGAAGTTGTCCCAGAGGCTCCTTACCCTATCTTCATATTTTTGGATATTTTTTTTCTTTTTGCTCTTCTGATTGGGTGTTTTTTGCTTCCTCATATTCAAAATCATTGATTTTATTCTCAGAATCCTCTACTCTACTGCTGAGTCCCTTTAAATCAGTGGTCACCAACCGGTAGTCTGTGGACCACTGGTGGTTTGTGAGATCCAAAAGCTTGGCGACTGTTGCTTTAAATGATTTTTTATTTCAGTAGTGTATGCTTAATTTCTGACTTGTCTTTTCCATGTCTTTGACTTTTTCACTAAGATCCTTGAAAATCTCACAAAGTCCCTTGAAGCTCTCCTTAAGATCCTTGAGTAACCTTATAACCATGGTTTTGAACTCTGTTTCCAGTAGTTTACTTGCTTTCATTTCTTTCATTTGTGACATGTTTCTTTGTTTCCACATTTTGGCTGCTTGCCTGTGTTTGTTTCTGTGTATTAGGAAGAGCTGTTATGTCTCCTGAAATTGGTAGAGTGGCTTTGTATAGTAGGGCCCACTGCTCAGCCTCTCTAGTTACCTGAGCTGGGAAGTCTAGGTGTGCCCCTGTGTGGGCTGTGTGTCTTGTATTTGAGCTTTGATTGCATCACTGGGAGAAGTTGAACTCCAGGCCAATTGACTGTGAGGACCAGCTGCAGCTACAGTGTGAGAGCTGCTGTGCAGGAGACACCCCTATGGAGAAGGACTTCAGTAGGACTTTGGTGCACACTGAGGCTGCCCCTTGAATGTGTCACTTGTGGATGTATAGAGTTGTAATCTAATATGATCTGAAACTGTCCTGGTTTCTGTCCTGGTGCACTGGCTCTAGGGCCTCCCAGGAGGTGCAAAGTCAGCCACTGCCTGGGGCCAACCAGCAGGAGCTACAGAGATATGTGAAGATGGCTGCTACTTGTATTGGGCTTGCAAAGTGCCCAGGTGAGGCCAAATTGTGAAGCAAGGCAGGTTGGTGCTATGGCTGGGTCTTGGGACTTTCATTGATAGGTTTGGAGTAAACTGACACCAGCTGCTGCTTGTTTGAGAGATTTTAGCAAAGTCTGAAGCCTGAGCCAGGACAGGCCATTCATATGGAAAAGCTGCACAGCAAACAGCTTTGGTGAAGCTGCAAATTGGATGGGG
The DNA here is from genome assembly GCF_028538775.1 of Myotis yumanensis. NCBI lineage: Eukaryota > Metazoa > Chordata > Mammalia > Chiroptera > Vespertilionidae > Myotis > Myotis yumanensis. The sequence goes on from NW_027223760.1 coordinate 7,832,468, forward strand.
TGGGGTCTCACGGAATCACCAGATTGGAGTAAGCAATGTGAGCCAGGCTGATGGAGACTCAGATATGACTGCCAGTCAGCTCTGTGATGAGGAAGTTCCCAGCATGGGAACAATGACCCCTGTGAGCATCCCTGTCTGGGAAAAAGCCGCCTCCAACATCCTGCCTTGATGCCAGACAATACAGTTCCTTCCCATATGTGTCTGTGCTCCCCAAAGCTGCCAGGCACTGGAGCTCAGAGGGATTGAGTCCTAATAAGTTTGTGTGCCGGCCTTGTAAGAGGAACGCCTGGGTCTTCATTAGCCTCTGTGTCACTCCGCCACAATCCCAGCTGGTTTTTACAGACTGTAGTTACAGGAAATTCTATTTCCAGCTCTGGAACTCTGGGCTGGGGAGTCTGGTGTGGAGCTGGGACCCCTTACTCCTCATAGGTAGCCTCTGCAGAGACCATCTCCTTCCTGATTAAAAAATTGCACACACGGGTGTCAAACCAGCTCAGTACGGGCCTCCACTCCTACTATCCATCTCAATGTGCTTTTTCTTTACTTCTCTAGTTGTAGGACTTCCATTCAGCCAACTTTCAGACAGTTCTGAATGATGTTTGTTCTGTATTTTAGTTGTAATTTTGATGTGATGGTGGGAGGCAGCACATACCGGCCATCTTCTTTTCTGGGTCTTAAAAGTTTTTGCTTCACTGGCATAGGTGTTTGCTATTGTGTTGAATGCAAAAAAGGTCTTTATATGGTGTAGTACGAGTTACTTTACCAAAGTTGTGGTCAGAACCACTTTCAAAAGAGAGAGATTTCAAAGTAAAGCATGAAAAATACAGCAAATCTCTTTTAGAGTTAAGACAACAATAAATGAAATATTTTGAGTCAAGCCTTGGCTGTATGAGAAAATACATGCAAGCCTGTTGTTTTATTACATTACTTACAGTATTTGTGTGATAAAAAAACAAACAAACCCAAAAGTGCAAAAAGTCTTACTACAGTCATGTATGGGAACTGCTTGGATATGCATAAGTATTAAGTTTTTCCACAGAGAGTGACATTATCTTTTTTAATTTTTTGGAAAATGTTAATAGAGGATGAGGAAATATAGCTAGAGGTAAAAAAATATTGTTTTATGACATAGGCGGTGCAAATATAAGAAAGATTTAATTGAAAAACTACTATTATGCATATTTTTAGACTTCATTTCCATAAGTAAAGAGCTATACTATTACTTTTCTTTTATAATTACATTTTCCAACAGGAATATTTAGCCGTTGTAACCAGCTGTTAATTACTTTATATTTCAATATGGGGTGGTATAAGTTAAGATGAATATAGTGTCTTTTTGATGAGGCAGTTGAATTCTCCCTTGAAATTGTGACACCAAGCTAAATATATTTGTTATTTGAAGAAATTATCTTTTATTGCTAGAAAATAAAAACATTTTTTTAAAAAAGAAATCTAGTATGTTTTAACAAGTTTATAAAATGTTATAGGCAATGCTGTTGAGGAAATAGCTAAATTATATTTTAAATAAGTAAAAAATTCATTTGTGATACATTTACTGGTCATAAGAATTATTTGGGGAAAACTGTTAAAATGTTGATTTCCAGGTCTGACCTCTCTAGAGCTACTAATAAAACTTAATAATCTAGGTCAAAGTAAAATATCACATGGTGTTTCTAAAGCATTTTCTTCAAGAAAATAAGGAATTGAAATAGAACCCAAATTTCATTGGTCATCAGAAATAAGGTTGTGATTTGGAATATAAAATATATAAACTACTGTTCTAAGAATAAATTTATTTTATTTTATTTATTTTTTTTTTTTAAAAAATATATTTTATTGATTTTCTACAGAGAGGAAGGGAGAGAGATAGAGAGTCAGAAACATCGATGAGAGAGAAACATCGATCAGCTGCCTCCTGCACATCCCCCACCGGGGATGTGCCCGCAACCCAGGCACATGCCCTTGACCGGAATCGAACCTGGGACCCTTCAGTCCGCAGTCCGACGCTCTATCCACTGAGCCAAACCGGTTTTGGCTAAGAATAAATTTATAACATCTAAAAATTTTAACAAAATTTTCACTTCCAATATTTTTATTGATCTGATGAATACTTTGAGTTTTCTATTAACTAAAAAAGGTCTGCAAATTCACATATAGAAACCAATTGCAGAAAGGAAAGAATACAGTCAGCATCCCTTAAAATAAGACTGAGAGGGAAAGGAGGAGGCAGAGAGAAAGAAATAACTGGAGGTAGTTGTGTTGTGTGGCTGTTTAAAACAACATATGTGTAAATTCTTACTGTGACATTTCAGGTAAAATTTTTTTTTGTCTTTTTGTATTTGTTTAGCTCAATTTATGCAGTATCATGGTGGTTGGCTTAAATTGTACACATAATAAGATGAAGATTTGGGAATTACCTGAAGAATTTCAGTCTTTTTGAATCAAACATATTTGCAGTGTAGACAGCCTTCTAAGTTTGTCAGTTGACTGTTTGGAGTTGGGAATAATATTTACATGGATACAGAGTGATCTAAATATTGATTAATTTGCAATGAAAAAATATTTGTTCTAATATTAGTATTTAAGACAGAACATGAATTTAGTTTATTTCTTTTAAATGCTTGTGGTTGGTACAACCTAATTCAGGGCTGTTTCTTGTTTTCCAAATACTCCATTTTCTCAGAGAATTTCCTAATCACCTGGTTTCTGAACTGAGTTCCTCCAGTCTCCCTCAGGAAATGGGTCATCACATTTTTTTCTGTGTTGACAAGGGAAAATAATTTATAATTTGAGGTACAGTTTTGTATTTGGGGGTAGGTTAGGCACTTGAGCATGGAATTCTAGTTTTATAATATAGCTGATAAAGAAGGGAGAGACAGAAATAAAGGAAGAAGAGGTAAATAGGACTACCTCACCTTTTGTCCAGCAGTAAACATGCAGTATGGACTGGCTTGGAGTGCAGCTGTAGCAAGAGAACGTGGTTTGGTTACAGGCCCCATCTTCAGAATGCAGCTAGCTGGAGTCCATGGTCAGTGCGGGGGGCAAGAGCCAAAATGAGTGATCACCCTTAGAGCACTACTTAACCAGCCAAGACAAAGCAGACCCAAAAGGAGGGGAAACAAGAGTGAGTCTTTTTTCTGCTGAATTCAGATATCTATCAAGAGTTCTGTAATGACCCAATTATGGACACTTGAATAACAATATTAGCATACTTTATTTGTAAACATTTTATAACTAATAAGGCTCCATGTTCTTGAATTGGGGTTTTGAACTAATTCTGCAATATAATTATGTCAGATTTTATATTAAATATTCAGTGCAGATGAGGAAATAATATAAATTATTTACCCAAAGTTATGTGACTAGAAATTAGCAAAGCCATGAGTGAGAGAGTCACCTCAGACTCCTTAGTCTAGTACTCTTTTTTTCGTATGTATCACATTGCTTTTCATGACTTTAGCACCCTATCTTCACAACACCTCTTAGGTGTTAACTGCCTGGAGGACAAAGCCATGTCTTCTATTTTGTAGCTCTTTGTAGTACAGGTGCTCCTAGTGGAGGCCTACCAGGAATATTTGTTAACTGAAATGTGGATTTGACATTATGGCAAGAGGAGGGCTTGGCATTAGGCAAATGGAGAGCAACTCCCAGGCTTAGCCATATGCTGGCCGTGTGACTTAGTGAAAATTGTTTGCTCGCTGAAACTACTTTTCACACTTGTAAAATATGGATTAGAATTCTATATAGTATTTTTGTATGAATTAAAAATAATATTCATTAAAATCCCCACATGGTATCTGCCGTACAGAGCCCTCCTTTCAACAGTAACAATGGGTCTTATGACTGTCCTTTTTCCTAGCTCCTCTCCCCACTTTTTTTCTGTAGGAGTATTTTGTTTGTTAGCCTAGTTTTGTATGTTTTTCATCTTAATAAATAGAGTACTAGGGTTTAGGATGGGGCAGCTGTTTTGCTAAGGGAGCATCCTCATACCAGACCTCATGAATTCTGAAGAGCTAGAAGAAAGGGAAATATGCAATTTACCAGAAGCAAATACATTGTGTTCCTATTTCTTGCTCCCTTTAGTCAGGGAGTTAAGTTATAAACATCTGATCCAGATATACCCTTTAGTGGAAAAATCTGACTTCATGGATGTTCTCAGAAATTAAATATTGTCTCTGCCTGAACCAGCATCTACTTGGAAACCTGAAACTTAAAAATTAATTTTGAATTTTGTTTGTGGTATTTGCAAGTGAAGTTATATTGTTTATTCATGAGATTCTCTGAAGCTATTAGCTGTGGCATAACTAGATGTTGCCCCGTTTTATTTTAAGATTGTTTCAGTTTTGCAGCATTTTCTTTTTTATGTTTATCAAAGTCTTGGATCTTATTGCTTGGCTTGAAATATGATGTTTTTAGATTAATAAAATCATCATTCTAATGAAGCTTTATTTTTTGGAGAATATGTTTTATAAACTTATATAATAAATTTAAAAGAGTTTGTAGTGAGTATCATTTTTAAAATAATATATTTTTATTGCTTTCAGAGAGGAAGGGAGAGGGAGAGAGAGATAGAAACACCAATGATGAGAGAGAATCATTGATACCGGAGATCAACCACCGAGTCTCACAGGCCTGGTATCATTTTGACTCTCCTGCTAGCATTTTTCTTGCATTCCACTAATGGATTTGGATAAAATCATTTCCATGTTATTTAACTCGGTATCTTCGGTCATTTCTTTTGCAAGGTTGCTGCTCTCCTGTTCTGAGAGTCTCTTTCTGGACCTACAACTAAGCTGGGAATTTTACATTTAACTTGGCTATGTTTTAAATTTAGAAGCCAATTTTCCTAATTCAGAAATGGAGTAATTTCCTATTTTTATAGTAAAGCTAATTAATTATTCATTTCTGTTGGAATTAGAATTCTCTCCTTGGTGTCTGATGGCCCAGACCATTTTATTCTGTGATGTGAGCTCTTCACAGAGCAGCGCCGTCACCCTACAGTACACTGCCCTATGTACATGATTGATACCATTTTACATGTGCATGTTGAGAAAATTAGGTTGATAATATTGGACTTTTATGGGTTTCAGGCACTGAGGAAGAGCATTGTTTTTATTTAAATTTTTAAATAATTGATACTATTTCAGATTTATCCCATTCCCCAACCACTTGCCCCCTCACCTCCACCTAGCGACCTCCCCTTCGCCGCCCCCCCCCCCCCCCCCCTGCCCCTGGGCCCTCACCACACTATGGTCTGTGGAGGAAGAGCATTTTGTGAATACTTTCACACTGTGTCTCTTTCCTTCAGTTCTAGGAAAATACTATTGGACAATTTAGTCAAAACACAATTTCCTTTCTCATTTGTCTGGAAATAATTATTTATTGAGGAGATATGTCCCCAGTGGAAGAAGGGTTTGGTAAGTGGTACATATGCTTTAGCTTATTGATATTAGGAGCATATTTCAATGATCCCCCAATAGAAAGCACGTGCTCAAAAAGTGGCTACTGTGTGTCCTTAGTAACTATTTTTAAACAAATATTGTGTTATGGGAGGGGCTTCATTTCAAGTGGGAATAATGGATAAATTTAAACAAATACGCATGTTGCGTAATAGTATTTTTTAAGATTTAGTTTAGCCCTAGAAATCCTATTCCCAAAATATAGAAGCTTGGGATTCTATTATACTTACTTTAGTAAAATCCTAAAGTAAATATATGGTGAAATTAGTGTTAAGTAATTAAATGTGAATTTAGCAACTAGAGAAAAACTAAACTACTTAGACAAGTCACATCCCTTGATAAGAATGCCAATGTATTTGACTTCTTTACTTTTTTTCCATATGCTTGCCACATTCATTGTTTATTTCACTAAAAGAAATTTTATGAACCAAGTTGACTGTTCAACAAAAGTTTAGCATTTTAATGTTTGTTTTGGGGACATAGCCTCCTTTTGGTTTGTAGCTTCAGGCTTGGCCTCTTTAGAATTAATTGACCTGATTTTATAAAGCATTACTTAATCCCAGTTTAGACATGAAATTTGATTTCATACCAAGACCAGTGGCTGCCACAGAGTGTGGTGCAGTTCCGAGTGCACACAGACCTGCTGTTCCTCATCCGCAAGCAGAGCCTGCTCTCCTCTAAAAGCAGCCATCGGGGTTTCAGTAATTCTCCTTCTTCTTTTTTCTTTTTTTTGTTTTTGTTAATACTTTTTTTTGGCAAGATACTGTGATTTCTTTAGAGTTTCAAAACTATTTTTTTTTTTTTTTTGGTATGCAACATAGTATTGTTTTTCCAACCATTAGACCTGATTATTCTTAGAAGTTATACCTTAGATTTAAAATTAAGGTGTTTAGGATTGTATAAAAATACAGATTACTTATGTATTTTTAAATGTAAGAATTAGATTGCATGCTTTAGGTAGTCTTCATACACAGAATTTCATTAGTACAGCTAATTTAGGAACATTAAACAATCATAATATTTTTTAGTCTCCTAGTTTTGCATCATAAATTTATCTGTGTTATATGCTAAAATCTTTTTGTCAAATTACAATTTATCAGCAGACTAGTGTTACTCAGAAATTAACTTCTATATGCCTAAATACCTATATTAGTTTAAAGATGTTTGATTTAATTGCTATGTTGAATTTTCTTAAAACTAGGTTTCATAGAATGATGTACTATATGTAGCAATATTTGTCTGCCTTGCTTTTAAGGGGAAAAATGGACCTGCACATTTAACACATGAAGCACTCACAAGAATATAATTTAATAAAATAATAAACATAAGAATACCAAAACTTTAGATATTTTACTTGATTTTTTTTTTTTTTTTTTTTTTTTAGGAAATAAGTACTTTGTAGTCCTCATTGTATTGTAAGTTGTATTCAGTGAGTTAGATACCAAAGACATGTCAAGACTTTTGTTGTCCTGCAATTTTGCTTGCTTTAATAAAATCAGGGGGTTAAAGAGTACATTTTGAAAGTTTATCTTTCTAACAAAATTAGGAGTACCTAAAGAGACTTTAGATTGATTTTGTGAAAGAGAAGTAGATGAGTCACTTAAATTTTGTATCTTTAAGAAATCAAGAACTATGATAGTCACTGTAGAATTAGAAAATGCTATATGCTTTAAATGTTACCTTAAATAATAAATGCAGATTTAAGGCATTCATTCATACTGTAGCTGTTCTCTTAAAAATTATCTATTTTTACTAAAAATTATTAAAGGGAAAAAATTCTCCAAAGTGACATTGTGTTTTTTAAAGGTGTATATAATTTATTTGTCAGAGCAATTATAGTCTTAATTTCATTTGAATGAAAATTTCATATTTAAGATAGAGACCTCTTTTATTTCCATGAGAGATTTAAGAATTTAGATTTTTAGCATTTACTGTGACATATGGTACATTTTCTGTCCTATTTTGTATACCAGCCCATTAAGAAGGGAAAGTGAAGTAAGTAATCTAAAAATAACTCTGCTGTTGGCCTAATTTAACAACAACAAAAAAAGTCTTCTGTGCATAAGTAAAGTTTCACATTTTGTCTTTCTTGGTGGAAAATCTCTGAAGAATTTTGCCACCTACTCACAGAACAACATCTTGTTTGGCATCCTAGCTGTAGCTAGAAAGGCTGTTTTGATGTTTTATAGTTATGTGTGTTAGCCCTAGCCATAGTACAAATCCTGTCAGTCCATAGGGACCCCCTTAACTGATTATAGTTCAGCTACCCCTCAAGTTACATGTGCATACACCTTTTTCCAAAACACATTCATTTTCACAAAACCTTACAATCTTGAATTGAATTTAAATAAAAAGTACATCTTTAATCACAAGAAGTATAGTCAGGTATTTAAAAGTTTAATTAAAAATTATTATTTTGCTGATTTAACTCATCTTTATTTATTTATTTATTTTAAAAACACAATTTCTTCTTTTAAAAAAATATTTTTATTGATGTCAAAGAGGAAGGGAGAGGAAGAGAGAGATGGAAACATCAATGATGAGAGAGAATCATTGATCGCCTGCCTCCTGCACGCCCCACACTGGGAATCGAGCCTGCAACCCAGGTATGTGCCCTTGGCTGGAACTGAACCTGGGATCCCTCAGTTCGTAGGCCGATGCTCTATCCACTGAGCCAAACCAGCTAGGGCAACTCATCTTTAAATTATGTTGTTATAGGCATCCTAAAATAGTAACAACTTGTAAAGTTAAAATAACTTTAATGAATTTCTTTTATCTTTACCTTTTCTTTGGTGAATTATTCTATTTTGTTTATATTATTTACTCTCTTCAGATGAATATTTTTATCCTTTTTAGCATTTCTTGTCATGCTCATTGAAGTCCTTGGTATAGAAACCAGATGATAATGGTTCTCTTTTTGAGCTTTAAGATTTTAGGCATGTGGACACTTGTGTGGTAATACGTTCAATATTGAGTAGAGGTACAGAGTGCCTCAAGAGCTTGTTAATGGGACATCAATAGTGGAATGATGTATTTGTTCCTGGTGGGAGAACTGATTGGCCCTAATGTTTTTAAAAGGCATTTGCACTTAAATTCAAATGAATTTTTATTCCTTCCATGAGAGTTTTAACAATTTAGGAATGAGCATTTGCTGTGGCATATGGTGCATTTTAAATTTTAAAATACTTTTGAATTCTATGTAAGTATTCATTCACTGATATGTTGGACTAGTCTGAGCTTAGAACTCCCATAAAGAATGTCTTAGCTTTTATAAATATAATTTTGTTAAAGATTAGCATGGTTCCAGTATTAGAAAGATTTGGAAAAAGGAAAAGTAACAGCCCTATTACAGAGCTAGTATGGTAGTTTGTTATATCTTTCACCTGCCATGAATCATACCTCCTAGTATCCCCAGGCACCCCCAGTGATTCTGGCTCGTGTATGACTTTGGCCAGTGGTACATAAGCAAATGTAATGCAAGTTGAGAGTTGGTAAGTGCTTGCACAGTGGAGCTTTCCTTCTTGGAATGCTGCTGTTACCATGTGAAGAACACTGGTCCATCCTCCTTGAAGATAAATGACCCTATGGAGAGAGCTAGTCTTTTCAAGGACAAGCAGGGCCAAGTGAGCTCTGTCCACCCTGACCTACCAGGTGAATGCAGCGGCACGAGTGAGCCCATGCCAGGTCAGTAGAAGATCCACACCGCTAACTCACAGAATTGTCAGAAATAACGAATTGTTTTAAGCCACTAATTTGGGGGTGCGATGTTTGTAATTCAGTAATCAATAAAGGATACAGGAATTTCTCCAGATATGGTACATAATGCAGTATACAAAATCAAAACAATGGACGATGTATACCAGAACCAAAAACATACTAGAAACCCTTTGTTAAGGTTCCAATTTTCCTCTGAGATTTCTGCTAGTTAATGTGGAATATAGTTAGTTATAGAATATACATTTTTAAAAAGAAGGAGGAATAGCAATCATCAGGAAAGGGAACACAGTTTCTTATACTAAATTCTAAAAGAGATTTCTCATGTCAGGCCTTTCATGGGAGTAATCTATAATAATAAAAGCATAATATGCTAATTAGACTGGACATCCTTCTGGACGAAGCTGGGGATGCGAGGGAAGCCCGGTTCTCAGGTGACAGAGGGAAGCTGGTGCCGGCAGTCAGGGAAAGGAAGGCCTACTCTTGCACGAATTTCATGCATCGGGCCTCTAGTAAGTTATATAGGAGGCTATATCCTTGACCACATTCCAGCAACAGATTTTCTGAAGAATCTCTTATTGTCTATTTCTCTAAAAACCAAAGATATATCATCAAAACACAACTTCATGAGTGTGATTATTAAAGGGACTAAGATGTGTAGTACTCTTCTTTATTTCGTTATACAGTTACTGATTTGACTTTAGTCATTTCTATAACTTCAGTTAAATCCTTTGAAATAACTCTGAATTTATATTTTTAATCCCTAATTTCTCCTTTGTGCCTGCTTCCTACAGTGTTCTGTTAATCTCTTCCTTTCTTCTCTGAGTTTCTAGGTTGGAATGCAAAATATTGCTTTCTTTCAAGATGCTTAAATTGTGTTAGTTCTAGGTCCAAAATGCCTTATTTTTATTGATGTTCAGCTCCCGGAATGAATCTAACAATAATGGTTAGTTGACTTGAGAGTCTGTTTGTCTGAAAATATTGTAGTTATATTATTCTGAAATTTTGACATGTATTAGAAAACCAGAGTTTGAAAACAGTAACCAAATGGCTGAAATCATGGAAAAACTGAAATAAAGAAAATGAAATAGAGGTCTTTACTTTAAGCCACGGGTCCTCAAACTACGGCCCGCGGGCCACATGCAAATACAAATATTGTATTTGTTCCCGGTTTTTTTTTTTTTTAATTCAAAATAAGATATGTGCAGTGTGCATAGGAATTTGTTCATAGTTTTTTTTTAAACTATAGTCCGGCCCTCCAACGGTCTGAGGGACAGTGAACTGGCCCCCTGTTTAGAAAGTTTGAGGACCCCTGCTTTAAGCAATAGAAAATTTATGAACTTTGTGTGAAATAGAAAATAACATAGTATACAATTGTGTGTTTTTTCTTTTGAATCATTGAATGCTAAGTGCTCATTTAACTTCCTAAATATTATCACATTATCAGCATTTGTTTGGCCTAATGCAGTAAGTCTCCTGAAATATGTATTAATTGTACATATTTTTGGTGTGTAGCTTTTTCTAAGTTTATCTTTTCTTCCCTGCTATATCAGAGCCTACCAGAGTGTAAGCACATGGTAGCTACTTAATATATATTTGTTCAATTTATGAATGAGCTCTTCATGGATACTTTTATGCCTTTTTAGTAGATTCTCTAACATAGCAGCCAGAATGATGCTTATAAAATACTTATTTTCGTATTAGCCCTCATTTTTCTATGACCAAAAGTCTATTGGTTGCACATTTTGGAGTTATGAATTTAAAAATACACACAGTGGCTCACATAAATCCTGAATAGTTTGAGAAGTTAACACATAACACCATTGGAGCAAATCCAGATACAATTTGCAGAGTCAGCCTTAAGGCCCTGAGGGAGGGAATTAGTCTGTGGGTTGCTCTGTCTCATGGGTAACAGTCTTCAGAGAGCCATCAAGGACTGGGCCAAGGAATCTAGTGAGGAATCAGATAAGCAGAAGCAGTTTCAGGGAAGAAAACTGCCATCATTTCTGCCTTATAATGTCTTTCTTTACTTTTATTTCTTTTCTGGACTTGCTTTTTGCAAGCCATAATAAAGACATCATAAAAAATAATAAATGGAATACAGAAGTGACAAAGAGAAAATAAGGTTACTAAGATTAGAATATTATTACAATTAGAAATTGAATTAAAAGCTGAAAATATTTAAGGTATTCAAAGTAATAGCTTACTGATATTTAAAATGATAGCTATAAATGATAACAAAAATGATTGGGATAATTCAGAAAATAAGGTTAAAAGTGAAAAGTTAAAAAAATAAAAATGTGATACTTAAAAATAGAAGCTGATAGATAAGGACCTGTAATCCTATATAATAAAAGACTACTATGCAAATCGACCAAACGGCAGAACGACCTGTTGTATGATGTGCACTGACCACCAGGGGTTCTCACAGGGGGAGAGCTGCTCAGCCAGAAACCGGGCTCATGGCTGGCAAGCACAGCGGCAGTGGCGGGAGCCTCTCCCACCTCCACGGCACACTAAGAATGTCAGCGGGGAGCGGGTCTAAGCTGTCAGTCTGGACATCCCTCAAGTGCTCCCAGACTGTGAGAGGGCGCAGCCGGGCTGAGCGACCCCCCTACCCCCAAGTGCACGAATTTCGTGCACTGGGCCTCTAGTATAAAAAAAAATAATAGTAAGGTATATGAGATTAAATGTTTAAATGCATAAATTGTGACTAAGAATTAATGGAGGAGAAGAGTGACTAGAGGTAATGTGAGTTTAGAAATGGATTGTCTTCTCAAGCCAATCACCTTCTAAGTTTTGGGCCTTTGGTCTCTCATTCCTTAAACACACTCATGCCTTTACATTGTACATACGCTAAGTCTCAAATCTCAGTCTAAGATTATCCTTTGGGTAATACCTGTGGAACCTGGGACAGCCTCCCTCCCCACACTCCTCTTTTTTGTTTATTACATGTACGCAGATCTCAGCAGCTAGAGCAAGAACCTGCATTCAAATAGCTCACCTTGTAAGCCTGAAAGGTGAAAATAATTTTATAGTCCCAAGGGAAAATTTTTACTTTGGCTTAATGAATTTAGATTCTACTTTGGCACAGTTCATCCTAATTTCCTTATTTATTATCAAAGAATTATATTAATGTATGTTTACAATATACATTACATGCTGTATTTTATTTTAATAGTTACCTCGTGGGACAAGTACTTTTATTAATCCCATTGAAAGAGATCTGAAACATCAATTATTGTAAACTTTTATTTTATTGATAGAGAATCTGAGGTCATGACAAGATTTTAATCAGTGTTTATTAGTCAAGCTGAAATTAAAAACCTGGATCTTTTGATTCCCAGTATAGTTCTATTTCTACCATAGCCTGTTACCATTTATCCACTTACTTTTTCTTGAGTTCACAGTGGTTGAACATTTTGTAACATTTAGGAATAAGAATGGCAAAAAAGTGAACTTTTAATAGAAACTGTGCTCTCATTCTAGATTATGAATGAAATTAATAGAGAATTTATGACAGTCATACTGTCCTTATGCATAATTTCTTATTCAGTGTGAAATTTGTCATCATTAAAGCATGATTTTCAAAATGAAAAAAATTAATGGTTTTCAAAATGACTGAAGATGGAAAAAGTATGTGAGAAAGCTAAGAATAGACAGGTATAGTAAATGACTGCTTATCTATCAGCCTGGGATTTTTTTTGACAACTTTCTTTATCTAGGCAGAATCAAGCTTTGAAAAGATCTTGACAGGCACAAATGTTAAGAGATTATTTTATTACACCATAAGTACAGTTATAGAGGCTTGCACAGATGCTACCTCAGAATGAGTGAATGGAGAGAGGAGAGGATTCCCAGAGGAGAACCCCAATTTTTTATAAGCAGTTTGACTCACATATAAAAGTTGGAGGTGAAGGTTGTACTGGCTTTTTAGAGAAGTGATTCTCAAAGTGGTTGGTCACATTTCTGGTGGGCAAGGAGAGTTCATTTCAGAATTAAATGAATCACCAAATGCAAGTCCAGACTTTCATTCTCCCAACTGATCTATATCATTCTTGCTAAAGCAGATATGTAGGAAACCCATGGAAACATTTCTGTGTGATGATATCTTGTATCACTTAGTTATTTTCCACTGGAAGGTAAGCATATATAAGATGAGATGGGTAGAGTAGGTATGTGGGTGGATGGAAGAGTCTCAGAGTATTTTGGCCAACTTGGTAACTCCACTGGAAAAGAAAAAGATTGAGAGCCTCTGGCTACATACAAAGTTGATCAATGTAGATCAAATATAACATTATTAGAAGAACACAATCAGTTTGCTAGGGGATACATGTGGCTAGAGAGAGTTACTGGATTATCTAGGGTTTTGTATATCATGCTCAATAATTTGCATTTATCCTATGGACAGTCGTAAGCCATGGAAGCATGAGGAACTAGGGGATAGGATCAAAGTTATAAAAATAAGAGTTTGGCCAGAAGGGAAGCAAAGACATCAGTTTTGAAGCTGCTACAATAATCCTGGTGGGGGGGAAATGAAGTACCAAAACTAAATAAGCAGTGATCAGAATGATAAACAGATCTGAGAGAGATTAAAGAGGTGACAATAGCTATAGTTAATAGTAACTAACATTTATTGTTAACTCCCTATGAGCGAATCACTCTTTTAAGCTCCTTACATATAATTAACTTAGTCCTTACAGCAGTCTTATGAGGAAAGTATTGTTTGTATTTCAATTTCACAGATAAAGAACCTGAGTTGAGATAAGGTAGGTTACTTGTCCTAGGCCACAGAGCTGGTGAGGGCAGAGCAAAAATTTAGACTCTAGCAGTTTTGTTTAGATCCCAGGTTCTGTACAGTAAATTTGAGGGATTTTGATGATCAGTTGGATGATAGCTATGACAGAGAAAGAGGAGTGTAGGATACTAGCACATCTCAAGCCACTGTTATAGAAAAATTAGGAGGTTAAGCATATTTGGAGTGTGATGAAGTGGAGAAGTGAAGGGAAAAAAGAGGATAAATTAAATTTTGGTCATTTTGAATTTGAGGAGTTTGTAGGAAATCCAAGTGAAGATACCTAGTGGGCAATGATATATGAATCTTGACTGTAAAAATCTAATGCAAACTCACAAAAACAGGGTGGTTAGATTAGTATGCAGAGGGCGCTGTGACATAGATAAACCATATCTATAACATTGCATTCAGTTTTGACTATCGTATTTTAACTGACTCTAAAGTTTATCTGGAAACAATACCATAAGAAGATTGGGATAAGGAACTGGGCTGTTTAATGCATAATGTTTTAAATAATAGTTATATAGAACAGGGAACTTATTTATGTAGCCCAAGTCAGAACAGGACCAAATAGATATGGGTTCTTCAGAAACAGTTATGCTGAGAATAAAAACATGTCCAAAACAGCGAAGGATTGCCTCATGAGGTAGTCCCCATAGAGGGCCGCCCTACAGGGGTGTTGTAGAGGTAATTCCTGTTCTGCATGGATCATTGAGTCCATCAGCACTTGGAAGCTTTGCAATGAACTATTTTAGGTTGTCTTATAATTTGTTTGTGAATTACTTTTTGCTAGTAAGATATATATGCTGATATTTTCTTCACAAAACTTAAAATTGAAGCAATTACTTCTTTTTTTTAAATTTTGTTTTATTGCTTAAAGCAGTGGTTCTCAACCTTCCTAATGCCTCGACCCTTTAATACAGTTCCTCATGTGGTGGTGACCCCCAACCATAAAATTATTTTCATTGCTACTTCATCACTGTAATTTTGCTACTGTTATGAATCGTAATGTAAATACCTGATACGCAGGATGTATTTTCATTGTTACAAATTGAACATAATTAAAGCATAGTGATTAATCACAAAAATAATATGTAATTATATATGTGTTTTCCGATGGTCTTAGGCGACCCCTGTGAAAGGGTCGTTCGACCCCAAAGGGGTCGTGACCCACAGGTTGAGAGCCGCTGGCTTAAAGTATTACAAAGAGTAGTACATATGTCTCCTTTTTTCCCCCCTGACCTTCCCCCGGCCTCCCCTACCCCCCAGTGTCTTGTGTCCATTGGTTATGCTTATATGCATCTTTATCTTAGCATAAAACACATCAGACATTACCACCTAAAATGATAGCTGCTAGAAGTTTATAGGAATTTTCTTTAAATATTAATTCACCTCTTATGAGTACTTTTATAGCAGTATGCAGTTGTTTAATCACAGAATTTATTTACCATATCAGTGATTCTAAATAAAGATAGTAGGGGTTTTAATTCCACTTAGAACAAAATGTCAAAATAAAGTGTAGTTTCTCATTACTGGTCTTAACAATCTTTATATCTCCCTTTTTTCCCCTCTCCTTTGGGATTTTGTTACCAGTAATGAAATTCAACCTTCATGTTATACTGTGTAGGATAGATATTGTAAATTTCTGGTCTTGCTTTTCCATTGATCTGGATTACCATATGGGAATCCTATTCAGCTGATCTTTATTTCCTGAGTCAGAAATTCTGTTTTACCCATCTTTGGGGCTTTCAGCAGCTATTCTCAATGGGCCATCAGGTATTGCACATGAAAGAGAAGGTTCAAAGGCATAGAAAAAAGATTCGGGGCTGAAATGTTTACACTGCATTTTAAAATTTTTTACAAACATTTTTTAAGCTGATGGATCAGCATGAAAGCTTACAGATCTAAGACTTTTTATATGCTATAGAATAGGTTAAGATTTGAATACACATAATTTTTAAGGAAAGGTATGGTGTTCATCAGACATAAATTTGGTGATTCAGAAATGACTTATTTGTATATGATTTTTCCAGTAATCGTGACTAACAGTATTGTAATTAATTTTGTAAGTTTAATAATTTTTTTCACAGCTTTATTTGCCTGTTATTATTCTGCTTTATTTTGCAACTGATAATTAGTATTAAGCTGAGGTAAAGTACAGTTTACAATAGAAATAAATTAACCAATCACTAGAAATTTTATAATAAATAGATATATATTATGAGCTTCTGCTGCTGTCTCTTTGATCAACTACATATATTTCATAGTAATAAAATGTTGATTAAAAAAAATGAAATGAAAGTACCAATATGGAAAAGCCAAATATAAGTTTATCACTTAGTTAATAAAATATGTTTTAATTAGGAAAAAGATGTTTTATCATTATGCATTGACATATAATGTGTTTGCTAATGTGTCAGTAACTTGTTTGAACATTATATGGTCCCCTGTAAATAGTTACATATTACACATTTATGCATTATAAATGTTAGATGGACAACTTTTCTACTTATCTAAACTTTAAGTATAAGCAAAATATTCAGTATGAAATATAAAAGTTTGGTAAGGGTCTTGTGTTTATTCTTAAGTACAAAACTGTTTGTAGAACATTTTTAAAAGTATTACAAAGTAAGTATTTGATTTTCTATAATACATACCATTTTATAATTAAACAGATTTTTGACATTATTGTAAGCTATAACAGAATCCATGCTTCTGAGAAGTTTACAAACATTAAAAGACTTTCACAACATGAAATTGGTCTTCTGTATGGGATTATGGGATAATTTACAAAATGAGTATACAGGTTTAGTGGCTAATTTATCAAAATATTTTTTACTTGGAGATTAAAATGGTGACAGAATAAGAGGATGATACACAGACATGCTTCCAGGACCAAACTGGAATTATAACTAAAATACAACAACAACAAAAATTCTGAATAATCAACTGAAGACTAACTGGAGAGAACCCTGATAACAAAGGATGGAAAATGGAGAAAGCATAGAGACTGGTGGGAAGGGAAGAGGTGTGAAAGGGCTAGCCAGGCTCCCACAGACAGCAGCTGAAGTTCCAGAGAGATATCTCAGCTGTGTGTGTGTGTGTGTGTGTGTGTGTGTGTGTGTGGCGGGTGGGTTGCCTCTGAGAACTCTGGGGGCTAATCCCCATGTTGGGTCCCCCAGCAGAGAGAAACAGCACTGATAAAGGTGCCCACATAACATCTGGCTGTGAGAAGCAGCAGGGTTGCTGTCTTCCAGGGAGAAATAGCTAGAAATGCAGGCTATTTAACACACAAAATTTCAAGTGCAGCCTCTCTCCTTGGGCTCCAACAGAGGGAGGACAGAGTGGGCCGGAGCTGTGTAAGCATAAGCCAGCTTTGGGGGCTGTGGGGTTAGAGCTCAGAAGGCAGACACCCCAGTTTCCCATGCCGAGTTATTTCCTCACTCTGCAGAGGTGATCTTTTTCAGGCAGAAAGACCTAGGTGGTTTTTGCCTGGGGGGAAGACAGTTGACCCACCCTGTTACAAAACCCCTTGCTCCACCCTATGGAGTTTCTGAGGCCAAGTAAGAGACTGAGAATAACAATTAGCCTCCAGGCAGCAGCAATTGCTTCACCCTGTTGGAAAACCTCTCACCCCAGCTCAGGTGAACAGAGAGACTGTACCACTAGACCCCTCAAGACACTTTTTATATAAGGCCATCATAAGACTGGGAAGCATAACAGTTCTATATGATACCTAGAAGCAAAAACTAAGAGACAGCTAAAATGGGGAGACAAAGAAACAACCCCCATGTGAGAGAAAATAAGAATTCTCCAGAAAAAGAACTAAATGAAATGGAGGCAAACAACTTATCAGACATAGAGTTCAAGCAATGGTTATAAAGAAGCTTAAGGAACTTACTGCAAATTACAGTAGCATGAAATGGAAAATAGAGACCATGATCAAGAGCCAAAAAAATGAAAAATGATATTTCTGACATCAAAAACACACTAGAAGGTATTAAAAGACTGGATGAAGCAGAGGGTTGAATCAACGATTTGGAAGACAAGGTAGAAATAAATACCCAACTAGAGCAGCAAATAGAAAAAATAATTAAAAAGGAGGCATATAGCTTAAGGGAACTCTGGAACAACATGAAATGTAACAAATTCCACATTATAGGAATACCAGGAGGGAAAGAAGGACAGAGAACCTGTTTAAAGAAATAATGACAGAAAACTTCCCAACCTGGTGAAGGAAAATGTCACAAGTTCAGGAGGCACAGAGTCCCAATGAAGATGAACACAAAGAGATTCACAAAGAGACACATCATAATTAAAATGGAAAACATGAACGACAAAGAAAGAATGTTAAAGGCAGCAAGAGAGAGACAGAAAATTACATACAAATGAGTTCCCATTAGAATGTCAGGTGACTTCTCACTAGAAACACTTCAAGTCAGAAGGGAGTGGCATGAAATACTCACAATAATGAAAAGCAATGGCCTAAATCCAATGCAGCAAGGCTATTATTTACAATTGAAGGTGAAATAAAAAACTTTCCAGACAACAAAAGGTTAAAGGAGTACATTAACACCAACCCAGCAATGCTAGAAATGTTAAAGGGACTGCTTTAAGAAGAAGAAAGAGAGAGAGGCATAAAGAAAATAAAAATGGCAATAAATACTAGTAAATACCTATCAATAAAAACCTTACATATAAATGTATTAAAAGCTCCAGACTAAAGACATAAGGTGACTGAACTGATAAGAAAATATGACCCATATATAGGCTATCTACAACAGACCCATCTTAGAACAGAAGACCCACACAAACTGAGAGTGAAGAGATGGGAAAATATATTCCATGCAAATGGAATTGGAAAAAAAGCTGGGGTAGCAATACTCATGTGAGACAAAATAAACTTTAAACAAAGGCCCTAATAAGACACAAAGAAGGCCACTTCATAATACTAAACATAATGATTCAACAAGAAAATATAACCCTTATAAGCATATATGCACCCAACATAGAAGCACCCAAGTACATAAAAATTCTTAATGGGTGTTAAGGGAGAGATTGACAGTAATGCAATCATAGCAGAGGACTTTAACATCCCACTGACATCACTGGATAGATCTTCCAGACAAAAAAACAAACAAAAGGAAATATAGGCCTTAAATGACACACTAGATCAGATGGATTTAACATATATTTACAGAACATTTCACCCCAAAGCAACAGAATATACATTCTTTTCAAGTGCACATAGAACATTCTCACAGATAGACCACATGTTAGGGCACAAAACAAGTCTATATAAATTCAAGAAGATTGATATAATACCAGGCATCTTCTCGGATCACAATGAAATGAAGTTAGAAACCAACTATAATAAAAAAAACTCAAAAACACTCAGATACATAGAGGCTAAATAGCATGTTATTAAACAATGAATGGGTGATCAATGAGATCAAGAAAGAAATTAAAATCTTCCTGGAAACAAATGAAAATGAACACACAACCATCCCAAACCTATGGGACAAAGCAAAAGCAGTCCTGAGAGGGAAGTTCATAGCACTAAAGGCCTACCTCAAGAAACAAGAAAAAGGACTAATAAACTATCTAACCCTACAGCTAAGTGAATTAGAAAGAGAACAGCAAGAAAAGCTCAGAGGAAGGAGAAGGAAGGACATAATAAATATCAGAGTGGAAATAAATGACATAGAGACAAAAAAAACCCCAAAAAACAAACAACAACAACAACCAAAACACCACCCCCACCCCCACAAACAACAACAAACAGTACAAAAGATCAATCAACCCAAGAGCTTGTTTTTTGAAAAGATAAGCAAAATTGATGAGCCCCTAGCCAGACTCATCAAGAAACAAAGTGAGTGGACCCAAATAAATAAAATCAGAAATGAAAGAGGCAATATAACAACAGACACCACATAAATAAAAAAGATTGTAAGCATATACTATGAACAACTATATGCCAACAAAGTGGACAACCTAGGTGAAATGGATAAATTCCTAGAAACATGCAATCTTCCCACATTTAATCAGGAAGAGTCAGAAAACCTGAGTAAGCCAATAACAGCTGATTAAATTGAAGCAGTAATTTAAAAACTTCCAGCAAACAAAAGTCCTTTATTGGGTGGACTTACAGGTGAATTTCACCACACAGTCAAAGAACTAACACTTATCCTCCTTAAACTATTCCAAAAAATTCAAGAGGAAGGCACACTTCCAACCTCTTTTTATGAAGCCAGCATTATCCTAATTCCAATACCAGATAAAGACGCTACAAAGAAAGAGATTTACAGGTCAATATCCCTTATGATCATAGATGATAAAATCCTAAACAAAATAGCAAATCTGATTCAGCAATATATTAAAAAGATCATACACCATGATCAAGTGGGATTTATTCCAGAGATGCAAGGCTGGTACAATATTCGCAAATCAATAAATGTGATATGTCACATAAACAAATTAAAACATAAAAACCACATAAATGTATCAATAGAAGCAGAAAAAGCATCCACAAAATCCAGCACCCTTTTTGATAAAAACTCTCAGTTAGTTGGAATAGAGGAATCATACCTCAACATATTAAAGGCTATATATGACATACTTACAGCCAACATAATACTCAATGGGCAAAAACTAAAAGTGTTTCCCTTAAGAAGAGGCACAAACCATGTCTGCTTTCACCACTCTTATTCAACATAGTACTGAAAATCCTAGCCACATAATCAGATAAGAAGAGATAAAAAGGCACCCAAAATGCAAAAAAGTAAGTAAAACTGTCATTATTCTCAAAGACATGATATTGTACATAGAAAACCTAAAGACACAACCAGGAAACTATTAGACTTAATTAATGAATTCAGTAAGGTGGCAGGATACAATATCAACAACCAAAAATTAATGTTTTTTTATATACCATTAATGAATTGTCTGACAGAGAAACTAAAAAAGCAATCCAGTTTACTACTGCAACAAAAAATAAGATACATAGGGATAAACATAACTAAGGAAATAAAATATCTGTACTTGGAAAAGAAAAAAAGAAATAGAGGAAGATACAAACAAATGGAAGTGTATACTATGTTCATGGATTGGAAGAATTAACATCATTAAAATATCTATACTATTCAAAGCAATCTATAAATTTAACACAATCTCTATTAAATACCAATGGC
Organism: Myotis yumanensis; assembly: GCF_028538775.1. NCBI lineage: Eukaryota > Metazoa > Chordata > Mammalia > Chiroptera > Vespertilionidae > Myotis > Myotis yumanensis. The sequence continues at coordinate 7,853,626 of NW_027223760.1, forward strand.
ATATTTCACAGATCTAGGACAAATACTCTAAAAATTTATATAGAACCATAAAAGATCCCAAATGACTGCAGCAATCTTGAGAAAGAAGAATGAAGTTGGAGGAATCACAATACTGGATATCGAACTATAGTACAAAGCCATTATAACCAAAACAGCCTGGTACTGGCACCAGAACAGGCATATAGACCAATGGATCAGAACAGAAACCCCAGAAATTGACCCACACCATTACAGTCAATTAATATTTGACAAAGGAGGCAAGAACTTACAATGGAGTAAAGACAGTGTATTCAACAAATGGTGTTGTGAAAACTAAACAGATATATGCGAAAAGATGAAACTAGACCACCAACTTATACCATACACAAGAATAAATTCAAAATGGATAAAATATTTAAATATAAGGCATGAAACCATAAAAGTCTTAGAGTAGAACATAGGCAGTAAAATCTATGACATGTCACATGGCAGAATTTTTGCTGATACATCTCCTAGGGCAAAGGAAACTAAGGAGAAAAACAAATGGGACTACATTCAAATAATGCACAGCAAAAGAACCATAAACAAAATGAAAAGGGAGCCCACTGTATGGGAGAACATATTTGCCAATGATATATCCATAAGGGGTTAATATACAAAATATATAAAGTCCTCATGCAACTCAACAAAAGGAAGACAAGCAATCCAATTAAAAAATGGGCAGAATACCTGAGTAGACATTTCTCCTAAAGGACATACAAATAACCAGGAGACTTATGAAAAAAAATGCTCAAAGTCACTAATCATCAGAGAAATGCAAATTAAAACCATATTGAGGTATCAACTCACACCTGTGAGAATGGCTATCATCAAAAAACCAACAAACAACAAGTGCTGGTGAGGATGTTGAGAAACGAAACACTCGTTCACTGCTGGTGGGAATGCAGACTGGTGCAGCCACTATGGAAAACAGTATGGAGTTTCCTCACAAAATTAAAAAAGGAACTTCTGTTTTCTAGCGATTCCACTTCAGGAAATATATCCTAAAAAAACCCAAAACACCAATCAGAAAAAATATATGCACCCCTATGTTCATAGAGGTGTTATTTACAATAGCTAAGATTTGGAAACAGCCCAAGTGCCCATCAGTAGATGAGTAGATAAAAATACCATTTACAATATGGAATACTATCTACACTAATAAAAGAGAAACATGGTAATTGGCGTACGACCGCCACCCTTCCCATTGGCTAATCAGCGTATCCTTATGCAAATTAACTGTCAGCCAAGATGGCGGCAGGCAGCCATGCACTGAAGTGAGCAGGGAGGCTTGCTTCCTCCAGGAACTGCAGACTCCAACGTTCCCCGCCTCACTTGCTGGCCTCTCAACTGCAACTCTAAGCAACTATTACTATGTTGCAGTCAGCCCCGGACCGCAACATTGTATCCATGTTTTCAGCAGCGAGGCCTCAGAGCTAAAGCTGGCCCAGAATAAAAAAAAAAAAAAAAGAAAACAAGGAGCGGTTGGAAGCTTTTAGTCAACTGCCAGCGGGAAAACAGCCCTCAGCCCCTCAGCCAGCCTGGCCAGGCACCCCAGTGGGGACCCCCACCCTGATCCACGACACCCTTCAGGGCAAACCAGCCAGCCCCTACTCATGCACCAGGCCTCTATCTTATATAGTAAAAGGGTAATATGCCTCCCGGCACCGGGATCAGCGGAGCAGCGAGGCTCCTGGCACTGGGAACAGCGTGACAGCGGGCAGCGCCCAAACCCCGTGATCAGCCCTGCTCTGTGCCTGATAGGGGGGAGCTCCCCAATCCCCCGATTGCCCTGCGGCTCTGTGTTTGACAGGGTGAGGCGCCCCAACCCCCCGCCCCCACGGGCCCTGCTCTGTGTGTGACAGGGTAGAACCATAACCTCTCCATCGGCCCTGCCCTGAGTGTGACAGTGGCGGTGCCCCAACCCCCTGATCGGCCCTGCTCTGTGGGTAATAGAGGGTGGCGCCCCAACCCTCCTCCACGGGCCTTGCTCTGTGTGTGACAGGGTAGAGCCATAACCTCCCCTTTGGCTCTACCCTGAGTGTGACAGGTTGCAGCGCCCCAACCCCTGATCCACTCTGCTCTGTGTGTGACAGGGGGTGGTGCCCCAGCTCCCCTATTGGCCCTACTCTGTGAGTGACAGGGGGCAGCGCCCCAACCCCCCTGATGGACCCTGCTCTGTGAGTGACAGGGGGCAGCGCCCCAACCCCCTGATTGGCCCTGCTCTGTGAGTGACAGGGAGCAGCGCCCCAACCCCCTGATTGGCCCTGCTCTGTGAGTGACAGGGGGCAGCGCCCCAACCCCCTGATTGGCCCTGCTCTGTGCGTGACAGGGGGTGGCGCTGCAACCTCCCCATTGACCCTGCCTTGAGTATAACAGGGAGCGGTGCCCCAACCCCCCAATTAGTCTACCCTGAGCGTGACTGAGGGTGGCATTGCAACCTCCCGATCCGCCCTGCTCTGTGCATGACGGGGCAGCGCCCCAACTCCCCAATCGGCCCTGTTCTGAGCCTGACCAGGAGCTGCACCTAGGGACTGGGCATGCCCTCTGCCACCCGGGAGCAGGCCTAAGCCAGCAGGTCGTTATCTCCCGAGGGGTCCCAGACTGTGAGAGGGCACAGGCCGGGCTGGGGGACCCCCCCCCCCCCCAAGTGCACAAATTTTTGTGCACCGGGCCTCTAGTCCTATATAATAAAAAGGTGATATGCAAATTGACCCTTACACCATTGCACAAGATGGCTGCCCCCATGTGGTCAAAGATGGCCAGCAGGGGAGGGTAGTTGTGGGAGATCAGGCCAGCAAGGGAGGGCAGTTAAGGGCAACTAGGCCAGCAGGGGAGGGAGGGAAGCTGGGGGGAACCAAGCCTGCAGGGGAGGGCAGTTAGGGGCAACCGGCCCGGCAAAGGAGGGCAGTTGGGGCGACTGGGCCAGCAGGGGAGGGCAGTTGGGGGTTACTGGGCTGGCAGGGGAGCAGTTAGGCATCGATCAGACTGGCAGGGGAGTGGTTAGGGGGTGATCAGGCTGGCAGGCAGGTGAGTGGTTGGAAGCCAGCAGTCCTGGATTGTGAGAGGGATGTCCGACTGCCGGTTTAGGCCTGATCGGTATCGGGCCTAAACTGGCAGTCAGACATCCCCCATGAGGTTCCAGATTGGAGAGGGTGCAGGCTGAGCTGAGGGAACCACCCCCCCTGCATGAATTTTGTGCACCGGGCCTCCAGTGTAGCTATAAAAAAGAAGGATCTATTACCTTTTGGGATAGCATGGATGGACCTGGAAAATATTATGCTAAGTGAAATAAGCCAATCTGATAAAGACAAATATCACATGATCTCAGTTATTTTTGGAATCTAATGAACAAAATGAATTGACCAACAAAATAAGACTTAAGCTTGGAGGCATGGACCAGACTGATATACCTCGATGTGCAGTTGGGGGGATGAGAAGAGATAAACCAAAGTACATATATACTTATATGCAAAGCCGATGGGCATAGGCTATAGGGTAGTGAACACCTGGGGGAAGGGAGGGACTTGATGGGGGGGTCAAGGGGAGGAGTGGGAGATATCTGTAATACTGTCAATAATAAAATTATATAAAAATATTTTTGACTTGATTTTTCTTTTATAAGCAAATACACAGACACGCATATGGTGGGATAAAAAAGGAAGAGAAGTCCTAAAATTTGCATAATGTAATCATGCTATTTAACTACAAAATAGTTATTTGGAGGTATATTGTTTGGCCCTAGGGAGTAAGTATATGAGAAAAAAAAATCCTGGAAATTGCATACCACACCTATCCTCCCTCACTTCTACCGACAAACATCATTGTGTTATTTTAAAAACCTAGAATTATTTTCATGCTAAAAAAATATACATATGCCTATCTCTACTTTTCAAAAGTATAATAAATAGCATTTGAAAGACAATAGGCTATTATTCTAATCATGAAGATTAGATATGATTATTTTGTTGAAGTCATTCTATAATTTAGTTTTAAAATCCAAAATCTTATTTGGGGGTATGCTCAGGATTCCTGTGGTTTCTTGAAATATCTGGAGGTTTATTGGTTATTTGTTTGTGCTGGTGTGCTGCCTTTTCTAAGTTCCCAAAGTACTCTGATTTTATTCTGTATTATAATACTTAGTGACTCATCATGAGAAATCGCGCAAGACGCGGGACCCCTACCTGCTCCCCCCACCCCACCCTACCATGCCATGGGACTGCCCAGAATCCTGGATTCCCACCCCGTGTGGCCGGCGTGCCGTGGGAAGGCCCCGAGTCTTGGAGTGCCGCCCCGATGCCCCACCTCCAGGCTGTGCACAGCTACCGCCGCCCCCCCCGCCCCCCCTCCGCAGCATACATGGCCGCTGGCCCCACCATTGCTGCCTTGTTCCTGCTGTGCATGCCGCCATCTGGTGATGGCGTTACAGCGTGAGGGTCAATTTGCATATTAGCTTTTTATTATATAGTATACAGTTTGTCATTACAGATCTGCTTTTTAATAAACTTTGAGATCTTCATGGTAAGAATTATGTTTTTATCTGTCTTTGTCCAAGGCCAAGTGGTACATTAAAAGGTAGTGAGCTAATAGTATAGTTGGTCTATTAAAGGCAGCTTCAAAATAGGATGCATTTTCCTCCTCCTCCTCCTCTTCCTTTTCTCCTTCTCCTTTTCCTTGTCTGTCATTGCAATCTTTTCCTCTTCCATCATTATCAACACCATCATCATTGTCATCGTTATCTTGTATGTTGAATATGTGCAAGAAACTGTGATCATTTCTACAATTTATTATTGCTTTAATCCTAACCACAGCTTAATGAACTTTACAATTTATGGATGATGAAACATGGATATTAATATTAAAATAACTCTCCCAGTTAGTTATATTACAACTAGTAAGCAGGGAAATCAGAATTCAAACTCAGGTCTAATCCCTAATTCTGTGCTCATGGCTACTTTTGACTTCAATCACAGAATCACAGACTCAGCTTTCAGCTAGTCAGTAAACACATGACCCAATATTTAATTATTCAAAATGATCTATCACGTTGCCTTATATCTAACACTAAGTAAATTTTGAATACACAAGTAAATGCACCAGATATTTGCATTTTATTATATAACCCACTGATGTAAAGTTCTTTTAATTTATTTAGTATTATAAAAGTAAGAAATACATCATTTTTTCTATTCAGTATCCAGGATGAATAGTGAATTAATGGTTATACAGTATTATTCTGTCTTCGTCAATAACTGCATTCTTAAGTAGCATGTGAACCAACTCTTTTGGACTTGGAATATAGCTTATGTGTATTATGTTCATCTAAAATGTGAATCCACAATGGCAACAAAAGAACCTGGAATTTCAGGCCTAGATGTTTCGAGGAGAGGAAATAATAACTGATGACTGTGGAAAATTCAAAGATCTTGAAAATGTTTTAAAAACCTAATACTCAAGAAATTTTCTCTGTGTTATCTGATGTTGCTGTAGACTACAAAGCCTCACCATAGCTTGGATTCTCCATGTTCACTGGACCAGGGTTCCTGCCCTTCCTCTCCACTGGCCTGCCCCCTACACACACACACACACACACACACACACACACACACACTCCAACCACTTTTTAAAAAATACATTTTGATTGTTGACACTTACAGATGTCCCCATTGCCTACCTCCGCCTAGCCCTGACCACCCCTTCCCTCTGACCATCACTACAATGTTGTTGTGTCTATGGGTTGTGCATTTGTGTTCTTTAGCTAATGTTTTCACCTTTTTTCATCTAATCCTCCCCTCTCCCCTTCCCTCTGACAGCTTTCATTCTGTTCCATGTATCCATGCCTGTTTCTATTTTGTTTGTCAGTTTGTTTTGTTCATTAGATTCTGCCTATAAGTGAGATCACATGGTATTACTCTTTCTCTGTTTGTCTTATTTCAGTTAGTAAAATAATCTCAAGGTTCATCCATGCTGTTGTCAAAGGTAAGATTTCCTTCCTTTTTTTCTTTATTCATTTTTTAAAATTTATCTCTATGGTTGAAAGTATTACAGATGTCCCCTTGTTTTCACCATTGATCCCTTCCACCCCACTCCCATCCACTCCCCAGGCCTTCACAGCTCTATTGTCTGCCCATGGAATATATATATATATATATATATATATATATATATATATATATATTCTCTCCCTCCACTTCTCTCTGAAATACATCAGTCTGTTGCATGCTTTAATGTCTCTGGATCTATTTTGTTTGTCAGTTTATTTGGTTCATTAGAGTCCATGTATAAATGAGATCATGTGATATTTGTCTTTCTCTGACTGGTTTTTTTCACTAATACAATACTCTCCAGGACCTTCCATGTTGCCTTAAAGCGTAAGATATTTACAACTGCATAGTATTCCATTGTGTAAATGTACCACAGTTTTTTTATCCATTCATCTACTGATGGGAACTTGGACTGTGCCCAGATTTTAGCTATTATAAATAACACTACTATGAACATAGGGATGTATATATTCATTCTGATCGATGTTTCAGGCTTCTTAGGATGTTCCTAGAACTGGGATCATTGGGTTAAAATGTCCATACTACCCAAAGCAGTCTATAAATTCAATGCAACCCCTATTAAAATACCAAAAGCATATTTCATGATCTAGAACAAATACTCCAAAAAATCATATGAAACAAAATAAGACCCTGAAAAGAAGCAACAGTAATCTTGAGAGAGGAAAACAAAGTTGGAGGGATCACAATACCAGTTATCAAGTTATACTACAAAGTCACTAATCAAAACAGCCTTGTACTGGCAAAAGAATAGGCATATAGATCAGTGGAATAGAACAGAAAACTCAGAAATTGACCCAAGCCATTATGCTCAATTAATATTTAACAATGGATACAAGAGCATACAATGGAGTAAAGACAGTCTCTTCAATAAATGGAGTTGGAAAAATTGGACAGGTACATGAAAAAAAACAAAACTAAACCACCAACTTACACCATACAGAAGAATAAACTAAAAATGGATAAAAGACTTAAATGTAAATCATGAAAATCCTAGAAGAAAATGTAGGCTGCAAAATGTCACACACCACACATTGCAGAATTTTCACAGATATATCGCCTAGGGTAAGAGAAACAAGGAAAAAAATAAATGGGACTACCTCAAACTAAAAAGCTTCTGCACAGCAAGAGAAACAAGCATCAAAATGAAAAAGGAGCTCACTGCCTGGGAGGACATATTTGCCAATGATACATTTGATAAGGGGTTAATTTCCAAAATTTATTAAGTACTCATACAAGTCAACAAAGGGAAGACAAACAACCCAATTTAAAAAATGGACAGAAGACCTGAATAGACACTTCTCTAAAGAGGACATATAAAATGACAATGAGGTATCACCTCAAACCTGCCAGAATGCCTTCCATCAGTAAATCAACAAACAAAAGTGTTGGCAAGGATGTGGAGAAAGAGGAACCCTAGTACACTGCTGATGGGAATGCAGAATTTACAACCACTATGGAAAACAGTGTGGAGTTTCCTTAAAAAATTAAAAATTGGAACTGCTATTTTGAACCAGTGTTTTTCTTCTTTTTTAAAAGCTAAGTAGTATACCATTGTGTAAATGTACCACAGCTTTTTATCCACTCATCTACTGATGGGCACTTGGGCTGTTTCCAGATCTTGGCTATTGTAAATAGTGCAATGAACTATTTACAATAGCCAATATAGGGGTCCATATATTCTTTTCAATTGGTGTTTTAGGATTCTTAGGATATATTCCAAGAAGTGGAATCAGAGTCAAAAGCTAGTTGCATTTTTAATTTTTTGAGGAAACTCCATACTGTTTTCCACAGTGGCTGCCCCAGTTTGCATTCCCACCAACTATGGACTAGGGTTCCCTTTCCTCCACATCCTCACCAGCACTTATTGTTTGTCGATTTGTTGATGGTAGCCATTCTGGCAAGTGTGAGGTGAAATCTCATTGTGATTTTAATTTGTATTTTTATGATGATTCGTGATGAGCATGTTTTATGTGTCTATTGATCAACTGTATGTCCCCTTTGGAGAAGTGTCTATTCAGGTCCTTTGCCCATTTTTTAAACCCTAACCACTTTTTAAATTTCAAGCAGGATATCTAATAGAGGGATTGTTTTTCTTGGTCTCAGATTAATAACATACTTACTTGGGCACATTCCCATCACACTGTTTTAATTATTTCACAAAATATTCATTTATATGTACTATAAATGATGTGCATTTCAAACAAGAAATTTGGTTTTAGTGAAGAATATTATCTTTCTTTAGTGAGCTTAAATAACAGTTTATTTGAATTTCATATGAATGCCTCAGCATGGAAGGTACTGTAGTAGGTCTTTGGGGAACTTAAAGGTGAAAAGGACATAGTATTGATCTCAAGAAGCTTAAAATATAGTGGGAAAGATATGTGTAAATAGCTAAGTATAATGCAAGACCAAATGAATTAAATTCTATTAGATAATTAGCTTCCTATGGAATGTTCTACTTTAATTTGATATTCAGGAAAAAAAATATGAGATAGATGATATCTGACTTGAGTATTGAATAATGTATTGATGCCTAATAAGTTTATTTATGTGACTATACAAAGCTAATAGCACATGTTCTCAGTATGAATTTGTATATATAAGTATGTGGCCTGTACAGGTGAATGTGTATGTGAATACATAATCAGTGAAGTTAGCATGTACTCCTCTTAAGTATTTTCATTTTCATAAAATGTGAAAATATAGAAGGCTTTATAATGTTTCCTTAAATTTTTGTTATTGGAATATTATTTTGACTTAGATGTTGTGTTTAGTAACTACAACTACTGGCAATAATTATTAAATAGTACTAGTGGCCCGGTGCACAGATTCATGCACATTGAAAGGAAAATAATTAGAAGAAATATTTTAATATTGCTATTTGCCCTTTCTCTGTAATGGAAGTGTCAGAGCTGTCGCTGGTCGCTGCCTTGGCCTGGCGCTGTCTGCTCACTTGCTCCACCATCTTGCTGCAGTCCTGCTCTTATCAGGCCCCATCGGGGCCAGTAAAGCCTCCACTGCTGCCCACTGCCAGCACCATATTGCCAATGCCTGCCATGTTCTGTGCCACCTCCTGGTGGTCATTGCACATCATAGTGAGTGGTCTAACTCCCAGTCGAACTGCTGGTCGAGGGGACAATTTGCATATTAGGCTTTTATTATATAGGATAGTAACCTGTACAGTTCTTATAGTGATACACGGACATGTGTTAAGGTGAAATAATTCACAGATTTTTAGAATTAACTTAAAGGGTATGTACATAATTTTGCAGTGAAAGCTCCTAAATCCAGTACTTTAGCAGCTATATAATATTTAGGTTTAGCCTGAATTCGCCTTGGTGAATAGGAAGCTCTGTGGCAGAAGACAGGATTGATCATATATTCCTAACCATATCATTTAGGGCTGAGGTCTCCTCTGAAGATTCACTGGGAAAGGATCCACTTGCAATCTCATATAGTTTTTGGCAGGACCCAATGTCTTGTGGGTTGTTGGACTAAGGACCCTGGTTTCTTGCTGGCTGTTGACTAGAGGCTGGCTTCAGTTTTCTTCCATGTAAGTTAAATATACTATCCTATCTAATAAAAGAGTGATATGCAAATTAACCATCAATCCGCAACAAAGATGGCGGCACCCATAGTGGCCAGGCGGGAAGCTGGCAGTGTTGCCTGGGCAATGCGAGCCCAGCATCCCCGCCCTGGCCACGTGGAGGGAGGAGAGGGGCTTTAGGCCAGAGGCTGGGGCGAGGAATGCTGGCGTTGTTGCAGGCTGGGCTGAGGGAGCCCCCTCCTGCACGAATTTTGTGCACTGAGCCTCTAGTTTAGTATAATAGTTAAATATACTATTATACTATTTAATAATTATTACTAATAGTTGTGCCATGTAGGTCTCCATATGAAAAGGCTGATGTGAGACTGAAATAAATGAACTGAGATTGGAGCTGCCATCTACCATTGGGGTGAATTTAGCCAAACTAAATGCCTATTAATACAAAAAACAAACAAAAAAAACATTTTTCAGAGGAATACACCAGATGCTCATAATGAATGGAAAGACAGCAACTCTCAGCCAAGAAATATAAAATATAGAAAGGAAACAAAAGAAAATTCTAAAACTGAAAAAGATAACATCTTAAATAAAAATGTATTGGATGCGATTAACAGCAGAATAGAGATGACAGGAAAAAAAATTAAGTGAATTTAAATATATAGAGCAATACAAATTATTCAATCTGAGGGATAGAGAGAAAAATGATTGGAAAACATGAACAGAGCCTCACAAACCTGTGGGACAATATAAAAAAGTGGACCATGTATTTCATCAGAGTTCTAAAAGAAGAAGAAAGAATGGGGTTAAAAGCACTTGAAAAATAATGGCCAAAAATTCTTTAAATTTAGTGAAAGACCTAAATTGACATATTCAGGAAGTTCTATGAACCTCAAGTGGAACAAATACAAAGAAAATCATATCTTGGCTTAACACAGTAAAGCTGCTGTAAACCAGAGACAGTGAAAATCTTGAAAAACAGCTAGAACACAGAAGGGAACAACTTGAAATAATGAATACTTCTTATCGGAAACAATGGAGGTCCTAGGGCAGTGGAATAATATTTTTAAAGTGCTAAAAAAGAAAAACTTTAACCTAGAGTTCTATATTCTGTGAACATAGATTTCAGAAATTAGGGTGAATTAAAGATATTTTCAGATAAAAATACACAAAACAAAACTAAGAGAATATGTTGCCATCTGCCAGCATCACAAGAAACAGTACAGCAAGTTACTCAGGTAAAAGAGAAATAATAGCAGATAAAAACTCATATCATGAGGAAGGAAAGAAACACATTATAAATGGTAAATATGTGAATAAAATATAAAATATGAACACCTCAAGTTTCTAAAGGCAATGGGAAGACAAATTGGCAGAGTGTGCTCCATGTGGGAGCACACTGACCACCAAGGGGCAGCTTCTGTCTTGAGCGTCTATAATTGAAACTTTGTTGCTTTGAGTGGAGCTCAGAGCCGGGCAGCTTGGCTTCCTCCATCATTGGGGAAACCAAGCCTCCTGCTTGCTCCAGCTCCGTGGTAGCCAGCCGCCATCTTGGTTGGGTTAATTTTCATATAGTCGCTATGATTGGCTAGTGGGTGTGGCTTAATGCATAGCAAAGGTATGGTCAATTTGCATGTTTGACTTTTATTAGTGTAGACAACTAGACACCTGGTGCATGAAATTCATGCAGTTGTGGGGAGAGGTCCCTCTGCCTGGCCTGCACCCTCTTGCCGTCTGGGAGCTCCCCGGGGGATCAGGCCTAAGCTGGCAGTCAGACATCCCTCTGGCAGCCCGGGAGCCCTCAGGAGATGTCCGACTAATGCTTAGGCCTGCTCCCCGCAGTCGGACATCCTTAGTGCTGCTGAGGAGGCGGGAGAGGCTCCTGCCACCACCTCTGCACTTGCCAGCCATGAGCCCGACTTTTGGCTGAGTGGTGCTCTCCCTTTGAGAGTGAACTGACCACCAGGGGGCAGCTCCTGCGTTGAGTGGGATCAGGCCAAAATGGGCTCTCTGACATCCCCAAGGTGTCTTGGATTGTGAGAGGGTGTAGGCCAGGCCAAGGGACCCCACCAGTGCATGATCACTGGGCCAGGGAGGGATGTGGGAGGTTGACCAGCTGAGGAGGGACCACAGGAAGTCTCTAGGGCAAGGGTCCTCAAACTATGGCCTGCAGGCCACATGCAAATACAAATATTGTATTGTTCCCATTTTGTTTTTTTACTTAAAAATAAGATATGTGCAGTGTGCATAGGAATTTGTTCATAGTTTTTTTTTAAACTATAGTCTGGCCCTCCAATGGTCTGAGGGACAGTGAACTGGCCCCCTGTTTAAAAAGTTTGAGGACCCCTGCTCTAGGGTGTCTGGTCTATTTCTCTCAGTCCCTTTTGGCCAGACCCCAGCAGCAAGCTAACCTACTGGTCAGAGTGTCTGCCCCCTTGTGGTCAGTGCATGTCATACCAAGTGGTTTCGCACCCTTAGCATATAATTAGCATATTATGCTTTGATTGGTTGAACGGATGACTGAACACTTAGCATATTAGGCTTTTATTATATAGGTATAATCCGTGGTTGATCATGACCCAATAGTACCCTGCAATGAATGAAATATTGTCATCAAAAGTAGAGAATTCAACTTCAGAAAACTACATCTTATCCAAATGTAAGCTACTATTAAACAGACCTTTGTAAAGTTTATTTCTCCCCCCAAAAATGACTCATCTTTTGTTTATGAAGCAGATTTTTAGATTTGGCCTTTCTTATATTTTGAGTGTAAATATTCTGTTAAATTTATTTTTGAAACTTTATTTTCTACTTAGTTTTGAAAGTTTCTTCTTACCCTCAGATTACTCATTAGTCTGGGATCAAAACATTTCCAAAAATGAATTTTATAAAATTTCTTATTATATGGTCTTGAGCATGTCTATTTTAGTGTTTTTTGACCTAAATTTTAAAAGCCCCAGTGATGCAAGGACCATGGCTATGTACATCTTTTTTTGTGTAGCACATCATACAATTACACATTTAATACATACTGATGACAAAAACACAGTTAACAATCCTCTGGGGAAACGCAGAATTTTGAAACAAACAAATATAGAATCATAATTTTTTAAAGACTCTCTAATGTTCTGAAATATCTTTCTTCTTCATAGGAACTTTAGCCTTCTGTTCTTTTCATTCTCTCAATTTATTTTTAGGACATAAAAATACTGTCTCTGTGCTTGTTTTGTCTGAAATACCTTAGATTTCTGGCTGACAGAACCTTTTTCCCTTTTGACTTGATTGTTTTCCATCTCGTTTGGGCTTTCTATTCAGGAAGTTGAGTACAGAGTATGTTAGAATTATAGAGTATGAAGTTACTTTAGGAACAAATAGCTCGGCATTCTTAATTGAGCCTTAAAGAAATAAATAACTTGTCATAGTCCACACAGGCATTAGTGAAAAAACCCCAGACTAAAATTCAAAGCTTTGAACTGCAAGCCCTATATTTTATTGTTAGTGAATCAAGGTAGTATTATGATTTTGCATGCGTTACTTGCAGTTTATTGAGACTTGGAATCACAATTGATATCAACTTGTCTGTGCATATTTGCCATAATCACCCACAGAGGTACTGAAGCGATAATCACCCATGGGTATTGAAGCGATATTGCAAATACTCAGTATGTTAGCCACTGGACAACACTGAATCTGAGCCATATGGCAGACTTTGATTTGACTGCTAAGTAATTTGATGATAAAAACTGTGTATTTAGAAACTTACACTAAAATTGCACTTTTACTACTCATATGTGAGGGTTTTGTTTTTTTTTAATGTTTCAGGTAAGTATCGTTTTATTTGACAATGTATAACTACAAGTCATGTCATCTGACTTTTATTGTGAAGACTTGGAAGCCTGTGCCAGCCTAGTTTTTCATTACTATCGTTTAGCACTACGGTATAGGCGGAAATTAATAATTTAACCTGAAAAGTGTTTTACTTTTTGTTGTTCTGTAATTGCTTTTGATGCCTTCACTTTTCTGTTTAAGACTTACCAAGGCAGGAACTATCTTATTCTTCTTTTGTACTCTAGTAATTATATTGCTTCTGGGCACATATTGGGCATTAGTAAATACTTTTAAAATTATTTTTCAGACTTAAAAATATCTTGCGGATGTCATGAAAATGTAGTAAAAGAAAAGGTAATACTTTTCTTGAGGAAAAACAATAACAACAAAAATCTTTGTTCAAACTTTTAGATAATGTCTCTCCAGAATATACTAGAAAGGTTTACTATTAAGTTTGCTTTTGCCAAAGTTATTTGACGGTGGAGCTCTCCCACCACCATGCCCACAACACCTCAAGTTCTTTGGAATTACCTCAATTGTTAAACCACGCCCTATCTCTTGATAGCCTCTGCATACATTTGTACTTCAGCCCCAAAATCTTATATTTAAAATTAAGAATAATTTACATTTTAGCTCATAGAAAATTCCACACAATTGAGTATGTATTTAATCATAGTTCATGAACTTTTTTTCATGCATATGCATTTCATGTTTTTTTTCTCAATATTTCTGTAGATTTTTCTTTTCTTAAGGAAACAGGATTGAGAAAATGAAAGTTTCTGAGTAAACCATTCCTAGGATTTGATCGCCACAAAATAAAGTAAAACTCCTAGTTTAATGTCAATAATTGCATATTACCAATGAAAAAGTAACTTAGAAAATTTAAATTTCTGCCATTCTGAGATCTTTTTTGAACATCTTTTGTGTTCAATTTTAGTGTGTGAAGTAGCTATTTTTTGTAAGTCACATTCTGTAAAAGTAAAAATACAAAAATGTTTTTATAAATAACATCCTATAAAACAAAATAAAAGACATGAAAGTAGGTATAAGAGAAAATTAGCGATTATTTTTTCTGGGAAAAATTTTAACTGCCATTGAATTTTATTTTCACTTATTTTTTTAAAAGAAAATGTTGGCATTGTTATGCTAGATCATTATAAGCTTTATTTCTAATACATTTTATCATAATGCACACTGAGTATAAATAAACTCTGGTATGCTAAAACTAATAGCAATTAAACTGGAAGTGTTTATATTTCATCACTGTGAACTTCACAGAAATGTTTCCATGACAACCTCCATGCTAGTTGAAACTACCAGAGGTGATCAGCAGTTTATGTATTTTTTCTCTTGCAAGAATGGAATTTGTGTTGACAGTGTTAGCCTTTGATGGCACTTTTGTTCTGTGTGAAAATATTTGTTTACCAGATCATATGTTGTTAACTGTCAGGCTGAGGTAGAGTGACTGCTTTTGATAAAGCTGCATTAGAATTTCATCTGTGAAGCTCTGGCATTCTAATTATTCCCATCAGTAGAGAAGAGTCCATTTGCTTCAGCACTGTACAAATTAGACTTTGTTAAGACCGAGTATTATTCAGGCAAAATTGGGAACATCTTTATTTTGTTTGACCATTTAGAATGAAAATTACTTTAATTTTACTTATTCATTAATGCCCTGCCCTAAAAAATGTATGTACACACACACACACACACACACTTTTCAAAACAACATCTAAGTGACTTCTTTAGAAAACACTTTGGGGCAGGCAGTACATATTAGTGATTTCTTACCTCACTCACTTCCCTGAATAATTTAATGACATCAATAGAGATTGCTACTAAAGATGTGCAAAAAGGGAAATAATAATTTTGTATTCTCAAACAAAAATTGAAAGCTAATCATGAAACTGTAAACTTTGAGATTCCCTAAATAAGCATCCATGTGTACGTTTTTATAAAAAGGACTGATACTGTAAAAATCCTCCAGAGCCCTGTGAACTGCACAGAAGAGCATGTATATCATTTACTCAGAGATGTTGAACTTGCCATCTCTGTAACTGTATGATCACTTGTCAGCATTGTCTAATACCTGTATAATGATACTATGTGGAAAGGCATATTAAGTAGTTTTATGACTGATGTGTGAAAAATGAGGTCATTACTTTATAAAATAAAGTTTGAAAATATTCTTGGATGGTATGCCTACATAGATGTTAGGCTTCACCCTGTGCCTTCTCAGAAAAGGACATATTTTGATTTTCGTCTGCATTGTTAAACTAATATTAAATCATCACTTGCCGGGACCAAAAATTATCCTCGCTTTTCTTAAAATTACCTATTAAAATGTATCAACATCAATAAAGTTGTCATTTCTATCAAATAATATGTGATTTTATTCTATTTTTAGTTTAAATAACCTAAGTCCTGATTTTTCTAATTCTTTTCTTTGATCTTTGTCTTGACATCATCATCCACTCAAGTGAATAAGCCAGAAACTTGGAAATATCTTTGAACCTTGTTTCATTCACTATTTCTCTTTATGTGCTCTAGGCACAGAGGATACAGCAGAAAACAACACACACACAATGCCTTCTCTTATGTGGGCTGTGGGCTCATGAGGGGAAGCCAACAATAAAATGAATCAGTGAAAGGTAAAGAATGTAAGATGATGATAAATGCCATGGAGAAAAATACAATAAAAAATAGATTGTGTGTGTGTGTGTGTGTGTGTGTGTGTGTGTGTGTGTTAGAGAGAGATAGAGAGAGATAGGTAGGTAGAGAAAGAGAGAGAGAGAGAGAGGGAGGGAGGGAGGGGGAGAGAGAGAGAGAGAGAGAGAGAGAGAGAATTGGTAGGTGGGGTTTATGATTTTAAATAGGATGGTCAAGGAAGACTTCATTGAAAAGTGACATTTGTGCAATGATCTGACTGAGTTTAAGGAAAGAGCTATGTTGTTATCTGAAAGGACAGCCTGCTAAGGCAGAGTGAAGTAAGACAGTAGTCTTGCAGTTTGAGGAATGACAAGCAGGCCAGTGAAGCTGGTGCAGAATAAATAAGGGCAAAGAGTAGTAGGAGATAGAATTGGGGACTGAGGGGCAGAGAACAGAGGACCTTGCAGACTCCTCTAGGTCATTGGATAGAGGAGTAATACAATGCGATTTATCTCTTGAAATCACTCTGGCTGCTGTATTGAAAAGAGCCCGTAGAGAGATCAAAGGCAGGGGAGGGAGCAAGGATGAAACCAGATAGGAATTTATTGTAAGAATCCACACAAGAGATGGTAGTAGCTTGAACAAGAGTAGTAATGGTAGTGGAAGTGATGAGAAGTGATCAAATTCTGGCTATTTTTAAGGTTTAGCAAGTAAGATTCTCTGGCAGATTGAATGAGCGAAGAGAAGAGTTATGGTTGATGCCAGGTTTTGACCTGAAAATTGATGGGATAATTTTTTTTCTGAGTTGTGGAAGACCTTAGGGGGGATGGGTTTTGGTGAAGGACATCAAAATTCAATCTTGGACATATTTGAGAGATCTGTTTAGATCTATCTGATTATAGATATTAAGTAGGCAATTGGATATAAGAACCTGGAGCTTACAGCAGAGATGTGAGCTATAGAGAAATATGTTTATGTTAGCTTATAGATGTTAATTGGAACTGTGAGGCTGGATAAAATTACTAAAAGGGGGCACCTCTAAGGACTTCTCCTATATAAGCTCTGGGAAAATGAGTATCTCACATGTGCCCTGAATAGTCCCAGTGTATGCCTGGTCTCAGAATATCTGAGAGCATACTCTTCTCCCTCTTTGGAAAATAAATTACTTAATCATATGATGAATAGCTTTTGTTTCTACTCTTCTTTGTATCTATTACATTTAATGAGTAAATCCAGCTGCCTCCCACCATATTTATTGCCTTCTCACTCTTCACTTTTTGCACCAATTTCTTACTCTATTTCAAGAATAATCATTCCATACATAAATGTATAATGCTGTTCCCCTTTCTAGACTTTTTCTGTGGCTTTTAAAAATATATATTTTTATTGATTTCAGACAGGAAGGGGAAGGGAGAGAAAGATAGAAATATCAATGATGAGAGAGAATCATTGATCAGCTGTCTCCTGCAAGCCTCCGACTCGGGAACGAGGCCGCAACCAGGGCATATGCCCTTGACCGGAATTGAACTTGGGACCCTTTAGTTCACAGGCCGATTCTCTATCCACTGAGCCAAATCGTCTAGGACTCTATGGCGTTTAACCTTTAAGAAACAAAACATATACTTTAGTATGAAATTTCAAAATTTTTTATCTTCTTGCTTCTCTGTCCAGCCCCATTTCTTTTTCCCCCTTTCCTCTTCTTTCAACTTATGAGAAAATTAATTGCTTGTTAGAAATGAGATTTCTTTTTGCTGCTGTCAAAAAGGTTGTTTTGTTTTGCTTTTGTTTTGTTTTGTTTTGGTAGCTGTCAATCAGCTGCGGAGCACCCTGAAGCCACCCTCCTGCAGTAAAGCACAGGGTAGGGGTGGGGGACTGCACTCATTACTACTGCCCCTTTCAAATCTCCCCTCCTAGAAGGAACTGGGAATGGGTGAGCAGGCACCCCCACCCAGCTGCTGCCACGTTACTGGTGTAGGTGTCTTACACCACAGAACTGTGGGACATGAGATCGCAGGTATTTAATGTTTTCTAAATCCCCGTGGAAGCTGGGAAAATGGGCACTGTTATCTGGCTGCCAGGACTTCTGAAATACAGAGCTGTGGAAGACGGGTGCAGTCCCTGCCTGGAAAGCCATGACCTTCTACTGTTCTTACTGAATTTTCATAGGTTTTGTTGAATCAGAGTTTCCCTGTTGTTACACATCTTTTGATGCGTTGGAGACTTTGAACAGCTGATTTTGCTAACTTTGACCAGCTTAATAAATGTTTCCCCTAGAAAGAGATACAGTGGGGCCTTGACTTACGAGTTTAATTCGTTCCGTGACCGAGCTCGTAACTCAAATTACTCGTATGTCAAATCAATTTTCACCATTACAATGAATTGAATGCTGGGCTGATGTTGTGGCGTTCACTGTGATGTTCGCTGCACCAACTAGCGGTGGGGTATCTGAAGCTGGCTCATAACCCGAATTTTAGCCCGCAACTCAAAGCAAAAAATCAGCCGAGAGACGGCTCGTATCTCGAAAAACTTGTTAGTCGGGACACTCGTAAGTCAAGGCCCCACTGTATCTCCTAGTCCCTCATATCACCATTATGAAGTATTGTCCCCATATCATACTCTTATGTTGTTTTTTTAAAACTATACCATAAGCATTTTCTGAAATCAAAACTGTAAGTATTTTTTAATGACCATTATATGAACATATACCACACATTAACATAGACAACAGTTAGATTGCTTTTAGTTTTTCACTAATATAAATAAAGCTGTTACCAGGGTTGTTGATTTTTTTGTATATATTTCTGTCCAATTTTTGAAATTTTCAGTAGAATATATTTTTAGAGATAGAAGTATGGAGTGAAACATGGAGAACATTGCCAAATTTCTTTTCAGAAAACTTAAAAAAACAATTTCTAGTCCCTCTAGCAATGGATACATAATTTACTTTACTGATTTTCACAGAATCACATATTAATTTTGCTAATTTTATGACAAACTGGAAATTTAACTTTGATAAAACATTTTAATTTTGTGCTTGTGATTTTTAGTGCCATTTTTTCAAGTTACAATTAAAGTCTATTTTGTAAGTAAAGGCATTTTTTTTTTTAATGACAAAATCTGAATGGACATAATGGCTTAGGTCGATTTCTGGGTTCTCTGTTTTGTTCCATTGATCTATATACCTGTTATTGTGCCAATACCAGGCTGTTTTGACTCCAGTGGCTTTGTACCATAAATTGTTATCTGGTAGTGTGATCCCTCCAACTTTGTTATTCTATATCACAATTGTTGTGGCTATTAGGGGTCTTTTTTATTCCACCTAAATTTTTGTAGTGTTTGTTTTAGATCTGTGAAATATGTTGTTGCTATTTTAATAGGGGTTGCATTGAATCTATAGATTGCTTTGGGTAGAATGGACATTTTAATGTTAATTCGACCAATCCATGAACATGGTATATTCTTCCACTTGTTTATATCTTCTTCTATCTCTTTTTTCAATGTCTTGTAGTTTTCCGAGTACAGGTCTCTTACCTTCTTAGTTAAATTCATTTCTAAGTATCTTAATTTTTTGTTGCAATGGTAAATGGGATTATTTTTTCTTTCTCTTTCTAAGAGTTCATTATTGGTGTATAAAAATGTCAATTAATATTTGACAAAGAAGGCAACAGCATACAATGGATTTAAGAGAATCTCTTCAATAAGTGGTGTTAGGAAAATTTGACAGGTACATGCAAAAAAATGAAATTATATCACTTTAGTTTATATCATACACAAGAATAAATTCAAAATAGATTAAAGACTTCATTATAAGTCATGAAACCATAAAAATCTTAGAAGCCATAGCAGCAAAATCTCAAGACATCTCTCATAACAATGTTTGCGGCTATAGCTCCTAGGGCAAAGGAAACTAAGGACAAAATAAACAAATGGGAATACAACAAAATAAAAAGCTTCTGCCCAGCAAAAGAAACCATCAACAAAATAAAAGGAAAGCACACTGCATGGGAGAACATATTTACCAATGATACATCCAATAAGGGGGTGATTTCTAAAACATATAAGGAACTCATACAATGTAACTAAAGGAAGACAAACAACCCAATTAAAAAATGGGCAAAGGACCTAAATAGACACTTCTTCAAAGTGGACATACAGATGGCCAAGAGACATATGAAAAAACTAGAGGCCCAGTGCACAAATTTGTCCATGGGTGGGGTCCCTAGGTGTGGCTGGGCTGATTGGGGCCTGCCAGCTGGGGGGAGGGACCGTGGGAGGCTGGCCGTGGCCTTGAGGAGGGAGCTGACCCTCAGACCACTGGGAAAGGGGCTGCATCTGCTCCCACCCACTCCCAGTTCCCCATCCAAGCCTGGAGCCCAAAGGCCCCGACGGGGTCAGGAGAGGAGGCTACAGTCATTGGGCTGGGCACGGAAGAAACAGATGCCAGATGCCAACGCCACCGTCGGCGCCCCGCCACTGCACAGTTCCCATGTCTCCCCCCCTCCTGCTTCCCTTGCCACCATGCTTTCACTGCAACAGATGGGTAAACCTCGGGAAATGGAGAGGATGGGAGCAAGACAAACCCTTGTGTTGAGGGCTGACTTTCAATAGATTGCAGCAAGAGAGCTGCTCTGCTACATACAAAACCCCGACCCAGAAGCAGGTCGTCTACAAATGGTTTAGCACCAGGGGCCAATGGGGGCCAGACGGCTGGGGGAGGGACTGTGGGCAGTTGGCTGGCCACAGGAGGTTGGCAGTGGGAGTGCACTGACCACCAGGGGGCAGCTCCTGAATTGAGCATCTGCCCCCTGGTGATAAGTGCGCATCATAGTAACTGGTTGACCAGTCATTTTGGTCATTCCGGTCGTTCGGTCATAATGGTCGCTTAGGCTTTTATATATTTACTAGAGGCCCGGTGCACAAAAATTTGTGCACTCAGGGAGTTCCTTAGCCCAGCCTGTGCCCTCTCGCAGTCTGGGACTCCTCAGGGGATGTCCACCTGCTGGCTTAGGCCCACTCCCCAGGGGATCGGGCCTAAGCTGGCAGTCAGACATCCCTCTGGCAGCCTGGGAGCCCTCGGGGGATGTCCACTTGCCAGCAGGGAGCAGGCCTAAGCTGCAGTCGGACATCCTTAGCGCTGCTGAGGAGGCAGGAGAGGCTCCCGCCACCACCGCTTTGCTGGCAGCCATCAGCCTGGCTTGTGGCTGAGCAGAGCTCCCCCTGTGGGAGTGCACTGACCACCAGGGGGCAGCTCCTGCATTGAGTGTCTGCCCCCTGGTAGTCACTGTGTGTCATTCCCAGTCATTCCCAGTCGTTCTGCTGTTAGGGTCAATTTGCATATTATCCTTTTATTATATAGGATACTAGAGGCCCAGTGCACAAAATTCGTGCACTTGGGGGGGTGTCCCTCAGCCCAGCCTGCACCTTCTCCAATCTGGGACCCCTCAGGGGATGTCTGACTGCCAGTTTGGACATCCGGCAGTTGGACATCCCTTTCACAATCTGGGACTGCTGGCTCCCAACTGCTCACCTGCCTGCCTGCCTGATTGCCCCTAACTGCTTTTGCCTGCCATGTGATCACCCCCTAACCACTCCCCTGCCAGCTTGATCGACGCCTAACTGCTCCCCTGCTGGCCCGATCACCCCCAACTGCCCTCCCCTGCCAGCCCGGTTGCCCCCAACTTCTCTCCCCTGCTAGCCTGATAGCCCACAACTGCCCTCCCCTGCTGGCCATTTTGTGACTGTGGGCATCGCCATCTTTGAGGGCGGGGCAGTCAATTAGCATATTCCCTCCTTATTGGCTGTGGGCGCTGCCATCTTGCAATGGCGTGAGGGTCAATTAGTATATTTCCTCTTTATTAGACGGGATAGATGCTCAAAGTCACTGATCATCAAAGAGATGCAAATTAAAGTGACAATGAGGTATCACCTCACATCTGTCAGAATGGCTATCATCAACAAATCAACAAATGACAAGTGTTGGTGAGGATGTGGAGAAAAGGGAACCCTAGTACACTGCTGGTGGGAATGCAGACAGGTGTAGCTGTTATGGAAAACTGTATAGAGTTTCCTCAAAAAGTTAAAAATGGAACTGTCATTTGACTCAGTGATACCACTTCTAGGAATATATCCTAAGAAACCAGAAACACCAATCAGAAAAAATATATGCACCCCTATGTTTTATAAATACATATATATATATATATATATATATATATATATATATATATACATACAGTGGGGCCTTGACTTACGAGTGTCCCGACTAATGAGTTTTTTGAGATACGAGCCGTCTCTCGGCCGATTTTTTGCTTTGAGTTGCGAGCTAAAATTTGGGTTATGAGCCAGATTCAGATACCCCATCGCTAGTTGGCGCAGCGAACGTCACAGTGAACGCCACAACATCAGCCCAGCATCACGTGTCTCACTCATTCACTTCTTGATTTGACATATGAGTAATTTGTCATGGAACGAATTAAACTCGTAAGTCAAGGCCCCACTGTATATAAAAGCCTAAGTGAGCGTTACGACCAAATGACTGGAACTACCAGTGGATGTGCACTGACCATCAGGGGGCAGATGCTCAATGCAGGAGCTGCCCCCTGGTGGTCAGTGTGCTCCCACAGCCAACCTCCCATGGCCCTTCCCCCCCACTGGCCACGATCCCTCCCCCTGCCAGCCAGCCCCCACAATAGGCCCCAATCAGGGGGCCGTCCAGCCAACCTCCTGGGCTCTCTCCCCCGAGCTGGTTGGTCTCCCAATTGGCCTCGATGGATCGCCAGCCAGGCCGAGGGACATCACCTATGCATGAATTCATGCGCCGGCCAACTAGCAATTTACAATAGCTATGATTTGGAAACAGTGCATGTTCCATCAGCAGATGAGTGGGAAAAAAAGCTGTGGTACATCTACAGAATGGAATACTACGCTGCTGTAAAAAAGAAAGAACTCTTTCCATTTGCAACAACATGGATAGATCTGGAGAGTATTATGTCAAGCAAAATAAGCCAGTCAGAGAAAGATAAGTATCATATGATCTTACTCATAAGTGCAATCAAATGGACAAAATAAACTGACAAACAAAATAGATCCAGAGACATAGAAGCATGGAACAGACTGACAAATTTCAGAGGGAATGAGGGCATAGAAATGTGGGTGGGGAGTGATTAATTGGGGAACTTATATGCATATTTGGACACAGAAAATAGAGTGGTGAAGACCTAGGAGGGATGGGGGTGGAATGGAGGGTGTCAATGGAAAAGAAACAGATAAACAAAGGGGATATCTATAATACTTTCAACAATAAAGAATAAATATATAGCCCTAATCAGTTTGGCTCAGTGGATAGAGCATCGGCCTGCTGACTGAAGGGTCCCAGGTTCAATTCCGGTCAAGGGCATGTACCTTGGTTGCCAGCACATCCCCAGTGGGAGGTATGCAGGAGGCAGCTGATCGATGTTTCTCTCTCATCGATGTTTCTAACTCTCTATCCCTCTCCCTTCCTCTCTGTAAAAAAATCAATAAAATACATTAAAAAAAGAGATCTGCCTTTATCTAAAAAAAAAAGAATAAATATATAAAATTAATTCTTTTGATTTGTAAACAAAATCTGAGTGGAAACAAGGTGTTGTTTTCATTGCTGTTTGGCTATGCAATATATGTTAAGGTTTTTTTCGTTGTTATTATGAATATAGGTTTTAGTGTAATATTCACCAGCTCTTTTCACACTTCCATTTTTGTAAAAGTGGTCACACAGCAAAAGAAATTGACAACAAAACAAAGAGGCAGCCAACCAGATGGGAGAAGATATTTGCAAACAGTTGCTCCAACAAACATTTAATTTCCAAAATATACAAAGAACTCATAAAACTCAACAACAAACAAACAACTCAATCAAAAAGTGGGTGCAGGAACTGAAAATACACCTCTCCCAAGAAGACATATGCACAGCCAATAGATATATTAAAAGATGCTTAACCCCACTAGCAATTAGGTTAATGCAAATTAAAACTACAATGAGATACCACCTCACACCTGTTGGAGTGACTATTATCAACAAGACAAGCAATAACAAGTGTTGGAGAGGTTGTGGAAAAAGGGAACCCTCATTCCCTGCTGGTGGGAACATAGACTGGTACAGCCACTATGGAGAGCAGTCTGGTGATTCCTCAAAAAATTAAGAATAGAAGTACCATACGACCCAGCAATCCCTCTCCTGGATATATAACTGAAAAACTTGAAATCATGTATTTGAAAAGATATATGCACCCTTGTGTTCATTGCAGCATTATTCACGGTGGCCAAGATATGCAGTCATGTGCCCTGCAATAGAGGACTAGATAAAGAATATGTGGTACACCCCAGCCGGTGTTGCTCAGTGGTTGAATTTCAACCCATGAGCCAAGAGATCAGAGGTTCGATTTCAGGTCTGGGCACATGTCTGGGTTGCGGGCTTGATCCCTGCAGGGGGGCCTGCAGGAGGTAGCTGATTGATGTTGATGTTTCTATCTTCCATGTTTCTATCTCTCTTTCCCTTTCTCTCTAAAAGGTAATAAAACATATTTAAGAAAAAAATGATGTGGTACATATACACAATGGAATGCCACTCGGCCATAAGAAAGGATGAAATACTGCCATTTGCAAACACTATTGATGGACCTCAAGAATATTATGCTAAGTGAAATAACTCAGTCAGAAAAAGCTAAGAACCTTATGATTTCACTCATATGGTGGGATATAAAATTGAAACTCGTGAACATAAATAGCAGTGTGGTGGTTGCCAGAGGGAAGGGGATGGGTGGTGATGGGGTCAATACATGGTGATGGGAAATGTGACTTGGGTGGTGGGCACACAGTGCAACATACAGATCTTGTAACTTAGAAACCCACATCTGACACCCAAATGGTAATATTAACATTGTCACCCCAACAAATTTAATAAAAAAGGGAAAAAATAAAATTTTTATTGGAGAAAAAATAAAAGTATCAAGAAAGAGAAATAAATGTTTACTTACTTAGATGATAAATATGTGAGAGAAATGTATAGATGATCTAATCTATATAGCTTGTTGGTAATTATAAATTGAGAGTAGATTTGATATTTAAAAAGTAAAAATCAGTAGATTCTGTGACCTAAATGATGTTATTTATTAAATCAAAGAGAAATTTGTGCTGTTTTAAATCTGTCTCTGATTTGAAAAAGTTGATTACTTGCAAAATTTATGTGATTTCACCTACAAAATGCCTGTAGTGCCCACAGATTTATTGTGCTGTCTCCCACATAATATTCATAATGCATGCCATCATATGATTTTAAGAAATTTTATAGGTAGTTATGCCTTCTTCACAACATTTTACTTGGATGTCTTTCACACACATTCAATATAAAACTTTTCCACTATAAAACTCCAGACAAGATGTACCTATCAATGACATAACACTGTTCAGGAGAGACATAATAAACGGGGACATGAAGGTTTGGCTGGAACGGGGCCCTCGACACTCTCTCATTGCTGCTGTAGGTTAGGGTTTCTGTGACGATGCACCTTAACTAATGCAATACACACACAATGTTCTTGATACTGCCGTCTGTCCTCCAGGCTCAATATCCTAGAATATTTCATCCTCTGTGTTTTCTTAATATCTGAAGGATTCCTACTACACAATGCTGTCAGTGCTAGCTTACCCCATTGGAGAACTGCACGTTGCCATTTAAGATTTGCTAAATTGAATTGATTGACTTAGAGTCTCAAATGTTAAGCTTCATCTTATTTTCCTAATTCAGAATTTTAGAAATTAAGAGTTTGAACAGAAGGTAGTATAGTATAACCTAAAATTTGATTATGTTTTCACAGTGAGTGCTAATAAAATATTTTACATAATCAACACAAAATATTTTAGTTCTATAGTAAAAGTTAGCTTCTGTTTAAAAAAAAGTTTTCCAAAATAAAAAGTTTTCACAACTGTAAACTCTATTGCTTTCTAAAAAAAATGAGCAATAACCTTTTGAGGATATAGTTTCTATTTTTGAGAAAATGGGCCTCTAAGATTGTTTTCCAAGAGTTGTAAGGACATTTAGGTAAGTGAATCTAAGCTAGCCATTAGGGGGAAAAAAGAAAATTTAAAAGTAACACTAGAAATAATAACATCAGACCTGTTATAATCAATTATTCATGCAGTCTAATTTGGCTATATCTTTATTACCACAGTAGAAGCTAGAGACTAACATCTTTAGACAGTATTTTCTGCCACAATAGCCTAAAAAAATATTGAGCCAGTATTATTCCTTAGTAAATCAGAGATACTGTGATTTCTTAGAGATTGTATACTGCTACAACCTTAATAATCTGAACAATTGATGAATGTTCTCTAAAAATGTTACAGGATGTGATGTGACCTCATTTCTAAATTTAAAAATTTTGGATTTAAAATAAAATAGTTCTTGAAAAACTTTATGAGTTTTATAAGTTTGCCTTTCATCAAGGTTTATCATGGTTTATTCTAAAAATTAATATAACACCAGTTTGTTGTATTGTTTAGTACTCTTGTACTGAATATGAATATGTTCCTTTCTTAGGAGGATAGTAGAGGGCCTTATGTATAAGTTTTAAGGGTAAGAAAAGAGAGATTAGGATAATTGAAGGCACATTTAACAAATATTAGGTTAACTCATTACTGTAAAGTGAAACTATAAGTAAATGACTGAGTGACATTCAAATTTACAGAAAATTGTTTTTTGGGGCTTACTCATTTAAAGTCTCAGAGGATACCTTTTGGTTTCTCTGTGACAAGTATTAGGAGGAAGTAAACTTTTAGGCCCTAGTGTTTTCTTTACTTAATTTAGATAATTAGACATATTTTCAATAAACTTATATTTATAAAATGCACACCAAGACCAGTAATGGACAAGTACTTTCGACATCTCACTACTGGACATATGACATTGTAAACTTCTGAGTTTTGTTCAATTTCATTTAAGTTGAACCCTGGTTGAAATTTAGTTGTAAAAGTTCTGTTGCATATGGAGAAGTTAAAGAAGTTTTAGTCAAAATAAAATAAAAGGTCTTATTTATCAAGTATTTTACTGGGACAAGGTGTTAATTAAAAGTTTATTTTAGAGTTTACAGGTAAGCAAAGCGAGGAGGCTAAAATGACCCATGTGGTAATGGATTCGAGTTGGAGACATGGATTACAGATGGTTACATACAGAAATACGTACAGATATGTGTATATACATTAGTTAGTATGCATTCACTTATTTCCTTGCTCTATCCGCTGAGAGAGCCTGAAAGCAACAGCCATAATATTTGTTCCCTATCTTGGTTTCTAGTGCTCTTCTCTAATAAGAGAAACAGGGGTTGTAGGAGGAATAGGGCTTATTGGATTGTGTCAGGAAATACACAAGATAAACATAGAACTTTTATAATGCCAGAAAATAAGGAACTGTTCAAATAAAAACACAATATGTAAAATAAATATCAATGAGTTCATGCCATACTTATATACATACTGGAGGCCCGGTGCATGAAATTCGTGCACGGGTAGGGTCTCTAGGCCTGACTGGCAATCAGGGCTGATCTGTGGGACAACCAGTGTGGTGATCAGGGGCCCCCACTTGCATCCACCTTGGCTGACCTGGCACTGCTCACTCACCGGTCTCGCTCCCCTCCCCCCACCCCCGCACCCCTGCCTGCCACTGCTGCCAGTTGCACCCTCTGTGGGATGATCAATGGGACAATTAGGGGAGGGGGAACCACTCACATCTGCCTTGGCTGGCTTGGGACCTGTGGGCTGGAGGCAGCTCCTGCATTGAGCTGAGCGTCTGACCCCTGGTGGTCAGTGTGTGTCATAGCTACCGGTCATTCTGCAGGTCATTCTGCCATTCGGTTGATTTGCATATTAGGCTTTTATTATATAGGAAATGATTGAATAAATAAGTGGGAATATAGACATTTCCTTTACAGAATTCCAAACAATTTATATAGAATCTCCATCCTCAAGGAGTTGGAGTATAATCCCTTACGCCTTAATTGTGGGCTGTGCATAGTAACTTCTTCTAAAGAATACAGTATGGAGAGAAGAAAATAACTTTGCATTAGAGAAACCTGACAAGCCCTTTCTCAGTCAGATCACCAAGGTCAACATCAATAGTGATATATCCTGTTCATCACTTGATATGATAAATATGGCAATTTACTTCTTCGGTCTTCCCCTCAAAATATCCGTAACCCCAATCTAAACATGAGAAAACATTAAACAAATCTCAATTGAGGGACATTTTATGAAATACCATACCAGTACACAAAACAGTCAAGATCATCAAGAACAAGTAAAGTTTGAGAAACTGTCAGAGTCAAGGGGAATGAGCCTAAAGAGACATAACGGCAAAATGTAACAGGAAAAAGATAATAAATAAAAAGTAAGGAAATATGAACAAAATGTTCATTTTAGTTATTAATACGTTGAAGAGTTAATGTTAGCATTTCTGAATGTAGGCTAAATTGGGTATGATGGTGGGAGGTTGGGAGGTGTGGACTTGGGGTAGTATTGAATAATAAAAATAGCTAACACTCTTTAGAGCTTACTTGATTTTTTCTTTAACATCAGACCTTTTATTGCGGGGGGAGGGGGGGGAAGCAAGGGTAGAGGTGTGGGAGAGAAAAAGAGAAACATCGATGTGACAGACACATCTATTGGTTGCCTCCTGCATGCACCCTGATCATGGCTGGGGATCAAATGAACAGAGGTAGGTGCCCTGGACCAGGAATCAAACACAGGACCCTTTGATCTGAGGGCTGATGCTTTAACCACTAAACAAAACTGGCCGGCCTGGGCTACATGTCTTAATTTTTTAAAACAACTCTTTGATAGGTTTCATTATACTCATGCTAGAGCTGAAGAAATAAAAGGTTAAGCAACTTACCCAAGATTAAACATTAATATATATGCTCTGGATCCTTTTGTCTTAACTATTAGGTCTTACTGAGAATGGTTGTTTTGGAGGAAGCTGTAACGAGCAATTCTCCTCTGTCACCAGGTTTAGTTTCTGCCCAGCTATGCAGGGTATAAAACAGAGGAATACTTCTTTTATGAATATTAAAGAAAACTAAATATTTTATTCTTTTCAATTATGGTGTGAGATTATTGCATGCTCATTTTCCTGATACTTTTTATTCTTTTATATGTAAACTAGAGACCTAGTGGACGAAATTTGTGCATGGAAGTGGGGAGTTCCTCAGCCTGGCCTGCACCCTCTCCAATTCGGGACCCCTTGTGGGATGTCTGACTGCCGGTTTAGGCCCAATCACTTGCAATCCGGGACTGCTGGCTCCTAACTGCTCACTTGCCTGCTTGTCTGATCGACCCCCTGCTGGCCTGGTCACTCCTAACTGCTCTCCCCTGCCAGCCTGATCCCCCTAACTGCCCTCCCCTGCCAGCCTGGTCGCCCCTAACCCCCTCTGCCTTGACCCCCGCCACCATGGCTTTATCCGGAAGGATGTCCAGTCTAATTAGCATATTACCCTTTTATTAGTATAGATACTGAAAAAATATTCTACAAACTGCTGGAGTCCTCAGTTGATTAGTTTTTAGTAACAGCAAATACTCTCTGCCAATACACCTCAGGCAAAATAGCCATCATTGAACATCACTATTGTATGGCAGTATTTTAAAGATCTCTCTCTCTTTCTCTTTTAACCCTTTCTTTCTTAAATAAGGTTATGGATTTTGTTGACTTCATAATCCTCAAATAACAGGTAAAGTAACAGGACTAAGAATATTAAATCAAGCTTGTCCTCAAAAGATATAATTTGCCCAGCCGGCATGGCTCAGTGGTTGAGCGTTGAACTATGAACCAGGAGGTCACGGTTCGATTCCTGTTCAGGGCACATGCCTGGGTTGAGGCTCAGTCCCCAGTGGAGGTCAGGCAGGAGGCAGGTGATCCATGATTTTCTCTCATCATTGATGTTTCTATCTCTCTCTCCTCCCTTCCTCTCTCTGAAATAAAAACATATTTAAAAAAAAAAAAGTAATTCTTCAGGCTTCTGTTGTGCTTTTCTTCTCTGTAAAAATAATATCAAGTTAGTTCCCAACAATTTTTAGTTTTCTAGAGGCCCACTGAGCTAAGATTTATCATTTTCATGAAAATTATTTTATATTGGAAAAAAACCAAGATGGCAGCATAGATAAACACGGGAGTTTGCTGCCTCGAACAACCACTTCAAAAATACAACTAAAAGACGGAACAGACATCATCCAGAACCACAGGAAGGCTGGCTGAGTGAAAGTTCTACAACTAGGAGGAAAGAGAAAAGCATACCGAGACTCAGAGGAGGCGCAGTGCTGAAGTAAAATACTAAGGTGCGGAATGCAT
Source organism: Myotis yumanensis (assembly GCF_028538775.1). Taxonomy (NCBI): domain Eukaryota; kingdom Metazoa; phylum Chordata; class Mammalia; order Chiroptera; family Vespertilionidae; genus Myotis; species Myotis yumanensis. The sequence continues at coordinate 7,884,098 of NW_027223760.1, forward strand.
GCGGAGCGGGCTGGAGGCTGAGGGCGCAGTTGTCGTTTTCAATCGGGAGGGAGTCTCAGGCTCTGAGCTCCAGTTCTGGGCGAGTCTCTAAGGACCCAGACTCATACGGGAGAAGCAGGACTGTCTGGCATCCCTCAGAACCTTAGGGCAGCTTTCTCTCTGTGGGGCTTGCAGCGATTACTGGGACACTGAGAAGCAAAGCCTCTGAGGGCAAGACTGAGAGCAGCATAATTGCTAACCCCGCCCTGTTGATCCCATGGGACCCGCCCCGCCCAAGCCCTGCAGGGAGGCTTTTGCAGGATAGCCTCAGGCAAAGGCTAGATTAGCACCTCCTTAGAGATCCAGGAGCCAGGAAGCCCAGAGGTCAGAGTGGGACCATCCAGTTTGAAGCTCCGTGGAACCATAAGAGACACACTCAGGGGGCAGACTCAGTGAGCACCAAAGCCCCATTGAAGCAAGTCTAGCCCCAGAGGGGTGTCTCCAGCACAGAAGTTCTCTCACTGCAGACACAGATGATTCTCACAGCCAATTGGCCTGGAGGTCAATTCCTCACAGTGATAACTACAACAATCAAGGCTTAACTACAACAAGACTGTGCACAAAGCCCACAAGGGGGTGCACCAAGAGTGTCTACCTCAGGTAATTGGGACACTTAGTACAGAAAGGCACTCTATTGACACAGCGAAGCATAAAAAATGCCAAGACAAAGAAACAGGACACAAACGACAGAATTGGAGGAAAGCAAACTGTTGGATATAGAGTTCAAAACCACACTTTTAAGGTCTTTAAAGAACTGTTTAGAAGCCGCTGATAAATTGAGTAAGGCCCTCGAAAAGACTGGTGAGACTGCCGATAAATGTAGTGAGATCCTCAAGAAATCTAACGAGACCCTCGATGTTGTGATAAAGGACCAACTAGAAATTAAGCATACACTGACTGAAATAAAGAACATTATACAGACTCCCAACAGCAGACCAGAGGGTCGCAAGGATCAAGTCAAAGATTTGAAATACGAAGAAGCAAAAAACACCCAACCGGAAAAGCAAAATGAAAAAAGAATCCAAAAATACGAAGATAGTGTAAGGAGCCTCTGGGACAGCTTCAAGCATATCAACATCCGAATTACAGGGGTGCCAGAAGATGAGAGAGAGCAAGATATTGAAAACCTATTTGAAGAAATAATGACAGAAAACTTCCCCTACCTGGTGAAAGGAATAGACTTCCAAGTCCAGGAAGCGCAGAGAACCCCAAACAAAAGGAATCCAAAGAGGACCACACCAAGACACATCATAATTAAAATGCCAAGAGCAAAAGACAAAGAGAGAATCCTAAAAGCAGCAAGAAAAAGAAAATCAGTTACCTACAAGGGAGTACCCATATGACTGTCAGCTGATTTCTCAACAGAAACTTTGCAGGCCAGAAGGGAGTGGCAAGAAATATTCAAAGTGATGAATACCAAGAACCTACAACCAAGGCTACTTTATCCAGCAAAGCTATCATTCAGAAGTGAAGGCCAGATAAAGAGCTTCACAGATAAGAAAAAGCTAAAGGAGTTCATCACCACCAAACCAGTATTATATGAAATGCTGAAAGGTATCCTAAGAGGAAGAAGAAGAAAAAGGTAAAGATACAAATTATGAACAACAAATACACATCTATCAACAAGTGAATCTAAAAATCAAGTGAATAAATAATCTGATGAACTGGTGTTGTAATAGAATCAGGGACATAGAAAGGGAATGGACTGACTATTATTGGGGGTGGGGGGGAGAAAAGGGTGTGAGGGTGAGTGAAGAGATTAGACAATAATCGTGCACCTATGGATGAGGACAGTGGGTGGGGAGTGAGGGCAGAGGGTGGGGTTGGAACTGGGTGGAGGGGAGTTATGGTGGGAAAAAAGAGTAACTAATGTAATAATCTGAACAATAAAGATTTAATTTTAAAAAAATTATTTTATATTTACATAATTGCAATCCAAGTAGAGGTGATGCTAATAAGCAAGGACAAATATCTACCCAGAAAAAACCACAACAAAAAACAGAGTGTTCTGTCAATTGAGGTGAACTCTATGCTATTGGCCTGAATCTTTAGGGTGCCTCATGAATCCACTCCTGATCGCCACGCAGTGAATAAAGTAGGACCTATTGATACTTATTTATTTTGGGACACAGAACAATTACCAGAGTATTTCTTCTTTTGTGAACTCTACTAAAGTTCTGTCATTTAAGCCACAGGAGAAAAGTCTATCATTTTATATCTATTTCCCATTACATCCTGACTAGGAATAACCCTTTATATGGGCAGGTAGCTAAGCTACCATAGTTAGCTTTTTTTAAATTCAGCTACTACAACGTGATTCATGCCATGAACACATAGGAAGTGACGGTTCGTGGAGAGCACCCAAGGTTAATTTGTTGCTGGTGGTGATTGTCCTGAGACTCTGGATGCCCCAGACGCCTTAGCCACCCTGGGGGCAGAAGGGATTGGCATCTTGGCATACCTGTAGATATTTGTGCCACAGCATGTACTTCAGTACTCTGGTCTGTAACAGGCAACAGTGTTTTCCACAAGGGTACTTAGTTTCCACACCAAGTGATATAAGATTTTTACAAAAATATTTATGCTGAAAACTGGATTATATAGAATGTTTTGAATCTTGCTGTGGACCACTCCCATTGGATAATTTCATTATCCTGGGTGGGAAGTATCTACTAAGTGGCCCAATAATCACCCTTCTTCCACACCTAGGTTCTTAATTAAATAAGAACGAAAAGAGAGTCACATAGTTACCAATAGGATGGTTCACTCTTCCTTCCTTGGCAGAGGGTAGTAAGGCCCTGAGAGAAGACCAAGAACTCACAAGGGTTATCTGAGTAAGTTCCCTACAAACTCAGGAAACGACATGAATAGGGAAGAAGCGTTCCCCCCAATGCCATTATGTAATTTGCCATCGTTAATCATGGAGAGCTGTGAAAAGTAAAACACTTTATATAATAAAAATAGGGCTTTATAAGGATCTCTTCCTAGAGCCTCTCAAAAGGATGTTATTTCCAAAAAGAGTACCTCAAACTGAAGTTTTTCCAGCTGATGGCTTAGGAAAATTATGTTTTGTATAAAAATCATTAAGGAAATCAGAATCTTTTATTTTTGGTCAACAGTTGTAAGCTTAGGAAGCACTAATATTTCAGAAACGGTATTGTATGTAAATACCAATTTTCTCAATGTTATTATAAATTCCAAAGAATCATTAGAACTTGAAATATATATGAGAGGTGAATTTTGAATGAGGGGGTAGATGAAATTTCAAGTATCCGGGAACATTCAGAATAATTTCTAGAAGGTTCACTTCAAGTGAATAGTCTGGAAAGTAAGAGCATTTTTTTTTTCTTTCTTACTGAATTTACTAGAGGCCTGGTGCATAAAATTTGTGCAGGGTGGGGGGTGTCCCTCAGCCCTGCCTGCAATGACGCAAGCATTCTGTGCCCCGCCTGTCCAGAGGCCTTCCATGGCTGGCCATGGAACACTTGCCTCGTCCCCCCCGCCCCGGCCACTCCGTGCCTGCTGACCAGAGGCCCTCCACTGCTCGAGTGGAATGCTTGCCTCGTCGCCACAGCAATGAAGCAAGCATTCTGCCAGACCGCTCACCTGCCCACTCTCAGTGGCCGCCCTCCCCTGGACTGGGGGACTCCAGTGGGGCTGAGAGGACTGGGGGCTGCCATCTTGTGGCTAAGGGCGCTGCCATCTTTATGACAGAGTGATGCTTAATTTGCATATTACCCTTTTATTAGATAGGATTGGGGTGATATTGGTTAATAAAATTGCATAGATTTTAGGTATGGTTACCACACAAGTCAAGTCTGCCACCACCATTTACCCTCTTCTGCCTGCCTTCCCACCCTACCCCCACTCTTCTTTCCTTCTGGTAATCACCATACTGTTTCTGTCTATGAGTTTTTGGTGTGTTTTTTCTTAATTCCTTCACCTTTTTCACTGAGTTCCTTAACCCACCTCCCCTCTGACAGTTTCAGTCTGTTCTCTACCTATGAGTCTGTTTCCATTTTATTTGTTAGTTTATTTTGTTCATTAGATTCCACACATGAGTGAAATCATATAGTACTTGTCTTTCTCTGACTGCCTTATTTTACTTAGCATAATAATTTCCAGGTCCACTCATGCTGTCACAAAGGATAAGATTTCATTCTTTTTTATGGTTGAGTAGTATTCCGATGTGTAAATGTACCACAGCCTTTTTATCCACTCATCTACAGTTGGACACTTGGACTGCTTTTATATCTTGGCTATTGTAACTAATGCTGCTATGAACATAGGGGTACACATATTCTTTCAAATTAGTGTTTCATGTTTCTTCATTTATATATATTTCCAGAAGTGGAATCACTGGATAATAAGACAGTTTCATTTTTAATTTTTTGAGGTAACTCCATACAGCTTTCCACAGTGGTGGCACAAATCTGTATTCCCACCAACAGTACAAGAGCTTAAATTTGCATGGCATTACACCATTTATGTTAACTTAAAAAAATCTCTGTGAAAACATGTTGCATTTGCTACATGTTACCCACCTTAACTCAAGGCACTCTATTTTCTGGCATATGGTTGCATCTTAACAAATGGTGTGTCTCTCTTTTCTTTTCTCCATGTTGCTTAGTAAATCATTTATGGAGTGATTTACTGTTAATGAAAGTATTGCTGTTAATGAAAAAAAATCTATACTAATAAAAGAGTAATATGCTAATTAGACCGGGAGACCTTCCAGAGACCTTCTGGACATTTTTCCAGACAAAGCCATGGTAGCGGGGCTGATGCAGAGGCAATTAGGGGTGATCAAGTCAGGAGGGGAGGGCAGTTGGGGGCCAGCAGGCCAGCAGGGGGGGAGGCAGTTGGGGGCAATCAGGCTGGTAGGGGAGCAATTGGGGGCAAGCAGGCTGGTGGGGGCTAGGGGCAGTTCGGAGCAAGAAGGCCAGCAGCGGGGGCAGTTGGGGGTGAGCAGGCTGGCAGGTAGAGTAGTTAGGGGTGATCAGACAGGCAGGCAGGTGAGTGGTCAGGAGCCAGGGTTCCCAGATTGGAGAGGATGCAGGTTGGGCTGAGGAACACCCCCCTGTGCACAAATTTCCTGCACCGGGCCATTAGTCTATAATAATAACAGCATAGTATGCTAATTAGACCAGACGTCCTTCTGGACGACCTTCTGGATGAAGCTGGGGCTGCGAGGGCCGAGGCAGAGGTGGCCGCCATGAAGGATGGGGACTGAGGCAGATGTGGCTGCCACGGAGGATGGGGGCTGAGGCAGAGGCGGCTGTGGTGGTGGGGGTTGAGGCAGCCACCACGGCAGCGGGGGCCGAGTCCTTTGCATGAATTTTGTGCATCGGCCTCTAGTTAAATATAATTGTGAAGTATCCTTGAGGATTTAGCATTCTGAAGAAAAATTAAAATATTATTTATTTATTTATTTATTTATTTATTTATTTATTTATTTTGAGAGGAAGGGAGAGGGAGAGAGATAGAAACATCAATGATGAGAGTGAGTCGTTCATCGGCTGCCTCTTACACAGCCCCTGCTGGAGATCGAGCCCACAACCTTGACATGTGCCCTGATTGGGAGTCAAACCAGGGACCTCTTAGTTCAGGGGTCAACGCTCAACCACTGAGCCACATGGCTGAGCTAATATACTGTTTTTAAAAAGTTCACTTTCAACTTTGATGGAAAAATCAAATTGTTTCCAAAAAGATCCCTAAAGTGCTGGAGAATCTTTCTAACATTAAAAATATGCTTTCTAGTACTACCTTAAAAGGCAAAATTTCACAGAGTAATACTTTAGAGCATGAAATTAGATTATCTTCTTTTAAAAATCTTTTTTAAAAAATATATTTTATTGATTTTTTTTATAGCGAGGAAGGGAGAGGGATAGAGAGCTAGGAACATTGATCAGCTGCCTCCTGCACGCCTTCTCCTGGGGATGTGCCCGAAACCAAGGTACGTGCCCTTGACCAGAATTGAACCTGGGACCTTTCGGTCCGTAGGCCGACGCTCTATCCACTGAGCCAAACCGGTTCGGGCACAATTAGATTATCTTAAGGCTTATTTTCCTTTCATAGTTTTCCCTTGCTCCTAAAAATGGAGCAATTTAAATTCGTGTATTGGTCAGAACAGATTAGGTTTGTCTTGCCCTCCGCACAAAATCATATCACTCTACAGAAGATAACCGTGGCTGCACCTGGAGAAGAGAAACAGGAAAAACAGTACCTATATTCAATATACAAAAGGTTGTCAAAACGGAAAATAGTCCCTTATAGCATTTTATAGTTTGCAAAAACCTATCACATATTATCTTTTTGATCCCCATAAAAACCCTGTTTTATATAAGTATAGAGCTCAGAGATTAAATAACCTCACCACTAATAAACTAACAAGGGGCCGATTTGTAGCACAAACCCAAATCCTCAGATACCATGTCCATTGCCATTTCTTTATCATATTCCACCCTAAGGAGCAGAATTTACATAAGTATTTTATGTCAATTTTGAGTACACAATCAGGGACATGAGAAGTTTTAAAGAGCAAGATTTTTGCTCAATTTAAGGAACCTTTAAACTGTTTAGATTATGCAACTACATAACTGGCTACCTCAGCTAATAATGATGGTTAGAAATGGGTAGGCAGAGGCTAGATGGCCATCTATTGAGCTTGATGTTAGACTGGATGACCTTTAAGATCCTTTCCAATTCTGAGATTTCATGACTTTCTGGTGCTAATGATGCCGTTTCAGCTTGTTGCCAAGTAACACGATTATTGTTTTCTCTGCCTGTCATATACAGCATTGGCAATAACTTACTTTTCCTTATATACCATGACAAATTTATATCATACTGGTAGTGTCATATTAGCCATTAGCTTTCTCAAAGTTTCTTACCTCTAAAATGTTTAAATCTATTTTAAAGTTGCTGCCAAATTTTCATTTAAAAAAATGAGAAGAAAACTCCTTTGATGAATTATATGTTCTAAAATATAACTACCCAGATTTCTTCGCCTTTCTTTTCTTTTCAAGCTTCATCAAACATACTCTCCTTAATCCAGCATTGCCTGTAGTGGTTAATAAAGTGGCTCTTTCATTCATCTACTCACTCATTCTACAAACATTCATCGAATCTATGAGCAGAGCACTCTTCTAAACTAAGACAATACAATCTACGGTGTAGAATCTTTTTTTAAAATTAGGTTTACTGGGTGGCATTGGTTATTAACATATGTTTCAAGTGTACAATTCTATGATACATCATCTATTACATTGTGTGCTCACCTCCCAAAGTCTAGTCTCCTTGTGTTTCCATATATTAGACCTTTATCCTCTTCAGCCTCTCCTCATCTCTCTTTCCCTGTGTATCTATGAGTTTACAGCTTTCTGTTTATATCTCGAATATGAGTGAAATCATATGGTTCTTGTCCTTTTGTCTGACATTCGCTTAGCATGATATTCTCAAGATGCATCTATGTTGTCACAAATGGCAGCTTTTCGTTCTTTCTTATGGCTGAGTGGTATTCCATTATATATATCCCATCTTCCTTAACCAACCATCCATCAAAGGACACTTAGGTGTCTTTGGTGCTTAGCTATTGTATAATGCTTCAGTGAACATAATGATACGTATATCTTTACAAATAAATATTTCAAAAATTTTGGGTAGATATCCAAAAGAGGGGTTGGTATCTCGATTCTTAATTTTTGAGGAAACTATGCTGTTTTTGTTAATGACTGTGACAATTCACATTCCTATCAGAAGTGTATGAGGATTCCTTATTTCTACATCCTCTTCAACACTTATGATTTGTCTTATTGATAATGCCATTCTAATAGGCATGAGGTGATTTGGATTTGTGTTCCTCTTAAAGCTAATGAAGCTGAACATCTTTTCAAATATGTTGGCCATTTCTATGTCTTCTTGGGAAAATTGTGTGTTCTGTATGAAACATACAATTTAATTGGATTGTTTGGGTTTATTTTATTGTTGTTGAATTATATGAGTTATTAATATATTTTGGAGATTAGTCCTTTATTGGAAATATTATTTGCAAATATCCTCTACCATTCAGCTGGTTGACTTTTTATTTTGTTGGTTTCTTTTGCAATGCATAAGTTTTTTAGTTTGTTATAGTTCCATTCACTTATTTTTGCTTTTACTTTTATTGCCTTTCAAGTAAATTTTAAAAATTCTTTCTGAGACCAGTGTCCTTAAGTTTAGTACCTTGCTTTCTTCTATGTATTTTATTGTTTCAGGTTTTATACTTAGGTCTTTGTTTATGGTATAAAAGAGGAGCTTACTTTTATTCTTTTGTATATAGCTTTCCAATTTTTCCAATATCATTTATTAAAGTGGCTCTTTGTTCTCTATTGTATATCTCTCCTTTGTTGGAAGTTAGTTGCCTATATACATGTGGGTTTGCTTTTGTGCTCTCAACTCTGTTATATTAGTCTGTGTGCTGATTCATCTGCCAATACCATACTGTTTGATTATTGTCACTTTGGAGTATAATTTGAAGCCAAGGAGTGTGATAACTCCAGCTTTAGTCCTTTTTGGCAGGATTGCTTTGACTGTTTGGGGTCTTTTGTGTACTATGCAAATTTGATAATTTTTTTGTTCTATTTATTTGAAAATTGTTATTGGGATTTTGATAGGGATTGCATTAAATCTGTACATTTTTTAAGGTAATATGGCCATTTTTACTATTTTTTATTCTTCTAATCCATGAAAATGAAATAGCTTTCCATTTCTTTGTCTTCTTCAATTTTTTTCAAAAATGATATATGTCCTTCACATTCTTCATTTATTGCTATTGTTTTTCCATTTAGTTTTCTGAAATTTTATTGTTAGTATATAGGAATGTAATGGATTTTTTACATTGGTTTTTTTATCCTGCACCTTTACTGTATTTTTTTAATTGTTTCTAATAGTTTTTTAGTGGAGTCTTTAAGATTTTCTATATGAAGAGTCATGTCATCTGCAAAATGACAATTTTACTTCTTTCCAATTTACATGCTTTTATTTCTCTTTCATGATTGCCATGGCTAGGATTTCCAGTACTATGTTGAATAACAGTGGTGATAATGGGAATCTTTATCTTGCTCCTTACCTTGGAAGAAATGCTCTCAGTTTTTTTTTTGCCATTGAGCTGCAAGTTTGTCATATATGGCCTTTATTATGTTGCGGTACTTTCCTTCTATACTTATTGTATTGAGTGTTTTAATTATAAATAGATGTATATTGTCAAATGCTTTTTCTGCATCTATTGGTATGATTATATGATTTTTATTCTTTATTTTGTTAATATGGTGCTTAAATTAATTGATTTGCATATATTACCCTATTTGCACCTCTGGAATGAACCCCATTTGATTACAATGTATTTTCTTTTTAAAACATTGTTTTATTTGATTTGCTAATATATTGTTTAGGATTTTTGCATCTGTCTTAGTCTGAGATAATGCCCTGTAATTTTCCCTGTTTGGGTGTTGTTTTTACCAAGTTTCCGTATCAGAGTAATGTTAGCTTCATAAAATGAGTTAGAGAATATTGTTTTTTTTCAATGTTTTGGAGTAGTTTGAGATGAATAGGTATTAAATCTTCTTTGAAAGTTTGGTAGAGTTCACTAGTGAAGCCATATGGTCCTGTACTTTTACTTTTTAGGAGGTTTTTGATGACTCTTCAATTTCCTTTCTGTGAATTGGTCTATTTAAAATTTCCAGTTCTTCATGAGTCAGTCTAGGAAGGTTATATATTTGTAACAACTTGTCTATTTTTTGTAAGTTACTGAATTTGGTGGCATATAGCATTTCATTGTATTCTTGCAAAGTGCTTTGCATTTCTGTGGTTTTCTTTGTAATTTCTCCTGTTTAATTGAATCTTTTCTCTTTTTCCCTTTTTGAGACTAGCCAGAGGTTGTCAATTTTATTTAAGTCTTTGTTGCATTACTTTATTCTATTGTCCTTTTGTTCTTTATTTCTTTTAGGTCTGCTCTAATTGTCATTATTCCTTTCATCTACTGACTTTGGGCTTCATTTGTCTTCTTTTTCTAGTCCTTAACGTATGTTAGGTTGTTCATTTCAGATTTTTCTTGTTTCTTGAGGTAGGCCTTTAAGGTTATAAAATTTTGCTGTAATTATTTATATGTAATATTATCATACTCATTTGTCTCTAGATATCGTTTGATCTCTCTCTCTCTCTCTTTTTTTTAACCTAGTTGTTGTTTAGTTCTAGGCTACTTAATCCCCACATATTTATGGATTTTCCTGCTTTCTTTTTGCAGTTTATTTTCAAATTCAAAGCATTGTGGTCAAGAAATAGGCTCGGTATGATTTACATTTTCTTAAATTTGTTGAGGCTAATTTTGTGCTGCAACATATGGTCTATCCTTGAGAGTATTCCCTGTGCACTAGAGAATATATACTCAGGTGTTCTCTGATGAAGAGCTCTATAAACATTGATTACGCCCTTTTGGTCTAATGTGGCATTGAAGGCTAAAATTTCATTATTTTCTGTTTATATGCTCTGTCCTGTGCTGGCAGTGGGGTATTTAAGTTCTCTACTATAATTCTGTTTTTATTATTTTCTCCCTTCAGTTGTTTTAGTAGTTGCTTTATATATTTTGCTGCTCCCAGATTGGGTGCAAATGTATTGATAAGTGTTATGCTTTCTTGATATTTCATCTTGTTTACCATTATAATATATCCAATTTTGTCTCCTGTTACTTTTTATATTGAAATCTATTTTGTCAGATATAAATATGGCTACACCCCCTTTTCCTTGGATGCCATTTACTTGGAGACCCTTTCACTTTGAGTCTATATTTGTCCTTACTGCTGAAATGTATTGGCTAAGGCAGAATATAGTTGTATTTATTTATTTTAAAATTCTTCATTGTTGAAAGTATTACATATGTCTCCTTTCCCCCCCCATTGACCCCTCCCTGCCTGCTCCCGCACCCCAGAACAGGCCCTCACGCTCCTATTTCTGTGTCCATTGGTTATGCTCATATGCATGCATAGAAGTCCTTTGGTTGATCTCTTACCTCCCCCGCTCCCACCCTCCCCTGCTGTCCCTCTGAGGTTTGATGGTCTGGTCGATGCTTCTATGTCTCTGGATCTATTTTTGTTCATCATTTTATGTTGTTCATTATATTCCACAAATGAATGAGATCATGTGATACTTATCTTTCTCCTACTGGTTTATTTCACTTAACATAATGCCCTCCACGTCCATCCATGCTTAGGCAAATGGTAAGAGTTCTTTCTTTTTATAGCAGCGTAGTATATCATTGTGTAGATGCACCCACAGGTGCATCTTTTTAATCTTTATTGTTGAGATTATTACAGATGTCCCTCCCCCCGCCCCCCCGACATAGCTCTGTTCCACAGGGTTTCCACCCCACCCCAGGCCCTTGCCACCTTATTGTCTGTGTCCAAAGGTACTGCATACATGCATAAAAGATCTTTGTCTAATCTCTTCCTGCACCCTCCCACACCTGCTTCCCTCTGAGAATTGTCAGTCTGTTTCATTTCCATGCCCCTGATTCTATTCCATTCACCGGTTTATTCTGTTCATCAGATTTTTTATTCATTTGATTTTTAGATTCACTTGTTGATAGATATGTATTTGTTGTCACTTTGTTGTTCATAATTTTTTATCTTTACCTTTTTTCTCTTCCTCTTCTTAAAGAATACCCTTCAACATTTCATATAATAGTGGTTTGGTGGTGATGAACTCCTTTAGTTTTTTTTTTTTTTTTTTTATCTGTGAAGCTCTTTATCTGACCTTCAATTCTAAATGATAGCTTTGCTGGGTAGAGGAATCTTGGTTGTATATGGGTACTCCCTTGTAGGTAACTGTTTTTTTCTTGCTACTTTTAAGATTCTCTCTTTGTCTTTTGCCCTTGGAATTTTAATTATGATGTGTCTTGGTGTGGTCCTTTTTGGATTCCTCTTGTTTGGGGTTCTTTGCACTTCCTGGACTTGAAAGTCTATTTCTTTCACCAGGTAGGGGAAGTTTTCTGTCATTATTTCTTCTAATAGGTTTTCAATATCTTGCTCTCTCTCTTTTTCTGGCACCCCTATCATTCAGATGTTGGTATGCTTGAAGTTGTCCCAGAGGCTCCTTACACTACCTTCATATTTTTGGATTCTTTCTGCTTTTCTGGTTAGGTGTTTTTTGCTTCTTCGTATTTCAAATCTTTGACTTGATTCTTGGAATCCTCTAGTCCACTGTTGAATCCCTGTATATTATTCTTTATTTCAGTCACTGTATGCTTAATTTCTGACTGGTCCCTTTTCCATTTTTTTGGCATTCTCACTAAGATCCTTGAAGGTCTCACTAAGTTCCTCGGAGGTTTCTAGAAGATTCTTGAATAACTTTATAACTGTTGTTTTGAACTCTATATCCAGTAGTTTGCTTTCTTCCATTTCTTTCATTTGTGACATGTTTCTTTGTCTTCGCATTTTGGCTGCTTCCTTGTGTTTATTTCTATGTATTGGGTGGCTACTAAGTCTCCTTGAGTTGATAGAGTGGTCTTGTGTAGTAGATGTCCAATAAGGCCCAGTGGCTCAGCCTCCCCAATCACCTTAGGTGGACACTCTTGGTGCACACCTTTGTGGGCTGTGTGCACAGTCTTGTTGTAGTTGAGCCTTGGTTGCTGTTGGTATCACTGGGAGGAATTGACCTACAGGCCAATTGGCTGTGGGGACCAGCTGTGACTACAGTGGGAAAGCTGTTGTGCAGGAGACACCTTTATGAGGCATGACTTACTTCAGTGGGGCTTTGGTGCTCACTGAGTCTACCCCTTGAGTGTGTCACTTATGGATGTGAAGAGTTGTAATCTGGTATGGTCTCACACTGACCACTGGGTACACTGGCTATTGGGTCTCCAGGGAGGTGCAAAGTCAGTTACTGCCTGGGGCCACCCAGCAGGAGCTACTGAGAGATTTGCAGATTCCTCCTCTTTGTATCAGGTTTGGAAGTGCTCAGACAAGGCCCAGCAGTGAAGCAAGGCAGGCTGGTGCTAGTGCCGTCGTTGGGCCTTTTATTGATAGCTTTGGAGCTCTGTGACCCAGCTGCAGCTTGTTTGACAGGTTTTAGGCTGAGAAAGGACAGGCCATTCATATGCAAAAGACTCTGTGCATATAGCTTGGGTAGGGTTGTAAATTGGGTGGGGCAGGTCTCAGGGAATCTTCAGGGCAGAACAAACAGAAATGTCTGCCAGTCAGCCCTGCACCAGGAAGGTCCCAGCATAGGAACAATGACCATTGTGAGCACCTCCATCTGGAAGAAAGCTGCCCCTCATTCCTACCACAATGCCAGACAGTCCAGTTTCTCCCTGTATCTGTCTGGGTCCCCCAGAGCCTCGCCTGGCACTAGAACTCAAAGAAAATGGGAGCTTGTAAATACAGTTCATGGTGCCGGCCTTTTAAGAGGAACAGCTGGGTCTCCAGCAGCCTTTGTGTCACTCAGCCCCAATTCGCACTTATTTTTACAGTCTGCAGTTCTTACTGCCCGTAGGGACTTCTTTCCCCAGCTCTGGAACCCTGGGCTGGGGGTCTGGTGTGGAGCTGGGACTCCTTGTTCCTCCAGGCATCCTCCAACGAGGCGACCTCCCTCCCAATTAAAAAAGCTGCAAACCCGGGTGCTGGACCAACCTGTTCTGCACCTTCTGCCAGTCTCAACACGCTTTCTTCTTTACCTCTATAGTTGTAGTACTTCCACTCAGCCAGCTTTCCCGCAGTTCTGGGTGATAGTTGTTCTGTATTTTAGTTGTAATTTTGATGTGGTTGTGGGAGGCAGCAAGTACAAGCACTTACCTATGCCACCATCTTGGTTCCTCCTGGTTTTGTTTTTTCATCCATCCCACTACCACATGCCTTTTAATTAGTGAATTCAGCCCATCCTATATAATAAAAGGCTAATATGCAAATCGACTGAACGGTGGAATGACCAGTCACTATGACACGCACTAACTGCCAGGGAGCAGACACTCAACATAGGAGCTTCCCCCTGGTGGTCAGTGTGCTCCCACAGGGGAAACACCGTTCAGCCAGAAGCCAGACTCAAGACTGGTGAGCACAGCGGCGGTGGTCGGAGCCTCTCCCGCCTCCGCAGCAGCACTAAGGACCTCTCGGGGGATGTCTGCCTGCTAGCTTAGGCCCACTCCCCGAGAGAGCACAGGCCAGCCTGAGGGACACTTCCTCCCCACCCTCATGAACGAATGTCATGCACCAGGCCTCTAGTTTATATATAATGTGATTACTATTATATGAGGATTTCCAATAGTCATATTTTCTTTTGTTTTCCGGCAGCTCTGTGTGTTCTTTCCCCTCATATTTCTGTTTCTTATTTTAATTTGGTGATACTCTGTGCTCTTTTCCTGCTACTTCTCTTTTTTTGTGTTATGTCTATATTTTTTGTGTGGTTACATTAGACTTATGCAAAATAAGGTTTTATATGTACAGTAGTCCTTTTTCTTGTGGTGTATCTTATCCATTCACCTCCCCTTTTATGTTAATATTGTCACAAATTATCCTTTTTTTATGTGGTATGTTCATTTCCAAATTGAGCAGCTATTGTTTTTTGTTGTAATTACTTTACCTACTTTAACCTTTAAGTTATATTTAAGTATTTAATACTCAATTCTAAACAAGAGTTACAATTTACTACTTCTGTCTGTGAGTCATCTTACTCATAGTTTGTATCCTTTTGCCTTTTTTTTTTTCAGGTGGAAAAATCACTTTTCAACATTTTTTATAATGCAGGTCTTGGGCTAAATACCCTCATCTTCTGTATGTCTGGGAACACCTTTATTTCTTTTTTAAAAAATATATTTTTATTTATTTCAGCGAGGAAGAGAGAGGGAGAGATAGAAATATCAATGATGAGAGAGAATCATTGATCAGCTGCCTCCTGCCGCCCCCTGCTGGGGATCGAGCCTGCAACCTGGGCATGTGCCCTTGACTGGATCAAACCAGTGACCCTTCAGTCTGCAGGCTGATGCTCCATCCACTGAGCAACACCGGCTAGGGCATGGAAAAGCCTTTATTTCTTATTTATAGCTAAAGGATAACTTTGCTGGATATCTTATTCTTAACTCATGATTTCTCTCTTTCAAAAATTTGAATATTTAATTGCACTCTCTCCTGGCTTCTATTGTTTCTTCTGAAAAATCCTTCATATTCTAACAGGTTGTCCTTAATATGCTACTGCTTTCTTTTCCCTGGATGCCTTGAGAATTTTTTCTTTGTCATTACTTTTTTACAATTTTAACATAATGTGTTTTGGAGAAGACCTTTGTGTATTAAGATAATTCGGTGTTTTGTTAGCTTTCTCAAAGATTTGAGGATCCAGTTCTTTACATAGGTTTGAATATTCTCATTAGTTTTTGTTTGAATAGTCTCTCTATTTCCTTCTCTCCCTCTTCTCCTTCTAGTATACTCAGTGTTCTTATGTTGCTCTTTTTAATGGAGTCAGATAGTTCTTGTAGGGTCTTTCCTCTTTTTTTTTTTTTAACCTTCCATTCCCTCTCTTCTTCCACCTGAGTCATTTCTAGATTTCTTTCTTCTGTGTCAGTGATTATTTTTCTCCACCTGGGCTGATGTATTTCTTCAGCTTGCTAGTTCATTTTTCATCTCATTTATTGAATATTTTTCAGAATTTCTGTTTGGTTCTTTTTATAGTTTCAGTCTTGTTGGTGAAGTAATCCTTTTGATTGTTGATTTTATTTGCTTTTCTGAATTTTCTTGTATCTTGTTAATTTTTTTTTTAATCTGCAAGTTTGGATTCTCTCATGTAAAGCACAGAATCCCATGTCTTTAAGTTTAATTTCTGTTGGTTTAGCATTTTCTTCCTCAATTCCCTTGTTGCCTTGGTTATTCATTGTGCTTGATAAATTATGTTTTGGGGCATTTGTGGCAAAGAAAACTTCTTCTTCTTTCTTTTTCTTCTTTTCCTCCTACTCCTCTTCTTTCCTCCTCTTTCCTTTTCTTTTTTCATTTTTTTTTTTTTTTAAAATACTATTATTGGTTTTAGAGAGAAAAAGGTAGAGGGATAGAGAGATAGAATCACTGATGAGAGAGAAACATAGATTGGCTGCTTTTTCTGCATGCCCGCCACTAGGGATCAAGCCTGCAGCCCAGGCATATGCCTGGACCAGGAATTGAGCTGTGACCTCACAGTGGTTCGTGGACTAGTGCTCAACCCCTGAGCCACCCCACCCAGGCTTCTCCTTATTTATTTATTTATTTATTTATTTATTATTATTTTTTTAAGTATTTGATGCTTCATTGTTTAACAGGTAGATAAATATGTAGAGGTCTTACTTTTTCCAATCAGTAATGTAGAAGCACAAGTTTGTTGTTTCTATTATCTGTCCTGCTGGGATTGAGGGATTTCTATGAAAAGGTGTCACCTTGGCTATGGAAATTGCCCTGTATTCCCCGAGGAGGTAGGTGTGCCCTTTATGCCTCTGTTGCCTTGGTCTTGGGCACTACTCCCGAAGATGGGAGGTGGTGAGCTATAGGTCTCCTGTGTTCTCAGTGCTGCCTTCCTTCAGTCAGAAGCCACAGGCAGAGTTGATCTGAGTTGACTGAGTTGCCTCTACCAAGCTGCTCCACATTGGCATGGGGTTTGGGAGGGGTGGGCAGGAGGAAGCAGGTTCACATGTCTGTGACTCTGTTTTCTCCAGCAGGTTTAGCCACAACTAGGTCAGAACCCTTCAGCTGGAAAGTTTTTTTCAGCCCATTTATGATCTGCTCATTAAGGATTTTACTCCTGTGAAGGTTATAGGGGAACGGGGCGGGCGGGTTCCCATGTCTGCAGAACCCTGACTCCAGTGATTATGGGCTATGGAATGTTGCGACCCTTTGTACTCTGGACTGCACATGGCTTTTGTCTCTGTTTGCTCAGATACACACACCTTCAGAATTCTCGATGTGCCAATGCTCAGAGGTATTTACGCCTTGAGAGAGAATCCTTGGCTGAAGCAGAGCAGTTCAACTTGTTGTAACTTCAAGGGGAGAGACACGAAGGTCCTGTCGTGCCATCTGATGCTCACGTCACTCTTTGAGACTTAGAATTTTACTAGCTATCACGATAGTAAAATACAGGACTCAATGCATGAAGTTTGATTTTTAATTACTAAGCAACTAACAGGAGGTTTACATAGTATCTAGTTTAGATCCACCACCAAAAATGACTGAGTTAGTATCTGAATTCTGGTAAATTGACTAAATCTAAGAGTTACAAGGTTTATTTTATCTTACTCTTTGGCTATAAAGCAAATGAAACTTACCACTCTCCAGAAGCTATCCAGGGTCAAGTGTAAGCACATAAAAAGGCAGGAACACATACATATATATGGTAAAGGAGGATGTTTTGCTACTATAAAATACTTTCTCTTAACTCAAGAAAATGCAAGCCTTGTTAAGGTTTAGAATATTTCCATTGATTTTTGTAGCCAGCTTAGGGTTTGCAATTGATGAAGGAATGAGTTTTGTTTCAATATAAATGTTGGTTGATAATTTGCTTATGTTGAGGGGAAAGCTATGAGTAAAATGACAAAGATGTATATTGGAACTTAAATAATTCATCATTTGTGTGAGTGACTCCTTTGTTGAACCAGATTATAGTTTTTGAATATTGGAAGAATATTTCTTCAATAATTGTGTGTGTGTTATTCACAGGGAAAATGTTGACCTATTACTTAGGCATATACTAGTATATTGGCCTAACCATAGGAATTTACAACATGGCGACTGGCTTTCAGTGAGCATGTGAGAGCTATTTTGAAACCTAATTATAAAAATGTCATTCCATTGTTTTGCCATATTCTGATCGTTAGAAGATCCAGCCCACACTCCAGGGAAAGAAGTTTAACAGGATAGAGATACCAGGAGGGAGAGTCATTGGGAACTATCCTAAAGGCTGCCACCACAGGTATAAAACCTAGCAGACTGCTTTCCTTTTTATATTCCTTATCACGTTGAAAGACATGGGTATCCATCACATATAACAAAGCAGAAAACCCTGAAAGCCATTTTCCCTCTTTTGTTCCTTAAACTTACTCAATCACAAGGTGAAATGGACTCTGATTTATAACCATCTATAAGATACTAGAGGCCCGGTGCACAAAAATTTGTGCACGGGCCTGGGTGGGGGGGGGGGTTTCCTCAGCCCGGCCTGTGCCCTCTCGAAGTCTGGGACCCTTCGGGAGTTAACGACCTGCTGGCTTAGGCCTGCTCCTGGGCGGCAGAGGGCAGGCCCAATCCCTAGGTGCAGCCCCTGGTCGGGTTTGCAGCTGATTGGGGAGTTGGGGCATCGCCCCCTGTCACACTCAATGCAGGGTCGATGGGGAGGTTGCGACACCACCCCCTGTCATGCACAGAGCAGGGCCAATCAGGGGGTTGGGGCGCTGCCCCCTGTCATGCACAGAGCAGGGCCGATCATGGGGTTGAGGAGCTCCCCTCTGTCACTCAAAGAGTAGGGCCGATAGGGGAGTTGGGGCACCGTCCCCTGTCACACACAGAGCAGGGCAGATCAGGGGGTTGGGGAGCCACCACTGTCACACTCAGGGCAGGGCCAATGGGGAGGTTATGGCTCTACCCTGTCACACACAGAGCCACAGGGCGATCAGGGGGTTGAGGAGCTCCCCCCTATCAGGCACAGAGCAGGGCTGATCAGGGGGTTGGGGCGCATTCCCCTGTCAAGAACAAAGCAGGGTGGATAGGGAGGTTGTGGCCCTGCCCCCTGCCACACACAGAGCCGCAAGGTGATCAGGGCATTTGGGCGCTGCCCCCTGTCATGCTGATCCCAGTGCCGGGAGGCCTCACGGCTCCGCTGATCCTGGTGCTGGGAGGCATATTACCCTTTTACTATATAGGAAAGAGGCTTGGTGCACGGGTGCGGGCCGGCTGGTTTGCCCTGAAGGGTGTCCTGGATCAGGGTGGGGGTCCCCACTGGGGTGCCTGGCCAGCCTGGATGAGGGGATGATGGCTGTTTGCAGCTGGTCACACACCCTTCAGGGTGGGGGTCCCCACTGGAGTGCTTGGCCAGTCTGAGTGAGGGGCTGAGGGCTGTTTTTAGGCTGGCGGGTGACTGAAGCTCCCAACCGCTCCTTTTTTTCTTTTTTCTTTTTTTTATTCTTGGCCAGCTTTAGCTCTGAGGCTTGGCTCCAGCTCTTAGGCCTCAGCTGCTGAAAGCAGGTATCTGGTTTGTTTGGGTTCTTTAATCGAAACACTGTTTCAACTCAAGCTCTGAGATCCCGGCTGGCTGAAAGCAGGTTTCTGGAGTTTGTTTAGCTTCTATATTTGTAACAATGTTTCAAACTGCAAGCTCAGAGGCCGGCAGTGGCAGGCAGGGAACGTTGGAGTCCTCCGTCACTGAAGCAAGGAAGCCTCATGTTTACTTCAAGCTGCCTGGCTGCTGGCCGCCATCTTGGCTGGCAGTTAATTTGCATATCGCCCCGATTAGCCAATGGGAAGGGTAGTGGAGTGACACCAATTTGCATGTTTCTCTTTTATTAGTGTAAATGTCCTATTTACTTCATCACCATTGCTACTGTCCTAGCTCAGATTTTCATTCTTTCGTGTTTGGATTACTTTTTAGTCATCCTTATTCTTATAGTTTCTTCAATTCCTCTTTCCATGCAATTAATATTAGTATTGGACACTGGTTGTTGCCCAGTTCCCCTCCTAACCCTGGCTTTTATATAGCTTGTGGAACTGATTTATTTGATCCTAGTGTTGAACACTATCTGGACATGGTAGACATGCACATTTTCAACTGAATGATTAGGCATTAGAGGCAGAGTGAGAGTCAGTACTAAGAACTCCTAAACTATCCCAATGACCCTGAATGTTCCTCATGTTTTTCCTGGATTATTTGATTTTTTTCTCCCCCTGGGAAAAGTATTGAATCTATCTTTTTTTTTCTCTAGTAATTCAGAGCCTCTTCTCTTTATCTTTCTTTCTGAGTTTCAGTCTTTACCTGCTAATTTTTGATCACTGATCTTGATTTCTTCCTTTCTCTTTGGGTCACCTACATCATCTGACATAGAAGAAATAAGGAATTCCCAAATGTATAATTAATAAGCAAGTATTCATAAGCTTTTTCATATAAAAACGAATAAAAGCTATTACATAGTTTCACTATGAAAACAAAATAAAATATTTTCTGAAAGGTGCAGTAAGCTCAAATATTATTTTCTTTGCATAAAAGTGCTTTCCAGTACACATCTGCTATTTGCTGAGGTTAGAGTAACATCAGTAACACTAGCTGTTTAACTACCACCAAGACTTTTTCTTCTTATATTATTACTAGAGGCCCGGTGCACAAAAATTTGTGCACTCGGGGGTAGGGGGTCCCTCAGCCCGGCCTGTGCCCTCTCACAGTCTAGGACCCCTCAGGGGTGACCACTTGCTGGCTTAGGCCTGCTCCCTGGGGGATTGGACCTAAGATGGCAATTAGACATCCCTCTGGCAACCCGGCAGCCCTCGGGGGATGTCCACTTGCCAGCGGGGAGCAGACCTAAGCTGCAGTCAGACATCCTTAGCGCTGCTGAGGAGGCAGGAGAGGCTCCCACCACCACTGCTGTACTGGCAGCCATCAGCCTGGCTTGTGGCTGAGCAGAGCTCCCCATGTGAGAGCGTACTGACCACCAGAGGGCAGCTCCTGCCTTGAGCATCTACCCTCTGGTGGTCAGTGTGTGTAATAGTGACAAGTCATTCCCAGTTGTTCTGCTGTTAGGGTCAGTTTGCATATTGCCCTTTTACTATATAGGATAGAGGCCTGGTGCACAGGTGGGAGCAGGCTGGTTTGCCCTGAAGGGTGATCTGGATCAGGGTGGGGCTCCCGCTTAGGTGCCTGGTCAGCCTTCAGCCTGGGTGACGGGCTGATGGCTATTTGCAGCTGGTCACACCCCCTTCAGGGTGGGGGTCTGCACTGGGGTTCCTGGCCAGCCTGGGTGAGGGGCTGAGGGCCGTTTTCAGGCTGGCAGGTGACTGAAGCTCCCAGCCTCTTTTTTTTTTATTCTGGGATTTATTTACCTTCTATAGCTGTCACTGGAGCTGAGAGCCGGCTCCAGCTCTGAGGCCATGGCTGGCTGAAAGCAGGTATCTGGGTTTATTTAGCTTCTATAATTGAAACTCTATTGCCATCACTGACGCCCTAAGCTCTGAGGCCATGGTGGCTGAAAGCAGGTATCTGGGGTTTGTGTAGCTTCTATAATTGCAACATTGTTGCATCCGGAGCTCAGAGCTGGGCCGCCGCAGGCAGGGTACCTTGGCTTCTTCCATCACTGGAGCAAGCAAGCCTCATGTTCACTTCAGCTGCGTGGCTGCCGGCCACCATCTTTGTTGGCAGTTAATTTGCATATCCCGCTGATTAGCCCATGGGAAGTGTAGTGGAGGTACGGTTAATTACCATGTTTGTCTATTATTAGATAGGATTAACTCTCACTGTGGTTTGAATCTTTTTTATCTAGCTAACAAACTGCATTTATTAAAATAGTACAATAATAAATTATTTCCACTTGTTTTTAATCAAATAAAACTAAATGTCAGCTGGAGCATCTTAAGCTAACACGTAAGACCTTTGACTTACCTGAAATGTGTTGAAAAGAAATGTAAAATAAAATATAGCAGAATCATGGATAATATCTAACTTATATTTAGTACACTGATCTTGAGTGAAATAATAATTTCCTTTGTATTACTTGAAATACTAAGAAAGTGGTAACCATATCATGGTGAAACATGGTGTAAGAAACCCTGGCTTGAGAACTCTTGGTGTAAATTTTATACATATCATTATTACTGTTGTAATTAGCCAGCTATGAATACTAGAAGGCAAAGGGGAGACCAGACATTAAAAGCATGGCCACCTGGGCAGCTTCATCAGGAAGCTGCAACTTCACACTCCTCAGGGGACCACAGGTCCATTCCCCGCAGACCACCTGGGGAAAGGACTGAACAAAAGGGAAGATGGTCACATGCAAAGTCTCGTGGGGATGATGAAGGGAAGGTACTGGCCTGTCAGGCTAGCCTGGGAACAGTTGGCCAGAGGGTGAGAAGCCACTGCAGCATGCACAGTTCGAGAATACATAATTCCCAGACACAAGAATTCTCTCTTGTGCCTCTCTTATTCCTCTGGCTATGTTCCTGCATCCCTGCCCTTGCCTGTGTTCCCTCCATCGCCATGCGGCCCGAGCAGCCACAGGGCTGATGGCCATGCAGACCCCACACACCGTGGACTGCAGATGGAAGCACAAGCTAAGCTAGCCTGATGCTGTACCGGACTGTGCACGTGTGGAACCGAAGCCCTGGGCAACGGCTTTCCTCCTAGCCCTGGGGAGGACCCAGCTGGGCTTCTTCCAGGGTGGGGTGGAGGGAGAGGGAGGGGACCTTGGAAACTCAGGAGCTTAATTCCACACAAATAAATGCCACTCATTCTCCCGTGTGAGTCTCAGGAAACTCCTTTTCTGTCACATTGCAAAAAGCCCACTTCCATTGGGACACAGAGTCCTCCCCACTGATAACAGAATCATCATCAGCATTTTTAAATTAGAAAGACAGGGATTCCTTGAGCACCATTTAATATTGTTAGATTTTCTAGTAGCTACTAATTTAAAAAAAAACTGCAAAAAGATTGAGTAGCTATATGAAGTCCCTTTCTCTACTGATAAACTTTAAATGGTCAATTTAACTTGTTCAGTGTTAATGTAATTATTAAAAACAGGTAATACTTAATACCTCAGAGCCTTCTGTGCTTCTTTTACTTTAAGGGCAAGGGGGGGCGGGAGATAGTCATGTTTTTATACTCCCCTAACAAAAAAGGGTGGAGCCTCAGAAGCTGGCCCTTCATTTGTCCCAATGTGCCATGTAATTGGTTTTGATTTCCCTGTAAGGAGTCATTGAAAATTGGGGAAGCACTATCTTAAGTATCCATTTCTCCCTTACAAGGAACAATCACAATAAGCAGTTCCTTGGCATTTTTCTAGAAATAGTCGATGCATATGTAAACATGTGTCTCTATATGTCATTTTTTTATATATGGTAATTTAAACATGTATCCTCGATGTATTCTGCTTCTGGAAACATTCCCTGTTAGTACATATAGTGCCACTCTATTGTGTGTGGGTTTTTCTGGGGGAGGGAGCTGCATTGTTGCTTATTAAATAAATATAATTCTTATTTATAAATGGTAAATTTTTAAGGTTTATTAATATCTGCTTAAAATAGGCGTGCGTTCTTTATGTGATATCTACTTTAACAAAACAACATTTTAAACTTCTTAAAATTGCAATGGTTTATGTCACTGGTGGTCACTTTATGCTCTTGAGGTTTTCCTACATATCAATTTTCTGTCCTTGGCTGAACTATTGTGTTTCTAACTGGGCTTTTATTGTACAAACAGAATGTTTTTGATCAGACTGTATTTACATGACAGCCTGGAATTGTGGCATTTTGTTAAATACATAGTTCATATTTAAAATATTGTCTAAATATTTATTCACATGATGGATTACTGTGGCTCAGAAAAGGCAGTTATAACCTATTAAGTAAATAATTTTAGTTTTAAAAAAATGCGAAAGGCTTTGAAGGGGTCATAATGATTTCTCAGTTGTTAGAAACAGCCATTGAACCCCTTGCCTTTTTCTCTAAGTGGTATTTCAATTCTTAAGTGTTTAAGCAACAAGATAAAACAGAGTGGGGAAAAACAAAGGAAAAAGTAAACCAGTTGCCTGCAGGTAGTAGGTTTTCTTCCTTCTTTCCCATGTTCAGTTACCGTCTCTCCAGCATGAAAAAAACAAATAGACAAACAAAATTACAGCTAAGCGAACAAAAGAGTACTATTGCAGAAAAATTTTTAAGGTTTCTGGAGGCTAAAGCAAAACTTCAAAATATATAATTGAAACAGCAAAAACATTTAAAAGAGGTAGATGTATTTCACTCAAGTTTGAAAGGTTTTCATAATAAATTGCTGTTTGACTTAAGTTTGATCTTTGTGAAACTTGTGTATATGAAATATTTTCTTATTTTTAAATGAGTTTGAAAACTGTGCAGTTAATGCTGCTTCTGTTTTTTGTGTTTTTTGTTTTTTTTTTTCCAAAAACAGAGACAATGTTTCTTGGTATTATTAATTAATTTAAACATATGTTTGTGTATGTGTATTCATATTATTTTCTGTTTTTCAATCAGTTGGCACCAAATACTTTTATTTATAATTCAAAGATTGTTTGAACTTTACAACCTTTTGTATTTATTTAAGATTAATTTGTTATTTCTAAAGAAAATAAGGAAAATATTTTTGTGTGTATTTTTAAATGCCCTACTCAGTTCATCTGCCCATTGTAGATCTGTGACTGTAACATCTTTGACAAGCAAATTAGACCATAGAAAGAGCATCCGATGTGGAGCTTGGACCTCTTGGTGCTACTGTTGCTAGAGGATTGGGTGGGTGCAATGCCTCCATTGCTGGTGGGAGTCGGGTTCTTGTGATATCTTGAGAAAAGGAATCTTCTAAGACTCCCTCAGGAGAATGAGTGGTTTTTATTTGTGTGGAGTAACATTCCTCAGTTTGCAAAGTCCCATGTCTCTTAAACTAGTTCTGGAAAATACGCAGCTGGGTCTTCGATAAAACTAGAAGCAAGGCCCGTGTCCAGAGTTTCCGTTCCATGGTGGAGTGGAGTCCAGAATAGCATCGGCCTCGCTTCAGTCCATCAGTCCATTGTGTGGGTGGATGCAGGGGAGCACGCCCCCAGCTACAGGAGAGCCAGGAGCCCAGCATGCAAGACAGAGAGGGGGGGAAAGAGAGAGAGAGAGAAAGAGAGAGAGAGAGAGAGAGAGCGAGAGAGCGAGAGAGAACATTTTTGTTCAGGAATTAAGAGTTAAGTTTCTCAGATTTCATGTCCTGGCAGTGGCCACGCCTATTCTGGTGTGACTGACAGTTAAGCATCTTCCTGTGTCCCAGGCCTTACTGGGAGAAAGGTTGAAGTTGGTGGTGTGTGGGCAGGCTAAATAGCCATCTCAGAAGAAGATTTGAATTTATTTAAGGAAAAGGGGATGGAGGATAATGACATCCAAAGGGAAGGGCTACACAGCACTGAGTCAAAGGGTATTGGGTCGATGATGGCAGCAAAAATGTACTTAGTACAGTGACACAAGGAAGGGCATCGAAGAAGCAGCAGGAGAGCCTGGGCTGGGCTGCTTTGGCTCACTGAGAAGTCAGAGAAAAGGGGGCCTTGGAGACAGGTTTTGGGGGCTCGCCCGGGACAAGCTGCCACTTCCCATTGCTCCCCTGGTTGCAAGCTTAGGGCTGGGGGACATGTGCCTGTGGGCAATGGCAGGGCATGATCCTTGGAGGGAGAGTGCTCACCGGGTCGTTTGTCCTGAGCATATTTTTTCTCTCTTGCAGGTGGAAATCTTAGAGGAGGTCTCAGGGGAGGGTCTCAATAGAATATTCATCAGCTTTCCAGGTGTGTTCTTTCAGGATTGTGGTCTCCACTGATGGTTTCATGCCTCAGAGGGGTTTATTAGTCAATGTAGCTGGTCCTGAGGCAGCCACAGCATCACTTGCCTGGTTTTGCTGCTTTTCTGGGCCTGGAGCCTGGAGCTGAAATACAACCAAGGCCTAGATGTTACCTTTAGGGAGGAAAAGACCAGGGGGTTTAAACTGCCTGACCAGTGATATGAAAGACCAGGGTCCGAACCACATGGCTAGTGATATGCGAGGGGAGGACAGGCTACCCTGGGGGTGAGGTTCTTGTTTTCCCAGTTTTGCCCCTTGCTAGCATCCGGGGCTTTCTGCCTGGGTGAGGTTCTGTACCTGGCCCACCATCCTTGCCCTGCTCTTGTCTAATACTGGGCATGCATCTAAATTGTAGCTTCCCTTTGCTCCTTTCCAGTTTTTAGTTAGTAACCAGGTTATTGCAATGGTATCACTACCTTCTGCAAATATAACTTAAAAACAAGTCTTTCTGCTCAGTGAGGGGTCATGTTCAGACTCAAGTTCTTTACTTCAGTGTGCAAGGGAGAAAATAGCTTCTCATCATAAAGAAAATTATAATCTCAGTAGAAAAATGTGCCTGTCTAAATTGAAGCTGAAAGTAAAAGATATTAGGAAACTCACGCACACAATTCTATTACTTTTAAGATCTAAAAATAAAATTTGAGTATAAAGATAGTTTAGGCAAACAATTAGGGTAGCAAAAATCCAGAAAAGTAATCATTTTGATTATTGGTTCTCTGAAAACTTTGCTCTTTAAAATAACAATATAATTAAATCTAGTAACTGGTTATCTTACAATATGTCAACATGGCGAAAAGAATTGTTCTGAGATGATTGGTTTAACACTGTTTTTGCATTTCAACACTTACATTTTAGTTACCTTATCTAGAACTCATAAATAAAATACACACCTTTGGATTTCAATATATATATATATATATATAAAGGTAAGGGAAGGTCTATTGGTCAGTTTTCAATTCATATTGTCATTTTGAATGCACACTCTACAGATGGTGGAGTTTTGACTGCCCATCAGAACCAATACCTTTGAGACAGCTGTTGCAGATAAACCTCTTTTACATGCTTTAGGTCAAGAGTAGTCAAACCTGTTCCAGCACCTGCTTTTGCATATGCAATGCTGTTATGTTGTCATTTCCATTAAACAAGAAGCCATAACAGTCTCTGTGATTGTACAAAAGCCTGGAACGTCGCCTACATGAAATGGAATCCGGCAAAAAGACAACTGTGATTTCTGTTGTATAGTTTCTATTTGGGGCTTTGTTTCTGGAAGGCTGCCCATAATTCAGAGGGAGGATAGAGAGGCAAGTTTATGTTTGGAGACAAGAACAGGGAAGGTGTTTGCTGTCATTGACTGTAGGGTAGTTGTGAAGTTTGACATGCCCATCAGCTACTGAATGCCACCTGGGGCCCCCTACACTGCATACCTCAGTTTTCATCATCTGGTGAGCCTGCAGCAGCATTTCCAGGCACTGGAGTCCACAACATGTCTACTTTGGTTTGGAACTGATTGATCCGCGGAACAGAGCTTGCTTGTGGGATCTTTCTTTGCTATAGAATGACATAAATGATTAAAATGCTTTCTTTAGGGAAAAAAAAAAATATCATTTGTTTATAGACCTTACTGCTCAGGGAAAGAAATTGTCAAATAGTGATGTAAGCAGAGTTTGTTGGAAACTTTCAGTAATGTTTGTGAATCATAGTCTTCTTCAAATTAGGCACATTAGAAATAACATGGGGTATACAAATTGCTGGGGGCGGGTGGGGCAAGAGAGAGTTGAAGGAAATTCCTTTCTTATTTACTGTATTTCTTAAAAAGAATATTGGCACGTAATAAAAATGGCACCTCAGGATTTGCAAAATGACTAAAAATTTACTCTGTCTTGCCATATATTGCTGTGGGGGAGAAAAGGGAGATACTAAGATTGATAAAGAAATGTTGCATGCTGTCATTTTAGATTACATTACTGTGAAGTTGTTTCTGATTTCTTTTTGAAAAATAGGGCAAAATGCATATGACATAGAAAGTAATGTTATCTTTTGTTAATTGTGTTAATTATGTTGAATTCTGTTCATTCTGACATGGATTTACAATAAACAGGAGTAAAAATATTATTTTCTAGCTCTGGGGGAAAAATTAAAAATTCTTCCCTGCCCTTTTAACCTTGTCAAATGATTCCCCTGCTCCTGACACGGTGCATTATTTTGCAAAGGTTGGCAGTTAACTCTTCAAGGTACCAGACATCATTTTTATTGGGATATTAATTCTCAGATGTGCTAATCTCATCAAGATTTGTGGGCATTTTCTTTCATAGGCCATTCTGATTTGTCGCTCTTTCTTTTCACAGCAGTACTAAATACCAAACCTTCTCTGATATGGAAGTTCATTAGAGATATGTCTTTGATGGCAGCCCTTTCCTGGCTTCAGTTTCAAATACCTTGATATAAAGCTTAAGAAGCCATTGTGTTGTAAGCCCTCCTTGATGTGCTTTATTTAGATCTGCATAGTAAATCAAGGAAAGTAAATAACAAGGCAGCAGATGGAAGCATGGAGATAAGGCCAGTGAACAATTGTATTTGTATTTTGTTATGATGTTGACAGCAGCTAAAATTCACTAATCTAGTTCAACTGATCTGCATTTCAAAGAAAACTCATTTAGCAGCAACTTGAAGGTTTGTAGGATAAAGTTCTTTTATTGCAGCTTTTATTGCATTCTTTGCTAATTTATCTGGTCAAGATTTATCCTTGCTTACTTAAAGCTGCAAGCATGTTACAAGGAGTCTTAAATACTATGAAAGCATTAATGTCTAGACTATGAGCTGAAGGTAATTACATATCCAGCCCTGAATAGGTTACATTTAGAAAATACTGTTGTCCAAACTCAATTGTCAGGGCAATATAGATAAGGTAGTTTTTTGTTTCTTTTTTCTCCCTCTCCTGCTTGTTTGCTCTGAGATTCCCCCCCACACCTCATAAATAAGTTAATATATAATCAACTACTCAGAAATTATACATAAATGAGTAGATCTCCTTTAAATGTGAATCTATTGCTGCTGATATTGGGTAAGCTCTTTTGAGAATGGAAGATTACTAGTTTTGAAAGTCTGATATCCTTATTTGACTCTGTAGTTATATATATGCATACTATATAAGTGAATATGTTTAACGGGAAACTAAGTGTCTTGAAATAAGCATACATTATAGACAACATGTACAAAGAATATTAGTATTTTCTCATTTTGATTATGTCACTTAATGGAACTTAGTTATTTTGAAATACAGATACAGAAAGTAAATATTATATGTGTTTACTTATATATTAACTAAATTTTGAGTAAATTCCACTTGTATTGGTTCCAAAAGGATAGCCTACTGGGTTAGAACAGTTATACTGAGTGAAAAGATAGTGTGGTGGTAGGCAAGCAGGCTAAATAGCCATCTCAGATGGTGATTAAAGAAAATTGAATTTATTTAAGGCTGGGGATATCCAAAGGGAAGAGCTACACCAAGCATGGCAAACTCAAAGTCTAATAGAGGCCAAATAAACAAGGTTTAAGTTTATGTGGGCGGCAAAAAAACAAAAGCTGCAATTTTCATAGAAACGTAGTTTATTTTGATAGAGACATGCCGAATACAAAGGGCTGAAATAAATGAGTAATCATCAACATAAAATAATAGAACATTTTAATAAAAATTAATATTTTTTCCTGAACATTAAATTGCCAAACACGGAATAACTTCACAAATTAATAAGCATAACACAAATAAACCTATTTTTCTTGTTCTACAAAAACGAAATATTTCCTGTTGCGCACACCAAACAAGTCAGTAGAAGACTAATGACGTGGCCATCGGCTG
The DNA here is from genome assembly GCF_028538775.1 of Myotis yumanensis. NCBI lineage: Eukaryota > Metazoa > Chordata > Mammalia > Chiroptera > Vespertilionidae > Myotis > Myotis yumanensis. The sequence goes on from NW_027223760.1 coordinate 7,913,529, forward strand.
CTAAAATATCCACTGCTGGTATTAGTGGAGAGAAATGGTGCGCCTGCATGTAAGGTGCGTAAGGGGAATGAATGCAGCATCATTATAGCCATCAGTCATTAGCGAACGTTGTAGTTTGTTATTAGTAATTATGTATAACAGGATATTGTAAAAATTAAGTTACAAAATTTTTATTAAAATGTTTCTTACATACCGTTATATTGGCTGGGCCGCAAAAATATTTGTTGTGGGCCACATGCGGCCTGCAGGCCGCGAGTTTGACATGCTTGGGCCACACAGAGAAAAGGGGGCCTTGGAGACAGGCTCAGAGGGTTGGCGCAGGACCAGCTGCTGCTGCCCATTACTCCCCTGGTTGCAAGTCTCATGCGGTCCCTTAGAGGTCGGGGTATGTGCCAGTGGGGGAATGGCACAGGCGTGCTCCTTGGAGGGGAGGGCTCACTGAGTCTTTTGCTCTGTGCATATTTATCTCTTTCTTGCAGGTGGAAATCTTAGGGGAGGTCTCAGTGACGTATCTTAATAGAATATTCAGCTTTCCCGGTGTGTTCTTTCAGGGTCGGGGTCTCCACTAATTGGTCAGTCATTAGTCAGTGTAGCTGGTCCTGAGGCAGCCACAGCATCAGTTGTCTGTTTTTGCCGCTTTTCTGTGCGTGGAGCTGAAATGCAACTGAGGCCTAGATGTTATCTTTAGGGAGGGGAAGATCAGGGATCCAAATCTTGTGAGGGAGGGTAGGTTACCAGGGGGGCCAGCTTCTTTTCTTTCCAATTTTTTCCTTTTGCTAGGCATCTGGGGCTCTCTGCCTTGGTGAATTTCTGTACCTGGCTCATCATCCTTGCAGTGGGGGGGTCTCACACGGAGCTCAACTCCTATCTCTGCCATTTACACTCTCTGAGATTTTTCATAAAGTAGTTTCTTCTGTGAATCTTTCCTGGAAACCTCCAAAGTTGGGGGTGATTTGGAAATTCACAGGGTCCTCCCAGTTAGAAGATCCTGGTCATTCACTGACAACTAGCTGTATGTCAGGCATCATGCTTGACCAACATTTTATGTAGGTAATTTCTTTTCCCTAAAATAATTAATGTCTAAATATTCCGTTTTCTAAAATGTACTACTAATACAATTACCATTTAGAATGTAATTTTGTATTTCTCTTTCAAACCCCTTAGGTGACTCCAGTTTGTTGGGTACGTAAGCATTGATCCTATTTTTCATAAGACACAAAGAATAACTTTTATGGTCCTTATGAGAGATTTATTGTATCGTTTAAAACAAATTACCATATATGATCTTTGCAAAAAAAAACCAAACCTATAATTTTGTTTTGGGTTCTAAATTTTAATGTTGATTCAGAAATTCAGAATAAGTATTTAAGACCAAGTATTTTATTTTAAATTTTTATTGTTGCTTTTCTCTTGCTGCCTTTACAATTCTCTTTTTGTCTTTATCCTTTGGCATTTTAATTTTGATGTGTCTTGGTGTGAGCCTCTTTGGGTTCCTCTTGCTTGGGATTCTCTGGGATTCCTGAACTTGTAAGTCTATTTCTTTCAACAGGTAGGGGAAGTTTTCTGTCATTATTTCTTCTAATAGGTTTCCAATACCTTGCTCTCTCTCTTCTCCTTTTGGGAGCCCAATAATGAGAATATTTGTACACTTGAAGTTGTCCCAGAGGCTCCTTATATTATCTTTATATTTTTGGATTCTTTTTTCTTTTTGCTCTTCTGATTGGGTGTTTTTTGCATCCTCATATTCCAAATCGTTGATTTGATTTTCGGAATCCTCTACTCTACTGTTGAATCCCTGTAAATTATTCTTTTTTAAAAAATTATATATATATATATATATATATATATATATATATATATAATTGATTTTGATTTCAGGGAGGAAAGGAGAGGGAGAGCTAGAAACATTAATGATGAGAGAGAGTCGTTGATCGACTACCTCCTGCATGGCCCCTACTGAGGATGGAGCCTGCAACCCAGGCACATGACGTTGACTGGAATCGAACCCGGGACCCTTTAGTCCACAGGCCAACACTCTATCCACTGAGCCAAACTGGCTAGGGTCCTATAAATTATTCTTTATTTCAGTTAGTGTATGCTTAATTTCTGACTGTCTCATGTCTTTGAAATTCTCACTAAGATCCTTGAAAGTCTCACTAAGTCCCTTGAAGTTCTCATTAAGATCCTTGAGCAACCTTATAACCATGGTTTTGCACTCTGTATCTAGTATTTTTCTTAGTTTTATTTAATTGAGTTCTTTTTGTGGAGATTTCTTCTGTTCTTTTATTTGTGACATGTTTCTATGTCTCCACATTTTGGCTGCTTTCCTGTGTTTGTTTCTCTATATTAGGCAGAGCTGCTATGTCTCCCGGAATTGGTAAAGTGGCCTTATGTAGTAGGTGTCCTGTAGAGCCCAGTGGCTTAGCTTCCCCAGTCACCTGAGCTGGGCACTCTAGGAGTGTCCCTGTGTGGGCTGTGTGCACAGTCTTGTTGTAGTTGAGCCTTAATTGCTGTTTTTCTCACTGAGAGAAATTGACCTCCAGGCCAGTTGGCTATGAGGACCAGCTGCAACTTCAGTGGAAGAATTGCTGTGCAGGAGATACCCCTATGGGGCAGGACTTGCTGCAGTAGAGCTTTGGTGCTCACTGAGTCTGCCCCTTGATGTGTCTCACTTGTGGATGTGTAGAGTTGTAATTTGTTATGGTCTAAAGCTGTCTGCTTGGTGGACTGGCTTTGGGGTCCCCTGAGAAGGTGCAAAGTCAGCCACTGCCTGGGGCCACCCAGCAGGAGCTACAGAGAGATGTGCAGATGGCTGCTACTTGTATTGGTCTTAGAAGTAGCCCAGCAAGGCCAAGTTGTGAGCAAGGGAGACTCATACTAGTGCTGGGTCTTTGGCTTCTTATTGATAGGAATAGGGCATGTTAACACTAGCAGCTGCTTGTTTGAGAGATTTTAGCAAAGTCCAAAGCCTGAGCTAGGACAGGCCATTCATACGGAAAAACCGCTGCAAACAGCTTGGGTGGGGCTGCAAATTGGATGGGGTGGGATCTCAGGGAATCACCAGTGTGGAGTGAATAGTGTGAGCCTGGCTGATGGAAACTCAGATATGGCTGCCTGCAACAGGAGAGATCCCAACACAGGAACAATGACTCCTATGAACACCCCATCTGTGAGAAAGCGACCCCCAAGTTTCTGTCCCAATGCCGCAATCTAGTTCCTCCCCATATGTCCTTAAATCCCCCAAAGCCACTACTCATCAGTGGAGCACAGAGGAGCAAGTCCACATAAGTTCACTGCCTGGGTCTCCAGCAGCCTCCATGTCACTGAGCTAAAATCCCTGCTGGTTTTTACTGCCCAAAGTTTTGGGGGCTTCTCTTCTCAATTCTGGATCCCTGGGCTGAGGAACTGGTATGGGGCTTCTCACAGAAGGCCTCCACAGTGGAGATATATGTGGTCCAACACATGGGTGCTGGGCCAGCCCATTCTGCGCCTCTGCCCCTCCTCCCAATCTTAGTGTGCTTTCTTCTTTACTTCTCTAGTTGTAGGAATTCCATTCAGCCAGATTTCAGGTCGTTCTGAATGATGGTTCTGTATTTTAGTTGTAATTTTGATGTAGTTGTGGGAGGCAGTGAGTACAGGTGTTTACCTATGCTGCCATCTTGGTCCTCAAAACCAAGTGTTTTATTTAACAATCTTTAAAAATATATATGTTTATTATTATTATTATTATTATTATTATTATTTAGAGTGATAGGAAGGGAGAGGGAAAGAGAAATTGAAACCTCAATTGGCTGACACATGAACACCATGTACTGAGAAATAAGCCTGCAATCTGGACATGTTCCTGACCAGGAATTAAACTACTGACCTCTTGGTGCATTGGTCAATGCTCAATGACTGAGCCACATTGGCCAGGCTTTGACTATCTTAGTAAAATTTGTCTAATACATTTTTTACAGAAGTAAGTTGTATGGTTGTCCTGTATGAGACATATTTTTGAAAGGCTTATTTAGAACTTGGAAATAATGGTAGTGAAAATAATTCCCTGGAATCAATTAATATAAACAATTAAGAAGAGTTTAACATAACTGTCTTTGTTTGATTTATACAATTGCTCTGCTTCTACCTTGCTCACCATGCTTTGTCACATGGTTTAGAAATATCTTTGTAATAAAGTTAGGTTGTTAAGAAAGACACAGATGGACAAGACATTCTCTATTTTCGTATAGTTCGTAGTTAAATGCAAGATATCAGATCTGTGGAAAAATGCATTATATGGTAGATTAAGTGAACAGTTTTCGATAGGGAGTTGTAGAGGAAAAGCTATGTGAGTTGATGACTTACGGTTAAGAAAATAAGCCAGTGCTTCATGGAGGTGATGGTAATTGAATTGAGGGTTGAAAGGTAAGGTAAAATTTGAACAAGTAGAATTTGAGAGGAGCAAGGCATTCTAGGTGGAACCAATTCAGACTTTAAAGAATGGTAAAGGTGAACATGGTGCATTCAGGTTGATTCTAGAATGCAGAAAAGATTACAGGAACAAAGTAAAGGAGAGGCATATTTGATACTAAGATGAAGGGCATTAGGTTTAATAAGTTTTAGTGTATTGGTTAAACATTGAGGAGACCATTCTGTTAAACACTAATTGATGCACTTGTCATAAAAACACCAGGGAACTATTTGCATAATTTGAAGTAAAATGTATTGAATTTATATATTAAAGTGTTGCACCCCTCCCCCTATGCCAGTCCAATATATTATACAAACTATTGTATATTTGGACAATTTGTTAGGTCTGGTATGTTCTGCAAAGATTAATGAGGAGAGAGATGTTCAAAGATATTTGGTCGATGTGAGAGATATGAATTTAAATTGTAATTTGAGAAATAGTGAAAGAGTCATTGTAGAGGAAGAAGAGAGTGTTGTTTTAAGATCTTTTATATAGACATCTGCCAGTTTTTGGTTTGTATTTAAGAAAACATGAGTATTTTTTAATGAAGAGACAGTTTGAGATAACATTCTCAAGCTATATAAGTCATTATTAATTTGAAGAAAGATTAGAACGAGAATCTTCAAGTAAGGCTATTTAAGAGGTAGTAGAGGATAAGGAACTGAACAAAAGAGAGAATGAAAAATTGCATTCACAAGTTGTTTAGGTAATACAATTAAATAGCAAGAATTTCTCAATGGATTGTATACTAAAATATATTTTTTTTATTCGTTGTCTAGAAATCAGTTCAGATTTTCCTTACAAACCATGTTATACATGTCTTCAGGTCACCACTTCAATTTAACCATGAGGTAAAAAAGGTAATGTCCCTTATAGAGTTTTTTAATATTTACTATTTTTTAAATATAAAATTATTTTAAAAATTGGGTCTCTCTCTCTCTCTCTTTCTCTCTCTCTCTCTCTCTCTCTCCTTCCCTCCCCCCCTCTCTCTCTCACACACACATACACAATGATTTTTTCAAACTCTCTTGAAAATTCAATTTGACAAGACTAAGCTTGCATTTAGTATTATACACAGCAAATGCCATAATCTAATGAGGGTTAAAACCACATCTTTAGATTTTCCAAAGTACCCTAAAATTTATTTTATTCTGCACCTAGTTGCTTTCCACATTTGTTTAGCTATTTTGTTTTGTGATCCTTATGATGTTTTTGATGTTTATCATATTATTATTTCTATTGATATTTGCTTTGAAATCTAACCACTAGATGCAACAGTTTTTATAAGTGAAACATGCTTGGATTTAAAGGCTATATGAGGAACAGATCTATTATTCTAGTGGGTTGGGAATTCCTTCTTGTCTTCTGTTACCTTTGAGTCCTCTGCAGGACTTTATTTTCTATTTACCTGATCCCTTGCTTTCTTGGTCTTGGAAGAATACCGTCAGATTTATATTTCAGAAAACAAACAAAAAATGTCTGCCAGGGAAAGACATCTAGAAATGCAGAACCCTCTTAAAGGGCCAAGGCACAAAATTTCTAGCACAGCCACTCATCTTGTGCTCTGACATAGGGAGGACAGAGGGGACTGCAACTGTGTGAGCAGAAGCCAGGGTTGGTGGCTGTGGGGTTAGAGGTCATAAGGCAGACACCTCTGGTTTCCTGTGCTGAGTCATTCTTTCACACTGTGGATGACATCTTTCTCAGTCAGACATTGCCATCCATGTGGTTTTGCCTGGGGGGAAGACATTGATCTATCTTATTGCCCTACTGTGTGGAGTTTCTGAGGCCCATTAAGAGACTGAGAATAACAGTTAGCCTCCTGGCAGCAGCAATTCCCCCACCCTGTTGGAAAAACTCTAGACACACTTGTGAACAATTGTCTGAGGACTACTGAAGACTGAATTCAGTTGGCAGGCAGAGGCGGTCTCTGGAGGCTTTAAGTCTTTGCCTGATTTAATAAGACAGAAGCAGTGGTTGCCACTATCCTGCACTAGAAATTGAGGGACATAGAAGATCTATCTAATACATACTCACAAATTCTAATAGGTAGCCAAAAGGAAAAGACAAAAAAACAAACAAAAACAAAATGCAAAAAACAACAAAAAGCAAATGAAAGAACAAGAGAACTCACCAGAAGACATAAATGTAACTGAGATAAGAAATTTATCTGATATAGAGTTCAGAATAATTATAATAAAGTTACTCAACAGCATGAAAAAAGACATAGTAACTATGAAAAAACAGAAATAAAGAATGACATAGCACAAGTAAAGAAAACATTGGAGGAATATATAGCAGATTAGGGGAAGCTGAGGATCAGATCAGTGAATTAGAAGACAGGGTAGAAAAAAGTCACTCAATCAGAGAACCAGAAAGGAAAAACAATTAAGAAATAGGAGGATAGCTTAAGAGAGCAGTGGAACAACATGAAATATAACAATATTCACATAGTAGGCAAAAAGGGAGAAAGAGATAGAGAACATGTTTGAAGAAATAATAGCAGAAAACTTCCCTAACCTGCTGAAGGAAAAAGTCTCACAAGTTCAGAAGGCACACGGAGTCCCAGGCAAGAAGAACCCAAACAAGCCCACACCCAGACACATCATAATTACAGATAAAGAGAGAGTCTTAAAGGCAGCAAGAGAAAACAAACTGTTACCTACAAAGGAGTTCCCATAAAGTTGTCAGATGATTTTTCATCAGAAACTCTACAGCCAGAAGGGAATGGCATGAAGTATTCAAAGTAATGGAAAGCAAGGATCTGAAACCAGGCTTACTATATCCATCAAGGTTATCATTCAAGATAGACTGTGAAATAAAGAGCTACCCAGATGAAAAAAAACGGCTAAAGGAATTCATCACCACCAAGCCAGTATTAAAACAAATGCTAAAGGGACTGCTGTAATGAGAAGAAATAGAGAAACCTAAGGCATATAGAATTAAAATGGCAAAAAGTAAGTACCTATCAATAATAACTTTATATGTAAATGGATTAAATGCTCAAATCAAAATATGTAGGGTAGCTAAATGGATAAGAAAACATGAACATATATAGGCTATCTATAAGAGACCCACCGCAGAACAAAGGACTCACACAGACTGAAAGTGAAGGGATGGAAAAGAATTCCCATGCAAATTGAAAAGAAAAAAAAAGCTAGGGTAGTAATACTCATATCTGATAAAATAGATTTCAAAATGAAGACCATTACAAGAGACAGTAAAGGTCACTATATACTACTAAAGGGATCAATCCGACAAGAGGATATAACCATGGTAAATATTTATGCTCCCAATATAGGAGTACCTAAATATATTAAAAAACTTCTAGAGGACTTTATGGGAGACATTGACAACAATATAGTCATAGTAGGAGACTTTAACACCCTGCTGATTTCACTAGATAGATCTTCCAGACAAAAATTTAAGAAGGGAACAGTGAATCTAAAGGACAAACTGGATCAGATTGATTTAATTGACACTTTTAGAACATTTCACCTCAATGCTGCAGAATATATATTCTTCTCAAGTGCACGTGGGTCCTTCACAAAGATAGACCACATGTTTGGACACAAAAAAGTAACTACAAATTCAAGAAGATCTAAATAAGATCAGGAATCTTCTCAGATCACAGTGGAATGAAATTAGAAATCAACTACAGTAAAATCACCCCAAAACATTCAAACACATGGAGGCTAAATAGTATATTATTAAACAACTAGAGGCCCGGTGCACAAAAATTTGTGCACTTGGGGGGGGAGGTCCCTCAGCCTGGCCAGCGCCTATTTGCAGTCTAGGACCCCTTGGGGGATGTCCACCTGTCGACTTAGGCCCACTCCCCGGGGGATCAGGCCTAAGCTTGCAGTCAGACATCCTTCTGGGAGCCAGGGAGCCCTTAGGGGATGTCTGACTAAAGGCTTACGCCCCCAAGAGAGCTGTGATGAGGAAGCTGGGGTGACAGAGGAGCCACGCTGTCCCACCCCACCACCCTGGGTCAGGTCACACACGGGACACACGGGTGGGCTGGCGGATCGCTGCTGCCCTGCCTGGCCGCCCGGGTCTGGTCGCACATGGGATGCCCGCCGCCCTGGGTCACAGATAGCAGGCCCGGATGATGGCAGGGCAGGCGGGATGGCGCTGTCCCGCCCTGCCTACAGTATGCAAATTAGCTGCCATATTTGTTGGTGGTTAATTTGCATATCGTGCTGATTAGCCAATGGGAGGTGTAGCAAAGGTACGGTCAATTACCATGTTTGTCTATTATTAGATAGGATGAATGGGTTAACCATGATATCAAGAAAGAAATGAAAACTTCCTGGAGCCCAATCTGGTTTGGCTCAATGGATAGAGCATCAGCCTGCTGACTGAAGGGTCCCAGGTTCAATTCCAGCCAAGGGCACATGCCTGAGTTGTGGACTCGACCCCCAGTAGGGGGAGTGCAGGAGGCAGCCAATCAATGATTCTCTCTCATCATTGATGTTTCTATCTCTCTCTGCCTCTCCCTTCCTCTCTAAAATAAATAAAATATATTTAAAAAAAGAAAACTTCCTGGAAACAACTGAAAATGAACACACAATAACCTGCAACCCAAAATCCCTAGGACACAGCAAAAGTAGTCCTGAGAGGGAAGTTCATAGAACTCCTCACAAAACAAGAAAAATTAATAATGGACTACTTAACCCTACAACTTAAAGAAGTATAAAGGGAACAATAAGAACAGCCAAAAGTAAGTAGAAAGAAGGGAATAAAGATTATAGCAGAAATAAATGACATAGAGACTAAAAAATAAAGATATACAAAAAAAAAATCAATGAAACTAAGAGTTGGTTCTTTGAAAGGATAAACAAAATTGATGAATCATTAGCCAGACTCATCAATAAACAGAGAGGACCCAAATAAATAAAATCAGAAATGAAAGCGGTGAAGTAACCACTGATACCACAGAAATACAAAGGATTGTAAGAAAATACCATGAATAACTATATGCCAACAAGCTGGACAATGTGGATGAAATGGACACATTTCTAAAAAAAAATACAGTCTCCTAAAAGTGAATCAGGAAGAATCAGAAAACCTGAAATAGGCCAATAACAACTGATGAAATAGAGGCAGTAATAAGGAAACTCCCAGCAAACAAAAGCCTACGTCTGGATAGCTTCACAGGGGAGTTTTACTAAACATTCAAACTATCCTATCCTTCTCAAACTATTCCAAAAAATCCAAGAGGAGAGAACACTTCCAAGATCTTTTTAGGAGACCAGCATTATCCTAATTTCAAAACCAGATAAAGACACTACAATATCACTGATTCTTAACAAAATATTAGCAAATTGGATCCAGCAATATGTTGAAAATATCATACACTATGACCTTGTGGGATTTATTCCAGGGATGCAAGGCTGGTACAATATTTGCAAATCAATAAATGTGTTACATCACATAAACAATTTGAAAGTCAAAAATCACATGATCATATCAATAGATGCAAAAAAAAATTCAACAATATCCAACACCCATTTTTGATAAAAACTCTCAGCAAAGAAGAATAGAGGGAGTACATCACAACATGATAAAGGATGTATATGACACATAGATAGCGAACATAACACATAATGGGCAAAAAGTAAAACCATTTCTCTTAAGAACAGGAACAAGACAGGGATGCCCTCTCTCACCACTCTTATTCAACATAGCACTGGAAGTGCTAGCCACAGACACAAAGAAGAAATAAAAGGCATATAAATTGGAAAGGAGGAATTAAAACTGTCATTATTCACAGATGATGTTGTACATAGAAAACCCTAAGGACTACACCAAAAGACTACTAGAATTAATAAATGAATTTGGCAAGGTAGCAGGATACCAAATCAACACTGAAAAATCTATGGCATTTCTATACACCAATAATGAATTCTCAGAAAGAGAAACTAACAAACAGTCATTTGCCATTGCAACAAAGAAATTAAGATACTTAGGAATAAACTTAACCAAGGAGGTAAAAGATTTGTACTCAAAAAACTAAAGGATGTTGAAAAAAGAAATAGAGGAATATATAAACAAGTGGAAAAATATACTGTGTTCATGGATTGGTAGAATTAACATCATTAAAATGTCCATACTACCCAAGGAAATCTACAGATTCAATACAATCCTAATTAAAATACCAACAGCATATTTCACATATCTAGCAAAAAATACTCAAAAAATTTATATGGAACCAAAAGAACCCCGAATAGCTGTAGCAATCTTGAGAAAGAAGAACAAAGTTGGAGGAATCACAATACCAGATATCAAGTTATGCTACAAAGCCACTGTAATCAAAATAGTGTGGTACTGGCACAAGAACAGGAATATTGATAAATGGAACAGAACGGAGACCTCAGAAATCAAACCAAGTCATTACACTAAAGTAATATTTGACAAAGGAGGCAAGCGCATACAATGGAGTCAAGTCAGTCTCTTCAATAAATGGTGTTGGAAGAATTGGATAGATACATGCAAGCAAATGAAACTAGACCACCAACTTATACCATAAATAAGAATAAACTCAAAATGGAAAAAAAGACTTAATTGTAAGGTAGGAAACCATAAAAATCCTAGAAGAAACCATAGGTAGCAAAATCTCAAACATCTCTCATAGCAATATGTTTGTGGGTACATCTCATAGGGCAAAGGAAAATAAGGAGAAAATAAACAAATGGGACTACAGCAAAAGAAACCATCAACAAAACGAAAAGGGATCCCACTGTATGGGAGATCATATTTGGCAATGATACATCTGATAAAAGGTTAATATCAAAAATATATAAGGAACTTGTACAACATACAAAAGGAAGACTAACAATCCAATTAAAAAATGGGCAAAGGTCCTAAATAGACACTTCTCCAAAGCAGACGTACAGGAAAAAATACTCAAAGTCACTGATCATCAGAGAGATGCAAATTAAAATGACAATGAGGCATCACCTCACACTTATCAGAATGGTTACCATCAACTAATCAACAAATGACAAATGCTGGAGAGGATGTGGAGAAAAGGGAACCCTACTACACTGCAGGTGGGAATGCAGACTGATGCAGCTGTTATGGAAAACAGTAGGGAGTTTTCTCAAAACATTAAATATGGAACTGCCATATGACCCAGTGGCCCCACTTCTAGGAATAAATCCTAAGAAACCTGAAACAACAATCAGAAAGAATGTATGCACCCCATACGTTCATAGCAGCACAATTTATAATAGCTAAGATCTGGAAGCAGCCCAAGTGCCCATCATTAGATGAGTGGATAAAAAAGCTGTGGTACATTTGTACCATGGAATGCTATGCAGCCATAGAAAAGAAGAACTGCTTACCCTTTGAGACAACAAGGAGGGACCTGGAGAGTATTATGCCAAGTGAAATAAGTCAGTCAGAGAAAGACAAGTATCACATGATCTTGCTCATATGTGGAATCTAATTAACAAAATAAGCTGATGAATGGAGTGGACCCAGAGACATGGAAACATGGAACAGAGTGCGGGATTTTGGAGGGAAGGTGGAGTAGGATTTCAGAAATAAGCTCGTAGCCCCGATTGAATGATGAACTTAAAAAAATTTTTTTTTTTTGATTTTTAGAGAGAGGAAGGGAGAGGGAGAGAGAGATAGAAATATCAATGATGAGAGAGAAAGATGGATCGGCTGCCTCCTGCTGGCAATCTTGCCTGCCATCTGGGCATGTGTACTGATGGGGAATCAAACCAGTGACCTCTTGGTGCATGGGTCGATGCTCAACCACTGAGCCACACAGGCCAAGCTATTGATTCCTTTTAGTTCAACTCAAAAGATGTCCTTTGCCCTATTTATCTCCAGCAGGAGTTGAAGTCCTTTTCTATTTCACTAGGTTCACACTACTAGGTTTCCCATATATACATATATATATCTACACTAATAAAAGAGAAACATGGTAATTAGCGTACGACCGCTACCCTTCCCATTGGCTAATCAGCATATCCTTATGCAAATTAACTGTCAGCCAAGATGGCGGCTGGCAGCCAGGCAGCTGGAAGCGAACATGAGGCTTGCTTGCTCCAGTGACTGCAGACTCCAATGTTCCCCGCCTGACTTGCCGGCCTCTGAGCTGCAACTCTAAGAAACTTTGTAACAAATATAGAAGCTAAACAAAACCCCAGAAACCAGCTTTCAGCCTGCCGGGATCTCAGAGCTGGAGTTATACATTATTTCGATTATAGATGGTAACCATTCTGGTAAGTGTTAGGTGAAAGCCAAAGCTGGCCCAGAATAAAAAAAAAAAGAAAAAAAGGAGCAGTTGGGAGCTTCAGTCAACAACCGCCAGCCTGAAAGCAGCCCTCAGCCCCTCACCCAGACTGGCCAGGCACCCCAGTGGGGACCCCCACCCTGAAGGGGGTGTGACCAGATGCAAACAGCCATCATCCCCTCATCCAGGCTGGCCAGGCACCCCAGTGGGGACCCCCACCCTGATCCAGGACACCCTTCAGGGCAAACCAGCCGGCCCCACCCATGCACCAGGCCTCTATTCTATATAGTAAAAGGGTAATATGCCTCCCAGCACCGGGATCAGCGGAGCCGCGAGGCCTCCTGGCACCAGATCAGTGTGACAGGGGGCAGCGCCCAAACCCCCTGATCACCCTGCGGCTCTGTGTGTGACAGGGGGCAGCGCCCAAACCCCCTGATCACCCTGCAGCTCTGTGTGTGACAGGGTAGAGCCATAACCTCCCCATCGGTCCTGCCCTGAGTGTGACAGTGGCGGTGCCCCAACTCCCTGATCGGCCCTGCTCTGTGTGTGACAGGGGGCGATGCCCCAACCCCCCCCCTCCCCGCCACAGACCCTGCTTTGTGTGTGACAGGGGGCAGCGCCCAAACCCCCTGATCACCCTGCGGCTCTGTGTGTGACAGGGGGCAGCGCCCAAACCCCCTGATCACCCTGCAGCTCTGTGTGTGACAGGGTAGAGCCATAACCTCCCCATCGGCCCTGCCCTGAGTGTGACAGTGGCGGCGCCCCAACCCCCTGATCGGCCCTGCTCTGTGGGTGATAGAGGGCGGCGCCCCAACCCCTGATGGGCCCTGCTCTGTGTGTGACAGGGGGCGGTGCCCTAACTCCCCTATCAGCCCTACTCTGTGCATGGCAGGGGGGAGCTCCCCAACCCCCTGATGGGCCCTGCTCTGTGCATGACAGGGGGCAGCGTCCAACCCCCTGATGGGCCCTGCTCTGTGTGTGACAGGGGGTGGCGCCGCAACCTCCCCATTGACCCTGCCTTGAGTGTGACAGGGGGCGGTGCCCCAACCCCCCAATCGGCCCTACCCTGAGCGTGACTGAGGGTGGCATCACAACCTCCCAATCCGCCCTGCTCTGTGCATGACAGGGGGCGGTGCCCCAACTCTCCAATCGGCCCTGCTCTGAGCCTGACCAGGGGCTGCACCTAGGGATTGGGCCTGCCCTTTGCCACCCAGGAGCAGGCCTAAGCCAGCAGGTCATTATCTCCCGAGGGGTCCCAGACTGCGAGAGGGCACAGGCTGGGCTGAGGGACCCCCCCGAGTGCACAAATTTTTGTGCACCGGGCCTCTAATATATATATATATATATATATATATATATATACTGAGTGGCCAGATTATTATGATCACCCCATCAGTACTTCGTTGGGCCACCTTTTGCCTTCAATACTGCAGCTATTGATTCTTCTTGGCATTGACTCCACGAGATGTTGAAAGGAGATGCGAGGAATCTGACACCATGCCTGATGAATAGCAGTGTCCAGTTCTGTGAGATTTGATGGTTGTGGAAACAGCTGCCTGATGGCTCTTTTAACTTCGTCCCACAAATGCTCAATTGGATTGAGATCTGGTGATTGTGGGGGCCACCTAAGCAAGGTAAAGTCTCCCTCATGTTCTTGAAACCACTCCTGCACAATACGAGCACCGTGGCATGGCGCATTGTCTTGTTGGAAGAAGCCATCTCCATTGGGATACGCCATCAACATGATAGGATGAACTTGATCAGCAACGATACTTAGGTATGTTGTGCTATTCAGACGTTGTTCCACACGAATTAAAGGGCCCAAATCATGCCAGGAAAACATGCCCCAAGCCATAACACTGCCCCCACCGGCTTGAAGGGTTGTACTCATGCACGTGGGGTGCATGCTTTCATGCTGTTTCCACCAAATTCTCACTCTGCCATCTGCATGATGCAACTGGAAACGTGATTTATCGGACCACATGACTTTCTTCCAATGCTCGACTGTCCAATCCTTATGTTTCTGTGCGAATTGGATACATTTTATCTTGGTAACTGCAGACAGCAAAGGTGTTTGAACAGGCCTTCGGCTTCCATATCCTATACGATGCAGTGTACGGCTAATTTGCCTACAAATGTCAGGTTGTCATAATAATCTGGCCTCTCAGAATATATATATATATATTTCCATGTTCAAAGGCTGTTAAATCATGTTGTTTACACATATCTTCAGAAAAAAATCCCTTCTACTGTTGTGGTAAACAACTTGCTTTCCTATGTATAATGGCCTTCTAGCAACTTCAGCGGGAAATTATAGCTAATTTGCCTACAAACGTCAGGTGGTCTTAATAATCTGGCCACTCATTGTATATGTGTGTGTATATGCATATATAAGTACATATACTGTATATACACACTAGTGTGTATGTACACTAGTATATATATGTATATATATACACTAATATAGTATAATATAACTCTGTTGTAAACATATTTATTTATTTATTTATTTATTTATTTTGAAAGGCCATTTCATAAATTAATTTGGGGCCCTTGTCAAGGACCCAAAGTAAATAATACAAATACAGTAGTAGGGTCTCTTGCTTGTCAGTTGGAAGGTGCAAATGAAATAAAATATACAGAAACAGTATGCAAAATTTTGTAAAAAAAAAAAAAAAAAAAGAATGGCTTGTTAACATATTCTATGGTGATGTCAAGATGGTTCTAGCTCAGTGAATACCTCGCCCTGGTGGGAGGGTGACTCAGGCTGGCTCACCCCATCCCTTGGACCTGCATCTCCCAGTTCAGTTGCCTCGCTGGTGTCCTGTGGGTTCCCAGGGTTCCAGGAGCTCCATGCTCACACCTTCCTTTCTCAGGTGTCACCTGGAATCTTGCTCTATGGATGTTTCCCATAACTCACCCCTCCCTGAAGGGAGTTTTGGGCTTGGTTTACTTTGCAAAGGGTCTGATGAGGTGCTTCAGGCCCCGTTAGTAATAAGGATTGTTGTCCAGAAGGCAGCATCTCCTAAGCTTTTCTGCAAACAGCCCCATTAGGCATCACACCTTCTGTGTGGTCACATATGTTTGGAAAAACAGTGTCCATCTGGCCGGCATTGCTTAGTGGTGGATCGTTGACATATGAACCAAGAGGTCATGGTTCCAATTCCAGTCAGGGCACATGCCCGGGTTGTGGGCTCGAGCCCCAGTAGGGGGTGTGCAGGAGACAGCCGATCGATGATTCTCTCTCATCATTGATATTTCTCTCTTTCTCTCCCTCTCCCTGCCTCTCTGAAATCAATAAAAATATATTAAAAATAAAAGGAATAGAATCTTGTTCACTCTAATCACACCAAAATACTTTTGTCATGTAACAGCATCAGAGAAAATGATAAAAAAGAAAGTAATTTGTTGATAAAAAGAAATAATAAATTAATTATACTTTGGATGAATGTATAAAGTCATTATCCAAACTTGGACATCTTTGAGAAGGGATAGCTATTAATAATTAAGTATGCCCTAGCTCCGTGGTTGGCAAACCTCGGCTCACGAGCCACATGCGGCTCTTTGGCCCTTTGAGTATGGCTCTTCCACAAAATACCACGTGCGGGAGTTCACGTACAATGCGATTGAAACTTTGTGGCCCATGCGCAGAAGTCGGTATTTTGTGGAAGAGCTGGTATTTTGTGGAAGAGCCACACTCAAGGGGCCAAAGAGCCGCATGTGGCGCACGAGCCGCGGTTTGCCGAGCCGCAGTTTGCCGACCACTGCAGCTGGTTTGGCTCAGGGGATACATCGTCAGCCTGTGGACTGAAGGGTCCTGGGTTCTATTCTGGTCAAAGGCACATGCCTGGGTTGCAGGCTCGATCCACAGTACGGGCATGCAGGAGGCAGCCTATCAATGATTCTCTCTCATCATTGATATCTCTCTCCAGTCTTCTCTGAAATAAAAAATATATATATTTAAAAATAAATGTTATTATTTAAAAAATAATTAAGTATGAATCACAGCTATCTCATGCAATCCAGGAGGCATTCTCAGTCTGATTGTAGTTCACATCTATTGAGAGCTACTTATCTGTTAGACACTGAGACAAGTTCTTTACCAGTATATCTTATCTAATGACTGAGTTAGGTTTGCTAGCATTAATAATTATTTCTTTTTATGTACTGAACTAGAGGCCCAGTGGATGAATCTGTGCATGGGTGGGTCCCCTCGGGGTGGCCCGCGGGGATCGGGCCTCAGCTCGTGCCCCCAGGTGTGCAGCCCCAGCTCATGCCCCCAGCCTCACAGCCATGCAGTCCTGCCTGGCACCCCGCGTGGCCTGGTGCCACCCCCTCACCTGCTCCACCATCCTGTCTGAGGGGGGAAGATCAGAGACAGTTCACCCCCGACAAACACCTCACTCCCTCAGTGCCTGGGAGCTGGGTGGTGGCCCCGCCCCCCACCGCCACTGCTGGTTGCCATCTGCAGGGCGATCTACAGGGCAATCGGGCCCCCACTCACACCTGCCTTGACCTGGTGCTGCCCTCTCACCTGCTCCACCATCCCACTGCAGTCCCGCTCTCATCAGGGCCCATCAGGGCCTGCAGTGCCTCCACTCCTGCCCACTGCCCGTGCTGCCTCACTGACACCTGCCATGTTCAGCACCGCCCCCTTCCCCTGTCAAACTCCTGGTTGAGGGGACAATTTGCATATTAGGCTTTTATTATATAGGATTCACCGACAAAAATGTGACTTTGATGACTTTACTGAACTTAACTGTTTATTAAATAAAAAAAACCTGTTACTCACTACATACCAATTTCTGTCCTAAAGAATGAGGAAATGAAGATGATTAATACATAGTTTTCATTGTTAATGATCCACCAGTATAGTTGACAGAATCCGGGGATAAAATTTCAATGCAATTTGGTAAAGTGTCATGATGATAATGTAGTTTGTGACGATCCCAAGTAGCATTTCAGTACATTATGTAATGTATTTTTTAGGTTTAGGATTATAGTATTATTGGACTTTGCAAGGTAGAGTTTGCTTTTTCGTGAAAAGAAAAGTTTTATCAATGGAAAAGATAATGTAAAGCTAATTGTATGGGTAAGTTGTTTTTTCTCTGTCCTGGAAAGTATAGTTGACATGATGTGCGTGTATGTGTGCATATGTGTGTGCATGCGTTTGTATAAGAGAAGGGGGAAGGGAAGGAGAGAGGCCAGTTCTTTATCACAAAGGATGCATTTCCATATCTATAATGTAATTTTAGCTACTTTCAACCTATATTCTGTGAATGTCTAGCATATTTCTCTGACACATCTGGTAGATATGTATGGCATTAATTAGCATAGGTATTGCTATAAATGACATGTCAATTCAGGACAACAAAATGGTATTTGTTACTGATGTCAATCATTCATCCTTTGTCAGTTCAAAAGACTTCCCTAAAGGAATATGCATTGATCTTCAAGGATCCAAAATACAGCAAAACCATTTCTGTGTTCTACAAACAAAAGATTGAAGTACCTATGCTTGAAAAGCCATATAAAGATATTCCTATAGAAAGTATATAATGTTTGTAAGTTTAAATGTTAAGATCGTTAAATTGGGTCAAGATTTGTTGAATCTTTCCAAAAGAAAACATAATAGTTGCATGTAATCTGAATATCTAGTCTTGAATTAATTTCCTCCCTCAGTAGTTTTAATTTTTGGTAGTCATATTTGTGTTTTTGTTTCACCTTCAAATAATTTTGATATATACCAGTGATTACAAGTAGAGCTTGCAATGTTTAAAAACTGAAGAGGATCACAAAAGTATCATTTTGTGTTCAGATTGATGACAGAAAGAGGTACTCTTGTGCCCACGTATATTTTGTTTTTTTGTATTTAGCTATTCTGATAGATATTGATTGACTTCATTTGTTTACTATTTTTCCAATATACTTAAAAATAATAATCATAAGTGTAATAGTTTTAACTTTAAGCAAAAACTGGCTTTAAAGTGCTAGCGGACATATTTTCACAAAACATCTATATTTTATTTCCATTTTTCTCCAATGCTCCCCTACATTCTTATTTATTATTTAATGGGAGGCAATTAATAACTTTAAGGTAAGGATAGAGGGTTTGACACACATTTAAGATATTTATCTTATTTCATTTTAATGAGGCAGAAAATATTCATTATTAGAACCTTACATTTGTAAAATATAATTAATTCTCTTAAAATTATGAATTTATATACCACAAAAGGTCAGGGAATTAGATATCATATTTCTGTGTACTTGTATGGGTAGGATATTTTGCATTTTTACGTCTTATTGATGTTAAAGAATTGGCATGAAACCAGATTTCAAATGTACTCATGTCATGCATTCTAATTTGACCAACATGCCTTGTTTGAATAGCAGTTCCCCAGCCTTTGTGCCATCGTTGAAGTCCTTATTCCAGATTTTTTGCCCTGCCTTATAGACCCTCTGACATCTATTTCTGGTCTGTCTCAGGTTCTCAAAATCATCTTTTTTTATTATTCCATTAACAATTTAAAAATGGATTTTTCTTCATACTTTCCTAATCATCCTATAATTATTTAGCCTTCAGACATTAAAATGAATGAGTAAAAATATTTGATATCTAATCATCTCTTCTAGTCCATTCAAATTCATGGATTTGTAAAATTATGTTAAAGACTTTAAAAAATACATTTGAGTAGGCTTTTGTAGTCATTTGGATTTTGATAATTAATTTTCTCATGTTATCCTGCTTAGCCATAAAAAGGAAAAAGAATATAGATATGGGTTTCTTTTAGTGGTGTTAATTTAAAGTACTTGATTTATTTATTAATAATATTCAACAATGGCAATTCCTATTGTCTCTGTTCACCTTGGATTCAACAGAAAATAATGAGATGCCTCCACCCCCAGCACATTAAAAAAAGTTTAATGCATTTTGTAATAATTGATTAAAAGTATAATTTCCCTCTAGATCAAACAAATAATAGAAGTCTGTTCAAGCTTTGTCCTGACCTATTCTGGAAGTAGAAGAATACCCTGGAGAAAGGAGCATTGTCAGTACAAAGAATAAGACTCCTCAATCCTGGGAGAGAGAATTAAACTCTAACCCTCCAAATGTAAGTCATCTGTACTCTATATTTTTCATCCCTCAGTTTTTGTGGCTATTCAGGTATTGGTAGAAACATATATGATGACAATGTTATTTGGATTTTTTTCTGAATGACAAAATATACAGTGTTTTGGTTGGTAACTTTTATACATCCATGTGTGTTAATACTTAATAACTAATATGATAAGGTAATGATTTACAATAATAATGTTTAATGCAAAATGGGTAATTTTAATTTTACTTTCTGGTGCAGAAATGTTAAGAATGTTGAGATTATTCTGATGAAAAGAAGGTGACTTCCTTTGATTTAGTATCTGCAATTGTGTCAGCATAATCCCTTTTTGCTCTAAACATTGGTTCTTTTTTTTCATATTTCTTCATATCTGAGAATAAGACTATCCTAACATATCTATTTAAATACACCTTCCAGTAAGAGAGTCATTAAGTCCTTTTCCCACTTTGCATGGTGAAAATGAATTGGACTGAATTCATATTCATAGTCTATTATAAAAATATGTAAATTTTGTCAGCTCAGTGTATTGGAAAGACTGATTTCCTGTCCTGTTAGGAAGAACTTAAAATATGTGGGTTAATTATTATATAGAAACACAGAATTCAGTTGCTGTTTAGAAATTAAGAGGATGGGAGGATTCCAAAATGGAGGCAAAGTACATGGAAGTACACTCTCCCAGGACCAAACTGGAAATACAACTAAAATACAGAAAAACCACCCTGAAAAATCACCTGAAGACTAGCTGGGGTGAACCCTGATGACCAGGGACAGAAAGTGGAGATTGCATAGAGACTGGTAGGAAGTGCAAAGTTGCAAAAGGTCTGGCTGGGATCCTACAGATAGCAGCTGAAGGTCCAGAGGGATATCTCAGCTCTAGAGAATTCCCACTGAGAACTCTGAGCTCTAAACCCCAAGCTGGGCTCCCTGGCCCAGAGAACCAGAACTGAGAACGGTGCCCACATAACATCTGACTGTGAAAAGCAACAGGGTTGCTGTACTCCAGGGAGAGATGGCTGGAAGTACAGGCATCCTCTTAAAGGGCCAACACAAAAAATTTAGAGTGCAGCCACTCACTTTGTGCTCCAGCAGAGGGAGGGCAGAGTGGACTGGAACTGTGTGGGCAGAAGCCAGGTTTGGGGGCTCTGGGGTTGGAGTTTGGAGGGCAGCCACCCCAGTCTCCTATGCTGAGTCATTCCCTCATACTGCAGAAGACATCTTTCTCTGGTGAACCTTTACCATCCAGGTAGTTTTGCCTGAGGGAAGGCAGTTGACCTACTCTGTTGGAAGACCTCTCCCCTCACCCTGTGGTTGATAGTCTGAGGCTAATCAAACCGGAGTGTCAGTAGGACTGCAGGTAGAGTTGGATATCTGGAGGCTTTGAGTCTTTGCCTGACCCAATCTGGGTCCTGGGGCTAGGAAAGGCAGACCCTGGTGCACATCTTGGTCCTTGCCAAAGACACACAGCCCCAGCAAAGAGAGCCATAAAATGTGGATTTCTGGTAGCTCCAAACAAGGTACTCAGGGGCAGTCACAAACAGCATCTGGCATTGTCCAGCACTAGAGATTGGGAGTTGTAACACAGCTACCCAATATGCATAAACAAATCCAAACAGGCAGCCAAAATGGGGAGGAAAAAAACAAAACAAAACAAAACAAAAAACAAGCCCCAAATGAAAGAACAAGAGAATTCTCCAGAAGACCTAAATGAAATGGAGATAATAATTTATCAGACATAGAGTTCAGGATAATTATGGCAAAGATGTTCATCATGAGAAAAGATGTAGTAACTATGAAGAATGACATAGCACTAATAAAGAACACAGTGGAAGGAACATTCAACAGATTATGGGAAGCCAAGGATCAGATCAGTAAGATGATAGGGTAGAAAAAAATCACTCAATCACAGAACCAAAAAGAAAAAAAAAACAATTAAAAAGCAGGAGGACAGTTTACGGGAGCTGTGAGACAACAGGAAATGTAACATTTTTTTCATGGGAGTACCAGAAGATGAAGAAAGTGAGCAAGTGATAGTGAACATCTTTGAAGAAATAATAGCAGAAAACTTCTCTAACCTGGTGAAGGAAAAAGTCATACAATTTCAGGAGGCACAGAGAATCCCAAGCAAGAAGAACCCAAACAGGCCCACACCTAGACACATCATAATTAAAGTTTCAAATATTAAAGACAAAGAGAGAATCTTAAAGGCAGCAAGAGAAAAGCAAACTGTTACCTACAAAGGAACTCCCATAAGGCTGTCAGCTGATTTCTCATCAGAAACTCTACAAGCCAGAAGGGAATGGCATGAAGTATTCAAGGTAATGAAAAGCAAGGATCTGAAACCAAGATTACTATAGAAAAAGTACCCACAAGGCTATCCTTCAAAATAGATGATGAAATAAAGTGCTGCCGAGACTAAAAAAGGCTAAAGGAATTTATCACCACCAAGTCATCACTGCAAGAAATGCTAAAAAGACTGCTGTAATGAGAAGAAATAGAGAAAGAGAGAAACATAGGCATAAAGAATTAAAATGGCAATATATAAGTACCTATCAATAATAACCTTAAATGTAAATGGATTTAAAGCTCCAATCCAAAGATTTAGGATAGCTGAATGAAGACAAAAATATGACCCAATTATATGCTGTCTATAAGAGGCCCACCTCAGAACAAAAGACTCCTAAAGGATGAGAGTGAAAGAATGGAAAAAAAAAAATCTCCATGCAAATTGAAACAAACAAACAAAAAAAGCTGGAGTAGCAATACTTATATCTGAAAAAATAGATTCAAAATGAAGGCCATCACAAGGGACAGTAAAGTTCACTACATACTATTAAAGGGATCAATTTAACAAGAGGATACATGCACTCAGTATATTAAAAAAACTTCTAGAGGACATTAAGGGAGAGATCAACAGCAATACAGTCATAGTAAGGGACTTCAACCCCCACTAACTTCCCTGGATAGATCTTCCAGACAGAAAATTAACAAGGAAGTAGAGACTCTAAATGACACACTGGATCAGATGGATTTAATTGACATTTATAGAACATTTCACCCCAATGCTGCAGAATATACATTCTTCTCAAGGGCACATGGGTCATTCTCAAAGACAGATCATATGTTAGGATAAAACAAATGTCTCTACAAATCAAGAAGATTGAAATAATATTAAGCATCTTCTCAAATCACAATGAATGAAATTAAAAATCAACTACAGTAAAAAGACTCAAAATAGATGGTGAAATAAAGTGCTGCCCAGATAATAAAAAAGGCTAACCACATGGAGATAAATATAATGTTATTAAATAATGAGTGGGTTACCAAAGAGATCAAGAAAGAACTCAGAAAGTTTATGGAAACAAATGAAAAAGAACTCACAACAACTCAAAATATCTGGAACTTCCCTGAGAGGGAAGTTCATAGCACTGCAGATCTTCCTAAAAAAAAAAAAGAAAAGAAAAGAAAAGAAAAGTTCATAATAAACTATTTAACCATACAACTTAAAGAATTAGCAAGAGTACAAGAAAAATCCAAAGTAAGTTGAAGGAAGGAAATAATAAAGATTATAGCAGAAATAAATAACATATAGGCTAAAAAACAATACAAAAAATCAATGAAGCCAAGAGCTAGTTCTTTGAAAAGATAAGTGAGATTGATGAACCATTAGCCAGATTCATCAAAAAACAAAGAGAGAGAACCAAATGAAATCAGAAAGGAAAGCAGTGAAGTAATAACTGACACTAAAGAAATACAAAGCAAATGCTATGAACAACTATATACCAAGAAACTACATAACTTTGGCAAAATGGACAGATTACTAAAAAAAAATATATATATATATATCCCAAAACTGAATCAGGAAGAATTAGAAAACCTGAATAGTCCAATAATGACTGATGAAATAGAAGCAGTAATAAGAAACTTCCATCAAACAAAATCTCTTGTCTGGAGGGCTTCACAGGGGAGTTTTACCAAATCTTCAAAAACAACTAACACCTATCTTCCTCAAACTATTCCAAAAATCCAAGAGGAAGGAACACTTCCAAGCTTTTTATACTAGGCCAGCATTATCCTAATTTCAAAACCAAATAAAGACACTATGAAGGAGAATTACAGGTCAATATTCCTGAAGAACATAGATTCTAAAATCCTGAACAAAATATTAGCAAATCATATCTTCAACGTTCTAAAAGGACCATACACCATGACCAAGTGGGATGTATTCCAGGGATGCAAGGCTGCTATAATATTCACAAATCAATAAATATGATATATCATATATACAAATTAAAAGTCAAAATCACATGATAATATCAATAGATGCACAAAATCCAATACCCATTTTTTTTTATAAAAACTCTGAGCAAACAGGAATAGATGGATCATATCTCAAAATCATAAAGGCCGTATACGGCAAACCTACAGCCAACATAATTCTCAATGGGCAAAAACTAAATCCATTTTCCCTAAGAACAGAAACAAGACAGGGATGTCCACTTTCACCACTCTTATTCAACATAGCACTGGAAGTCTTAGCCATAGCAATCAGACACGAAACAGAAATAAAAGGTATCCAAATTGGAAAGGAGGAAATAAAACTGTCATTATTCACAGATGACATGATATTGTACATAGAAAACCCTAAAGACTCCGTCAAAAAACTTCTATATTTAATAAAGTAATTCAGCAATGTAGCAGGATACGAACTTAACACACAGAAATCCATGGCATTTTTTGCACAAATAATGACTTTTCACAAAGAGAAACTAAGTGAACAATCCCATTTATCATTGAAACAAAAAATTAAGATACTGAGGAATAAACTTAAACAAGGAGGTAAAATACTTGTACTCAGAAAACTGCAGGACATTGAAAAAAAGAAATAGAGGAAGATATAAGCAAATGGAAGAATATACTGTGTTCATGGTTTAGTAGAATTAACATAGTTAAAATGTCTATATTACCCAAGCAATCTATAGATTCTATGCAATCCCTATCCAATACCAATGGCATATTTCACATATCTACAACAAATACTCCAAAATTTATATGGAACCAAAAAAGACACCAAATAGTTTCAGCAATCGTAAGAAAGAAGAACAAAGCTGGAGGGATCACAGTATCAGATATCAAACCATACTACAAAGCCTGGTACTAGCAAAAGAACAGACATATAGATCAATGGAATAGAACAAAGACCCCACTAATGGACCCAAACCATCATGCTCAATTAATATTTGACAAAGTAGGCAAGAACATACAATGTAGTCAAGACAGTCTCTTCAATAAATGGTGTTGGTAAAATTGGACAGGTACATGCAAAAAAGTGAAACGAGAGCAATCACTTACACCATACACAAGAATAAACTCAAAATGGATTAAATACTTAAATGTAAATCATGAAACCATAATATCCTAGAAGAAACCATAAGCAGCAAAATTTTAGACATTACTTGTAGAAATATGTTTATATATATACATATCCTAGGGAAAGTAAACTAAGGAGAAAATAAGAAAATGGGATTACATCAAAATAAAAAGCTTCTGAATAGCAAAAGAAACCATCAACAAAATGAAAAGGGAGCCCACTGTATGGGAGAACATATTTGGCAATGATACATCTGATAAAGAGTTAACATCCAAAATATATAAGGAACTCATACAACTTAACAAAAGGAAGACAAAAATGGGCAAAGGATCTATATAGACACTTCTCCAAAGTGGACATACAGATGGCCAGGAGACATGTGAAAAAATGCTCAAAGTCACTGATCATCAGAGAAATGCAAATTAAAATGACAATGAGGTATCACTTCATACCTTTCAGAATGGCTACCATCAACAAATCAACAAATGACAAGTGCTGGTGAGGATGTGGAGAAAAGGGGACCCTGATACACTGCTGGTGGGAATGCAGTCTGGTGCAGCCATTATGGAAAACATTATTGAGTTTTCTCAAAACATTAAATATGGAACTGCTATTTGACCCAGTGATCCCACTTCTAGTAATATATCCTAAGAAACCTGAAACACCAGTCAGAAAGAATGCATGCACCCCTATGTTCATAGCAGCACAATCTATAATAGCTAAGATCTGGAAACAGCCCAAGTGTTCATCATTAGATGTGTGGCTAAAAAAGCTGTGGTACATTTCTACCATGGCATACTATGCAGTTGTAAAAAAGAAGGATCTCTTACCCTTTGAGACAACATGGAGGGACCTAGAGTATATTATGCTAAGTGAAATAAACAAGTCAGAAAAATACATGTATCACATGATCTCACTCATTGGTGGATTCTAATGAACAAAATAGATCCAGAGACATAGAAGCATGGAATAGATTGTGGAATCTCAGAGGAAAGGCAGGGGTAGGTGTGTGGGTAGGAAGAGATCAACCAAAGAGCTTGTCTGCATATAATCATAAGCCATGGACACTGACAATAGGGTGGTGAAGGCCTGGGGTTGGGGGTTGAGGTGGGTTAGAAGAGGTCAATGGCGGGAAAAGGGACACATGTAATACTTTCAACATGAAACATTTAAGTAATGAGAGAGAAAAAGAAATTAGGAGGAGAAGTGATAATTAAAGCTAATATTTATTTTAGGAAAATTATTTGGAAAGATATTACTTATCAACACCACCTTTTTTGAAGTTACCTAGTGCATCATCCTTGTGATAAGGCACTTGGTAATCTCTTAACTACCAAATATTTAACTTTTGCTTAACAACTAATATCTCTTTTTCATTCCTCACTGAAAAAAATCAGTGATAGAGTATAGCTTTTATTTTAAAAAGTCCAAATTATTCAGTAGAAAATTGATTCTTATTACAGTTGAATGCAATCAAATCATACAGTTCCCCTAATTATCTCCAAATTGAATCATGAATCTATACAGGTTTTGGATGCGATATTAGAATTGACATAGCATCTGCCGTAACATTGTAGTCTGCAGTGAGACTCCCCCTTCATTTCTAGATTCATGTTTAATTTCATTGTTTGGAACTTTCTGGTAGAACCACATTGTGACCATTCTTGACAATCTATAGTTGTGAGTTAGGATTCTTGAATTTAGCAGAAGCTGCATAAAAAAGAAATGTTGTTGGCTTGGGTCTTAGATGTTCAGTTCAAAAATTCACTATTATTTAACTTTATAGAAATACCTTAGATAAAGATTACAAACATTATCATTCATTTTACTGACATGAAAAAATTGTTTAAAACTTTAATTTTTATTTAAAAGTGTGATAAACTTTAAAATGTTATTTAAGTTCAATGGGTTAGTAGTGAACTCTCATTTATTGGTTTGAAGTTGAAGGATTGGAAAATATTGTTATTTACAGAAAATTTTGCTGTCCCTCTGCTCTACAGTAATGATAATGGCTACAGTATAACAACAATAACACGGTCAAATCTCATAAACATAAAAAACCTTGATACAAAATAATAATACTGTATTATTTCTTTTTATATAGTTTCATAACTAGACTATAGTGTTTAGTGGTATAAGAAGTAACTACAATGAAAGTAAAGATAACGGTTAAATAGTAGGTAAGTGGTAGAAATTGGAGTGGAGGTTCTTATAGCTCTGGTGTTTCAGCAACATTTTGTTTATTCATTGGGCTGATGGCTGAATAGATATTTGCTTTATGAAAGGCCAATGATGAAAAACTAGATGCTTTTCTGCTATGCAGGAACAAGAACAAGGCAAAGATATCTCTTCTGCCTACTTAATATACTGGAAGTCCTAGCTAAAGAAATAAGATAAGAAAAGGTAATGAAAGACATACAGATTCGGAAGGAAGAAATATACTGTCTGATTGCAGATGACATGATTGCTTATGAAGAAAGTCCCCAAGAATCAACCAAGGAAACCTCCTGTAACTAGTAAATAGTTATAGAAAAGTTGCAGAAAAAAGGTAATATACAGAAGCAGTTGATTTTCCATATATCAGCAATGAACAACTGGGATTTGAAATAAAAAATACAATACCATTATATTAGCACAAAAAAAGAAACTTAGGTATAAATCTAATAAAATATGGACAGCACCAATATTAAGAAAACTACAAAGTCCCCATGAAAGAAAACCAAAGAGAATCTAAATAAATAGAGATAGCCCTAACCGGTTTGGCTCAGTGGATAGAGCGTCGGCCTGTGGACTGAAGGGTCTCAGGTTCGATTCCGGTCAAGGGCATGTACCTTGGTTGCGGGCACATCCCCAGTAGGAGGTGTGCAGGAGGCAGCTGATCGATGTTTTTCTCCCATTGATGTATCTAGCTCTCTATCCCTCTCCCTTCCTCTCTGTAAAAAATCAATAAAATATATTTTTTTAAAAAAATAAATAGAGATATATTCCATGTCCCTGGATCGGCATATTCAATATGGCTATGATATCCGTTTTTCTTAACTTGGTTTATAGATTCAACACAATTCCAATCAAATCCAATTAAATTATTTTGTGATTATTAATAAACCAATTCTTGAATTTATACAGAAAGACAAAAGACCCAGAATAGCCAACAAAATTTTGAAGACGAACAAACTCAGAGGACTGACATGCCCCAACTTCAAGAATTTTTGTAAATATATAGTAATCAAGACAATATGATAGAATTGATGAAAGAATTGAAAAATCTTTAGAACAGAATAGTGAGCCCAGAGATAGGACGACACAAGTACAGTCAGCTGATTGTTGACAAAGGAACAAAGGTAATTTAATAGATAATGACACTTAATAAACTGGCAGTGGAACATTGGAATACTACTCAGGCAAAAAGGAAGAAAGCCTTACCCTTTGTGACAGCATGGGTGGACTGGAGAGTATTAGGCCAGTGAAATGAGCCAATCAGAGAAAGACAAGTACCAGATGATTTCACTCATGTGTAGAATCTAATGGACAAAATGAACTATCAAGCAAAATAAGAGGCAGACCCATAGACAGGGAGCAGGCTGTCAGCTTGTGGGGGTGGGGAGAATCTAGCAGGGAGGTGGAGGGATTAAGAAAAAAAGAAAAAAAAACTTATGGACCTGCATAAAAGTATGTGTGTGTGTGGTGGAGGGGACGGGCAGGTGAGGAATATTTTGGATATAAATGGTGATGGAAGGAGACTTGACTTGGGGTGGTGAACACACAAAACAGTACCCAGATGATGTGTTGTGGAAATGTGCACCTGAAATCTGTATAATTTTGTTAACCCGTGTCACCCCAATACATTAAATTAAAAAATAAATTTAAAAGTGGTAATATAACAACTGAATATACACACACACACACACACACACACACACACACACAAACACTGAGTGGCCAGATTATTAAGACCACCTGACGTTTGTAGGCAAATTAGCTGCACACTGCATCATATGGGATATGGAAGCCGAAGGCCTGTTCAAACATCTTTGCTGTCTGCAGTTACCAAAATAAAACGTCTCCAATTCGCACAGGAACACAAGGATTGGACAGTTGAGCATTGGAAAAAAGTCATGTGGTCCGATAAATCACGTTTCCAGTTGCATGCAGATGGCAGAGTGAGAATTTGGTGGAAACAGCATGAAAGCATGCACCCCACATGCATGAGTACAACCCTTCAGGCTGGTAGGGGCAGTGTTATGGTTTGGGGCATGTTTTCCTGGCATGATTTGGGCCCTTTAATTCTTGTGGAACAACATCTGAATAGCACAACATACCTAAGTATCGTTGCTGATCAAGTTCATCCTATTATGTTGACGGCATATCCCACTGGAGATGGCTTCTTCCAACAAGACAATGCGCTATGCCACGGTGCTCGTATTGTGCAGGAGTGGTTTCAAGAACATGAGGGAGACTTTACCTTGCTTAGGTGGCCCCCACAATCACCAGATCTCAATCCAATTGAGCATTTGTGGGACGAAGTTAAAAGAGCCATCAGGCAGCTGTTTCCACAACCATCAAATCTCACAGAACTGGACACTGCTATTCATCAGGCATGGTGTCAGATTCCTTGCATCTCCTTTCAACATCTCGTGGAGTCAATGCCAAGAAGAATCACCGCAGTATTGAAGGCAAAAGGTGGCCCAACGAAGTACTGATGGGGTGGTCATAATAATCTGGCCACTCATAATAATATATATCCCATGTTCAAAGGCTGTTAAATCACATTGTTTACCCATATCTTCAGAAAAAAAAAATCAATTCTACTGTTGTGGTAAACAACCTGCTTCCCTATTTATAATGGTCTGGCCCTCTAGCAACTTCAGCGGGAAATTATAGCTAATTTGCCTACAAACGTCAGGTGGTCATAATAATCTGGCCACTCAGTGTATCTATGCATTAGATATGGCAATGTACAATATTTAGCCATTTATTCTATTTGTTAAGTTTCAAATCAGGGAACTTTTCTAAAAGGGATATAATTCAGGAATTTATAAAATATAGATTCCATCACCACATGAAAATATCTAAAATATTATTTTGTGCCCTAATATTTCTGTAACTTTGTATTAATCTACCTGGAATGTTCATAAATTCTTAAAAGAAGATCTAAAGAATATTTATGCTTTTTTTTGCTTGTTTTCACAAATTTCCACCAGACAATAGAAGTTTTTTCTTTCTTCAATGTGTAATTTACAAAATGATACACTAGAGTTTGATGAGAGTTTAAAAAAATGTATAGAGATCAACTTGAGAAGATGTGTGGAGGTATGGTAAACAAAATAATATATTTATTAAATATCTGAAAAGAGATGTGTCAGTTTTAATAAGACAAAAAATGCAAGGTAAGAGTTGAATCTTTCTGGAAAATTAAGGTTCACGTGATTTAGTTTTCACTAAATAGCAAGATACTAGTTTCTTGGGTCAGCTTTGTACAGCTGTCTTCATAACTGATTTGAATCTTTATAGACTAGTAATTCAACAAAATGAGGTGTAATGTTCCATGTTCTCTTATAATGATGTAGGCTTTTTAGCAAAAGCAGATTGTATATCTCGCCTAAATACCTTATCTGAATTTGTGTCTTGTGACTGCTAATGACTACCTCAAATTCTAACTAATTAGCTGTTCTCAGACACTAAAGGGAGGGTTGTAACAAAGAAGCGGAATGCTTAAATACAAGGATAAACTCTATAAAGCTAAGTGTTTACCGTGCAAGCCTGACCTCTTGGTTTTAAATGATTAGCTTAAAAAATAAGAGAAAATTGTATATTTGCTTGTCTTTTCTCTATACCTCTTCAGGCTTTAAAGACAAGATGGTTAAGAAAAAAACTTCTTATTAAACACAAAATAGATAGATGGTAACCACTAAATATCTTTGAAGGACTATTTAGCTACCCACTGAGTACACTTCCAAATTAATGACCCAAAGTGCTATCTGGGACAAGGGGCCTGACTATTGCTGGATTGAACTATTTTTTAATGGGTATATCAATGATCTAGCTTTGTAGACTTGACAATTCTATCTCATTACTTTAAGCTCCATTTTTATTATAGCCCTGTGGAGCAACATAAAGGAGCAAGGAAGTAGTCTTGGGTCAGATGTTAAAGAATCGTTTGAAGGTATATATTCTCCATAGATATGACCTAAGGGTCATTTCTGCTGAACTCTTTTAAATGTTTAATGATTTCATTATTGTACAACTTAAAATGCCTAAATTGTATTTTTTTTTCAAATAAGAGTATACCATATTTTCTATAGATGGAGTATATTTTAAGTTTGTCTGAAAGGTATTATATGTATCAGCAGCTAAAATCTTCACCTAAAATAAATGCCCATGGTCATCTTAGTTAACTGAAGCTATAAAAAAGCATTTGTTAATCTGCTGATATGGACAGATTGGCTAGGAATATTTTCACTGCCGTTTATTTTAAAGATTCCATTTACTCTAGAATCCAAAGTGATAGCTTTAAGATATTTATTTTACAATATTGTTGTATTTCTTCAGATCCCACTCTCTCTCTTTTTAAGAAATACAATGCCACATACATAGTAGAAGCTGTATGCTCTGATCTTGACTCTTTTTCTCTCTGGAGATATTTACTGTACTGAAAGTGGTGTTTATATTCTTACACTTTTGTTTTCTGTGATTTTAAAATTTATATAAGTGGCATCATATGAAACCTGCCCTTCTGAAAACAATATTTCTTTCAAAAGTATGTTTAGGAGATTTATTCATATTGATACACACAGGCCTTATTCCTTTGTGTTTTTAAAAAAATATATATATTTTTATTGATTTCAGAGAGGAAGGGAGAGGAAGAGAGAGATAGAAACATCAGTGATGAGAGAGAATCATTGATCAGCTGCCTCCTGCATGCCCCACACTGGGGATTGAGCCCACCACCTGGGCATGTGCCCTTCAGTCCACAGGCTGAAGCTCTATCCACTGAGCCATACTGGCTAGGACTGTATTTTCTTTTAAGTAAGCATTTACTGAAGTGCTTAATGTATATGATTTTTTGAAGTTGCATTTTGAAAACTGCAAAAATCAAAAATATACACCTTAATGAATTTTCACAGAATGAACACATATGTGTAATGAGTTCCCAACTCAAGAAGTGACTTCCTATTCTTTTTCCAACTTTTAGTTATTATCGTTCCTAATCCCCTACCAGTTACACCATATTTTGACCTCTAACAACATATAATAGTTTTGTCTATTTTTGAACATTATATAAAAGGAATCATTTAACATAGTTTTTTTTTTGTGTGTGTGTGTGTGTGTGTGTGTGTGATCTGTTTCTTAATATTAAGTTTATGAGCTTCCTGCATGTTATTGTGTGTAGTTAAGTGTTTATCCTGAGTAATACCTAGAATCTCATTACATGAATATACCACTGTTTGTTTATTTCCATTTTATTTGGGGCATTTAGGTTGTTTTCCTGGTTTGGCTGTTAGGAATAATACTTCTTATTAAACAAAAAATAGATAGATGGTAACCAATTAAAGATTCTTGTACATCTCTTTTACATATTTGTGTAACTAGGAGTAGAATTTTTGTATCATATGACATCTATTTAATTGTGTCAGCTTAGTGTCTGCATCTTAGATTATCTGTATCAGAGTGTAAACGTTAGTAGACGCTGCCAAGCAGTCTTCTAAAGTGGCTGTCTCCATTTACCCTCCCATTTTCAATATCTGAGAGTTCAAGTTGCTCAACATCTTGCCAATGCTAAGATTGTTAGTCTTTTTTCATTGTTGCCATTTTGGTGGGTAATAAGTATTTTTTAACTGCTCTATGTTCCATGGTTTGAATAAAACATGATTATTTTTAAATCCCTTCCTCAATAGGTGAACAATTTGGTTGTTTTACATCGCTTATTATTCCAAACAGTACTACAATGAACACATCTGTATTTGTCATTTTTTGTGCACATTTGAGAGTTACTCTCAGGCTATAACTTGAACTAGAATGTTTAAATTTCAGAATACCACATCTTTATTTTTACAATATATTCCTAGATTTCTCTCTAATAGTGTTATAACATGAAGTGATAAATCATACACATCAGTTTTATTATAAACTAGGGGCCCAGTGCATGAATTCGTGCACCTTGAAAGGAATTGTGGGCCATGAGGCTGTGGTGGGCACAGGGGCGGGTCTCAGCCCATCCTCCACGCCCCTGCCTGGTCCCTCCCACCACAGCCCCCAGCCCCCTGTCTGCCGGCAGCTCTGCTCCTGCTGCCTCCTCTCCCATGCGCTGATGGCGCTGGCCCCACTCGCACCCGCTGATGGCGCGGAGCGATTGGGGCTGGCACCAGCAGTGGATGCAAGTGGGGCCGGTGCTATCAGCAGGTGCGAGCAGCAGCTGCTGCCCCAATTACCCCTCAGGAGCAGGGGGAGGTGGAGAAGCCCTCAGGGGTGACTGGGGCCAGCAGCCACCACTTGTGCCCTCTGACAGAGCCGAGAGATTGGGGCTGGCGCCTGGCACTGGCAGTAAGTGCCAGCGCTGGGCCGGACTTTGGTGCGAAGGAGCAAAGAATTTTCAGTAACCACCAGAGGCTGGCCCCAGTGACAGCAACTAGCGCCCTGACTTGGTCTGGTGCCCCCACTCACCTGTTCCACCATCCTGCTGCGGCTGACACCTGCCATGTTCTGTGTGCACCCCCTGGTGGTCAGTGCACATCATAGCGACTGGTTGTTTGGTTGTTCCGCCATTTGGTCTATTTGCATGTTAGCCTTTTATTATATAGAATTATACACATTATTTTCAGAGTATAAGTGTTGCTTCTTTGAAAGGCATGATATAAAGATTAATATGATAAGAGTTAGGGAAAATTTAGTGGGGGAAGATGAAACACCCTGCACTGTTTGATTACTCATCATTATATTGTTGTGCAATATAAATGCTCATTCTAGTGCCCATTTCAATTCATCTGAATTCTTCCAAGATCCACTTAAGGTAGTTTCTTTCAATCTTTGAAATTTCTTTCTTTACAAGAGTTCTACTTTTCCCCACATAATAGTCATTGCATATATATTGATCTTTATTTTTTCTTTTTAAATTACAGCTGATGTACATTATATTAGTTTTAGGTATACAATCCAGTGATTAGGCAATTATATAATTTATTAAGTGATCACCTCAACAAACCCAGTACCCATCTGACACCATAAATAATTATTACAATATTATTGATTATATTCCCTATGCTGTGCTTTGCATCCCCGTGACTACTAGTATTCTGTAATTACCAATGTGTTCTTCTAAATCCTTTCAATTCTTTTACCCAACTCCCCAACATGCCCTTTCATCTAGCAAACTTCAAAATGTTCTCTGTATCCATGAGTCTGTTTCTGTTATGCTTCTTTATTTTGTTTTTTTTTTTTAGATTCCACATGACTGAAATCATCTGGCATTTGTATTTCTCTATCTGACTTAACTTAGCGTAATGCCCTCTAGGGGTCCATCCATGTTGTTGCAGGTGGCAAGATTTCATTATTTTTCATGGGTGAATCATACTCCATATACATATGCAACACTTCTTTATCCATTCATCTATTGATGTACACCAAGGTTGTTTTCATATCTTGGCCATGGTAAACAGTGCTGCAATAAATATATGAATATATATGTCATTTTGATTTAGTGTTTTGGGTTTCTTTAGATAAATACCCAGAATGGAGTTGTTGGGTCCTTCTTTGTCTATTATAGCCTCTTTGTTTGTCTGGTATAAACATTGCTACCACAGCTTTTTTGTTTGTTTGTTTTCATTTTCATGTAATATTTTTGTATCCCTTTATTTTCCTTCTATGTGTGTCTGTCAATTAAAAGAGTCTCTTGTAGACAACACATGTAAAGGTATTGTTTTGTTATCCATTCAGTCACTGTATATCTTTTGATCAGAACATTTGATTCATTTACATTTAAAGTAATTGTTGATAGACATGGTACTTATTGTCATTTCATTATTTATATTTTTTATCTTTTTTTCTTCTTCTTCTTACAGAAGACCCTTTAACACTTCTTGTGGTGATGAAATCCTTTAGCTTTTTGTTGTCTGGGAGGCTCTTTATCTCTCCTTTGATTCTAAATGCTAGCTTTGCTGGGTAGAGTAATCTTGGTTGTAGGTCCTTGCTTTTCATCACTTTGAATATTTTGTGCCAATCTTTTCTGGCCTGAAAAATGTCTGTTGAGAAATTATCTGATAGCCTTATGGGAGCTTCCTCGGAGGTAACCAAATGCTTTTGATTTACTGCTTTTAAGATCCTCTTTGTATTTAACTTTGGCATTTTAATTATGATGTGTCTTGGTGTGAGCCTGTTTGGGTTCACCTTGTTTGGAATTACCTGTGCTTTCTGGACTTACACAACTATTTTCTTAAGGTTAAGGAAGTTTTTTGCCATTAGTTTTTCAAATAAATTTTCAATTTTTTGCTCTCTTTCTTCCCTTTGTGGCTCCCCTATGATGTAAATATTTATGCTTAATATTGTCCCAGAGATTCCTTGCACTATCCTCAGATTTTTTGGATTCTTTTTTTCTTTTAGCTGTTTTTACTGGTTGTTTTCTGCTTTTTATCTTCCAAATAACTGACTCAATCCTCTGTTTTATCTACTCTATTGTTTGTTACCTGTAATTTATTCTTTATTTCAGTTAGTGTATTCTTCATTTTTGACTGGTTCTTTTTGGTGCTTTCCATGTCCTTTATTATGCTGCTGATGTTCTCACTAAGTTCCTGTAACATCCTTATAACTATTGTTTTGAAATTTGTATCTGGTAGTTTGCTTGCCTTCATTTAATTTAGTTCTTTAACTGGATATTTCTTTCATTGGGGACTTTTTTCTTTGTCTCTTCATTTTTTCTGCTTCCCTGTGTTTGTTTCTATGTCTTAGGTAGAACTTCTACATTTTCTGGTCTTGGGAGAGTGGCCATATGTAGCAAGTGTTCTTTTGCTTTGCCTCTTGTGTGGGCTGTGTGCACCCTCTTGTTTTAGTTGAATGTTGATTGCTGCTGGCACTTCACTGGGAGGAAATGATCCCAGGGTGATTAGAAACTGGCTGCTACTACAGTGAAGGAGCTGCTGTGTAGTGGCTGATTCCACAGAACAGAATTCAGTTCAGTGGGGCTTTGGTGCCTGCTCAGTCTGGCCCTTCAGGATGTCGCTCATGGAGGTAGTTGGGTTGTAATCCAGTGTGGTCCGAAGCTGTCCACCAAGGTGCACTGGCCTGGTGCATTCCAGGAGGTGCAGGCTACGGTCAGCCACCACCTGTGCCCCTCCTGGGACCATCTAACATGAGCTGAAGAGAGATCTGCAGATAGCTGCCATTCGTGCCAGGCCTGGGGGCACTTAGCAAGAGGTACGGGGGCATGCTGAGGCCAGATGCTGCTTGTTGTGAAATTTTAGGAAAGCCTGGAGTATGAGCCAAGAGATGCTGTTTGTATGGAAAAACCATTGGACACGGATTTGGTGGGCCTGCACTTTGAGTGGGGCGGGGTCTCGGAGAATCACCAGGGCAGAGGAAACAGTGTTATCCGGGTTGATGGAAACTCAGATGTACCACCTGCCTGCTGGCTCTGTGGGGAAAGGGCTGATCAAAGGAACAACAGTCTCTGTCAGGACTTCTGTCTGGGAGACAATTGCCTCTCCAGCCCTGGTCCTGAAGCCAGCCAATTCAGTGGCTCCCCATATGTCCTTGGTGTCTGTCAAGCTACTGCCCTAGCATTAGAGCTCAGAGAGGGAGTCAGAGTAAGTCATTGTGTTCACCTTTAAGAGGAATGCATGGGACTCCATGAGCCCTCCATCTCATTCAGCCACAATCTCCCCTGGTTTTATAGACAGATGCTACGGGAACTTCTCTTGCTGGCACTGGAACCCTTGTCTGGGGGGTTCTAGTGTGGGGCTGGGACTCTTCGCTTATTAGGGGGCGGAGCATCCATAGCTGAGTTATCCCTCCTGATTTTTAACCACCACATGTGAGTGTGGGACCAGCTCATTTTGTTTTGCAGCTCTGCCACTCTTACCAGTCTCAGTGTGGCTTCCTTATAATTTTAGTTATAGGACTTCTGTTCAGCTAGATTTCAGGCAGCTCTGAATGATGGTTGTTCTGTAGTTTAGTTGGAATTTTGATGTGGCTGTGGGAGGTTCAGAGTACCATGTTTACCTATGAACCACCATCTTGACTGGAAACACAATCTTGATTTTTGATCATAAAGTGGCATTATATATTGAGATAGTTTGAAAAGGTTATATAATTTAATTAATAGATCTACACATTTCTGACACTCTTGTTGGAGATTTGATCCTAAGTAAAATGGCAAAGTGGCACCAAAATTTGCTTTATTGTTTCCATTGAGTTTTACAAAAATAGGAAGTAGCTATTATAATGTTTAGTAGCTAATACCAAGATATTTGTCTTTTCTATTAGGTGTAAGGACAGCAACCAAAGCAAAACCTTTAATTTAGATTGTTAAATTTTACACTATTAGTGAGGAGAGTCAGCAGTTGTCTCACAGAAAGATATCTAATTAGCTTATTTGTTGCCATTACTTTATTTTTATAATTGTCATTTCTCTCATTGCCATTTTTCTCAAGATTCTTAATTACTCTTGATCTACTAGTCAACCCCCAGTTTCTCTCTTCAGATGAGAAATGGATATTGCAACACAGCATTTCTTTCAGTCACTATCATTTTCTTTCTTTTTTTATTATGGGCATCAATACAGACTTCTCTTCACCAACAAATGTGTTTTGAATTAAGAAACCAAATTTTAACTCAAAATTCCATTCAAACTTTTCAGTGTAAAATTATACAGGTAAATTTTATCTGAGTACTCAATTATCACCAGTTGCTTAATTTTCCAAAATCCTTTATACTTAACTGGTTATTAGCAGACTTGTGCAAAGGTAGTTTTGGGTTTGTTGTGTATTTTTAAAATAATATTTCTACCTCATTCCTGTTTTTACTAAGTTTTCTCATGGTTAAAGTGATCTGAGATTGAATTTGTCAGTTTTTATTATTATAAATCTAGATATATTTGAATTTCAATCTATATAAATCATGAGTTGTGGTGGTTTAAGAAATATTTCTCAATTTCATTATAAAGATGAGTATAAATGTATATGTTTTGTGCAAACACTTTACTTGAAAATAATTTTTGATTTCCACCTGATTTTGAGTATTAGTGTCATAAATTACCACCTCATTTCCCACTCCCATAATTATTATGCAGTATTATATAAACTCCTATACTCCTTATTTAACCCTGTGTCCCCAGTGCCTAGAGTAATGTTGGTACACAGTCCATGTTTAATAAGTACCTGGTAAGTGAATTTATTTTGAATTTATCTTTCAGAAAAGGACATTGCCTATTTACACTTACTAAAATGAATGTTAGTCTTCTGCCATCAGGTGCAGTCCTTTGAAATGAGTATTAAGACTTTATAATGTTTGAGCAGTTAACATCTTTTAAGGTTTGCTTGAAGAAAATGGTATTTCTTAATTAAGCCAAAAACAATTCATTTGTGTTAAAAAAAAGAAAAAAACAATGTCTGTATTAGAGTTCTTAGGGTTTTTGTATACCTTTAAAAATCTAGAAATATAAATTTTGCAAGTTCACGCTGAGGGAGACAGGGATATTATTATCAGTTTTGAGAAATTTTTCTGTAGTGTAACTCCTGTGTGATTTCTCCTCTTGCATAATTTTTTAAATTCCTGGGTCAGTTTCCCTTTTTATAAGATGGGAATGGAATCACTGATTCCTTGAACAGCTTACATTGAGGATCTATGGCAGTGATGGCGAACCTTTTGAGCTCGGAGTGTCAGCATTTTGAAAAACCCTAACTTAACTCTGGTGCCGTGTCACATATAGAAATTTTTTGATATTTGCAACCATAGTAAAACAAAGACTTATATTTTTGATATTTATCTTATATATTTAAATGCCATTTGACAAAGAAAAATCAACCAAGAAAATGAGTTCGCCTGTCACCTCTGACACACGTGTCATAGGTTCGCCATCACTGGTCTATGCTATAGGCCACGTAGTACATTTACAATACGTTGGCATTTTAGTGGATGTCACCTTTTCAGCTATTATCTTTGTCATGGATTCATGAGTTTTATTCTTATATTGACATTATATTAGTATTTAAGGAAGGAGTAGATATAATTGCATGTGTTTAGACTGCTCTGCTTAACTATAGGTCTCTCAATGATGTTATTGCTATTTTTTGGTATAGTTTTTAATTTTTCAATTACAATTTAATATTGCTGTTAAATCTAAGGGACAGTTTCAAATCATTTGTCTTCCCTGAAATAGTTAATATTGCTGCTTGCTTCCTCCTTCTATCATCTCATAGTCTCATATCAAATTCTCTCAATTATTCCTTTTCATCAATCTTCTTTCCCAACCTCATAGATTTAGATATTTTTCTGAATTCTATCTTCTCACTCTGTATTCTAGATAATCTCACTTATCCCCAAAGCTTTGACTATGATCTTTAGGGTTGGGATTCGTACTTCTGTATCTCTACCTCATATTTCTTCCCTGAGCTTGAGATCTGCATTTACAATTTTTAGCTACTTGATATCTATACTTAAATGTCCCACAGTAATACATCATGTAGAATTAAGCTCATTTCCAATTCCGGACCCACCTATCAAAAGCATGCTTCTTTTATGTCATTTTCTGTCTTAGTAAATAGCAAACTGAGCATTACACACTCAGTTACCTAAACAGAAACATTGAATCATCATGGAAGTCTTTCTTCTTCTCATCTGTACTTTTCTAGCTCCCATTAACTTAACCTCCAAACTTGATTGCAAGCTAGTTTCTCTCCCACATCCTGTTGACCCTGCCCTAGTCTAAAGCTTTCACTTGGACTCCTGCAATGACTGCCTCTTTTATTCAATTCTTTATATACTTTATCCCATCTAAGTCACTAGGTAACAAGACACTTTTAAAAATAAAGGCTGGATGATTTTCATTTTCTTCTTAAAATTTTTCATTTGTTTTTCCCTGAACTTAAGGTGGAATCCAAACATTCTTCAGAGTGGTCTACAATCCACTGAAAGAATTGGAGCAAACCTGCACCTCCATCGTCATCTTTGGCTATAGATTATGTTTCTGACTTCTTTCTTACTCCACCCACTCTGGCTTAGTTTCATTAATTGATGGATTTAAGTTCTTTTGTGCCATATAGGCTTTTGCTCATGTTTTTTTTCTTTAGAACTTGATAATAGATGAATAGAATAAAAGGTCAGGATGATCTT
Source organism: Myotis yumanensis (assembly GCF_028538775.1). Taxonomy (NCBI): domain Eukaryota; kingdom Metazoa; phylum Chordata; class Mammalia; order Chiroptera; family Vespertilionidae; genus Myotis; species Myotis yumanensis. The sequence goes on from NW_027223760.1 coordinate 7,954,040, forward strand.
AAGATTTCAAACTTGGTAATTACGTCTCTTTTTTAAAAAGACTTTACTCAAGTAAATTAATATATACAAAATTAAGCATCAAAGTATAACATGCATATAAGCCTTCTTTCAGCCTAATCTTCCTCAGCCTAAAATATTTCAAAACTTCTTTTTGTATTATGATTGTCCAAAGATATCTTGCTCTCCAGACCTCTGCATTTTCTATTCTCTTTGTTTGGAAAGTGCTGCCCTACTTATGTGGTAGATGAGCCCCTTCTGCCCTTCAACACCCAGGTAAGCACAGCTCTTCTGGGAGGCTACGAGCTTTCAAAGTTGAAGACAGCAACTTCCTTTATTTCACCTGTACATATTTTGCAGAAGGCTTTGGGGGCTATCCCTATAACTAAAAATTATAGCAAGCATCACTAATTAGCATTTTTAACCTAATAATATAATCAATAAAATTATGTTGATATGCTTTGTCAAAACTTGATATAAATAATACAAAGCACACACATAATATACCAACTAGACATTTCGAGATACTTAGTAATGCTAATTTATATCTGTCCCACCTAATACAGTGTACAGTGTTCAGAGAACCTTCCGCTAATTTTTTTCAGTTATAACAGTGGAAACTATAACTTGCATATTCTGTAGGGAAATGATATAAGTGTTAATTCAGCACAAGTCATGACAGGCCAGCTGAAAAAGCCCTTGGCATGTTTTCAGTGAAAGAAGGCTCTCTTAAGAGTCTTAAGTTAACCTGTTGAAATTGCTTAGCACTTAAACCTTAATCTGAAAACAAATGATTAAAGAGCATGAGGCAGCAAAGGCTAAACAGGAATGTCAACTGATTATTGTAAAGATTTTTAAAATTGTGCAAAAGTGCTATATTTACAATACACTTTAACGCTATAAAGCTAATTTGAAACAACTATTCAAAAAAGTGTAAGTATTTATTATTTTTAAAAACACACAGCTCGAGAAGCCTAGGCTTTTTTGATACAGGCCTCCACCCCCACTCCCAATTCTGACAGTCCCTGCAGGCAACCAACAACTGCTGTATCTGTGGAATGTGCTCTTTTGAACTGTACAAAAGCCTTCAGCCTTTGCTGCATTCTGCAAACAAAACTGCCAAGTGCAATTATTTCTCTGATTTAACATAATACAAGGGTTACTTCTCTCTCCTCAACTCTCCTAGTGCCAGAGATGGCCCGTCTACACTTATAAATGCACAAACACACACACACACAAAGAATCATTCTTCATAATTAAAATTAAATTTGTTTTTTAGAAACACAACAGTTCAACTGAACATAATATGAAATTCAATGGGCATCATATTCCCTTTTGTGTTTATGTTTTAAGAATCCTATTTCTATAGACAGATTCAAGGATTGAATGGAATTAGTCCTTTTAATTATAAGACTAGGATCTTCAGCTTGAAATCTTTCCTACAGGAAAAAAAAAAAAAAGACAAACACAATAGTTATTTATATTCAATACATTTACTAAAATCTCATTAGAGTTAATAAGAATATGTCCTTCCAAATGTGAATATCTCTTGATATTCAAAAGAAAATAAAAAGTAAAAGGTAAAATTAGTGCTAAGAGTAGCACAGATATTTAAACTCACCTACTAGTTAAATGTTAGACTAGAGCATTCATCTAACCTAGATCCAATATAAACTGTTTTTCTTCACTGAGTATGTCCTTGACATTATTCATACCTGAGTATTTTCTTCCTTACAGATATATTAAACTCATTAGTGAAGAGTTATTTCTATTTTTCATGAACATTAATGTTTCCAACTATTGATATGTATATATCAGCTGCATTACTCTATTTGAAAATACTTGAAGTTCTGTCCCTAAATTTAAGCAATGAGGAGGTAATACACCATCATTTAAGCAAAAGATGATTATTCAGCCCTGGCCAGTGTGGTTCAGTTGCTTGGGCATCATCCTATGCACCGAAAGGTTGCCAGTTCCATTGCTGGTCAGGGCACATGCCTGGGTTTTGGGCTCGGCCCCCATAGGGGGTGTGCAGAAAGCTGACTAGAGATATTTTGCTTTCACATCAATGTTTCTCTTTCTCTCTCTCCTTCCCTCTGTCTCTAAAAATCAATAAAAATATTTTTAAAATATAATTACTCAGTAGAACTAGACATAGCTTAGTGTGTGGAACATAATAAGTGTTCAATAAATGCTAGCTGTACTTATCATTGTTTATCATTATAATCAACCAATGTTCACAGAGTGAATGACTGCCGACAAAATAACCTCTATTAGAAAAGTTATCTCATAGCCTTGACCAGTTTGGCTCAGTGGATAGAGTGTCAGCCTGCAGACTGAAAGGTCCCAAGTTCGATTCTGGTCAAGGGCATGTACCTTGGTTGCGGGCACATCCTCAGTAGGGGGTGTACAGGAGGCAGATGATCAATGTTTCTCTCTCATCGATGTTTCTAACTCTCTATCCCCCTCCCTTCCTCTCTGTAAAAAAATCAATAAGATATATTTTTAAAAAGAGAAGTTATCTCATTTAAAATTTTGTGTCCTATATGACAAAAAAGTCTTTCTTTTGAACACAAATGAATACTTAATTCAGAGAAGTTTGACTGATTAAAAAGAGAACATACACACGTGCACACCACAAACATTTTGTCCATGATTAGAAATTCAAACCTACCTAACAAGGGAAGCCTCCAGAACCAAAAGTTTTTCTTAAAGTCATCCATTCCTCTCCTTATCCACTGCAGTAGCCTTTCAACTCATGTTTACTAGCAGGAGTTCTTAAGCTTGTACCCTTAGCCTGCACAGGCTCCTGATAGCAATGAATTGCAATATAATTAGTTTTCTTTGTAGTTCAATACATTTTATGCATTTAAAAATGATATTCTGATAAGGGATTCATAGCATTCACTGGACTGACAGAAGGTCTCAGGTCACCAAAAACAGCTAAGAGTCCATTTCCCACAAAGCACCATCAAAATGCTCTATTAATAATGTTAATCAGATTGTGTCATCCTCAGTGTTAAAGCCTCAACTTGTACTTGGAATAAAATATGAACTTCTTAGTTTGGTTTTGAAAGGCGCCCTCTATACTGGCTTCCACCTTGTCTATTGCCACCTTCTCCCTGGCTCACTTGGCCTGGCACCGCTGACTGTCTGTCAGTCCTTGGAACCTCCCTGACTTGGGGCATTTGCACTTGCTGTTTCCACAGTTTGGAATGCTCCTCTCCAGCCCTGGCCTGCTCCTTCTTATCCTTTAGGTTTCAGTCTAAATTATACGTCGCTGGGAGCTGACATTATACCTGAGTATTTTCTTCCCTACAACTATATTAAACCCTGTACTGGAGAGTTATTTCTTTTTTTTATGTGCATAATGCTTCCAACTGTTGGTATGTACAAAGTAATTATCAGCTGCTGGGAGCTTTGCTGACCTTATCTAAAGTAACTCCCCACTCCTCTATTCTTTTGTTCTTTTCCATAGCTCATACATATCATCTACTTAATTATTTGTAATAAATAAATACGGGTGCGTAATTCCTGTTTTTGTACTAATGTGTACATTCCATGGGGGCATGGGATGTGTAAGTCTTACTCAGGTTGTCATTTAGTGTAGGGCCTGACCCTTTGTAGATCAGTAAATATGTATTAAATGAATGAATGAAGTGGGGGCACAGGAATGGGCTGCTATTTGGAATGTATAACTCATTTGTTTACTTGTAAACACATTTATTAGACAGTGAGAATGAGAGACCAGCTATAACATTTAGATCCTGAATAGCTTCCTGTGTAATTCACAAGCTAAAGTTGAATGCTTTAATCTCTTCAGTTATTCAGAAATTGAATGTCATAATTCATTATATGGTAAAGGAACCACCAAGAAAATAAAAATTCAAGAATTATGTTTAACTTCCTTTCATATGTTATACGTTCTATCTGCCATATACCAAGCCTGTATCCAGTTAACTCTCATAACTTTGTCTTTTGATTGATTCACATGATTGCCATATACCAAAATCATGTGTATATCTATTGAAATTGATTTCCTGTCATATATAACATTAATTAAAAATATTTTAGCATTTGTATAGAAAGTTATATCTCAAACTTATGATAAATACTTTTTATCCTGTTACAAAGTAAATTGTCTTTTATTATTCTCTAATTTAAAGTATGTTTATTTGAGCTGATTCTTCTATTAAAATGAAGATTCATGTTAATGATGAATAGAATTGAATAATAACTCTTTTATTTATGTGTTGAAATCAATCCCAGAAAGGTATACTCTCCATTTTCCTATATGTCATGTCATTTGAGGAGTGAGTATTCTTTAGTGGAGTTGGAAAAAGGGTTGTATATAGTACTTTGTTTCTCTAATGTAAAGTCAGTGATAACCTGAGAATATTTTTCTTACTATCTTAAATAACCAGAATCGTATTATCCTAGATGGCCTTGTAGTCTATAAAAGTGAATAAAACAATAAAATATACTTTATACCTTGATCATGATTTTGAGGATTCTTGATGGCAAAATATATATATAATATATCACCTTTATTCTTTTAATTCATTAGAACTCACTAAATACCAAGTGGTTCAAAAAATGAATAAAGATATTCTTTTTCCTTATTTCACTTGTAGCTCAACATAATTCCATAACTGATTATTTTTAGTCTTGTTCTTTTCTTGGCAATACTGATACTTTGGAGAAAATTTCATGCAGATGAGTGCAAGTTTATAAATGAATATTTATGGAGGAAGTTTTACTTTAGGTCTATTAGGATATAACAGGAAGGGAAAAGAAGGTATATACTCTCATTTGATGCACTTCACTATTTCCTTAGACTCTGAGAACACAAGGACAACATTCATATGCTATTGCTTGTGATAAGTGCCAAGTACTACTGCTTTTTCTCTCCTCATTATTAAATGCAACTGTTATGACTGATCTCATTTCTTAATATTTGCATGCCTTCTTGATTTTTCCTCCTCTCTCCTGTATTATTTTCTTTCCTCTCCTCTTCTTTCCTTTCCTCTCCCTCTTGCTTTCTTTCTAGCCATTCCTATCCTTCTTCCAAAAACATATAATGAAATGCATTTGATATCAGAAAATATAAGGAAATAAACAAATCAATCAATATAAAAAGAAAAATTGGTGTCAAATAGTAAAATGTGTTTCTGCTTGGGGAAGGGGATGTTGTCCGGTTCTATGGACTAAGAGAGGGGAAGCAGATTAGCCTAGTTCCTTCTTAAATATCTTTATTCTTATTCCAGAGGTACCTAGTTCTACAATGTTGTGGGCTACTGTGGTATGGATCAGGTTTGCCCCACCCTGGTGTCAGCTAAAGATTCAGCTTTTTAAATGCTTGTTTAAGCAACTATAACTCATATGCCAGTTTTCCAGCTTCCAAAATTTTGTTGCTGTTTTGAATATTCTATCTTTGAAGGTTTATTCCTATTTTGAACAGTCTTTAGCTATCATTTTTATATTGCTTATAAGAGGAACAAGGAATAAAGGTATTGTGTTCCAGATCTGTTTTTGATTGGAAGTTCAAGTTTCATTTTCAGCAAATATATGTGAGGTTTCTAGTTACACATGGAAGGAGAGAAAGAAGCACTCTCGAATAATGCAAAATCCCAAGAGTGAGACCACGCCTGTGTGACAATAAAAGTACTTACCCTCATCCATACCTATTAGTTCCCCACCTCCCTCAAGTGTGATTTGAGGTGAGGGTGGGGATAAAAACTAGAGACACCTACATGCGCAGGTGGACACCTAAGCACAAATACTTAGGAGGCATATAGCATTGGTCCACCCATAAAACATTTCCTTTGAAGGATTGTGACATATAACCTGATTTACTAACTTCTTCTATAAAAAAAAGTAAACAAATTTTAAGAGAAGTTTTATGTTTACAGAAAAAAATGAGCAATAAGTACAGAGTTCCACTATTACTTAGCCTCTCCCCTCAAAATAATTGTTTCCCCTATTATTACCATCTTGCATTAGAGTGCTACATTTACTACTCTTGATGAACCAAAAATGATACATCATTAACTAAATTCTGGAGTTCACATTAGGCTTAATTTTTGTGTTGTGCAGTTCTGTCAGTTTCAACACATATATAATATCATGAACGTACCATTACAGAATCATAGAGGAAAGTATCACTGCCCCCAAAATCCTGGGTTCTACCTCTTCTCTGTCTCCCTCTTTCCCCTAAAGCTCCTGACAGCAATTGGTCTTTTATTATTGCTATAGTTTGCCTTTTACAGAGCATCATGTTATTCCATCGTACAGAAATGTAACATTTTCAGACTGACTGCTTTGACTTAGCAATATGCATTGAAGGTTCTTCTGTGTCTTTTCATGGTTCGATATGATAGCTCATTTCTTTTTGTTGCTGAATAACATTTCCTTGTATGGATGTATTCGTCTACTTATCCATTCACTTACTGAAGGACATGTTGGTTGCTTCAAAGTTTTTGCAATTATAAATACAGCTGCTATAAACATTCATGCGAAGGTTTTTGTGTGGATATATAAGTTTTCAACTTATTGGGTAAACACCTAGAGTGTAATTTCTGAGTCATATGGCAAGTCTACATTTAGCTTTGTAAAAAAATGAGCACACTGTTTTCCAAAGTGGCTATGCATTAACATTTTTTATGATTTAGACATAGTCTAGATTGTTTTCTAGAGCAATATTTGTGGTAATCAATAGTAATATGTATTTCACTTATTGTTTACATAAGGTAAAATTCATTGCAAAGGTTTTGTGATTTTAGATTTTTTACTGCTATATTGCTTTATAGTGTTGTCTTGACCCTAACATTGCTAGAAGAGAGATTTTAATTAAAAGATGCTGTATAGCCCTAGCCAGTTTGGCTTAGAGGATGGAGCATCGGCCTGTGGATTGAAGGGTCCCAGGTTCAATTCCGGTCAAGGGCACATGCCTGGGTTGTGGGCTTGATCCCCAGTGTGGGGCATGCAGGAGGCAACCCATCAATGATTCCCTCTCATCATTGATGTTTTTGTGTCTCTCTCTCCCTCTCCATTCCTCTCTGAAATCAATAAAAATATATTTAAAAAATACTGTATAAATTTAAAGTAATCACATTAGATACTTTAATTCCCATGAAGTAAAGGAATTCTTAACACTTTAGAAATAAACATACATAAGTGGAGAACTGTGGACTGTGTTTGAATGATGATGTTTTATTTGCGTGATACTTCTTTTACTCATTCAGTAAACACTCACTGAGCATCTATGGTCTGTAATTTTAAAGAGGCTTCATTAATTACAAACATGTTTGTACCTGAAAGAATGTACCACAGGAAACTGCAGGACATCTCGTGTGCCTCACCCTTATCTATTACTAGAGGCCCGGTGCATGAAATCCGTGCAAGAGTTGCCCTTCCTTCCCCTGGCTGCTAGCACCAGCTTCCCTCTGGCACCCAGGACCCATGCTTCCCTCTGGCACCCGGGACCCGAGTTTTCCTCGCAGCCCCAGCTTCATCCGGAAGGTCGTCTGGTCTAACTAGCATATTATGCTTTTATTATTATAGATTATAATAACAAAAAAAATGCTTTCTCAAATTTTTGAATTTCAGTGGCACTAGCATTGCTAAAAAAGACTGTTTGATTATTTAATGGTGAGTGTATTTTAAATTCAGTTTGTCCTTTATTATACCTTATATCTCACTATAAAATAAATTAGTGGTTTCAGAAATCAGCCAGTGATGGATTAATAAAGTTACAACATTTAGTTAGCTAAGGATATCAGGAATATTATGAGAATAGCTTCAATATGTAAATTAGAAAATTGAAAGATGTCGTTAGTGTGGGATAGAAAGGTAAGTTAATTGTACCACGCTGTATCCCTGCACATGGAAAATACAGTTCTGAATCTCCTGTGCATAAAGACTGATTTTTCTTTTTATCAATAATAGCCAAGAAGATGAAAAAAAGGGAAAACTCATTAACATTGTACCTTTCCTATATTATGTTTAAAATTAATCTACAACTGCTTTTATTTTACTTTCTATGTTTTTGTCTTCATTACTTCAAGCATCTTTCCTTTAGTATTTGCCATTCCTTTGTAATCACTGCATGTCTTCTTCCTACTGCCTTCTTAAATCCTGCTGCATCGCTTTTTTGCCTTTCTTTCTTTAATCTTTTCTCTTCTGTTTAATTTTTAAATCCTTTGCCCTTTATCTTTCTTTCAGTCTTTTTTAGCTGGTCTCCCTTCCTTTGATATCCTCTTAAATGGTATTTCTTCTTAACATTGTATTTCATTGATTTTTTTGTTTTATCTTTTGAGTTTTAAGTTTTCCTTTGTATATAAGGACAACCTATTCTACTTATCTATACTGAATTAAAAAGAGAAGGCACTACTAAATCCTCCATATTAAATGAAAACAAACAACAACAATGTTTAGTCAAACTAATTGTGTGGATACTGAAAGATTTATGACACATTTTCTTCTCTTTTATTTTCTTTTGTTTGGGATTAAAGCCCAAATAATTGATGTGCTGATACAGAGCAAATCCAGTATATTTTCTAATTTGCTAACTTTAAATGTATATAAAATATACTTTTGAGTCAAACATTTGTCATAGTAGATCACAAGTAATTTTGCCTTTTATAAAATGTTTGGGATTAACTGGAGTATATTTATAATGTTATTATGAACACAGATGAAGGGCATAATAAAAAATAAGAGACTATGATGAAATTGTTTTTCTTCCACAATCTTAGCTTATCTGTCCAAATATTCAGTAGATTTGGTTTAATATATGCTAGATTTTTAATATTAATAGCTGTTTATCTTGGAATTTAAGGATGATCTAAAGCAAATACATCAACCAAACTTTACGAAACTAGGTTGGTTCTGGTTTATGGGTCTGTCCTGGGTACTTGAAGAAATAACTGAGACAGCGCTCTAGATAGTCACCTTCACAGAGGGAGAGGAGCAGATAAGTATTATAAGGAAAACCAGAAGTGCATGAAATCTTAGATATATCATTTCTGCTTCCAGCAAGCAAGAGATGTGTTGAGGGACATTCTACAGTTGAAAGAGATCAGGTGACTTGCCTTAGTTCATACAGAGAAAATGGCAGAGTTAGGAATTGAATTCAGATTTACATTATAGATAATTTTCTTCACATTTATCTTATATATTTATTTATACATTCTGCTGATTACAATTCCTTTTTACACTCAAGCTTAATTTTTTAGTTCATTCAATAGATAAAATATAATATTCTCAAACATTTTTTCATTGCTGCTTATGATAGCTTTATATTTATACAAATATATATTAAATTGTTATTTGTATGTTATGAGACACATACTATTTATTATCTACCTCATTAATATTTAGTTCTGTTTTCATTAATTTTATTGAATAAATATTACTGAAGCTTATACTATTCTTAAAGCTAATTGATAGAGTTGTTTTTCCCTCTCAGATGATCATTTTAAAATTCTTATGGGCTTTTTTTGATAATCTTGTGGTATTTGCTGGATTCTTTCTGCCTACGGTTAGAGTAGTTTGCATTTATTTTGCCCAGAAGGAAGGGGCTTTTTAAGTATATGTCAAATAGCCACAGGATTTTAGAGGTGCATATCAAATATATTCAAAATAACAAACTATTTCCTGAGAAACAGTACACTTTAGAAATAATAATAGTATTTAATAGTATATTTTATATTAAGAAAATTTGAAATTACCTTTTCCTAAGTAGTATTTTTAATCCAGCCTTTAAAAGTAGTTGTATTGATATTTATTTATTTATTTATTTATTTATTTATTTAGATAGGAAGGGAGAGAGAAACATTGATGTGCAAGCAAAAACATAAATCGGCTGCCTCCCGCATGCCCCCTACCGGGGATCCAGCCTGCAACAAGGGCATGTGCCCTGACCAGGAATCAAAAGGCAACCCCTGGGTGCACAGGACAATGCCCAAACAACTGAGCCACACTAGCCAGGGCTAGTTTTTGTTATATTGTAAATAAAGGAATGAAATATTCTTCGCTAATTTGCTAATTATAGACCATTAATTCCCTGTTAAAACAAACTGGAGATTTTTTAAAACTTCTTTTTGAAAACATGCCCCACTAAAGATACCTAGGCTGAAAATCTTGGAAATACAGGTTGGTATTCTGTGTATGTGCATGCATGTTTAAAATGAACTCTTGGTGCTCTTAGTGTATTGTGATTTATAGCTTTCATCAATCTATATAATTTACAAAATATGGTTTTGTAAGTCTCAATATCACCTGGGAGCTATTGTTAGACATACAAGTGTTTGGGCCCCATCCCACACCTGTTGAATCTCACATTGTCCTATGTGTGGTCAGCAGCAATCTATGTTTCAATAAATTTTGCAAGAAATTATGATGCAGCCATGTCCAAGTTCCACATATTTATATGACCTTCTTCTTGGATTAATACTATTTTACTTGTGTGTTTTTTTTGTAATAAATGTTCTTAATATAGAGTATTTAAGTGGGCTGTAGTATTCAATAACACCTAAAGTTTGTAGGTCATATACCATTTAGTACTGATCACCATAACAAAATACCATAGAGTAGGTTGCTAGACAACAGAAATATATTGTCATAGTTCTAGAGGCTGGAAGTCCAATATTAGGGTGACAGCATAGGAAGTTCTTGCTGATTTGCCTACTCACTGTATCATTACATAATAGGGGCAGTTGAGGGAGGAAGAAAGGGAGAGAGACAGAGGGAGAAAGGAACTCTGGCATCTGTTCTTATAAGGCCACTAATCCCATCATGAGGGCCCCACCCTATGAAGTCATCTAAACTTAATTACCTCTTAAAGGCTTCATCTCCAAATACCATCACATTGGGGATTAGGGGTTCAATATATAAAATTGGTTGGGGGGCACAATTTAGTCCATAGCAGTCCAATTTCTGGTAAAAAAAAAAAAGAGATGATGCTAAAATAAAAAGACATCTGGAGTCTAGTCCCTAGTCCTAATTTCTCCCCTAAGTAATAGTGCACTTCTTTAATTTTTCTTGCTGTTTGAAATTATATTAAAAATGTAAGCTATAAGTGACATAAGATTGTTGGGAAATTCAAATGTAATGAATTTGTGAAAGATGTATATAGACCACAGCATTGTATAACGGTAATTAAAGATTATTATTATTTTTTTAAAATATATTTTATTGATTTTTTACAGAGAGGAAGGGAGAGAGATAGAGAGTCAGAAACATCGATGAGAGAGAAACATTGATCAGCTGCCTCCTGCACATCTCCCACCGGGGATGTGCCCGCAACCCAGGTACATGCCCTTGACCGGAATCGAACCTGGGACCCTTCAGTCCGCAGGTCGACGCTCTATCCACTGAGCCAAACCGGTTTCAGCTAAAGATTATTATTTTTTTGATCAGTATATTTTGATTATAAGTCAGCTGCCTATAATCAATAGCTAAGCCCATCTAAGTAATGAACCATATGATATCCAAATACTGTACTATTTGGAATAAATAAGTCACTGGCAGTCATGAGGGAGCATTGAATTTGATCATAGAAATTATCCAGACTACTCTATATTCTACCTGATACAGAAACCAACTCTAGAGAAAACCAACCTTAGCTTGAATGTCATCAGTCCCTGTATCGTTCATGGTACTCCATAGTAACAGAACCAGTAGAATGTGTGTGTGTGTGTGTGTGTGTGTGTGTGTGTGTAGACATATTTTAAGGAATTGGGGGCTGGTAATTCTGAAATCTCAGGCCAGGCTCCCATGCTGGAGATCCTTGGAGGATCTGATGTTGAAGCTCAAGTCTGAAGGTAGTTTGGAGGCAGAATTCCCTCTTCTTAGGGAGATGTCTCTCCCTTTTCTTGTAAGGCTTTCAACACACTGAATGCGGCCCATTCACATTCAGGAGGGTAACCTGCTCTACTCAAATGTTAATCCCATCCAAATATCACCTCCATGATGACATCTACACTGGTGTTTGACCAAAGATCTGGGTACCATGCCCTATCAGATTTGACACATAAAATTAACCTTCACGTCATCCTTAATATTTAGGGTCAATTTACATAGAAAATATTATGTAAATCTTCTAATTTTGAAATGATGTGAACACAATACATAATAAATTGATATATATGTAAAGTAATGAATGAATAAATAGAAAAATGTGGGTCAATACCAGGTGCATTACCTTTACTTATTCCTTAAAAAAGGTTCAATTCCCTCTCAACATTGTGGACATTTTAGAAATGGAGCAGCTAACAGAAGTGTGTGTAGAGCACATTGATTCAAAGACATAGTGATGAGTCCTCGCTGATTTGGCTCAGCGGATAGAGCATTGGCCTGTAGACTGAAGGGTCCTGGGTTCCATTTTAGTCAAGGGCACATGCCCGGGTTGGGGGCTTGATTCCCAGTAGGGAGCTTTCAGGAGGCAGCTGATCAATGATTCTCATCATTGATATTTCTAACTCTCCCTCTCCCTTCCTCTCTGAAATCAATAAAAGATATATTTAAAAATCAAATAAACAGACAAAACAAAACAAAAAACCCAAATACATAGTGATGAGTCACAGAGCTCTTGGTTTGGCCTTAGCTGCTATAGTTATCACATCAAGCAAAATCCATAAACTGAAGAAGGGTAGCTACTATATTGAATGTACGAATTGAGATCTAACAAGGATTTTGGCACAGTGCTCTGAGTATAGCAAGATGAAATTGAATAGGATGAAAATAAAATCTTGTCTTAAGTTTTAAAAAGTTGTACAAGTGTGGATGAAGACTTAGAAAATACATCAACTCAAAATACCAGAGAAGGTTATAGGAATTGCTAAAACAGATTGTACATTCAACACAGCTGTTGTCTAATATGGGATAAAAGATAAATATCAAAGATGGCCTTAACTAAGGCAATATAGAGGATATGTCCTTCAAATCATATTCTGTCTTATATTATAACTAATAGGTTGAAATTAATTTTATATATATATTTGTTGTGTTTTTTTTTACTTTGGATTATAAATTTTATTCTCTAGTTAGTCCCATCCTCACAAAATCAGCCCTCAATTAATGTTAGTTCAATTGACTTAAAAGTAAACATCACTAAATAGTTTTGGGAACAAAACTTTCAAGTGATATTCTGTAATGAAAAGCTGATTGATAAGATAGCAGAAGTGTAGTTAGGCAAATGATTTATTAAGGGAGAGGTTTCTGCCAGAGTATGACCTGAAGAATCCAGATCAATTTATAACTACAATTTTTCTTAAAACCATTTCTGCGTGTTTTGGTCCTGACACAGATATAATATTTGAACTCGAGTAATTTATTCATTCATTCCGAGCCTCCTATATTGTCCATTGTAGGGGTTATGATTGGCGAACACATTGCACTGAGAGGTCTGGGATTTTCATATGGTGAATAGAGGGACCGGAAACATTGTCAAATGAACACAATATTTATTAAATCTTGATCTTTTGCAGAAGTGACATTTATAGATCTCACACAACTTCTGTAAAACAATCAGATGTGGAACTATTTAGCTAATAGTAGTATTGATTGGCGTGTCATTTCTATTTGCTGGTACAGAGTAGGAATTTCAAAGTTGATGTTATTTGACCAAGAACTGTGAAGCAATGTTATATTTTAGCTCCACATTCCTTTCACTTTACTTAAATTATCTAATTTAAAGGTTATGTATCTTATATTTTTCTTTTAATTTGTTCTTTTAATTTTTTAAAATTTGTTTGTTTTAACATTTCTTCCCGAAATGCTTTCACTTTATCCTTCTATTTATACATTCTCCTGCTCCCATATTTGGAGGCAGACCATGATGCAAGCTCAGCCATCCTGCTCAGAGTCCTTTTCTGCATCACTTTCCCTTTGCTCATTCCCCACATTCACTCACCTCAACTCCAGTTCCCTGTCCAGTTGTTCTCAGGGGTAAGAGAGCAGAACAGATAGAAGACTGAGCTGACTCCCACCCTCTCATCCCAACTGCAAGAAAGCAAGCTTGGGTAGAAAGGATGCAGATTCCAGTGAGAGATGGGGGCCTGTTTCCAAGGCACGGGGGCCATCTTCTCAACATGCCACTGGTTGGTTTCGTTTGGGTCATGTGCTGCCCTGGACCTGGAATTTGCTGTGCCTCCAACTGACTGAGGAGGAGAGGAATGTGAGGGCGCTACGGGGGGTCCACAGACAGCTTGGAGGCCAGCAGCTGCCACATTGATAAGGAATGCCTGGGGCTTTGCAGGATGCTGAGCTGGTTCTGTAACACTGTGTCATAAGTGCCTTCCCCAAACAGCACAACATATAGCACACAGCCTAGGGACCAGACACTAGTCTGCTCATCGATAACACAGTGCTCTGCATGGAGAAGAGCTCTGGCCCTGGAGGAGATGGTGCATCGCTGGGCTGCCTAGTCCTGTAGGGCCAGAGCCTGGCGGGAGCCCTCCACATGGCATGGGTGCATGCTTGATTTATAGAACCCAAGTGCATTAAAAATGGTGGCCCCTCATCTGCAAGCAAGATGCTGGTGTGCTGTAGGTCCCTGAGGGTTTGCCCCTAAGCATGAATGACCTCAAGGCCTCTGCAGTTACCCAGCAGCAGCTGAAGGATTTGATCTTCAGTCAAGAAGTTGCTTTTGTGTTTCAGCCTTTCTATCTCCTTACATAGTGTACCTCCCTAGAAGAGGGGTACTAGCGGCCAGGCCTCCTGTGTAATGCCCTGCTCCCTCAGACAGTAATCCACAAGGAAAACGATGTTGGGGTGATGGAAGAAGCCACGCATGTCTACTTCTCATTGGGCCTCCTCCCCAGTCCTGCCCTCCTCCAGTTTCTGGATGAAGAGGTAGCACTTAGTGTCAATGAAGACAGTTCCCCGAGGATAGACACACAGTGTGTGGCCCATAAAGTCTCAGTCATCCTTCTCCAGGCCAGTCAGAAGCTGCCAAGGGTCTGCCCAGTTTGAGTTGGCTCTTCCCGCTCATGTGCTAGGGGCCCAGCGGCTCATGCTGCCTTGGCCTAGAGGTTAATTTGGTCTTTTAAATCATTGTGTTTCTCGACCATACTACTTAAAATGTGTTTTCCAATTACTGATCATTTCAAAGAAGTGTCCTTCATAAGTAATAGGTAACCTCATTGAAGAAATTTTAAATGAAACATACAAACTTTGAATTTATAATTTTACTGATGTATTATTTCTTAATTAGTTACACCTTACCTAGTTTATAAAATAATTTTAGTTCTTTTCTGCTGCATATATACTGTCTAGGGATTTACTTTTATTAAAGGCATTTCTGGACCATATGCCTAATAATACAGTTCTAGAGTCACTGTAAAGGTTGCAAACATATTAAGTTTCAGTTTAATAAAAGATGACCTGAATACTATATCCAGCACTCACCTTCTATAGTTAAGCAATAGCTGAAAATTCCATAAGGAGCAAGAATATGGAAATAGGGCAATTAACTTGTTATAAATATGAAACTGTACTTGAGAGTACTCCAAAGCAGTCAGATATTTGGGCCCAAATGCCTTGTCAGTTCTGAGTCAAAGAATTTCAAGGAATTTAGTTACAATCAAACTTTTAAAGAAAGGGAACATCTTCCCTGAGAACTGTTCTATTTTTCTATCCATCTATCTATCTTTATTATCTATCTATCTATCTATCTATCTATCTATCTATCATCTATCATCTATCTATCTCATTTTTCAAACATCTCCCATTTTGAGCAATTCAGTTTTCAGCCAAGTTGTTCACAGGAAAAATGTCTCCGTTGTCAAACCAAGCTTTGGTTTTTGATCTGACAACACCTTCATGCTGATATCTCCGCATGACAAAAAGCATCTTTCAGGCAACAAACAAAGGAGAGAATGCTTCTGTTGCTTGTGAAATCAACGATTAGCACAATTTTAAAACATAAAGAGGCCATCAAGAGTGCTAATGTTGCTAAGGGTGTGAAAGAAACAATGATCACAGGCAATTGAAGAGGGAGGAAAACTGTTGTTGATTTTGATAAATGGAAAGCAGTTAGCCAGTGACAGCATTTAGGACAGTGGTTCTCAACCTTCCTAATGCCGCGACCCTTTAAGACAGTTCCTCATGTTCTGGTGACCCCCAACCATAAAATTATTTTCGTTGCTATTTCATAACTGTAATTTTTCTACTGTTATGAATCGTAATGTAAATATCTGATATGCAGGATGTATTTTCATTGTAACAAATTGAACATAATAAAAGCATAGTGATTAATCACAGAAACAATATGTAATTATATATTCAATATGTGTTTTCTGATGGTCTTAGGCGACCCCTGTGAAAGGGTCGTTCGACCCCCAAAGGGGTCATGACCCACAGATTGAGAACCGCTGATTTAGGAGACAGTGATATAGGAACAAGCAATGATACCGAATGCCAACCTGAAAGACACCCTTGGACCCAGTGCTTATAGTGATTCCTTTAAGGTCAGTAGGGGGTGGTTTTAGGTAAAGAAGTGTTTATTTATAGATCAAACAGTACATTACACATGTACTGTATATAGGAAAGGTTAAAACAGGTGATCATTTGGAGGTCTGGAAAGGATTAATTCAATTTACATTATTTCTAATGGGAAAAAATGATTTGGTTTTTGAACAAATCACTTTTTGAACAGCCTTCCAGAATGAATTAAGTCTGAGAACCAAAGTCCCACCGTATTTTTTTGTTTCCTTCTTTCCTCTGCTTCCCTCCCCTTCATCTCTCTCCTTCTCTCTCTCCTTCTCTCTCTCTTTCTCTCTCAAAAGTATTTATTTAGTTCCTTATTCATGCAAGACACTGGGCTAACATTTGCAGCATGTAGCACAGGGTTCTAAGACCTGAATTCAAAAATACCATTACCTGTTTCACATCTATTAAATCAGCCAAATAATTTTTCGAGACAGTTTATCACATCTGCACATACTACATCTGATTTTAACATTTCTTTATATTTTATTTGTCACCTTTTATTATCCCTTAATTTTTTTTTAAGTTAAGACTTTATTTTTTGTATCAGTTTTAAGTTCACTCTAAAACTGAGGACAAGGGACAGAGATTTTCCGCATACTTCTTGCCCCAACACATGCATAGCCTCTACCGTCATCCTCTCCCACCAGAGTTACAATAAATTATAACACTTGTTCAAATTGATGAACCTACATTGGTAAGGTTATAATCACCCAAAGTTCATAGCTTACATTAAGGTGTGCTTTTGATGCTGTACATCCTATGGGTTGGAATAGATATATAAAGACATGTACAATATCTATCATTGTGGTATTATGCAGAGTAATTTCAGTGCCCTAAAAATCCTCTGTAATCATGCCATCATAGCGTTTTATATACCTCTGTTACTGACACTGTGCTGTATTGTAAATAGTTCCTTAAATGTTCATGTTAAAAACAATTCAGAGTATATAAAGACAATTTAAACTTTAAAAAATTACTTCTTTCCATCCCTCAATCTCATTCCCCAGTGTATCTGTTGTCTGCAACTTATTAACTACATGGTGTAGGGTAAGTTGTTTATTGTCTCTAAACCTCATTTCCTCTCCCTCCCTTTTTAACATGGGATAATATCTCATAAAACTGCTGTGAGAATTGAAAAATAAGCACTTTACTCCTCATGGTAATCCGATTTTTACCAATTTACTTCTTTTCAACTTGGTTTTCAGATACACTCCATTATTCTGGAAATTTGTGTACATGAAAGCACAGGGATAAAGAATCTTCCTTTTTGTTCATTTCCTTGAGTGCTATTCCAGGCTTCACGTGACACGTTAGAAATAGAATTATTCAGTCACGTTCTCTACCCTGAAGGAACTTAGTCATATATTACTTATTGCCTGGCACTTTCAAAACAGAGTGAAAATTATTTTATAACAAAGTGAATATATGGAGACATATTTCCAAAATTCAGGAAAAATTGTGATTTTTAAATATCTGAGTCCTCTCTTTGCTCTATTTTGATCTTCATAACTCACACTGAGGATCCTACAGTACCTTATTTTTGCTCTGTAAGTCTTGCAATAGCCTTGGGCAAAAGGCAATAACATTCTGATCTGGGATTTAACTCCGGAGAAAAGATCCTTTCAGTAATTTCTTTTGCAAACACAACCAACAGTAAACTCTAAGTTATTTAAGATGTAGAGACTTTGAGGATTATTTAGGGACTTTGCTACATCTGACTTAACTCCCTCATGCTGCTTTCCTTTGGCCATTTCACGATGCGTTATAAGCTATACGAAACAGGAAAAGGGTAAAATTCAGATTACTTAGCTACTGGCAAGCAGTCTTGGAAAATTGTTTGATAGGCACGAAGATTCTGTGTGATGGGTTGAATGGGATACATTTTCTACCACCCAAATTAATAAAAAATTTATTATGTGCTATTCTTGTGTACATCAAACTGTTTCATAAATTATACCCCTTAACACAGAGAGAGCAACCCTTGTTTGGAAAAATAAAATTACATACAAAAATTTTGAATGTATGTTCTGATCAGAGGAAATAATGCTCTGGACTAATAGAAACATGGTGCTTCACTGAATTGTTACTATTGACTAGTATAGGGTAAGATGATGTGTTTCAATTATAATGGTCCATATTAATTAATCCTATGGCAAGTAATGGTTTGTCTTCTTATCTAGCAATAAAATATACTTAGAAAGCTTGTCAACTTTGGTCCTGGGTTTTCAAGTGATTAATGGTACAATTTATTTAATCATGAATTATATTTTTCCTATTGCTTATTTACTAATGCAGCATACAAATGTCTACAAATAAAAGATTTATTTAAAATACATGTAATATTAATGGACTATAGTAAAAAATGTCATAATTTGTAAACTATCAATGCATTGTTAAGGATTTTTAAAAATGGTATATTATCATTTCAAGTTTATTAATATTTATAGATTGGCCATCGCTAGACTGAGGACCATGTACTATTATTAAATTGGCATCATACATTGAGTTTCCTGTGAAGTAGGTTATGAGATTGAGGTTAGCTACAGTACCATGATAAGGGAGTGCTCAGGAATCAAAACTTTTGGGAAGGAAAGGAGAGAAGCAGAACTGGGAGGAGGGAGGTAGTGTCCATGAAGCCATCATGCGTCTCCTGGGGGCCTCTGGAGGTGGATGGCCTTTCAGGTTGTCCCTCATTCAGGCAACGGCTGGCCTTTATGCCCCTGCACTGATCATGGGATGAAGGCTGATCCAGGAAGTCTTTCTTCGGCTTAGGCAATAGCTGGGGAAATAATTCCTTCCTCTGGGCGACACATCACATGGCTTCCTACACTGAGAATAGGTTAGAGCCCGAGTGCTTGACACAGTTACGTAAGAAGACTCTCCCTGCCCTGGTCTAATCCACCCATCTCTCTAGGACTACAATTTGAGCCAATTGACCCTGTTGCCCTCTTCCAATTCATACTTTGTATGACCAACAAAGCAAGCTTTTTAAAAATGTAAATCAGTAGGGGGGTGAGGGCATGTGCAGGGGGTGGGTACAGGCCTGGGAGAGGTCAATGGGGAAAAGGAAGACATATGTAATACTTTAAACAATAAAGAATTTTTTTTAAAAAGTAAATCAGTGAGTGTCACTGCTCTGCCTAAATTATTCCAATGTCTTCCAGTTGAAGGCAGGATAAAATCCAAAGTAATTAACTGTGGCTTCTAGGCTCGGTCTGATCTAACTCTTATCTATTTCTGCAACATTATCTTGTGCCACTTTAACCCTCCTCACACATTATGTTTGTTACAAACTGGCCCTTTGATCTCAAACATGCCAAGTTGTCCTTTAGTTGAGGGCATTTGTACTCCGTTTCCTCTGGCAGGCAGTCAGGCCTCTTCATTTTTCATGTGATTGTTGCCTTATTCTTTAGATCAAGTCCCCACGGGGCGAGACCTTCGCTGAATACCTTGTTTACTGTAGACCTCAAATAGTTTTTCTCTGTCACGTCATTATAGTTTTCTTCCTGATCCTCCTTACAAGCTGTAATTATCTTGTTTGTGCCTCTATTTTCTGTCTTCCTCTGCTGGAATGAGACTCCTTGAGTTACTTTCCCACTCGAAACCCCTTTTTGTGATATGCCCTTGATACATTTTATTACTTGCTACTGAATGAAGGCCCTGACCTATCCTACATGATTCACCTGTTTTGACTTATTTTTCTAATTACTGATTTTTTTAGGTAGAATTCACAAACCATTGAGTTAACATCTTAAAGTGTACAATTCAGTATTATTTTACTGTTTTCACACACTATCAAATCATAGAACATTTTCATCATCTCAGAAAGAAAAACAAACACCTTATACAATTTGAAGGCTCTTATACCGTCCCCTCTGCCCAGCTCTTGGAAATCACCTTTCTACTTTTTGTTTCTATGGCTTTCCCTACTCTGTACATCTCATATACAGCATCATACACTATGTAACTTTTATATCTAGTTTGTTGTTGTTGTTTTTTTTACTTAGTATAATGTTTTCAAAGTTCATCCAGGTTATAGCATGCATCAGTATGTCTTTACTTTTTAGGGCTATCATGCCACTGTATAGATAAGCCACATTTGTATATCCATTTAGTAATTCATGGATTTTTGGATTATTTCCACTTTTGAGCTATTTAAATAATGCTGCAGTGAGCACTCATGTTTTTATTTGGACATATGTTTTCAATTCTCTGACTTAACACCTTGTATTCATACAGTAACACCATATGTAAATTTCCAGGAACTGACAAACTGTTTGCCAAGGGGGACACACCATTTTACGATCCCACCAGAAATGTAGGAGGATTTCACTAGTATAGTCTGTCTTTTTAATTTTAGCCACCTTAGCAGGTATGAAGTAGTATTTCATTGTGTTTAAATTTTGTATTTCCCTAATGACCAATGATGTTGGCATCTCTTACTGTGCTAACTGACCATTTCTTCTCAGAAGAAATATCTTCTCAAAAGTCTTGGTCATTTAAAAAAATGTGTTATATGTATTTTTATTGTTGAGTTGTAAGAATTCTTTATATGTTCTGGGTACTAGTCTCATCAGATATAATTTGCAATTATTTTCTCCATTTCTGTGGGTTATCTTTTTAGTTTCTTTACGATGTCCCTTGAAGCACACAATTTAAAATTTGTACTAAATCCAGTGTATTTATTTCTTATGTCATGTGTTTTTTATGCCAAATCTAATAAATCATTGCATAATTGGAGGTCACAAAAGATGAATGTGTTCTTCTAAGAGTTTTATAGTTTTAGCTCCTACATTTAGATATATGATTCAATTTGATTTAATTTTTACCTATCTTGTGAGAGAGGGAAAGAATATTCCAGATATGATATCTAAAGTACTGTTTCTCCAGATGGTACTTAGTTGAACATTTTCAGTTATCTGTGTGACTTGTTTTATTTTATTCTTTCATGCATAAAAATGGGATCTACCTGGGAAAGGAGATGGAATAAAAACAAATAAAAATAATGTAATTTTAGCAAAATTAACCAAAGAGTATCATGCACTGAATACATTAATTTTAAAAGACTAACCTTTGTTTTTCTGGCAGAATTGTAAAATGCTTATGTGATATTTCAGTTGCATATATTGGATGGCGTCATCCATTAAAGTTGACCAACTTTCTCTTTTCCTTGGCCTATATACAGATAATTATATTACAATGCGGTGTAATTCTTACTAAAGTGTACAAGAGAGGGCAACATAGGCAGGAGAGTTATTTTATGTTATTATATTATGTTTTAGTTTATAACTAAAGGATTTCAAGTTAAATCAAGTTAACATGAGCTAAGTGTTTATTATAGTGAGGCTTTGTGCTGTAAATGGAGATGAAAGGAACAGTAACATTATTCTTTTCTCTAGAATGCTTATAATCATCACAGGTTAGGCCACTTTTGATGCTTTAGGGGGCATTGAATATGAAAAATGACAATATAATAATATTTAAGATTTCAAGCATTTTTTTTTCCTGGGTGGAGCAGCAATAAAGTTGGATCTCGAAAGGCAGGCAGGATTTTATACATGAGTATTAGTTATTGGATGGGGATGGGTACAATGTGTAGAGTGGAAAATGTGAACAAAGCAGCATTTTTGAATCACTTGTGGGAGAAATATCAAGTGGTATGTTGGTTCTGGAGAATAAGATACTTGAAGAAGAGTGGAAAAAGAGGTAATCATAATGTGGAAGACCTTACATGTGAGTGAATATAAAATCAGTAGGCTTTTCTGCTCACCTAATTGGGTATCATGATTCATGCAGAAAAAAATGGATAAGACATAGTTCTTGGCCCTTCCAAGAGTTGAGACTGAAATAACATATTATAATACAAGTTTCTCCATGAAAGTGCTCTGAAATAAGTATAAACAAAATGCTCTAGGAGTCAGAATGATGAACTATTAGGAAAGGTGGTAACATGTGAACTGGGTTCTGACAGATGAATAAAGTGTGAACCACTCTAAAGGCTGGCAAAATCACGAGATGCAGCCCTAACCGGTTTGGCTCAGTGGATAGAGCTTCAGCCTGTGGACTGAAAGGGCCCAGGTTCGATTCTGGTCAAGGGCATGTACCTTGGTTGTGGGCACATCCCCAGTAGGGGGTGTGCGGGAGGCAGGTGATCGATGTTTCCCTCTCATCGATGTTTCTAACTCTCTATCCCTCTCCCCTTCTCTCTGTAAAAAAAGTCAATAAAAAATATTTTAAAAAATCACTAGATGCATGTTGAGCAGATGCTGAAATATGAAGGGTGTGATGTGTCTGGGCTATAAGATTTGTGGCAGGGAGAGGGGAGGGAGGGGAGGCTGGAATCACTGGTTGGAGCCTGAGGACTAGTGAGTATGGAATTGAGGAACTGAATGGAGTTTGGAGCCAGACATCTACATTCAAATTCCATCTCTGCCATTTATTACTTTTTATTCTCTGGTAAATTTCTTAACTTCTAATTTGTATAATGGGAATAATAGTATCAATTTAGCAGTATTGTTGTGGCTGAAAATTAATACATAAACACATGGCATAAAATCCTCCCAGTAACAAATGTGAGTCAGTAATACTATATTCCTAAGATTGCTATAAGAACTAAATGGAGTAAAAGAAAGCAAGTTTGACACTGTTTGACACAAAGCCCTCATGCTCAAATAATGCTATTTTTTAAAAAAGCTTTAAAAACTGTTCAATGCAGTGATACACCATGGCTTTTATAAGATATAATTTTCATAATTTAGGAATATTTTTATCAACATCTGTGTGAAGATTAGTCTTTAAATGTTTTAACTTGTGTTGATTCTAGGTCCCTCTCCAAGTAAGGCCTCTTCTCAGTTTAGGTCCTGATGACCTGATAGTGGGTTTTATTACAATCTGTATGATTTGCTTGCACACCTTTACTACATATATCACAATTAATTCTTATTTTATCTCTTTTTCTCTATCCCCAGTGCTTCAGAAAGTGCTAGGCTCATAAGAACTGGTTGAAATGATTTTAAGCCTAGAAAGAATTAGCATGAATATTTAGTCTTAGTGTATTATAAAGGTGCTACTATTTCTACCTTTATGTTTAAAAGTCTACTGTAATTGTGTTATAGTACCCTCTACTCTCTGGAAGTGGCATGACATCTCATAGCATCTCACAACAATAGTAGAAATATATTCAATATTCACTTTAATTGAAACAGCCCTAAGGTTAATGGACTCATGTCATTTGTTGAATGTCTATCATATTGAATGCCTATTTTAAAAAAAAAAAAAAAACATGTATATTTTTATTGATTTCAGAGAGGAAGGGAGAGGGAGATAGAAACATCAAAGGTGAGAGAGAATCATTGATTGGCAGCCTCCTGCATGCCCCATACATGGGGATTGAGCCCTAACCCAAAATTAAATTTACTAGAGTTATATCCTATATAATGAAAGGATAATATGCAAATTGACCCTAACGATGAAATGACCTGGAATGACCAGTCTCTATGATGCACACTGACTACCAGGGGGCATATGCTTAGCAGGAGCTGCCCCCTGGTGCTCAGTGGGCTTCCACAGGGGGAGTTCCGCTCAGCCACAAGCTGGGCTGATGGCTGCAAGCGCAGCGGCGGTGGCAGCACTAAAGATGTCTGACTGCTGCTTAGGCCCGCTCCCTATGGGACATGCCCCAAAGGCTCCCTGGAGTGAGCCTAAGCTGGCAGGTGGACATCCCCTGAGGGCTCCTGGGATGCCAGAGGGATGTCTGACTGCCAGCTTAGTCCTGATCCCCTGGGGAGCGGGCCTAAACTGGCAGGTGGACATCACCCGAGGGTTCCAGGACTGCGAGAGGGCACAGGCCTAGCTGAGTGCATGCATTTTCATGCACTGGGCCTTTAGTTGGTTAATAAAATAATATGGGTTTCAAGTGTACAATTCTATGATACATCATCTGTGCATTTTGTGCCCACCACCTAAAGTCAAGTCTTTTTCTTGTCACCGTATATTTGACCCCATTTACCCTTACTACATTCTCACCCCCTTTCTCACTGGTAATCACCATTCTGTTGCCTCTGTCTATGCTTTTTTGTTGGTTTGTTTTGATTGTTTCATTTGTTGCTTTCAGTTTTATATCTCACATGAGTGAAATCACATGATTCTTGACTTTTCCTGTCTGACTTATTTCACTTAGCATGATATTCTCAAGATCCATCCTTGTCACAAATGGTATTATTTCATATTTTCTTATGGCTGAGTAGTATTCTATTGTATATATATATACCACATCTTCTTTATCCAATCATTTATCAAAGGACACTTCA
This sequence comes from Myotis yumanensis, assembly GCF_028538775.1. Classification (NCBI taxonomy): domain Eukaryota; kingdom Metazoa; phylum Chordata; class Mammalia; order Chiroptera; family Vespertilionidae; genus Myotis; species Myotis yumanensis. The sequence continues at coordinate 7,978,840 of NW_027223760.1, forward strand.
GTTTTTTCCATGAGTTGGCCACTATGAATAATGCTGCAATGAACATAGGGCTGAATATATCTTTCTGAATAAATGTTTGGGTAGTTGTGGAGAAGATGGTTTACTGGATCATATGGTAAATCTGTTCTTAATTTGTTGAGAAACTTCCTTACTGTTTTCCATGGTAGCTGTATCAGTTCCATGGTAGCTTCACCAGCAGTGAATGAGGGTTTCTTTATAGCACTTATTACTTGTCTTGTTGAGAATAGCCATTCTAACAGATATGAGGTGTGATATGATTATAGTTTTGATTTGCATTTCCCTAATAGCTAGTGAAGTTGAGCATCTTTTCATATACCTATTTGCCATTTGTATGTCTTCTTGGGAGAAGTGTCCAGGTCCTCTGCCTCTTTATTCCTTCCTTCCTTTCTCTCTTTCTCTCTTTCTCTTTCTTTCTTTCTTTTTTTCAAATGATGAAAACTGTTTTTACCTTATTCATCTTGATGCTCTGTTGTCAGGTACATACACATTATTGGTTATGTCTTTTTGAAGACTCCATCCATAATTATTATGCAACTATAGGCCCAGTGCATGAAATGCATGCCCTGGTGGGGGGGTGTCCCTCAGCCCAGGCTGCACCCTCTCCAATCTGGGACCACTCAGGGGATACCTGTGGGATCGTGCCTAAACCCTCAGTCAGATATCCCTCTCACAATCCGGGACTGCTGCATCCAAACCACTGCCTGATTGCCTGATTGCCCCTAACCGTTTCTGCCTGCCTGCCTGTTCACTCCCTAACCACTCCCCTGCCAGCCTGATTGACGCCTAACTGCTCCCCTGCCAGCCTGATCACGCCCAACTGCTCTCCTCTGCTGATCTGGTCGCTCCTAACTGCCCTCCCCTGCCAGCCTGGTCTCCCCCAACTGCCCTCCCCTGCTGGCCATCTTGTGGCAGCCATCTTGTGCCCACATAGGGGCGGCAATCTTGTGCGAGGGCGTGATGGTCAATTTGCATATTACTGCTTTATTATATAGGATGTCCCTATTTATCTCTGATAATATTCCTGGCTGTCGAGTCTGTTTTATCTGAAATTAATATAGTTACTCTAGCTTTTTTAAAAATCCTGATCTGAGGATATGTTTTTTTTTTTTTAATTCATTATTGTTTAAAGTATAACATATGTCTCCTTTTCCCCCCATTGACCTCTCCCTGGTCATTCTCACCACCCCAGCACATGCCCTCATCCCCATACTGTCTGTGTCCATGGGTTATGTTTATATGCATGCATACAAGTCCTTTGATTGATCTCTCACCTCCCCTCCCTCACCTTCCCTCTGAGTTTGGATGGTCTGTTCGATACTTCTATGTCTCTGGATCCACTTTGGCTCATCAATTTATTTTGTTCATTATATTCTACAAATGAGTGAGACCATGTGATATTTATCTTTCTCCAACCGGCTTATTTCACTTAGCATAATGCTCTCCAGGTCCATCCATGCTGTTGCAAATGGTAAGAGTTCCTTCTTTTTTACAGCCATGTAATATTCCATTATATAAATGTACTACAGCTTTTTTATCCACTTAGGCTGTTTCCAAATCTTAGCTATTGTAAATTGTGCTGCAATGAACATAGGGGTTCATATATCCTTTCTGATTGGTGTTTCTGGTTTCTTGGGATATATTCCTAGAAGTGGAATTACTGGGTCATATGGGAGTTCACTTTTAATTTTTTAGGAAACTCCATACTGTTTTCCACCGTGGCTGCACCAGTCTGCATTCCCACTAGCAGTGCACGAGGGTTCCTTTTCTTTTCCACATCATTGCCAGCGCTTGTCGTTTGTTGATTTATTGATGATAGCCATTCTGACAGGTGTGAGATGGTACCTTATTGTTGTTTTGATTTGTATCTCTCAGATGATTAGTGACTTTGAGCATGTTTTCATATGTCTGCCCATTTCCTAATGGGATTGGTTTTTTGTTGTTGAGTTGCATGAGTTATTTATATGTTTTGGATATTAACCCCTTCTCAGAGCTGTTGTTTGCAAGTATCTTCTCCCATTTGGTTGGTTGCCTTTTTGTTTTATTGATGGTTTCTTTTATGTGTGAACAATTTTTAATTTGATATAGTCCCATTCATTTTTTATTTTACTTCCCTTGACCAGATGCCTTCACTAGCAAATTATACTAAACATTAAAAAAGATAAAAATAATACCTATTCTTCTCAAACTCTTCCAAAAAATGAAGAATAGATAATACTTCTTAACATTTTATGAGGCTGACATAACCCTGATACCCAAACCTGGCAAGGATAACACAGAAAAGAAAACTATAAGCCAATGTCTCTGATGAATACAGATGCAAAAATCCTAAACAAAATACAAGCAATACCTAGCCAATGTGGCTCAGCTCTTGAGTGTCAATCTATTAATCAGGAGGTCACAGTTTGATTTCTGGTCAATAAACTTAACAAAGGATGTGAATGACCTATATACTTAAAACTACAATGTATTTTTAAAAGAGATTTAAAAAGACACAAAAAGGAGATTAAAAAAGAAAGGGAGAGATATTCTGTGTCTATGGTTCGGAAGAATCAACGTAGTTAAAATAGTCATATTACCCAGAGCAATATACAGACAATGTAATCCTCATCAAAATCTCAATGAAATTTTTTTCAAGAAATAGAACAAAATATCTGATTTCTATGGAATTACAAAATACCTCAAATGGCCAAAACAATCCTGAGAATAAAGATGGAAGCTGGAGGTATCCCATACCTGACTTCCAATTATGCTACAAAGTAATAATAATCAAAATAGTATGATATTGGCAGAAAAACAGACACAGACCATTGCAAGAGAATTGAGAGTCAATAAATAAACCCACATGTATATGAGCAAATAATTTTTGACAAAGAAGTTTAAAACATGCAATGAAGAGAATAAAGCCTCTTCAATAAATGGCTCTGAGAAAATTAGAAAGCTGCAATGTAAAAGAATGAAACTAGACTAATGTTTATTCCCATATATAAAAGTTAACTTTAAATGGATCAAAGACCTAAATATAAGACCTAACACAACAAATTACATAGGAAAAAACAGGTGATGAACTTATAGACCTTGATCTTAGAAAGGATATTATGAATTTGACCCCAAATGCAAGGGAAGTAAAAGTAAATGAATAAGACTGTATCGTCATTCTTGTAAGTAATAGGAGTAGTAGTGAAACCAAAGTGATGTGTTCTGGTCCAAGTTCATTATCTCACAAAATCAAAGAATGACTTCACGGACTAAGAGGTAAGCAAAATCGAAAGCAGAGTTTATTGAGAGATAGACAGACTCCCTCTAGCAGTGAGGGGACCCAGGTGGGTTGCCAGGGATGCATGCTGACTAGGGGTATCTATATGCCCTGCTGACTTCTGATTGGTTCTCCCTCAGAAGCTCTCTGTCTAGGGGTAGAAGAAGCTCTCTACCTAGGGATAGAGGAAGCTCTCTGTCTGGGGGTAGAGGGAGCTTTCTGAATAAGGCTATTTGTTCTTCCCTGCCCAGTTGGGTTGCCCCAGCTACTAGTCCTCAAACCATATCCTGTTATTCTTGGACTTCCCTATTTTCCTTCCCTCCCGTGGTCCCATCCCTAACTATCTATCACTCTTCTATCTCCTCAGTAGGAGCAAGATAGTCTATTAGTTTTGGGACACATTTATGACACAGTAAATTTGCATTGCCAGCTGATTTTTATATATCTTGTCCTATATTTTGTAACCAGTATTTTAAATATCTGTCACTAATCTGTGGTTATTGAAGTTTAATTTTATGATTGGAATAAATAAATTTTATGATTTTATGAGTTTAATATTACTGCCTTAACTTTTCTGTCATTTTTTTCATAAGTTTAATACTAAGGCCTAGAATCAGGATTCAACTCTGAATTATAATTTTCTTCAGATGGGTACAAATAGTTCGTTTTGTGGTTTTATATTTCATAATGTAATTTCCAGGAAATTTTCAGGGAAATGTGTACTACCAATCCCCCTTTTTTTTTGGTAGTTCAAATTGTCTTGCAATTCTTGGCCTAGAAACAAATAAGTAATTCTAATATTTTTCTAAGGAATCTTTAGATCTACTATACTTAGGGCCAAAGGAGCCAATGGAAACGAGGGCATAAGGATCAACCTTAGGCAAAATTGGCCATTAACATTTTTTCATGTGCATTTTCCTGTATTCTGTTTATTCCTTTTCTTTTCCCAGCCATTGGGTGGTGTTTCTTCTGACTCCTCCATATCCCCTTGACTTCCTAACGCTGTGTACTACCATAAAGAACCCTTCTTCAGAAATGGAATTTTATATGCTTTTTGGTACACCATTTCTTCCTTTTCTCTAATTAAAACCTAATTTGTTTGTCATTATCAAGAAACTTTTTTGAACTGCATGCCTTGAAATACCTGATAAATTAAGGATGTTATGAGGCACCTGTTCTTCCACTCCACTAATATCATTCTGGCTATGGACCTTGATAAATAACTAGTCTCAAGTTATTTCTTTCTTCCTGCTTTTCTCCTCAGCCCTGCTCCAGTTCCACTTTCTACCAAGCCATTAGCTCTTTGTTTGTCTGAAAGATATGCTACTGACTTTTGAGCCAATATAAAGGGTTTCTGGCAGAAGGGGCTAGGAATGGGCCACTTCAGGTGGGCCTCCCAAGAGACTATCTTCAAGCACAAAATGGTGGCTTGGGAATGATCCTTGATGTCTTTTTTTTTTTGATATTTCATGTCTATTTGTTCATCCATTCATTTATTCACTGATTCATTTCAATTCATATTTATGTCTATACTTATTACACATTAACTATGTCCCAGGCATTATGTAACATGCTAGGGATAAAAACAATTCTATTTACCTTCTACCATTTGCTTATAGTCTAGTAGAGTCACTAGATTATAAGGCTCAATGGAAAGTAAGATACGTTGCACATTAAAGAGAGTTTGCATGAGTTGCTTTGTGAGCATAAAGGCAGTCTTTTAAAGTAATGCCAAGGATGTGATGGTTCTGGAAGAAGTCACATTTGAGTTGAGTCTTGAAGGAGTATTTGGAGGGATTATTATAAGGTTAAGAGAAAAGGAAACAGCATATGAGTGAGAAAGCATGGGACTATGCAAAAGCAGTGCTAGAATTATCGGTTAGCTATATAAAATAAAAAGAGAATGAGGACATGAATACTGTAATCTTGAAGCTTAGTAGTAGTGTTGAATAAATGTGCAAAAGGACTACTCTTAGCAGTAACAAATGAGAATGCCAATTACTTTGTGGCTTTGCCAAAAATAGAATTGTAATTTACTAAATACTAATTACTTGAATAAACAAAAATCAATTATCATTGATATTTAAATATTCATGTCTTTGCTAGTAAGGATAAACTTTTTTCCTATTATGTCTTCTAGCAGTACTTTTTTTAGTTCATGTATTATTGCATTTTAGTGTTTTCAATTTCTATAATGTCTTTAAATACTAAAGGTAGAACTGCTGTAAATACCTATTTTTTTCAGTCTACTTTTATTACTTTAAAACAGATATTTTACAAATTAAGGAATTTTCTTTAAATTATTTTATTATTTAGTATTTTTACTAAAGTATATGTTAAAATGTATCTTATGTCTTTTCATGGACATAGTCATATGATTTAAGGTAAGATATTAAAGATACGAATATAACATTTTCCCATCATACTTATTTTAGCCATAATTATAAAATATAATATGGCCATGGTCTTTTCTTCTAGAAACTGGTTTATATGTTTGATTCATTTGGTCTTTGTGTGTAAGTCACACCCATTATTCATTATATGATTTCTTGTATGAGTATCATTAAATTGTTGCTTTGGAACCTAAAAACTTGGAGAGCAATCTGAGGTTAAAATCCTTCAGGGTCTTTATTATTTCTCTACTGCTATTTACAGTTTATATATTTACCAAATATAACAATAGTTTTTTATTGAATTATCTTTATTGAAGTTTTCCAAAGCATTAAATTCAGTTTCCTAAAAAAGAGCATTCTGCTCTTTTATTTTTGAATTCATATTTTATTATATTACTTAATGCTTATTTTAATCATGAAATCTCCATAATAAGAGGAATATATAAGCTCAAACAGAGGACAACAGATGGCATACTCAGATTAATTTAACAAGAATTTATTAAAGGCTTATATACAAAGATATAGGCAAGTTGTAGGGAAACCCTAAGGGATTATGCAACGTATGCAATGCTCAAGAATAGTTACCCTAAGGTCATGATCCTTATTCCGACTTGTCAGTACTTGACCCCAACAGGAGCCTAAGATGTATATTGATGTGCGTGGTGTAGCTCACTTTGGTAGGACAGACAGGAGAATGAGAAGAGTGGAGAGTGGCTCTGGAAAGGCAAGTGAGCGATGTCTGCCACACTTGTGAACGAACCCAGTTGGTCCTGATTTAGCAGACTGCAGCATTGCATAAAAGCCACACGGGTTCATATTCACTGTATTAAGGGTCTCAGTCAGTTTGGTTAATAAAGGGAATGAGAAACACCGTTAGCCAGTGAATGAGATATGAGAGCTTTCAGTCAGTCTTGCCCCTAAATTGCCAGAAACATACTTACTCCAAATCTGTTCTGGTGCTTTATATCCAGGTTAGGATTTTTGTCTAGATTTTTCTAACTCTTCCTAAATTAGTGCAGCTTTCTTATCCTCCATTTTCCATATCTGCATTAAATATCCAGGTAAATAAATTTGACTGTTAGATTTTCTTTATTATATTCAAGAAAATTTCAATTAAAAATTTGGAAAGATTTTTCCCTGATGGTTTGTGTAGCTGTTATATTCCATGGAGTTGTTTTAATTATGATTACTGGGTTTCTTTTCTCTCCCTTTTTATTATGTAATAGTTGATACATACAAAAGAATTTCTATGATGTCTTCATAGGTTCTGAAACATGAGACAGCAAACATTGTGAATACTCACCCAATAAAAGAATTAGAACATTACCAGTAAAATGAATTCATTTTTACAATTTAATATTTCACTAATATATCTCTCTATATTTTATTGTCAATAGGCATTTTTGTTTGTTTTTTTTCTATTGCAAACAGCAATAAAATATTTTTGTAGTTTTTGTATATATTTGTTGGTGCACATATGCAAGAGTTTCCCTAGGGTATGCGTGTTCAGTGTTATGAAATAATGCCAAAATATTTTCCAAAATAATGCATCAATTTACATTTCTACCAGCACAGATAAGTATTCCACTTTCTAGATATGCTCATCAACATTTGTTAGTTGATTCATTTAAAAAAATATATCAGGCTAATGGATAAAAAATAATATCTTACAATGGCCTTAATTTGTATTTCCTGGATTAATAACAGGCTAATTAATCTTTCATTTATTTTATTGGTCATTGGGATTAAAATATTTTTGCCTTTTAAAATTTTCTTTTTAGTTGTGGGTATTTTGCATATTGATGTGAAGCAATTCTTTACATATAATATATACTTTGTTGCATAGATAGATAGATAGATAATTAGATAGCAAAATCATTCTCCTAATTTATAATAATAGTGTATAGTACATACAGTCTTCCAATTTATGCTCTTTTAAACTTTCTTTAAAAAACTTTTGATGGGAAAGTGGAAGATGGCGGCGATATAGGCAGACGCGTCCCAGGTCTTGTCCCGGAGCAAACGGAGTAAGCAGCTGAAACTAATAACACCCACCCCGAATTGGCAAATTTACTCAGCTGGTGAGACGGCTTGCAGCCTGGAAGGGCAGACCTCCCCTGGAAAGGTTAAAAACCAGGGATCTGGGCAGGAAAGTTTGCCAGACCTGAGCCCAGAGGGTCGGAGGGAGACCGCATGGCAGACAGCCGCGTCTCTTGGGACAGACACAGACCCTGACCAGGGTAAGGAGTTCCGCGGGTTTGCTGGCGCCAGGAGATTTGAGATTTGGATTTTGTGATTGCGGAGAACTGAGACTAAAGGGGGCATCCTGAGGAACTGATCAGACCGTGCAGTGCCCATAAGAGAGGAGCGTTTCCCAGACCATGCAGTGCTGGTAAGAGGAGCGTTTCCCAGACCGCAGATCCAAGCAACAGCAGCCCCCTGATCACCGCAGCCTCCTGATCACCACAGCCTCCTGATCACCACACCCTCTGTCTGTGGAACAGCAACTGTACGTGAAGCCTCCCCCCACCAGCCAGAAGAGCCAACACAGCTGTGAACAACACCCACCAGAGGAGCTGCTGCCAACTGGAAAGCAGCTGCTACCGCAACCGTCTGAGCAGCAACCACAACCCAAGGAGCCCCTGCCACCCAGGGAGCAGCCACTGAACACCTCAACATCTACATATGTCAGCGAGATCAAACATGGGTAGGCAAAGAAACCCCCAAAGGAAAGAAAAGGAGGACTCGCCAGAAAAGCAGCTAAGTGAGACAGAGATATGCAACATGACGGAAAAAGAATTCAGAATAAGGTTCCTAGAGTACATGCACCACATGTTCAAGAAGCAAGAAGAAACAGATGAAAAACTCAACTACTTATGCAAGAAGCTAGAAGAAACAGATGAAAAAATCAACAACTTAAGTAAGTCCCAAGAAGAAATGAAGAGTGACATAGCTTCAATAAAAAACTCCATTGAAAGTATCAACAGTAGACTGGGAGAAGCGGAGGACCGAATTAGTGAATTAGAAGACAAGGAAGCAAAACACACTCAAACTGTACGGCAAATGGAGAAAAAAATTAAAAGACAGGAGGAGAGCCTAAGGGAGCTTTGGGACAACATGAAACGAAACAACATACGAATAATAGGGGTGCCAGAACAACAGAAAGATGAACATGGATTAGAAAACCTATTCGAAGAAATAATATCAGAAAACTTCCCTGAGGTGGGGAAGAAAAAAGTCACACAAGCCCAGAGAGTCCCAAACAAGGTGAACCCGAAAAGACCCACACCAAGACACATCATAATTACCATGGCAAATGTTCAGGATAAAGAGAGAATCTTACAGGCTGCAAGAGAGAGACGGAAAGTAACATACAAGGGATCTCCCATTAGATTATCAAATGATTTCTCAACAGAAACACATCAGGCCAGAAAAGAATGGACGGAAATCTACAAAGTGATGCAAAGCAAAGGACTGAATCCAAGAATACTCTATCCAGCAAGGCTATCATTCAAAATTGAAGGGGAAATAAGAAGCTTCACAGACAAAAAAGGGCTAAGGGAGTTTATCACCACCAAGCCAGCCATGCAAGAAATGCTAAAGGGACTGGTGTAAAAAGAAGAAATATCAAGCTCAGAAAGAAAACAGCCACACACACACACACAAAAAGAAATGGCTACAAACAAATACCTTTCAATAATAACTTTAAATGTAAATGGACTAAATGCTCCAACCAAAAGACATCGAGTGGCTGAATGGATAAAAAAACATGACCCATACATCTGCTGTCTACAAGAGACCCACCTCATTAGAAGGGACTCACACAGACTGAAAGTGAAGGGATGGAAAAATATCTTTCACGCAAATGGAAAGGAAAAGAAAGCTGGGGTAGCAATACTTATATCTGACAAAGTACATCTCAAAGTGAAGGCCATAACCAGAGATAAGGAAGGCCACTTCATAATACTAAAGGGATCAATACAACAAGAAGATATAACCCTGGTAAACATATATGCACCCAATGCAGGAGCACCCACATACATAAGAAAACTTCTGGAAGATATCAGGGGAGAGATCGACAACAATACAATCATAGTAGGGGACTTTAATACACCACTGACATCACTGGATAAATCCGCTAGACAAAAACTCAGCAAAGAAACAGCAATCCTAAATGACTCACTAGATCAGATGGACTTAATTGACATCTTCAGAACACTTCACCCCACAGCTGCGGAATATACATTCCTCTCAGGTGCTCATGGGACATATTCAAAAATAGACCACATATTGGGTCACAAGCAAAGTCTCCACAAATTCAAGAAGATTGAAATCATAAAAAGCTTCTTCGCAGACCACGATGGCATAATGTTAGAAATAAACTACAATAAAAACAACCCAAAATACTCAAACACTTGGAAGCTGAATAGCATGTTATTAAATATTGATTGGGTTACCGATGACATCAAAGAAGAAATTAAAAACATCCTGGACACTAATGACAATGAAAACACAACAATCCAAAACCTCTGGGACACAATGAAAGCAGTCCTGAGAGGGAAGTTTATAGCTCTACAGGCCTATCTCAAAAAACAAGAAAAAATGGTAGTCAATCATCTAACTCTACAACTCAAAGAATTAGAAAGAGAGCAACAAGAAAACCCCAGAGTGAGCAGAAGGAAGGAGATAATAAAGATTAGAGCAGAAATCAATGAAATAGAGACCAAAAAAACAATACAGAAAATCAATGAAACCAAGAGCTGGTTCTTTGAAAGGATAAACAAGATTGACAAACCCCTAGCCAGGCTCACCAAGAAGCAAAGAGAGAGGTCCCAAATAAACCAAATCAGAAATGATAGAGGCGAAATAACAACAGACCCCACAGAAATACAAATGATTGTTAAACAATACTACGAGCAACTCTACTCCAACAAACTGGACAACCTGGAGGAAATGGACAAATTCCTAGAAAAATACAACATTCCAAAACTCAATCAGGAAGAATCTAAAAACCTCAATAGGCCAATAACTATGGAAGAAATTGAAGCAGTCATCAGAAAGCTTCCAGCAAACAAAAGCCCAGGGCCAGACGGCTTCACAGGGGAGTTCTACCAAACATTCAAGGAAGAACTAAAACCTACCCTCCTCAGACTACTACAAAAAATTCAAGAGGAAGGAACGCTTCCAAGCTCATTCTATGAAGCCAGCATCACCCTAATACCCAAACCAGGTAAAGACATCACAATGAAAGAGAATTACAGGCCAATATCCCTCATGAACATAGATGCCAAAATCCTCAACAAAATCTTAGCAAATCGGATCCAGCAGTACATCAGAAGGATCATACACCATGACCAAGTAGGATTCATCCCAGAGATGCAAGGATGGTACAACATCCGTAAATCAATAAATGTGATACATCACATAAACAAATTGAAAGAAAAAAACCACATGGTCATATCAATTGATGCAGAAAAAGCATTCGACAAAATCCAACACCCATTTTTGATAAAAACTCTCAGAAAGGTGGGAATAGAAGGATCATACCTCAACATAATAAAAGCCATATATGACAGGCCCACTGCCAACATCATACTCAATGGACAAAAACTAAAACCATTTCCCCTAAGAACAGGAACAAGACAGGGATGCCCACTCTCACCACTCCTGTTCAACATAGTACTGGAAGTATTAGCCATTGCAATTAGGCAAGAAGAAGGAATAAAAGGCATCCAAATTGGAAAAGAGGAAGTAAAACTGTCCTTATTTGCAGATGACATGATATTATACATACAAAACCCTAGAGACTCCATCAAAAAGCTACTAGACTTAATACATGAATTTGGCAATGTAGCAGGATACAAAATTAACCCCAAGAAATCTGAGGCATTTCTATACACCAACAGTGAACTTTCAGAAAGGGAGATCAGAAAAACAATCCCATTTACCATCGCACCAAAAAAATTAAGATACCTAGGAATAAACTTAACTAAAGAGGTTAAAGACCTCTACTCAGAAAACTACAGGACGTTGAAAAAAGAGATAGAGGAAGACATAAACAGATGGAAGAACATACCATGTTCTTGGATTGGTAGAATCAACATCATTAAAATGTCCATACTACCCAAAGCAATCTATACATTCAACGCACTTCCCATTAAAATACCAATGGCCTTCTTCAAAGATCTAGAACGAACTCTCCAAAAATTCATCTGGAATAAAAAAAGACCCCGAATAGCTGCAACGATCCTGAGAAAGAACAAAGTAGGTGGGATCTCAATGCCAGATATCAAGCTGTATTACAAAGCCACTGTTCTCAAAACTGCCTGGTACTGGCACAAGAACAGACATATAGATCAGTGGAATAGAATAGAGAGTCCAGAAATTAGCCCGAACCAATATGCTCAATTAATTTTTGACAAAGGAGGCATGAACATACAATGGAGCCAAGATAGTCTCTTCAATAAATGGTGTTGGGAAAATTGGACAGACATATGCAAGAAAATGAAACTAGACCACCAACTTACACCATACACAAGAATAAACTCAAAATGGATAAAGGACTTAAATGTACGACAGGAAACCATAAAAATTCTAGAAGAATACAAAGGCAACAAAATCTCAGACATATGCCAAAACAATTTCTTCACTGATACAGCTCCTAGGGCAGTTGAAACTAAAGAGAAACTGAACAAATGGGACTACATCAAAATAAAAAGCTTCTGCACAGCAAAAGAAACCATCAACAAAACAACAAGAAAACCCACCTCGTGGGAAAACATATTTGCCAACGTCATATCGGATAAGGGCTTAATCTCCAAAATTTATAGGGAACTCATACAACTTAACAAAAAGAAGATAAACAATCCAATCAAAAAATGGGCAAAGGATCTAAATAGACACCTTTCAAAAGAGGACATTCAGAAAGCCAAGAGACATATGAAAACATGCTCAAAGTCACTAATCATCCGAGAGATGCAAATCAAAACAACAATGAGGTACCATCTCACACCTGTCAGAATGGCCATCATCAACAAATCAACAAACGACAAGTGCTGGAGAGGATGTGGAGAAAAAGGAACACTTGTGCACTGCTGGTGGGAATGCAGACTGGTGCAGCCACTATGGAAGGCAGTATGGAGGTTCCTCAAAAAATTGGAAATGGAACTCCCATTTGACCCTGTGATCCCACTACTAGGAATATATCCCAAGAAACCAGAAACACCTATCAGAAAGGATATATGCACCCAGATGTTCATAGCAGCACAATTCACCATAGCTAAGATCTGGAAACAGCCTAAGTGCCCATCAGTAGATGAATGGATTAGAAAACTGTGGTACATCTACACGATGGAATACTATGCTGCTGTTAAAAAGAAGGAACTCCTACCATTTGCAACATCATGGATGGAACTGGAGAGCATTATGCTAAGTGAAACAAGCCAGTCAATGAAGGAAAAATACCACATGATCTCACTCATTCATGGATAATAAAGACCATTACAAACTTTTGAACAATAATAGATACAGAGGCAGAGCTGCCTCAAACTGACTGTCAAACTGCAGTGGGAAGGCCAGAGAGAGTTGGGGGGCAGGAGGGAGGGGAGTAAGAGATCAACCGAAGGACTTGTATGCATGCATATAAGCATAACTAATGGACATAAGACACTGGGGGGTAAGGGAGGGTAGTGGTTTGTCAAGGGCGGGGGGGGGAAAAAGGATACTTATGTAATACCCTTTGTAATACTTTAAGAGGAAAATAAAAAAAAAAAAAAAACAAAAAAAAAAAAAAACAAAAAAAAAAACAAAAAAAACAAAAAAAAAACAAAAAAAAAAAAAACTTTTGATGAAGTGAAGTTGTTAATTTTAATTTATCATTTTTTTTCTTTTAAGGTTTAGAAAACATTTCCAGTCCTATAACTGCAAGGTCATTTTCTTTTATTTTCTACTAAAACTTTAAAGTTTTTACTTTTCCATTTATATCTTAATTCCATTGGGAATATATTTTTTGTAAATAGTAAGATGGGGCTCAATTTCTTTTTATTTTATATAGCTAACCGATAATTCTAACACTGCTTTTGCATAGTCCCATGCTTTCTCACTCATATGCTGTTTTCCATTGATGTATGGCCTTATTTCTGGGCTTGACTCTACTCTTTTGGTAAATTAGTCTATCTTTGAACCTCACTACCTTAATTACAATAGAATTCCTAGGACTTTATTTTTATTTAGAAGTGTCTTGGCTGTTCCTAGGCTGTTGTTTTTCCTTATGAATTTATGAACAGCTTGGCAGATTACACAAAAGCCTTTGCCATTTTCATGGGAATAACATTGACTCAATAAATCAGTATGGGGGAACCCTGAGAAACAGTAAGTTTTCCTATAGAAGGCACTTTATTCCTCTCTTTAAGTTCTTAACTTCTTTTAATAAAGTTTTATAATTTTCTTTGTAAAAGTGTAAAAATTTATGAATATTTGTTTTTAGATTCCATGACTTATGTTTTTTAAATTTTCATACAAAATAGATTTCTTATGTCTACAATTATATCATGTACACACCACCATAGTTTTATTACTTCCTTTTCAAATCTTCTATCTGTTATTATTTTTTTTTCTTATTTATCAGAAGACAAGAACTTCTACTACAGTGTTAAAGGACTCATAGTAGGCATTTTTGTTTTGTTTCTGTTTTTAAAGGGAGTATCTCTAATGCTTTTGGAACATAGTTGATAAGATTAAAACTATCGTTTTTAAGTGATGGAAGTAGATGATGATTCCTGTGAAATGTTTTTGTCATAGTTGAGAATAGTCCCCCTTGCCACATTTTCTATTGAATAAAATTATAGCTTTCCTACAGCTAAATTTCCGTTGCACGTTGTAATTATACCCTATTTCATCAGAGTAAAAAAATATTATTCTTATACCTGCTGGCTTCAGTTTACTAACATTTAGGATTTGGGTCTATCTTTTCCTTTCTCAAACAGTACTTTTTTGATTGAGGTATTAGAGTGGGAGTGTTTTTGTTTTTGTTTTATATTCTGTAGCATATTATGTAAGATGGAAAGTTAAGTTACTTCAAAAGTTGGTAGAATTTGCCTCTTGCATATAATGCGTGGCTTTTCTTTCTTTTTCTTTTTGAAATGTTATTTACTACTGTTTCATCTTATTTTACCTCTCAATTTCCCATCAAGCAGTTTACATTATTTTTAGTGATTTGTAACTTTCATCTAAATTTTGAAATATTTTATTACAATGTTTATATTATTCTGTTTTTATTTCCACTGATTTTTAAATATTTTTTGTTTGCTTTTCTCTCTGACTTGTGTGGTAAATGTGTCAGGCAGTCTGCCAAAAATTTTAACGAATATTATTACATTATTTTTTCCATTTTATTTGTGAGAAAGAGATTCTGTGAGAATAAGAAACTGGCTCAAAGTCCCATAGTGGGTGGTGGAACTGAATTGCACTTGTTTTCTTTGAGCATTACACAGGTTAGTAGAACGCAATATACATTTTCTAATCCCTGAGTTGAAGAAAGTGAGCCATGACATTTGTCTTAAAGAGTCAATTGGGAAGGGATATATTACCTCTTTTTACCCTACTTTGTCCAGAAGTTCCTGCTCTAATCATGTTTGCCTCAAACTGTGCTGAATTTTAGTCTTCCTAATGAAACGAGAAAATGCAAATAAATCTGAACTGCACATTCCATATGTAGACACTGCCCCTCATAATTGCTGACCCTTCCTCTAAATGCAGGAAAGCTAACTGGTCTAATCTGTTCTAAAACATCTATTTATATTAGGTCTTCTGAAGTTATTTGTGCATTTAAACAAATTACTAGATATAATGTTTAAAGAAATTTAAAGTAAAAAAAATAAAACAATCATAAAATATTTTGCCTTCCATCTGTGACTTTGAAACATATTTTAAAGTCTTCCAGCTTACATTTTCATCCATTATTAAAAATCCTAATAAATTCTACTTTGAGCTCTAGAAAAATGTCATTATATAGTTACTAGAGGCCTGGTGCACAAAAATTCCGGGGGGGAGGGGTCCCTCAGCCAGGCCTGTACCCTCTTACAGTCTGGGACCCCTGGGGAGATGTCCACCTGCTGGCTTAGGCCCGCTCCCCAGGAGATTGGGCCTAAGCTGACAGTTAGACATCTCTCTGGCAGCCCAGGAGCCCTCGAGGGATGTCCACTTGTCAGCAGGGCCCAGGTCTAAGCTGCAGTCAGAAATCCTTAGTGCTGCTGAGGAGGTGGGTGAGGCTCCCACCATCACTGCTGTACTGGCAGCCATCAGCCTGGCTTGTGGCTGAGCAGAGCTCCCTCTGTGAGAGTGCACTGACCACCAGGGGGCAGCTCCTGCATTGAGCATCTGCCCCCTGGTGGTCAGTATGTGTCATAGTGACCAGTCATTCCCAGTCGCTCTGCTGTTAGGGTTAATTTGCATATTATCATTTTATTAGATGCCTGGTGCATGGGTGGGGGCTGGCTGGCTTGCCCTGAAGGGTGTCCTGGGTCAGAGTGGGGGTCCCGCTGGGGTGCCTGGCCAGCCTGGGTGAGGGACTGAGGGCTGTTTTCAGGCTGGCCACAGTCCCCAGCCACCCAAGCTCCCAGTGGAGGCTGGCTGGAAGCAGGTATCTGGGATTTATTTACCTTCTATAATTGAAACTTTGTTGCCTTGAGCAGACGCCACAGCCGGCCAGGGCAGGCGGGAAGCTTGGCTTCCTCCATTGCCAGGGCCACCAAGCCTCCTGCTTGCTCCAGCTCTGTGGCTGTTGGCTGCCATCTTGTTTGGATTAATTTGCGTATAGTCACTCAATCAGAGTGGTGGGCGTGGCTTGTGGCATAGCAAAGGTACAGTCAATTTGCATGTTTCTCTTTTATTAGATTAGATTCTTATTGCAGCTTTTCCCTGTGTGCACAAGATAAAACTTCAGATTATGTGTTTGACTCAGAGAAACATACTGCGATGACTCTGAATGCCTTTGTGTAATGACTAGATATTCCCCCATATATAGTCATTGGTTGTTCACAGTCACTCCCTTGACTGTAAAATCATGTGAAACTTGAAACAGTTCATTTTTACATGTCCATTAACACTTAACATTTTACAATGGACAGACTGGTTCATGTTTCCCTAAATATTTAGTTGGTTACATTTTCTTCATTTTAATGTGCTTCAGTAAGTACAGCTTATCCTTAAAATTTCTTTTGTTTAGAAGATTAGAAAACAAGAATTTTCAGGATATTTAATTTGGGATCATTCATGTTGGCCTTAAGCTTCAGCTTTGGAAAGTTTGCCATTTTATTACATATTTTCCATTTTTTTGTCAGATAAGTTAATACAAATATTATCATTAAGTCTGTCTTATTTATCTTAATCATTCTCTTTGCTATTTTGATTATTTTCGGTGTTAGGCACAGAACAACATCATCTGTATCTATAAAAGGCTAATATGCAAAGTGTCCCTGTGGGAGTTCGACTGGGAGACCGCGAGTTCTATTGCTCACTATGATGTGTGTTGACCACCAGGGGGCAGCATGGAACAAAGGAAAGCCCTGACCAGCAGCCAGCAGCCAGGGAAGGGAGGCCCAGGCCTGCAGCCAGAAGGCCCTGATCGGCCCTGATCACTGGCCAGGCCTAGGGATTCTACCCATGCCTGAATTTCGTGCACCGGGCCTCTAGTTGGGATATATTTCTCTTACAGTCTTTTCCAATATTGATTTCTGCTTGAGTCATCCTTGATAGAAATTCTTACTTATTTTAGTTTTAAGTTGCAGTTAACACAGGCATCATTGAAATCCATTTTATCTACAACTGCTTGATTATTTTGAAATTATGTACTCCAAAATGTTGAGCCACTAAAATCTTTGCAAGAGAATAAAGATAATCACTTTTTCCTCTTGAGACTTTGGTTTACTAACTCAATATTTTATGTCAGACTTCATAAATCAAATAAATTTTGGTATGTGGACTTAAGATAATTTCTTGTTAATTGTAATCATTCATAAAAATAAGAATACTATTTAGCATGTTAAAATAGTTATAGATTTTATAGGCAGACTGCAACAATTCCATTATTTTGTTATGGCGGGATAATTGTGAGCCTGGAAGAAATTCAGAGTTTGTGACCTGACTTTAGTGTTGAGGTTCATCTCCTTCCAGCTGAGGTTTTATATCAATTCAGTCAGTCTTTATTTATTTATTTAGTGTTTCTGGCATGTGGGGGAGAGTGTTGTGCTTCAAGCAAAGTCCCACCAAACACCCACGCAAGATTTGTGCTTTCTTTTTCTTTAATAAACGCTTTAAAATATGTTGCTTGCAGTTGTAATTCAACACAAAGAGTTGCAAGCCTTTCTTATAACCTATTTTAGATTTCATTTTACTTATATTGCAAAATTTTATTTAAAAAAAACAGATAATTTATTTATTTAAGTAGTATTCACTTATTGTTTCCCTTTAATAATGTATTTTCTATTTAAAGAAAGATGTGAAGTGGTTACAAAAATAAGTACAACATAAATTATGAAGTGAAGAAATAGAGCAAAAGGCAAATATCAGTGTAAAATATAAAATGAAACAAGGAGCACAGTTAATACGTACAATGTACTTCCTAGAGATGGACCACAAACTGAGCACTTCCTAACCACAGATGCCACAAGAGAAATATGATCATTTACATGATTCACACAGTGTCTATCATAGCAAACCGGTGGAATCATGGGTGTTGAGGTTATGGTGAAATGAACACTTTTAATACTACTATTCTCTTAAATGCAATGATATGTTTCACTTGGCTTTTCTTATATGTTTCCTAATTTATTGTGATGGCATATCAGAAAAGGTTCATATCAACAAATTTAGTTATTGGAAAGATCAAACTATTCTAGTATAGTACAATGCTATCTGGTCATCTGACCAAATCAGAGGGTACGCTTCAGGTTATGCAAATGATGTGCAGTCTTCAAAATGGGAGTTGTTGGACTCCTGGATGGCCTAAGGGAAATAAGTCAGACAGAGACAGACAAATCCCATATGGTTTTACTTATATTGTGGAGTCTAAAAACACACAACAACAATAACAAATGAATAAACAAAACAAAACAGAAACAGACCCACAGATATAGAGAACATCCTGATGGTTGCCAGAGAGGAGGGAGTGGAGTATGAGTGAAAAACAAAACAAAATCATAAGTAGAAAGTAGTCCAATGAAGGTAACTTTCACCTTTTTAAATCTCATACATATAAAAAGCTTAAAACAAAACAAAACAAAAATGCTATGAGAGGTGTGTGTAAATGAGGGGGGGGTGGTGTTGATGACCAAAAAATAAAGAAGAAAACAATTTAAAATATAAATAATTCTGACAAATATTTTTAATTATTTGATTATCAGAAAGACTATTTGAAATATTCACCTCTACTACTATCAAATATGTAGCTATTATGCCTTGAAATAGTAGATATCATTAATCCATTATATGTACATTATTTTTTTATTTAACTTGGTTATTTTTAAGATTTTTATTATGTATTGATTTCAGGTATATAGTTTAGTGCTTAGACTTGATATCCCAGTACCCCAACTGGCATCATATGTAGTTATCATAATATTATTGACTCTATTTTCTATGCTTTATCAATTCCCATTTACTATTTTCTATCAATTTGTTCTTCTTAGTCCCTTTACCACTTTCACCCAATCCTCCAAACCCCTCCCCAACCAAACTCAGCAACCACCAGTTCTCTCTCTGTATCTATGAGTCGCTTCAATTTTGTTTGTTCATTTATTGTGTTCTTTAGACTCCACGTATTCGTGAAATCATCATATGGTATTTGTCTTTTCTGACTTATTTCACTGAGCATAATACCCTTAGGTCCATCCATGTTGTCATAAATATTAAGATTTCATTCTTTTTTATGGCTGAGTAATATTCCATTGTATATATGCACCCCTACTTCTTTAGACAAGCATCTATTGATGGGCACTTGAGTTGTTCCATAGCTTGGTTATTGTGAGTAACGCTGCAATGAACATAGGGATGCATATATTATTTCAAATTAGTGCTTTGGGTTTCTTTGGATAAAGCCCAAGAAGTGGAATCACTGGATTGTAAGGCATATCCATTCATAATTTTTTGAGGACACTCAATATTGTTTTCCATAGTGGCTTCACTAATCCGCATTCCTACCAAAAGTGCACAGGAGTGCATTGTTCTCCACATCCTTGCCAACACTTCTCATTTGTGGGTTCAGTGATGGTAGCCATTCTGTCCGATGTGAGGTGATATCTTATTATGCTTTTAATTTCCACTTCTCTGACAATTAGTGATGTTGAGCATCTTTGTGTGTCCATTGGTCTTCTGTATGTCCTCTTTGGAGAATTGCCTATTCAGATCTTCTTCCCATTTTTTAATTGGATTGATTTGTGGGGTTTCTTCTTCTTTTTTTTTTTTTTTTTTTGGTGTTGGGTAGTACAAGTTCTTTATAAATTTTTTATATTAACCTCTTATCAGAAGTTTCATTGGCAAATATTCTCTTAAATTTTTATAGTTCCTTTGCTGTGCAAAACTTTTTAGTTTATGTAATCCCATTTGTTTATCTTTTATTTTGTTTCCCTTGCCAAGGAGATATATCAGGAAAAATATTGTTAAGAGACATGTCAGAGATTTTACTGCCTATGTTTTCTTCTAGGATTTGTGTGGTTTCAAGTCTTACATTTAAGTCTTTAATCCATTTTGAGTTTATTCTTATATAAGTTGTAAGGAGGTGGTCTAGTTTTATTTTTTTGCAGATATCTGCCCATTTATTCTAGCACCATTTACTGAATAGACTGCCTTTATTCCATCATATGTTCTAGCCTCCTTTATCAATATTAATTAACCAAATAGACATAGGTTTATTTATGGGCTCTCATTCTTTCCCATTGGTCTATATGGCTGTGTTTTTTATGCTCGTACCATAGTTTTGACTACTATGGCCTTATAGTATAGTTTGATATCAAGTAGTGTGATTCCTCCCACTTTGTTCCATTTTCTGAAGATTGCTGTTGCCATTTAGGGTCTATTGTGGTTCCATATAAATTTTTGAAATATTGTTCTAGCTCTGTGAAATGGCCATTCATATCTTCACAGGAATTGTGTTGTATCTGTAGATTTCTTTGGGTAGTATAGACATTTTAATTTTATTAATTCTTCCTGGTCATGAACATGGTATATGCCTCTACTTATTTTGTATCTTTAATTTCTTTCTTCAGTGTCTTACAATTTTCATATCACAGGTCTTTTACATCCTTGGATGAATTTACTTTTAGGTATTTTATTTTACTTTTGATGCAATTCTAAGTGGAATTGTTTTCCTTGGTTTCTCTTTCTGAGAGTTCATTTATGGTATAAAAATGCAACCACTTTCTGCAGATTAACTTTTATCCTTCTATATTATTGAATTCATTTATCAGTTCTAGTAGTTCTATGGTGAAGTCCTTAGGGTTTTCTATAGACAGTATCATGTCATATGCATATAAAAGCTTTACTTCTTTCTTTCAAATTTGGATGCCTTTTGTTTCTTCCTCTTGTCTGAATGTGTTTAGGACTTCCAGTTCTATGTTGAATTATAGTGGTGAAAATGGACATCCCTGTCTTGTTCGTGATCTTAAGGGAAACACTTTTAATTTTTGCTCATTGAGTATGATATTGACTATGGGTTTGTCATATATGGTCTTTATTATGTTGAGGTATGTTCCCCTTATTCCCACTTTGCTAAAAGTTTTTATTATAAATGGTTGCTGTATTACATGAAATCCTTTTTCTGAATCTACTGATATGATCATGTGGTTTTTATTCTTCATTTTATTTATGTGGTATATCATTTTAATTAATTTGCAAATTTTGTAACAATCTTGCATCCCAAGAATAAATCTGACTTGATCTTGGTGTATGATAGTCTCAATGTATTGCTGGAGGAAGTTTTGCTAATATTTTGTTGAGAATTCATCAGGAATATTGGCCTATAATTTTGTTTCTTTGTAGTATCTTTATCTAATTTTAAAATTAGGGTAATGCTGGCCTTGTAAAATAAGCTTGGAAATGTTTCCTGTGTGGGTTATGTGAACCCTCCTGCTATAGTTTAGTCTTGATTGCTGTTGGCTTACCCATGGCTGGGGATTGTTCCCATGCTGGCTATGAGGATTGACCCCAAACCCAGTGTATGAGTTGCTGTGCTGGAGCTGGCTCCACAAAGCCCTAATAGGTTCTGGTGTCAATTGAGACCCCCTAATGTGTGTGCTGCTTATGGAGCTAATTGATTATGCTCTGATGTAGTATGTATCCCTGGTTATGTTGGTCCTGGGACACTGTGGAAGGGGATCCAGTGCTGGTTGCTGTCAGGTGTTACCAGTGACAGGCCCTGGGCAACCTGCTTGGAACTCCAAAGTGATCTGCAGTCTGTTTCTGTCTCTGCTAGTACTGAGTGTTCATGGGAGGGGCCCAGCTGCACACCAAAGCAGTTTTCTACCAGTACTGATCCTGGGGGCAGGTCAGCAAAAGCTCCAAATTTCCTTGAGAACTGCCTTCACTGTTTAGCTGTGTGTTAGGCTAATTTACTGAAAGAGCCTCTGTGAGTTGCTTGAGGGAGGCTTCAGGGATTCACCAGGTAGGGGAGAATGGTGCTCACCAGATTGACAGAGTCAGACTTGGTGCCATTGCTGTGTTTGAGGTCACTTAGCAACAGTGTCAGGGTACACGAAGGTCAGCTACCACTTCTATGTGCCTGTGGACCTTTGTGATGGGGATGGGTCTCAGCGATTCATCAGAGCGAGGCCAGCATTATTTTTCAGGCCACACTGACCAGGGTCTGGCCATGTGACATGAAGGCTCTGCACAACTGTGGCACTGGTATGAAGGAAAAAGCCCAGAACAGCTAACACGGTGTTGAAAAAGAACAAAGTCAGAGGACTAACACTACTTGACTTCAAGATTTACTAGTATACAGCTATAGTAAGTAAGAGTATGGTATTAGCAAAAAAAAAAAAAAAAAAAAAAAAGGCAGATAGATCAATAGTATGGAAAACAAATCTCAGAAATTGACTTACAAAAATCCAGTCAACGGATCTTTGAAAAAGAAGCAAAGGTAATTCAGTGGAGACTAGAGAGTCTTTTCAATAACTGGTGTAACAACTTGACATCCAGTAAATACAAAAAGTGAATCTAGACACAGTTATTACTCTCTTTACAAAAATTAAGTCAAAATTGATTACAGGTATAAGTGTAAAATGCAAAACCAGAAAATAGAATAGGAGAAAATCTAGATGATGATATATTTGACAATGACTTTGATTGATTGATTGATTGATTGGTTTTAGAGCAGTTGAATGAGAGAGAGAAGGTAGGGATATCAATTTGTTGTCCCACATATTATGCATTCATTTATGTATTCCTGTATGTGCCCTGAATGGGGATTGAATCTGCAATGTTGGCGCATCGGGATTACACTCTAACTGACTAAACTACCCAGCCAGGCCTGACAATGACTTTTTAGCTGCAGTATAAAAGGTGTTATATATAAAAGAAAGAATTGATAAGCTGGAATTAATGTAAAAGAAATATTTTTACTCAGTAAACAACACAGTCAAGAGAATTAAAAGAAACTCTACAGACCTGCAAAAGACATATCCGATAAAGGACTGTTATAAAAATGCACAAAGAACCCTTAAAACTCAACAGTAAGAAAATGAACAGCCCAATTACAAAATGGACCAAAGACTTTAAAAGACATTTCACCAAAGAAGATATACAGATAGCAAATAAATATATTAAAATATGTTCCACATCATATATCATCAGGGAAATGAAAGTTAAAACAATGAGAGATCACTACATGCTTATTAGAACAGCCAAAATTCAGAAAACTGACAACATTAAATGCTGATGAGTATGTCGAGCAACGGGAACTCTCATACATTGCTATTGGGAATGTAAAATTGTACAGCCACTTGGAAAGAAAATTTGGTGGTTTCTTATAACTCTTACCATTTGACCCAGTACTTTCCTTGGTATTTACTCAAAGGAATTGAAAACTTATGTCCACACAGAAAACTTGCACACAGATGTTTATTGAAGCTGTATTTATAATTGCTGAAACTTGGAAGCAACCAAATATTTCAGTGGATGAATGAATTAATAAATAAATTGTGGTATATTGAATAAATGGAATATTGTTTAGTGTTTTTTAAAAAATGAGTTAAAACCCTCAGTAGACATGGAGGAAACATAAATACATATTGCTGAGTGAAAGAAATCATTTTGAAAAGTCTGCATGCTGCACGATTCCAACTATATGACATTTTGGAAAAGCAAAACTATAAAGGCAGTAAAAAAAATCAGTGATTGCCAGAGGTATAGGGGAAAGGATGAATAAGCAGAAAACAGAGGATTTATAGAGCAGTGTAACTACCTTGTATACTATAACAATGGACACGTGTCATTGTGAATTTCTTCAAACCCATGGAACGTACAACACCATAACGCACCCTAGATAAACTTTGTACTCTCAGTGGTAAAGATATGTCAGTATAGGTTCATCATTTACAACAAAAATGCCACTCTGGTGGGGATGTTGAAAATGGTTGAGGTTATTCATGTGCGGGATAGGGAATGTATGAGAAACCTGTACAGGCGGTCCCCCACTTACGAGGGGTCAATGTACAATTTTTCAAATTTATGATGATGGGAAAACTATTTGCATTGATCTTTCTCCCAGGTTTGTAGTACGCTGTACAACTATCTTTCATGATGCTGGGTAGTGGCAGTGAGGCAAACTGCAGTGCCCAGGCAGCCAGATAGGTGATCATGAGAGAAAAACAACCTCTCCACTACAGGGAACTATGTTGCCAGCGTTTTTGAATGTTGTGTTCTGAGCACAGTTGAAGTAGGTGAGGCTAAGCTATGATGTGTGGTGTGTTAAATGCATTTTTTACTTGGAATATTTTGAATTTGCAATGGGTTTCCCATTGTAAGCCCCAGAGCATCTGTACTTCCCTCTCAATTTTGCTGTGAACTGAACACTACTTTAAGAAATAGTCCATCCAAAAATAGCATCTCTTAGAAACTTAGTATTTATGGTCCAAAATGCAGTTTTTCAAACTTTCACATTCTGTAAAAAGTGCTGGACAAAAAGTTAATATTTAATGACTATTTCTTAATGGTTAGGTAGATTAACTGATCCATCTACCATCACAAGTTAGACAAACTAGTATAGCTGCTCTTTTGTTGTTTAATTTTTAAAAGTGACGGAGAATCATGTCCTACATTTTTGAGGTTTTTCCTATATTACTTTTTTTGTCATGCAAAACTGTTAATATCTAGTACATAAGTCACCATGTTGTATTGTTACTAATCTGCCAGATATGTCTTTGGGTTAGCAAAATACTTAGTATTAAAATGAGTAATTTGATTGGGACTTTTCTTATAAGGACAGATATCATGAGTTTCAAGTAGTAAATGTATAGATAGAATCATTTATTGCTAGTACTTTGTAAAAATCCCTGCAAGTGATTATTGTTTTGTCTCATGTCAAAAACTGTGATGAGCTTCTCTTCCCTTTTTATATATTTTATACATACGTAGGTATTTTCACTTGCTTTGGTAGGAAATATTTATGTATTAGATGTGGTGGCTGTTGGTTCTGATGCACACTGTTTTAGGGAAAAGCATGTGCAAAAGAAATTGGGTATTTGGTTTGGTTAAAATGTGTATGAAAGATAGCTGCTTTTAGACTCTGTCTTCATCCATCATTGCCACTTCAGTGAACATAAAATGCTGGAGAGAATTTCAGGAACATGGGGATTGCTTACTCAGCCAAGAAAAGCATAAACAAAATAGTTAAAAGATATGTTACCATAGTTACATGAGTATTTTCCTTTCAGAAGTTAAAGAAAAAAAAAGAAAAGAAAAAGGAAAAAAAGGCCCTGGCCAGCCTTGCTCAGTGGTTAGAACATCGGCCCACACACCAAAGGGTTGAGGGCTCGATTTCCAGACAAGGGCAGGTACTTGAGTTGCACTTTTCCTGCCCAGTTAGGGCTTGTGTGATCCATGAGTCAATGTTTTTTTCTCTCTCTCTATCCTCCCCTCCCCTCCCCTCCCCTCCGCTCCCCTCCCCTCCCCTCCCCTCTGCTCCCCTCCCCTCCCCTCCCCTCCCCTCTCCTCTCCTCCCCTCCCCTCCCATCCCTTCTACTCTGCCTAAGATCACTGGGGAAAAAAAAAAATTCTCAGGTGAGGATTAACCAAAAAATAAAGGGAAAAATTATCTCTACAGGAATCTTCTACAAGGAACAAATCTTCTGCATGGAACTGTAAAATCTGAACTAATTTACAATTTTATTTAAAACACATATTCTGTGATGTTCATGTGGAACTTTTTATGTCTATACTAGAGGCTTGGTGCACGAAAATTTGTGCACTGGGAAGGGTGGTCCCTTAGCCTGGCCTACCCCCTCTCACAGTCCAGGAGCCCTCAGGGGATGCCCACTGAAGGCTTAGGCCCACTCCCCCTAGTCTGGCCTCCCTCTGTGGGAAGCGACTGGAAGGCGCCACCCCCATCACCCCGTTGCTGCCACTGCCAGCTGCGGCAACTGTGAGGCCTGAGCCCTGAGCCTCGCAGCCGCCAGGGCTCATGGCTTCCTGAGCCCACGGCTGCCATATGCCCCAGGCCTCGCAGCCGCCATGGCTTTGTCTGGATGGATGTCTGGAAGACGTCCGCCCTAATTAGCATATTACCCTTTTATTAGTATAGATTATTAGTATAGATATCGCATGTCTGATTTGGAGAACAAAATATACTTTATGTGTGTTTTGCCAAATATAGACAAGAATTTAAAACAATGGTTCACCTTCAAAGCAAGATCTAGTATAAAGATAAATGCAGCATTTAATCTTTCCCCATATTCAAACCCCATTCATGAAATATTCATATGATCAAGGTTGGAATTGTGCTACTTATTATCTTAATAAACTCTAAAAGATGTATTGTCTCCTTGCTTCTGTAGATGCAAAATAAAGGAAATAATAATATTGAAAATAATTTAGTTTTACTTTTCGGGAGAGGGGGTAAGAAAATCTCTACTTCTTCATTTATATTTATCCTCTGATTGTTACAAATAACTTTATTCAATTTCTAAAGTATTCAGCTATATTTTATATTATTATTTCCAAAAAATGTGTACACACTTTAATGGCTGATAATGCACTTAATTTTCACTTCTTTTCATGTTTGACTGATTTTAAATAATGGAGGAAACCAGACTAAACTTTGAACAAACAAAATTTATCCTAAAATCTCACTAGTATTTTTTTTTTAATGAGGATACATAAAAGAGAAAGTTTACAGTACAAAACTGGCAACAGTTGACAAATTGAAGGTGCACAAATACTGAACAAAATGATTCTTGATGTTTGCGATTTCATTGCTTCGTGGTATCAGCAGTTCCTGGACCAGAAAGGTCATTAGTTTTAAAACAAGCATTGACCAAAAAAATATTCATTTCTGGGGTCTTTTAAATTTTGAAAATGAACTATATGTTAATAAACACTGACTTTATAATCATTCAAAATATGTATATATTTTTTAAGGGACACCCTGTATTTTATTTTTTCATTTAATATTTGTTTCTTATAATACCCTGAAATATTTGCATTTTGTATGTGCAGACTTTGATCAAAGAATAATAAATTCATAAAATGTGGATATAAACTCTGAAATTTCTTGTTTTTAAGAATTTATGTCCTTCAAAATATAAAATCAATGCATTTTTATTATATATTTTTGTTTGTTTCTTTAAAACATATCTTTATTTCCTAAGTGTTGTTTGCACCATGATATGAAAGGTTGCTGTGGAAATTGTTCTAATCATTATTATAAATTTAAAAAGAAAATTGCTTACACAAGAGCTCTAAGATCTATACCTAGTTTGCTATAAATATTACTAGAAATATTTCTTTAAAAATAGTTTTTCTAAGTTTAAACAGTTCTTCTCAGGCAACAATGACTATACTACTTCAACCTTATTCATTTCCACTTTCTTCAAAGTTGATTTTTTTTTTTAAAATATATTTTATTGATTTTTTTTACAGAGAGGAAGGGAGAGAGATAGATAGTTAGAAACATCGATGGGAGAGAAACATCGATCAGCTGCCTCCTGCACATCTCCCACGGGGGAGGTGCCCGCAACCCAGGTACATGCCCTTGACCGGAATCGAACCTGGGACCCCTCAGTCCGCAGGCCGACGCTCCATCCACTGAGCCAAACCGGTTTTGGCAAAGTTGATTTTTTTTAAAAAATTTTATTTGGATATCTGATGGTCAGGACTTTCTAGCTGGATATGTTACATGAATATTTATATTACTGTTAATACCACTTCAGTATTTATTTTATTTTTACTGTTAAATTTGTCTGTTTTAAATTTAATATTTAAGATGCTTATTGGTTATTATTCTCCTGAAAGGTATTGGTAACATTCATATGCTTTTTTTTTGTTAATCATATAAAGATTTCAGGCATTTTTAGATTGGATATTTATATTTCTATCTTTTTTCAGAAAAAAAATTCCAATAGCTACTTTAAGTATACCATGTACAACTGAAGCTTTAAATGACAAATACTACTAATTTTTCTCCTCAAGGAGACAAAATCAATGTAGGTAAAATAGTAACTATGCTAATTATTACTATGTTAAAAATATTGAATTTAAGATGTGCGCAATGCTATAGGATTCCAGAGGGCTAAAAAACTCATTCTGTTCGACAGACTCATGGGAAGCTCCACAGGTGGCGTGATGTAGGTGACCGGCCTTGATATGAGGAGGGCTTTTGCTGAGAGAAAGTGTTGATAAAGGCATTTGAGGTGATGTTAACGTTGTGAATGCACATCTAGAAATTTGTGAAAATATGTGGTGAGCTCAAGGATTATGAGAAATCTGGTGTGATTAAAATGATGGGTACCTAGTGAGATAATGGAAAATAAAACTGTAAAAGGAGATTTGAAGCCATGTTAACGTTTTTATTTTATTCTGTAGACAATGGGTAGCCATTAAAAGACTTAAAGTAGGGAATGTCATAATCAGATGATCTCCATTACTATCAGCCCAATCGAAGCCACCACTATTATTCTCATTACTGCTCACCCTAATTCTATGTTTCCTCCCAACTAAAATCACTCCCAAACCTGAAATATTCTGGTCTCCCATTGTGTTTAATATAATACACAACTTCTTTATTCCAATTTACACAGAGCCCTAGATAAATTGGCTCTTGTCTGCCTCTCCAGAATTATCTTTTAGCCTCTCCCTGACCCATTAAGCTCCAACCACGTAGTAGAAAAAGTCTGGAGGCAGGAGGACCTGTTTTAAGACTACTAGAGTAATTTAGATGAAGACACAGTGGAGATAAAGTGGAATTACGGTAGTAGGAATGGTGTGAAAGGGGGTAACTTGAATAATATGGTCTATATATAGATGAAAAACATTCGAAAGATGACTTTTATGATATAAAAGATGTTTAAACTTAGGTTACCAGGAAAAAAAAAGTTTCATTATTGAAATTAGGGCACAGAGTGCAAACATTTAGTTTCGGATGGGTAGTTTCATTTGGGATACAAACATTTAGTTTGGGATTATATAACATACTAGAAGACCGGTTCATAAAAATTTGTGCACGGGGGGAGGGGTGGTCCCTTAGCCCAGCCTGCCCCCTCTCACAGTCCAGGAGCACTCAGGGGATGTCCTACTGACAGCTTAGGCCCGATCCCCACTCCCTCTGCGGGAGGCGACCAGGCAATCTTGGGAAGACGCTGCCCCCATCCCCCCGCTGCTGCTGCCACTACTGGCCCTCGACCCTTGCTTCTTAGCTCTGGTCTTGTTCCCCCCCCCCCACACCCAGCGGCTGGGGGAGGGACTGTGGGAGGTTGAGGCACAGCAGGTCCCACCCTATCTAGACTCTGCAGAGGCATGGCACTGGGACCAGCCCGAGCCGCACCTGTGGCTGCCTCTGCAGAAGGGGCCGCACTGGAACTGGGATTGTGCAGCCCCCTCTCCTGCTGCCTCTGCAGAAGGGGCCGCAGTGCTGGACTGGCCTGTGCCACGGCCTCTCCCGCGCTGAGGCCTCTCCTGAGCCACCACTGCAGAAGGGGCCGTGGTGCTGGACTGGACTGTGCGGAGGACTCTCCAGTGTCAACTCTGCAAAAGTGGCCACAGCCCCACCCTCGTGCATGGCCCCGCCCTCTCACACGGCCCCTCCCTCTCGTGCTGCCCTGGCCTCTTGTGTGGCCCCTGGCTCTCCCATGGTCCCAGCCTCTTGGGCAGTGCTGGCTCTCCCACGAGCTCTGTGAAAGCAGCCGTGGTGCTGGACCTGCCTGGGCCACCACCTCTCCTGCACCACCGGTCCTTGGCCCTCACAGCTGCTGTGGCTTTGTCTGGAAGGATGTCCAGAAGATGTCTGGTCTATTTAGCGTATTACCCTTTTATTAGTATAGATACCAATTGCCATGTCTGCTCAGTTCACAATCTCTTTCATAATTTGTCCCTGTCACTCCCACACCCTCAACACGAACGTTTACCGAGGTGGAACCTTGAGTCAGCTTGTAATCTGATTCTACCCACTTAGCCATTTTTTGTTTGACTAGTGATCAGACTTTGTAATTTAAGATTGTGACCAAGAGTGTGAATGTTTTTGTGACTGGGACACTTAAAATGTGAATTTGAGAGCTCTTTTTATCTACTTACTTTGTAGACTAACGATTTTGCTAGAAAGTTACTCTCTAGAAAGAAGAATGAAAAAGATATACAAATACAAACAGACACCAAAGGATGAAACATACTCTCCTCCCTCACGGAGATGTAACTACATTCCTTTCTCAGAATTCCTATAATTAACTCCGTACTTAAGCTAGCTCAGGCTGGTTTCTGTTACTTATAAGTAGAATTTTTTTGCCTAATGTAATTGACCTTGGACTTGTCAAATTTGAGGTTCGGGTAGGATTTCTGGAAAGGACTATCTAGCACCTACATAAAATCTTTGTGTGCCTATAGGCTGCTTTTATGCTTTGTCTAGTGCATGGAGTAGCGGTGATTTTTTTTTTTAATGGAGGGAGGAGATTTTTTACAGAGAACAGAAGTTTTTGCATTACATTTTTGAACCAATTATACTTGGTTCTCAGGAAAACTATAGGACTTCATATGTTTATCTTACTATTTTTTTTTCCGTTTGTTGGGCTTTCATTGTTTTTTTTAAAAAAAATAAAACTTGATTGTTCAGATTATTACAGTTGTTCCTCTTTTTCCCCCCATAGCTCCCCTCCACCTGGTTCCCACCCCAACTTCTGCCCTCACCCCCCACTCCACTGTCCTCATCCATAGGTGTATGATTTTTGTCCAGTCTTTTCCCGCACCCCCACAACCCTTTCTCCCCTAGAATTGTCAATCCACTTTCTTTCTACGCCCCTGATTCTATTCTATTCACCAGTTTATTCTGTTCTTCAGATTTTTTATTCACTTGATTTTTAGAATCACTTGTTGATAGATATGTATGTGTTGTAACTTTGTTGTTCATAATTTTTTATCTTTATCTTTTTCTTCTTCTTCCTCTTCTTAAAGAATACCCTTCAGAATTTCATATAATACTGGTTTAGCAGTGATGAACTCCTTTAGCTTTTTCTTATCTGTGAAGCTCTTTATCTGGCCTTCATTTTAAATGATAGCTTTGCTGGGTAGAGTAATCTTGGTTGTAGGTTCTTGCTATTTATCACTTTGAATATTTCTTGCCACTCCCTTCTGGCCTGCATAGTTTCTGTTGAGAAATCAGCTGACGGTCGTATGGGTACTTCCTTTTATGTAACTAACTGTTTTTCTCTTGCTGCTTTTAATATTCTCCCTTTGTCCTTTGCCCTTGGCATTTTAATTATGTGTCTTGGTGTGGTCCTCTTTGGATTCCTTTTGTTTGGAGTTCTCTGCGCTTCCTGAACTTGTAAGTCTATTTCTTTCACCAGGTAGGGGAAGTTTTCTGTCATTATTTCTTCAAATAGGTTTTCAATATCTTGCTCTCTCTCTTCTTCCGGCACCCCTATAATTCGGATGTTGGTACACTTGAGGTTGTCCCAGAGACTCCTTACACTATCTTCATATTTTTGGATTCTTTTTTCCTTTTGCTTTTCTGGTTGGGTGTTTTTGCTTCTTCATATTTCATATCTTTGATTTGATTCTTGGGATCCTCTAGTCTGCTGTTGGATCTCTGTATATTATTCTTTATTTCAGTCAGTGTATGCTTAATTTCTAATTGTTCCTTTTTCATATCTTTGAGAGTCTCACTATATTTTTCAGAGGTTTCTATAAGATTCTTGAGTAACGTTATAACTGTGGTTTTGAACTCTATATCCAGTAGTTTGCTTTCCTCCATTTCTGTCATTTGTGACCTGTTTCGTTGTCTCTGAATTTTTTATGCTTCCCTGTGTTGATAGAGTGGCTTTGTGTGCTAGGTATCCTTTAGGGCCTAGTGGCTCAGCCTCCCTAATTACCTGAGGTGGACACTATTGATGCACCCCTTTGTGGGCTGTGTGCACAGTCTTGTTGTAGTTAAGCCTTGATTGTTGTTGGTATCACTGGGAGAATTGGCCTCCAGGCCAATTGGCTGTGAGGACCAGTTGTGTCTACAATGGGAGAACTGCTGTGCTAGAGACACCCTTATTGGAGAGGACTTGCTTCAGTGGGGCTTTGGTGCTCACTGAGTCTGCCCCCTGAGTGTGTCTCTTATGGATGTGAAGAGTTGTAATCTGGATGGTCTCACTCTAATCACTGGGTACACTGGCTCTTGGATCTTCAAGGAGGTGCAAAGTCAGCTACTGCCTGAGGCCACCCCACAGGAGCTACAGAGAGATCTGCAGATTTCTCCTCTTTGTTTGGAGTTTGGTAGTGCAGCTGTGAAGCAATGCAGGCTGCTGACAAGCCTTAGGCCTTCTTTTGAAGCTCTGGGTTCTCTGACCCAGCTGCAGTTTGACAGGTTTTTAGGCAGAGAAAGGCCAGGCCATTCATATGCAAAAGCCCCTGTCCACAGCTTGGGTGGAGTTGTAAATTGGGTGGGGCGAGGTCTCAGGGAATCATCAGGGTGGAGCAAATCGCAATGGCTGCCAGTCTGCTCTGCCTCAGAGTGGTCCTGGGGTCTCTGTGTCCCACGGCCATGTGCAGGAACAATGACCACTGCAAACCCCTCTGCGAGAAAGCTGCCCTCATGTTCCCGCCTGATGCCAGACAGTCCAGTTTCTCTCCATATGAGTCTAGGTCCCCAGCTTCTCACCCGGACTGGAGTTCAGAGCAGTCCGGAGCTTAGATCTCTCTCCTGATTGAAAAAGACAACAGCGTACCCAGCTGCCAGCCCCTTTCGTGCGTGCCTCCGTGCCTCTGCACTTCCGCACCTCTGCACCTCCTACCAGCTCAATGCACTTTTCTCTTTCCTTCTAGTTATAGAATTTCCACTCAGCCAGCCTTCCTGTGGTTCTGGATGATATTCGTTTTGTCTTTTAGTTGTAGTTTTAATGTGGTTGTGTGCGACTGCAAGTTCAAGTGTTTACCTATGCCGCCATCTTGGTTATCCCCCTTACTATTTTTTACTAAATTTTTGTCAGTGTATTATCTTAAAATTTATAAATATAAAATTATACTGCACAAAAATAGTAATAATATTTCAATTCCCCTTTCAGGTTGTGTTGCTAAGGACTTACAAAATAATAATGTTTTGCTCCATTATTCATTTCTTCTTTTCTTGGAAATCTTTATCTGTGTATGTGAAAGAATTTCTGAGGAAAAAATATCCTCTTCTGATGTTTGGACAGCTATAAGAAGACCGAGGTAACTGTTTTGTAAGCCAAGCAGAGTAAATGGGCCAGATGCAGTATCACATAGGTCCGGTTTTAAAGAGCATGTTGTGTGTGTGTTTGTTTTATAAGAGGTGGTGAGAGTAGAATAATTGACAGATTCAGTATTTAGGTTATTATATATAACAAATTTGGTCATGTGCTATCCTTCCTTTGTCTATAAAACATTTTCTATATACAGCAATGGTGTTTTCTGTTTCTAGAAAGTTTGATACACAACATTTTTGTTTCCATTATGTTCTAATTCACCTGATTTTGTTTTGAATTTAACTTTTGTTTTAAGTTTGAAGAAAAATTGACTAAGTTTTTCCTATTATTAATATACTAGAGGCCTGGTGCACGAAATTCATGCAGAGGGGGTGTGCCTCAGTCCGGCCTGCACCCTTCTCCAATATGGGACCCCTTGGACATCCCTCTTATAATCCAGGACTGCTGGCTCCTAACTGCCTGCCTGACTGCCCCTAACCACTTCTGCCTGCCAGCCTGATCACCTTCTAACCACTCTCCTGCCGGTCTGATTGATGCTTAGCTGCTCCCATGCTGGCATGATCATCCCCAACTGCCCTCCCCTGCTGGCCTGATAGCCACCAATTGCCCTCCCCTGCAGGCCCGATCTTCCCCAACTGTCCTGCCCTGCTGGCCTGATGGCCCCCAACTGCACTCCCTTGCTGGGACCCGCCTCCTCAGCACGAGGCAGCAGAGACGCCGGGACTGGCCTCCTCTGAGCCGCGATACCCCCAGGCCTCACTACACAGAGTGACCACCAGGTCCCGCCTCTGCTGTGCTCACAGCCATCTTCGGCGGTCATCTTGTGGTGGCCATCTTGTGACGACGTCATGTGCGAGGGCGTGAGGACCACCTAGACTTTTATTAGTATAGATAGCATAACTATAGTATATTTGTCACAATTAATAAACTAATATTGATCTATTATTATTGACTGTTTTTTTTTTCAGTTTTGCCTAATGTCCCTTTTTTGGATGCCACATCCAAGAAACATTAAATGTAGTTGTCATGTCTCCTTAGGTTGCTCTTTGCTGGACAGTTCTGATTTCCTTTTTCTTTTTTATTTAATTGTTTTCTAATTTTTAAATTACAGTTAACTTACAATATTATATTAGTTTCAGGTGTACAACATAGTGATTAAACATTTATAACTTATGGAGTGATCACTGATAAGTCTAGTACTCATTTGACTTCATACCTAGCTATCACAATATTATTAACTATATTTCCTTTTTACTCCCAAACTTATTTAAGAAAATATCTGTAATTTTTAACTGAGTTGAGCATTCTTGGTTTTTATTCTTCTTATGGTATATATATATTCAGTCTATGAATGTAAGGAAAGTAATATGTATTAATTTATTGACTTTTTTGAAAATTCTTGAAAAATTTATAGTGTCCTATGAAATACTCAATATTGTAAAAGAATAATGAATGCTAGTCAATAAGCACATTTTTAAAAATATAGGACTTTTGATACATATTGTATATATGTATAAATTTTACATATTTATACATATATAAAATTTAATCACATTTTATTTATCAAATATTTTTGTTTATTTTTTAAAATTGAATTTATTGAGGTAACATTGGTTCACAAAACCATACAGGTTTCAAGTGCACAAATCAATAAAACATCTACTCACTGCATTGTGAGTCCATCATCCCAAGCAAAGTTTTTTCCCATCCCCATTCTTCCCTCCCTTTGTCCACCTCCACCTACTCCACATCCTACTTTCCCCCTGATTATCCCCACACTACTGCCTGCACCTATGTGTGGGTGTATATATGACCAACAGCTGTCAGTCTCTTCAATATATACATGCCTCCTTTTATATTTCATTCATCAGCTTATTTTTTTAAATAATTTCTTTATTAATTAAGTTATTACATATGTGTCCTTATCCCCACATTACCCCCATCCCCCCCGACTCATGCCCTCACCTCCCTGTTGTCTGTGTCCATTGGTTAGGCCTGTATGCTTGCATATAAGTCCTTTGATTGATCTCTCCTACTTACCCCCACCCTCCCCTACCTTCCCTCTGAGGTTTGACTGTCTGATCAATGCTTCTCTGTCTCTGGATCTGTCTTTGTTCGTCAGTTTATGTTGTTCATTATATTCCACAAATGAGTGGGATCATGTGATATTTATCTTTCTCTGCCTGGCTTATTTCACTTAGCATAATGCTTTCCAGTTCCATCCATGCTATTGCAAATGGTAGGAACTCCTTTTTTATAGCAGCTTAGTATTCCATTGTGTAGATGTACCACAGTTTTTTAATCCATTCATCTGCTGATAGGTACTTAGGCTGTTTCCAGATCTTAGCTATGGTGAATTGTGCTGCTATGGGGTGCATATATCCTTTCTAATTGGTGTTTCTAGTTTCTTGGGATATATTCCTAGAAGTGGGATCACTGGGTCAAATGGGAGTTCCATTTTTAGTTTTTTGAGGAAACTCCATATTGTTCTCCACAGTGGTTGCACCAGTCTGCATTCCCACAAGCAGTGCATGAAGGTTCCTTTTCATCCACAACCTCACCAGCACTTGTCATTTGTTGATTTGTTGATGATGGCCATTCTGACAGGTGTGAGATGGTACCTCATTGTCGTTTTGATTTGCATCTCTTGGATGATTAGTGACTTTGAGCATGTTTTCATATGTCTTTTGGGCTTTCTTCTGTCTTCTTTCGAAAAGTATCTATTTAGGTCCTTTGCCCATTTTTTGATTTGGTTGTTTATCTTCCGTTTGTTAAGTTGTATGAGTTTCATCAGCTTATTTTGTTTATTAGATTCCACATATAAATGAAATCATATGGTATTTGTCTTTTTCTGACTAGCTTATTTTGTTCATTTTTATACATATGATGTATAAGTGCTGATACTTAATGGCATATTGAAATATTCACAAACACTTGTGCTTCTGTCAGTTTTACTTTATATTTCTGATACCGTTTTCTTTATACATACATTTTATTCATTTTGTAAAATTTTATAATCATTATTTTTTTTATGAAATATATGTTTTTTCTACCCTCTTGGTCCAGTTTAAGTTTTCTTGCTTTTTTTCTACTCTATTGGACATTGATATCGCCATCCCTGCTTTCCCTTTACTCTTCAAAATGAATTCCACTGTGCCTTGGACATAGTTGATGTTCAAATATTTGGAGAGTAATTGAATGAACATATACATATGTATACCTATTAATAAGAATGAGAAATATAGAAAGTGAATTAAGAAAATACACAGACAATTTTCCATGGAAGAGCCAGCTGATTCAGCATATATAAGATATGTGGATGTTTGCTGTTAATTATCTGAATCCTCACGTACTTCCATATAATAACATGAGTTACTTTTACAGTTTAAGAAGCTGTTGATATCTATATAACCAAACATTTCCAATAGGCAGCATTATATGAAAAAAAATGCAGGGGTAGTAATGTTTAATCACAGCTCTTTTTTTTTTACACTTAAAAATAGGACTATTGTTTATTTGTGGTTCACTTACTTGACATTTTACTTTTCTCACTGTTTTTTCAAAATAATGCATTTTACAAATAAAAAAATGCATATCATTTATAACAGAAGATGCCACGTGAGTTTAGTAACTGAATCATTTTTTGTTTTCATCTTTATAA
Source organism: Myotis yumanensis (assembly GCF_028538775.1). Classification (NCBI taxonomy): domain Eukaryota; kingdom Metazoa; phylum Chordata; class Mammalia; order Chiroptera; family Vespertilionidae; genus Myotis; species Myotis yumanensis. The sequence continues at coordinate 8,016,070 of NW_027223760.1, forward strand.
GACTTACATATTATGCATAAATATTTATACACTTAAAACTTTTATAAGTGTATGAGATTCATTCTATTAAAAAGGACGTGAGGAAAAGGTCTAATGTCTTAAAGTTTATATTTTTTCCTGTCAAAGTTTTTCATTTTCTGAAATACATTGAAACAAAACTGCGCTAAAGGGTATTGTTGAAGAAACTGTGAGAATGAGTCAAGAATACAAGTGTGAGCTATTCCCCGATAATATAAGTGTGATTTCCCTCTGGTATTAAAAGAAGAAATAAAGATGGTTTAAAGATTTATTGAACATATCTATACAGGTACAATGCCATTGTAGATCTGAAATAGTAGGTATTGGAAGCCAAAGTCTCTTCTACTCATATAAAATGATATAGAATATATTAAGTATGAAGATCATAAATAAACTAATTGAAGACACAACAAAGTATACTTTAAAGTTAAACAATATTTTTGCTTCCAGTCAGGCTAAATTACTACTTTAAATGAGAATTTTATTCAAAGTATATTTTAATCAACTTATTGAACAAATATTTATAGGACTAGCCTTTGTGCTAGGGATAAATAGTGAACAAAATGAAAGCCTCATCTTTATTAAACTTGAAGTCTTGGGCTTATTCCATTTAATAATGTATTTCTCCACTCAAAAAATCATACTTAGACTCTTCTTGAGGTGTAATCTTTGAACCATTAAGAAAAGTCAAGAAAACAGAATGTATGAGAAGCAATATTTATTATTAACTTATTGTCCAGATACTTTACAGGGCTTTATATATGGTATATATTAGTTACTACAAACTTATAGAATTTAGGTACTTATGGGTTATTGGGTCCATTTTATGTCTAAAGAAACTAATGTTTAAAGACTTAAGTCATTAATGTATCTAAGAAATATTTATTGAGTTCTATAAATATTTCTTGAATAAATTAAATATATACTTAAAATGAATATGTATGGTAGTGGTTAGACAATCATTTACCTTATAAAATATTACCTCTGATCCCCAATATTTCCAGTATCCACCTGGCACCATAAATAGTTATTGCAGTATTATTGGCCATGTTCCCTATGTTTACTTTACATTCCCATGAGTACTTTGTAACTACCAATTTATACTTCTTAATCCCTTTACCTCTTTCAAACAGTCCTTAGACCTTATGGAAGCAACCCAGTGCCCATCTATAGATGAGAGGATAAAACAAAACAAAAAACTGTGGTACATATATACAATGGTATATTACTCATCCATAAAAAAGAATTAAATCTTGCCATTTGCAACAGCATGGATAGACCTAGACAGTATTATGCTTAGTGAAATAAGTAATTTAAAGACAAATACTTTTCATTCTTCAACACCATGGATTATAAAGTCATCTCATAATAAATTGTCAGAATTGTATAGCTACACCTTTGCTCAAAAGGGTTGGAGAGAGAGTTTTCAACCCACTCTTCCATATATACTATATAATGATTTTGTTCTCAATGTACCAATTTTATCTGTGATTGTATTCCAGAGACTTCCATCTATATTTACAACTCAACATTTTTTTTTCTAAACCTCTCCACCTGATTAGCTCATTATCTATACACATGTCTCACAGACCTTGATTATCTCACAGACTTGTAAAATTCAACCTGATAAAAGTATGTGGATCCATTATTTTTTACTCCAAATCTCCTTATCTTCTGCTGCCTCTTTTCTATTTTCATAAGATTTCTTGTATGTCTCCCTTCTCCCCTCTAGTCCTTTTGCAACTGCCTAAGTGAATCGCCATTTCTACTTAAGCAGTACTCTTCTCACTGCTATCCTGCCTCCTGCTTGATGAACCTTTCAGGAGTCCCAGAACAAATGGTGCTCTTGTGTCTGCTGGGCATGATTCCAACATAATACCCATCATAATCGATGGTTTACTTGTTTTGTATGTTTACAGTCCACTCCTATGCTGGAAGTTCTTTGAGGATATGAGGGTATTGGGGCTTTGTAATCATTGAATAATGACAAGTAAGAGATACAATAATAAATAGAAGGGGTAAAAGAATGAATTAAGAGTCTCTCTTAAAACTTTTGGAAGTTCTTTGATAAAAATAAATAAAAACTGGGGAAAAATTCAATGTATGGTCATTCAGATTATAGTTTCTTTGTGCCTGGAAAACATTGTAACTTAACTTAAAACACTCGAGTTTTTGCTTATTATTGGTCAAAACTGGGTGTGTGTTTTTTTAAATATATTTTATTGATTTCTTTACAGAAAGGAAGGAAGAGGGATAGAGAGTTAGAAACATTGATGAGAGAGAAACATCAATCAGCTGCCTCCTGCACACCCCCCTACTGGGGATGTGTCCACAACCAAGGTACATGCCCTTGACCGGAATCAAACCCGGGACCCTTCAGTCCGCAGACTGATGCTCTATCCAGTGAGCCAAACTGGTTACGGCAAAACTGGGTTTTTATAATAAACTAGAGGCCCGGTGCACAAAATTTGTGCACTCAGTGGTGGTGGTGGTTGGGGGTGCGTCCCTCAGCCCAGCCTGCGCCCATTTGCAGTCCAGGACCCCTTGGGGGATGTCCACCTGTTGACTTAGGCTCACTCCCCGGGGGATCAGGCTTAAGCTTGCAGTCAGACATCCTTCTGGTAGCTAGGGAGCCCTCGGGGGATGTCCGACTAAAGGCTTAGGCCCCCAAGGGATCGGGCCTAAACTGTTAGTTAGACATTCTTAGTGCTGCCATGGAGGTGGGAGAGGCTCCTGCCACCACCACTGCACTGGCCAGCCATGAGCCAGCTTCTGGCTGAGTGGCATTACTCCTTGGTCTGATCTAAACCCTAGAGATTAGTACTTCATTTTACAACTTTTTCTTGGTTTATAGGCAGCAGCAAACTAAGACCACACGGTCGGGTGTGCAAGAAATGTTGCTTTCTTTATTGTTTACTAACCAAACCTAACTTCAACTTCAGGCCCCATTCTGCCAAGTGAAAAGACAAAAACAAAATATCATTTAACTTAGATTCCCCACCCCTTCTCTGGAGTTGTACTTCCATGTCAGACAGTTTATATCTCAGGCAGAGGTGCCAAAGAACCGAGCAGGATCAAGAACATGTGGACCTTAGTCTTCTGTCTGGACTGGCCCCCACCCAGTGCCCTTGACCCTCACCTGACCCTCACCTCAGAGCTCAAGTCCATGCCGGCCCCTGGTATATTCTCCTCATCTGGGCCTTGAGGCCTCTTGAGTCCAATTCGCTCTCTGCTCTCTTCATCCCTCCCTGCCACCTTCTCTGTCTCACACAAAGAGCTATTGGGCTTTCTGGGGTGAGGTCCTCTGACACCTCCTCAGCCCCGTTGCGTGGACATCATCTTGGTGCCTTGGTCACAGCCACAAAGCTGTGTGGCTGCTCTCAGACCCTCCGTCTCCTGCTGCCTTAGGGAGTGACTCAGTGGGAGGGGAGGGTCACAGTCCTTTTTACATGGCCGCCAACAAACACTCAGTGTTCCTTCCCTCTAGTTCTCCTTCTCCTCCTCACCCCAGACCAGGCACGTCTATGTGCAGGGCAGGGGAGGGTGGGAGGCAGGGGTGTCTCTGACCCAGCACACAGGCTTCCAGATCCACTGCTCCCCCAGGAGGCCTTCCATGCTCTGGACCTCGACACCCAGAACCTGCCCCCTCTCAGCTGCAGGTCTTTGCCCACAGTGGTCAAGTCTGTTTAGAGCAGTGGTTCTCAACCTTGGCTACACATTAGAATCACCTGGGAATCTTTTTAAAATCCTGATTTCTGCGCCTCATCCTTTGTTACTAATGTTGTGGCTCTACCCCATAACAAAGAAACAGAATTTCCAGAGGATGAGGCCCAGAAATCAGGACTTTAAAAAGATTCCCAGGTGATTCTAATGTGCAGCCAAGGTTGAAAACCACTGGTTTAGAGGCTTGAAGTCAAGAAGTGCCTCTTTGTTCTCTGCTTTCTGGAGGCGGTCAGCGTGGAACATTCCTGCCCTGGATTGGGGAGGGGTCTCTGGGTGTTAAGAATACCAGGAGGGGGAGCACAGACTCCTCCGAGAGCTCAGAGAGTGGAAGGGCAGCACCCCCTCACCTCTAACCCCAGGACATTTCTTTAGAAGCAGAAGCCTCATCCTGTGCAGGGGCCTGTGCTGGCTGCCTCAGTTTCTCAGAGACAATGAATTTGATGAACGTCTTTTCCCCACTGCAGTAGCTGCTTCATTTGTTTGTTCTCGCATTTTTCATTAGCTGCTAAATCGCCCCTGTGGCTGCAAACCTGTTGTTCCTGACTCAGCCAGTGGGGAGCTATGGGAGCTGTGCAGGGACAGGGGAAGGGGGAGGGGGGCCCGGCCTGCAGAGAGGGTCAGTGGTGCCTGCCTGGCTGTCTCAGAGGATGTGGCTTAGGTTAGGTCCTGTCCTTTGGCAATTTTAGGAGGGGAGGCCGTGTCCTCCGCTCCCCACTTTGACTCAGGGGCGGAAGTTCTCCTTGCTCTCTGGCCTCATAACTCAGTGGATCATAGTGGGATGCGGCAGGCAGGCGGCTTCTGCGACTGCAGACTGCACACGGGCGCCAGCCGGAGATTTCTACGGCTGCACAAACTGTGGGCAGGTGGCTTCTGCAAACGCACATGGGCCCGGGCCTGAAACCCGGGACGGGATTGGGTCACGGATGGCGGGCAGGCGGCTTCTGTGGCTATATACAGGCGTGAGCCAGCAGCTTCTGTGGTTGCACACGGACGCCAGCCTGTGGCCCATACCTGATAGGGTCACGAGCAGCGGGCAGGTGGCTTCTGGGGTGTCCGGGGTTGCCGCTGGGCCTGCGCTTGGGCCCTCCCGCCCTCCGATGCCATGGCGATCCTGGGCGCAGACCAGCCGGCAACCCCAGCCCCTGGGGTCGGGTTTGCTGCCCGGCTTTCCAATGGCGATCACCTGCCACCTGGGTTGCCAATCACCATTCTTCAGTCCTTCCCCTTTTGCCTCCCATCATTGGGCGTTTGCAAATTAGCCGCCATCTTTGTTGGCGGTTAACCGCCATCTTTGTTGGCCTGTTAACCGCCATCTTAGTTGGCAGTTGATTTGCATAAGAATATGCTGATTAGCCAATGGGAAGGGTAGCGGTTGTATGCTAATTACCATGTTTCTCTTTTATTAGTGTAGATATCCACAAGGACCTTATTTCTCTTTCCCATCTTGCAAAATGGCAGGGGGGTAGAGGGAGAACTGAGAAGCTGGATACTAAGGAGAAAAAACCTGAAACCAAGAAGGTTGATGCTGGTGGCAAGGTTAAGAAGGGTAACCTCAGAGCCAAGACACCTAAGAAGGGGAAACTCCACTGCAGCCGAAACCCTGTCCTAGTCAAAGGAATCGGTAGGTATTCCTGGTCAGCTATGTATTCCCAAAAGACCATGTAAAAGAGGAAGGATTCAGCATCTAAATCCAGGATTTAAAAGAAAAAGGAGAAAGTTCTTGCTACTGTCACAAAATCAGTAGGTGGTGACAAGCATGGTGGTACCCAATATCACCAAATGCCTAGGTATTATCCTACTGAAAATATGCCTTGAAATTTATTGAGCCATGGCGAGATATCCTTCAGTCAGCTTGTGAGAAAACTGCGGGCCAGCATCACTCCCAGGACCATTCTGATCATCCTCACTGGGTGCCACAGAGGCAAGAGGGTGGTTTTCCTGAAACAGCTGAGCAGTGGCCTGCTACTTGTGCTTGGACATCTAACCATTAATTGTGTTCTTCCGCATAGAACACACCAAAAATGTATCATTGCCACCTCCACCAGAATTTATTAGTGTGTGAGCATCCCCAAACATCAGTGAAGACTGATGCTTATGCCAAGAAGCAGCTATGCAAGCCCCGACACCAGGAGGGTGAGCTTTTTCCCATAGAGAAAGAGAAATACAAGATTACAGAGCAACACACTGTGGATCAGAAAGCCATGAACTCACTAATTCTGCCAAAAGTCAATGCTATTCCTCAGCTCCAGGGCTAGCTCCATTCTGTGTTTGCTTTCACAAATGGGCTCTATCCTTACAAACTGGTGTTCTAAATTTTTCACAAAGGACCTAATTAAATAACTGATCTATCTACACTAATAAAAGAGAAACATGTTAATTAGCGTACGACCGCTACCCTTTTCATTGGCTAATCAGTGAGTATATGCAAATTAACTGTCAGCCAAGATGGCGGCCGGCAGCCAGGCAGCTGGAAGCAAACATGAGGCTTGCTTGCTGCGAACTCCAACGTTCCCGTTCCCCGCCTCACTTGCCAGCCTCTGAGCTACAACTCTAAGCAACTGTGTACTATGTTGCAAATAAGAAGATAAACTCCAGAAACCAGCGGACTGAAACCCAGCCGGACCGAAACATTGTATCCATGTTTTCAGCAGCGAGGCCTCAGAGCTAAAGCTGGCCCAGAATAAAAAAAAAAGAAGAAAACAAGGAGCGGTTGGAAGCTTTAGTCACTTGCCACCTGGAAAACAGCCCTCAGCCCCTCACCCAGACTGGCCAGGCACCCCAGTGAGGACCCCCACCCTGATCCAGGACACCCTTCAAGGCAAACCAGCCAGCCCCTTCCCATGCACCAGGCTGCTATCCTATATAGTAAAAGGGTAATATGCCTCCCGGCACTGGGATCAGCCGAGCAGCGAGGCTCCCGGCACTGGGATCAGCGTGACAGGGGGCAGCGCCCAAAACCCCTGATTGCCCTGCGGCTCTGTGTGTGACAGGGGGCGGGGCCACAACCTCCCTATCCACCCTGCTCTGTTCATGACAGGGTGTGGCACCCCAACCCACCCCCCCACGGGCCCTGCTCTGTGCCTGATAGGGGGGAGCTTCCCAATCCCCTGATCGGCCCTGCTCTGTGTGTGACAGGGTGCGGCACCCCAACCGCCCCCCCCCACCCCCCGCCGCACCCATGGGCCCTGCTCTGTGTGTGACAGGGTAGAGCCATAACCTCTCCATCAGCCCTGCACCGAGTGTGACAGCGGTGGCGTCCCATCCCCCTGATCAGCCCTGCTCTGTGGGTGATAGAGGGTGGCGCCCCAACCCCCCTCCAGGGGCCTTGCTCTGTGTTTGACAGGGTAGATCCATAACCTCCCCATTGTCCCTGCCATGAGTGTGACAGAGTGCAGCACCCCAACCCCCTGATCCACCCAGCTCTGTGTGTGACAGGGGGCGGTGCCCCAACTCCCCTATCAGCCCTACTCTGTGAGTGACAGGGAGGAGCTCCCCAACCCCCTGATGGGCCCTGCTCTGTGAGTGACAGGGGCAGTGCCCCAACCCCCTGATTGGCCCTGCTCTGTGCATCACAGGGGGTGGCGCCGCAACCTCCCCATTGACCCTGCCTTGAGTGTGACAGGGGGCGGTGCCCCAACCCCCCAATCAGCCCTGCTCTGAGCCTGACCAGGGGCTGCTCCTAGGGATGGGCCTGCCCTCTGCCATCCAGGAGCAGGCCTAAGCCAGCAGGTCGTTATCTCCTGAGAGGTCCCAGACTGCGAGAGGGCACAGGCCGGGCTGAGGGACCTCTCCTTCCCCACTGAGTGCACAAATTTTTGTGCACTGGGCCTCTAGTTTAAAAATAAAAAAATAAATACCCACAAAAATAAAAGGCTGAAGAGAAGAAAAATGAAACTATTAAGTCCTCTTATTTTTCAGTTTGAGTCTTGTCCCCAGTAAAGACTGAAGTTATATAAAGACTTAATAAGTGAGCTTTCTGAAGATGGCAGGTAGGTAAACGCTGGTACTCCTCGCCTCCCACAACCACATCAAAATTACAACTAACATACAGAACAACCATCATTCAGAACCACCTGAAAGCTGGCTGAATGGAAGTCCTACAACTAGAGAAGTAAGGAAGAAAGCACATTGAGACTGGTAGGAGGGGTAGAGGCACAGAATGGGCTGGTCCAGAGCCCACTTTGGGCATTTTTTTAATCCAGAGGGAGATTGTCCCTGTGGAGGCTGCCTTAAGGAGCAAGGCGTCCGAGCGAGCCCCACACCAGACCCCCCACCCAGGGTCCCAGAGCTGGGAAGAGAAGTCCCCATAATTTCAGGCTGTAAAATACAACAGGGATTGTGGCTGAGGAACATGGAGGCTGCTGGAGACCCAGCTGTACCTATTAAAGGGCCAGGCATGAACTTACTCTGACTCACTTCTTCTGAGGTCCAGCACCAGGAGGCATTGGGGGACCCAGACACATACAAGGAGGAACTGAATTATCTGGCATCAGGGCAGGAACTTGAAGGTGGCATTCTACCAGAAGGAAGTGTTCTCAGGGGTCATTGTTCCTGTTCTGAGACCTCCCCTGTTGCAGGGCTGACTGGCAACCATATCTGAATCCCCATCAACCTGAAACACACTGTTTGCTCTGCCCTGGTAATTCCCTGAAGCCCTGCCCCATCCAATTTGCAGCCTCACCCAAGCTATTTGCAGCAGCTTTTCCATATGAATGGCCTGTCCAGGCTCAGGCTTCAGACTTTGCTAAAATGTCTCAAACAAGCTGCAGCTGCTGTCAGCATGCCCCAAACCCCGCACTAAAAGGCCCAAGACTCTGCACCATCACCAGCCTGCCTTGCTTCACAGTTGGGCCTTGCCTGGGCACGTCCAAACCCAATACAAATAGGAGGAAGCTGCAAATATCTCTGTAGCTCCTGCCAAGTGGCCCCAAGCAGTGGCTGACTTTGCACCTCCCCGGAGACACAAGAGCCAGTGCACCTGGTGGACAGCTTCAGACCATTCCAAGTTATAACTCTACACATCCATAAGCAACAACACACTCAAGGGACAGACTCAGTGAGCATCATAGCTCCACTAAAGCAAGTCCAGTGCCCATATGACTGTCAGCTGATTTCTCAACAGAAACTATTCAGGCCAGAAAGGAATGGCAAGAAATATTCAAAGTGATGAACAGCAAGGACCTACAACCAAGATTACTCTACCCAGCAAAGAATCATTTAGAATTGAATGTCAGATAAAGAGCTTCACAGGCAAGAACAAGCTAAAGGAGTTCATCACCACCAAACCAGTATTACATGAAATGTTTAAGGGAATTCTTTAAGAAGAGGAAGAAGAAGAAAAAGAACAAAAAATATGAACAATAAAATGGCAATAAATACATATCTATCAACAATTGAATCTAAGAATCAAAATAAACAAGAAATCTAAAAAACAGAATAAACTGGTGAATAAGATAGAGTCAAAGGCATGGAAGCATAGAACAGACTGATGATTCTCAGAGGGAAGGGGGTAAGGAGAAGAGATTAAACAAAGATCTTATATTTATTACTGTGGACACACAAGACAGTAGGGTGGTGAAGGCCTAGGGCAGGGCAGGACCAGTGGAGGGGAGAAGTAGGGGGAGGGGGAGGAGAGAGACATCTGTAATACTCTCAAAAATAAAGATTAAAAAAAAGATTTAAAGGCTTATTAATTACTAGAGGCCCAATGCACAAAAATTTGTGCACTCGGGGAGGGGGGTCCCTCAGCCCGGCCTGTGTCCCCTCAAAGTCTGGGACCCCTCAGGGGATGTCCACCTGCTGGCTTAGGTGCGCTCCTCAGGTGATCAGGCCTAAGCTGGCAGTCAGACATTCCTCTGGCAGCCTGGGAGCCCTCGGGGGATGTCCACTTGCCAGCAGTGATCAGGCCTAAGCTGCAGTCGGACATCGTTAGTGCTGCTGAGGAGGCGGGAGAGACTCCAGCCACCACCCCTGTGCTGGCAGCTGGCAGCCTGTCTTGTGGCTGAGCAGAGCTCCCACTGTGGGAGCGCATTGACCACCAGAGGGCAGCTCCTGCATTGAGCGTCTGCCCCCTGCTGGTCAGTGTGTCTTATACTGACCAGTCATTCCCAGTCGTTCTGCTGTTAGGGTCAATTTGCATATTACCCTTTTATTATATAGGTAATAGCCAAAAATTACTGTTAACACTTATTTTGTGCCAGACACTGTTCTAAGCATATTATATACATTAACTGTTTCCATCCTCACAACAGCTAAATACGGCTCATACTATTTTATTTCTTCTTCTTCTTCTTCTTCTTCTTCTTCTTCTTCTTCTTCTTCTTCTTCTTCTTCTCCCTATCCTTCTCCTTCTCATTATTTCTGATCTATAATGAGCAAACTGAACCCAAAAGGGCCAATTCCCTCCCAATGTCAAACAGCATATATAAGATAGAATAAAACTTAATTATTTTTCATTAAAAATATTTATTTTTATCCTGTTTCAGGCACTCTTCTTTGTACTGGGGATACAACAGTACAAGACAAAGTCTCTGTATATGTGCAGAATATTAGATAACAATGTTCTATAACAGTGGTCAGCAAACTCATTAGTCAACAAGCCAAATATCAACAGTACTTCTTCAAAATAGATTCGCTCAAGCTGAAAACCGACTTCTGCGTATGGGCCACGAAGTTTCAATCACTCTGTACGTGCGCACCCACACGTGGTATTTTGTGGAAGAGCCACACTCAAGGGGCCAAAGAGCCGCATGTGGCTCACGAGCCGCAGTTTGCTGACCACGGTCTATAATACACAGTAAAGTAGGTAAGGGGAAAAAAGGGGTGCCTAGATTGGGGAAGAGTGGCATTTACCATTATATACAGAGTAACCAAAGAAAGTCTTTCTAATAAAAGCAGAGACATGAGGGAAGTGAGCCAACCAGATACAGTGACCTTGGGGAAAAGTATTCCAGGGAGTTGGAATAGCAAGTGCAGATTCCTTCAGGTAGGAGCATTCTTTGTACGTTGAAACACGAACAGCATGGCAAGAACCCAGTTAGTAAGAGAAAAAAGAGTGGTAGAAAAGGAAGTGCCAAACCCTATGAGAATTTCTAGTTAATATAAGCACTTTGTTTTTTAACTCCTTAAAATGAAAACTATGGTAGGAATTCAAGAAGAGGGTTTTGAAACATAATCTCACTTCTATGCTAACAATCACATTGGCTGCTTTGTTGAAAATAGACAATGGGGCAAGAGAAAAAGAAGAAAGACTATTTAAGAAGCTATTTTAATAATCCAGATTAGAGATGAAGTGGCTTGGATCTAGATGGTAGTGGTAGAGGTAGTAGTTGATGATAATTCAAAAGGTTGAGTTCTAGTTATAATTTCAAGGCATAATTTTCTGCAGAATTTTGTGTCTTAATATGTATAATTTAATGCATTTGGTGATTATTTATGGTTGACTAATGTCCATATATAAAGCAAGAGCAGAAGGCCAGGGATTGATGAACTATGTCAATTATCTAACGACTAAGAATAACAGTATTATAGAACCATCTCTTAGAGGGTGAGCATAGGTAAACAGAAGTTGTATAGGCTGTTATGGGGTTCTAGAATGGCCCAAGTATACCAAAACCGCATGAGAAAATGAAATAATCTCAAGAGAGCAATACATTAACAATATGCACATCTTAAAATTTAAAAAAGAAAAAGCCATTATCAGTAATTTTACTTATCACAACTATTCAGTTTGCTGCCATAACATTTTAAAACTTAAACACATTTTTTTATAAACACCTTATATCAGGGTTTATTACAGTATTTTTGTACTTCTCAATTGTTTGACATTGTCTTTTTCTCAGGTTCAATGTGAAGAAGTTTTCTGTCTTAAAAACATCAGAAACACTGAGTAGTAGATTAGCTGAAGAACATCCAGAGAGTTTCATTTATATGAACATAAATGGTAATGTTTTACAGTGCTTAGACTGTAGTGGAGTTTGAGGTTTCATACCAGGCAGAGAAAACCTGGGTAAACTATTAATAGTTTAGTATCTCATTTCCTGTGGGAATGTGGCTTCCACTTGAAGAGGAGAATATTATAGTCTTACTTAATATGAAATTCATATATTGTAGAGGAGATGTTCAAGGTCCCAGTTGGGTTTTCCTGAATTTATTATCTTACAAGGTAAAATACAGGTGCATCTTTCATGAAATGAATAAACTTATTCTATAGTAGTATCTGAGGCTCTTCAATCAACTTATTACATTTTGATGACAATATTAACCAATGAACAGAAGTCAAATAACTGGAAGAATACAGATGAGGTTAAGAATTTATTGATGAATAGCAACAAACTCAAAACTCAAAGATGTTTAAGAAGCAAATATTTCAGACAAACTGTGTTACAAAGCGAATATTTATTTCAAGATAGATTAAAGCTGTTTATATTGAAACATGCCATTAAAACATTCTGCTTTGGGCCAGTTATGTTCATTGAACTAATGTTTTAAATTCCATTTCTGAGGTAAAAAAAAATCTTTTAAAAATCTTCATAATATTATCTTCCATATAAAGTGATTCTTTGACTAGGACTGAAATATTTAACCAGAACATAATAGTGATCAAAGAAAGATGTTTGAGTATAACAGGTAACTACTAACTTCTTAATTTAGCCTTATTTAGAGAGTATATGATAAACAACTTTTGTAATATATGGTTTCTCATCCATAAAACAAGTTTTAACAAGAGAAGCAAATTAGATGTGTGTATGTTGGAATATGAGGATTAATAGGGAAGAAATGGGGCAAAGAAGTAAAAACAGCTGCAAACCTGACATGGAGGGGAAAAAATGCTTACAATATAGAATTACAAAATGATGACCTTCTTAATGACAGGTTTTCCTAATGATGATCTTACATCAACAAACTTATAAGAAGTCTGAGCATAACTCATCTTAAAAAATAGATTTCCATCTGTGGTAGGTGACAAAACATGGCCACAAAAATGTCCCATCCTAATGTGGCAGCCTCTCTCATGAAAAGTCTGATCCTTCATTCTCTTGAATAAGGGAAGGCCTTTGTGACCAATAGAATGGGACAGACATGATGTTAGCTTTCAATATAGTCACGCCCACCAAATGAAAAATATAAAGAAATTCAAAAGGATTTGCCTACATTCTTGAGTGAAAAATCCTAGTATGTTATTGGAGGCAATTTATTTTGAAGCCAATAAATAATACATAATTTATACAATCATCTAAGAAGTTGCAAAATATTCTTTGATGACTCTAACAAAATACTGTGCTGAACACACTAGTTTACCAATCTAATTTTCCTAGCCTAGTGTTTGATGTTTTTAGAACATTGAAATAAATATTAGCTTTATCTTTAATAGCTTAAGAATAAAAATCACTACGAAAAGCTAAAGATTTTACACTTTTCAGTTTTTGAACTTTTAATTAAACACCAAAAACCCCTCCCTTCAGATGTTAGTTTTATTCTTCCTGATTTCAATGAGGTCATATATCCTTTTAAAAAAGAACCAGATTTATACCAGTGAATATGAGTGGTGAAAGCTGCACAGGTAAGTGGTGAAAGACATCCCCAGGCAATTAACTGAACACATAAAGGAAGAAATTAAAGAGTGGGTGGAAGAAGAGCTGCATATTTTTGACAATAAAACAATAGGAGATGGTTTTCAGTTTGGTACAAAAAAAAAATAAGAAGGTGCATGTCTGTATAAGATTAATGTCTTTCTCTTTCTTTTTCTTTTTAAATAGTGAAAGATGTGAATCTGTTAGAGAGCAGTGCAATTTTCTTTTGTTTGATCTGCAATTTTTGTATGTCATTAGGTAAATTTTGATGCACTTTAAATAAAAAGGACTATTAATGAAGTAATGTTTATAATTGTCTTTGAGCTTATCAAGCAGTAGTATTGTGGTGTTTTCTATGGCAACAGTAACTTAGTTTCCCACCTGACAGGAGCTCACAAAGTAAGGTAGGCGAGTTAAAGTTGCTATGATTACTGAACTTTTTGCACTTTGTAACTTAAAACATTTCACATTGGTACTTACTATTGCATAGATATTTTATTTTCACAAATATCAATTTTGTCTATGCAGCCTTCTCCAGTCGTATTACTGGAGTATTTCATGGTATTCTGATTATCTAGGAAAAAGTCAAGTAATTCATCTTTAAACTACCTGGATATTATCACTTTCAAAAGATTATTCTTCCTCATTCTTCTGCCTTGGATTCCAAAAGTCCTGGGGTTCAATCATTTTTTTTTTAGTCCTCACCCAAGGATTTTTTTTTATTGATTGTGGGTTTTTTTGTTTGTTTGTTTGAGAGAAAGAAGAAGAAGAAGAGAGAGAGAGAGAGAGAGAGAGAGAACCATCTATCTGAGAGAGAAACATAGGTCTGTTGCCTCCTATATGCTCCCTGACAGAGGATCGAACCCACAACCTAAGTATGTGCCCTGACCTGGAATTGAACCTGTAACCTTTTGGTGCGTGGGATGACACACGAACCAATTGAGCTACCCGGCCAAGGCCTGGGGCTCAATCTTATCTCTGCTACAGTGTGATCTAAAGCAAGTTATTGGTGTATCTTAATCTGTTTTGTCATCTGTAAAATAGAAAGATAATAATAAACTGATGAACAAAAACAGATCCAGAGACAGAGAAGCATCGATCAGACCATTAAACCTCAGAGGGAAGGTAGGGGAGGGTGGGGGGAAGGGGGAGAGATCAACCAAAGGACTGTAACCATGCATATAAGCCTAACCAATGGGCACAGACACCAGGAGAGTGAGGGCATAAATGGGGGGGGAGGACTATGGGGGATAAGGACATATATGTAATACCTTAATCAATAAAGAGAGAGAAAAAGAGCTGAAAAAAAAGAGAAAGGTAATAGTACCTGTCTCAAAAGATCTTTGTGAGGACTGAATGCAATCATATATGTAAAGTGCTTATTACACTTTCTGATGCATAGTAAAGCATAACTACAAGCTACTATATAAGGCATTAAGTTTTCATCCTTATAATAAATACAGCTAGGTCTCTATATCCAATAGAACTTATGGTTACAATGGAAGTGTTCATATCTGCATTGTCCAACATGGTAACCAATAGCAACATATGGTTATTAAGCACTTGATATCTGACTAATGCCATTAAATCACTGCATTCCATAATTGATTTAATTTGTATGTTAAAGTAGCCACAGGTGGGTAGAGATTGTCAGTATGGGACAATGTGGTCATAGTGTAAGCTTATTTTCTCCTGAGAAACTATCTTATTGGCATATCAATTGGAATTGTGAGATTTCTTTCTATTTATTAGTTTTTATTTAATTTTTATGGAACCTATTGGGGTAAAACTGGTTAATAAAATTATATAGATTTCAAGTGTACAATTTTATAATACGTCATCTGTATATCGTATTTTGTTCACCACCCGAAGCCAAGGCTCTTTTTGTCACCACTTATTCCTCTTTTACTTACTATAACCACCACCTTTCCTCTTGTAATCATCATACTATTGTCTGTATCTATGAGTTGTTGTGTTTTATTTATTTATTTTTCTTAATCCCTTCAGCTTTTTTCATCCAGCTCCTCAACCCTCCTTTTGTCTGACAGCTGTCAATCTGTTTTCTGAATCTGATTTTGTTTCTATTTTGTTTGTTTGTTTTGTTCATTAGATTCCACATATCAGTGGAAAAATGTGGCCTTTTTCTTTCTCTGACTGGCTTATTTCACTTAGCATAATATTCTCCAGGTTCATTCATGCTGTTGCAAAGGGTAAGATTTCCTTTTATATGGCTGAATAATATTCCACTTTTTTATCCACTCCTCTAATGATGGATACTAGGGCTGCTTCCAAACCTTGGCTAAATAACACTGCAGGGAATATAGGGTGCATATATTCTGCTGAATCAATGTTTTGATTCTTCGAGTATATTCCCAGAAGTAGAATCACTGGGTCAAAATGCAGTTCCATTTTTAATTTTCTCAGGAAACTCCACACTGTTTTCCACAGTGACTGCACCAGTCTGCATTCCCACCAACAGCACAGAAGGGTTTTCTACTTTCCACATCCTCTCCAACACTTGTTTGTTGATTTATTGATGATAGCCATTCTGACAAGTGTGAGTTTATATTTCATTGTGGTTTTAATTTTCATTTCTCTGATGATTAGTGAGGTTGAGCATCATTTCATATATATTGGCCATCTGTGTTCCTGTTTGGAGAAGTATCTATTCAGATCCTTTGTCCATTTTTTAATGGATGTTTTACATTTTGGGTGTTGACTTGTATAAATTCTTTATAAATTTTGGAGATTAACCCCTTATCAGTTGGGTCATTGGTGAATGTGTTTTCCTGGATTCATTGGTTTGTCTTTAAATGTTGTTGATGGTTTCCTTTGTTGTGCAAAAACATTTAGTTTGATGTACTAAAACACAACAAAATTTGTTTATTTTTTTCCTTTATTTTCTTTGCCTGAGGAGATATGTCAGAAAAAATATTACTATGAGAAATGTCTGAGATTTTACTACCTATGTTTTTAATAGGGTTTTTATGGATTTGAGTCATACATTATGTCTTCAATCCATTTTGAGTTTATTCTTGGGCATGGTGTAAAGAATTGGTCTGATTTCTTTTTTTTAGCACATTATATGTCCAATTTTCCCAACACCATTTATTGGATAAACTTTTTACCCCATTGTATCTTCTTGTCTCCTTTTTCAAATATTAATTTACCTTGAAGACATGGGTTTATTTTGGGGGCTCTCTATTTTGTTCCATTGGTCTATAAGCCTGTTTTTATATGAATACCATGCTGTTTTGATTACTCTGGCCTTGTCACATAGTTTGATATTAGGCAGCATATTTCCTCCAACTTTGTTGTTCTTTCTCAAGATGCCTGTTGCTATTTGGGGGTTTATGTGGTCCCATATGCATTTTTAAAATACCTTATATTTGCTCTAGTTCTGTGAAATACACCATTGATATCTTGATAGGAATTGTGCTGAATCTATAGATTGCTTTACATAGCAAGAACATTTTAATGGTTAATACTTCCTATCCATGAGCACGGTATATGCTTCCACTTATTTGTATTTTCAGTTTCTTTCTTCAGAGTCTAATTTTCCAAGTACAGGTCTTTTACATCCTCAGTTAAATTTATTCCTGGTATTTTTAAAAATATAATTAATGTGCCTGGGGCCGGGAGGGGGCGGAGGAAGGGGAAAGGAAAGACATGGGTATGCTCCCAGGAGAAAGAGTGCCCCAGGTATTTTTTAAAATATGTTTTTCCAAATTTATTTCAGAGAGAAGAAGGGAGAGAGAAATAGATATGGAAACATCAATGATGAAAGAGAATCATTGATCTATGGGCTGCCTCCTGCATGTCCCCTACTAGCGATCGAGGCCGCAACTTGGGCATGTGCCCTGACCGGGAATCAAACCATAACATCCTAGTTCATAGGTTGATGCTCAACCCCTGAGCCACACAGGCCAGATACTAAGCTTTTTTTTTTTTTTTTTTTTTTTTAATATATTTTATTGATTTTTTACAGAGAGGAAGGGAGAGAGATAGAGAGTTAGAAACATCGATGAGAGAGAAACATCAATCAGCTGCCTCCTGCATACCCCCTACTGGGGATGTGCCCGCAACCCAGGTACATGCCCTTGCCCGGAATCGAACCTGGGACCCTTCAGTCTGCAGGCCGACGCTCTATCCACTGAGCCAAACTGGTTTCGGCACTAGGCTTTCTTTTTGATTTGTTTTGTTTTTATGCAATTGTAAATGGGATTGTTTTCTTAGTTTCCCTTTCTGAAAGTTCATTATTAATGTGTAAAAATGCAACTGATTTTTGGATATTTATTTTGTATGCTCTTACATTACTGAATTCATTTGTCAGTTCTGATAGGTATTTGGTGGAATTTTTTTGGATTCTCTATATACAGTATCATGTGATCTGCAAATAGTTACAGTTTCACCTCCTCTGTTCAAGTTTGGATGTCTTTTATTTCTTCTTCTTACCTGATTACTGTTTCTAGGAAATCCGCTACTGTTTTAAATAAAAGTGGTGAAAGCAGACATCCCTCTCTTATTTTTAATATTAAGGCAAACACTTCTATATTTTGCCCATTGAGTATGATGTTGGCTGTGGGTTTGTCATATATGACCTAGATTAGTTGATGTATGTACCCTCTTTTCCCACTTTGCTGAGAGTTTTTATCATAAATGTATGCTGGATCTTATAAAATTCTTTTTCTGCATCTATTGATATGATCATGTACTTATTTTTTAATGTGTATATCATGTTTATTAATTTGTGGATATTGTACCAACATGCATCCCCAAAATAAATTCCACTTGATAGTAGTGTATGAACTTTTTAATGTATTGCTGAATCTGGTTTGCTAATATTTTTTGAGGATTTTAGCATCATGTTCATCAAGGAGATTAACCTATAATTTTCTTTCTTTGCAATGTCTTTATCTGGTTTTGAAATTAGAATCATTCTAATTTAAAAAAAATTTGGCATAGTTCTAGAAGAATAGATGTTAGTTATTTTTTGAATATTGGGTAATATTCACCTGTGAAGCCATTCAGTCCAGGACTTTTATTTTGGGAGATTTTCTTTTAATAACTGCTAAAATTTCATTAGTTGTAATTGGTGTATTGAAATTTTCTGATTCTTTCTGATTCAGTTTTGGCAGATTGTATGTTTCTAGGAATTTATCCATTTCATCCTGGTGCTCTAATTTGTTAGCCTATGTTTGTTTGTTATATTTTCTTACAATCCTTTGTATATCTGTGTTGTCATTTGTTAGTTCTTCTCTTTCATTTATGATTTCATTTATTTGGGTCCTCTCATTTTTTCTTGATGAGTATGGTTAAAGTTTTATAATTCTAATTTGTCTTTTCAAAGAACCAATATTTGGTTTCATTGATCTTTTGTATTGTTTTGTTTTACTCTAATTCATTTATTTCTGCTCTGGTCTTTATACTTTGTGCTGGTTGTTGTTCTTTTTCTAGTTCCTTTAAATGTAAAATCAGATTGTTTTTATTGTTTGGTGGTTTTTATTTTTTGGGGGGGGTGTTCTTTTTTTGTTAGTTTGTTTGTTTTTGAGATTTTCCTTGTTTCTTGAGGTAGGCCTGAAATGCTGTGAATTTCCATTTTAGGACTGCTTTTCCTGTGTCCCATAGGTTTTGGGTTGTGCTCTCCTTTTCATTTGTTTCAAGATATCTTATGATTACTTCCTTGATCTTGTTGTTAACCCATTCACTTTTTAGTACCATGTTGTTTTGCCTCCATGTCTTTGTGTTTTCTTTTCATGTTTCTCTTTTCTTGTGATTGACTTCTACTTTCATACCTCTATGGTCAGAGAAGGTGCTTAATATGATTTTAATTGTCTTAAATTTATTGAGTCTTATTTTGTGTCGGAACGTAAGGTCTATCTTAGTAAATGCTCCATGTGCACTTGTATAGAATCTATATTCTGATGATTTGGGATGAAATGCTCTGAAAATATCAATTAAATACACCTGGTCTAGTGTCTCACTTACGGCCACTATTTCCTTTTTAATTTTCTATCTGGAAGATCTACCCATTGTTGTCAATGGGGTGTTAAATCCCCTAGTATGACTGTATTATTCTTGATCTCTCTATGTCCAGCAAGAGTTGCTTTGCATATTTAGTCGCTACTATGTTAGGTGTATAGCTCTTTACAAGGGTTGTATCCTCTTGTTGGACTGATACCTTTACCATTTTGTAATGTCATTCTTTGTCTCTTATTATAGTCCATTTTAAAGTCTAATATGTCTAATATAAGTGTTGTTACCCCAGGTTTTGTTTTTTTTCCCATTTGCGTGATATATTCTTTTCCATCCATTTACTTCATAGCATATGTATGGGTCTTTGTATTCTTATCCATTCAGCCACCCTATGTATTTTTATTGGGACATTTAAACCATTTACATTTAAAGTGATTATTGAAGCAGATTACTGAATAAAAAACCCCCAAAACTGTGGTATATTTACACAATGGAATACTATGCAGCTGTAAAAAAAGAAAGAACTCTTACCATTTGCACCAGCATGGGTGACCTGGAGAACATTATGCTAAATGAAATATGCCAGTCAGAGAAAGACAAGTATCACAAGATCTGACTCATATGTGGAATCTAATGAACAAAATAAACTGACAAACAAAAATAGATACAGAGACATAGAGGCATGGAACAGACTGTGGAACCTCAGAGGGAAGGCAGAGGAGGGTGGGTAGTGGGAAGAGATCAACTAATGAACTTGTATGCATATATGCATAACCCATGGACACAGACACAGGTGATGAAGGCCTTGGGTGTTGGCCGGGGGTAAGCTAGAAAAAGTCAATGGGGAAATAAAGGGACATATATAATACTTTCAACAATAAAGATTTAAAAAATAAAATAAAAAATAAGAAATAAAATGATTATTGATAGGTACGTATTTATTGCCATTTTATTCTCTGTAACTAGGTTCCTCTGTTTGTTTTTCCTTCTTCTTTTCTTGACAAGACCCTTTAACATTTCTTGTAATATTGATTTGATGGCAGTGAATTCCTTTAGCTTTGTATTTTCTGGAAAGGTCTTTATCTCTCCTTCAATTTTAAATTATAGCCTTTCTGGGTAAAGTAGCCTTGGTTGTAGGCTTTGCTTTTCATCACTTTGAACATTTCATGCCAATCCTTTATGACCTGCAAAGTTTCTTTTGAAAAGTCAGCTGACAATCTTATGGGATCTCCCTTGTAGGTAATTAGCTATCTTTCTCTTACTGCTTTTAAGATTCTCTCTTTGTTTGTAGCATTTGCCATTTTAATTATGATGTGCTTGGTGTGGGCCTCTTTGGGTTCATCTTGTGTGGGACTCTCTGCCGTTCCTGGACTTGTGTGTCTTTTTCCTTCATAGATTAGGGAAGTTTTCAGTCATTTCTGAAATAGGTTCTCAATCTCTTGCTTTCTCTCATATCCTTCTGGTACCCTCATGATTCAGATGTTTTTCTCTTTCAGATTATCTCACTATCCTCATTTAAAAAAATATTTCTTCTTTTTGTGGCTCATATTACATGTTTTTTCCTACCTTGTCTTCAAAATAACTTATTTGATCTCTGCTTCATCCAACCGACTGTTTATTTTTTACTACTGTATTATTCATTTCATATATTGTATTCTTCATTTCTAACTGGTTCCTGTTTATGGTTTCTATGTCTGTTTTCATGTAGTTTTGTTTCTCACTAAGTTCCTTGTTGTTCTCGCTGATTTCCTTGAGCATCCTTATACCCATTGTTTTGAACTCTATATTTGGTAAATTGATTGCCTCAATTTCATTTAGCTCTTTTTCTGGAGATTTCTCCTGTTGTTGTTGTTGTTGTTGTTTTTAAATTTGGGGTATGTTTTGTTGTCTCCCCAATTTGGCTAAATTTTTGTATTTGTTCCTATGTATTAGGTAGATGTGCTATAACTCTCAGTTTTGGTAGGGTGGCCTTATGTAGTAGATGTCATATGGGATCCAGTAGCGCAGTCTCTTTTATCACATTAGCTGGATGCTCCAGGAATGTCCCTTGTGTGGGTTATGTGAGCCCTACTGTTGTAACTGAGTCTTGATTATTATTGGCCCACGTGTGCATGGGTTCAACCCTCAGGCTGGCTAATGGTGAGGATCATCCTCGGTCAAACTATATGAGCTGCTATATAGGTGGTAACCACACTAATCAGAATTTGCCTTGGCAGGCTTTGGTGCCTGCTGAGATCTTCCTTTGGGTATGTCACTCATGAAGCTAACTGGATTATGTTCTGATGTTGGCTGAAGGTGTATTGATTCAAAGGCCTCGTGGAAGTCACTCTGGTGTAGGAAAATATCAAACTCATCCTGTGTCTGCCCCTGGGCAACCTGTTTGGAGCTATGAAGTGCTCCACTGTTTGTGGTTGCCTCTGCTGGGCCTGAGTGTGCATGGAAGGACCACGCTGTACAAGGCTGACTTCCACCAGCACCTAGCTCAGAGCTCAGGGGCAGGTCAGCAAAAGACCCAAGGCACCCCAAGATCTGCTGCTGCCTACCGGCTTCTTGGTAGGCTCAATCACTGAAAAACCCTTTGGTGGCACTCTCTTTACATAAGGAAGGTTCTCAGTAAGTCACCAGATGGGGGCAAATGTTGTTCACCAGATTGATATACGTTCAGTCTGATGTCAGTGCTGGGTCTGAGGCCACTCATTTAATATCCCATATATACCAAGGTTAGCTGCAACCTACCAAGTGCTCACAGACCTTTGTGATGGAGAAGAGTCTTAGGAAATCTTAAGGGTTAAGCCAGCAGAGTTTATCAGGCCCAAGCAGACCAATATTTGGTTGTGTGAATGGAAGGCTCTGCACGGGTCTAGAGTATGAAGGGGAAATGCCCCCCATCCTGGAACCACACAACTCATTCTATGTCAGAGTCTGCCAGGACCCTGAGATCACCAGGGCAGGGCTTCCAGGAGTTGGGAGGGTGGGGTTAATGGATCTCCCATGAGGGGAAGCATCCATCAGGCCTGGGGAAAGGAGAGTGAAATGGCTTCCACATCAGAGTCACAAAACTCAATCACTGACACCCCTCCCTCCCGGAACCTGCCTAGACCTCCACACCCCTGTCCAGGCAGCTGACTCCTCAGCAAGGGGTGAGCTCTGCAGGGTAGGGTGACAGGTTGTCCAGAGGGTTGTGCTATTGCCGTCTCTCAGACTAATGCCATATGGTGGGGAGAACGATGGTGTCTGCCATGTGAGAGAGGGACTCATCACAGGGATTCTGGAGGCTCTCACTTCAGCTTTCTTCCCAGATCCACAAACGCCACTCTCTTCACAAGATTCTAGCCCACTCTGCGCCCCCTGCACTGGAGCTCAGGGTCAGTGGCTGCAAATAAAATTTTGTGTGCTGCTCCTTTAAGAAAGTACCTGTGTCTCTAGTTGACTTTCATCTCTCCCAGGCAGACCGAATCCCCACTGATTTTCACAGCAGATGCTATGGGGTCACCTCTTGATAGCTCTGGTGCTCTGGGCTGGGGAGCCCAGAATGGGGTTGCTACCCCATGCCTCTGGGTGTGGTACCAGCCCTTTTCACATCTCCATCCTTCCTACCAATCTTAATTTGGCTTTCGTAAATCCTTGTTTGTAAGACTTCTGTTCAGCTAATCTTCCATTGGTTATTCGGGATGATTGCTCTATATTTTAGTTATAATTCCAGTTTGGTCCTGGGAGGAGATGAGTGTAGCTTCCACTTAATCTGCTGCAATCTTGGATCTTTAGTAATCATGAGGTGTCAGTATCTGATTTTCCCTTCTCCCTGTTGATCATATATATTAAAAGAAACTGTAAGTTTTCTCCTTTTATTCTCTCTTTTCTTTCTACCTTAGTTTTGTTTCTGCCCAGGACCTTCTTCCTGCCAACTTCCGTAATACTTCCTTTCTGTGCATTCATCTGCTCATGTTTCTCTTATCAACTAGTGCCCTGTACTCTTAGCCTACCTTTATCTTTTTAGCTGTTTCACAAGAGCTTTTTTCTTTTGATTAAAAATACCTTTTTATCTATTGACCTAATTTCCTTCTAGCTTCTTTGAAACTTAGCTCCATTGTCAATCTTTCTTCTTTCATTTTTTTTCTTCATCACCAGTTTCTTTCATTGCTTTCAGATACTATTCTGCATGAAATTGTAAGTATCAAATATCTTAATTTTAGGGATTTAATTCTAGGTGGACATATAATAGATTAAAAGTGTGGTAAAATATACATGGTATTAAATTAGCATTTTTACCCATTTTTAAGTGTATGGTTGAGCAGCATTAAGTACATTTGCATTTTTGTTCAACCAATTCCAGAACTTTTTTCAATTTGCAAGATTGAAATTCTGTGTCCTTAAAACAGTAAATAATTCCCTTTTTTCTTCTGTCCCAGCCCATAGCAACTACCATTCATTCCACTTTCAGTCTATATGAATTTGACTAATGTAGGTATCTCATATAAGTAGAGTCATATAATATTTATCCTTTTAATCCTCCCACTTTTAAAATTATTTTTAGAGAGAGAGGGAGAGAGAGAGAGATTTGTTGTTCTACTTATTTGTGCATTCATTGATTGATCCTTGTATGTGCCCTGTCTGGGGATTGAACCTGCAACCTTGGCATATTGGGACAAAATTCTATCCAACTGAGCTATTATACCAGGGCCTAAATATGTGTTCTTTTATGATTATTTTACTTAGCATCAACACTTTCAGGATTCATTCATTTTGTAACTTGTCTCAGAAATTCTTTCCTTTTTAAGGCTGAATATCCCATTGTATGCCTATACCACATTTTGCTTATCCATCTATCTGTTGATGGGCATGAACATATGTACTTTTCATTTATGGAATTTATTATAATGAAATTATCAAAGCACTATTCTTATGGACTACCTGGTAAGACATGGAGTTAAGGTTGTTATGTGATTATAGATATTTGCTCAATAAGGAATTTTTCTCGCAAGCAGGGTAATATTAGGACACAAAACCCAGGCAAATAAGAATTCAGATTGAGTACAAAAATGCTTACATTTTGAAAACTACTACTTAAGTTTGTATGCAAGCCATGTATTAGGCTGTTTTGTCAACAAATATATACAATATTTGTCAGAATATAGTGTTTTTAAAAAATAGCATCACAGATGAAAACAGCCAAATCCTTTTTATTGGGGCTGTGATCCTACTACTAGAACTATTGCCTCTGATGTTCTTTTATTTTTTAAATATGTTTTTACTGATTTTTTACAGAGAGGAAGGGAGAGGGATAGAGAGTTAGAAACAGCTGCCTCTTGCACAACCCCCACTGGGGACGTGCCTACAACCAAGGCACATGCCCTTGACTGGAATCGAACCTGGGACCCTTGAGTCTGCAGGCCGACACTCTATCCACTGAGCCAAACCGGTTATGGCAACCTCTGCTGTTCTTGAAACTGTTGTTTCTTTAGTGTATACTGTTGGTGTCACTACTCACTCTGATTATTGGTAAATTCTGTACCTCTCATAGGTTTAAAAGAAGAAAATAAATTTCAGACAACCAAGGTATCTACAGAAGACACAACTTCTATGGAAGGAGGTCACTCATTTTTGGTATTGTGACTCTGTGTCACTATTGTTCCTTTTAAAGAAAGAATTTAAATATCATATATAGGACTAATCAGGAACTCTGTGTTGTATGTGCATGTGTGTGTGCACATGCATGTGGGTGTCCTAGTATATGTTTCTTGATATCCATTGCTTATAGATTAGCAACACTAAATTACAGGAGGCATGAAAAAGGTGTGGAAATTATTTTTTCTTTTGAGTATATATTTTGTTGAGTATATATTTTAAAGGACCCATGATCAACAATTGAGAAATACCTCTCCTGTATTTATTTATTTGTTTGTTTATTTTTTTGAGGTAAAATCAGACCAATGATTAAGCATTGTGTAAAGACAACACTAGATCATTGAGATCATTGTGTTTGTCTGTATCTTCTTTTGTTGACATATAACTCATTTGATTTCCCTAGGGCTAGCTGAGCATTCCATAAAGATATTTTCTTTGTTTTAATTTTGAAGTCATGTCATTTGAAACTGGATGTTCTAGACAAATAAACAAATAATACACATTTTTATGTACCAGTTACTGAGAAGTTGCTGATAAAGAGTTTGATATAGTTTAGAGTTTAGGGTACACCCAGGCCTGTAGCAGGAGGCTAATATATAGCTGTAAATAAATGTAAATTGTTTAGACAATAGTCATATTGTTGTTGGTCGAAAACAGACTCTCCCATGGGATCAGGAGAAAAGCATTTCAAGGATCCATGCACGGGAGATTGTGATGTGGATGCAGCAAAATGATATAGTTGTGATGTAATATCAAGAGTTCTCCTGGCTTCCCAATGTCCCACGTTCCTCCCTCCTGCCCTGGCAGAAGCACAGCTGTGTCTTCAGCAAGGCCAAAGCAAAGGCCAGGGTCCAAAGTCTCCACTTCGTATTCCCTCGGGGCCCACACAGTCTTCCGAAGGCCTCAGGTGGCCACTAACCTGCATGGTCACATGCCTCCGGGCAGGAGAGAACATGAAGGAACAGGTGAGTGCTCGAGTGCAGTCCTGAGCAAAAGAGAGAAGCTTCTTTGATCACCTGGAACTATGTGGTCTCAAGCTGGGGAGGAACCAGAAGTTTTTTCAAAATAACCGATCAGCATCCTGAGCTTTCCAAGGCTTCTGCTGAGTCCAGTGATCCCTTTCCCAGGTTAGACTGAAAACCCTCATGGTCAGGCACCTCCCCCTGTGCCACTTTTACTTGGTTGCACGTGCTTATCTCTCTCTGCTTCTGTCTCCCACACACAGTCCCCTTAGAGGGGCAATGCTGTGATTTCTTGGGGTGTGAAGCTGTAGCTTCCTGGTGAAGCAAACAGGCCTCTGCTTCCCAGCTGAATATGCTCAACTATGTCTTGCTCTCTTTTCTTGCAATAACTCGCGGATGGTGCTGACAATTTGTAATAAAAATAATTCTGAAAAGCAAAGTATTTTACATTTGTAATGAAATTTAAAATGCTTAATGAAAAAGGAAAAGTAATAGTTAAGGATTTCCTTCTTATTTATCAGTATATACTGTTAGTGTAGACTATTCTTAGTTTATATTTGATACACAAATTACATGATCCTATTGTGCTTACTTCAAAATTTATTTTATATCATTAAATTATGACCCTACTAATATAAATTCCTTAGTGAATTAATACAATTTTTAACATGTATATTTTGAAGCCTCTTGACCTTTCTATTATTGTTCATCACTATCAACAAGAACATGCACTTCAGAATTATGTTTCCTCTCACCAGGAGTAAGGATAAAATTAAGATTGTCCATCAGAGATTACTTCATTTTATAACCAGACCCATATGTTTTCAAAGTAATTATCTTTCATTTGTCCATCCATTTTCAAAGGAACATTTAGAGACCTTACTCTGTGGTAGGTACTTTTCTTGACTGTCTTTTTGTTTTGTTTTGTTTTTGTTTTTGTTTTTTTGTTACAATAGCTTAGCCACATGCATGGCCTGAGGATAAGAACTGCTTCTGTGTTCAAATTTTTAAAAGAAAGAAAAGAAAAGAAAAGAAAAGAAAAGAAAAGAAAGAAAATATTCTTACCAATTTGAATGCCAAGAAAGATAATTTGTAAAATTGAATTTTCAGATTGTATTTGAAAGTAAACCAGAAATTCCACTTATTTTTAAAATAATGCAGTGGAAAATCTCAGTAAATTTTCAAATTGCTACTTACTTGTCTAGAAAGTAAACCAAATTTAATTGTATTCTGCTAAGTAAAAGTTTTCATTATACAGTAATAAATTGCTAGCTCATCTAGAGTGCTTCATATTTCTATAATTGGCTCATGACAAATTAATATCCTCATTTATGATGTAACATGGACCCATACAGATAATAACTGTAACTATTCTTTAACCATGTATAAAGTATGTGTATTTAAATACATTCTATGATTTTTTATACACATAAACCAAATGAGAACTATTTGTTTATGTTTTAAAAACTCATTGTATCCAGATATCACAATACATTTTTATTTATCCAATAATTTTATGAATATTTTCAAAGTAAAAATAAATAGTAGAGTTGCTAAATGAATGTCTGAAATAATGGCTACAACCGCATTAAGAAAACCTTAAGAGTTTAACTAGGTTTTTCCCTTTTATGTGGGTTCCTAAACTAGATTCCTAAGTACGTAGAAGTTGGAACCCACTGACAAATAACTTCATCAGGAAAGTTCTTTGTAAGGAGGACCAATAGTGGGTCATAATAATTTAGCACGGTCGAATCACTGATTGAGAAACATTGTAGATAGTTTTTTTGTCTTTGATGATGCTTCTGTGGGTCTTCATATTGGCACTCACAAAATGTCTTCTAAAATGTTTGATTTGACATACAGTGAAGAGTACTTAATTTAAAGATAATTCAAGAAATAGTCTGAGAATGGGGTTTTGAATTTCGTGGTAAAATTTCAGAAATATGTCTAACTTTTGTGAGTACCTTTAGAGCACCTTGTCAATTTGGTTTGGTATCTTAGAAGCTCTTAAACACAGTGCTTACATATAGTACATTTTCAATAAATGTTGGACTGTTATTATCATCTTGGCGCTAAAAACTAATATAAAAAACCCTTCCTGATTATACTTGAATATATAATATATTCATATACTCATCTAAATAAAAGTATATTCATATTCTCATCTAAATAAAAATATACATAAAACAGTGCATACCTATTAAGTTTGTGCCCTCCTCTGTCAATTTTCAAGTTGTCTTTATTTGACTATAATAAGATGGTGTTTTGTAAATTTTCTGAATATATATATATATATATCCACACTCTATTTTTCAATTATAAAACCAATGATACTGTTGTGAATTTAAATTGACATAAATTTTTCCACTTATTGGCCTTGATAAAAATTTGCCTTATTTTATACTGTATGTTGCTAAAATATACTAGCACACCATTCTCTAAAAGAGAAACAAACAAAACAACAGAAAGACCAATTGGCACAATAGATGTCTTTATCTATGAAATGGAATTTTTTTTAATGATTTTAGTGCATTGGGGTCTTTATATGGATTTCATCCTAGAGTTAGAAGATCAGTCACCCATAACATAGAATAAAATAAACTACCACAATCAAATGATGATTAAGAATTATTGTCAACAATAGATAAACAAACTAACAATGTAAGAGATATCCATCTAATAAAGGATGACTGCTTCTCTTAATGAAGGAAAAAGGAGAAGTTAATGTTTTTATTAAAACGGTCAGCCTGAAACTTGAACAATCTCTATTGCATCCTCCTATTGTGTTAGGTATGAGAATGTGTAAGAAAATTCAATCTATCAACGCATTTTGTTTCCTAAGTCACATAACTATGTTTGTTTTGCTGTGATAAATGTATAGTATAGTTTCTCCATGCAAATGAGCTATGTAGACCTGTGAAATAAGCAAAATTAAAGGAAGGCTCAGTACTGTAAAATGAACATAACTTCTCACCTGATCTAAGCTTCCTTGAACCTACCTTCTGTCTACTTTTATTTTTATTTTTTTTGCTGCAATTAAATTGACTTCCGAAGCGAATCTATTAGCTGGACTAGGGTATTGCAATGTAAGTGATTTTTTAAATCGTTGTTTTGAACATTGCTTAACTCAAGTTATGTTCCATTCAAGAGCTTATCTTAAAAATTAAATCCATGGGTGTGAGAGTATATATATGTATATATATAATATACTATTTATATGTGTATATATATACTAGGTTAGATGATGGAGGTAGCTCAGTGTTGGTGGAATTTCAGCTGAATAGTCAAATCAAGAAAATGGAAGTATTGCATAAAAAACTGTGACTATGTAAGAAACCAGGGTTTAGTAATTTTAAGTAGTTTTAGTATTCATTTAGCATTTATGAAACAAATACTATATCCTGAATGACAATATGCTAGTGTTAACCTTGAAAAGTTTTTATCAATAGGTAGAGCATACTGTGTATTTCTTAATATATTGTATTGCAGTAGAATCCCAGAGACCTGGTATTAGATTAGAAGTCTGCATTTGCTAAAGAAGAGATTTGAGGATGGAATCATTTGACAAGTGGTAGAGAAAACATGAAAAATCCAAGTCATCCAGGGTTATCAGACTCCTTCTGTAGCTGGGGCTACATATGCCTCAAATGACTGGGAAATCCTGAACTGCCACTTACTAAATCTTCCTTACATAGCTTACAAGACGTTTCTTAAGATTTGGAGTTCTTTACATTGCCTGCATCACATTTGTTGTGATTTGAAAGAGATAGACAAAACATCTCCAGCGTCAAGAAAGCAGCTGCAGTCATTTCCATCTGTGTTAATGTTGTCCACTTAATTCTCTAGACACTGTTTGCATACTTGAGTATGCTTGTTTTGCTGAAAATAAAACTCTTTTCACCAAAAACAAGAGAGCAAAATGGGAAAATATAGAACCAAGGATTTGTTCTGAGGATCATAAATGTTGATCTGCTCTTAAACTTGGTAACTATATTAGTAAAACCAACTATTGGCAGCATTGGAGGAAGATGAGTTATTCAGTTTTTATATGAATGAAACATAAAGGAGGGGATTACCAAAATAGGGAGGGATGAGTAAGAGAATAGAAGAGGAATAAGAAAGAAAGCACATTTAAGTTTGATGCACTTTTTAATTTTTTTTTATTTGATTCTTTTATTTTTTAATTAAATCTTTATTGTTCAGATTAATACAGTTGTTCCTCTTTTTTCCTCCCATAGCTCCCCTCCACCCAGTTCCCACCCCACCTTCTGCCCTTACCCCTGCCATTGTCCTCATCCAAGGTGTATGATTTTTGTCCAGTCTCTTCCCGCACCCTCCCACACCCCTTCCTCCCTGAGAATTGTAAGTCCACTCCCTTTCTATGGCACTGATACTATTATATTCACCAGTTTATTCTGTTCATCAAATTATTTATCTTCTTAAAGGATACCTTTCAGCATTTCATATAATACAGAGGGGCCTTGACTTATGAGTTTAATTCGTTCCGTGATGGAGCTCATAACTCAAATTACTCATATGTCAAATCAAAAGTGAACGAGTGAGACACGTGATGCTGGGCTGATGTTGTGGCGTTCACTGTGACGTTCACTGCGCCAACTAGCGGTGGGGTATCTGAAGCTGGCTCGTAACCCGAATTTTAGCTCACAACTCAAAGCAAAAAATCAGCCGAGAGACGGCTCGTATCTCAAAAAACTAGTTAGTTGGGACACTCGTAAGTCAAGGCCCCACTGTACTGGTTTGGTGGTGATGAACTCCTTTAACTTTTTCTTATCTGTGAAGCTCTTTATCTGACCTTTAATTCTGAATGATAGCTTTGCTGGGTAAAGTAATCTTGGTTGTAGGTTCTTGGTATTCATCACTTTGAATATTTCTTGCCACTCCCTTCTGGCCTGCATAGTGTCTGTTGAGAAATCAGCTGACAGTTGTATGGGTACTCCCTTGTAGGTAACTGACTGTTTTTCTCTTGCTGCTTTTAAGATTCTCTTTGTCTTTTGCTCTTGGCATTTTAATTATGATGTGTCTTGGTGTGGTCCTCTTTGGATTCCTTTTGTTTGGGGTTCTCTGTGCTTCCTGGACTTGTAAGTCTATTTCTTTCACCAGGTAGGGGACGTTTTCTGTCATTATTTCTTCAAATAGGTTTTCAATATCTTGCTCTCTCTCTTCTTCTGGCACCCCTATATTTTGGATGTTGGTATGCTTGAAGTTGTCCCAGAGGCTTCTTACACTATCTTCATATTTTTGGATTCTTTTTTCTTTTTGTTTTTCCAGTTGGGTGTTTTTTGCTTCTTCGTATTTCAAATCTTTGACTTGATTCTTGGGATCCTCTTGTCTGCTGTTGGGTGTCTGTATAATATTTTTTATTTCAGTCAGTGTATGCTTAATTTCTAAGTGGTCCTTTTTCATATCCTGGAGGATCTCATTAAATTTATCAACGGTTTCTAGAAAATTCTTGAAAAACCTTATAACGGTGGTTTTGAACTCTATATCCAGTAGTTTGCTTTCCTCCACTTCTATTATTTGTGACCTGTTTTTTTGTCTCTACATTTTTTATGCTTCCCTGTGTTGGTAGAGTGGCTTTGTGTGCTAGGTGTCCTATAGGGCCCAGTGGCTCAGCCTCCCCAAATATCTGAGGTGGACACTCTTGGTGTACCCCTTTGTGGGCTTTGTGCACAGTCTTGATGTAGTTAAGCCTTGATTGTTGTACGTATCACTGGGAGGAATTGACCTCCAGGCCAATTGGCTGTGAGAATCAGCTGTGGTTATGGTGGGAGAACTTCTGTGCTGGAGACACCCTTATGGGGCAAGACTTGCTTCAGTGGGGCTTTGGTGCTCACTGAGTCTGCCCCCTGAGTGTGTCCCTTATGGATCTGAGGAGTTGTAATCTTGATGGTCCCACTCTGACCAGTGGGTACACTGGCTCTTGGATCTCTAAGGAGATGCTAATTTAGCCTCTGCCTGAGGCTACCCAGCTCTATGGAGAGATCTGCAGATTCGTTTTCTTTGTTTGGAGTTTGGAGGTGCCTAGATGAGGGCCAGCTGTGAAGCAATGCAAGCTGCTGTGGGGTCTTGGTCCTTCTTTTTGGATGTTCTGGGTCTCTCTGACCCAGCTGCAGTTAGTTAGGTAATTTTAGATTGCAAAGGGCCAGGGCATTCATATGAAAAAGCCTCTTCGCACAGCTTGGGTGGGCAGGGTCTCAGGGCATCAACAGGGTGGGGCAAACAGCTATGGATAATCCTCAGCCCTGCCCTAAGAGAACCCGGGTCTCACTGTTCAGAGGTAATTGCTACAGACGCCTCTGAAAGAAAGCTGCCCTCGAGTTCTGCCCGATGCCAAACAGTCCAGTTTCTCGCCATATGAGTCTGGGTCCCCAGAGACTCGCCTGGAACTGGCATTCTGAGCAGTCGGGAGCTTGTGTCTCCCTCCCGATTGAAAAAGACTGGCGTCCTCAGCTGCCAGCCCTTTTCACTTGCGCCTCAATACCTCTGCTCTTTACTTCCACATAACACCTCCTCTGAGTCTCAGTGTGCTTTTCTCTTTCGTTCTAGTTGTAGAATTTCCACTTGGCCAGCCTTCCTGTGGTTCTGGATGATGTCCCTTTTGTCTTTTAGTTGTTTTTCTGAAGTGGTTGTGCGAGGCAGCTATTTCTGGTGTTTACCTATGCCGCCATCTTGTTTTTTTGTTTTTTTACGTTTGATGCACTTTTTACTACAATGAAGAATGTGAAAGAAAATCAGACCTACTAGATGTGTTCTGTATAATCTCAGTTGCTTAAACCTACTTTATTAATTCTAGTAGCAGCATTTTTGAATTTTTCTTTGCCATTTTCTCCTAATTTAGTCTTATACTATTAGTCAAAAACAACAATAAAACTAAAGTGTTTTTATTATTTATTTTTATTTAATTTTTAATTTATCTTTATTGTTGAAAGTCACAGACATCCCCTTTTTCCTCCATTGGCCCCCTCCACCCTACTCCAGCTCTCCCCAGACCTTCACCAAACTATTGTCTTTGTCCATAGGATATGCATATGTGCATATAAGTTCTTTGGTTAATCTCTTCCAGCTTCCTCTCCCCCATTCCCTCTGAGATTCATCAGTCTGTTCAACGCTTCCATGTCTCTGGATCTGTTTTGCTTGTCAGTTTATTTTGTTCATTAGATTACACATATAAGTGAGATCATGTGTTATTTTTTCTTTCTCTGATTGGCTTATTTTGTTTAGCATAAAATGTCCCTCAATGCTGTGTCAAAGAGTAACACATCCTTGAGTAACTTCACTGGACTCAAAGAGAACTTCAAGGGACTTAATGAGACTTTTAAGGATCTTAGTAAGAATGTCAAAGACATGAAAAAGGACCATTCAGGAATTAAGCATACACTAACTGAAATAAAGAATAATTTACAGGGATTCAACACTGGTGTAGAGGATTCTGATAATCAAATCAACTATTTGAAATATGAGGAAGCAAAAAACACCCAATCAGAAGAGCAAAAAGAAAATATGTAAGGAGCCTCCAGGACAACTTCAAGCATACCCACATTTAAATTATGGGGGTGCTAAAAGGAGAAGAGAGAGAGCAAGATATTAAAAATCTGTTTGAAGAAATAATGACAGAAAATTTCCCCTATCTGGAGAGAGAAATAGACTTACAAGTCCAGGAAGCACAGACAGTCCTAAACAAGAGGAACCCAAAAAGGACCGCACCAAGGCACATCATAATTAAAATGCCAAGAGTTAAAGAAAAATAGATAATCTTAAAAGCGGCAGGAGAAAAGAAGTTAGCTACCTACAAGGGGCAGTCCTACCCATAGGACTATCAACTGATTTCTGAACATAAACTTTGCAGGCCAGAAGGGAGTGGCAAGAAATATTCAAAGTGATGAATAGTAAGGACCTACAATCAAGATTACTCTACCCAGCAAAGCTATCATTTAAAATTGAGGGTCAGATAAAGAGCTTCACAGACAAGAAAAAGCTAAAGGAATTTATCACCACCATATCAGTATTACGTGAAATTTTGAAGGGTATTCTTTAAGAAGAAGAAAAAGATAAAAAATATGAACATTGAAATCACAATAAATACATACCTACCAACAAATGAATTTATAAGTGAAAATAAATAAATAAGAAATCTAATGAACAAAATAAACTGGTGAATAGAATAGAATTAGAAGCATGGGAAAATGGAACAAACTGATGAATCTGAGAGGGAATGGGGGTGGTAGCAGGAAGAGATTAAACAAAGATCTTACATGCATATATGCATTTGCTGTGGACAGAGACAATAGGATGATGAAGGTCTATGGCAGTCTGGGAATCCAGTGTAGAGGGGCAATTTTGAGATTCCTCAAAAAATTAAACATGGAACTGTCATTTGTCCCAGTGATTCCACTTCTAGGAAAGCATCCTAAGAATCTAGAAACACCAATCATAAAGAATATATGCACCCCTCTGTTCATATCAGTATTATTTGCAATAGCCATTATCTGGAAACAGTTCAAGTGTCTTTCAGTAGATGAGTGGATAAAAAAAGGTGTGGTACATTTACCAATGGAATACTATGCAGTTTTAAAAAAAGTAGGAAATCTTACCTTTTGTGTTGTATGGATGGACCTGGAGTTTATTATGCTAAGAGAAACAGGCCAGCCTGGAAAAAGACAAATACCATATGATCTCACTTATGTGTGGATGCTAATGAACAAAATTAACTGATGAGCAAAAAAGAACCAGAGGCATGGGTACAAGGAACAGACTGAAAGATTTCACAGGGGAGTTGGTTGGGATAAAAGAAGGTGAAAGGATTAGCTAAAGAACATATCTGCAGAGCTCATGGACACAGGCAACAGATTAGTAAAGCCAGGGGAGGATGGAGATGGGCAAAGAGGGGGAAGGAATGTGGGGCAATTGTAATTGTGTCAACAATTTAAAAAACTGTATTTAAAATATTAATGTAATTTTTTACTTTTGAATATCAATTACATGTTATGACCTATGTAACAAATCTATTTTATTTATTTCAAAATTTTAGTACATTCCTTCAAATCTTGAAATTAATTAGACTAAGGATTTTTTATTATGCTATTTTCCATTAGAAGTGAATAGATACGTATTTTACAAGTAAGCTTTATATTATGTAATTTTTTTCTTTTTGTTTTTTAAAAAAATTAAATGATAGTGTTTCTTTTAGAACATATCTCCAGTTTTGTTAATTAGAAGACAGTGGGGTAGCCCTGGCTGGTTTTCAGTGGTTAGAGTGTTGGCCCGCAGACTGAAGGGTCACAGGTTTGATTCCTGGTCAAGGAAACGTGTCTGGGTTGCAGGTTTGATCCCCCTCCCTGGTTGGGGAACATGTGAAAACAACCAATCAATGTCTCTGTCACATTGATGTTTCTCTCTCTCTCTCTCTACCCTGCCCTTCCATTCTCTCTAAAACTCAATGGAAAAAATATCAAAATATCCTGGGCTTAGGATTAGCAACACACACACACACACACACACGTAAGGAAGAATGTTTTAGCAAAGAGGTCAAGTAACATATTAGAAAACTTAATATGTTTTTTAGTATCAAGAAGTTCATAGATATACATGCATACGTATATACATACAACAAAAATAAACCTCCTAGCAGTTGTTCATTTTATATAATACATTTCTTGAAAGAATACAGGTCAAACTCTTGGTAATGTCAATGATGCTTTCCTCCTTACCATATTAAAACTTAAATAAATGTGTAAGCCAATTTAAAAGGTCAGAAGAAATTGGGAAAGGGAGTTCTTCTAAATGTGAACTGCATAGAGGTCCTTCTTTTATCCGGAAAGTATTTGACTGTCTTGGCTTATATTGAGTGATATATATATATATATATATATATATATATATATATATATATTCATGTTTCTCAGCAGACTGGGTGGGGTATCACCCCTTATATATTTTTCATTATACTTCACACTTCATGAGAGCAGATATATGGCTTTATCTCAGAGTCTGGATAATGCTGGGCATAGTAAGCAACCAATCAACATATTGGCATGTGTATAGTATATGTAAGGAAATTCTAATTAGCTTATCTACCACTGGTTTTGCATTTTCCAGTTGATTTTATTTTCATTTAATGGCTTAAGTTTTTGTTGTTTTGATAGAGTTTTATTTTGTTGTTGTATAACTAACTGATCATTTGGTTCTTAAGTGATCATTTGGTATATAATTAAAAGATCATTAAGATCACTGTGATCAGTAATCTTTTTTTTATTTCTTGAGCTTTGTTACAAAAATAATATGTACTTATTTAAATAAAAATTTTTTTTTTACCATATTAACCATTTTATTTATTTATTTATTTTTTTTTCAAGACCAAAGACTATTTTTTTTTTATTTTTATTTTTTTTTATTTTTTTTTTTTTCGCTTAAAGTATTACAAAGGGTATTACATAAGTGTCCTTTTTTCCCCCCCGCCCTTGACAAACCCCTACCCTCCCTTACCCCCCAGTGTCTTATGTCCATTAGTTATGCTTATATGCATGCATACAAGTCCTTCGGTTGATCTCTTATTTAAATAAAAATTTGTATGTTGAAGTGATGAAATGTTCTTTATTTTTATAGTTAGTGTCTTGCAATTTCTTTTACATTTAAATTTGACTTTTATTCAAGAAATACATTCACAGAGCTAAAAAATAAAATGAAACAAATGCTTATTATAATGAAAAATAGCAATTCTCTGCCTTTTACCTTCCCACCCCAATCCAGCTATACAGAGGCAGCAAACGTTTGGCATTTATATCCTTAATTTTAAATTATATGTTTATTTCTATTTCTTCACTTATCAATTTTCAACCTTCATTTTGAATAATGAAAATGGGAGAGAAAGGCATATAAATAAAAATGTGACATAATATCTCAGCTAATATATACTACAATAGAGTTCTGCATAGGTTTTCTTTGTGTTTATAAAGAACAGGTAAAATATTAGATCTTCTAAATTGGTTTTAAGTCTGTATTGTGTAAGCTTCCATTAGCAGTAAACAAGATAGTGTTCATTCATCTTTTTATATCCTTGTCAATACTGGCAGAATTCAGAAATCAAATTTATGCTATGTTGATAACATAAAGTGATATCAAATTGGTTTTTTAATATGCATTTATCTGACAACTAATGATTTTTAGCATTTTAAAATATACTTGACTAGAGGCCTGGTGCATGAAAATTCTTGCACTGGAGCGGGGAGGGGTGCCTCAGCCTGGCCTGTGCCCTCTCACAGTCCGGGAGTCCTAAGGTGATGTCCAAATGGGGAGCAACAGGGCAGGCTGATCAGGGCACAGTGCTGGCTGGCAAGTGGCTGGCCCTGCCCCCTCCATTGCCCCTCCGCCTCAGCTGGTCGCCACCGCCCCCCCCTCTCTGCCCCATCCCTGTGCCTGCTGGCACACGCCTTGGCTGGCCTGTTTGCCAACCCTGCCCTCCGCTGACCGGTTGTTCCACCATTTGGTCGATTTGCAAATTACACTTTTATTATATAGGACTAGAGGCCCAGTGCACAAAAATTTGTGCACTCGGGGGGGAAGAGGGGGTCCCTCAGCCCGGCCTGTGCCCTCTTGCAGTCTGGGACCCCTCGGGAGATAATGACCTGCTGGCTTAGGCCTGCTCCCGGGTGGCAGAGGGCAGGCCCAATCCCTAGGTGCAGCCTTTGGTCCGGCTCAGAGCAGGGCTGATTGGGGATTTGGGGCGCCGCCCCCTGTCATGCACAGAGCAGGGTGGATTGGGAGGTTGCGATGCCACCCCTAGTCACGCTCAGGGTAGAGCCGATTGGGGGGTTGGGGCACCGCCCCCTGTCACACTAAAGGCAGGGCCAATGGGGAGGTTATGGCTCTACCCCATCACACACAGAGCAGGACCCGTGGGGGGGGTGTTGGGGCACCGACCTCTATCACCCAGAGAGTAGGGCCAATCAGGGGCTTGGGGCACCGCCACTGTCACACTCAGGGCAGGGCTGATGGGGAGGTTATGGCTCTACCCTGTCACACACAGAGCAGGGCCAGTGGGGGGAAGGCGCGCACCCTATCACACACAGAGCAGGGCCAATCAGGGTGTTGGGGCGCCACACCCTGTCACACACAGAGCCGCAGGGCGATCAGGGGGTTTGGTCGCTGCCCCCTGTCACGCTGATCCCGGTGCCGGGAGGCCTCGCAGCTCCGCTGATCCCGGTACTGGAAGGTATATTACCCTTTTACTATATAGGATAGAGGCCTGGTGCATGGGTGGGGGCCGGCTGGTTTGCTCTGAAGGGTGTCCTGGATCAGTGTGGGGGTCCCACTTGGGTGTCTGGCCAGCCTGGGTGAGGGGATGATGGCTGTTTGCATCTGGTCACACTCCCTTCAGGCGGGGGGTCCCCACTGGAGTACCTAGCCAGTCTGGGTGAGGGGCTGAGGGCCGTTTTCAGGCTGGCGGGTGACTGAAGCTCCCAA
The DNA here is from genome assembly GCF_028538775.1 of Myotis yumanensis. Classification (NCBI taxonomy): domain Eukaryota; kingdom Metazoa; phylum Chordata; class Mammalia; order Chiroptera; family Vespertilionidae; genus Myotis; species Myotis yumanensis. Next base: position 8,054,426 of record NW_027223760.1, read on the forward strand.
CTGCTCCTTTTTTTCTTTTTTTTTTTAATTCTGGGCCAGCTTTAGCACTGAGGCTTGGCTCCAGCTCTGAGGCCTCCGCTGCTGGAAGCAGGTTTCTGGCCTTTGTTTACCTTCTGTATTTGAAACAATGTTGCTATCCTGCTGGCTGAAGCCCGGCTGACTAAAGCAGGTTTCTGGGGTTTTGTTTAGCTTCTATATTTGTAACATAGTTGCTTAGAGTTGCAGCTGAGAGGCCAGCAAGGCAGGCGGGGAACCTGGCTTCCTCCATCACTGGAGCAAGCAAGCCTCCCTGTTTGCGTCAGCTGCCTGGCTGCAGGCTGCCATCTTGGTTGGCAGTTAATTTGCATATCTCACTGATTAGCCAATGGGAAGGGTAGCGGAGGTAAGGTTAATTACCATGTTTCTGTATTATTAGATATCAGAAGAGCTATCTGGCTTCTCCTGAGAAACTGTCTTTTCAGGTTTTTTGCTCACTTTTCTATTAGCTTCCTGTTAGTATATATTTCAATATTAACTGCTCATTGGTTTTAGGGATTTCCTCAGTTTGTCTATGAAATTTATCTATGCCTATTCTTCACTGAAAACTTCTTATTTCATGAAGCCACATTAATCAATTTTATGATTTATTATTTATACTTTTAAAGTCTTATTTCAGAATGATTTTTTTTTACTTTTAAGTCTCAAAAATAATCACCTAATTTTTTTATAAATTAGCTTTGAAAATATAACTCTCATGTTGTCCCAAAGCTCACTTAGACTCTCCTCCTGCTTTTTTTTTTTCCATTTGCTGCTCTGAATGGGGTTTTTTTGCTACCTAGTCTTCTAATTTGATCCTCAGCTTCTTCTAGTCTTCTATTGAATCCTTCTAGAGTCTTATTTATTTCAGCTATGTCATTCATCATTTCCAATGGATTCTTATTTATTGTTTCTTTATTTTTATTCTTTTCATGTGGTTGTACTTCTCATTAAGTCCCTTATAAATCTCATTAAGTTGCTTGTAGTTCTCATTGAGATGTCTGAGCACCCTCATTACTATTACTTTGAATTCTTTGCCTGACAAATTGCTTGTCTCTGTTTCATTTAGTTCATTTTCTGGTGATCCCTCCCTTTCCTTGGGGGTTGTTTCCCTGTCTCCCCATTTTTGTTGTCCCTTTATATTTGTTTTTATTATCATATCAAACTGCTATGCCTCCCAGACTTTATAGGGTAGGCTTCTGTAATAGGTGCTTTGTGGGACCCAGTGGTGTAGTCTTTTAGATCTCCTGAGCTGAGTGCTCTAGGAAATCCCCTTGCTTGGATTCTCTTGTTGTAGTTCGGTCTTGAATGTCATTGTCCCATTCATGGATGGAATCTCCTCTTAGGCTGACTGACCATGTGGCTCCCTGCTGAGCACGTAACAGGAACTATTGTGGAGATGCTGACAGACAGAACAAAATACAGCACCACTAAACACAAAACAAAAGAAACAAGACAAAAACATACACAGACCCTTACAGCAACACAAAAGCAACCACCAGAGAAGAAGAGAGAATTAGAAAAGAGAAAAGTGAGCAAGAATGATAGAAGACAAGAAAGAAAGAAAAATACAAGGAGAAAAATAACAAAACAGACAAAAAATCACAAAGGAAAAAGGGGGGAGGAGGAAAAGGAATATGTGTGTACAGAGCTGAAAAAAAGGAAATAAGAATAAAGATTTAGGGGAATAAGGAAAGGAAAACTGTTTAAAATAAAGGAGGAAGAAAAAAATTTGAAAAGTATAATAGAATGCAGATAGACCCAAAATAAAAAAAATAAAAAAAAAGATGAGAAAGCAGTAGAAAAAGAAAAGAGAGAAGAAAAGATGAGTAGGAAAAGGGAAGAGAAAAATAGATATAGGAACAAAATTATAGAAACTAGAATAATAACAAATCAATAAAGCAGACAGATAAAGAAGATAAATTAAAAAGAGGGGAAATAAAGGAAAGAGAAAATATTAAAAAAAGAAAGAGAAAACAGTGAAGGGGCATTCCACTTTAGAACTCTTTAATCTTATTGGAATGAAATTTGTATAAGAAGCTAGTTTTATTTTTTGTCATATTCCAAGACAATTGTTCTTTCTCCATACAATGAGTCAACGCCAACCTTTTCTTTTACTGTGTGATATTACCCTTACTATATATAACTCATTGATATGTGGATTTATTTCTGATATCTATATTCCTGTACCCACACTGGCAACCTAATAGTTGCAATAGTTGATTCCTTCTCTTTACACTTTATTTCTTAATTTCATTTTGATACTGGGGGTCCGGTGCATAAATTCATGCACCAGTGGTGTCCCTTGGCCTGGCTTGTGGGATCGGTCAGAAACTGGCTCTCTGATATCCCCCGAGGGGTCCTGGATTGTGAGTGGGCACACGCCAGGCTGAGGGACCCCACTGGATCACAATCAGGGCCGGGGAGGGATGCAGGAGGTTGGCCAGCCAGGGAGGTATGCAGGAGGGCTCCAGGGCATGTCCTGCCCTTCTCACTCAGTCCTGATTGGCTGGACCTCAGCAGCAAGCTAACCTACTGGTTGAAGCATCTGCCCCTGTTGGTCAGTGCACGTCATAGCAAGCAGTTGAGCAGCCTTAGCACATTATGCTTTGATTAGTTGAAAGGATGATCGGACGACCGGACATTTAGCATATTAGGCTTTTATTATATAGGATAAATGTACCTCTTATAGCATATGCTTTTAAAACTGGTTTTGTGATCACTTTTTAGACATATAACTTATAGAAAAATTAGGAAAATTATATCCATGAATATGGTAATAATTTAGGAAAAGTTACATTCATGAATATGGGGGGAAATAAGCCATATTGAGTTAGGAAATAATTGAAACTGCTACATTTTAATAAGATCTCTGTTTCTTTTGGTTTTATATAGCAGGAAAAATATAATTATGGACAATAATTAACACAAAGAAAGTAAATTGTGGAGCCCGCTCATGTGCAAAATTTTAATCGTTGAGTGTAGTAGTTAGGTATTTACGAATAAATTGCTGTGATTTCTGACAACATGCAAAAAAAAAATCTACTTAAATCGTGTTTTTAAAATAAGATAAATATGACAACAGAGGCACTAGACAAAGAATGCTACAATGTAATGGAATTTGAATTACCGTAATTTCTGTGTTTGAATTACCTTAATACTATGATTAACTAAAATAATGGTTTTAAGTTATGCTTTGTTGAATATTTAAGGCTTTTTGGAATGCCCCCAAAGTATCTAGGGAAAAAATAGTAGTGAGACTGAATATTTGGATTTCAGTTTCAACCAGAATGCTTGATTTTTATCTGTTTAAATACTCTACCCTTCAGTAAGATTTTATTGGAAGATAGGAGTTTTAGCCAAAAATGTTTGGAAATCATTTAAATAAAATTAGTGAAATGTCTAAATGTTAAACAAAGATGGCATATGATGGCGTTCATCTTTTTAATGCCTATGGCAGATATTGCTAATTGAACACAATATTCTTCCTGCTGCAGATTCAGATTTAGTTGCCATACTGCTTTCCATATGGTCACTACCAATCAATCACTATGGGTATGTGAGTCAAAACCCATTTACATCTATACACTACTAACTCTTATAATTTTATTGAACCTTCAGAACACTTACTTTAGTCTAAGAAAGGTATGAGTTGACTCATTCAGTTTAAAGAAGGAAGAGGCAGGGAAAGAGAGTGGTTAAATAGGAAATGGACCTGGAAAATATAAATTCAAATAATTATTAAGGTGATAATTCTTACATTTTGATTATAAGGAGAAAATGCTCACTACCAATTTGTTAATTGTGTAAAGGCCTACAAAGCTCATTAAGTATGGGTTTAAAAGACAATTGAAATCAATCATGTTTTCAGTTGGTAAACTTGAGACATAAATAATTTCATTATATACATTTAATAATTTTAAATTAAATTTATTGAGATGACATTGGTTAATAAGATCATACACTTTCATGTGTACCTTTCTGTGATACATGATCTGTATGTTGCATTGTATGCCCTCCACCCAAATTCAAATCATCTTCTGTCACCATACATTTAAAAATTTATCACCAAAAATTCAAACTTTCCAAATCAATGTGAGAGTAGGAAATAAAATCTGCATCTTTTGGAAATGCATCTCATGTTGTCTTCATGGTCCTTAGTTTGTACCAAACAATGGATTTAAAGTTCTCCAAATTAAAATGTACAAAAGCATTTCATACATGCTTGAAGATTCACAAGGTAATGAATGCATTAACAATTATCTTTATTTGAGGTTGATTATGTTTTATGTTCTATGAAGTCATTGAACTAATTATGACATAAATTTAATTTAATTTTCAAAGCAGTAACAATTATTTGTCTCTATTAACAGGGCTACTCTAATGTGATGCTGGGATTGGATTTACCTAGGATAGCATATCAAGGTTGACCTAGAAGTCTTGTAGAAGATTTGGACAAAATAGGTAAGTGGTTTTTTAGTGATAATTCTCTTTCATTCATTGTGTTGAATTCTGGGTGTGTTTTTTTCTAATTTGTTTTATTCTTTAATTTTTTTGTTTAAGTATCTTTACCCAAAGGTTTAAAAAAGTTATCAGTGAATGATGTCAAGTACGGCAATAGGAATATTTACCGCTGTGTCTTTTCTTGGGCTTCCCATTTCATTCCTCAGTGTGCTCTCTCTTACTATTAAACTTAGTCTCACTGTTTTTAAAAATCAACATAAATGGATGTAGATTGTGCATTTGGTTTTGAAATATTGAAATTATTAGGCAAGAAAAGCACTTGGAGTATTTTCTGTCACCATTATGCTGGCCTTTTATTCAGGTGCTTTTAGTGTTATTTTATTAAGATTTGGTTGATTTTGAGGCTTTGAGGGCATCTGGAAATGTCCAAAAATAAAGTGATAAGCAAACTTGAAATATTTTTGGGGGGGAGTTTGATTTTTCTTGTGAACTTTTTGAGACCCAGCAAGTCACTCTTTAGAAAGAATTTGTTGCCCTGGCTGGTGTGGCTCAGTTGATTGAACATTGTCCCATGCACCTAGAGGTCCCTGGTTTGATTCCCGGTTGTGGGCTTGATCCCCAGTAGGGGGTGTGCAGGAGGCAACTGATAGATGGTTCTTTCTCATTGATGTTTCTCTCTCCCTCTCCCTTCTCTCTCAAAAAAAAATTATAAAAATGTATTTTTTTATGAAAAAGGATTTTTATTTTTTTAAATTAAATTTATTGGGTGAAAATGGTTAAGATTATATAGGTCTAAAGTGTACAATTCTATGATACATGATCTGTATATTTCATTGTGTGTCCACTACCCAAAGTCAAATATTTTTCTGTCACCATTTATATATATTTGACCCCCTTTTTCCTTTACTACTCCTCCCACACCCCATCCCTCTGGTAACCAACATGATGTTGTCTGTGTCTATGAGTTCTTATTTGTTTATTTGTTGTTTTCTTTTTAATGTTGCACTTCTTTAAGTCTAATGGCAGTTTTCCTTGGTATCTATGTCAAGTTAGAGAACTTTAAGTCCATTGTTTGGTCCAAAGCAAGGACCACAAAGAAATGTGTGATGCATTTCCAAGAGATGCAGGTTTTATTTCCCATTATTACTTAATATATAATGTTTCTATATTATTAGTTTTTTAGTGTCATCATTGAACTATGGTATCAATCAAGCAATATGTCATAGGAGGCCAAATATGTAATAATATAATTATAAAAAAGAAAACAAAAATAATTTGGGGTGAGGAGTTTTTATCACTTATCTTCACAGATTTTACTTCTCCAAAGAAGGAAACCGTGCCGCCCTGGCTTCTTCAGAATATCTTTTCTTGTCCCTCCCACTCCACTCCACCTTAGGTTCTTTATCAAGGGGCGTAAGAAAGTCCTCATGATCGTCACTGTTCTGCCTACATTGTTCCGCCCTTTTCTAAAATTTCCGTATCTTCCCTGAAAGATTTTTATCAATGAGCTTGAATTATACAGTCAAATATTTCTCAAGTAGTTTACCTATTAATTTACCTGTGTACTTTTTCCTGTTTTGTACCAACTTTATTATTTTGCCAAATATGCAAACAAATTGATTCCATATTTATTTAAGTTTTTAGAGCATGTTGGCATCTTTTTACTTCATTTTATTCTTTCATTTAAACTCAATTTTATTCTGGCACTGCTTATGGTGTAAGTAAGACTGACATTATCCTTTGTTTAGTATGTGGAGAGACTAAAAGACAAGGAATTTAAATGATTTTGGAAAAAATCATTTTTTATGATTTTACAATTAATACTAAACAATTATGTATTAATAGAACCCATGTATGCTAACGCTTAATCTTTTTCTTCTAGGTTATGTACATAATTTATGCTTACTATAGACAATGGCTAGGTGATATATTCTATCTTTGTGAGGCCTTTTAATATTTAAATTTTCATTTTTGGAGTAATAGGACATTTGCTTTAATAATAGCATGGGGAGGGGGGGGATGAGAGGGTTAGATTTATTAGCTGGAGTTACCTGACAATAAACATCATGGAACTTTGAAAGAAAACATTTAAGAAAATAAATGATTTTTATAAAATAAAGACACTTCTTCCCAAAAGGGAACATAATTATGTTGGAAGTTAGTCCTCAAAACTACTTCTAGAAATTGCTAATTAGACTTTTTCTAGTCAGATGCTTATAATAGCAGTTTTTAAATATTTTTTAACGAAGACCAACCACATATAGGTGTAAATAATGTATATGCATAATGCCAATTGTTCATCTTAATAGAAAAGTGCATTCTGAAAAAGTGCTTTTTTCTTGGGTATATATAGAATTATGAACCCTAGAGCTGGAGGTATTATGATAAGAAAAGAATAAAATTATGTTTAGAAGAACGATTTGGGAGTCAGGTAGACAAGGGTTTGCATTCCTGCAGTCAGTTGTTAGTTTTTATTTAATAAACTTTGGTTAATTTCAAAAAAATGTATCTCAGTTTTCAAACAGTAGAATGAGGGACAGATGTAACTGTTTGGATTATTGTAAGAAGTTAGCACTTGATACATAGCTATTTTCAATGAATATTAGTTTTCTTCTTCCCTGTCTATTCCTCTGTTTTCTTACCCCAAAATCCCTAAAGGGAGTATTAGGTGGGATCTTCCTATTTTCCCACAATTTGTTTTCTATTATCCTCATTCTATCTCTCAGAGCAGGTACATAACCTGCCCTAGGTTATACTTCTAAAATGTTTCATAGAACACTACTGAGAATGTGTATATGGGTAAACAAGTAGTTGGGTGAGTGTGTGTGTGTGTTTTACTTCATAATATTTGCAATTTTTTGTTTCCATTGTAAGAGTATTAAATCAAATAAAATATTCATTTTAGTTATTTCAATGGAGTAGGAAAAACTTTATTCACATACTTATACAAATGTTATTTTTCATAACTAATTTATTAAAAATTAGACATCATTCATGATAAAACATTAGCTCTAATTCTTAAGTTTCTGTAAAGTAAATGAACTATATAGAAAGCTGTTTGGCTGAGAGGGGCTGGGTCAGTGATTCAAACACATGGTGTGCTGACATTCTTGGGGAAAAAGCAGAGTAAGCAAGACTGCGAAGAGAGAGGTTCTGCTGTGTAGCTGCGGAGAATGCCATCTTGAAAATCAGTTTGCCTCGGATTGAGTTACGGTTGCTAATCAAAACTACCATATGTGAAACTTTGAACAAATAATTCCACTCTCTAACCCTTAATTTCTGAATCTAGAAAATAGATCTGATAGTATCCATTATACAGAGCTGACCTGAGAACTAAATGTGTGAATACACATACAGAGCATAGTAAGCATTTTTAAAAAGTTTGTTGTTTCATTCCTTATTATACTAGTTTCAAAGGTTGACTGTATTATACAGGCCACCAGGAAAATATCCTCTATAACATTCTACTTTGGTCCAATAAATGGAAAAATGAGTTAATTCTGTAAATGTGCTTGTTCTCTATGTTTTGGTTAGGAAATGTATTAGTTTTCTACTGCTATGAAACATCTTTAAAAGCTTAAAACAAGATATGTTATTATCTCACAGTTTCCACAGTTCAGGAGAAAAGGCAGGGCTTAGATCGGGGTCTCGCAAGACTGCAATCAAAATATGGACTAGACCAGTGATGGCGAACCTATGACACGCGTGTCAGAGGTGACACGTAAACTCATTTTTTTGGTTGATTTTTCTTTGTTAAATGGCATTTAAATATATAGAACAAATATCAAAAATATAAATCTTTGTTTTACTATGGTTGCAAATATCAAAAAATTTCTATATGTGACACGGCACCAGAGTTAAGTTAAGGTTTTTCAAAATGCTGACACGCTGAGCTCAAAAGGTTCGCCATCACTGGTCTAGACTGCATTTTTGTTCGGAGAGCAGGGTCCTCCTCCAAATTCACTGGGTTTGGGCAGAATTTAGCTCATTGTAATTGTAGGATTGCAAACCTCAGTTCCTAGAGGCTCCATGGTTCCCATCCAAGTGGCCCTCTTCCTATGCAGTTCATATCATAGCAACTTGCTTCTTTACCACCAGCCGAATGTTATGCTCTCTATGTTATGCTTGTTATGCTAGCAACATAGGGTCATGTATGTATGTAATGCATGTAGGTATGTAGGTATATATGTATATGCATGAATATAGAATGTGGATATGTGTATTAACACAATCATTGAAGTGACATCTCATAACATTTTTCATATTCTATTGGTTAGAAGCAAGTCATAGTCCTGCCCACAAAGAATGGGAGGGCGTGAGCATTGGGGCCACCCTAGAGTCTGTCTGCCACACCACTTTAAATTTCTTGATTTAAAATTCACATAACATATTATTTTAGAATTTAAAATTATTTAATATTTGATTCAAAGGAATTTTGCCACAAATGGTAAAATTGTATTCCCAGTTAGGCTCCCAATAGGCCATTTTTCTCTTCCTAATATACGCCCCTTATTTCAAGCTGGCTTACCACCAGTCTAAAGACAACCTAACCTGATGCTTAATACTCTCCAGAACCAGACAGACCTAAATATCCAACTCCCTTTCCCCATTATTCTGAAATGTACACCCTAGCTATATGTCTACATCTTTGCCAATGCACATCCTATTGTTTCTCTTTTTCCATCTCTTTGAAGCACATTTACATTTTTAGCACTTCCATTCCATTTTTCCTGTTTCTTTCCTCCTTTATACCTAACCTGGGATTTTAATGCATAGTCTCATATCTATATTATGTGTATCCTTTCAAATAATGGTATCTCAAGACATATTCACTAGATAAAAAAATAACTTCTTGATTTAGAGCAGTGGTCAGTGTGAGAGTCACACTCAGTTTAAGAATCATATTTCTAAGGACGTTCTTCATAAATTATACACTCTTATATTGACTCCGTAATCTGAAGTGCTCCTCAGATAACCCTTAATTGCCTTTAAGAATTCATTACCATTTACACATTTAGAAGTGATTGCACATGAGGAAAAACATAACTAATCGGGGTCCAGAAGGTGGGTTGTGGTAGGCAGCCTTTAAAGGTACTTAATGACCCTTGTCTCATTGTTTTTATACCATTGTTTTTCCTCCTCCTGTATTTATCAGACTTAGTCTATGTGGCCTATAGAATGTGGAAGAAGTGATGGAATGTTATAGAAGATATCAAGGCATCTGTTCTTTCTCTCGTTTCCCTTCTTCCCCCTCCCACCCTCCCTCTCCTCTCTCTGTCTTATGACTTGTTATGGGGGAGGCTTGCTGCCATGTGGTGCGAACTAAACCCTCTGACTGACAGGAAGGGACTGGCAATAATCTGCAGCTTCCATGGAAACCCTAAGCTTAAACCATCCAGCAGAACCACTCGCTGATTCTTGATCCTCAAAACTGTGTGAGATAATAAATATTTTTGTTCGAAACTGCTGAGTTTGCATGTAATTTATTATGTGGTGATAGATAATTAATACATTATATAATACTAGAGGCCCGGGGCACAAAATTCATGCACGGGTGGGGTCGCTAGAACTGGTTGTGGGATCAGGGCAGATCAGGACCAGGCCAATCAGGGCTTGAAGGCCCAGGCGGAGTCCGGAGAGGAGGTGACTGTCATCGGGCCGGGTGCGGAAGGAATAGATGCCAGATGCTGACGCTGCCCTCAGCGCCCTGCCACCCCACGGTTCCCTGTCTCCCCCCCTTCCTTCCCTCAGTGCCGCAACACCACCAGGGCCCTGCTGACTGGGGGAGGGACGGGAAGAGAGGCCAGGAGAGGTTTTGATCCCCAGTTTGGAATGTGCAGGAGGCTGCCAATCAATGATTCTCTATCATCATTGATGTTTCCATCTCTATTTCCCTCTCCAAAATCAATCAAATATGTATTTTTAAAATGCAAAGGTTTTAGAGGAAGAAAGGCAGGGCAAAGGAGCTATTGACAGGGGGGCATTTGAGATCTTGCCCACACTTCAAATAGGATAACATAAGGTGGTCCTCAGGGGGTGACAGGTGAGCTGTGGCAGTGGGTGGAACAGGGCATTTCAGGCTGAGGAAGAGGCTATAATGACTGGGCATGTCTGTGACAGTGACACCGAGCATGTGTTAGGGCCATCACTGGGATCATTCATCCCTAAGAGGTTTTGATTCCAGACAGGAGGAGAAACCGGGATAGGCATGTATATGTATAAGGTAGCAAGTTAAGTGAATAGGAAATGTGAAATGTTTAGATTTCACCTAAAATACTGATTTTATAGAGAGAGGTCACTTTTAACCTCTTGTCCATTGATCACATCAATGCTGGAGAGCCGAGCTTACTTGAGCCTGGGCAGGTGTGGGTGCTGGCCTGGTACTGGTTCTTTTGTAGAAGAGCTGTTTGGAATAGTTAAAAACACTCTTACCTTTACAGAATCTGAGCTTGCAGGATATATTTTACTAACCTATCATGCTAGTTTCCTATTGTTTTTCTTTAATGTCTTCACAGAGTTGTAAAGAATGGAGTTACAAGAAAGCATCTTGATATATGTACATATCCAAGGTGTCCCAAAAACACGTAGACACAATTTAACAGCTGATTGTTCAACTGATGTTGTTTTCTTTTTGGCCAGACTAACCTTTGAACAAAGAAATTCATCCTAAAATGCTACCAGATGTTTGAGAATGCAGTTGAAGAACAAACACTGCCTTTCTAATTATTCAAAATGTCCCCCCAAAATGTATACACAGCTTAACAGCTGATAATTCAATTTTAACTACTTTTCAGGTTTAACTGATTTGAAATAATGGGTGAAGCCAGACTAAGCTTTGAGCAAAGAAAATCTATCCACTAGACTTTTTTATGGAGATACATAAAAGATAAAGTTTATGGTACAAAACTGGCAACAGTCTATTAATTGAGGCTTACAAATACCAAACAAAATGATTTTTGATATTTGTTATTCCATTGCTTTGCATTATCAGCAGTGCCTGGACCAGAACAGTCATCAGTTTGAAAATAGGCATTGACAAAACAAAACAAAACAAAACAACAACAAAACAACAACCAACTATTCATTTCTGTAGATTCTTTTAAATGTTGAAAATGAACTGTAAGGTAATGAGCACTGGCTTTATAATCATTCAAAGTGTGTATACATTTTTTGACACTCTATATGTGGGGTGTTGTGCTTTGAAATGTTGAATTCACTAGAAAAACAACACATTTGATCTCCAGAAAAGGAAGTTGAGAAGTATGTATCTGCAAATAATAGAGCAACACATTTTTGTTATGAATTCTCATTAAGCCATCATTCCATATTTCACTCCTATTTATTTACCATGATGATAGAACCTGGGCAAAAATATGGTTTTATATTTAAAAAGAAAAATATGGACCCTTATCCCCATTAAAAAAAGAGAGTTTACATTTATAATTTAAAATTTTGGTTTAGAGTGACTCACTAGTAATATTTTTTATACAAGATAGCCAAATACGGGTTTTAACTGGCCTGCTTTTCAGTCCAACTGAACATTAAGTACCTTTTTAATGGTTTTATTTGCTGGGAAGAGCACAATTATGATAATCTGCTTTTACAGTCCATATCAAGCATGAACCAACATCACTCATTACAAAGTTTGTGCTCTGGGAAACATTTTCATGGCATCTAACAGTATTGCCCCACACTTCTTGGAATTAGTCTTTAATTATAACATTTTCCAAAATGAGTTATTGCTCAAACTTTCTGATTGTGTTGTGGTTAAAATCATCCAGCAGCTACATTTAAACTTCCATACAAATTTCTAAGGAAAGGTTCACTGGAACTACTTTATATTAATAATTGTATGAAAACGTTATAGAAGAAATACTATACAGCTTGAAAGTTTCCCCCCGTATGGAATACAAAGGGTGAATATGAAACCTTATTTTTAACTGTTGGCAATTCAAGTTTTTACTATTGGCTGCTGCTGCTGGAGAACAGAGAACTATTATTGTAGGTGACATGTAAAGTAAAGTTAGGTCTAAGGCTTTAGCTGTCAGCCTTATTAAGAAGCTCTTTATGTGTTGAACCCAGCACCTGGTATTGTACAACCGATGCATTTGAGAGCTTGGATAGAGCTTTCTTTCTCTTTACTGTGGCTTTGGTAGGCCCTGATCACACTTTCCCTGTTGCTCTGCCTTATCCAACTTTCTAGCTGAAACTCACAGCACAGTAGGTCTAATATAGATTGACACCTTTGCCAGAAGATGGAAACTGTGCCTCAGAGTTGCTAATGCTCACTGAACCAATTAATTGAAAATAAAGTAAATAAAATAAGTTTTCATATGAGACTTCTGTGAAATCAAATGGAATAATTTGGCAGGTCTAATCCCATGAGAAAGGCAAAGCAGTGAAACAGATGTAAAAACTTGTTATATTTAGTATAACAAATATATAAATGTTCTTGCTTTGCCCATACAATTAAATGTTAAACATAATTCTCAATTGCCATATTTTTGGTCTTAAATAATGGGTCCTCTGTAAGAAAGTAATATGAGTAAAAACTTTTGAGAATACAATAGTGTTATGGTTTTTTTCTGTCTTCTGAATAAAATGGATCAGTAGCCTCAGAGAATGTAATAAACAACAAAAATGAGTGGTTTTGCCAAACTGCATTCTAGAATCATAAAGTTGGAAAAATAACAGTAATCCTGAGGCTAATAAAAGGTACTGGTAATCTTGAGTATTTTATTAATTAATTAAGAGTATGTGTTCACATGAGAACAGCCTTTTTAGAAACTATCCTGTGACATTTTTTTTCTTCAATACAATACTGTTAAGTTTATATGAAAAACTAGAGGCCCAGTGCATGAAATCTGTGCATTATTAGGGTCCCTAGTGGCTACTGGTTGCTGACCAGGGTCTCCCTTTCCTGGCTGCCAGCCGAACTCCTGAGGGGGCACTTTGCATATTTGGCTTTTATATATATAGACTAGAGGCCCGTTGCACAAAGAGATTCATGCAATAGGCCTTCCCTTCCCCTGGCTGCTGGCACCGGTTTTCCTCCGGCACCCGGGACCCAGGCCTTCGCTCCGGATGGAGCCTTTAATCTTCGATCCGCTGCTTTGCCCCTACCTGTGCAAATTAACCACTATCTTTGTTGGGTTAATTTGCATACTCTCCTGATTGGCTGGTGGGCGTAGCAGAGGGATGGTTAATTTACATGTTTGTCTATTATTAGGTAAGATTATATAATACATATTCTATACTAGTATATATTATAATCCAAAATAATTTGTGGAGGGAAAAATGTAAGTTAGAGTAACTTTATCATCTTGAAACCTATGAAATTATGACAACAGAATATGATAACATAATAACATATATTAACATATTTAATGTGTGGAAAGTCTGATGAAGATCTCTTATTTGATCATCCATGTAGGCCAGATTAAATCAGGTTAGAAGTAAATATTATAGAAGAAAAATCAACTAAGGCTTTTTGATAAAAAAGTTTCTGAATTTGCTAATTAAAGACATTCTTTCTCTTCAACTGTATAAAGAATCATTTATATTAATATTTTCTTCTGCAGTTTTTCTTACAGTTTCTCCAAATTCAAGATACTTTTCATTTACACTCCTCTTAAATGTGTAGTTTGTTTCTAAAATTTGATAATACATTTTATTTATTTCTCAGGTAATGATTAATGCTTACTTTTAGTTATTTAAATACATTTTAAATTTAATCCATTGAATCCATTTTCCTCTCATCTCTAGGTACCCAATTGTCCACTATTTCTAACAACTATTAACTATTTATGCCATAATGATTTCAACTAACTTTGTCATCAGCTAGATGCAAAACATACATTACATTCTTATGTGAACAATGAGCCATTTAAAAGAAATTTTTGACATACTTTTTTGCTCTTTTAAATAGTGTTATCAGTCAGGAACAGCCGAGGTTATTAACCACAAATTTAACCCTTTCTCCCCATTAGGGTTCAGTCAGTCTCAGGGTTCAGCGTGTCTCTGACAGCATGAAGGCTGGAAAAGAATAACCATACTTCATGTTCTCTTGTGAGTGAACTGAAAGAGAAGTTATCACATTTCTGTTTTCCTCATTAAATAAGGCTAAAAGTGTAATTAGTTACACAATATTTATTAAATAATAAATATGAGCTTCACGATGTTCCAGTCAATGATGTCTGAAACATAGGATGGTGGTCACATAACATTCTGATGGAACTGAAACATTCCTATTGCCTAGTAAAGTCACAGCCATCATAATGTCATAGAATAACATATTACTCAAGTGTTTCTGGAAATGTTGGTATAAAAAAAAAACAAACTTGCATTGCCAGTCCTATAAAGGTGTAGCACATTCAATTATGTACAGTACATAATTGATAATGATAATAAGTGACTATGTTACTGGTTCATGTACTTACTTTATTATACTTTTGTCATTGTTTTAGAGTGTTGTCTTTTTACTCACTAAAATATGTGTGCTATAAAATAGTACCCTGTGCTATGCTAGTAGCAGCCTCATAGATCTCCTGTTTACCAAGTCTCTTAATTGCATCATTTCCTCTTGGCCTTGATTTAATCTCACATTATGGCCCCTAAGTATACAAAATCTACTGCTAATATTGCCAGTGAGAGACTGCATCAAGTGATTGATCTGGAAACAAAATTAAACGTTATTAAGGACTACAAAGGTGGAAAATCAGTGATGGTTATTGCTCAATTTCACTGTAGCTAAGATCTTGAAGAATAGGAACAGAGTGACAGAGGCTGCTAAAGGATCTGCTTCATTGAAGGCAATGAGACTAACAAAATCTTGAGAAGGCCCATATCAGACATAAAGTAACTTCTACTGACCTGGATTGAAGACAAGACACACAAGTATATCCCTCAAAGCAAGAATTCTTCGGAAACTCTAGGTAAACTGACTGTGGAGGAAAATTACTTGGCAGAGCAAATATTCAATGTGGGTGAAACCTCCCTATTTTGAAACAAATGTCTAGAAGGACTTTCATCCATAAGGAGGCCAAGTTAAATCCAGGTTTCAGGGCTTTTAAGACAGGATAGCAGTCTTGGGGACAGTGTTACAGACTACAGTTGAAATGCAGTGTTCTAGTACAGTGAGAACCCCAGGGTCTTCGAGCACATCAGTAAGCACACACTGCCAGATACTACAGGAGCCATTAGTAGTCACAAGAGACTGAGCTCCTCTTCCAAAATGCCCTCCTGAATTGATATGCCAGTGAAATGAGAGGTACTGTTGGAGAATAACAAGCCTTACAATATTTTGCTTAGGGTTGATAATTCTCCTGGACATCTCCTTTGTTTATACCAATATCAAAGGGATATTTCTCCCTCCAAATACTCCTTTTTTGATCAAACCAATGGATCGCTAAGTTATAGTAGCTTTTAAGACCTACTGCCTGAGGAGGATTTTTTCCCAGACTATTGCTGCAACTAAAGAAGACACTGACACAATTCTGGAAGGACGATTGTATAGGTGACTGCATCAAGAACATTGCTTGGGATGATGTCACAAAGGAGTGACACCTGAAGAAGACATCATAAGGTTCAACTATGACTTCAAAAGATGCGCCAAGGTTGAGGACATGGCAAGAATCAGCAAGGCTGTGGTTGAGATGGCAAACAATTTTAACCTGGGTGTTGATGAGGATGGCATACAGAAACTCCTGGAGTTGGTTCCTAAGGAATTGACTAATAAGGAGTTAGTTAGAACTGGAACATGAAAGCATAGCTAAGGAAGAGGCAAGACAAAAGGCAAACTGCATGAAAATAAGAAGAACCTCCAAGAAATTTCACAGTGAAGGGTTTAGCAGATGCTTTTGCAAACCTCAACAAGCTCCTTAAAAAGTTTGAAAACATGGACTCCAACACTAAAAGGTTTTCATTATCTGCTTACAAGCAAATCTATGATTGAAAAAAAGAAACATATATCCTTTCTTATTGGTGTTTCTGGTTCAGCAGCACAATTTACCATAGCTAAGATTTGGAAACAACCTATGTGCCCATCAGCAGATGAGTGGATTAAAAACCTTTGGTACATCTACACAATGAAATACTATGCTGCTATAAAAAAGAAGGAACTTTTACCTTTTGCAACAGCATGGATGGAACTGGAGAGCATTATGCTAGTGAAATAAGCCAGTCTGAGAAAGATAAACATCACATGATCTCACTCATATGTGGGATATAATGATCAACATAATTTGATGAACAAAAATAGATCCAGAGACAAATGGCAGGGCAGGGGGGAGGGTTTAGAGAGCAACCAAAGGACTTGTATGCATGCATATTAGCATAACCAATGGACACAGACACTGGGGCAGTGGGAGCTTGCCTGGGATGGGAATGGCTGTGGGGAGCGGGGGTCAATCGATGAAAAAGGAGACATATGTAAAACTTTAGATAATAAATAAAAATATATAAAAAAAAGAAAACAAACCAAGCAAACCATCATGGACATACAGTGTTAATAAATTATACAGTAGTGTATACTAATGTTCTAGGCCTTCACATTCACTCACCACTCAACTGATTCACCTAGAGTAGTGGTCGGCAAACTGCAGCTCGTGAGCCACATGCGGCTCTTTGGCCCCTTGAGTGTGGCTCTTTCATAAAATACCACGTGCGGGCGTGCATGTACAGTGCGATTGAAACTTCATGGCCCATGCACAGAAGTCGGTATTTTGTGGAAGAGCCACACTCAAGGGGCCAAAGAGCCGCATGTGGCTCACAAGCTGCAGTTTGCCAACCACTCACCTAGAGCAACTTCTAGTTCTGCAGGCTCCATACATGGTAAGCGCCCTACACAGGTGTGCAATTTTTTATATTTAGATATGTTTAAATATATGAATACTTGCATTGTGTTACAATTGCCTATAGTATTCAGTACAGTAACCTGCTGGAATGTAGCCTTTGAGCTGTAGGCTACACCATATAGCCCAGGTGTATAACCCATCTAGGTTTGTGTAAGTGCAAGCTTTGATGTTTGCACAATGCCAAAATTGCCTAGTGAAGCATTTCTCGTAACATATCCTTGTCATTAAGCAACACATGACTGTAATTTTAGTGTTCTAGTGTTCTAATGTTCTTATATTTGTTTTTCTTCATTGTTATATTCTACACATTTCTTTCAAATATGTTAAAGCCCATTTCTCTATCCAAAACTACATCTTATTTACTCTGGACTCCAACCACTTATCCCATTTGAGATTTTGGTTTTCAGTGTGAATTTGCCTTCAGAAAATCGTGTTAAGATATGTTTTCTTGAAATGTGGATATCACATGGAGGGTCACAGAAGCCCTAGTCCCTTTCGCAGTATATTCTAGATGTTCAACATGGGGAACTTGTAGTAGAAGAGGTGCATGTAGTGAGCCTGTTCCTGAACTCACCCGTTATTTCTTTTTTGTTCTTTTTTTAAATTTATATTTATTGTTGAAAGTATTTCAGATATCCCCCTTCCCCCTCCCATTGACCCCTTCCACCCTATTCCCACCCATTATTTCTTTTCTCTAGTCATCCATTGTTCCTGCTTTGCCTTTACACTTACTTCTACTTTTTAAAATATTTTATTGCCTATTTATATTACTAGTTTTGAGATAGTATGTGTTCTTTTAGCCTTAGTGTCTGATCTCCCAGACAGCACTGCATCCTTGGTTCCACGTGGAGGTGGTGGTGGTGGTGATAGTGATGATGATGATGATATCTGACATTTATTTAGTACCTGGTACTCTTCTAAGTGATTCACCAACATTAACTCATTTAATACTCAAAATCTATGAGTTAGATACTTGTGAGGTAGAGACCATTATTGTCCCCATTTTACAGATCAAGCAGGGCCCAGAAGAACTCAATAATTTACCCAATGTTTGTTCTAGAGCAAGCATGTCAAACTTGTGTCCTGCGGGCTGCATGTGGCCCACAATGAATATTTTTGCTGCCCAGCCAATATAACGGTATGTAAGAAACGTTTTAATAAAAGTTTTGTAACTTAATTTTTACAATATCCTGTTATACATAATTTCTAATAACGAACTACAACGTTCACTAATGACTGATTACTATAATCATGTTGCATTCATTTCCCGTACGCGCTTTACACACAGCCGCACCATTTCTCTCCACTAGTACCAGCAGCGAATATTTTAGCAGCCGATGGCCACGTCATTAGTCTTGGACTGACTTGTTTGGTGTGCACAACAGGAAATATTTCGCTTTCAGAGAACAAGAAAAATAGGTTTATTTGCGTTATGCTTATTAATTTGTACAGTTATTCAGTATCTGGTAAGATAATATTCAAGAAAAAATATTAATTTTTATTAAAATGTTCTATTATTTTATGTTAACAGTTACTCATTTATTTCAGCCCTTTGTATTCAGCATGTCTCTATCAAAATAAACCTACGTTTCTATGAAATTTGAAGCTTTTTTTTTTAGGGGCCCACATAAACTTAAACCATGTTTATTTGGCCCATGTTAGCCCTTGAGTTTGACATGCTTGTTCTACAGCTTATGTGTGGCAGAACTCATAAGGCAGGCTAGGTCCAAAGCCCTCCACAGCCTCTCTTCTCATGTGATTCTATGTGACCCAAAACAGTATATTTTTAAGCATAAAGAGGTTTATGGTGCAGTTTGCCACTCATTAAATGTTTGGAAACTAGCATAGTCTAAATGAGTTAACTTCTAAATTATAAAATGCATTTAAAAATAAATCACCTTTCTTTTTTCAAATGCAAAACATGGATTAAGTTATGAAAAAGTTGGTAAGTAAGAATACATTAAATCTGTTTAAGAAAGACAAATATCACATGATCTCACTCATACTTGGAATCTAAAGAACAAAATAAACTGACTAACAAAA
The DNA here is from genome assembly GCF_028538775.1 of Myotis yumanensis. NCBI lineage: Eukaryota > Metazoa > Chordata > Mammalia > Chiroptera > Vespertilionidae > Myotis > Myotis yumanensis. Next base: position 8,073,802 of record NW_027223760.1, read on the forward strand.
TAGATCCAGGGACATAGAAGCATGGGACAGACAGACTGAGGAATCTCAAAGGGAGGGCGGGGGGCGGGGGAGAGAGATTAACTGAAGAACTTATATGCATATATGTATAACCCATGGACACAGACAATAGTGTGGTGAAGGTGGGGTGGGCTAGAAGGGGTAAATGGGGAAAAATGAGACATCTTTGATACTTTCAACAATAAAGATAATAAATTTAAAAAATAAATAAGTAAATTGGTAAGAGGCCCCGGCCTGCCAGACACCTGCACTGTCCTTCGGCAGCCCACCCACCTCCACCAGCATGTTGGGCGCCACAGCGGACACCTGCCTGCCATCCAGGTCTCCTGGGCCATGTGGCCAGACAGCGGCAATATGGCCAGGAACGTCCACAGAGGAACCAGCCTGAAGATGTTCGAGGAGGCCAGGCCCATCGTCAGCACCTGGCACCCTAGGAGCCAGAACCTGGAGTGCTGCTGGCTGCCCTGGCCCAGGTCCCGCCCATGGGCTTCCTGTCGCTCCCGTGCACTGGCGAGGTGGTGCTTGTCACCTCGGAAATCACCTGCACCTCCAAGCACTCCTGGAAGTACAGGTCAACGCGATGTCCGGAAGCATCCTCACAGGTACTAAAAACCGACCTCCAAGGTCACGCTTGGTATGTGCCCCTGTTGCTGAGAAGTGTGCAAGAGTTGTGTACTCCCGCCAGGAGCAGGAGGAGGGACGCAAGCTGTAGGAGGCCCAGAAACAAGAGCACAAGGGGACTCAGTGGAGCAACCAGGACATCCAGCCGGCCCCGAACCCAGAGCTGAATACGGTCTGCTATAGCCAATCTGGATTGATCTACTTGGTGGGGCCTGCGGACTGTAAGCTGCATGGCTTTGTGCGTGAAGGTGTCATCATGAAGCTCATGGAAGATGTATGGGAATCGTGGCTTCACGTCACTGCAGGACCAGCATGGTCACGGCTTCTGTGGACGCCAGTAACTTTCATAAGATCAGGAAAGGGTATGTCATCACCATCTTTGGGCACACGAACTTCAGGAGCAATAATACGTCCATAGAAACCTATGTTCTTTTGGACACTGAGCCTGTGGTGGACAACTTGGAGAAGCGCTACCAGCTAGCGAGTGCCTTCTTCACCAAGTGTCCCTAAGCTAGGAGGGCAAGTTGCTGCCTGTGCCCCAGCTTCTGCCCAGGACCTAGGAGTAGAAGGGCTTTGAGGAAGGCAAAGGGCGGTACCTGTCAATGAAGATGAACCTACTGGGCCAAGCTGAGTCTCAGCTCTAGATGCTCCTCCTGCTGCTGCTGGACCCAGAGCAGCCCAATGTCTAATCACTTAAGAAGTTACCCTCTTGGCCCACAACTCAATTCATGCTGAGAGGTGTGCATTATCTGTCTATCACTATTAACATGCACTCTTCTGAAAACCTGTTCACCAAAGCTTTATTTATGTCATTCCACACAGTATTGTCCTGGACACTTGGAGGCATTCCCTGGAGCCCTGGGGAATATTCCACATACACTGTATGATATCTAAAGACTCCAGTATCACTAATAGAGCTGCTGCTTGGCTGGCGGGGGTGGAGGGAGGCAGAGGGGGAAGAATTGGTAAGAATGATGTGTAATTAGTTTCTCAGTCAATTGAAAAGAATTGTTTCATAATTACTTTAAAAATTTATAAGCTGACCATACATTCAGAAACTTTTTTATTTCCACTACAGGTTGAGCAATTTTCTTATGTAATTATAAAAAAGATGCATTATAACTCAATTCTGAAATCTTAAAAATATACACCTTATACCTAGACCACATTATATACATCATCCAGGACACTTCATGATAAAAAAGGATTCTATCATCATTTATCATAGAAAACAGGTGGACATGCCGAACCGGTTTGGCTCAGTGGATAGAGCGTCGGCCTGCGGACTGAAGGGTCCCGGGTTCGATTCCGGTCAAGGGCATGTACCTTGGTTGCGGGCGCATCCCCACTGGGGGGCGTGCAGGAGGCAGCTGATCGATGTTTCTCTCTCATCGATGTTTCTAACTCTCTATCTCTCTCCCTTCCTCTCTGTAAAAAAGCAATAAAATATATTAAAAAGAAAGAAAGAAAACAGGTGGACATGGGGCCAGTCTCGGCCTGTCACTGTACTTGAAGGAGACACTACTGGTTGTTACTCCAACATGTCCTCTCCGCTAACAGAACACTGATGTTGTTCAGAGATAACTTATTGCTCCACATAGCATATGCTTCATGGGAAACTGACCCTATCCTTAGCTCCCACTGGTGGATACTGACTAGTTTAGGCCAATTATGATAATTCCATTCCCTTGCCAGAACTTGTTTATTTATATTCTATTAAATTAATAAATATTAAATAATGTTAAATAAATTCATTAAACATATAAATAAATTTGGTGTTTGATTAATTATTTATAATACCTGGAGCCCTTCTTACCACTTGAGCAAGTGAGATAGTAACTTTTTTTCTACTTAATCCTTTTTTATTTAAATTATTTTGTTACTTCGGGCTATAAATATGCTAATATACTCATTTTAATCATTATTTGAGGATTTGGACCCTAACCAGACTTTCACTTTACAGTGATCTCTATTTGCATAATGCAGGATCCACTTAGGGGAGAGGACCGAGGAGCTTGAAGGGGAAGACAGGAATGGGAGTGTATCTTTCAAGAGTTCAGAAAGGTTATTAAAAGAATAGAAAAATGGTTTCTGGGTCCTTTGTTTTCTGAAAATAATCTATAAAAATTAAAGAATTACATAGTAGCTGGTTACATGCTTAGGTTATAACAGAAAGATTCCTATGTTTCTGAGAAGTTTCCTTAGGGAAAGTGTTCCTCCACTCTTTTCAGCATCTATCCCTACACACACACACACACACACACACACACACACACGCATGTACACACACAATTTACCCACACAGATAAAACCCACCTTTGGTGGGATTTTGCAGGGAGTAGAAAATAGATTTAAAACATCTGGTTCAACTTCTTGTAGTCCTATATCAGGCAATTAGATATACGGTTTCTTGTTTCCTCATATCACAGAGGAAGAATCAGCCTAAATAACCATGGGGAGAGAAGCTGGTTAAATTATAGCCTATCTAGGCAATGCTAGTTAAGTCAGTAATGCAGGTTACAAAACACTGTTTCAAATATATATATATATATATATATATATATATATGCTTAAATTGTTAGATTACTTATAAGAAAATTACTAGAAAAATTTTATATACACACCAAACTATTACCAGTATTTATTTCTAGGACATAGTTATAATATTTTAATTTTCTTATGTAAATTTTCTGTATGATTTAAACTTTGTTCAATGAATATGTATTTTTCATGAAATAAGAAAAAATTAAAATGAAAAAAAATTATTAAATTCTTAACCAGATGCAATTCTCTAATTAGTATGCAATTTACTGCTACCTACAATTAATCTGGCGCCCCATTGGTCAAGCATTCTCAGTAATAAAGATTTAATATATCCTTGCTTTCATTTCTGCATAGGATTTCATTGTTATGTTATTAAAATATAATTTGTGAAAATACTGTAAATTGAGATGCAGGTGATTTCTTTCTCTATAATCAGTACTTAATCTTTACTGATTATAGTTAATATTTCCCACATTTTCTCCTCTATACATCCAAATAAGTGATTTGAAATGTTCTGTAACAACTTTAAAAGCAAAACATTTAAGAATAGAAAACAAATCTGCACTTTAAAAAGAAGACATTTTACATATACAGTGAGTAATGAGCTAGATATTTCATATATTTTATCTTTAAATATTTCATGTTTCTTATGCCATATTATTTTCTATATTTTTAACATTATTGTTTATATCATTAATATGAGAATGACAAAACAATTTGATCTTAATTTGTCAATCAGTTAAAAGGTTTATAAGATGTTTAATTACCAAATGCTATAATCATTATTCATCTCATCATTTGATATATAATGTAAACTGAATTCTTTCCCTGTAGTACACTGTGTTTCACAGATCAATAGATTTATCAAGGGCTTGAAGGAGAGTTTTAAACATTCAATGAAAAGAAGAAAAAATATATTTCTCTTTTAAAATGGCTTAGGTTGTCATTTCATCAACTTCACAATTATTTTATTTACTCCTGTGAATAAATATCTTTATATCAATAGTTTTAGAGTATTATAGCTTCTTTAAATAAATGAAATTATAGTGTTAATCAGATATTTTACTCAAATACATTGAATATTATATATCACAAATACAGAAGCAGATTTCTTGAATAAATACTGTTTTTGAGACCCATCTTGAGTGACTTCATTTAAAATATGACTCAATATTTGATACCCTCCTTAAATAATATTATTATAAAACACTAGAGGCCCGGTGCACAAAAATTTGTGCACTGGGGGGGGGGGGGGTGTCCCTCAGCCCGGCCTGTACCCTCTTGCAGTCTGGGACCCCTCAGGAGATAATGACCTGCTGGCTTAGGCCTGCTCCTGTGTGGCAGAAGGCAGCCCCAATCCCTAGGTACAGCCCCTGGTCGGGCTCAGAGCAGGGCCTACTGGGGAGTTGGGGCGCCGCCCCCTGTCATGCACAGAGCAGGGCGGATTGGGAGGTTGAGATGCCACCCTCAGTCATGCTCAGGGTAGGGCCGATTGGGGGGTTGGGGCACCGCCCCCTGTCACACTCAAGGCAGGGTCAATGGGGAGGTTGCGGCGCCACTCCCTGTCACGCACAGAGCAGGGCCAATTAGAGGGTTGGGGCGCTGCCCCCTGTCACGCACAGAGCAGGGCCCATCAGGGGATTGGGGAGTTCCCCTCTGTCACGCACAGAGAAGGGCCCATCAGGGGGTTGGGGAGCTCCCCCTTGTCATGCACAGAGTAGGGCCAATAGGGGAGTTGGGGCACTGCCCCCTGTCACACACAGAGCAGGGCAGATCAGGGAGTTGGGGCGCCGCCCTCTATCACCCACAGAGCAGGGCCAATCAGGGGGTTGGGGCGCCGCCACTGTCACACTCAGGGCAGGGCTGATGGGGAGGTTATGGCTCTACCCCGTCACACACAGAGCAGGGCCCGTGGGGGGGGGGGGGGCGGGGAGCGCCGCACCCTGTCACACACGGAGCCGCAGGGCAATCAGGGGGTTTGCGTGCTGCCCCTGTCATGCTGATCCTGGTGCCAGGAGGCCTCGTGGCTCCGCTGATCCCTGTGCTGGGAGGCATATTACCCTTTTACTATATAGGATAGAAACCCGGTGCATAGGTAGGGGCTGGCTGGTTTGCCCTGAAGGGTGTCCTGGATCAGGGTGGGGGTCCCCACTGGGGTGCCTGGCCAGCCTGCATGAGGGGATGATGGCTGTTTGCAGCTGGTCACACACCCTTCAGGGTGGGGGTCCCCACTAGGATGCCTATCCAGTCTGGGTGAGGGGCTGAGGGCTGTTTTCAGGCTGGCGGGTGACTGAAGCTCCCACCTGCTCCTTTTTTTCTTTTTTTTTAAATTCTGGGCCAAGGCCTCTGCTGCTGAAAGCAGGTATCTGGTTTGTTTGGGTTCTATAATCGAAACACTGTATCATCTCCAGCTCTGAGATTCCGGCCGGCTGAAAGCTGGTTTCTGGGGTTTTGTTTAGCTTCTATTTTTGTTACAATGTTTCAAACTGCCAGCTTAGAGGCTGGCAAGGCAGGTGGGGAACGTTGGAGTCCTCCTTCACTGAAGCAAGCAAGCCTCATGTTCGCTTCCAGCTGCCTGGCTGCCAGCCACCATCTTGGCTGGCAGTTAATTTGCATATCGCTCTGATTAGCCAATGGGAAGGGTAGCGGTCGTACGCTAATTACCATGTTTCTCTTTTATTAGATAGGATTATTTTAAATTATATCCATCTCTTATTTGTTATAAATAAATTGTTATAGTGGGTGGTTTGGAATTAGAAGAACAATTGTTCCTTCTTTCCCATCCCTTGGATGCTCATCATTCCTGACCAAATGTCATTGAAATGCAATTAGTAACAAAAATATTTAAAATTCATTAAGTGCTACTGTGTGTCAGCTTTTCTAATCACTTTACATGTATTAACTCATTTAATATCTCAACAACCTTTGTGAGGTAGCTATTGCTATTCCCATTTGACAGATGAGTTACATAACTTGCTCAAGGTCACACAATGAATAAATAGAAGAACCAGACTCAGGAACTTGTAAGTGGCTCTACACCACTTATGCATATTATCCCTTGGGTATACAAGAGCAGTAAGAAAACTATTGGAATTTTAAAATGCTATATGACTTTTTTCTATATCCCTAACCTGTGTTACGTGGAGAATGAAATTTACATATTGAAGTGTAGGATGCTCTTTTCTATTACCCAGAGAGTGTCAGGTCTGGTATTTGATTTTATCCTACTTACAATCTAATGCCTCAGCCTATCATTGCTTCAGGGATCCTGGCAAAACATATGAAACCCTTAGATCAGAGGCATGTATTAGTTACAGCACAGCAAGCAGCATGGAGCATCAATAAGCATGTTTGCATCAGGTCCCTTGCTCCGAAGTGCTGTGGGCCACAGAGGTGCTATATGCACGGGGAGTATATGTTACAGCTGAGGAACACTTAGCTATGGAAATCTGCCTGCTTGTTGTTCCAGGAAGATATAAAATCTCATCCCTCAAAGTTCATTGCTGCAAAAACAATCTTGAGCAATGGACCAGGAAAAGATAGAATAGGGTCTTGCATTTTTGGTCCATTTGTAAAAGCTGTAGGAGGGCCAGATGGTCAAGGTAAAGTGTCCTTTCCACCCTTGAACTCTACACTGTTTGTTTCTTATTGATTGTCTAACAGGTTGCCACAAACCTTGTGCCTCAAGACAACACATTTTTATTATATTACAGTTCTGGGGGTCAGATGTATAAAATGGATCTCACCGGGCTAAAATCAAGGTGTCAACAGGGTGTGTGTCTTTTCAAGGCTCCAGGGAAGAATCTGTTTTCTAGTCTTTTCCAGCTCCTGAAGGCCATCCCATGCCTTCACTCTTGGGCCTCTTCAATGTCCAAAGCCAGCAATGGACAGTTAAGTGTTTCTCACACCACATTATTGTGACGTGGCCTCATCTGCCTCCCTTTTCCATGTTTAAGATCCCTCTGATTAACGTGGAACCACCAGATAATCCTGGATAACCCCCATATTGTAAGGTCAGTTGATTAGTAACCTTAATTTCATCTGTAACCTTAATTCCCCTCAGTAATATAATGTAACAATTTCATAGGTTCCAGGGTTTAAAATGTGGACATCTTTGGGAGGCTATTATTTTGCTTACCACATACATTGTCTTGGCTTTTGGTGAATTTTCGTGAGTTGGCTACCTTGTTGGCCATTCTGATTAATCTGACTGATAGAGGTTGAGGTCAAACCATTCAATTTGTCTCATAAAGTATTTAATTAAGGCAACTATTAATAGGATTTAAACAGCCAGATAAGAACAACTGCACTATTGATCTCAGTTATGCCCCCTGAGTCCTAGACTCAGCCAATTTTGAATAAATACTAGTAGTTCTTATTTTAGTAAGCTAGGGTAAGTGTAAGACCAGTCAATTATCCATTATGACCCACACAAGGGAGTTCAGACTGACATACTAATCTTTGGTGTCATTGCCAATAATTACAGAGGAAATAGATGGGCCAAAAAGCAACCCCCCAATGAGAAGATAGTCTACGGCCCATTATTCCTCACATAAAAACATGCACCCCTTTCTCCTCTTTGAAATTTGTTGCTACGCTTTATTTGTATCACCATTTTCCATTAGTTTGATTACGTAACATGGGAAAAGTCACTGAATTGCTGCAACTTTGATTGCTGTACACCCTATAACCCAAGGTTGATGGGATCCAAGAGATACAAATGAATTCATATCAAGAAGATTTAAACAAGATATATTTGTTTAATATACCATGTGGCTGTAGAATTGGTAATGGTAAAGGAGCATTCCTTGTTCCTCCTCTCTCCCACCTCCAGGGTCTAAGATATTCCTTCCACAGTGCCCTCATGGGTCACTGAAGGGAGATGGATGAATAGTCAACTCAGTGTTCATTATACTTATGACCTAGGATTATGTTAATCTAACTATAGTGTAAAGGAAACTGAACTACAATTAAGTTTGAATTCCCTAGGGCCTAGGGCCCTTCATAATTGGGTTGCCACCTAGAAGGTAATAATATACTACCAGACTAACTGGGGCTTGTTGTTAGGGTAAAGAATAGTGTATCATATTCAGGAATGGTCAGAATAGAATTCCAAGTGTTCAAAATAGGCCTATATAACTCTCACCTCTTTCATTCTGATTATTATCCAGGAGATGGTCAAAAGGGATAAACCATTTCTGTGGACAGGTGCATTCGATGACAAAACCACCCTCTTTAGATGTGGGGACCAAGAGGAGATGAAGGAAATAAGATCAGAAATCTTTCTGAATTGCTTTTTGAGGTGGCTCTTCCAGTCCCTGACAATGGAGATGCCTGTGGACAGCAGGGAACATCAACTGTTTGTCAAATAACTTGGTTTCAGTCTATTCTGGGTGACCTTTGTGATAAAAGGTGCGCTATTGTCAGACTGTAGATAGTCCAGAAGCTGATATATGACACAGTTATGTTTCAAGGGCCAAAATGATGTGGCCAGAGTTGGCCGATTAAACTACTGACAGTGCCACTGTAATCTGAAAACGTGTTAACAGCAGTGAAGTAGCAACAGTAGCCCTGGGAGGGGAAAAAGGGTCCAATATAGTCAATTTTCCAAGAGCAAGTGTAGTCAATGCTGTTGGGAGACAGTTCTCCATGGCTCTCTCAGGTTTCTATGCATTTTTGTGAGCAGAGGAATTATCTGCTCTTTCGTTTCAGAATACCTCTTCAAGAGTGTTTATATAGTGAATAGTTTTGGAAGACAGGGACATAGCCCTTTCCTGGCATGGAGAGCAGGTTTGTTCACCGTCCATTATGATATAGACAATGTATGCCTCTGCAATAAAGATGGGACAAAGATTTCCCATTATGAAATATCCAAGTTCTGCCCTAGCCGGTTTGGCTCAGGGGGTAAAGCATCGGCCCTCGGATCGAAGGGTCCCAGGTTTGATTCCAATCAAAGGCATGTACTTTGGTTGTAGGTTTAATCCCCAGCCCCAGGTCGGGGCGTGTGCTGGAGGCAGCCAGTCAAAGTATCTCTCTCACATCGATGTTTTCCTCTCTCTCTCTTTCTCCCTTCCTTCCACTCTCTCTAAAAATCAATGGCAAAATATCCTCTGGTGAGGATTAATAAAAACAAACAAACAGAAAATATCCAGGTTCCCTAAGCTTAGGAATGTTTTCCTGTAACATAACCAATGTGTATACAGTTGTCTCTAGCCCTCTTTGCATTACTCTATGGACATTATAGTTCAGGAAACCTGCTAGCTTCTTAGTTCTCATGATAGGCCCTTCACAGTTTTTGAGAAACAATATGTAAAGTACAGCCTCTCGTACGCTGTGCCAATACACCAATTTATGGCTAATGTTGAAAGTCTGGCATACAGCAGCAGCTTCTGCATCAGGAACATGGAGTTGTTTACAGTGTGTCCAGTTTATGATGGTGGATGTGGTGCCGTGTTTGCTATGATGATGAATTCAGGTAGTAGTCAGTAGTGATGATTTGGCTGGTGCAGGCTTGATCAGCATCTTGATTCCAGCTGATCTCTTCAGAGAACAGGTTCTTACTGTGGGCGCCTACAGGAGTGACTCAGACTATCTGATGACCGGCCACAATTCCACCCCGTAGTTTGCAGTCCTAGGTACGTGTCTTCACTACGCCCATCTGTGATATCCCAGGTGATAGACCATACAGCTGAGCCTTTGGAAACTGTCCAAGATTAATAAAAATGTAGCCTGGTTCTCAAGGGGAGTTTTGGTGGAAGCTCTAAGGATCGCCTTGAGTTGTGCCCACGGAGCCGCAGTAGCCTAAGGAACATCATCATGTTTCTACTTAACCAAAGTATCACTGAAGCAGGTAGAGGCATTTAAGGGAATTGAGAGGCTTAGCAGCTTTAGGATGGTGGAGTTGGAGAGAAAGTTTTCCCCAAAGGGATAGCTGCCCCTTGTTCATGTAAAACTGAGAATCCTGCTTGGACTAGGCCAGCTGGCTCCTGAATGTTCCATTTCCACTTGACTAGAGAGGCCTGCATTCTGGGTGCCTAATGAGCTTTCTCCTCTTCTTTTCATAATCCTGTTAAGTAACAGTTATCAGAGTTATAGCTTATCTTATCCTGGTTTATTCATAGATGTTTTTCAGTGTAAGCAATAGATTGAAACCAAGGGCTTAGGGATACTTTATTGTAATGAGCGGTGAGAAAGTAGAGATGGCAAATGACACAATGACAGTCTAAAATTGTAGAATAATATTTAATGTATACAGTACTTTGCTTACAATAAATGCTTAGTAAATGCTTGATAATCAATTAAATAAATGGAAGAAATGAATGAATTTTAAAAATAAACAATAAACGTAGATTTGACTCCATGTGGGCTCCACTAAAACATAAATTTCAATCACTTCTCACTATCTCATCTGTCATCCTGTTCCAAGCCACCATCATCTCTTGCCTTTATTTTTTACAATTAGTCTGCCTAACTTAATACTTGATCCCTTACTGTTTGTTTTCAGCACAGTAGTTAGGTACTTTTAAAACCTAAATCAGATCATCTCACCTCATCATTCAAAACTCTACCTGCAGCACCTTAAAATTTAAAACCCTTAAAATGGTCTACAAAACCATGTGCAATCTGATATCATATCTTATACCCGCCCTCTTCTTTACTCTGTTCGTGCCACGTTAGCCTTCTTGCTGTTTTTCAAACAACTAGGCATGCTCCCTCCTCGGGGCCTTTGCAATGGCTGTTCCCTTTGTCTAGGTTGCTTTCCCTCCGATATCTGCTTGGCTAACTTCATCACCTCCTTCATGTCTGCTAAATGCCACTTTCTCAGTGAAATCTGCCCTGACTATCTTATTTAAATTGCAATTCTACAGGCACATTGATTCATCCTCCTCATCCTTCTCTAATTTCTTACCATAACATTCATTCCCTTTTACCAAACTATAAAATTTACTATTTTTTACTTTCAATGATTTCTCTTTATCCACTGGAATGTAAGCTGTTTGAAGCGTGGTGAGGAGGCTTTACTCCTTCCCCTCCCTCTCTCTCTTGAAATGCTTCAGAGTGTAGACACATTTCATCCTATCCATGATTCAATTTCTAAATCAATGGCATTTCTTCCCCACAACATACCTTCTGCATAGCACAATGACTGCCTGTTTACTACCAAAACATATGCTTATTGTAGTAGGAAATCCATAAAGGAAAATCTGGGCATTCATTACTTTCGCTCCTGGCAGCTAGTTTATTTACATTTATACTGAATTAATTTCGCATTCTCATATAGATGACTCTAATTTGTACATTTGAATAGAAACATCGATGAGAGAGAAACATGGGTTGGCTGCCTCCTGCATGCCCCTACTTGGGATAGAGCCCCAATCCTGGTATGTGCCCTGACGTGACCTCTTGGTTCCTGGGCCGATGCTCAATCACTGAGCCACAGCAGCCAGGCTAAAACTGGAATCTTTAACATTCAGGTAGATGTCCCTGAAAAAATCTACTGCTGTCACTGTTGATGATTTCAAATTTGGAGTCACATAGAAATTCTAGATAAAAGCATCTTATTTTTTCCTGTTTAGTAGAAGAGTAAGTTGGAGTCTCCAGAATATTGTTAAATATCTTGGGCTGTTTGAATCCAAGACTTACATTTTATCATGAGCTCTTGGTCTCATAATACTTATTTCCTTGAATCACTATTTTTTTTAGCACTTTTATTCTTTAAGTTATGTCACCTTTGATTTGTTGGCTGTATACTGCTTGCACTGGTGTACTCATTATTTCCTGAGTACATCATGCCATGCCCTAAATTCACATTTATTTATTTATCTACTTATTTATTTATTGTTAATCTTCACCTGAGAATATTTTCCCATTGATTTTTAGAGAGAGTGCAAGGGAAGGGGGAGAGACACAGAGAGAGAGGAACACTGATGTGAGCGAGACCCATTGATTGGTTGCCTCCTGCAAACTCCCTGACCAGGGCCAGTGATCGAGCCTGCAACTGAGGCACATGTCCTTGACCAGAATTGAACCCGGGACCCTTTAGTCCGTGGCTAATGCTCTATCCACTGAGCCAAACTGGCCCAGAAGAGCGTGTGCCTTTTTTCAACATTTTCTTTATCACTTCAACTTCCAAAACACTGTTCAAAAATCACCACTTTGACATCTTCCCTCTGCTCTTCTGGCACTTTGTATATGTTGCCACTACTGTGGAACTGGTCATTACTTAAGTCATTTCCATCTGTCTTTTCTCTCTCTCTCTCTCTTTCCTGCTCTAATTTGACCATATTGTGACTTCTTTGTCTATTTTTATATCTCTGAGACCACATTCAATATGGAATCACAGGGGCCTAAAAGACTTAGGGGTCTAAAATGTTCTAGTTATTCAATCACACCATGTTGAGTAGCAGGAAGAACTTATATATCCTCCTAATATTTGAGGAGTAATCTGAGCTTCTGTCATGAGTACTCAACTCGGCTGTTGCATAGATCTGTCTTGGTAGCTGCTTATAGCACCTTCCAACCCCTGCTCTCAGATTACCTTAGGATCTTGTAAGACTCACACACAATACAGGGTGCCTCTCTGCACAGGGGTCACGGCCTTTCCAGTCCCATTTTGAGAAAAGAAACCTTTCTGACTCCTGGCAAACTGGGCCTGGGAGAACCAGACAGCCTGGGGCAGAAAGAAGGGAAGGCCAGCCGAACCTTCACCAGTGATCTAAAGCTTTCCACTCCTAGAGGTCACTGTGCTGTTAGGGCAACATATTTTTTTAATGAAATGTAAGGTTTAAAATTCTAAGGTGAACAATTTGCTTTTAATTATTTCACCACTGTTTGAATTTCTCCAGACAAGGAAAGATTATTTGTTCTACAAGTGTGAGTGACAAAAAGGGTATGCTGATGGCCTCCCTGCTCCGACAAAAAAAAAAAATTATATATATATATATATATATATATATATATATATATATTTGTCAAGGAGCCTTTTTATTGGTGTAACCATGAATATCTAGTACCTTTTAAATGAAATTTTCTCTTTAGAAATAATTTTCATCCTACTTTACCAGTATTTCTGCAACAAACCAATCCTTGGAGCAGTATCTCATAATTTCAGGCTTTATTCTCCACTTCCTTTTTCAGCAAACATATAAGCAAGTACAGGGACAATGAATTAATAACAGATAAATGTACAAAAGATAAATTTGACTCAATTTTTTTTAAGCTGCAGATTCGGGATGACATAAATAAAACAAATTAAAATTTATTGAGTATTCATTCCAGGTACTTTTTTGTTTGTATTATTTCATTTGAAATTTATCAAGAACTTTTAAAATATTTTATCCACAAATTCCATATGAGAAAACTAAGACTCAGATAGGTTAGGTACTCTGACCACAGTAAAGAGAGAAAGCCAGGCTTAGTCTATAAACTTTTCTGTTGCCAAAGTTCATACACAAGGTTTTATTTTTAGTTAAAAATAAATGCCATGAGAATTTCAGAAAATTACTCTATACAAAATCTCACTTTTAAAAGCTTACATTATTTTGTTTCTGCTATATATGGACACACAACATTAAAGCATGTAGGATCTCATTAAACCTTAATAATAATCCTATTAAATGTAGAGATGTATAGACAAGAAATCTGAGACAAAGAGGGGTTAACTAAAATATAAAAAATCTACAGATTTTAAGTAGTGGACTCTATATTTAAAAGCAGATCTTTCTAAGACTACAGTCCATTTTCTACAGAATGTGGTTACTTTGTCTTTTATAAACCTAGCATTCACATTTGTCATTGTCAGATGGTTAAATGTAGGGTTTATTGTAAGTTAGATGTTTGTTGTGTTATGTTTCAGGTACTGATTTGATTATGTGCTCAGACAAAATTATTTTGTTATATGACATACATGAGTGTTTGTGTGTGAGGATGATTTATATCATGTGCGGCATCTCCTCATATTTAATTTCTTATTTAAGCAAAATTAACTTTTATTGGCATAGATATCTTAGTGGATTTGTATAGATTAAAGGGATGAGTTCCTTTGCAGATTTATATCTAACTCATTAATATCTTTTGTTTAGTTTGTCACATATTTTATGTTCATTAACATTAACTTCTGCATATATTAGTTCTCACTGAGTATTTATTCTGTATATCAACGGCTGTCCATGTGTGCGATTTGGGGCATTTTTTCACCATCAATGAGTGGAAACACGGCAGAGCCTCTCTGCATGCCCTTAAAACCCACTATCTCTTTTAATTTCACAACAAATGTTTTCAAAGTGGAATGGTTCTTATTACGGAGGTTAAACTATAATTTGAGTTTATCTACTTCAGACTAAAAGTATTACAGCAGTACATTGTCCTTGTGATACTATTAAACATTGTGAGATCTTTTCCATTGGTTTTGTACAGAGAAATTTATTCATTTTACAAGTACAGAAGAAATGAATTTCATATCTCTTATTTAAGTATAAAAGAGGGAGGATGCATAATAGACTTATATATGACACATGTATTCAGTGAAAGGATGGGTTGCCAAAAGGTCTTTTCCCAACTAAGAAAATGTGATCATTCTACATTCTAAGCAAGAGCTGCAATGATTTGTTCCCCACCAAAGATGCGACATTGAAAAAGGAAACCCCTTCCAATTATCCAATTTATTCAGTTACTCATTTTTAGAAGAAATAATTATTTTTCTATCAGTTGACCATTCAAAAATAATTGACTGTCAGTAATTTCAAGTCCATTGTATTTAACGGTATGAAATACCATCAAATAACTAATAATTTTTCTCCAAGGAATAAGTGCAATGTAAAAAAAAACCTGATACTGTTATTTTTTTTAGAATTTATCTTTTTTTTTAGGATTTTAGTCAAGTGATTCTGCAGTTATTACAATTAGAAAACAGTCTAAGAGTTCTGTCACTTTTCTCAAGTCATAATAACTAAACGTTATTATGTTAGTTCTGGAGAACTTCTTCAAGGTGCAGAATTATACATTTTTATTTTAAAAATCCTGTCAATCCTTATGCCTATCAATATTTTGGAGCAAAGGGTTGTTTTGTTTTTTTCTGTATCAACATATGTTTGATTTTCAAAGCAAGAGATTGTGATTTCGGCCTCATTACAATCTTTTCACATGGGATATGTTGTTGAAATTTCTCATAGCTAGAACCTTCACTTTTGCTTGCATTGCAGGTAACTAAATGCTTTTCTCTTGATGCTTTTAAGATTCTCCTTTTGTCTTTAACATGTTAATTATGATGTCTTGGTGGGCCTCTTTGAGTTCCTTTTGTTTGGGACTCCCCGTGCTTCCTGGACTTATAAGTATTTCTTTCACCAAGTAAGGGAAGTTTTCTGTCATTATTTTTTCAAATAGGTTTTCAATATCTTGCTCTCTCCCCTCTCCTTCTGGCACGCCCATAATGCGAATGTTGGTACTCTTCAAGTTGTCCCAGAGGCTCCTTACACTATCTTCATATTTTTGGATTCTTATTTCTTTTTGCTCTTCTGATTGAGTGTTTTTTGCTTCCTCATATTTCATATTATTGATTTGATTCTCAGAATCCTCTATTCTATTGTTGAATCCCTGTGAATTATTTTTTTTTATTTCAGTTAGTGTATGCTTAATTTCTGAATGGTCCTTTTTCATGTTTTTGACATTCTCTCTAATATCCTTGAAAGTCTCATGAAGATCCTTGAGTAACCTTATAACCATGGTTTTTCAATTCTGTATCCAATAGTTTGCTTGCTTCCATTTCTTTCATTTGTGACATGTTTCTTTGTCTCCACATTTTGGTTGCTTCTTGTTTCTATGTATTATGTAGAGCTGTTATGTCTCATGGAATTGGTATAGTGTAGTAGGTGTCCAACAGTAGCTCAGCCTCCGTAGTCACCTGAGCTGGGAACTCTAGGTGTGCCCCTGGGTGGGCTGCAAGCACAGACTTGTAGTTGAGCCTTGGTTGCTATTGGAATTACTGGGAGGAGTTGACCTCTAGGCCAATTGGCTGTAAGGACCAGCTGCAACTATAGTTGGAGAACTGCTGTTCAGGAGACATCCCCATGGAGCAGGACTTGCTTCAGTGGGGTTTTGGTGTTCTTGACTATGTCACTTGTAGTTGTGTAGAGTTGTAATGTCCTATGGTCTGAAGCTGTCCACTAGGTGCACTGGGTCTAGGGCCTCTTGTGAGGTGCAAAGCCAGCCACTGCCTGGAGCCACCCAGCAGGAACTACAGCAGAATCTGGAGATGGCTGCTACTTGCTATTTGTATTGGGCTTGGAGGTGTCTAGGTGAGGCCCAGCTGTGAAGCCAAGCAGGCTGGTGCTAGTGCTGGGTCTTGATAGGTTTAGGGCACACTGTCACCAGCTGAAGCTTATTTGAGAAATATTAGCAAAGTTTGAAGCCTGATCTTGGATGGGCCATTCATATGGAAAAGCTGCTGCAAACAGCTTGGGTGGTGCTGCAAATTTGATAGGTTGGGGTCCCAGGGAAACCCCAGGAGGGAATATACCTTATGCTCCAGGCTGATGGAGACTCAGATATGGCTGCCAGTCATCCCTGGAACAAGGGAGGTCCCAGCACAGGAACAATGATTCCTGCAAGCACCCCTGTCTTGGAGAAAGCTACCCTCTAGTCCCTGCCCTGATGCCAGACAATTAAGTTCCTCCTTGTATGTGTCTGGGTCTCCTAAAGCTGCCAGGTTCTGGGAGCCTGAGTAGGTTCATGTGTCAACCTTTAAATGGAACACTTGGGTCTCTAGCAGCCTCTGTGTCACTTAGCCACAATCCCTGCTTGTTTTTATAACCCGTACTTTGGGGAACTTCTCTTCCCAGCTCTGGCACCCTGGGTTAGGAATCTGGTGTGGGGCTAGCTAGGAACTCTTACTCCTCACAGGTTGCCTTTGCAGAGACAATCTTCCTCCTTAATAATAAAATGGCACATGTGAGTGTCAGACCAGCTCATTCAGCTCCCAGTCTTTCTTTATATTCAGATACCATGCTCAGTTCTCTTTGAAATACCCTATGATCATAGTTTGTTTACATTTATTCTCTGAACATTTCAAGCCTTCTTACTTTTAATTTTTCAGGGACATTTGTATTTGCATTTCATCAGGGCTTCCTCTTTCAAACGTTTTACTAGACTGCTCCATGCTGATATTGATGATTCTTTTACTCCTTATCTTTCAATGCAGTTTTCCATTCCTTCCTTTGTTTCTAGTTGCATATGAGATTTGTCTGTATTCAATATAAGAATCTAGTCCCCATAATTGGAACACAGGAAACAATTCTTCTTGGCCACCACTGTTTATGAATGAGGTTTAGTAAGTACATCTCATTAAAGAAGTTATACTATATTCTATTCATTTTACCCTTATATTATATCAACGTATTTGTTTAGGAGAATTTTTATATGCTTTAAGTATTTTTAAATATCTGTTCTTTGCTAGTTATCTTTGCATTTAGTTATTTTATCATAGTTTATATAATTCATGGCAACAAGGGATTTATGTTTTTACATTAAACCTCTCGATATTCAACATTATATAGAGATAAATTTAATCAATACTTCAAAAATTTAATATAGATGCTTATAAACATAACCTATAAAGGTTCTCAGTGTAAGGTTGTTACTCATATTTAAGTATCAGAACATTGGGAAGAAAGAAGTTAGATATCTCTGAATGCCCTTGCTTTTGGTACCATTTATCTAAACTCTTCAGAATTTAAGTTTATAAGATGATTAGTACATAAAATTTCATAGAGGCTCCAATTTTTATCTCATTATAGACTCTGGAATCTTTTCTTTCAAACCATATTTAATATTTTGCTCTCAAAAAAGTAAAAAATGTATGCAAAATGACATTTTTGACCGTCACACAGCAAATTTCAAATAACAGTAGCAATACAGAACTGAAAATCAATAATCAAGATAGGTAATAAAATACTTGAAGTTTTTTAAAAGAAATTTTCTCAAAATACATATCTATAAACATTATATTTTCATTCATCTTAAAGAGTTAAGTTGAACTTAATTTAAACTCAGAGGGAAGTGAGGTCAGGGATGAAATTAACTGAATACTTATATGCTTATATGCATAAATGCAAAACTCATGGACATAGGCAATAGTGCAGTGAAAGCCTGAGGGCAGGGAGTCAAGTGGAGGGAGGGTGGTATCTGTAATATTTTCAACATTAAATTAAAATAATAAATAATAAACATAAATTTAAAAATAATCTCCATTTAAAGAGTTATAAAATTTTTGTTTATTCTATCATATCTAAAATTTTAATAAATTGAAAACCATGATAATAAACATGAATATGATCAAGTGAAGGGAAATATATGGAGGAAATAAATAAAACTATAATGGGGGAGATTCCAAAATGGTGGGGGAGTAAGTAGATGCTACACTGACACGCTCCTAGGACCAAACTGGAATTAAACTAAAATACAGAAAAACATCCTGAATAATCAACTGAAAACTAGCTGGAGAGAACCCTGATAACCAAGGACAGCAAGTGGGACTACACAGAGACTGCGAGGAAGTGCTAAGGCACAAAAGGGTTGGCTAGCCTCTCACAAACAGCAGCTGAAGGTCTGGAGGGATATCTCAGCTGTGGAGGGCTCACAATAAGAATTCTGGGGTCTAAACTCCAAGATGGGCTCCCCAGCAGAGAACTCTAGAACTGAGAAAGGTACCAACATAACATCAGGCTGAGAAAACCAGCAGATCTGCCTGGAAGGGACAGCTGGAAATGCAGGCACCCACTTATAGGGATAACGCACAAAATTTCATGTGCAGCCACTCACCTTGGACTCAATCAGATGGAGGGCAGAGTGGACTGGAGCTGTGTGAGCAGAAGCCAGGTTTGGGGGATCTGATGGTGGACTTCAAAGAGGAACCACCATGGTTTCAGTGCTGAGTCATTCCCTCATACTGTGGAGGACATCATTCTCTGGTTGTTTTTTGCCAAGGGGAAGGCAGTTACCCCACACTACTAGAAAACATCTTGGAGTTTCTGAGTCCCATTAAGAGACAGAGACTAACAATTGTAGGCAGAAGCAATTGCCCCACCCTGTTGGAAAACCTCTTACCCCATCCAGTGGTCAATAGCCTAAGGCTAATTAAAACTGAATGTAATCAGACTACAAAAATCACATGATCATATCAATTGATGCAGAAAAAGCATTTGACAAAATCCAACACCCTTTTTTGATAAAAATACCCAGCAAAGTAGAAATGGAGGGATCAGACCTCAATATAATAAAAGGCATATATAATACAGCCAAGATCATACTAAATGGGCAAAAATTAAAACTATTTCTCCTAAGAGCAGGAACCAGGCAGAGATGTACACTTTCATCATTCTTATTGAACATAGGACTAGAAGTCCTGGCTATAGCAGTCGGACAATAAGAAGAGAAAAAAGGCATCCACATTGGAAAGGAGGAAGTAATACTGTCATTACTCGCAGGTGACATGCTATTGTACATAGAAAACCCAAAAACCACTACATTAAATAAAGGAATTTGTCAAGGTAGCCAGATACATAGTTAACACCCAAAAATCCATGGCATTTTTATATACCAATAATGAATTCTCTGAAAGAGAAACTAAACAAACAATCCTATTTACCCCAGCAGCAAAAAAAAAAAAAAAAAAATTAATAATATACCTAAGAATAAACTTAACCAAGGAGGTAAAATACTTGGATTGGTAGAATCAACATCATTAAAATGTCCATACAACCAAAAGCAATCTATAGACTCAGTGTAATTCCTATTAAATTCCAATGACATATTTCACAGACCTAGAACAAACACTATAAAAATTTATATGGAACCAAAAAGACCCCAAATAGCTGCAGTAATCTTGAGAAAGAAGAACAAAGTTTGGAGGGATCACAATATCAGATATCAAGTTATACTACAAAGCCACTGTAATCAAAACAACCCAATACTGGCACAAGAGCAGGCATATAGATCAATGGAACAGAACAGAGAACACAGCAATCAATACAAGCAATTATGCTCAATAAATGGTGTTGGGAAAATAGGACAGATACTTGTAAAAAAGGAAGGAAGGAAGGAAGGAAGGAAGGAAGGAAGGGAGGGAGGGAGGGAGGGAGGGAGGGAGGGAGGGAGGGAGGAAGGAAAGAAAGAAAGAAACTAGACCATCAACCATACACAAGAATAAACTCAAAATGGATAAAAAACTTATATGTAAGATGTGAAACCATAAAAATCCTAGAAGAAAACATAGGCAGCAAAATCTCAGACCTCGCTTTATAGCAATATGTTTGTGGATACATCTCCTAGGGCAGTGGTCGGCAAACTGGAGCTCGCGAGCCACATGCGGCTCTTTGGCCCCTTGAGTGTGGCTCTTCCACAAAAAACCACGTGTGGGCGCGCATGTACAGTGTCAGTATTTTGTGGAAGAGCCATACTCAAGGGGCCAAAGAGCCACATGTGGCTCACGAGCCACAGTTTGCCGACCACTAGAGCAATGAAAATTAAGGAGAAAATAAACAATGAGACTACATCAAAACACAAAGCGTCTGCACAGCAAGAGAAGCCTTCAACAAAATGAAAAATGAGTCCAGTGTATGGGTGCACATATTTGACAATGATAAATCTGATAAAGATTTAATATCCAATATATATATGAACTCATACAACTTAACAAAAGGAAGATAAACAATCCAATTAAGAAATCGGCAAAGGACCTTAATAGGTACTTATCCAAAGTGTACATACAGATAACCAAGAGACATATGAAAAAAGCTAAAAGTTACTTATCATCAGAGACATGCAAATTAAAATGACAATGAGGTATTATCTCATGCCTGTCAGAATGGCTACCATCAATAAATCAACAAATGACAAGTGCTGGATGTGAAGATAAGGGAAGCCTAGTACACTGCTGGTTGGGAATGCAGACTAGTGCGGCCATTATGAAAAACAGTATAGAGTTTCCTAAAAAAATAAAAAATGGAATTGCCATTTGACCCAGTGATCCCACATCTAGAAATATATCCTAGGAACCCTGAAACACTGATCAGAAAGAATGTATGCAGCCCTATGTTCATAGCAGCACAATTTATAATAGCTACTATCTGATAAGAACCCAAGTACCCTCAGTAGATGAGTGGATAAAAAAGCTGTGGTACATTTATAATTATGGAATATTATGCAGCCATAAAACAGAAGGATCTCTTGCCCTTTGAGGCAGCATGGGGGGACCAGAAGAGTATTATGCTAAGTGAAATAAGCCAGTCAGGGAAAGACAAGTATCACATGATCTCACGCATATGTGGAATCTAATGAACAGAATAAACTGTTTAACCAAATTGATCCAGAGACATAGAAGCTTGGAACACACTGTTGGACCTCAGAGTGCAGATGGGTGTGGGTGGGTGAGTGGGAAGAGATCAACCAAAGAACCTGTATGCATATATGCATAACCCATGGACACAGACAATAGTGCGGTGGAGGCCGGGGTCAGGGAGCAGCCTCATGCTATAGGGGTCAATGGGAGGAAAAAGGGGACATAAGTAATGCTTTCAACAATAAAATTTAAAAAAAACTGAAGTAGGGTCAGCTTATAGAAATATGTTTTATAGAGGCCTGCTGAATTGCTAGGATTGTCCTCAAATTTACCTTTGATCTATTTAGCAGCTAAATTAAGGAGACGGTGTACTTATCTATAAGATCATATGCTGTTTTAAAAATCAAATAATAAAAAAAATATTTTCTAGAAGGAATCACAATGTTTTCTGATTCTTAGATTTGAAGGATTTTTGCCCTAGTCTCCATGAAGGCACACTGTGTAATATTGTGGATGAGCAGTAACCCCATAATAGACACAGCGAAGTTATTGCTTATGGTATCTGTCAGTGTATGCCAAATATAATTCCAATGTGAAGTGCAATAAAAGCAATTTTAAAATGAGATAAAGCATTAAATTTGTAATTGTGTTTAGAATGAGTACATTCATGACCTTGTGAGATTGAGATATAAAATTTAGATGATCTGACCTGAATAATGGGTGTGCTGTATGTCCTTTAGGCAATCTTCCATAAATATTATTTATCTAAAATTTTGATAAGGATTAGATCGCAAAGAGTACAAACCTTGTAGTCTTTGGCAAGAACATGAGATTCAGAAATTGTGCATGGCTTAGACAGATTATCTAGAAAGTATATATATATATTTGAGGTTCCTGTAAAATAAGGTGCATAAATCAAACCCTTGCCATCATTCTTTCTAAACCCATTCCCAGGACAAGGTGAAGTCAGATGGCCCCTGACTTCAGCTGGTCCTGGGAATGGGTTTAGAAAGAATGATGGTAGCATGATTTTTTTTTTTTTTTTTGTGCAAAAACATTTGAGAATTCTCTCTAAAGGAAAAGATTAGGGCTTCAAGGGTTTGGAATGTATTTATATGACATGATCTGTGGTTCCTCACATGAGGGGTGGTACTTATTTGCGGGAGCGGGCAATATACTAACATTGCAAGGTGTTTGTGAATCCAACCATTTGTTCTCCATTGTCTTTACGTAAATAATAAAGGCAAAGTAAAGACTGGCATACTCTGCTGTCTTCTATACAATGTTCAACGAGAAAAAGATAGACCAGACATTTCCCCTGAGCCTGGCCATGAAAATCATTTTATTCACCAAAAAAAATATTCAAAGCAATTGTTTCTAATCTATCCATAGCCAGTAATGTTTTACTTTTAAGCAAGTTAGCATCCTCCTGAATAAGTTAGGACACATGCCTTTAATGGTCCAAAAAGTTAGGGGTAATATGGCTAGCAGTTTTTATTAACATGTAGAGAGTCCTTTGGGGGGCCTATATTTCTGTTCTTTCTCGGGGGCTTCATGTAAGCATAGATTCCTTTACCCTGCACTTCACAACTGTCTCAAGGCTCTTCCAGCCTTCTAGTTGGATCTCAGAAATGCATTCCTTTACCAAGCCTTCCGCCATCACAGACTGGATTGTCTTCTTCTATATGATCCCATTGCATCCTGGACTTTCCATTCACCTCAGTGATCACAGCTTGCAATCACATATTTGTGTGATTATTAATTTTTGCCTGCATACTTCATGAAGGTGTATACTGTATCCATTCTTCTCATTCTATCTTCTAGGTACTTATCAGTAGCTTGCACTCAGTTGTTCAGATGTTTGTTGAATGAATAAATGACTACATGGAAGAATGAATGAACAAATGGTGTATCGCTAAAATTCTCATATAGTCCACTAAACTGTCGTTTAAGTTGTTAAAGTTACTCACCATCTAGTAATTTTGACTCAGAGTTATTATACATAAAAACCAGTGTTAAGTATTTCCTGATATCATGTAGTTTTATACTACATTTTATAAAGGATTTTTCACATTTTGTCAAAGGTCATTCTATTGTATTTTCACCATATTCTGCTTTTATTTTTGGACATGAAATGACAATAATAATTCTTATACCTGAAGGTGAAAATTTAAGGTACTTGAACTAATTAAAACAAAACTATGAACTCAGAAGCAAGCAAACATACAAATAAAAAAAAAACAAAACAAAAAGAGACTTTACTTCATGTCTTACATTCCATTTCCATTGTAGTGAAAGAGATGCTCTTTATCCATCACTCTCCCTTGTTTATCTGACTGTCCAGACCACAGGCTATCATATTTGACATAGAAAGTCATAGCCTCTTATCAAGGGAAGTAATATTTTAAAATCATTTGAAGTAGTGCACAGATTAACAGGAGGCACTCTCTGGATTCATTAATGGTATGTGGGCCCCATGGAATTACTCTTTTAGGACATTGTACTGATCATGAAATAGTAGGAAGAGATCAAGTTGTCTATGTGTGTGTGTACCTTGGAAGAGCAAGGAACAATATATACATCAGCAAACTATTTTGAAGTCACGAGCTTCCATTTGATTTAGGCACTCCTACAAGCAGGAACATATTTTGGCTGACTGTTTACTGAATGAATGGCATTTGCCTTTAGTAATTTGGAAAAATAAACATAACATGTAACACTTCATCATTCATTATGATGAATAAATGAAAGCACTTAGTTAAGTAATAAAAGTCAGTTACCCCTGAAAAAGCAGGGGCCTACCCTTTTCACTTTATATGAATAGTGATATGTGCCCTATCTTTCATTATTGCTTTTTATCTTTTAATTGACTCAGGTGGTTTTTTTTACGTTGATATAGTTATGTATGGAAAATTTTCTCTGTTTCAGTTTAACTGATTTTTATTGATTTAATTAACTGCAATAAGTAGTTTTTGTTATACTTGATTCAAGACTTGTTTATTTCACTGATAATATTTTAATAAATATCTCAACGTCTTGATATTTATCCTTTATGTTACTCAGTTTAAAGCATGATTAGACTTAAACTTTAACCTATGATGGCTATTTGTGCATCTACTTCATTGTCTAGCAATTTATATTCTACCATTAAAAAGTTTCATTCTGACTTATGAAGGCATATATAAAACACGGCAGATGGAAGTTTATAACTGAAGGAGAAATGTTATGTGAATATAGATATGTCTGTATGAATATCTGCATGAAGTATTGGCAGAATGCTAGGAGAAAATACTTTGTAACTATATGAATCATAAGCAAAGTAAGTGGAAGTTCAGATAGGTACACAAATTAGCTTTGATGACAGCCATACATATTATTTATTAACAATAAAGATATGCTTTTTACATAAGGAAGAGAAAATAAATGTGACAATAATTTTTGTTGATATTTTTCCATGCCACTTTCTCTAAAACCAAATTAACTAATATAGCTAGATGTATAGGCATAGCTGTAACATCGTGTATAAAAACAACAAAAGCAGAAACAATCTAAATGTTTAACAATGAACAATTCTTCTTGGTTTTTAAAAAAATCTTTATTGTTGAAAGTATGACATATGTCCCTCTTTTCCCCCCATTGACCTCTTCTAGCCCTCCCCCCACCCCCACCCCCACCCCAGGCCTTCACCACCCTATTGTCTGTGTCCATGGGTTATGCATGTATGCATACAAGGTCTTTGGTTGTTTGTTTCCCACCCACCCATCCTACCCTGCTTTGCCTCTGAGGTTCAACAGTGTGTTCCATGTTACTATGTCTCTGGATTTATTTTGTTTATTGGTTTATGTTGTTCATTAGATCCCACATATGAGTAAGATCATGTGACACTTGTCTTTCTCTCACTGGCTTATTTCGCTTAGCATAATGCTCTCCAGGTCCCTCCATGCAGTCTCAAAGGATAAGAGTTCTTTCTTTTTTACAGCTGCATAGTATTCCATGGTGTAGATGTACCATGGCATTTTTATCCACCCATCTGTTGACAGCGCTTTGGCTTATTTCCAAATCTTAGCTATTGCACATTGCCCTATCAACACAGGGGTGCGCATATCCTTTCTGACTGGTGTTTCTGATTTCTTAGGATATATTCCTAGAAGTGGGATCGCTAGGTCAAATGGGAGTTCCATTTTTAATTTTTTTAGCAAATTCCATACTGTTTGCCACAATGACTACACCAGTCTGCATTCATACCAGCAGAGCACTAGGGTTCCCTTTTCTCCATATTCTCACCAGCACTTGTTGTTTATTGATGGTAGCCATTCTGATAGGTGTGAGATAATATCTCATTGTCATTTTGATTCACATCTCTCAGATGATTAGTGACTTTGAGCATTTTTTCATATGTCTCTTGGCCTTTTATCTGTCCACTTTGGAGAAGTGTCTATTTAGGTCCTTTGCCCATTTTTAATTGGATAATATATCTTCCTTTTAAGTTGTATGAATTTTCTGTATATTTGGAAATTACCCCCTTATCAGATGTATCATTGGCAAATATGTTCTCCCATGCATTGGGCTCTCTTGTTGTTTTGTTGTTGGTTTCTTTTTACTGTGCAGAAACGTTTTATTTTGATGTAGTCCAATTTGTTTATTTTTCATTACTTTCCATTGTCCTAGGAGATGTATCAGTAAACATATTACATCAGGAAATGTCTGAGATTTTGCTGCTAGTGGTTTCTTCTAAGATTTTTATGGTTTCATGTCTTACATTTTAACTCTTTTTAAAATTTTATTTATTTTTTAATTTAATTTTGTTTTTTTTAAATAATTTTTTTTATAGTCTAAAGTTTTACATATGTCTCCTTTTTCCCCAATTGACACCCACCCCCACCATCCCAGTGTCTATGTCCATTGGTTATGCTAATATGCATGTATACAAGTCCTTTGGTTTCTTTATTTAGATTAAGGTATTACATATGTGTCCTTATCTCCCCATTGCCCCCCTCCCCCGCTCATGCCCTCACCCTCCTGGTGTCTGTGTCCATTGGTTAGGCTTATATGCATGCATACAAGTCCTTTGGTTGATCTCTCCCCCTTAACCCCACCCTCCTCTGCCTTCCCTCTGAGGTTTGATGGTCTGATCAATGCTTCTCTGTCTCTGGATCTGTTTTTGCTCATCAGTTTATGTTGTTCATTCTATTCCACAAATGAGTGCGATCATGTGATATTTATCTTTCTCTGACTGGCTTATTTTGCTTAGCATAATGCTCTCTAGTTCCATCCATGCTGTTGCAAATGGTAAGAATTCCTTTTTTATTTTATACTGCAGCATAGTATTCCATTGTGCAGATGTACCACAGTTTTTTAATCCACTCATCTGCTGATGAGCACTTAGACTGTTTCCAAATCTTACCTATGGTGAATTGTGCTGCTATGAACATAGGGGTGCATACATCCTTTCTGATTCGTGTTTCTGGTTTCTTGGGATATATTCCTAGAAGTGGGATCACTGGGTCAAATGGGAGTTTTTGGTGTTTTTTTTTTTTTTTTTTGAGGAAACTCTTTATTGTTCTCCACAGTGGCTGCACCAGTCTGCATTCCCACCAGCAGTACATGAGGGTTCCGTTTCTCTGCATCCTCACCAGCACTTGTCATTTGTTGATTTGTTGATGTTAGCGTTTCTCACAGGTGTGAGATGGTACTGCATTGTCGTTTTGACTTGCATGTTGCAGATGATTAGTGACTTTGAGCATGTTTTCATATGTCTCTTGGCCTTCTGTATGTCCTCTTTCGAAAGTATCTGTTTTTATCCATTTTGAGTTTATTCTTGTGTATGGTATAAGTTGGTGGTCTAGTTTCATTTTTTTGCATGTATCTGTCCCATTTTCCCAGCACTATTTATTGAAGAGACTGTCTTGGACTCCATTGTATGCTCTTGCCTCCTTTGTCAAATATTAATTGAGCAAAATGGCTTGTATTGATTTCTGGAGTCTCCGGTCTGTCCCATTTATCTATATGCCTGTTCTTGTGCAAGTACCAGGCTGTTGATTATAGTGGCTTTGTAGTATAACTTGATACCTGGTATTGTGGTCCTTCAAACTTTGTTCTTCTTTCTCAAGGTTGCTATGGCTATTTGGGATCTTTTTGGTTCCATATAAATTTTTGTAGTGTTTTTTCTAGATCTGTGAAATATGCCATTGGTATTTTAATAGGAATTGCATTGAATCTATAGATTGCCTTGGGTAGTATGGACATTTAATGATGTTGATTCTACCAGTCCATGAACACGGTGTATTCTTCCATTTGTTTATATTTTCCTGTATCTCTTATCAACATCCTGTAGTTTTCCCAGTATAAGTGTTTTACCTCCTTGGTTAAGTTGATTTCTAAGTATCTTAACATTTTTGTTGCAATGGTAAATGTGACTGTTTAGTTTCACTTTCTGAGATTTCATTATTGGTGCATGAAAATACTATCCATTTCTAGGTGCTAATTTTGTACCCTGCATGTTGCCAATTCTTTTATTAACTCTAGAAATATTTTGGTGGTGTTCAGGGTTTTCCATGCACAATATCATGTCATCTGTGAATAATGACAGTTTCACTTCCTCCTTTCCAATTTGGTACCTTTTATCTCTTCTTCTTGTCTGATTGCTATGGCTAAGCCTTCCAGTACTATGTTGAATAAGTGGTGAAAGCAGACATCCCTGTCTTGTTCCTGTTCTTAAGGGAAACACTTTTAGTTTTTGCTCATTGAGTATGATGCTGACTGTAGTTTTGTCAAATATGGCCTTTATTATATTAAGTTATAATCCCTCTATCCCCACCTTCCTAAGAGTTTTTATCAAAAAAAGGTGCTGGATTTTGTCAAATGCTTTTTCTGCATCTATTGTTATGATCATATGACTTTTTCTTTCATTTTGTTTGCAGAATGTGATGCATCACATTTATTAATTTGTGAATATTGTAGCAGCCTTGCATCCCTAGGATAAATCCCTCTTTGTCAGGGAATTACCGGGGGGGGGGGGGGGGGGGGGCGGGGAGGTGAGCAGAATTTATCAGGTCCAAACAAGTTAAGATTTGGTATGAAGGGAGGGTTCTGCACTGGTCCGATGTGCGGGGGAAAAGTGACACCTATCCTAGGGCCACACAACATTCTGTCCCAGAGTCTGTCCAGACATCTGCCTAGGAGAGCCAGAGCTAGGTATGGCTGGGCTGCAAGGAATCTGGAGGTTGGGATTAGTGGATCTCTTATGAGGGGAAGGCCCTTGTCAGGCTCACTGGAACATGGGGAAAATGATCCCTGCCCAAAAGCAACACAACTCGGTCACTGACATCCTGTACCCAGGCAGCTGACTCTTTCAGGGCATGAACTTCACAGGGAGAGGAGACAAGGAATCCACATGGTGGAGCTATTGCATTCCTCCAGGCTGATGTTGTATGGAGGGGAGTGTTCCACCCAAGAAAGATGTCCTCTGTGGTGCAGAAGAGGGACTCAGTCCAGGGACCTTTGTGGCTGATTGTCAACTCTCTCCCTGGAGCCACAAACTCCAGTCCCTCCTCACACAACTCTAGTGTGCTCTGCCCTCCCTCCCCAGGAGTCAAAGGTGAGTGACTGCAAATAAGATTGTGTGTGTTGGCCCTTTTAGAGTGCGCTTGGATTTCTAGGACACTCCTGTCTCTCCCTGGTGGTCAGAATCCCCACTGATTTTCACAGCCAGGTGTTATGTGGGCATCTCTTCCTGGCTCTGATGTTCTGTGCTGGGAAGCCGAGCATTGAGTTGAAACCCCACACTCCTGAGGTGGGAACTTTGCAGCTGATGTATCCCTCTGAATTCTCAGTCACAGCTGGTGGGAGCAGGACCAGCCTTTCTCTCATCTCCGCCTTCCTACTAGTCTCAATGGAGCTTCTGTAAAACTTTGCTTATAAGACTTCTGCTCAGTTAATCTTCTGTTGGTTATTCAGGTTGATCGTTCTGTGTTTTATTTGTAATTCCAGTTTGGTTCTGGGAGGAGATGAGTGTGACATCTACTCTGCTGCCATCTTAGATCTTCTGAGATTTTTATTTTTAAAGGACAAGCCATAAAGACTCAGAATATAGGACTGGCATTACTTAAATTTTTAATTTAGCTTTGATTGTGTTTTATAACAGGCATACTATGTGAATCAAAATTTAAAATAAAGGACCACTATAGTCTGCTAAGAGGCTGAAGGTGCTTATAAATTAATGGGCTCCTTAAAATCAGTGTCCTGTGATTGTGACTGTTAATGGCTCCCTGGACAGAAATGGGTTTCAGGGTTAATTATGTCATCATTGAATGCAGATTGAAATGATTGGCAATCCAGAGGTTTATCAAGTAAAGATCATTTTGGTGGAAATTTTGGATATATGAAAGTCCAGTAATTCTGTTTTTGGTTTTTTGTTTTAATAATGTGACAGCTCTATGAGTGGATACACATTGAAAAAAGGAATATCAATATGTTTTTAAAGGTTTAAACTTACATTTTAATTTTATAAATGCCTTTTATTTATGTTATATTTGCTTTTTGAAAGGCAATCTTTTAAACATACATAATTTTTTGCTTTCTAATCCTAACCTCCTCCTATACTTATCTTAGATATATGATGTATAAATACCAGGAATCTAACAAAAATTTACAAATTGCTCCTATAAGTTGTTGTTGAATGAGACTTGCCTTTGCATCATTTTTTACTAAGAAGGCCTTGCGTGGCACTAAAATTCATGATGAAGTTTCTTTATTATATCTTTATTAGAGGCCCAGTCCACAAAATTTGTGCACTTGGGAGGGGTCCCCTCAGCCTGGCCTGTGCCCTCTCGCAGTCTGGGAGCCCTCAGGGGATGCCTGACTAATGGATTAGTGCTGCCGCAGAGGCAGGAGAGGCTCTCACCACCGCCACTGCACTCGCCAGCTGTGAGCCTGGCTTCTGGCTCCTGCGTTGAACATCTGCCCCCTGATGGTCAGTGCACGTCATAGAGAGCATTGAACGACCTTAGCATATCATTAGCATATTATGCTTTGATTGGTTGAACAGATGACCAGACACTTAGCATATTATACTTTTATTATATAGGATTAAATTTTCATCAGTTGTCATTTAAATAATTGGAATAAAAATATCAATGAGCCCTGGCCAGTTTGTTCAGTGGTTATAGCATCAGCCTGTGCACCAAAAGGTTGCAGGTTAAATTTCTGGTCATGTACCTCAGTTGCAGGTGATCCCCAACCTGGTTTAGGTGCATATGGGAAGCAACCAATCGGTGTGTCTCTCTCATACCAATGTTTCTATCTCTCTCTTCTCTCTCTCCTTCGCCCTCTTCCACTCTCTCTAAAAAAAAAATTATGGAGAAAATATCCTTAGGTGAGGATTAATAATAACAACAAAATCATCAAAATACAATCTTATGAAACACAGGAATAATAAATCTCTTAAGAATTAAAAACAATTTATAAACTGTAAAAAATATGTTTGAATTACAAGTTAGTTTTACATATAATGCAAAATATTTATACTTCCTGAACCTATGATAATGTCCTGTTGTAATATGTTTTTCTATTTTATTACTGAACATAAGTTTCAGGCTAATGTGATAGGAAAAAAATCATTAAAATAAGAAATGACGTCATGGTGATCAAATATAAAAAGAATTTTTGGATACATATATAACTGGAGAAAAATTAAAGAGTGTGTCAGCAATAATAGCTAAGATTATGCATGAAGATGAAGCATAAGGATGAAGCACAAAGATGAATCCTGATATTTAAAAGTTCATATTTTTGCCTACTGTGTCAAGAACTATGTGAACTGGTCATTAGATTGGATGTAGAACAATTTCTCTTTCTACTCACGATAGGAAGGCTTTATTCATTTTCTCCTATGAACAGAGTACCTTCTTATAAAATATCAAATATTCTTAACTAGAATAAGTATATCAAGTCTTTTTACGACATTTTCAATACTTGCATATTATATGTGCAGCAAATGACACCTCTGTATTAACTAACAGAAGGGTGCACCCACCTACTAAATTCCCAACAGACTTTGATTTGTGCCAGCGAATTTCACCAGATTGTTTACTGTCTATGCCTGTGTATATAGATATGTAAGTGTGTGCGTAGGTGGGTGAGGGGTATTAGACATCTTCCACATCTGAACATATAGAAGTACCAATGGTAAATCTTATCCTGAAAGGAAAAACATGTTACATTATTGAAAACCATCGAAAGTCTTTGGTCCTTTACTTCTCCGAAAGAACTATTAAAAGTGCAGGTTGGAAGAACTGAAGAATTTGTGGAACATATATATTTCATGAAGAAGAAAAAAATAACGTTAAGAAACTCCAGGTTTCTTTCTACCACAAGACAGAGTCTGCAAACACATTCTGGAAAAAAAGAAAATAGTCTCTTTTCAGAAGAATCGTAAACATTTCCAAATAAAAACCTGCCACTGAGTTCTTGCCTCATGTTATTTAGGGAAAGAGTAATAGTAATAATGATAACAGCTCCCCCTTCTCCTAGGAGGGAGTATTCATTTGGAGAGTTGTTTACCTATTGGTAACTTCCATTTTAGTTTAGTTCAGAGGACAGGAAGTTTTAGAACCAAAGAGTTTAAGAAGCCACATTTGTGTGCGTGTGTTTTGTGCCATTCAGTTTGCTCCAATTCTGGGGAACCCTATGAATGCGTGATTTTGACACTGCCCTTCCTCCATCAGCCCGGCTCAGTTCCTGCTGGTTCATGTCTATGGCTTCTTTTATGGAGTCGATCCACCTCGCATTTGGTCTTTCTCTTTTCCTGATGCTTTCAATTTTTCCGAGCATTAGGTTCTTCTCCAAAGAGCCCTACCTCTCATGTGCCCAAAGTAAGACAGCTTCAGTTTTGTCATTTTTGCCTCTAGTGATGATTCAGGTTTAATTTGCTCTAGGACCACTTGTTGGTCTTCCTAGCTGTCCAGAGTATACAACTGTAGAGCTCCCTTCCAATGACATATTTCACATAAATCATTTTCTTTTCCTATCAGCCTTCCTCACTGCCCGATTTTTACACCCATTTATAGTAATGAGAATATGAGGGTATGAATGATCTCAACCTTTATCTCCACTGACACGTCTTTGCTCTTGGTGATCTTTTCTAATTCTTTCATTGCTGTCCTTCTGAGTTTCAGTCTTCTCTTCATTTCTTGGCTGCAGTTGCCATTTGAATTGGTCACTGAGCCAGGGTAAGGAAAATCTTTGATGATTTCAATATCTTCATTGTCTGTTGAAGTTGTGTATTTTTATTATTTTTTATTTATTTATTTATTTTTGTAGTCAAGTGTTTTGTCTGTTTGATGTTCCAGTGTAGTCCTTCTTTGACACTTCCTTCTTTTACTTTCATCAGAAGTCCTTTCAAATCATTGTTACTTTCTGCCCATAAGATGGTGCCATCTGCATATCTCAAGGTATTGCTATTTCTTCCACAAGTTTTTACTTCTTCTTCCTCTGAATCTAGCCCAGTTTTTGGATTCTGCTTATGTATTAAACAAACAGGGAGGAAAAAATGCACCCTTGTCTGACCCCTTTGCCTATAGGAAACCATGCTGTCTCTCTATTTTCTGTCCTAATAGGGGCTTCCTTTCCACAATATGTTCCACATTAGGACAATCAAGTGCGAGGCACGCCCATTTCTTGCAGAGCAACACATAACTTTTCATGATCTATGTAGACAACGGCTTTACTGTAGTCTATAAAACATAGACTAACTTTCTTCTGAAATTCTTTGAGCGCTGCAGTGTCCAACAAATGTTCGCAATTAGATCTCAAAGGACTCATCCTTTTCTGAATCCCGCGTGAGCATCTGCAATTCTTGCTTCATAAAAGGTAGAAGCTTTTGTTGCATCACCTTGAGCATCACTTTACTTGTGTGGGAAAGTAGAGCAATGGTCCTATAGTCACTGCACCCCTCGTCATCTCCTTTCCTGGAAATTGGGGTGTCTATTGAATGTCTCCAGTCTGTTGGCCAATGTTTCGTTTTCCATATTGGTTGACATACTCTTGTTAGGCTTTTGACAGGTTCGGTCTCTGTGGTTTGAAGTAATTCTGTTGGCATCCCATCTCCCCCTGGTGATTTATTTCTTCCTAATACTTTCAGGGCAGCTTTTACTTTATTTTTTAGAATGACAGGTTATTTCTCATAGGAATCTGTCATCACTTTGCCTCTTCTGCATAGATTTTATGTATCCTGTTTCCACCTTCCCTTTGTTTCCTCCTGGTCATGATAATGTGCTTCCTTGTTGGTCATTCAGCATTCCTAGTCTAGGTTTAAATTTCCCTTTTATTTCTTGTCTCTTCTAGTAGGGATTTCTTTTTCTTCTTTTTTGTTGTTCTCTTGTATCTCTTTACATTGACTTACATTTTCACATCTACTTTTACCTTTTTCCTACTGCAAAAATTTTTCTCACTACATTTTTTCAGTGTCTATATTTAAATTCTCCTCAGGCTTCTATGATTAGAGACTATCCTTACCATTCCAAAAACAAGCAGCTATGCCCTCACCCTCCTGGTGTCTGTGTCCATTGGTTAGGCTTATATGCATGCATACAAGTTCTTTGGTTGAGTTGGGGTGTGGGTGGGGATGGCGGACACATATGTAATACCTTAATCAATAAAGGAAAAGAAAACAAGCAGCTATACTTATGCTTATGTGAATAAGTTTTCTCAAAGTTTTCTTCCTTTATTAAAACTATTTTGTATGAAATTTGAGGTATTGTGCTACAGTATATCACAAAGAACATGAAATGGACTTGATTCAGGAATAATTGTTTAAGAACTTCTTTCTTGAAGTTGTCAATATTTTTAAAGTTTGCACTTAGATTAGTTTTCTCACTTTGGGTTCAATGTCTTAAGCTGAAATGCCCTGAATTATATGTGTACTACATACAAACATGCTATAGAAGTGAACTTACGTATTAAAACCAATACATAAAATGTAATGCTTATGTTCTAATCCTATGTATATAAACATTGTATATATCAGTGTTTAAATGATACACTTCTATCTTTAACATGTAAATCTATATTTTATAAAATACAAGTCTGGGAAGTAAGGGCGTAGCTGCTAAATTTATTCCTTTCTCACACACAAAAAAGCTCTTTTTAAATACAACGGGAATAACAGAGTGAATTATAAGAAAAAGAGCAGGGATCATTTCTAGTGTAAATTTGCATATGTATGACAGTTTTCAAATTTAAATAAATAATGTAACTCCTGCCGAATCTAACATCATTGTTTGTGATGGTTAGTTCTTCTTAAGTTAGTGGAAAAACTATGTCCCTTGACTTAAAGAAAATAAAAGACTATGGAGAAACTGGGTTCAATTTTTAGACATTAGCTTTTTTTTTGGTGGGGGGGTTGGGGTGATATTTACATTTCATCTGAATATTCTCCCTCCCTAACTACTGAGTTTTGTTAATTAAAATAATGGACACACTCCATTTATGAAGTAAACCTTTTTTTAATTTTTAAATATTGAAATAGGTTGCAAATGCAGGTTATATGAGCTAGAATAAACAATTAGTCGATTTTTAATAAAGGGTATCTCTATGTGTGTATATGTATGTACAGAAATACAAATACTGACATTATACTTGTTTATCTTTTAAGAGATAAAAGGTGTTTCTAATTTTTTACACAGAAGCATGAACACTGGATGTGCTTGCAAAATACTAGGTGATGAATTATATTGCCATTCTCTGCTTTTCTATGAACTCTTTTATTTGTATAGTAGCTATATGCTCAGACTTTGAGAATATAAGAAGTGAAATACCCTGAAAAGTATCACATGATGGCACTGTTTCCATTTCCAAATCCAATATATGAAATAAAGCCATAAAAATAATCTGGTATTAAGAATGGGGCATAGTGGCAATGTATTCTGTATAATTTATGTAAAATAAAAATCTAACTACTAAAGTTATTAGTACAGGTATTAAAGTGAAGTCATAGATTTTTCACAAAGTATTTTGTAAAAGTTTGTATATTTATTGTGTCTTTAATTTATATCATAAACAATTTATCTAGAATGCTAGAAATTTCAATATGACAGAAAGCAGTTTCCTTAAATACTTCAGTTGCTTTATGAATTATTCCCACGAATAGCATATCTTGCATTTTAATTTTATTTTGGAAAGAATATGCTGCATCACACATGGATGACCATTCACACAAAATATATTCAATAAATGCTGAGAAAATATAGAAATAAGGCTGATATGAAGAACATACTTGGATCAAAGGCTAAAGAGACCAAGCATAATTTTACAATGAACAAAATAATTCAAAGGTGGTCAACCTTAATATTTAAAAGGTTAATTAATATTAAATGGTGTATGATTTCAGATGCCACGATTTATTATGATAAACATTCTTTCATAAACAATATACATGACTAAAATGATATTGAGTGATTATCATCTCAAGTATGAAAGTACAATAATTCTCCATTCACAATAAAAGAGAAAAAAGATTGATCCAAACATGATATATATTGAAGTATAACTTATATGGTAGTGTGTACATAAAGATTAACGAAGCATTGGTGTTTTACCAAGTTTTATCCTTAATAATGAAATAACAATAGTGAGTATTGATGCTTCTTCCCAGTGTCATGAGTAGTGGGGTACAAAATTTAATTATGTAAAGAGATGAAATGATGCCCCTCTAGTGATGACAAAGAACCTAGTACCCAGAAATTATAAATACTGCAAGTGAGTGCTTTAAGAATATTTTTAACTGCTGTCAGTTTTTGTTTGTTTTGATATGACAGAAAAAAAATCAGGCCTTGCACAATGTTCCTTTTAGTTTATTTCTAAACTTGACTCCAGAAAAATATATATGTAGGAAGTTTTCCTATTGCCATTTAAAAAAAATATCTAAAATCATCATGCATGTAAACTTCAAATATTTATCTTAATAAAATGCCAAAAATCTTATATTTGATAAGTATAATCCTCAAACCTTTAATCATAAAAGAAACAAGTACCTCCTACCAAAAAAAAATGTGTGTGGAAGATAACTATCTGCTCTGATATATTATTTCGAATTGTGTTTCACTTCTAGCTTTAAACACATATTTTCATTATTATTATGGAGATAACAAATATCTTAGTAATTCATCATGAAATAAGAGCTTCTCTTACCTTATAGCTTAAGGATACATTGGGGTCATATCATCTCTTTTGCAAAAATGATATTTGCACAATATTTTTCAACATAGGATAAAAGCTTACATTGTGATGTTGAGGAAACTTGAAAATTGCTGTATGACACACTGGTAAAAAGTATTCATAGCTATGCACTGCAAAAGAGATAGCATCCACGGGAAGGGTCTGTTCATTTGTTTTATAGGAGAAGTCAGGGAAAAGAAAAACCCATTATACTGAAATTGGAGATTTCCATGTTCACTGTATTTCACCATGCAAATTACTTGCAATTTCCAAATGCCAGTGTTACTTTTCAGGAAAAAATTCACACAAAAAGAATTCAGTGATTATTCATCCAACTTAATTAATTCAATTAAATAAGTCTAATGCTTTCAGGTGTTCTTTTAATAATTGAATCAACATGCAGATACATAATAAGCATAAAAGCATTTCTATGGCTGTAGTTAATTTAGATCCAAAAGAATCTGCTGTTCCTCTACATTTGATATAGATTATTCTATAATATTTCAGTAATGGGTTGCACAAAGGCTGGCTTTTAATTCTCTGCTTTCTCGAATGTCTTTATATATAATGGTTTAAAACAGAAGGTGTTCAAGAGATGGTGACCTTTTTTCCATTACCATGGTTCCTGTCATTAATGCATTATAATTTTCTTTAGAAGTCTGGAAAATGTCTATGTGTGCAGTATGTAGCAGGTATGAATCAAAGTGTGCTAGTGAAAGTTTAGAATAATCTGTTATTAGTTTAAAAAGAAAAGATTCATAAGACACATTTTATTGTTCTTGATATATATTTATTTTTCTTACTATAAGCAATTTTAAACTGTTTCTACTTATTATTCACATCAGACATAAAAAATGGGCTTTAATATAACAATAGTCATTTTTACTAAATTACAAAAATATGTATTATAACTACATTTAAATAAAACGGGAAAGTGGTTCTTAATTTTGATTTTTGCATAATGGTAACCTCATATACAGCATTAAATTATAAAAGGATATTAATCATATATAAAGAAAGAGATTGGGTTAAATGATCTACTTGGAGTTCTCAGCAGTGCTTGATGTCATAATTATTGTAAATATTAATTGCTGTGCTAAAAATGTAAGCAAGCCGATTTTGTATTAGATGAAAAATGAAAATAGACTGTGTACTGGTAAATAGATAATCATACAAAAGTAATTGGGGTTTTAAAACCCCAATCTATTCTGCCAGCATGAGCTCGTTTGCATGTTAATCACAAGAGTGATTTCCTACTTCACAAGGAAGTCCACACTCTTTCATAACCACTTTTAATTGCATTTAAAATGATTCAGGTTTGTAACATTAGAAATGAAGGCGTATCTGTGTCAAATTAATAAAAATGTCCCTGAAAATCTTTATAGACTATAAATACTCAAATATTTTAAGGACTTCTTTTTTTAATTGGAATGTGTAGAGGACCATTACATATTTTGAGTGCTATTAATAATAGCATGGCTTTGGTATAATGTGCCAATTTTATTTTATTTTTAATTGAATTTATTGGGGTGACATTGGTTAATAAAATTATATAGTTTTCAGGTGTACAGTTCTATAATACATCATCTGTATGTCATATTGTGCGTTCACCACCCCAAGTCAAATCTCTTTCTATCACCATTTATCCCCCTAAACTCTTTTCTACTCCCCTCCCCCCACTTTCCCTCTGGTAATCACTATACTGCTGTTTGTGCCTGTAAATTGTTGTTTTTTCATTTTCCCTTAATCTCTTCACCTTTTTCACCCCACCCGGGCAAGGCACACCCCCACCCCCTCTGATAACTATTCTGTGAGTCTGCTCTCTATCTATAAGTCTGTTTCAATTTTGTTTGTTAGTTTATTTTGCTCATTAGATTCCACATTGAGTGAGATCATATGTCCTTCTCTGACAGATTATTTCACTTACCATACTGCTCTCTAGGTCCATCCATGCTGTCACACACGGTAAATTTCCTTATTTTATTTTATTTTATTTTTTATTTTTATGACCAAGTAGTATTCCATTGTGTAAATATACCAGAGTTTTTTTTTTATCCATTGATTAACTTATGGACACTGGGGCTGTTTCCAAATCTTGGTTATTGTAAATAATGTTGCAAAGAACATAGGAATGCATATATTCTTTCAAATTAGTGTTTTGGATTTCTTTATTTTTCTGATGTAATGCCTTGTGCAAGGGAAACAAAAAAAAAAATAAACATATGGGACTACATCAAACTAAAAAGTTTTTACACAACCATGGAAACCATCAACAAAATGAAAAGACAATCCACTGAATGGGAGAACATATTTGCTGTTACATCTGATAAAGGGTTAATATCCAAAATTGATAAAGAACTTACAAAACTCAACACCAAAACACAAATAATCCAATTAAAAAGTTGGCAAAGCAGATGAGGAAACTGCTGCTCAGAGAGGTCATGAGACTTGCCAAGGCTACTCAGCCAATGAGTGGCAGGGTCAGAAACATACTCCTGTCTCTTGATTTCCAGCCTCTTGGCTGCATGTCCATCTGTAAGGACTCTCCCAGTGTTAAAAGTCTCTGTTTAGCCGAGGCCGGTTTGGCTCAGTGGATAGAGCGTCGGCCTGCAGACTGAAAGGTCCCAGGTTTGATTCCGGTCAAGGGCATGTACCTGGGTTGCGGGCACATCCCCAGTAGGAGATGTGCAGGAGGCAGCTGATCGATGTTTCTCTCTCATCAATGTTTCTAACTCTCTATCTCTCTCCCTTCCTCTCTGTAAAAAATCAATAAAATATATTTGAAAGGAAAAAAAAAAAGGAAAAAAAAAGTAAAAGTCTCTGTTTGAAGTTATATGAAATAATCCTATATAATAAAAGCCTAATATGCAAATCGACTGAGTGGAGGAATGACCTGTGGAATGGCCAGTAGCTATGATGCACACTGACCACCAGGGGGTAGATGCTCAATGCAGGAGCTGCCCCCAGCCCGCAGGCCCCAGGCCAGCCAAGGTGGGCACCAGCAGGGGCTCCCCTAATTTCCCCACTTGTCACCCCACAGATCAGCCCTGATCACCGGCCAGGTCTAGGGAACCTACCCATGTACGAATTTTGTGCACTGGGCCTCTAGTAATAAAAATAATAGCAGCTAACTCTTATTGCTAAAAAAAAAAAAAAAAAAATGTTGGCAAAGGACCTGAATAAACATTTCTCCAAAGTGGGCATACAGATGGTCAATAGATTTATGAAAAGATGCTCAATATCATTAATCATCAGAGAAATTCAAATTAAACCCAAAATGAGATATCACCTCACACCTGTCAGAATGGCTATCGTCAATAAACTAGTAACAGCAAGTGTTGGCGAGAATGTGGAGAAAAGGGAACCCTTGTTCACTGTTGGTGGCAATTGGTGTAGCCACTATGGATAGCTGTAAAGAGTTACCTCAAAAAAATTAAAAATGAAACTGCCATATGACCCAGCGATTCCAATATTAAAACATTACTTAAAGTGTAATGTTTTATCATATTTTTAATTATGTGGAATTTTCTCTAATTTTAATATGCCAATA
This sequence comes from Myotis yumanensis, assembly GCF_028538775.1. Lineage (NCBI taxonomy): Eukaryota > Metazoa > Chordata > Mammalia > Chiroptera > Vespertilionidae > Myotis > Myotis yumanensis. Next base: position 8,114,079 of record NW_027223760.1, read on the forward strand.
CACTGAAACTTAATTAAAAAATTTTATAATAAAATGAGTTACAGTAAAATAATGTAACACTAAAATTTTGTAGATTACTTTTTAATACATTCTTATGGCAAATGACTTTATAGTTCAATCTTCCTTAGATGCACACATTCTCAATTTTAAATTTTTATTAGCAAATAGATTTTCCATAACAAAATAAATACTGAAAGTTATTACCTATATTTAGCTGTGAATATTATTTTAGCATTTACTAAAATGTATTTTATTACTAACATACATTAGAGTTATTATTTTAAAACTATTATGGAATAAGAAAATGTGTTAGATCTGTTAAATATTTTTTAACGTTTAAAAATCATCAGTGTCCTTTGTTTGCAGAATCACTGTAAATGATATTTTAGTGTTTATATCACAAAATTTCTTTAACTCTTCATTATGCACTAAGTAAATGTCTGAGTGAAGACAAAATAATTTATTTGCAGAACACAAGAAAGGACTATATTTTTGGTAAATACATCAAGATTATAATCTTATCAATAACAAAGATACAGAAGTAATTTCTAGTTAGGATTTTTGCACATGCACAACACACCTACATATACACACCCTTACATACATACATCTATATACATATTTGATGAAAAGTTTGATGATTTAAAAAAAAAAGCATTCACAATTTAAAAGAGAGTATATTTGTTTTCTTCCCAGGTGTTCTTTCTAATATAAATGACCAAGATGATGTTTTCATAACATAGCTTGAGGTGCTCTGGAGATTAAAACTACCAAAACAGATCTGTTAAATTTTTAATGGAGAGGGTCCACAAGGGACAATAAGCCAATATTTCTTGTCCCATATTCCAGATGTTTTATGTATTCTGCATCTTTCTAAACTAAATTTTAGCTTTCCAGAAAGGAAATATACTAGAGAGACTGAGATGAAAGGAAAGAGCTGTTGAAACGTAGCTTAGTTCTGTTATCGGAGTGTTTTGGTATTTCAGTTGTTTGAAGGTTAGGAACTAGGGGCATGCTTTTGACTTAACAAAATAGAATGCCAGACAGTATATAACAGTGTGACGGAAAAACTTTATATCTTAAAGAGTCTCTCTTTCAACGTTAGTGTATAAGAATGCTTTAAATATTATTGTGATAATCGCAATTAGAATAATGAAGATATTTTTTTTTGCTTTTTTTGGTTTTTTAAATTATAGGAAAAATGATTAAGGAAGAAAGTGATTGATGAAAATTACTTTGTTTCTTTCCTGTGTTTAGTTTTCCCTTTAAGTTTGGTTTGTTCTCACAATCTTTCATCATGATTCCAATGCAGAACATTTCTGAAGCTTTACTTTCTTTCAGAATTAACAGGGTGAGGTTAGCAAATTGTTGCCCTTCTGAAATCATAGGCCTGGAAGAAATTTCAATAGCCACAGCCATCTTGAGAAAGAAGAACAAAGTTGGAGGGATCACAATACCAGATATCAAGTTAGACTACAAAGCCACTGTAATCAAAACAGCCTGGTACTGGCACAAGAACAGGTCTGTAGATCAATGGAACAGAACAGAGAACCCAGAAATCAACCCAAGTCTTTATGCTCAATTAATATTTGACAAAATGTTATCTTTAGTTTCACTAAAACTCTGTTCTCTTGATCAACAGACCTGAAGGTTTTGTTCTTTAAGGGCTTATTAAGGGAGTGGACATGCAGTGTGTGCAAGCTGGAAAGACCTGGTCGAAAGGAAGCAAGTGGGTCATGGTACTATTAGACTTGAGAAAGTCTACTTTAATTAAGAAAAGGTCATATGAAAACAATGAAGTTCCTGTGTTATTACAATGTCTCATGATTGAAACAAGAAACTATGTCTTTACTTGTTTTTAAATTATTTACCTGGAGAGCATAAGTAATTACTTAACGTTGAATATTTACATCTAACATCTTCTGAACTACAAAATATTTTTAATGGATGTATCCTTCATTTTTTTCTTAAACTCAACTAGAGTCAAGATCCTTACAATAGCCATATGATTAGCAGCAACTAGTATATTAATAAACAATGATAAGGTTGAACATTAAAGCATGATGTAATATATGCTAAGTTCAATTTTTCAAACTTAATAAGACATCTTCTTTAATTTACATTGGCTTCTGAAAGGGTGAATATTATCAAAGAATAGTGTCTAATATGTAGCAAGAATGTATACTATATGTATGTGAACAGACTTATCTATTATAGAATAAATGTAGATAGATATCAAAAGAAAAATACTATAAAGATAAAAACAAACAAAATATCTAAGTGAGTCCATGATGATAAGTACAAACATCACAAATATTTAAAAATAAGTTATTGCTAAAAAAAATATGCTAGTAGGTTGATGATTACTATATCCATCCATCATATATCTACCCATCAGTTAAATTCCATTTCTCTGCTTCAGAGGAGAGTTCCTCTGTATTTTATTTTCCAGGTCTCATTTTTTCCTTCCTAACTTGAAAAATTAAAAAGAAATGTTCACTCCCTCATTACTTTACTAGGTCATTTTTTCAGGAATCTTTTCCCATTCTTTACCTTTATAGTTTATACTCTAACTGGATCAGCTGCCAGGCCAGACTACATTTTATATTCTGCTCATAAACTTATGCACCAGCAGTAGTTTTGATGGCTCAAAGGAATCACTGCCAAAACTAACTAGATTCTGAGGACTAATTCAGAAGCTGATTATCAGGAATTGAAGGTTATATTCATGTCCTGGGACTTAACCTCCTTTATGCTTCATTTTGTACTTTGATAAAAAGGGTAACTAAGTTCTTTGAGGCTGTACCATTTCCTACCAAAGGCTTTACATAAGTGCACAGTGTCACTGCTCATTGATTCACAGTATTATAGTAGTAAGATGTATCACTAGTACTTCTGTAACTGAAAGAGCCAACTTGAACTTAGAAATGCCAACAAAAAAACTTCCATTTTGACTATTTCTTTTTTTCTCTGAAATTCAAATCAATAAACTTCCAATAATTTTAAATGGAAGTTAGTCTTAAAGCAATATAGAGTTGTCCAAATCTCCAAAACTATCTGTAATATTACAATACTACACAACTACACATGATAATTTTAAAATAATTCTTAAGTACCTCAACATAAAATTTTGTTAAATATAGTTTTAATTCCAAGCATAGCCTATTATATTTTAATTTCTTTTCATATTTTAGCACATTTATAAGCACATTCGATTATAAAAAATAAAAAAAAACTTTAAATACCTACAAGTTTGATAAATATTTAAGAGTTAATTATAAGGTCAAATGATCACTTTTATGGTTTTGAATATCTATTGTCTACTTGTCTCAAAAATGTTCCCATGCATACAGCTTTATTGATATGTGAATCCTAAACATGTAATTATTTCACATCCAAGTTACTTCCTGCCAACTGTGGTTTTTCTTGTTAAAGGTTTGTCCTCTTGAGTCCCATAAACTCCACTCATGAATTTTGACATGGTGGCCAGCAGGACTGGAGTGTGGGAGAGAGTGTGAGTGAGTGAGGGAATGAGGAGAGTGTGTGAATTTGCCTGTGTGTGTGTGTGTGTGTGTGTGTGTGTGTGTGTGACAGTCCAATTGCACAGGAGTCTCAGGGGTTGATGTTTTGACTTCTCCTGACCAAAGAGCCTCTGCTACCACCACAGGCACTCCCTGGGCATGGCTCTGGCTCAGAAACGACACCATCTTGAAGGGTTTACAAGGTCCTCCTTGGGAGGAGGCTGTGGGGAGCAGCAGAGGCTAGGTGCCCAGCCTTGCCACCACCCAGACTAGCCATGGCCTGTGCCTGAACCCACAGGAACCTCGCCCCAGACCCTGTGTGCATCTGCCCCAAAGATACAACCCAAACACCGCCTGGACCAACAGGACCCCAAGTGCCTGAAGCTGACACCTGCAGGACCAGCTCTATGAGGGAAGGGAGTACAACTGAGAACAGGGACAATCAAGGCATGAGACTCAAGGCACACTCAGCCTCTGGGCTAAGGAGTCCCCACCCATTGGATTACTAGGGGCTTCAACCTCTTGTAACTCAACCAGGTTGTCCAGGGCCAGAAAGGGACAGTGATTCACATTGACCTGCACCAGAGAGGCTCCCAGGAGGCCCAGGACAGGGGTGTGCAGGAGGCAGCTGATCAATGATTCTCATCATTGGTGTTTCTATCTCTCTCTCCCTCTCTCTCCCTCCCTGAAATTAATAAAAATAAAAAAAAATTAAAAATGGAACTTCTCTTTGACCCAGCAATGATCCCACTTCTGGTAATGTATCCTAAAAAACCCCAAAACACCAATCAGAAAGAATATATGCACCCCTATGTTCATAGCAGCATTATTTACAATAATTAAGATTTGGAAACAGTCCAAATGTCAATCATTAGATGAATGGATAAAAAAGCTGTAGGACATTTACACAATGGAATACTATGCAGCTGTAAAAAGAGGGATCTCTTATCATTTGGGACATCATGGATGTACCTGGAGAATATTATGCTAAGTGAAACAAGCCAATCTGAGAAAGACAAATGTCACATGACCTCACTTATCTGTGGAATTTAATGAGCAAAATTAATTGACCAACAAAATAAGACCCGAAGCATGGATTATGGAGGCATGGAACAGACTTATATACCTCAATGTTGGGTTTGGTGGCTGAGAAGAGATAAATCAAAGAACTTACATACTTTTAGGCATAGCCCATGGATACCGGCAATAGTGTGGTGAAGACCTGGATGGGTGGGTAGGGGCTGCAAGAAGGGGGGTAAAGGCAGGGGGGAATGGGTCATATCTATAATACCATCAACAATAAACAATAAATAAAACTTATTTTACAAACGAACAAAAAAGTTTGTCCACTCAATAGTCCCTTGTCTCTAACTATATTCTCAGTTCATCTCTATCCTGGCATTGAAGATAAACTAGAGAAATAAAAAATAAAAAAGGTTTTCCATGGACATGATTAATAGTTATATGATAATGAGCTATGCAATCACAATATTTTATTAATTTTAACTTCTCACATCTAACCAAGTTATTTAAAGAGTCTACTACATTCATATTTCTTACACGCTTTATTTTTTATTTATTTTTAAATTTAAGTTCTTTATTGTTTAATGTATTACATTAGTCTTCTTTTTCCCCCATTGACCTCTCCCTGGCCGCCCCCAACCCCCAGCACATGCCCTCACCCCCTACCTCCACCCCCACCCCTGTCTGTGTCCATTGGTTATGCTCATATGTATGCATACAAGTCCTTTGGTTGATCTCTTACACTCTTTAGAAAAGAACATGTTTAGAAATATAAAAATGCTTAAAATATTAACAATAGAGTTTTTGTGATAACGATAATCCTGAAAATAAATTATCAAACACTAACTTTACTGTACTTTTTTTTTTATCATCACTATACAATAATTTTGGCAATAGCAATTATTTTTAAAATGTTATTATTAGAACTGAATATTGTCCAAATGTACTTTACTTTTGTAATTGTTTTGGCTTACCAACACGTCCTCCAAACTATAACACCTTTTATTGTCAGCAATTTTTGAGGAATCATTCCATCTCCACCATTTTTCTTGCAACAATCCCATGTTACTAATAAAATGTTTTCTCAATAAGCAAAGACACTTGCTTAGCTAACCTAGTAATTAGGGTCAAAATTGTCAATGAAATTCAGTCATTTTTAAAATTAAATTTATTGAGGTTACATTGGTAAATAACATTAAGTAAGTTTCAAGTATACAGTTCTCTATACATCATCTGTATAGCCAATCGTGTGCTCACCACCTAAAGTCTAGTCTCCCTCCTAGGACAGCTTTTGTCCTCTTTATCCTGCCCCTCCCATTTCCCCCTGTGGTCACCTTCACACTGTTGTCTTGTTTGTTTGGTTTGTTCATTTGTTGTTTTTTTGTTTTATATCCAACACAGGAGTTAAATCTATGGTTCTTTTCCATCTCATGTATTTTGCTTAGCATGATACTTATTCCAACTTTGGTGCATTTTTACTTCTGTCTGTGTTACTTCTAATTTATGTTGGGTGAAAAGGTAATAAAAAGGGTGGAAAACAAAATGAGCAGGGGTAGAAAGGGAGAAACATAAAATTAGACAGAATTAACTTCACAGTGTTAATTGATCTACTCCCTGAGATTTCTAATAAATGTTAAATAGAAGAGTAAACCACTAATGATTTACATTATGCCACTTTTTAAAACTCTCTATGAGATAATTCATGTTTGAAAAGATTATTCTTGACTGAATGGTACATGTAATTTGTACTCATGCTTCTCTCACCCTAGTGTCTGTGCTGGCTCTTCTCTTGAATGTACTTCCTTAAAATATCTGAATGGCTAACTCCTTTACCTTTTTCAAGTATTTGTTAATTTCTTATTTAAAGAGACTGCTAGCCTTTTATTTAGAAACTAGAGGCCCGATGCACAAAATTCATGCAAGAGTAGGCCTTCCTTCCCCTAGGTGCCGGCACCGGCTTCCCTTGGGCACCCAGGACCCGGGCTTCCCTCCAGCCCGGCTTTGTCCAGAAGGACGTCAGGTTTAATCAGCATATTACCCTTTTATTATTATAGATGCAATTAAGTTCTCCTTCCCAGGTTTTCTCTAACATAGCCTGCTCTATCCATTGTATCTATCACCAAACATTCTACATAATTTGCTTATTTATTTTGCTTGTTGTTTATCACCCCTGGCTGGAATGTAAGCCTCGTTAGGGCAGGGATTTCTGCATGTTTATTTTTTATTGTCCCTCTAGAACAGCCGTGGGCAAACTACGGCCCCTGGGCCGGATCTGGCCCGTTTGAAATGAATAAAACTAAAAAAAAAAAAAAAGACGGTACCCTTTTATGTAATGATGTTTACTTTGAATTTATATTAGTTCACACAAACACTCCATCCATGCTTTTGTTCCGGCCCTCCGGTCCAGTTTAAGAACCCATTGTGGCCCTCGAGTCAAAAAGTTTGCCCACCCCTGCTCTAGAATACGTCAATAATGACAAGAATTTTTGTCTGTTTGATTCATTGATATAATCTAAGTGCCTAGAAGGTTACTTGGTATATGATTCTCAATCAATATTTGTTTATGATACTGAACATCTGGAAGGCAGGGTATAGTATCAATAAAAAAGAACTATATGTCAGGGTAACTCCCCAAGATATTTACAGTCTGAGATCAGCATGCTACATCTATGATTTCTGCCTTCAGTTCTGTGATATTCATGAGAATGTCTAAGTCCGGGGGGGTGGGGGTAGTAGGGAAATCCTGCCCCCCTTAGAATGCTGCATAACAGTAGTCTGTCCTTGGTTGTGCACAAGGCCATTTTACAAAGATACTAGCATTGGCACAGCACCCACAGCAAGAAGAAAGTTCTTCATTTCCCACTGGATGCCGACATATGAGTTGGAAAGTATTAGTATGATACAGTTTTATTCTTCACTTGGCAATTTCTATATTATATTAGTGTACTGTGTACTATTTTAGTTAAACAGTGTTCCAAATGTAAGCTGCGGTTTAGTGCCAGGTGGCATGCCTGAGACACATAAAGATTTTATGAGTAACAGATGTAGAAAAATATAGAGCTTTCTCAGATTTACTGTAGACATATTATTTTGGGAGATACACAAAGTATTTATTCTGTTTTATTTAAGATAATAAGTTGTTATCTAATATAGCCCTTCCAAATTCTGAGTCTTTATGAACTAAATGCAAACTGTTTGCATCAGGCTTAAAATAAAGGTAAAATAAATATTTGTTTGATTCCTTTTATATGGCCTTGTGTAAACAAGAATAACAAAGTCAGTTGAAAATATACAAATTATACATCATCTAGTGGACATACACTAATTCCAGCTCATATGTGCAAACATATTCCATTTTTATTGTGCATCTTTTTTATCACTGTTTCCCTTTTTATTCTGTAAATATATATTCCTCTTGTAAAGGGAATGCATTTTAAAAGAATTGTTCAAACAGACAAATGGATTGGAAAGAGAAATATTTAAAGTTTCTTTACTTTAGAAAAAAGATGGTTGTGACAAAAATATAAAACAATGTGTTTTTTTATTTGTTGTTTCAAAAATGGAAATACTAAAATTAGTATTTTGGCACCAATTTCCACTTGAGAAAATATTTTGCAATACTGTTGTTGCATTGTATAGTTTTCTTAAAATAATTAAATAAAAATAAACAATAGTGAAGTTGATGTGTCCCAAATAAGACATTATTTTAAAATTGTGTAGTGATGACAGCCAATTTTGTTAAGTAGGGCAGATTCCATATGTGGTATCAAGCAAATCATTTCTTGATGTTGATAGTTGTATATTATGGTGAATAATCTTGTAATGCATCACTGTGTCTGAAGATATTTTCTGTTATTCTATATCCAACTGATGATTATTTAGTCTGCAAATGCTTAAACTAAAACTTCTTTCTAGGTACTGGTTACAGCTGTTTTCAAAGCAAATGCTAAGTCTGCAAAAGGCATTCCTTACTACTTTTTCTTTCATTCTTTTCTGGCAGTAAGAACTTGATTTGTGTTAATGTTCCGAGTTCCTTTAGTGTTCCCAGTATAGCTGTTGAAATCTATACTTCATATGATCTCATTGTACTGCCTGCATTTCATTAATGACTGATTCTGTCTAAGGCTTGGGGAGTGAAATATTTTTCATATGACACTACCCAAAATGAGTACAGTGCGCCAGCTAGAAAAACCACAGACCATCAGATTTCGTGGCTTTTGAAGGTGTGAAAGGTTAAGTTGCTTAAAGTAAGGCTTATATCTGCATTACACCATATGGTAGTGACTACTGTAGACTTGAGACAAATGTTGAAAATATTATATTCTCATTAGTAGCGTTGTTTTAAATAAAGATGAGTAATGTACTTATGTTGCCTTTAACCTAGAATTACAATTTACCTTTTTAAATCTTTGCCTACAGAATTATGGCTTTTATAGTTATTGTCACAATTACCAATTTTATCAAGGAAAAATATATGATCATCCATAGGTTGATAATAAATTGTTTAGTGATTTTTAATTTAATTTTCTTTGGGGTTTTTATAAAGAAATTTTAAACAACTATAATAATGTAGAAAATCATAGATATTATAGACATTAAATTTTGTATTACTTTTAAAATATTTTGACTTTGAATAATTTTTCTCTTTTTATTGAATTTATTGGGATGACACTGTTTAACAAAATTATACAAATTTAAGGTCCACAATTCTACAGCATATCATCTGTACACTATATTGTGTTCATCACCTCAAGTAAAGTCTCTGTCCATCACCATTTATCTATTCCCTTTATACCCTCCTCCACCTGCCGACCTATCCTCCTCCCAGAAATCACCACACCATTGTCCACGTCCATGAGTGTTTTATTTATTTATTTATTTAGTTAGTTAGTTAGTTAGTTATTTTTCTAAATCCTTCCACCCTCTCATCCAGCCCCAACACCTGACAGTTGCTAGCCTGATCTCTATCAATGAGTTTGGTTTATTAATTTATTTTGTTCATTTGACTCCACATGTGAGTGAAATCATATGGTACTTCTCTTTCTCTAACTGACTTATTTCACTTAGCATACTGCTCTACAGGTCCATCCACGTGTTGCAAAGGGTAAGATTTCCTTCCTTCTTATAGCTGAGTAGTATTCCATTGTATAAATGCATCACAGCTTTTTTTATCCACTCATTTACTGATTTACAGTTTGCTTCTTCCAAATCTTGGCTGTTGTAAATAACTCTGTATATAATACAGTGATGCATATATTTTTTGAATTAGTGTTTTGGGTTTCTTCAGTTATATTTCCAGAAATGGAATCACTGGGTCATGTTTTTTTTTCAAATATTAATTGACTATAATTGGCAATTCCATTTTTAAGTTTTTGAGGTAGCTCTGTACTGCTTTCTACAGTGGCTGTACCAATCTGTATTCCCACCAACAGTGCATGAGGGTTCCCTTTTCTCTAGACCCTCACCAACATTTGTTTGGGGCTTTATTGATGATAGTCATTCTGACAGGTATAAGGTGGTAACTCATTGTCCTTTTAATGAGTTATCATTACTATCAACTTATTGATGCCTTTTATTTCTGTCTGTTATCTGCATTTTTCTGATGATTAGTGATATTGAGCGTCTTTTCATATGTCTGTTGCTCATCTGTATGTCCTCTTTGGAGAAGTGTCTATTCAGGTCCACTGCCCATTTTGTAATTGGATAGTTTGGATTTTTTGGTGTTGGATTTTGTAAGTACTTCTTAAATTTCGGATATTAACCCTTATCAGATGTATTGGCGACTATGTTCTCCCATCCAGTGGGTTGACATTTCATTTTGTTGATGGCTTCCTTTGCTGTGGGGAAATTTTTGTTTGATGTAGTCCCATTTTTTTCCTTTGTTGCAGTTGCCTGAATAAATACATCAGATAAAACATTGCTATGGAAATATCTGAGATTATACTGCCTATAATTTTTTCTAGGGTTTTTATTGTTTTGACTCTAAAATTGAAGTCTTTAATCCATATTGAGTTTATTCAGTGGGAACCTCCCTACAGCTGAGATATCCATCTAGAACTACAGCAACCACTGGTAGGAGTAGGCCCAGCCCTCTTCCTACCTGTCTCAATGTGGCTTCTTTTATAAGTCCGAAGTTATAAAACTACTCTCCAGCTCACCTTCAGTTGGTTATCCAAGATGATAGTTTTTTAAAAATTTGTCTTTAAAATTATTATAGATAGCCCCCTTTCCCCCACCATTGACCCTTTCCGCCCCACACCTAAACCCCCCACAGGTAGGCTATGTTAATCTCTCCTCATCCACCCCACTCACCCCTGCCTTCCCTCTGAGATTCATCAATCTCTTCCATGCTTCTATGTCTCTGGATCTATTTTATTCATCAATTTATTTTGTTTATTAGGTTCCACATATGAGTGAGATCATGTGATACTTGTCTTTCTCAGACTGGTTTATTAGGTTTAGCATAATACTCTCCAGGTCCCTCCATGCTGTCTCAAACGGTAAAATATCCTTCTTTTTTATTTTTTAAAATATATTTTATTGATTTCAGAGAGGAAGGGAGAAGAGAGATAGATCAATGATTGAGAGAGAATCATTGATTGGCTGCCTCCTGCACACCCCACACTGGGGATCAAGCCAGCAACCCAGACATATTCCCTGACCTGGAATTGAACCTTGATCTGTTGGTTCATAGGTTGATGCTCAACCACTGAGCCATGCAGGCTGGGTGAGCCTTCTTTTTTACAGCTGCATTGTATTCCATTGTATAAATGTACCACAGCTTTTTTAGCCACTCATCTACTGATGAGCACTTGGGCTGTTTCCAGATCTTACCTAATATAAATTGTGCTACAATGAACATAGGGGTACATATATATTCTTTCTGATTGGTGTTTTGTGTGTCTTAGGAAATATTTCTAGAAGTGGGATCACTAGGTCAAATGGCAATTCTATTTTTATTTTTTTGAGGAAACTCCATACTGTTTTCCATAGTGGCTGCAACAGTCTGCATTCCCACCAGCAGTGCATAAGCTTTCACTTTTCTCCACATCCTTGCCAGTAATTGTCATTTGTTGATTTGTTGATAGTAGCCAATCTGACAGGTGTGAGGTGATATCTCATTTTTGTTTCAATTTGCATTTCTCTGATCATTAGTGACTTTGTGCATATTGTACATAGAAAACCTACAGTACTCCACTGAAAACTACTAGATTTAAAAAATGAATTCAGAAATGTAGCAGGATACAAAATTAACTCAGAAATTGGTAGCATTTTTATACACCAATAATGAACTCTCAGAAAGAGAACTGGAAAAAAAAAACCCACCCCATTTACCATTACAACAACAAGAAAATTAAGATACTTAGGAATAAAATTAACCAAGGAGGTAAAAGACCTGTACTTGGAAAACTACAGGACGATAAAAAAAAGAGAGAGAAGAAAATATAAACAAGTGGAAAAATATACTGTGTTCATGCATTGGTAAAATCAACATTAAAATGTCCCCAAAACAATCTATAGATTCAACATAAGCCATGTTAAAATACCAATGACAAATTTCATAGATCTAGAACAAACACGCCAAAAATTTATATGGAATAAAAAAAGACCCCTAATAGCAATTTTGAGAAAGAAGAACAAAGTCGGAGGGATCACAATACCACATATAAAGTTATACTGTAATCAAAACAGGCTGGTCCTGGCACAAGAAGAGGCATATAGATCAATGGAACAGAGCAGGGACCCCAGAAATCGACCCACGCCATTATGCTCAAATAATATTTGACAAAGGAGGCAAGAGGATACAATGGAGTCCAAGAGAGTCTCTTCAATAAATGTTGTTAGGAAAATTAGATAGGTACATGCAAAAGACTGAAACTAGACTAACTTACACCATACTCAAGAATAAACTCAAAATGGATAGAAGTCTTAAATGTAAGTCATAAAAACATAAGAATCTTAGAAGAAACCATACGCAACAAAATCTCAGACATCTCTCATAGCAATATGTTTGCTGGTACATCTCCTAGGGCAAAAGGAAACTAAGGAGAGAATAAACAAATGGGACTACATCAAAATAAGAGGCTTCTGCACAGCAAAAGACACCATCAACAAAATGGAAGGGAGCCCACTATATTGGAGAACGTAATTGCCAAGGATACATCTGATAAGGGGTTAATTTCCAAAATATATAAAGAACTCATACAGCTTTACAAAAGGAAGACAAACAATCTGATTAAAAAATGGGCAAAGGACCTAATAAGACACTTTTCCAAAGTGGACATACAGAAGGCCAAGAGACATATAAAAAATGCTCAAAAGTCAGGATGATCTTTTTATAATTTAGTTGTAATTCCCTTTGATCCTGAGAGAAGGTAAGTGTAGCTTTCTCTTGCCATCTTGGATCCAAGTGAGTTTAAATCAACAAATTCACTGGTATGCCCCAACTGTTGGTTGGAGCATCATCTTGTACACCAAAAGGTTGTAGGTTCAATTCCTGGTCACGGCACATACCAAGGTTGCAGGTTGAGTCCCTGGTTTGGGTGATCAATGTTTCTTTCTCACATCTCTCTCTCTCTCTCTTTCCCTTCCTCTATCTCTAAAAATCAATATGCATATACTGGGAATTAAAAATAAATAAATAACTTCTCAGATAGAAAATAAAATTAATTTTAAAATAAAAGAGAAGACAATTATATATGCCCTATGTTTTGATATAACCGCGATTTTGTTTTGGTAACAGCCATTTAAGCAGAGTAAAAATATTTCATATATGTTGATTATAGAATAACATTAAGATCTTACTGACCTATAAAGAATTAATATGTAATTAAAATTATAGTTTACTTTTGTTTTCTAATTATATCTACTAGACTTCCCTTGACATTTTGAATACATGTTTGTGTGTATATATACACATACAAATATATGTATACACAAATAGATATACATATACATTTATATATTTATTTATAAGTTCATGTTTTAAAATAGATTTTACTTTAATATATAAATGTGCCATATTTTAATTTCAATATATACACACATGTATTTGTGTCATTTATGATAGGAAATGTATAAGACACATTCACACTTATTTTTTGCAATTTGTTCTTTTTTAATAGATTTGGAGTGCCGATTTATTTCTAATAGGTCAGCAGTTAATACTGTCATCCCCACCAACTTTACAGTACAGCAATGGCTCCATCCTTGAAGCTTGGCATTCAGGCACATAAGATTGTATCAAAATGAAGCCTATGAAAATTTCTCCGAATATCAGGTGTTTATTTTTGGAAAATATATGACAGACTTATATATGAATATTTTATACATTGAATGAGACATAAAGTTACTAAAATAAATGTTGTCAATTACTGTAGTGTTGATTTAAAAAAAAAAGTGGGGAAGTAAGTTAGCAGGAGAGGTGTGTGAGTGATGCAGGGACTGATTAAATGGCATAGGATAAGTGGTTTGTCAGAGATTATAAATCTTTGTTAGAATGCAATTAGGGCTTTTTTTAAAAATTGATACCCAATTCCTGTGTGATAAATATAAAATAAATAATATGGGTGTGTGAATTATTTTAAAATCTTTCTAATGGAAAAGATTAATTTTGATACAAAAATTGATTTAAAAAAAAAAGGTGTAATTTTAAAGACACTCTGGGATGGGGAACCTTTTTCGTGTGAAGGGCCATTTGGATATTTATGACATTATTCGCAGGCCATACAAAATTATCAATTTAAAAATTAGCCTACTATATTCGGTCAAACATTTAATTAATTCACTCCTAATGCCTTGGCATGGCCAGACCAAATGATTTCGAGGGCCTTATATGGCCAATGGTTCTAAACCATAAAAACAGCCTTGCAGGTGTCCCTCAGTGGGTGAGCATTGACCTATGAACCAGGAGGTCACAGTTTGATTCCAGGTAAGGCTACATGTCCAGGTTTCGGGCTGGATCCCCATTAGGGGCCATGCAGGAGGCAGCCAATCAATGATTCTCTGTCATCATTGACATTTCTATTTCTCTCTCCCTCTCTCTTCCTCTCTGAAATCAATAAAAATATATATTAAACGATAAAAACAATAAAAAGATTTGTGAATGAAAAAGTTATTCAATTAAAAAGCTCTAACATTTCTACATAATCTATATATATAAAAGCCTAAGCAACTGAACGACCAGTTGCAATGATGCACACTGACCACCAGGGAGCAGACGCTCAAAGCAGGAGCTGCTCCCTGGCCGTCAGTGCACTCCTACAGCCAACTTCGTGCAGCCAGACAACCTCCTGTGGTCCCTTCCCTTGACCAGCTGGCTCCGATGACCCCGATTGGGGCCACTGGCCAACCTCCCTTGGCCCCTCCCCCTGCTGGCCAACCTTCCATGGCCCCAATAGGCCCTGATCACCAGCTAGGCTGAGGGCCCCCACCTGTGCATGAATTCATGCACTAGGCCTCTCGTCTGACTATGAAAAGAACTCCTTTAGCTATGCTGGCATGGCTAAGTGATTAGAAAATGGGGCCCGGTCACAAAAGGTTCTCAGGTTCGATTCCCAATCAAGGACATGTACCTGGGTTGCTGGTTCATCCCTGGCCCCTAGTTGGGGCTCATGTGGGAGGCAGCCAATCAGTATGTCTCTCGCCAATCAACGTTTCTCTCTCTCTTCTTTCCTCCCTCCTTCCACTCCCTCTACACATCAATGGAAAAAAATATCCTTGGGTAAGGATTTAAAAAAACCCACTCTTTTATTTTATTATTTTAAAAATTATTTTTGGTTGATAATACAAGATTCTTAACATAACTATTCTATTAAATGGTTATATTCTTTATGTCAGTTAATACAGAAGCTTTATGGCAAGCACTATTACAAATGTCTAATTACCTTTAGCAACATTGATAAATGAAAACCTTTAACAAGTTAGAATTACAAAAATTAGATCCCAACAGCAGAAGCGTAACTTTAAAAAATATGGTTGACATCTAAACTCACCATTCATTGCCTTTTTCTTTTTTTTTCTTTTCCATGCACCTTAATTGATTTATCTTTCTATCCCATGTTTTTCTTCTTCTTTTAAGGTCTTCTTCCCTTTTCCTCTACATTGTTCATATTTTTCTTCCCCAGATATCTAAGGCATGTTTCCTCATGTCATTAAAAAATGATATTCTTATACATTTCCATTTCTGTGTGTGTGTTTTTTCACCTTTTCTTTCCTTTTTTACTTTCTCTATTCATGCTCTTGGTTCTCCATCTATTTTATTCCACTAGGAGATTTAATAAGTCAAACTTATTTGGAAATTCCAGACATATCTATTTAGTAGTTTGGTATCAGCTGTTTCTGGTTCCTCTTTAAAGCCTGGCCTTATGGAAAGAATGCTGGCCAGATTCCAAAAGACTCAGCGTTTGCTTTCAATTCTGGCCCCATCTTTCTTATCTATGAAATTAGGAGATAAAAATAGAGCAGACTGAATTCCTTACAGCTCCAAAATTCTGTGAAGTACTGGTATGCTCAGGTGTGTGGAGCCACGAAGGCTGCAAGTTTTACCTTTGCAAGAGAGAGTGGTGCTTTTGCAAGGGCCATACCATGTGCCAGCACCCTACCTGGCAGCTTCTTCAGCCACAGGTCAGAGAACAATCCAAGCATCAGCTTATAAGAATCCAACACCTTGCCTCAGTTTTTCCTGGGAGCCAAATGGGCACATGAGAAGGCCAGAATTTTGTGGCAATATATGGACGCAACTATGTGTCACAGGCAGAATTTTAAAATTCTAATTGTAAACAATGTCTTCAGATTCATTGATATAGATCATATAGGGCGGATCTAGAGTACTAGAGAGACATATGTCCTCCTCTCTAAATAATGCAATTTATCATAAAAATATTATTATTCGGGTGGTGTCAGACATTGCTTTTTTCCCAACAATGCTTGTAGCTTTACTATGTTTTCTTTATTTCTTGAAAGCACCTTAGGATAACTATAGAGCTCAGATGCAACTCAGAGATATTTGGTTCAAATGGTAAATAACTTTTAATCACCAAGGCATTTCACTAAAAGCTCTTTCTTTGTATGAAAGTTTATTTTTTGATAATAGGAATGTATAGTTTAAGTAATAAAATTCAAAAGATAAGGCATGAACAATATTATGAAATGAGAACTATTATTTTATGTTAGTGATAAGAAAGAAGGGGCTTAGAGTGGTTGAATAAGGAGGTAGTGAACTGTAGAGCAGGAAACCAAACCATTTCATTTCTTTTTTATCATTTTAAAATATATTTTATTTATTTAAGATAGAGAAATAGAAACATTGATGAGAGAGAAACATCGATCGACTGCCTCTTGCACGCCCCCTACTGGGGATTGGGCAGGAAACCCTGGGCGTGTGCCCTCACAGAGAATCAAACCGTGACCTCCTGCTTCATGGATCTATGTGCAACCACTGAGCAACACCACCCGGGCCACTTTCTTAATTTCTATGCTATCTTCCCAATTGATAAAACAAATAGTTTTACATTTGTTATTTATTCTATCCTCCTTTTCGCCAGTATATATTTTGAGTGTATGATATTTAAAATGTAAAACTATTCCTAAAATTCTATTATTTAAAGGACAACAAAATTTTATTTAAGAGGTATTTTGATTGTTTTATTTACTTTACCAAAAAACAAGTTTTTTTTTTTTCATTAAGTCCTCATCATGTATTAGTTGGCATGTTTTATAGTCACTTAAATATGAAAATAGAAGAAATAATTTATGGTGATGCATACTGGTGTGAATTAGGTTTATTAATTAAGTCAATTAGTGTCTAAAATCCTAGGTTAATCCAATTTGTTACACTTACATCGTTTCTGAATCATAAAATAATTGCATAATTATGAATTACACATTGATTAAAGTGATTGCAAAGGATTACCATAGCTGGATTGTGAGGTATCACTTGAGCAGATACTATAGAACAAAATCTCACTCTCCTACGTAGAAAAATGACTTTAAAATACCACCAAGTATCTATGTAGTACTATATATCAAGAAATAAATAATTCCTGTCTATAAATTAGCCATACATAAATATATCCTGAATATATATAATACATCAAAATTGATATAATACATCAAAAGCACCTTTATTTGCAAATGCTATTTTTTAAATATTTTTTTTATTGATTTCAGAGACGAAGGGAGAGGGAGGGAGGGAAAGAGAGATAGAAACATCAATGAGAGAGAATCATTGATCGTCTGCCTTCTGCAGGTCCCCTACTGGGGATTGAGCTCACAACCCAGGGATGTGCCCTGACCAGAAACCGAACCATGATCTCCTGGTTGAGGTCAACACTCAACCACTGAGCCAGGCTGGCTGGGCACAAATGCTATTTTTAATTCTTTCATTGAACATTCTCCTTGCATGAAGCTATCTACGCCTCATTTAATGACACAGATTACTACTAACGCCAATCAAAATGAAGCTGGACATGATCATTTGATTAAGCCTCATGAGAGTTTTAGGTACTGTTTCAGGACTCCTTCAATTATGGTTACCTCTAATTCCAGAGACCACAGGCAATTAAAAAGGCAATAATAATAATCCTATATATAAAAGGGTAATATGCAAATTGACCCTAATGGCAGAATGACTAGGAATGACTGGTCACTATGACACACACTGACCAGCAGGGGGCAGACGCTCAATGCAGGAGCTGCTTCCTGGTGGTCAGTGCGCTCCCACAAGGGGAGCTCTGCTCAGCCACAAGCCAGGCTGAAGGCTGCCAGCACAACGGTGGTGGCAGGAGCCTCTCCCGCCTCCTCAGCAGTGGTAAGGATGTCCAACTGCAGCTTAGGCCTGCTCCCCGCTGGCAAGTGGACATCCCCCAAGGGCTCCCAGGCTGCCAGAGGGATGTTTGACTGCCAGCTTAGGCCTGATCCCCCAGGGAGCGAGCCTAAGCCAGCAGGTGGACATTCCCTGAGGCGTCCCAGACTGCGAGAGGGCACAGGCCGGGCTGAGGGAACCCCCCCCACCCTGAGTGCACAAATTTTTGTGCACTGGGCCTCTAGTAATAATAATAATAACAATACTATTTAATGTTTTTATTGAGGGATAAATAACAAAAACTCATATATTTAAAGTGTATAAATTGATAAGTGTTGATATACATATATTATCTATGAAAATATCATCACAATCAAGATAATGAACACATCTGGTTATTTTCCAGCCTCTTTATGTTCCTTCCTTCCCACCCATTCCTGCCTCTACTTCTGCAAACAACCACTGTTTTGCTTTATGTCACTATAAATTAGTTTAATTTTTTTAGAATTTTAAATAAATGGGAACACATGTAATATACTCTTTTTTGTCTTCTTTTTTCACTCATATAATTTGATATTCATTTATGTTGTGTTTATCAAGAGTACATTCCTTTTCATTGCTCAGTAATACTCCATTGCTTGCATTGCACAATTAATTATTTTGCTTGTTAATGGACATTTGAGTTTTTTCCAGGGTTTGGCTATTAAGCATCAAGATTCAATTGAGTATTCATGCACAGTTTTTTATGTAGACCTAAATGTTCATTTCTTCTGGGTAAATACCTACAAATGGAATGTCTGGGTCAGATTGTAGGTATATATTTAAGTTTCTGAGAAACTGCTAAACTGGTTTCCAAGGTGGTTATACAATTATATGTTTCTATCAGCATTGGGTGACAACTCCAGTTGCTCCTACTCGTACTTTAATTTGATATGGTCAATCTTAATTTGAGCCATTTAAATAGATATGTGATGATATCTCACTGTGACTTAAATTTGCATTTTCTTAGTGATTAATGATATTGAGCATATTTTCATATTTTATTTATCTTCTGTGTTTCTTCTTTATGTTTCTACTCAAATATCTTGCCCATTTTTAAAAGAATTTATGGAAAACAATAAGGACTCTTTATGTGCTAAGAGATATATTTCTTGTCTAAAGAGCTGGGATAGTTTATCCTGCTACAACTTATGTAATTCTGTTGAAAATTTTTATAACATTATTCCCATGCTACTTTATTTAGCATTTGAAGCCAGGATCATGTCTGTTGCAATGATAGTAGATCAATAAAATAAACTTGGTTATTTTTAAGTATGAAACTAAACTATTAGAATAAAGAGTAATGTAAACCATTGCTATTTTCAAGAAATATATAAAATGCTAATGGTACCTTTGTTATTGCTACATTACATCAATTAAAAACAGTAGGTTTATTATATATTGACTGTAAATTGCTGACAGCATCTTTTAAACAACAAGAAATTTATGTTTATAATAAGTAGTCTTTGAATAGGGTTTTAAAGGTATATTGAAATGTTGGTGCTTGATAATCCAAACTACAATCCAAATTCAATTGCTTTTATTTTATCTTCTTAAGTATTATCAAATATATTTTACTTTAAACATATTTATTAATTTAAGTTTTATCAAATATATTTGTTCATCTTTATAATAAAAAATATCATAAAGTAATAAGTGGTCGCAAATGTCACAATATAAAATGTAAAATCTTGGTTCATTAAGACAAAATCATATTTTATATTATCTTCAATATGAAATGAATGTTAATGTCACTGATAGAAGATTTCTGTATGGGTGTTTTAAATACCTTTTCCTTCACTGTTATGGAGGTGCATGAAATGAATGTCATAATCAGTTGTATCAAAGAACAATATGGCAAAAATCACCCAATGTTTTTCTTAAAAGTTGACCAAGGGGTCTCACTGTAGCGTTATATTACTCTAATGTCTTTCCGTGCCTTCACAGGGTCTTCTCCTACACACGTGTTTGTGTCCAAAGTTCCTCTTCTTATATGGATGCAGTCATACTGGATGAGGGCCCGCTCTTATGACCTTATTCTAACTAATTACTTCTGTAAAGATCTCCAACCACAGTCACATTCTGAGTTGCTTCTGCATAAGAAATTTTAGGATATATAATTCAAACCATAACAATTCCCCTTAATAGTTCTGAATTTATATTTACAGTGTTCTTAATGGATTTGCAAGCTGGAAGTTACAAGGACTAATAAGTATAGCCAGGAAAGTATATTCCAGAATCCTTCAACCCACTAGATATAGGGAAAGAAGAGGTTTTGTTGTTATGTCTGCCATGATGTTGGGCTTTGGAGAAGTAACTAATCTATATCACATGAACCAGGATTTTCTTCAGAAACTCCACATCAGCTTCTCACGAGCTGTCTATAAGACAGTCCTTTAGTGCCCCCAACCTCCCCAAACACACACACACACACACACACACACACACACACACACACACACACATATCTCACATCCTGTCCTTGCATGACAGAAATCAGTGTTTTCATTGCTAAAGACAAGTTCTTCTTCTCCAGCCTGTTATCTGAAGACTTATTTCCTTATTTATTATAGATGATCTTCTCCGGCACTCCCATCTTTGACGAACCTTTGCTCAGATATCCCCTCTTCTGTTTCCAAAAGCCTTTTTGTTTTAACAGAAGCCTTATCCATCACAAAGTTTAGAGGCAGGTTCCATGTCATCCTACATCCCTTAACCAGCTCACTTACTAGTATTTTTTCCATTTTTAATTTAATTTTTATTTATTTTTAAATTTTTAAACATTTTTTTTCAATTACAGTTTATATTAAATATTATGTTTTTTTTAATTAAATCTTTATTGTTCAGATTATTACATTAGTTACTCTTTTTTCCCACCATAACTCCCCTCCACCCAGTTCCAACCCCACCCTCTGCCCTTACTCCCCACCCACTGTCCTCATCCATAGGTGCACGATTGTTTTCTAATCTCTTCACTCACCCCCACACCCCTTTCTCCCCCCGCCCCAAGAATAGTCAGCCCATTCCCTTTCTATGTCCCTGATTCTGTTTACAATCACCAGCTCATCAGATTATTTATTCACTTGATTTTTAGATTCACTTGTTGATAGATGTGTATTTGTTGTTCATAATTTGTATCTTTACCTTTTTCTTCTTCTTCCTCTTCTTAAAGGATACCTTTCAGCATTTCATATAATACTGGTTTGGTGGTGATGAACTCCTTTAGCTTTTTCTTATCTGTGAAGCTCTTTATCTGGCCTTCACTTCTGAATGATAGCTTTGCTGGATAAAGTAGTCTTGGTTGTAGGTTCTTGGTATTCATCACTTTGAATATTTCTTGCCATTCCCTTCTGGCCTGCAAAGTTTCTGTTGAGAAATCAGCTGACAGTCGTATGGGTACTCCCTTGTAGGTAACTGATTTTCTTTCTCTTGCTGCTTTTAGGATTCTCTCTTTGTCTTTTGCTCTTGGCATTTTAATTATGATGTGTCTTGGTGTGGTCCTCTTTGGATTCCTTTTGTTTGGGGTTCTCTGCGCTTCCTGGACTTGGAAGTCTATTCCTTTCAACAGGTAGGGGAAGTTTTCTGTCATTATTTCTTCAAATATGTTTTCAATATCTTGCTCTCTCTCATCTTCTGGCACCCCTATAATTCGGATGTTGGTACGCTTGAAGCTGTCCCAGAGGCTCCTTACACTATCTTCATATTTTCGGATTCTTTTTTCATTTTGCTTTTCCGGTTGGGTGTTTTTTGCTTCTTCGTATTTCAAATCTTTGACTTGATCCTTGCGACCCTCTGGTCTGCTGTTGGGAGTCTGTATAATATTCTTTATTTCAGCCAGTGTATGCTTAATTTCTAGTTGGTCCTTTATCACAACATCGAGGGTCTCATTAGATTTCTTGAGGATCTCACTACATTTATCGGCGGTCTTACCAGTCTTTTCGAGGGCTTCTAAACAGTTCTTTAAAGACCTTAAAAGTGTGGTTTTGAACTCTATATCCAATAGTTTGCTTTCCTCCAATTCTGTTGTTTGTGTCCTGTTTCTTTGTCTCGGCATTTTTTTATGCTTCGCTGTGTCGATAGAGTGCCTTTCTGTGCTAAGTGTCCCAATTACCTGAGGTAGACACTCTTGGTGCACCCCCTTGTGGGCTTTGTGCACAGTCTTGTTGTGGTTAAGCCTTGATTGTTGTAGTTATCACTGTGAGGAATTGACCTCCAGGTCAATTGGCTGTGAGAATCAGCTGTGTCTGCGGTGGGAGAACTTCTGTGCTGGAGACACCCCTCTGGGGCTAGACTTGCTTCGATGGGGCTTTGGTGCTCACTGAGTCTGCCTCCTGAGTGTGTCTTTTATGGTTCCACGGAGCTTAAAGCTGGATGGTCCCACTCTGACCTCTGGGCTTCCTGGTTCCTGGATCTCTAGGGAGGTGCTAATCTAGCCTTTGCCTGAGGCTATCCAGCAAAAGCCTCCCTGCAGGGCTTGGGCGGGGCGGGTCCCACGGGATCAACAGGGCGGGGTTAGCAATTATGGCTGCTCTCAGTCTTGCCCTCAGAGGCTCTGCTTCTCAGTGTCCCAGTAATTGCTGCAAGCCCCACGGAGAGAAAGCTGCCCTAGGGTTCTGAGCGATGCCAGACAGTCCCGCTTCTCCCATATGAGTCTGGGTCCTTAGAGACTTGCCCGGAACTGGAGCTCAGAGCCTGAGACTCCCTCCTGATTGAAAACAACCGCGCCCTCAGCCTCCAGCCCGTTCCACATGCACTCCGAACCTTAGTATTTTACTTCAGCACTGCGCCTCCTCTGAGCCTCGGTATGCTTTTCTCTTTCCTCCTAGTTGTAGAACATCCACTCAGCCAGCTTTCCTGTGGTTCTGGATGATGTCCGTTCCGTCTTTTAGTTGTATTTTTGAAGTGGTTGTTCGAGGCAGCAAACTCCCGTGTTTACCTATGCCGCCATCTTGGTTTCTCTAAATATTATGTTGTATTAGTTTTAAGTAAATAGCATATTGGTTAGATAATCATATACTTTACACAGTGTTCCCCCTGATATTTCCAGTATTCAAATAGTACTATACATAGTTATTACAGTATTATTGATATTTCCTGTGCTACACTTTACATTCCCCTAACTAGTTTGTAATTACTAATCTGTTTTACACCAAAACTTAGTGGAAGATAATATTCACATGCTTCCAAACATAATTGTGAACATACTATCAATAATGCCAACTCCTACTTCCATTATGAAAGCTTATTTAAATTTATATGATAAAGGTGTCATTGTGGAATGAAACAACATTCAATCCATTCTACTTTATCTTAAATATCATCTGAAAGCTCTGACACTTTGTTTAGGAACACAAGTGATCAAGTGTCTTCTGAAACTTCCTTTTAAAGAGATAAGACCTGTTATAAAACCCAATCCTCCTTTAAGGCTTAGGTCATTTTGACACGTTCTACCCCTCTGTCATTGTAATAGCCTCTAGATACTCAGCTCTAAAATCCAGTATTCCACCTTGTAACCATTACTGTAGCTACTGAATTTTTTTTACTTCCTTACTTTCACTACTAGTCACTCGCTGAGAATTTCTCCCAGGCTTTCTCCTTTTTTTGTTTTTATTAAATTATTGGGGTAACATTGGTTAATAAGATTATGTAGGTTTCAAGTGTATATTTCTATGATATATGATCTATATATTGCATTGTGTGCCCACCACCCAAACTCAAATTATCTTCCATCACAATGTATTTGACCAACTTTATAATCTCCACCACCATATTCCAGCTGGTAACCACCTTATTATTGGCTGTGTCTATGATTTTTTCTTTATTGTTGACATTGTTACAGATGTCCCCATTTCCCACCTTTGCTCACCTCCACTTAGCCCTTGCTACCCCTTCCCTCTGGCCAACACCACACTGTTATCTGTGTCTATGGATATACATATATATATATATATATATATATATATATATATATATATTCTTTGGATAGTTCCTTAACTTTCTTTCATCCAGTTCCCCCCTTCCTCTCTACTCTGACAGTTGTCAGTCTATTCCATGAATACATTACGTGGCTTCTATTTTAATGGTCAGTTTATTTTGTTCATTAGATTCCAAATATAAGTGAGATCATATGGTATTTGACTTTCTCTAACTGGCTTGACTTAACATAATAATGCCCAGGTACATCCATGCTGTTGCAAAAGGTAAGAATTCCTTTTTGTCCCCTATGGCCATGTCGTATTCCATTGTGTAAGTGTTCCACAGCTTTTTTTATCCACTCATCTACTGATGGGCATTAGGGCTGTTTCCAGATCTTGGCTATCAATATATATAGTAAAAGCCTAAGTGACCATTTGACCGGTAGCTGTGATGTGCACTGACCATCAGGGCGGCAGATGCTCAATGCACAGTTATGGAAACATGGAACAGATTGATGAATCTTAGAGGGAAGCGGGTAGGGAGGAGGGTGTGAAAAGATTAACCAAAGATCTTATATGCATACTAGAAGCCTGGTGCATGGATTCGTGCACTGGTGGGATCCCTCGGCCTGACATGTGGGGATCGGGCCAAAACTGGCAGTCGAACATCCCCTGGGGGGGTCCCGGATTGTGAGAGGGTGCAGGTCATGCCAAGGGACCCCATTGGTGCATGAATCCATACACTGGGCCTCTAGTTGTAAATAACACTGCTATTAACATAGAATTACACATAGTCTTTTGAATTGATGTTTCGGATTCATAGGATATATTCCAAGAAATGGGAAAACTGGGTAAAAAGCAGTTCCATTTTTTATTTTTTGAGGAAAACCCATACTTTTTTTCATAGTGGCTGCAACAGTCTGCAATCCCATCAACAGTACACAAAATTCCCTTTTCTCTATATCATCTCAAGTAGTTGTTGTTTGTTGATTTACTGATGGTAGCCATTCTGGTATGTGTGAGGGGATATCTCATTGTGGCTTTAATTTGTATCTCTCTGATAATTAGCAACATTGAACATTTTTTTCATATGTCTATGGGCCATCTCTATGTACTCTTTAGAGAAGTGGCTATTCAGGTCCTTTGCCTATAGTTTAATTGGATTGTTTGTTTTCCTGGTGTTGAGTTGTATAAGATCATTACATATTTTTTAAATTAACTCCTTATCAGATATATCTTTGGCAAATATATTTTTCAATATAGTGGAATCTCTTTATATTTTGTTGATAATTTATTTTGCTGTGTAGAAGCTTTTTTGTTTGCTGTAGTTCCATTTACTTATTTTTCCTTCATTTCCCTTGCCCTAGGAGACATATCTGCAAAAATATTGCCACAAAAGATGTGTGAGGTTTTACTACCTATGTTTTCCTCTAGGATTTTTATGGTTTCATGTTTTTAATTTTTTTTAATCCATTTTGAGTTTATTTTGGTGTATGGTGTAAGTTGGTGGTCTAGTTTCATTTGTTTTGCATGTATCTGTCCAATTTTCCCAACACCCTTTGTTAAAGAGACTGTCTTTACTCTATTGTATGTTCTTGACTCCTTTGTCAAATATTAATTGACCATATCGGTCTGGGTTGATATCTGGGATCTCTGTTCTGTTCCATTGATCTACATATGTGTCAGTACCAGGCTGTTTTGATTATAGTAGCCTTATAGTATAGTTTGATATCAGGTATTCTGATACCTTCAATTTTGTTCTTTCTCAAGATGGCTGAAAATAGTTGGGGTCTTTTTTGTTTCATAGAAATTTTTGGAATATTTGTTCCACATCTATGAAATATGGCATTGGTATTTTAATAGGAATTGCGCTGAATATAAGATTGTTTCAATAAATTTATTATTTAATAACATGTTATTTAGCCCCCTTGTGTTTGAATATTTTTGAATTTTTTATTGTAGTTGATGTATAGTTTCATGCAATTGTGATCTGAGATGATGCTTGGTATGATTTCAATCTTCTTGAATTTATTAAGACTAATTTTGTGTCCTAACATGTGGTCTATCTTTCAGAATGTCCCATGTGCAATTGAAAAGAATGTATATGCTGCAGCTTTGGAATGAAATAGTCTGTAAATATAAATTAAATCCCTATGATCTAGTGTGTCATTTAAGATAGCTGTTTCCCTGTTGATATTTTGTATAGTAGATTTATTCTTTGATGACAGTGGGGTGTTAAAATCCCCTGCTGTGAAAGTATTGAAGTCAATCTCTCCCTTAAATTTCAACAAGATTTTCTTTATATACTTAGGTGCTCCTATATTGGGTGCATATATGTTTATAAGGATCATAGCCCCTTGTTGTGTCAATTCTTTTAGTTTTATGTAGTGATTTTCTTTGTCTCTTTTTATGGACTTTGTTTTGAAGTGTATTTTGTCAGATATAAGTATTGCTATGCCAGCTTTTTTGTTTGTTTGTTTGTTTGTTTCCATTTGCATGGAATAATTTTGCCATCCCTTTACTTTCAGCCTATGTGACTTTTGTGTTCTGAGGTGGGTCTCTAGTAGACAGCATACGGTATATATAGGTCATGCTTCCTTATCCATTCAGCTTCCCTATGTCTTTTCATTGCAACATTTAATCCATCTACATTTAAAGTCATTATTGATAGGTATTTATTTATTGCCTTTTTTTCTTTGTGCCTATGTTCCCCTCTCTCTATTTATTTCTTCTTCTTCAAGCAGTACCTTTAACATTTTTTACAATACTTGTTTGGTGATAATGAACTCCTTTAGCCTTTTTTGTCTCAGAACCTTTTTCTTTCACCTACAATTTTTAATGATAGACTAGCTGGATAGAGTATTCTCAAGCACAGGTCATTGTTTTTCATCAGTTTGGATACTTCATGCCAATCTTTTGTGGTGAGAAGTCAATTGACAGCCTTATGGGAACTAACTCTTTTAGTTCTCATTCAGGTTATCCATTCTTTCCCTAAGGTCCTTGAGCATCATCATAACTATTCTTTTAAACTCTGCATTGGGTATTTTGGTTGTTTCCATTTTATTTAATTCTTTTTCTGGAAATTTATCTTGTTCTTTTGTTTACAATATTTTTCTTTGTTTTTCTATTTTATATCTGTATAATAGGTAGATTTGCTATGACTCTCAAACTTGTTATGATGGCTTTATGATGAAGGTGTCCTGTTGAGCTCAGTGGCACAATCTACCAGCTCACCTGAGCTCCACGTTCCAGAAAAGTTTCTTGTGGGTTATGTGTATTCCCTGTTTTCTTGACTCTTAAATGTTTTGGGCTCTTTTGTAGCTGGAGTTAACTCTTCAGGTTGTGTGACTATAAGGATAAACCTCGATCATTGTGTTTGAGATGCTTTTCGGGGTCTGCCTTCCAAGACAACAGGATTGTTCCCATCAGGGTCTAGTGTCTGCTGGAATCCCCATCTGGGTGTGCTGCTTGTGTGGCTAGTTGGATCGAGCTCTGGTGTGATCTGAAGCCCAGCACTGATTGTATTGATTCTGGATCTACTTGGATGAGGTTCAGGTACTGGTCACTGTCAGACATTATGTGGAACTGGCTTGAACTACATGTCTGTAGCTACCACACTGTTCACTGGGCCTGATGTGCATGGGAGGAGTTTCTTCGAGCTTAGAGTGGGGAGGAGATGTGTGAAAGCACCAAGGCTCCCTGGTGTCTACCTCAACATGTCAACTGTTCCACCTCCCCCTGAGCTTTCTCCAAAGCCTTCCAAAGAGAAACTTCAGGATGAGACAAGGCTAGCCGAGATCCACAGCCCCTTTTTCAGGTTGAGAGCTCTGTAGGGTAGGGCAGCTGGAGTCAGGAGGATAGGGCTAGGTCCCCTACTTGGGGAGCACGCGGTGATGAGGCACTCAATGAGGAGAAAGTAGCCCCTGCTTCAAAGCCAAACCCCTCGGTCTCTGTCAGAGTCTCCAACTCTAGTTCCCCCTTGGGGCTCACTGCAAGTTCAGGCTGGGAAAAGCCAGCCATCCCCACGGTAGGAGTAAGCTCACCACTCTGGTCTCAGGGGGATAGATGAAAAGAGTCTCCCATTGGGGATGATACTGGCACTGCCGGCAGACGGGACTAAGCACTTCATCCTGGTCCCAGTCAGTAGCCTTTGAGAGTGTCACACTGTGAATGTTCCATTCTAAGCTTCTGTCCCTTTTAACCATAGGACTGAACTCAGCAGGGCATGCAGGACATGGCAGAGGTGATCTAAACAGTCTCTTGTTGGGGGTGGTTTTCGCAGCCTATAGGAGGGGGGCTGGCACTGCTTCCCCTTCCCAGCATAGCCCAGGTTGAACTCATAGGGGAAACTGATTTTGCCTCCCCACAATGTAGCCACATAGCACAGTATTTGGTCATCTGGCTCTTGAGCAGAAGCCTTCCTGGGAGATACAGTTCAAAAATCCCAGCTCTGCACAGCTTCCCAGCTGCAGAACCAAGGAGGATGGAGCCAAAGGTCCCTGCCCTGTGCCTCACTCCAATCTCTCTGCACTGCTGGTCTCAGTTCAGCATGGCTCCCCTGTGCTGCTGAACCCAGCGGGATGTGGCCAAAAGTCCCAACTCTGTGTCCTCAGGTTCACCAGGACTGGGCAGGCCAATTGGCTCAACAGGTGGAGGGGAGGGGGGCTGGCTATACATTCAAGGTGAAGAATCTAGTCTTCTTTTCCTAGTCATAGTTTAGTCACTCCCTGGGTCTCTGCCAAAAGCTTCCTCAGAAAATAGAGGACCCCTTAAAGTCACTGCTGGGTGTAGCCAGCCGACCCCTGGCAGGATCCACGTAATGCAATCAGAGTCTGGACCATGAAGCCCCAGGCTGGTGCTGCAGCAATAGAAGTGCTCTTCCCTGGGAGGGTGTAGTCCAGTGATGGCGAACCTTTTGAGCTCGGCGTGTCAGCATTTTGAAAAACCCTAACTTAACTCTGGTGCTGTGTCACATATAGAAATTTTTTGATATTTGCAACCATAGTAAAACAAAAACTTATATTTTTGATATGTATTTTATATATTTAAATGCCATTTAACAGAAAAATCAACCAAAAAAATGAGTTTGTGTGTCAGTGTCATAGGTCACCATCACTGGGTCTGATTCTCTCAGGTGGATTGAATCCCCACTGATTTTCACCACCAGATGCTACACAGGCCGGCTCCTCTTTCCATCTCTGTTGCTGTGGATTGAGGATCCCTCTGTGGGGTTGAGACCCCACACTCCTAAGGGGAAGGAGTCTTGCAGGTTTGATATCCATAGGGCTTCTCAGCCACCGCTGCCAAGGCTCTGCCTTTCCTACCTCTCTCTATGTGATTTCTTCTGTAATCCATGCTAATATTTCAGTTCAGGTGGCCTCTGGTTGGTTGTTCAGATTGATTGCTCTGTAATTTAGGTGTAAATCTTGTTTTGGGTTGGGAGCTGGTGTGCAACATCCACCTACTCTGTAGCCATCTAGGTAGGAATCTAGCCTGTGTCTATGAGTTTTTTTGTTTGTTTTTTCTTGTTTGTTCATTTGTTGCTTTCAGTTTTATATCCCATCTATGAGTGAGATCATATGGTTCTTAACTCTTTCTCTCTGACTTCTTTTGCTTAGCATGATATCACCACCATTGCCCTTCTTCTTTTCAAAATAACTTTGTCTCCCGTTCCCATTCATCCTTCTGCTATACCAGCTTGGCAAAGTGCCTGTGGTGGTGAAGAGGCATCTATCAAGCCTATGCTTTCTTTCTCCGCTTTACTCACACTGTAAAAAGGAACGAATAGGCTTACATTTCTTCCACTTTAAAAACAAAGGCCTCTCTGGACCCTATAGATCGCATCCCACTTCTCTTATTTCCTCCAAATCCAAGTTTCTAGATGGCATGCTTCTTCTTCCCCTATCCCCGCCCCATCCTATATAATGAAGAGCTATTATGCAAATGGTCATCACGCCCTCACACCCTTGTGCTCTCGCATGCTCACACCGAGGCTGGAGGACCTGAGGCCTGTAGGGGTACCTGAGGCTGCACTCCCTGCCCTGACACCGGGGCCGGGGGACCTGAGGCCGCGCCCTCCCCCCCTGCACTGGGGCCGGGGGAACTGAGGCCATGCCCCCTGTCCAGTGCCAGGCCAGGGGACCTGAGGCCAGGCCAGGGGACCTGAGGCTGGGCCTGGGGAGCTGAGGCTGGGCCTGGGGAGCTGAGGCTGGGCCTGGGGACCTGAGGCTGGGCCTGGGGAGCTGAGGCTGGGCCTGGGGACCTGAGGCCGGGCCTGGGGAGCTGAGGCCGGGCCTGGGGAGCTGAGGCTGGGCCTGGGGAGCTGAGGCCGGGCCTGGGGAGCTGAGGCTGGGCCTGGGGACCTGAGGCCAGGCCAGGGGACCTGAGGCCGGGCCAGGGGACCTGAGGCTGGGCCTGGGGAGCTGAGGCCGGGCCTGGGGAGCTGAGGCTGGGCCTGGGGACCTGAGGCCAGGCCAGGGGACCTGAGGCCGGGCCAGGGGAGCTGAGGCTGGGCCTGGGGACCTGAGGCCAGGCCAGGGGACCTGAGGCCGGGCCAGGGGAGCTGAGGCTGGGCCTGGGGAGCTGAGGCCAGGCCAGGGGACCTGAGGCCGGGCCAGGGGAGCTGAGGCTGGGCCTGGGGACCTGAGGCCAGGCCAGGGGACCTGAGGCCGGGCCAGGGGACCTGAGGCTGGGCCAGGGGACCTGAGGCTGGGCCTGGGGAGCTGAGGCTGGGCCTGGGGAGCTGAGGCCGGGCCTGGGGACCTGAGGCCGGGCCTGGGGAGCTGAGGCCGGGCCTGGGGACCTGAGGCTGGGCCTGGGGAGCTGAGGCTGGGCCTGGGGAGCTGAGGCCGGGCCTGGGGACCTGAGGCTGGGCCTGGGGAGCTGAGGCCGGGCCTGGGGACCTGAGGCTGGGCCTGGGGAGCTGAGGCCGGGCCTGGGGAGCTGAGGCCGGGCCAGGGGAGCTGAGGCTGGGCCTGGGGAGCTGAGGCTGGGCCTGGGGAGCTGAGGCTGGGCCTGGGGACCTGAGGCCGGGCCTGGGGAGCTGAGGCCAGGCCAGGGGACCTGAGGCTGCGCCCTCCTCCCTGGCACTGGGTTTGGGGGAACTGAGGCCACACTCCCAGCCTTGGCGCCGGGGCCGGGGGACCTGAAGCTGTGCCCCCTGCCCTGTGGGGCTTGATGGGGGTGGGGCCCACTGGGTCTGAGTCTCACGCAATTTTGAGGCGTGCATGGGTGGGCGGGGACTTGACTCTGGGTCCCACCATGCGCCCCAGACTCTGACAGGAGGGAGATTTTCATATACATTTTACTAATTCTCTTTCATCTCTGACGCTTCTATTATAGAGAAAGAGCAAATGGCAATATTAAAATATTTCCTTTAATTATTTCCCTTTTATTGTACATGAATTTCATGCACCAGGCCACTAGTATCATATAATTTGTTAAAGAAGTTAATAGTCTCTGTGAAGACATACTCAGTTTTGTGTGTTGTTTGCTTGCTTTTTAGGGGGAAGGGTGCCATTAAAAGTTCTTAAATCATATACATAGAAAAGTCATTTGCTTTTCTAATAGTTCTTTTAAAATATGGGGTATTTTGAAAAAGTACATTGTGGTAAAAATATGTATAATCACTGCTTGGTATATACATTTAATGATGATTAAAATCATTTTCATATGTATAAATAAGTGAGCATTGCTATTGCTTTTCCTATAACTGCTTGCAATCTTGAATTTTGCTCTTTGGGGAAATAAGTCACTCTTTTGTAATTATTTTATAATACATGACCTTATCTGGAACTGATATCCTAACCTTTGTTTGCTGTGTTTTAGAGTATTATACTGGTGAAAAAAATACTCTTTTTAAAAAAAATATATTTTTATTGATTTCAGAGAGGAATATAGAGGAAGAGAGAGAGATAGGAACATCAGTGATAAGAGGGAATCACTGGTCAGCTGCCTCCTGCACACCCCACACTGGGGACTGAGCCCGCAGCCTAGGCATGTGCCCTTGACCAGAATCGAACCTGGGACCCTTCCGTTCGCAGGCCAACACTCTATCCACTGAGCCAAACCAGCCAGGGCAAAAAAATACTCTTCTATCATCAGAAGCAGCCCCCTCCCCTTCTAGGGTTTAGGGAAATAAATATAATGTCCACTCTCTCAAGACTATGCCAAGCTCCTGGGGAACTGAGCTCCTAGCCTGACCTGTGTGGGTCAACTCTGTGGAGTCAGCAAGTACCAGGTTAGTTTGCCCTCCATAGGTGGTTCAGGTCTGGACTGAGATCAAACTTGACTCTCCCTTTGGTTTACCTGTCCCATGGGGAGGCTTTTAGGCTTAGGTCCTGTTCTGCAAAGGTACCAGAATATTCAGTAACCATGTGTGCAGGTACCTTTGTCCTGGAGGAAAAGAACAAAAATTCATTTTTAAAAAATAATATACTTGTGTCAGCAATCAAGTACAAGAATTTCTGTAAAGATTTTTTTCTTTTTTAGGTCTCAGATGAGATTGTTTTGGAATGTAATGCAGACAGCATTTGGATCTGCATTTCAGTGACTGAAACATGCCACAGAGCTTATTCTTATTTGTGACAAGTCATTTAGATTGTGTTTGTTTGTGTTTTTTTATTTTATTTTTTTAAAATATTTTATTGATTTTTACAGAGAGGAAGGGAGAGGGATAGAGAGCCAGAAACATCAATGAGAGAGAAACATTGATCAGCTGCCTCCTGCACACCTCCCACTGGGGATGTGCCTGCAACCAAGGTACATGCCCTTGACTGGAATCGAACCTGGGACCCTTCAGTCCGCAGGCCGATGCTCTATCCACTGAGCCAAACCGGTTATGGCTGTTTGTGTTTTTTTAATCACTAACCTTTGATCTGATATTTGGGAGACAGGTTAGACGTTGTGTATCTATATGGAACAAATGTTATACTAGTACCCTATTGAAGGGGACAGCCGGGGCTAGTTGTGGAAAGGGTGATTAATATTGCTCAAAACCTATAGGAAAGGTGCATCCAGTACCCTTAAAAACTGTCCTTTTGTGCTTGATTCTCCTACTGTCCTGAATTTCCTGCTTCTCTTATTTGGCTATCAACTTTTCAGCATGAATAGTCATTTTGGTTACATTTTGGTAATTCACATGCCAGACTCTTAAAGTGAGATTTAACTCTCTTTTCCATAGTGGCTGCAACATTTACACCCCACCAGCAGTGCACAAGGGTTCCCTTTTCTCCATATCCTTGCCACTGCCTGTTATTTTTGTCTTTTCTGTAATAGCCATTCTAACAGGTGTGCGGTGCTCTCCTATTGTGGTGTTTCTGATTTGCATTTCTTTGATTATTAATGATGTTGAACATGTTTTCATGCACCTGTTATCCATCTGTATGTTTTCTTTTAGTGTGTGTTTCTACATTTTTTAACTTTATTTTTATTGTTGATATTATTACAGATGTCCTCATTTCCCACCCTCCGTTTTGCCCCCCTCCACCTAGCCCCCACCCCCTCTTCCCTCTGACCATCACCACCACACTGTTATGCATATATGTTCTTTGGCTAATCTCTTTACCTTCTTTAATCCAGTCCTCCTTATCTCCCTCCCCTCTAACAGTTGTCAATCTGTATATCTTCTTTGGAAAAATGTCTACTTAGCTCTTAGGCTCATTTTTTATTGAATTTTTTGAGTTTTGTTTTGTTTGTTGTTGAAATGCATGAATTCTTTGTAGAGTATATTTGGATATTAACCCCTTATCAGATATATGATTTCTAATATTTTCTTTCATTCAGTATGTTGCCTTTTCATTCTGTTGATGGTTTCCTTTGCTATGCAGAAATCTTTTTAGTTTGATGTAGCACCAATTATTTATTTTTGTTTTTCTTTCTTTTGCTTTTGATGTCAGATTAAAATAACCATCACCCAGACCAATGTTGGGGAGATTGCCCTCTATGGTTTTTTTTCCTATAAGATTTATGCTTTCAGGTATTACATTGAAATCGTTAAACTGGCTTGAATTAACTTGTGAGTATGGTGTACTATAGCAGTCCAGTTTCAGTCTTCTGCACGTGGCAATTCAGTTTCCCAACATTACTGAAGACGGTTCTTTTCCCACTATGTATCCTTGGCATCATTGTCATAAAGTAATTGACCACACATTGTGGGTTTATTTCTGGGCTCTCTATTTGTTCCTTTTTTATGTCTCAGATGAGATTGTTTTGGAGTGAACTATGTATGTGACTGTTTTTATGCCAGTGCCATATTCTTTAGATTACTGTAAGTTTGCAATTTAGTTTGAAATTATAGAGCACAATGCTTCTAGCTTTGTTCTTCATTCTCAAGATTGCTTTGTTATTCAGGGTCTTTTGTGGTTCCACACAAATTTAGGGTTTCTCACTTGATTTCTGTGAAAAATACCATTATAATTTTGATAGGGATTGCATTGAAAAAGTATATTGCTTTGGGTAGTATGGACATTTTAACAATATTAGTTTTTTTCCAATCCATGAGTATAAAAATATCTTTTCATTTATTTGTGTCACCTTCATTTCTTTCATTAATGTATTGTAGTTTTTAATATACGGGTCTTTTACCTCTTTGGTTAAATTTATTACTAGGTATTTTATTTTATTTTTGATGAAATTATAAATAGGATTGTTTTAAAACTTGTGTCTCTTGTAGTTCATTATTAATGTAAAGAAATGCAATGGGCTTTTGAGTATTGACTTTGTATTATGAAACTTTACTTAATTTTTTTATTAGTTCTAACAGTATTGGATGAAGTCTTTAGGGTCTTCTATATATCACATCAAGTCATCTGCAAATAGTGACAGTTTTACTTCTTCATTTTCAATTTGGATGTCTTCTATTTATTTTTCTTCCCCAATTTTTTCTGGCTAGGATTAATGTCTTTGGATGAGAAAAATATAAGAGGCCTGATTATCAAATATGAAGACCATAGAAAAGTAGGAGGTATGGTTAATATAACCCTTATTCAAGTAGGTCTCAAAGGGATAATAGACCAAAACAAAGTGACGTTTAATAGGGATCCATCCATTCTTTCTTCCATAAGGTGTTTAGGTGTTCACTTATTAAGCACCTTTTTATGTAAAGCACTTGGCTTGTTAAAGAAGCAAAGATGAGTGAGTCATGTCTCTGTTTCAGAAGTGCAGAAGAGAAGACATTTTAACAAATAAGTGCAGTTAAATATAAGCCCTGTTATGCTATAAACATGAACAAGTTGTTATGAAAGTTAAGAGTTGTGAATAAACAATGGACTGAGTGGGAACTATTAGGTATAGGTTTTTGGGTGATTTACAAACTAACAGACATGCTAAGTTTACATTTTTAGGAGGAAAATGTGTCAGTGGCATATTGTGAGTGCCTTAAAATATAAACGCATTAATATCATGATGTTTAAACAAATTAAATATGCATTGTTGTTTCTGGTGCTGAGCTCACCTTTCAGAAGGATGTGATTAGAAATGAAAGAAGACAAAAACGGGATGTAGATCCAACAGGTGATGGCAAGTTGATTCTCTTCAGTATTAATAAGGGAAAAGCATAACAACTGAGTAAATCATGGCTATGCAGTTTTTCCCATAAATTGTTTTTAAAGTTTTAGTCTTACTTGATATTTGTTAACTTGGTGTTTATTGTTGACACTATTACGGATGCCCCCTTTCTCCACTTTTGCCCCCCCCCCCCCACACAACCCTGTACATACTTCCCTCTGGCTATCACTATCCTGTTGTGTGTGCCGATGGGTTATGCATATATGTTCTTTGCCTAATCCCTTCACAGTCTTTCCACCAGTCCCTCTTACTGCCTCCCCTCTGACAGCTGTCAGTCTGTTCCAGGTATCCATGCCTATGTTTCTGTTTTGTTCATCAATTTATTTTGTTTATTATATTCTACATATAAGTGAGATCATATAGTATTTATCTCCCTCAGACTGGCTTATTTCACTTAGCATAATCTCCAGGCCCATCTATGCTATTGCAAAAGGTAAAATTTCCTTCATTTTTACAGCCATCTATTATTCCATTATGTAAATGTACCACAGCTTTTTATCCACTCATCTGCTGATGGGAACTTGGGCTGACTCCGGATTTTGGCTATTATAAATAATACTGCTATGAACATAGGGATGCATATATATTTCTGAACTAGTTTTTCAGGATTCTTAGGATATATTTCCAAAATTGGGATCACTGGGGCAAAATTTAATTTTTTGAGAAAAATCCATACTGTTTTCCATAGTGGCCTCACCATTCTACATTCCCACCAATGGTGCACTAAGTTTCCCTTTTCTCTATATCCTAGCCAGCACTTGTTGTTTGTTGATTTATTAATGGTAGGCATTTTGAAGGTGTGAAGTGATATCTCATTGTGGTTTTAATTTGCCATCCCTATGATGGCTAGTGAGGTTAAGCATTTTTTTTATATGTCTACTGGCCATCTGTATGTCCTTTTAGGAAGTGTCTGTTCAGGTCTGTTGCTCGTTTCTTTTTTTGTTGTTTTTTTTGTTTTTTTTTATTGATTTGCTTTCTTCCTGGCTTTGAGTTGTATAAATTCTTTATATATTTTGGAAATTAACCCCTTATCAGATGTATCATTGGCAAATATGTTCTCCCATGCAGTGAATCCCTTTTTATTTTTTGATGGTTTCCTTCGTTGTGCAAAAGCTTTTAATTTGATGTAGTCCCATTTATTTATTTTTACCTTTTATCCTCCTTGCTCTAAGAGATATATTGGCAAAAATATTGCCAGGAGAGATGTATGAAATTTTACTACCTGTGTTTTCTTCTAGGATTTTTAAGGTTTTGCAACTTACGTTTAAGTCTTATATCCATTTTTAGTTTATTCCTGTGTATGGTATAAGTTGATGGTCTAGTTTCATTTATTTTGCATGTACCTGTCAAATTTTCCCAACACCATTTATTGAAAAGACTGCCTTTACTCCATTGTATGCTCTTGACTCCTTTGTCAAATATTAATTGATCATATAGGTGTTGGTTGATATCTGGGCTCTTTGTTTTGTTCCATTGATCTATCTGCTTTGTTCTTATGCCAGTAGCAGACGGTTTTGATTACAGTGGCTTTGTAGTATAGTTTGATATGAAATTTTGTGATACTTTCCATTTTTTTCTTCTTTCTCAAGATTTCTGAGGATATTCAGGGTTTTTTTTAGTTCCATACAGATTTTTAAAATATTTCTTCCAGATCTGTGAATATAGTATTAGTATTTTAATAGGAATTGTGTTGAATCTAAATATTGTTTTGGGTAGTATGGATTTTAATGATGTTAATTCTTCCTATCCATGAACATAGTATATGCTTCCAGTTATTTGTATCTTCCTCAGTTTCTGGATTCAATGTCCTCTAGTTTTCCAAGTACAGGTCTTTTACCTCCTTGGTTAAACTTATTCCTAGGTACCTTATTTTTTTGTTTGTTTGTTGCAATAGTAAATGGGATTGTTTTCTTAGTTTCTCCTTCTGATAGATCATTATTGGGATATTAAAATGACACCAATTTCTGAACACTAATTTTGTA
The DNA here is from genome assembly GCF_028538775.1 of Myotis yumanensis. Classification (NCBI taxonomy): domain Eukaryota; kingdom Metazoa; phylum Chordata; class Mammalia; order Chiroptera; family Vespertilionidae; genus Myotis; species Myotis yumanensis. Next base: position 8,151,928 of record NW_027223760.1, read on the forward strand.
CCCTCCAACATTGTCAAATTCATTTATTAGATCTAGTAACTTTTTGGTGGAGTCTTTAGGGTTTTCTATGTACAATGTTAGGTCTTCTTTGAATAATGACAATTTTACTTCCTCCTTTGCAATTTGGATGCCTTTTATTTATTTTTCTTGTCTGATTGCTGTGGCTAGAACTTCCAGTACTATACTGAATAAGAGTGGTGAAAGCAGAAATCCCTGTCTTGTTTCTGATCTTAAGGGAAATATTAGTTTTGCCCATTGAGTATGATGTTGACTGTAGGTTTGTCATATATGGCCTTCAGTACATTGAAGTATATCCCCTGTCTCTGAGAATCGTGTTCTGGATTTTATTGAATGATTTTTTCTGCAGCTATTTGTACAATCATGTGGCTTTTATCCTTCGTTTTGTTATGTGGTGCATCACATTTATTGATTTATAGATATTATACCAACCTAGCATCTCCAGAATAAATCCCACTTGTTCATGGTAAATGATCCTTTCGACATATTGCTGGATCTGGTTTGCTAATATTTTGTTAAGGATTTTGGCATCTATTTTCATCCGGGATATTGGCTTATAATTTTCTTTCTTTGTAATGTCTTTATCTGGTTTTGGAATCAGGATAATGCTGGCCTGGTAAAATGAGCTTGGGAGTTTCCCCTCCTTTTGAATTTTTTTGGAATAGTTTGAGAGTGTTTGTGCTACTTCTTTGAATGTTTGGTAAAATTCACCTGTGAAGCCATCCAGTCCAGGACTTTTATTTGTTGGGAGGTTTTTTATTGCTTTTTCAATTTCACTTGTAGTAATCTGTCATTTCAGATTCTCTGAGTCTTCCTGATTCAGTTTTGGGAGATTGTATATTTCTAAGAATGTATCCGTTTATTCCAGATTATCCAATTTGTCTTCATATATTTGTTTGTAATTCTTTCTTGATATTTTTAAAACTGTTATGATACATTAGAAATGTTATAATAATATCATAAGACATCCTCTGGGTTAGAAGTTGCCTTCTTTCATATCCCTTTCTTAATCCTGATATATGTGTACTTTTATGTGTATGTTTCAAAAGTAAAATTTACACCAGCAATAAGATAAATGAATCAACTTTTGATTGCTAAGTATTAGATTCATTATTTCATTCTATAAGGGATACTTGCTTATATGTCATCATTAATTTTCACTTAAAGTATTTTGTTAGAAGTTTTTAACTCAAGTCTTTTCTTTTAAGAGGAATTTTGATTTAAAGTTAACTTTTAACCAACGAAATTATGCACAGTTGCATTAGTCATAGTACTTAATATATTTTTGAAGCTTGTTTTCCCCTTCAATTTCATAGTAGTTTCATTGTAAAGATGGCTGTGTTGAACTTCATGAAATTTGTTTCACATAACAAATTTGTTTGAGAAAACAAAAATTACATTTCTCTTATGGATATATTGACAATTTTAGTTAATGTTTCTATCCTGCCAAGGTATACCTTTATTATAATCACTGACCAGTTACTGCACTTGAAAACCCATGGTGTTGATGAAGTAGAGGTTATGGGTTTCTTCCTAGTACAGACCAGCAACTATCTCTTTGTTATGTGGCATACCTTTCACCTTAGCCAGCTGGCCAGCAAATGTGCACAGCTGGTGACAAGAAGAACTTGGTGAGACTGTGTAGATGGATTGGTGCAAATTTATCACCATAGCTAGGAAAATAACCCCAAGCAATTGCCTCTCTAATGTACAACACATGGTTGTTTATATTCAATTGAATTGTAGCTATATAGTTTGTCATTACTCTTACTTACAGAAAATCTCACTTTTCTATAAACACTTTCCTGCTTTAGAATTTATTGGATTAAAATTTTGTAACTATATTTTACAAATATTTTACTTTTTTCATATAATCTAATTCCCTTACAAGTATAATTTCATTGCTTCTTAGGACATTTTTAGATTTGCAACAGTTTTATTTAGTTTTTAAGACCATGGACAAAAATTGCATGAGCACTGATTATTTTGATGAAAATAAATCAGTCTGTGGAAAATATTAAATGAAGCACATAATCTTTGGCTAGTGCCATTCAGACATCCTTCCTCTGCATTTATTAGTATGATTTGGGTAAAATAGTAAATTTTGTATTGTCTTGTTATTTGGAAGTCTGTGTGCCCTCACCAGCACAGATTAAATTAAGCCACTCACTACTTTCAAAAAGAACACTTAATGTTGAGTAAGCTTTCAAACATAGTTTATTTTGCATATACTTAACATATGCTAATTACTCCCAACTAATCATGCTGTATCATGTAATTAATAAGAACATAGCTAGGATTCACCTTTAATTTTTTTTTAATCCTCAGACTCTCCTACAAAACAGAATTATGTGTATTTAAAATTGCAACTTAAAAAAACCTAATCTAACTTTTAAAAGCACTATATATTGTAGTTGGTCACCTTAGACATTTCATAAGAGACAACCTTAGCATAATTGTGTGAATTCCATTTTTGAAAGAGTAGAGTTAATTTTATAGAGCAAAAATTTATTATTTTAGCTTAATTAATCCGCATATATCAAAACCTTAGTATTATAACCAGTAGATTATGGAATGTACGCTGTAAATTCCTGTTAGACTCAAAATGGCTCTTTTAAACCTATTCAGAGTTCTCATTCTAATACAAGTGTAAAATATAAATGTTAAAACTGAGTACTGCTACTGATAACCAGGAAGTGGGAGAGCCAAGGCATATATAATTATCTGGCTTTACAGAAAGTAAAGCTCTGCGGTTTTCATTGTATAATTTTTTTACATTGAAATGACTTCATTGTTTAAAGAAGATTAATCTTTTTAGATCTCTAAAAGGCCATTTTCATATAACTAGGGTCTGACAATAGCCCTTTATAGAGATTTTGTTTTTTCAATCTAATTTTTACAATAAGCTATAGCATAGTCCGATTGATAGCAACCATCATGCAGATTTATTTTTTAATGTACTTTCAAAGTTTCCTATAGAAAGTACTTAGTACTTCCCATACCTGATTAAAAAAATATCACAGATTCTATATTTACATTCTGTGGTTATTTGATGTGCCATATAAGAGAGAGAGAGAGAGAGAGAGAGAGAGAGAGAGAGAGAGAGGTTTAATTCTTCAGGATTGTTATGTTGTTGCTGTTTTGTTGTTTGTGGTGATGGTGATGTGGAAAATGAGGAATGTTTCCCACTATTCCTATTTTTATGAGTTTTAGGGATTTCCCAATCATCAATATGAATTTTGTCAGAGCACAGACACATTAACAATACAATATTTTAAAAATCTAATTACTTTCACCTGTTTAAATAAGGGAAATCCATGCTGGAAAATGTGTGCGAGCTGCCATAGAAGTAGTTGAACTCCTGCTCAAGGAAGATTTTCCAGGCATCTATTTTCATCCCTTGAGGTGTTTATGTCCTTTTAGAATCTGTAGGGACGTGGTCTATAGCCACAGATTTGTGACTTAATGACTGTGATAGGAGCTACTAAACAACAATAAGGCTTGGTAATAGCTGTTTGAGGTTTATTTCAAAAGGTTTTTGTCTAATCCCATTAGAATACTTATGGATACAAATATGTTATTTCTTAGTTGTGTGCTATAAACAGAGTAAATGATAGCTAATCATGAATGTACTAAAAAGGCACTTTTTTTTCATTGTTTTTATTTTACAATGCATCATTAGTTCACCTAAACCTGAAAATACGAATTTCTTTTTATTTTTCTGTTTGTTTGTTTTTTTGTTTTAGTTTTCTTTTAACTAAAAAGCATGCATATAGATAAATAGATATAGATATAAATATGGATATAGTTAGATTTAAAGAGAAGATGAATTCCACTGGTTTAATCAAATCAAAACAAAGAGAATAATTCCCTAATAATCTTGCAACACATCTGAATCAGCCTGTTATTTGGGAAGGTGAATGGAATGTGTAAGATAAAATTCCTCAGCATCAATAGTTACACATTTCAGCTGACAGAGTTTTAAGCTGTCACATACTTAACTTTCTATTCCTGGCAACAATTATTTCATCATCAAATGAAGATAATGGTAATTTTGTTTTGTCTTAGATGCCATTTATAAGATATGTTATACATATTATTACCTCTCATTCTTATTAGATTATTTTTAGTAAAATTAGATTTTAGTTGATTCTGGGGAATTATACTACTGCCTTTAAAGCATTATTAGCATTTTGTTAAGATTGGTTATTAAGGAATTCAAATGACCAGGTCTGTTATTAAAATAGGCCAACAAATTCCACTTGACTATTTTGATTTTTATCTCTTTCAATATGTACAGAATGCACTTTGTGCACAGGCTAAATTACAATATATGTGCATGTTTGTGTGTGTGTGTGTGTCTTCCGTATCAGATCTAAACAAACAGTTTTAGGTGATAGGATTACAAGTGTAATTCAGAAGTTTTAAACTCATATGCTTTTGAAAGCCAAGCAAATCACACAAATGAATAAAATATGCCATTGCCAACAAATTAGGAAGCGATGGAAACAGGCAGATTACAGGCCCATTCTAAAAGGTATTGAACTTTAATTGTTTTTAAATATCATATGTGTTGTCAATATCAAGGCAAGCCCTTCAGAGTACTCATTTGCTCTTCAGCACACCTGTGTGAGACTTCTAAAAATCTTCACTTTAAAAAGGGGACACATGTAATACTTTCAACAATAAAGAGTTATAAAACAATAAATACATTGATTTAACAAATAAAAAAATAATATACTCAGAGATTCTCTGTGGTGGCCCCTTCAAACTGATGCCTTTGCTTCCTGGAACATATCAGCATGGGTCAGTATAGTATTAGCAGGTTACTGAATATTCCAAGCTTATTCATAGAGCTGTTAACTAGAAAACATATAGAATCTTAAAATTAGTACTTTAGAACACAGACAGTTACATCTCTGCATCATCATAGGTCTTGACATAGTTGAAATCTGCCTGTCTACTATTCTCTGATCTTCACTGATGCACTAACAATACTTGGCAATTCCATTACTCTACATCCCGCATTTCCCTTCAAAAACTGTGGAACACCTGAAAACAAGTATATCCCTAAGAAGGATGAGTAAACACACACTATAATACAATTGTCATTTATATAAATACACACATTATGTATGTAAAATTTTATATAGATCTAGTGAAAATTAAATTTCTGTGGTTTGGTGGTGTACATTGCGAAATATCTGTGTGTGTGTTTTTTAAATTAAGCATCACACTGAAATTAGTAAAATAGACACATTGTTTGGGCCTAAGGGCATATACTATTCCAGTTTTTATAACTGTTAATAAAACAGCTGTCTGATTTTGAAATTTAAAAGGCGTGCTAATTATTTTCTTTAATTTTTAATTATTATTTTAATTGCAATGATACACTCACTAGTCTGAAGTGACTTATGAAACCTAATTTATTTGAAGTATAAATTTCTCTTTCTTCTATTTTGCTCGATCTCTCTACCTTCCCCAACCCAGTCCCCAAACCCCCCAGCTCTGACAGCTGTCAGCCTGTTCTCTATCTATGTCTGTATTTTGTTTGTTAGTTCATTCTGTTCATTAGATTCCACATATGAATGAAATCATATGGTATTTGTCTTTCTCTGACTGGCTTATTTTACTTAGCATAATACTCTCCAGATCCATCTCTGCTGCCGAAAAGGTTAAGATTTCCTGCCTTTTTACAGCTAAATAGTATTCCATTGTGTACACAGATCTTATCCACTCACCTACTGATGAACACTTGGGCTGCTTTCCAGTTTTGCCTATTGTAAATAATGCTGCAATTAACACAGGGGTGCATATATTCTTTTAAAGCACTGTTTCGGGATCTTAAGATAAATTCCCAGAAATGGGATCTCTGGGTCATAAGGCAGTTCCATTTTTAAATTTTTGAGGAAAATCCATACTGTTTTCCACAGTGGCTGCACCAGTCTGCATTCCCACCATCAGTGCAGGAGGGTTCCCTTTTCTCCACATCCTTGCCCACTTTTGTTTGTTGATTTATTGATCGCAGCCACTCTGGCAGGTATGAGGTGATATCTCAAGGTGGTTTTAATTTGCATTTTTTTGATGAGCATCTTTTCATAATGTGTCTTGGTAATCTGTATGTACTTTTTGGAGAAGTGTCTATTCAGGTCCTTTGCTCATTTTTTTAATTGAATTGTTTGATTTTTTGGTGTTAAATTGTATAAGTTCTTTATAAATTTTGGATATTAACCCTTTATCAAATGTATCGGTGAATATATTATCCCATTCAGTGTGTTTTCTTTTCATTATGTTGATGGTTTCCTTTGCTGTGCAAATACTTTTTAGTTTGATGTAGTCCCTTTTTTCTTCTTTTGATTCCCTTGCCTGAGGTGAAATATCGGAAAAAAAATTGCTATGAGAAATGCCTGAGATTTTACTGCCTATGTTTTCTCCTAGGATTTATATGGTTTCAAGTTTAACATTTAAATCTTTAATCCATTTTGAATTTATTCTTGTGTATGGTGTACGAAGGTGGTCTAGTTTCATTTTTTTTTGCATGTATCTGTCCACTTACTGAATAGACTATCTTTACCCATTATATATTTTGCCTGCTTTGTCAAACATTAATTTATTATAAAGGCATGGGTTTATTTCTGGGCTCTCTATTCTGTTCCATTTATCTATATGTCTGTGTTTATGCCACTGCCTTGTTGTTTTGAATACAATGGCCGTGTAGTATAATTTGGTATAAGGTAGCCTGATTTCTCCAACTTTGTGTTTCTTTCTGAAGATTGCTGTTGCTATTTGAGGTCTTTTTTTGGTTCCATGTAAAATTTTGGAATATTTCCCAGCTGCTGGGGCTCAGTGGTTGAGCGCTGACCTGTGAACCAGGAAGTCACAGTTCGATTCCAGGTCGGGGCACATGCCCAGGTTGTGGGCTGGATCCCCAGTATGGGGTGTGCAGGAGGCAGCCAATCAATGATTCTCTCTCATCATTGATGTTTTTTCTTTCTAACCCTCTCCCTTACTCTCTGAAATAAATAAAATTATATTTAAAAATATTTGGAATATTTTGTTCTAGGTTTGTGGAGCACCATATCAGTTTCTTTATAGGAATTGCATTGAATCTATAGATTGCTTTGGGTAGTATGGGCATTTTAATGATACTAATTCTTCCTATCCACAAACACAGTATATGCTTCCAGTTATTTGTATCTTTTTCAATATCTTATAATTTTTTGAATATAGCTCATTTACATTTTTGATTAAATTTGTTCTTAGACATTTTATTTGTTTGAGGCAACTATGAATGGGGTTGTTTTCTTAGTTTCCCTCTCTGATAACTCATTATCTATCTATCTACAATAATAAAAGAGAAACATGGTAATTAGCGTACGACTGCTACCCTTCCCATTGATTAATCAGCATATCCTTATGCAAATTAACTGTCAGCCAAGATGGCGGCCAGCAGCCATGCACTGAAGCGAACAGGGAGGCTTGCTTGCTCCAGTGATGGCGGACTCCAACGTTCCCCGCCTTGCCGGCCTCTCAACTGCAACTCTAAGCAACTATGTTGCAAATATAGAAGCTAAACAAAACCCCAGAAACCAGCTTTCAGCCAGCCGGACCGCAACATTGTATCAAATATGGAAGGAAAAACAAAGGCCAGAAACCAGCTTTCAGCAGCCGAGGCCTCAGAGCTAAAGCTGGCCCAGAATAGAAAAAAAAAAAAAGAAGAAAAGGAGTGGTTGGGAGCTTCAGTCACCGCCAGCCTGAAAACGGCCCTTAGCCCCTCAACCAGACTGGCCAGGCACCCCAGTGGGGACCCCCACCCTAATCCAGGACACCCTTCAGGGCAAACCAGCCATCCCCCACCCGTGCACCAGGCCTCTATTCTATATAGTAAAAGGGTAATATGCCTCCCGGCACCGGGATCAGCGTGACAGGGGGCAGTGCCCAAACCCCCTGACCGCCCTGTGGCTCTGTGTGTGGCAGGGGGCAGGGCCACAACCTCCTCATCTGCCCTGCTCTGTTCTTGACAAGGGAAGGCACCCCAACCCCCTGATCAGCCCTGCTCTGTGCCTGATAGGGGGGAGCTCCCCAACCCTTTGATCGCCCTGTGGCTCTGTGTGTGACAGGGTGCAGCGCCCCAACCCCCTGATCGGCCCTGCTCTGTGGATGATAGAGGGCGGCGCCCCAACCCCCCCCCCCCCCCCCCACGGGCCCTGCTCTGTGTGTGACGGGGTAGAGCCATAACCTCCCTATCGGCCCTGCCCTGAGTGTGACAGTGGTGGCGCCCCAATCCCCTGATCGGCCCTGCTCTGTGGGTGATAGAGGGTGGTGCCCCAACCCCCCTATCAGCCCTACCCTGTGAGTGACAGGGGGGAGCTCCTCAACCCCCTGATGGGCCCTGCTCTGTGCGTGACAGGGGGTGGCGCCGCAACTTCCCTATCGACCCTGCCTTGAGTGTGACAGAGGGCGGTGCCCCAACCCCCCAATCGGCTCTACCCTGAGGTTGACTAGGGGTGGCATCGCAACCTCCTGATCCGCCCTGCTCTGTGCATGACAGGGGGCAGTGCCCCAACTCCCCAATCGGCCCTGCTCTGAGCCCGACCAGGGGCTGCACCTAGGGATTGGGCCTGCCCTCTGCCACCCAGGAGCAGGCCTAAGCCAGCAGGTCGTTATCTCCCGAGGGGTCCCAGACTACTAGAGGGCACAGGCCGGGCTGGGGGACTCCCCTCCACACCCCTCTCCCCACTCCCACCCCCAAGTGCACAAATTTTTGTGCACTGGGCCTCTAGTATATATATAAAAGGCTAATATGCTAAGTGTCCAACCATCTGACCGATCACTATGACATGCACTGACCACCAGGGGGCAGACACTCAACACAGGAGCTGCTGAGCTGCAGTGACTTGGCAGTGGTGGTTCTTGGGTGATGTACCCCAAAACCAGAGAGAAGGGAGCCTGATTCCTCACGGGGCCACACAATTCTACCTTCAGCCATGGGTTATGTTGTTGCTGGGGCATTGTCCGCCCCAAATCTAGTTTATTGCACACTTGCATTTGCATTCCACACCCTGTATGACAGCAACTTTGCAGAGTGCCTTCTCGCACTCCAGGACCCCTCGGGGGATGTTGAAAAGCCAGTTTCAGCCCAATCCCCGCAGGCCAGGCCAAGGGACCCCACCTGCCAGAGGGACCCCACTCACTCTGCAGATGCCCTTCAAGCCATGCTGCCACCCCAGGTGTTGCTGGCCAGGGAGGGACCGTGGGAGGTTGGCTCTTGGGCATGTCTGGCCTGTCTTGCCCAGTCCCTCCCTGCCGGCCACCTTTTAATTAATTTCCTTTCAATGTGCCAAATCCATGCACCCTCTCAATAGTTGGTGTATAAAAAATGTCATCAATTTCTGAATAACAATTTTGTATATAGCTATTTTGCTGAATTTATTTATTATATCTAGTTGTTTTCTGGTGGAGTCTTTAGGGTTTTTTTATATTTTTCAAACTGAAGTTCTGTTTAAAATGTAAAAGAAATGGTTTTTGAATATGCTGATGAATAAAGCAAAAGAATACAGTGTCCCCTTCCTACTAGTCAGCCAGCCTACCCAAGTACAGGGCAATATACAGTACATACTGCTGATAGAATTTCACTGTAGTTTAGTGCTAGATTATTTGTGCCTAGATTATGTAGAGACTTGAGGCTCAGTGCAGGAAATTTACACGTGGATGGGGTCCCTAGGCCTGGCCAGCAATCAGGGCCGATCAGGTTCCCTGCCTCCCCATCTCCCCCGCTCCTCCTTCCCTCACTGTCCACATGCTGCTACCCACTCCCGGTTCCCCATCTCAGCCCAAGGCCTGGCCCCAATCAGGTGATCAGGACCTGTCAGCCGGAGGGAGGGACTGGGAGGTTGATTTGCAGGCCCCATCGGTGATTGGGGCCTACGGGCTGGGGGCAGCTCCTCCATTGAGCGTCTGCCCCTGGTGGTCAGTGTGAGTCATAGCAACCGGTCGTTCTAGTTGTTCCATCGCAAAGGTCACTTAGGCTTCTCTATAGATTCTCAGTGTGAGATTTCAGTTCTAGGTTTACACCTTTACTGAGCCATAGACAAATCCCTGGGGCCCACAGTTCTTTGCACAGCATCCTTTACAATATGTTTCACCTTCTTTCTCAGTCAGAGTTATTGATTCAAGATTCTTTCCACACTTGGCACACTGGAAACAGTTTTTGTGCCAGGGATTTCCTGCCCCAATTATGTTCTTAGCAGCATGCATGGAATCCCCACATCTGGAACTCTTCTCAGCACCTCTGTATTTCTGAGTCAATTCAGATGTGTTTGGATTTGTTGTAGGCCTGGGAGTTTAAACACTCTCTGGCTTGATGCCCAGCCTCTGGCCCTGGTCCATGTGGTGCATGCCAGCCCCTGGCTGTAACCATAGTCTTTTGGCCCATATTTCTTTCCATATCGGGATATGCAGTAGAACTCTTCATCATGAATAGCCACTGTTGTGCTATCTAATTTTTTCCTGCAAACCATGCACAGAAAGCAGCAGTTATGGAAGCTTCTCCCATCACACTTCACCTCTTCCACATCAGACAGGGTCCTCCCCAGACCCCACACGTGTTTCTACCACCCCAGACAGGCATTGAGTCAGAGGCAGGACCAAGCACCACAGGCAGGGCTAAGGAAGTGGAGCTGGAGGGAGCAGGTGGGAACTCTGGGATCATCTGCGAATAATGACAGTTTTACTTCCTCCTTCCCAATTTGGATGCCTTTTATTTCTTCTTCTTGTCTGATTGCTGTGGCTAGGACTTCCAGTCCTATGTTGAATAAGAGCAGTGAAAGTGGACATCCCTGTCTTGTGCCTGATCTTAAGGGAACTGATTTTAGTTTTTGCCCATTGAGTATGATGATGGCTGTGGGTTTGTCATATATGGCCTTCATTACATTGAGATATGTTCCCTTTATTCCCACTTTACTGAGAGATCTTTACCATAAATGGTTGCTGGATTTTACCAAATACCTTTTCTTCATTTATTGATATGAGCATGTGGTTTTCATCTTTCATTTTGTTTATGTGATGTATCACATTTATTGATTTGTGGATATTGTTTCAACCTTGCATCCCCAGAATAAATCCCACTTGATCATGGTGTATGATCTTTTAATACATTGCTAGATCTGGTTTGCTAATATTTTATTGAGGATTTTAGTATCTATGATCATCAGGGATATTGGCCTATAATTTAGTTTCTTTGTAGTATCTTTATCTGGTTTGAGAATTAGAATAATGCTGGCCCAGTAAAATGAGGTTGGAAGTATTCCCTTCTCTTGAATTTTTTAGCTATAGTCTACAGATAGGTGCTATTTCTCCTTTGAATGTATGGTAAAATTCACCTGTGAATCCACCCAGTCCAGCACTTTAGTTTGCTGAGAGGTTTTGATTATTGCTTTAATTTTACTAGCTGCAATCTGTCTATTCAGATGATCTGATTCTTTCTGATTCAGTTTTGGAAGATTTATGTTTCTGGGAATTTATCCATTTTCTTCCAGATTGTCCAAATTGTTGGCAAATAGTTGTTCATAATATATTCTTACAATCCTTTGTGTTTCTTTGATATCAGTTTTAGTTCTCCTTTTTCATTTCTGATTTTATTGATTTGGGTCCTCTCTCTTTTTCTCTTGATAAATCTGGTTAAAGATTTGTCAATTTTGTTTATCTTTAAAAAAAACAGCTGTTCATTTCATTGATCTTTGTATTGTTTTTTTTTTTTTTTTTTTTAGACTGTATTTTGTTTATTTCTGTTCTATATTATTTCCTTCCTTCTACCCACTCTGGGCTTTCTTTATTTTATTTTTGAAGTTCCTTTAAGTGTAAAGTTAGATTTTTTTACCTGAGATTTTTCTTGTGTTTTGTTTTTTTTTCTCAGATAGTGCTATAATGCTATGAATTTTCCTCTTTAATGCTATGAAGGAGTGCTTTCACCATGTCCCATGTTTTGGGTTGTTGTGCTTTCATTTTCATGTGTTTCAAGGTATGTTTTGATTCTTCTCTGATGTCATTGCTAACCGATTCATTGTTTAGTAAAGTGTTATTTAGCCTCCATGGCGTTGTGTATTTTTCAATGTTCCTCTTATAATTGATTTCTAGTTTCATACCATTATGGTCGGAGGAGATTCTTTTTTTATTTTTATTTTTTAAATTTCTCTTTAGTTGAAAGTATTAAGATGCCCCCCCTTTTTCCCCATTGGCCCCTTCCTTCCCTTTTCCACCCTCTCCCCAGGCCTTCAATCCACTATTGTTTGTATCCATGGGTTCTGAATATAGGAATATAAGTTCTTTGGTTGATCTCTTTCCTCCCCCCCCCCCACCTTTCCCTCTAAGGATCCTCCATCTGTTGCATGCCTCCATGTCTCTGCATCTATTTTGTCTGTTTATTTTGTTCATTAGATTCCACATATAAGTGAGACCATGTGATACTTGTCCTTCTCTGACTTACTTATTTCACTTAGCATAATGCCCTCTAGGTCCCTCCGTGCTGTCTCAAAGGGTCAGTAAACCTTCTCTTTTTTTTACAGCTGCAAGTATTCCATTGTATAAATGTACCGTAGTTTTTTGTGTTGTTGTTTTTTATCCACTCATCTCCTGATGGGCACTTGGGCTGTTTCCAAATAGCGCTGCTATGAACAATCCCTTCTGACCTGAAATAATTCTGTTGAAAAATCAGCTGACAGTTTTTTGGGAGCTCCCCTGTAGGGAACTAACTACCGTTCTCTTGCAGCTTTTAAGATTCTCTTTGTCTTTAAACTTTCTCCTACTAATTATGATGTGATTTGGTGTGGGCCTTTTTGAGTCCATCTTGTTTGAGACCCTCTGTACTTCCTAGACATGTGTGTCTTTTTCCATTACCAGGCTAGTGAATTTTTTGGTTATTAAGTCTTCAAATAGATTCTTGATTCCTTGCTCTCTCTCCTTTCCTTCTGGTACCCCTAAGATGTAGATGTTGTTACACTTCATCTTGTCCCAAAGTTCCCTTAAATTATCCTCATTTTAAAATTCTTTTTTCTTTTTGCTGCTCTATTGGGAGTTTTTTCTACCTTTTCTTCCAAATCACTGATTTGATTCTCTGCTTCATCCAATCTACTGTTTATTCCTTCCAGTGTTTTCTTCATTTCAGATATAGTATTCTTCATTTCTGACTGATCTTTTTTTTGGTTTCTATGTCCTTTCTCATGCTGTTGTGCATCTATAGAACCATTACTTTGAATTATATATCTGATAAATAACTTGCCTCCATTTAATTTAGCTTTTTTCCTAGAGATGTCTGCTGTTCTTCCATTTGGGGCCTTTTCTTATAATTGTCTTCTCATTTTGGATGCATCTTTGTTTCTATGTATGACATAGATCTGCTATGACTGTCATTCTTTGTGGGGTGGCCTTATGTAGAAGGTGTCCTGTGGGGTCCAGTGGTGCCGTTTCCTTGATCACTTGAGCTGCGTGCTCCAAGAATGTTCCTTGTGTGGGTTATGTGGGCCCTTCTGTTGTAAGTGAGTTTTTAATGCAATTGGGTCATTGGTTTGTGGGATTTGCCCTAAGGCTGGCTAACCCTGAGGCTCAACCCTGACCATGAGGTGTGAGCTGCTATGGAGGTGCTGACCACATGAAGCAAAATTTTCCTCATTGGGGTTTGATATCTGCCAAGATATCCCCTTGAAGATGCCAGTTGTGAAGGTTATTGGATCCTGCTCTGATGTTGTCTGATGCTGGCCACTGGGTGCATTGGTTCTGGACCTCCTGGGAGTCACTCTGGTGCAGACCACATACGACCTTGCCTGTGACCGGCCCTTGGCAACCTGTTTGGAGCAGTCTCTATGTGGCCTCTTCTTTAAGTTCTTGGTTATAAGACTTCTCTTCAGCTAGTCTTCACTTGGTTATCCATGATGATTGTTCTATAGTTTAGCTATAATTCCAGTTTGGTCCTGGTAGGAAGTGAGTGTAGCTTCCATCTACTTCACTGCTGTCTTTGCTCTCCTCATAGATATATTTTTTAAAGCACAGTATAAATTTCTAATTGAACTAAATTATATATGTTGGATAGTACTTCATGGCATATAGACATTGATAACAAAATTGGGTACAACATGGAGAACACAAACTGGTAACCCTACTTTAAAATATAATATATATGCCTTTATTTTTGAAACTAAACTAATTTCTCCATAATTACAATCCATTATCTAAATGAGAGTGCCATTTTGAGAATATAGATAATTTTAGATAGCTTCCAATCACTGCGAAGAATAGCATCACAATTTCCATAGCTGACATGCAGGCCCAGTTTTGAGGTCCAATCTTATGATAGCAAGAGCCTCAGCCATGGGTCTCATCTTAAAGAAGGGCAGAAGAGTGAGTATAAAATTTCCTCTATCGTTTTAAGAAAACTTTAGTCTCTAAGGTTATTCATAAGGAGTCCTGAGTAGACTTGTCAACAGGTCTAACTTGGTGGCTAGTGGATAGCAACACACATAGCATCAGCAATTGTCTGGGTAGCGGTGTGCCAAAGTAAATTACGTACCAATAAACAGAACTTTGATGTTGTGGCTTACTCGACTGCTCGAATAAATGTTTCAGTTATCTATTGCTGTGTAACAAACCATCCAGGAACGTAGTAGTAGCTTAAAATAACAACAATCATTTATTTTGCTTACACAGGACAGTTCTGGCAGGGCTCATCTGGAAAGCTGGTCTCTACCCTGGGTAGCTTTAGTAGGGGCTGCTAGATTGAACATGTAGGATCAAGCCACTTAAGCTAGTTCACTCTGAGGCTGGCAAGTTGGTTCTGGCTGCTGGCTTGGAATTCAGCCAGGGCTGTCAGCTGAGTGCTTCAGTTCCTTTTAATGTGGGCTGCTTGGGCTTCCTCACAGCTTGACAACAAGTGGAAACTACAAAGCTATGATCTAGCCTCAGAAGTGCAAGAACATTACTTCTGTCATATTCTATTTGCCTAACAAGTCCATTAGGACAATCTATTTTTAAGAGGAGGAGAACTCGATTTAATGTCACAAAGGGAGGGGTAGCCAAAAATGTTACCATCTTTAATCTACCAGAGCAAAGGGTGGGTGTGCAGGGAATTGTGGCATCGGTGCTCCTTGCCCAGGTGGAGGGGTTATTCATACGCCAACAATCTTACACATTCCACCTGAAGCAGATTTCCTGATTGTAAATGACACCACATCTACCACCAACCTCTCACATATAGGTGGCATGTACCATGGCCAGGCAATATACTAAATGCTTTATAAACATTTTTAAATAGCATCCTTTTAACGGTTCTTTTAGGTAGATGATAATATTGTCTGAGGCACAGAGAGGTTAATTTACGTGTACAAGATTCATAGCTAGTTGGTGGTAAATCTGAGGTTCAAATGCAGACTGTCTCAGGCCACAGTTCATACTCTTAAGCACTACACAGTATAATCTCATATGAGGTCACTCCTCCTTCGACAAGCAGGCAATCAAAATACTACTTAATCTGCTACACTGAAGAGGCCCCTCTGAAATGACTTAATTGAATACAGCAGCCTAATAACTAAGTTCCTTTTTTAAAAAAATCACCTTGTGAAAGCACTAGAGACCTGAAAGTGCCATAAACATGAAGTCCTGTGTTGAGACAGGATACAACTAAGATGTAGAAACCCAGTCCTGCAAAAGATGTCCCAGAAAGCAAGATGAGTTGGAGTACTGGGTCAGGGTGCTGATGTTGGTCATCAGCCAAGTCATTGAGAAGTAATAAGGTTGAAGTCAGACAAGCATTAACAAGAGTCCGGTCTGAAAGCTGAAACAGAAAAATAAACCATTTACTCCCCAACCTCTCCAACACTCACTAACAGGTATAAGGTGGTATCTCATTGTACTTTTGATTTGCACTACCCTAATAGTTAGTGAAGTCCCTCATTCTGTGCTGATGACAATGTAAACTAGTACAGCCACTATGGAAAATAGTATGGCGGTTCCTCAAAAAATTAAGGATAGAGTTACAGTATGACCCAGCAATCCTTCTTCTGGGTATCTACATGAAAAACTTGAAAACACTTATTTGCAAAGATATATGCACCTCTATGTCCATTGCAGCATTATTCACAGTGGCCAAGAAATGGAGACAACCATGTTCTTTGATAGAGGATTGGATAAAAAAAGATGTGGTACATATATGCAATGGAATACTACTCAGCCATAAGAAGAGATGAAATACTGCCATTTGTGACGACATGGATGGGCCTTGAGAACATTATGCTATCTGAAATAAGAAAAAGCTAAGAACCATATGATTTTGGTCAAATCCTAATAAAGAGGGAATATGATAATTGACCCTCATGCTGTCACAAAGATGGCGGTGCCCACAGCCAATAAGGAGGGAATATGCTAATTGACTGCCACACCCTCAAAGATGTCGGTGTCCACAGTCACAAGATGGCCAGCAGGGGAGGGCAGTTGTGGGAGATCAGGCCATCAGCGGAGGGCACTTAGAGGCAACCGGACCAGCAGGGGAGGGCAGTTGGGAGCGACCAGGCCTTCAGGGGAGCAGTTAGGTGTCGATCAGGCAGGCAGGGGAGCAGTTAAGGGGTGATCAGGCAGGCAGGCAGGCGAGCGGTTAAGAGCCAACCTTCCTAGACTGTGAGAGGGATGTCCGACTGCTGGTTTAGGCCTGATCCAGTTTAAACCAACAGTTGGACATCTCCTGAGGGGTCCCAGATTGGAGAGGGTGCAGGCTGGGCTGAGGCCCCCCGTCCAGTGCATGAATTTTGTGCATCAGGCCTCTAGTATGGGATATAAAACTGAAACTGATAGACACAAACAATAGTTTGGTGGTTACCAGAGGGAAGAGGGTGGAGACTAGTAAAGGAAAAAGGAGGGCAAATATTTGTATTTGGTGACTGAAGATGATTTGACTTTGGGTGGTGGGCACACAGTGCAATATACAGATCAAGTATTATAGAAATGTACACTTGAAACCTACATGATCTTATTAACCAATGTCACCCCAATCAATTTAATTTAAAAATTTAATAAAAGAAAAGAAAAATAAACCAAAGAATGATTAGTGGATGTGAGGATTTCTGTTCTCTTGACTTTGTAAACTTCAACTATTCTCCTTTTCTAAATTCCTGACTCTTGTAAAGCAGCCTGTACCCTCGAGGACTGCTAACCTGATGCTTATCTGCTCTGTGGATCTGTTGTTGTTAGGTCCCTCAATACTTCAGTTTGCCTATAGACTGAATATTTTTGCAGCACTTAAAGCTGGAACTGTTTCTACCAGCACCTTCTTGCTTTCCCCACTCTGCTCAGAGTAACCTGGGCTGGTTTGGGCACTGCTAAAAAAAAAGTGCATGGAGACATTAATAAATGGCCTGATGCTTCATGTAGTGTCTCTATCCACAATGATTGGCATAATAGCCAAAAATTACCAATAAATTATTTTAATAATAGCTTATTATATCCAAAACTCATCAGAATAGGGTTTTTACATTTATGATTCTAATATATAGAAATTTTATATCCGTTTGTTTAAACCCCCATCAACTGATTTCCAAGGCATTGTACAAAGCATTAAATTTTATTGTATTTATTACATATTTATTTTATTTCACTGTTAATTGTTTCTATTCTATATGAATATACTACTCATTAATTATTTTTACATTTGTCAAAAAATCATATTCAAGAAGTTATATTTCTCTGCTCATTTATATTAAAAATGCAAAAGTGTGTCCAAATGGAAAATATTTTGGCTTGAGAGCGTTAGTTTATTACAAATAAAAATACATGCTGTGGCCCTAACCGGTTTGGCTCAGTGGATAGAGCATCGGCCTGCGGACTAAAGGGTCCCGGGTTCGATTCCGGTCAAGGGCATGTACCTTGGTTGCGGGCACATCCCAGTGGGGAATGTGCAGGAGGCAGCTGATCGATGTTTTTCTCTCATCGATGTTTCTAACTCTCTATCCCTCTCCCTTCCTCTCTGTAAAAAAATCAATAAAATATATAAATAAATAAATATTTTAAAAAAAATACATGCTGTGAATAAAGAAAAAGTGTTTAATGCTCATATTAAACCCAACTACACTAATTTTATTAACAATATTGAGTTGTACTTGTTCAAAATCCAAATATTGGAAAGTGGAATTGTCTTTTGTATTGTTGCTGCTTTGTGCTTTAGAGATTTGATTAAGTTTTGTCAGTCTCCTATGGTTTTTCTACTTTTGACTTTTCTTCATTACCTTATATTGACCCTTCAGATGTATTCTCATTAGGGGTACTTGTATGGTTCATTAACGGGTCCTTAGACAGATAGAGATCACAGGGGTATGCAATGTCCAATCCTTTCCTGAAGTGAAGGAGCCGTGCCCCAATGGCTTTCGGGGCATTCACTTGTCATGCTGTTGGCTTTTGGCCAACAGAGATGAACAAATTAGCAGAGTGTACCTGTGTTGGCCCTGTTCCTAGTCTCATTTATGTAATTGATGTCTGGTGGCTTCATTATGGATCATTAACATATCAACGTGGTGTCTGAGGCTGGCCAAGTGCTGCTTGTTGTCAGGCCTTAGCAATTTGCCATAACACATAAAGCAAGAAGTCCTGGACGTTCCAACGGTAGTCATAGCAAAATCAAGATAGTAGCACAGAAGGCCCAAATTCAGTGACTCTTAGAGTTCCTTTGTGTTTGAAATAGTTGATAACAAGTTTGGATTTCTGTTAAACTATTTTTCTATAATACAAAAGACATGTTTTGTAAATAACAATACTCTATGTGGTTCTTTTAAATATTTTAAGTTCCTTTACATTCACTAGTTTCATTTTCATAGCTTTATATCTAATTAATGTACATATTTGTTGGTACCTATGAACAATGGTAATTTTGTCTAAATGTGACAGATTTTTAAGCCAAAGAAATTACATATTTGGAGATGGTTTTGATTTTAGGTAAATGATTTACTCTGAATTAACTGTCTCACATTGCTTGAGAAGAATTGTAGGTTGTTTTTATAGTCAATCTGAAATACAAGCTTGAAATTTTCTATTCTAGAGTTGTTCTTATAAAGTGTTATTAGATTATCAGTTGTTTAAGATGCAAAACAAAAGAGTGTTTTAAAGACACATATTCCTTATTCACTTAGTAGTTCTAATTTAAGGTAGTTAATACAGACAAAGGTAATTGTAAACATCTACTACCATAAATAATAATAAAAAGAAATAAGAATTTTTAAAAAAGAAATAAGGATTACTTTAAGAAGTAAAAATAAATATATTCAGATAAACTGTATTTGTTATGAAGGACATATGTTTTTAGAAGTGGGAAAGTAAACCCCAACACAACCTGTGGACAAATGCCAACCATGACAGAGGGGCTTGTGACACCAAACAAACAACTCCTAAGGGAATGCTCTTTCAATCATTATCCTGCTTCCTTGGAAAAACATAGAGCTGGCAACCCGGTGCTGTCTCCAGCTTTCTTTTCTTCTTCTTCTTTCTGTTTTGTTTGTTTGTTTGTTTTAGGAAATTATAAGTTATTGAATTCACAATGCTGGTATATGCTAGTCAAAGTCTATACTCTTTTCTTGGTACGCATTTTAGTTTTAGGCAACAGTTAAGTCAGTGTTTAACTTTCTTTTCATTTGACATTTCACAATCTTCAACAGAATAATCTAGAAAAAATAGTGATTCATAGTCTATGGTACTTTTGTATGCAAGGTAAATTTCGATGACAAAAACACTGTTAATGTTTTCAGAACAAGCAATTTATAAATTTAAGGCAATAGATTATTTATTCAAACTTAATATGTTACACAAAGTTCTGATAAAATAGAAGCATTACGACAGTCTCCTGGCCAGCACCAGTTTGGCTCAGTGGATAGAGCATCAGCCTGCAGACTGAGGCGTCCTGGGTTCAATTCTGGTCAAGGGCATGTACCTTGGTTGCGGGCACATCCCCAGTAGGACATGTGCAGGAGGCAGCTGATCGATGTTTCTCTCTCATCGATGTTTCTAAGTCTCTATCCCTCTCCCTTCCTCTCTGTAAAAAATCAATAAAATATATTTTTTTAAAAAAAAGACAGTCTCCTGGAGTTTGTTGTAATATTATTTAATTTGTTGACATGTTTTTAGGTTCCATAAAGTAAAACTTCATTATGTTTTCCTCAAGGCTTTAAAACTAGAGGCCCAATGCATGAAATTCAAGCAAGGGTCTCAGCCCTCACAGCCACAGTGGCTTGCCTCGGCCCTTGCAGCCCCAGCTTTATCTGGAAGGTCCTCTGGAAGGACGTTCAGAAGGTCGTTAGGCTGTCTGGTCTAATTAGCATATTACGCTTTTATTATTATAGATTATTATTATAGATAATGTGTGATTTAAAGCAATGGCCATTTTCAAAGTCTTCATTGTTTGTGTTCCTTAAGTGAATCAAGAAAATGCATTAATATTTCTTTTGTATTCACAATGGGCAAAATGGTCAACTTAGAGTCTGTGAAGGACCCAAAGCATATGATAAGGTTTGTGTTTTGAAGATGCTTGTGATTCAATAGGAAGGGAAAAGGCATACATAGTGCTTCTATCACGTGAAATTAAGGGATTCTAGTGGTTGCTCTTGGGACTCGTTTACTGTTTTGACTTTGTGTACTTTGTTTATCTCTCCTGCTACACTGTGACGTCTTGGCTGTTGTTTTTTGTTTGTTTGTTTCTTGGGTTTTGTGTGTATGTGTGTGTGTTTAACTTTCCAAATACTGTTTACTTCCCTAAAACCTGGAGACAAGGAAAAGGTATGTGACTGCCGGGGACACAAGCCTAGGAGTGCACATTGACAACCGCAACATTCAAGGCTGGGGTGCTGAGGCCCAGCAGCCCTGTTACTACTGCTCCAACCAGAAGTGCCATCCAGCTGCCCAAGGAACAAAGGTGGACAAAGGTCTCCATGACAAAGGTCTTATAGACGCTGAGGAACATCAGCAGGAGGCGAGCTGGCCAGAAAGTGTGGTGTAGGTCGGAGGGTGATATCACCCACACCTGGGCAGACTTGAGGATGCAATGGACCAGACTAATGTTGCAATCCATGTTCATCTGGATGTATTTCCAGTCAAATTCAATGCCCTGAGCTCCAACCCAGAGGGGAATGCAATGGGACATTATGAGATTTATGTTTAATAAGTAGCAAAATACTGGATAAGAATACTAGTCCTAGGCAGGAGTCAGTTGACAGAAGCAAGAGGAAAAAGGAGAGGAGAAAAATTTCCAGAACTTTTTGGGAATTCGAGGCCTCAGGCTATTTCTGAGAATTGTATACCAAGGACTCTTCTTATTGTAATTATTCAATAATTTTTAAAGGTCTTTAATTTTTTAATACAAAAATATGTACTTACAGTTAAAGTATTTGAAAAATACAGAAAAGTATAAAAATCACACATAATCATATCCTCCATGTCTTCTTCCAAATATGGTTTTGATTTTGCATTTAACATGATTCAAGTAAATTGTGGACCGCTTAACCATATGAGTAAAATTATTCTGAGGAGAAATTTTCCTAGATGTCTGTAACACATTATAGAAGTGTTTATTTTCACAGGTAGTTAATTTTATGCAAATTTAACCCCAAAAGTTATTTTGTGCAAAAATTATGTGATCTTCAAACATTTTATTACAGCATTGGACATTTGGTTTATAAGTATTCTCTTCTCTTGAGGAAATTATATTCCATTTCCTCTCTGACATACCACACAGTAAAATGCTGATACAGTTTCATTGTAAGTAGGGACTATATAGTACAAGTCAATGCTAAGTTGTTAAGAATTTCCTTCTCCTCCCAATGGTATACACATGGTTGCTGTAGGAAAATGGTTGGAAATCAGATTTAACCCTTTGTTCAGTTTTTCAAATAGGAATGAGGAGATTCGGGGCAATAAATGCATTTTTGACTACTTGTTGAACAATAAGATTTTGGCTAAGATATAAGCACGCAAGAAAAGTTTGCAATCTTAATAGACACACAAAACACTTTTACTAGATGAATAGAAGACGCTTATAAATTTTCTAGATTTAATAAAGTATTCACAGTAATAAAAGTTCTTCTAAATTATTATAAAGCCACCTTTTCTTAAAATAACCCTAGCATGGTTTCTTAGGTGACAGACCAGGTAACCTAATTAATTTGAAATCTGTTTGTTGCCATCCTGCTGTTGAAAAACTAGATGGACAGACAGACAGAGACAGCAACATGGAGAGAAACACACAGGAACAGAAAAATAGAGCACTCTCAGAAAAATACATTTTGAAATTCATGTGGCTATCATCAATAAAACAACTAAGAACAAGTGTTGGTGAGAATGTGGAGAAAAACAAACCCGCATGCCCTGTTGGTGGGAATGCAGATTGGTGCAGCCACTGTGAAAAGCAGCATGGAGTTACTTCAAAAAATTAATAATGGAACTGCCTTATGACTCAGTGTTTCCAGTTCTGGGAATTTATCCAAAGATACCCAAAAAATTAATTTGAAAGAAAATATATGCACCCCTATGTTCATTGCAGTGCTATTTGCAATAGCCAAGATTTGGAAACTGCCCAAGCATCCATCAGTAGATGAGTGGATAAAAAAGCTGTGGTACATTTACACAATGGAATATTACTCAGCTGAAAAAAAAAGGAAATCTTACTTTTTCGAACAGCGTGGATGTAAGCCAGTCAGACAAGTACCATATGATTTCACTCATGTGAATCTAATGCACCAAATAAATTAACAAAATAGAAACAGATTCATAGATAGAGAACAGACTATCAGAGAAGATGGAGGTTTCAGGGCTGGGTGAAAAAGGTGAAGGGATTAAAACAATAATTTTCATAAATACAGAATATAGTATGGTGATTACGAGAGGGAAAAGGGGGTGAGGGAGGTAGGAGAAGGTAAATGGTAATGGAAAGAGACTTGACTTGGGGTGGTAAATACACAATATAACATACAGATGATGTGTTATAGAATTGTACACCTGAAACCTATATTCTTTTATTAACCATTGTCACCCCAATAAATTAAAGAAAAAAGAAAAACATACCTGTCACAATGGGATTGCTTCATCCCAACATTTTATTTTAACTTTATTTATTAAATTCACCTTAAGGTTTCAATCATGGAGTTCCCAATATTAAATGCTCATATTTTAATATATTCCTTGACAGGAAAAGGTGCAAGATGAATGCCTTGATATACAAAGTCAGTTGAAACAAGGCTTGACAAAAGATTTAAGTTTGACCATCAGTTATTCAAATCTCCTAGGTCATATTTATTTCACTTTAACTTCCTTGAAGACCTTTCTTTTACCTATTAAGGCAGGTGTCCTTCTCACACTCACCAGATTTGACAGGTGGCCTCCATCACCCAGGGCTGAATTATAAAATGAGCCTCGCCATTACGTCAGTTGTGATTACACATTTTAATACTGTTATATTTGAAATCATTTTATATGACAGTTTGTGCCGTCTGATAACATTATTTAATTGACAAGGAAGCTATTTCTCTTATTTTTTCTCTTCTTAAGGGTTGCGTATTTTAAAATCATAGACCTTCTTAGGAAGTAGTTTTGGAATGTGAAGCTTGCAGGGGGCGGGGGTGGGGGTGGGGGTTTAAACTGAATGAGACTGTTGTTTCCTTGTGACTTCTTTGAAGTTTTCCCAATTATGTCTTGCTATTTGTTTGTTTCTTAAGTTGGAATTGCTGCTACCAGCAGGAGTTCTGATAGTGGACTTCACAAATTTGGTAAAAACATAGTTAGAGACAAAGGAGATCAAGGTGACTTTTCTTGAATTTCATCCATAGGCATTAGCTTCTTATTTTTCTCCTTTGCAAACTTCTTAACAAGCTAATATTTAGATTTAGGGAATTTATAACCAAGAAAAAAGTAGTAAGAAAGCAATTATTAGAAGTGTTCTAAAGTATTAGATTCATCAAAGAAAAATAAATGGAAATTGTCGGTGATTATGTTAAGTTCATTTGCTTACAATCTTTAAGGTCAAATTTTGCCACGCAGCTTACAAGAATACATCAGTGAAATAAATAGAAGTGTAAAATAAAAAGTCGGAACCTTGAATCTTATAAATGAGAGTAGAAAGTGAAGAGTGGTAAGAAATAATTATAGAGCGCTACAATAACTATTAAATTTGGGATGCAAATTTGTCTTAATCCAAATTTACCCTCTTTGTCTATGACCAGCTTTCTCTGAGTGATATAATAAACACTTTCCACCACATCACAGTTTTAGTGAATATGGTAGTGCTTGCCTAAACCTGCTTATCTTAGCACATCCTGATAGTATCCTTCCACAGTGCAACAAGGTAAAACTGATTTTATAAACGGACCAAACAGTAGGCCCATTTATGCTGTTTTCTAAGGAACAACCTTAGAATATTTGGAGGAATTAATGGATTGCTTTTTCTAAACAAGTTGCCAGATGAGACTTGAGCCCCAAACATGTGAAAGTTACCAGGACCTAGAGAACATTTATATTGAGTTATTGACTTAATATAGATCCTATGCCTCAAAGATCAAATAAGAGGCAAACTTTAATGTTGACAGCCTATTGTAAAAATTAAAGTACTAGTTAAGAATCTTTTTTTCCTTCTCTAAAAAAGAGTACCTATAAGCAAAGATAGGATTATTCACAGGAAACTAATAAGAAAGGGCATGTGAACAAATTACTGATCAATCCCTAATTGTATTCAAATACCATATGGCAAGACAAAGATGATTGTAGCTTAAAGAAAGTTCAAAACAGACCACAGAATATCAAATGAGATTTAATCCATGAATAACTTATTCATTTCTGGTAAGGAAAATGCTAAGAAATTCAGAGAAGAGTTAGTGACAATAAAGTTTTTTTGTGGAATAAATATTACAAAACGTAATTATACAATATATACAAACAAAGAATTTAAAAGTACAGGGAAGCATGTAGTATAGTTAACTTGAACAGCGTAGTTAATAATAAGTGAAAGAGATAAAAAATAATGGGCATTATCATATGAAGATGAAATGTAACAAAATTTATGAAGATTAGCAGTCCTTGAATATCACACTCAAACAGTACGAGCTGGGCAGGTTACACCCTCCACAGAGAGGTGGTGCTCAGGAGCCAGTGCCTGAATTTGCTTATGAGAATTACATAACATTTAAATTGATAGCATTAAATAGGATGAACTTGTATGCATATATGTATAACCCATGGACACAGACAATAGTGTGGTGAAGGCCTGGGGTAGTGGGGTGGGGGGGGACAGGGGTGGGCTGGGAGAGGTCAATGGGGGGGAAAAGGGGGCATATGTAATACTTTCAACATTAAAGATTTAAAAATAAATAAATAATAGGATCATCATAAACCTAGGCTTTACCATCTATATATGTCTATCTACATAAAACCCTAACGTGCAAATCGACCAAATGGCGGAACGACCAGTGGAACAACCAGCAAAACAACCGGTCACTATGATGTGCATTGACCACCAGGGGGCAGATGCTCAACACATGAGCTGCCCTGAGCCTGCAGGCCTCGACCAGTGGCGGCGGTGAGGGGCAGGGCCAGAGAGTGGGTGGCTCCAGATCAGCCAAGGTGGGTGTGAGCAGGGCCCCCCCAATCACCCTGCAGATCAACCCACAGAGGGAGGCAACTGGCGGTGGCAGGGGGCAGGGCCAGCGAGCGGGCAGCACGAGGCCAACCAAGGTGGCTGTGAGCAGGGGCCCTTGATTGTCCCACCAGTTGCCCCACAGATCAGCCCTGATCACCAGCCAGGCCTAGGGACCCTACCCATGCATAAATTTCATGCACCAGGCCTCTAGTCCTATATAATAAAGATGTAATATGCAAATTAACCCTCACACCCTCACAAAATGGCTGCCTACAGCCAGGCCAGCAGGGGGGTTAGTGAGGGACGACCAAATGACTGAACAAGAAGGCTGTGTGGAATGACCAGGCTGGTGGGGGGGGGGGGTTTGGGAATGACCGGGGGGGGCAGTAAGAGGGGACCAGGCCAGTGGAGAGGGGCAGTTAGGGGCAACCAGGCCAGCAGGGGGGGGGGGTGCAGTTGGGGGCGATTAGGCTGGCAGGGGTGGCAGTGAGGGGTGACTAGGGTGGTGGAGGGGCAGTTGGGGGTGACCAGGCCAGCAGAGGGGGCAGTTGGGGGTGACCAGAATGGCAGGGGGGCAGTAAGGGGTGACCAGGCCAGCAGGGGGGGCAGTTAGGAGTGACCAGGCAGCAAGGAGGGGGCAGTTGGGGGCGACCTTGCTGGCAGCGGGGGGCAGGTAGGGGCAACCAGACAGGTAGGCAGGTGAGCAATTAGGAGCCAGCAGTCCAGGATTGTGAGAGGGAAGTCCAACCGGCAGTCGGACACCCCACAAGGGGTCCCAAATTTCGTGCACCAGGCCTCTAGTAAATATATAAAAGGCTAAGCAACCAGCCAACTGGCTGACCGCCTGTAGGTATGACATGCACTGACCTCCAGGGGCAGACGCTCAGTGCAGGAGCTGCAGAGCGACAGCACTTTGTAGAGTGCCCTCTTGCACTCTGAGACCCCTCAGGGGATGTCAGAGAGCTGGTTTTGGCCTGATCCCCGCAGGCCAGGCCAAGGGACGCCACCTCTCAGAGGACCCCACTCACTCTTCAGATGCCCTTCGAGCCCCAGTGCTGCCCCAGATGTGGCTAGCCAGGGAGGGACCATGGGAGGTTGGCTCCAGATCTTGCCCAGTCCCACCCTGCCAGCCACCTTCTAATTAATTTCCTTTCAATGTGCACAAATCCGTGCACTGGGTCCCTAGTTTATATAAATTACAGATTGGTGGCTTGTAGGCCAAATCCTCATACATTTTTGTTTGGCCCCATAATTTCTAAATTGGTTTTCAACATTGAAGCATATGGCTTCTCTGGAAATATGTGAAGCTCTGGCAACACTAAGCCAGCATTCCATGTGGTGACACATTCCTTTAGATTGGGCATGCACCTGCCATTGTGCTAAATTTTCTACCTTGCTTCTTCACTGGGTTAAACATCTACTTAGCCTGTGAGAGCATTCGGATTAAGACTCCTGGTTTCGATATTTTTCTAAGTATTTTATTTAGGAGATCATGCCTATACAAATACAAGGGAAAGAATCAAATGAAAACTTGAGTATTATGATTACATGTTTTCTGAGTGATGCTTTGGTCAGTATCTGTCTTTCACAATTTAGGTAAGCTCCCCAAGGGCAGGTAGCACATCCTGTTGTTCACCATGGGGTATGCAGAACCTGACACAGTGCCTGACTTCTTCCAAGGCATTAATGTTTCTATGATTGACATTAGTAATGGAACTGTCCAAAAATACTAACAACATATTCCTGTTTAAAATGTACTTCATTTTAGAAGTTAAGACATTAACCATAAAAAGTACTCCTTTTTGTCCATAGCAAGGTGTTTTAAGAATTATCAACTGACCTTGTCATAAGCCAAGAAAATATTTAGTCCTGATAGTTTTGGAATGTAAAGGATCAAAATAAAATCATCCATATTAATTCTAGCTTGAGTTCAACTGTGTACTATAAAAACTACACTAGGTCTTTGGAGTAAAGGCATGCCAACAGAGCTCATATATGTGCTGATTTAAAAGTAAAATAAGTATTTTAATTGCATTAGTTATGAATATATCATTTATAACTTATTTATATCAAGGGGAAATGTTGTCGAGATCTTTAATATAGTACCTGACACAGAATGAGAATTTCATCATTTTTTCATTTGGCTGAATCTCACAATGTTCAAAAAGGAGTAGAGGATGCTCAGGTAGTGATATTCTGCCAGGTGGAAATTGAAGTAGAGAGTTTTTTGTTAGATATAACGGAGAAGGGATTTGGACCAACAAAGATAAGAAACAAAGAGTGTTGAGACCACTTAGGAATCCAAAGTCCAGTAAACCAAAATGAGAGACTAGAGGAGTGCCAGACAGAATAGTCCATAGTCACCATTAACATGAACCTGGTGGGACCCGAAACCTAGGAACCAGGGTGATGCAAATACAACTGAGAGTAAATAAGGAAGAGCTTAAAGTATTGTCGAGAACAAGTTTTCATTCCCAACTTGTTTTTAAGAAGTGAATAGATTATGGTATGTGGATGGGACAACTAGTTTATTCCAAAAGACCCAAGAGCAGATCTTTTGGAATAAACCATGAATGACTCTGAGAAGGAGAGGCCATGAGCACTTGGCAGCTCCTGGGAAGATAACTGAAACAATCTGAACTGCCTCTTGACAGTGAAGATTTTCTGATAGAATGCAACAAAGTTCATTCCTCTATGTTTTTTCTGGACTTCTTTCCACATCTGGATCTCCACAGTGATCCCCAGACAGCTTCTGGCTCTCTCCTTAAGGTAGTCTCAAACCCAATATCCTTAATTGACCAACCCAGCAGAGAAGATAGAATTTGTATATCCTAGCTGCTGGGGCAGTGATGGCGAACCTTTTGAGCTCGGCGTGTCAGCATTTTGAAAAACCCTAACTTAACTCTGGTGCCGTGTCACATATAGATTTTTTTTGATATTTGCAACCATAGTAAAACAAAGATTTATATTTTTGATATTTATTTTATATATTTAAATGCCATTTAACAAAGAAAAATCAACAAAAAAATGAGTTTGCGTGTCACCTCTGACACGCGTGTCATAGGTTCGCCATCACTGTGCTAGGGCCTAGCAGAAGTCACTCTGGACCAGCTTGGCAAAGTGCCTACCTGTGAACCCATCACTGTGGCCAGCTGCATGCTATGTACTGATTAGCTAAGGCTTACATCCAGGCCAATTTCTGAACTAATTACAGTAGCCTGGAAGATGAGGTAAGTGGGTTGGCTTAAGAGGATCAGTGCCTACCTAGGGAGCTTCGTGTAGAGTCAGTCCAATCCAGGCCAAGTGACTGGGAAATTAGGGTACTCAAGAAGGAAAAATAAATATATAATAGATTCTGGTGAGGAAACCAATAAATGTCCACTATATAAAGACCTCAGCATGGTCATTGTAGTTGTAGTAGTGGGAACATAGCAAAATATACACAGAATGTCAAGGTGGCATTCAGTTCAACAGTTCTGGAGAAGGTGTAGCTGATAAAATGTTGCATGCTCCCTAAGCCAAAAGCAGTTAGAATATTTTTTAGCTATGTGTGTTTAAGAAACTTTGTACCTAACAATAGTAGCTCTTCCTCTTCTCCTTCCCCCTTTTATTCCCTTCCTTCATTTGTTCCCCCTTCCCTTCTTTTTTTTCCCTAGTACCATTTATTTTTCCTTGAATCTGGATACAATTAACTGTTCAAGACAGTGCTCAATACTACTTAGGTCTCATTTTAGGTTCTTCAAATTACCTCAGAATTTGTAAATGTGAGAATTCACATTCCAGTAAAACTGGAAAACTAAAAATTGAGATACCAACAAATGTACTCAATGTTGGTGCAACTTTACAAAATTTCATATGCAACACATGGACTTTAATATAACAGAATTTGGCCTTTATAAACTAGTTTACACATAAGCATAGTTATCTTTGCTTATCTGTCCTAGCCTATTTATTTATTTTTTATTGTTTTTTAGAGAAAGGAAGGGAAAGAGAGAGGGAAACAATGTGAGAGAGAAACATCAATTGGTTGCCTCCTGCATGACTGGGGATCTAACCCACATCCTGGTTACGTGTCCTATACCTGGAATCAAACCTACCACCTTTGGTGTATGAATGATGCTCCAACCAACTAAGCCAAACTGGCCAGGGCTGTACTAACCTACTTAGTATTGCACCAACAGAAGTACCACCCCATAGCTTTTCATTCTGTAAACAGATTATTCTTCCTCTTAAGACAAGGTGAAAAAACTTAAAGTTCCCTCCCAGAAAAAGTGTTAACCTTGAATTATCAAAGTCCAATATTTCAGCATTAGTAACACAGAAATAGGTTATGGGAAACTCTTAAGTTTTTCGCCTAAGTAGGTAAGTTATAGTGTGTAAGTCAGGGGGGGGGGGGGGCATGCTCACAGGTCTGTCTATTCTTGGAGATACCGGCTTCAAACTCACCAACACCAGCAGCAACAATCAGGACAACACAGTCAGCCTGAGATGTGCCTGTAATCATGTTTTTGATAAAGTCTCTGTCCCAGGGCATCAGTGATGGTCACATAATACTTGCTGGTCTCAAATTTCCACGGAGAGATATCAATGATGATACCATGCTCACATACAGCTTTCAGCCTAAGCACTTGAAGGCGTAGGTACTGGAAGGAGCCCTTCTCCATGTCAGCAGCCTCCTCCTCAAATTTTTCGACGGTTGTTTTGTCAATCCCTCTGCATTTGTAGATCAGATAGCCAGGGAAGTGGTAGACTTCCCGGAATTACGTGTCCAGTGGCAATGATGTTAATATGAGTCTTTTTCTTTTCCGTTTTGGCTTAGATTTAGCTGTGGTTTTCATGACACCTGTGTTCTGACAGCAAACCCACCTCAAAAAAAGTTCCCTTCTTAAACAATGTAGTCCTAAAGCCATTGGGTAGGACAAAAAAAAAGAAGTTATTTGTACCAGGAGTGGGATGGAACCCCAGGGACCCAGTGCAAGGTATCAGAGCCAAAGTAGTGTGAGGCAGGTATCTGCAAAGGAGAGATGTCCTGCTCAGGGTGTTAGAGCCTGACCATACACAGGAGGTCATCCACAAAGAAGGGCAGCCTGGCACGGAGTATAAGAGGCTGAGTAGGCAGAGGAGGGTGTCTACATGGGGTGAGAGGCGAGGCGAGTCAAAGCCATAGAAGAACGGTAAGGGCACATCTACAGAAAGCTACAAGTGTCAGCAGAAAGACAGGGAACCTTGTGGAAGAACAGCCTGGCATGGTTCTCAGAGCCCAAGCTGGGAGAAGAAGGCATCCAATCAGGAGAACAGTGGAGGCAAAGAGGCAAATGAGTTGTACATAGGGGATGTTTCAAACAGTAAATCTATTAAAGATATGGGAGCCGGGTTGCTCATTGTTAAAGGTACAAATATGGAAAGGGAGAAAACTTGAATGAACCCTGTGTTGGAATTATAGGTATCCTTTTCAATGAAAACAGACATAGTTATGGATATGGATATAGAAATAATTGTAGATGTAAATATAGGATGTCCCAGAAAATGTATATACACACTTTGAATAATTATAAAGGCAGTGTTTATTAAAATACATTTCATTTCCAAAATTGAGTAGTTAAAGTGTACATACATTTTTGGGGGATACCCTGTATATATAACATATATTCCCTAGTTCTGTTCACTGGGAGATCCTGGAAATAGCAATACCCCAAAAGCAATTAGCATACCTAGGGCCCAGACTTTTCTTCCTAAATACCAGATTTTTTTTCCCAAAAGTAATCTGGGATCCTTAGAGAAATGCCTCATTTTATCTTTGGGGCAAGGAAATTAGAAAATTAATTTGTGTCAAAAAGTAAGGAACATGATATAGGGATGTAGAAACCAACTTAAGGAGGCTTCCACTAGTCATACTGGAGAATCAAAGTAAATGATGATCATAAAGTAAATCATTTTAAAACATTGAATAAAGAGGGAAATATGAATACATTCACACATATAAATTGAAAGTCAGATGAGGAATGGGATATTAATATAACTTCAAAACAACTCCCAACAAAGTGCTTATGAATTACAAAGAAGAAAACTTTACGGCGGAGAAGCTGGGCAGATACCACTTTAGTCAAGTGGTCAGAGTGAACACTAAAAGTAAAGAGATACAACGAAATCCTGTACCAACTAATAGAATATAATGAGAAAAACAGAGTATTATTTTTGTATTATGTCTGAAAAGATATATGACCTGAAACTAACCATGGGGAAACCATAATTAAGGGACAGCTACAAAATAACCGTCCCTATAGTCTTCAAATGAGCCACGGTCATGAAAATCAAAGAGAGGCCGGAACTGTTCAAGATGAAAGAGACCTGATAGCTAATGCACTGTGAGATTCTGAGCTGTATGGACCCTTTGGCTGCAGAGGACACCATTCGGACAACCAACTAAACCTGAAAGGAGGCCTAATGCTAGATGGTGCTAATAACGCATCACTGTCAATATCCTGATTTTGATGGTCCCGTCCTTATGGAGGAAATATTTCTTGTTTGTACGAAACACAAAGGTATTTGGAAGTGTTAGGGCATAAGGTTGGTAACTTACTCTCCAGCAATTCAGGAAAAAAGAAAATTGTACCAGACTTGCAACTTTTCTGTAAGTTTGCGGCTATGAGAGTATTTTCCCAGATTCCCCAGTGAGAACAGAAATTGATACTAAGCAAAATAGCCATTGATTCAATACATTTTATTGGATCCCTTTAATCTCTAACAAATGGCCAGATACCCCCAAATCAAATACGCTAACTAACCATTGTTTGTACAGGTCAACCAAGAAAATGCAATAATAATGCATCTTTTCTAATGAATATGATTAAAACAATGCCAAAGAGGCATACTGAAACAGACTGGGATAAGTGGAAGAGAGAAGTGGTATATTCCAGAAGATGAAAAAAGGAGCAAAAGCTCAATACAGTTTAGTTTTCCTTCTTCTCTTTCTCTCTCTTAAGAAATTGGGCAGAGAGTGATTGCATTAACCAAGACAGAAGAATGGGGGAAAAGGAGTCATAATAGATATTCCTAAATATAGATATTTTTATTTAAAAATTAACCTGTAATAAGGAAAGCATTCCAGACTGAGCCGAGAGATAGATTTTCAATGGAAGTCTTGAGTTAATTGGCTATTTGCATTAAAAATTACATTTGTCAAGAAATGTTAAATTTTTGATATATTTAATTAAATCTAAAATTGTAGTCACCTAATACCTAGCCAAAATTATGCAAATATCAATTTAATCTTGAGGTAAGTAAATGCTTTATACTGGAAAGAAATAAAAGGAACCACAAAGAGAAAAAGGGTCAGATTATATAAAAATGAGATAAACTGGGATGATTTTGCAAAAAATATAACAATAAAATACACCAAAATAGAAAAGTGGGTAAAAACTGTTAACACTTTTTAAAAGAAAATATACAAATGACCAATGAAAGTGAAGAAAATATGCAAATGACCAATGAAAGTGAAGAAAAAATTCACTACTAATTTTTAAGTAAATTACACACAAGCTATACCATTGCTTTATTAACAACTATTTAAAAATACATGAATATAGGTAATACTGAGGAGACAGAAGGAAGCTAGGTAGATAGGGGCGGGACCACGGGAAGGGAAAGTAAAACCCAGGAACCCAACTGGGCGGAGAGGACAGGCAGCCTGCAGATAACCATTCACAAGGCAGTAAGGCATATAAACCAATCCGAAGGATGTTGCTCAGGCAGAATTCTTTGAAAAGACCAATAAGGAACTAGGAAGACTATCCACCCCCTAAATTAAAAGGCAGTAACCTCCTTTCCCCTCTTTCTTCTCCCTGGCATGCAATGGGTTCCTGACTTTCCTGGGGAGGGGAAACACATCCCCCATCGCCCACGTGGCTTATGGCCAAGTGGGTCTACACACAGGGACTAACAGACTTTAATTCGCTTGGACACTGAACTGCTCCCTACTGTAACAGGGAAAGGAACCTCTGGACACTGGGCTGCTCCTGAACCCCAGCTGCACCTTTTCCAGGACTGGCTTCTCTCCATGAACTTCGGTTCCACTAATGGTTTTTGTCCCCGACTTCATTCTTTGATTTTGTGAGACAACGAACTCAGACTCAACACCCTACGTTTTGCTTTCAATATGAGATGAACACTGGTAGTTACGGAATATGTTTGGTGGAGGAGAGAACAAGGTCTTATGCAAAGAGAATAAAATTTGAACCGATTTGTAAAGCTCTTCTCCTTTCAAATAATTTTTAAAATTTACATCAAAAGCTTAGTTCTCTAGAATTTTTGAGGACTGAGAAGCTCCTCGTGAATTAATTTTGCACATAACGTTATTTACTTTAAATATTGAAACACATTTTTCCTGAAAATAAAAGTGTATTCAATTTCTTTTCTACTATCAAAAGTAATACACACCTATCATAGTAGATTCCAATAATGGGGAGGCATATTTAAGGAAATAATACAAATTATTAATACTGTTATTACCTTGAAAGAGCCAACCATTAACATTTTGATACATATTCTTCTAGAAAGTTCCCACTGAAACTTTCCCTTTTTAAAAGCAATGGTTTCTTCCATTGCTGTTGCAGAGATTAGAGCCATAAAACTACATCTTTCAGTCCCCAGTTCCCTCCCACATTTCTTTTTCCCTTCCCCACACCCCTTCCACCACAGTATCACACCCCTTTCTCATTTCCTATCAGGCACCTTTTACATATTAACTCTATTTAAGCCCTCAAACAATGCTTCTTGGTCAGTGTCACCATTCATATGTTAATGGAGAAATCTGAGTCTCCGGATTGTATTTGTTTTGCAGTTCAGTGATTTATTTTTAAGGTGGAGCTGAAAGTCAAGAAAGGTCTGTCATATTCCAAAGCCCTTGCCTTTCTCTCTATACTGGGCGGATCACAGCATTAAGAACTTCAGTTCAGCATTTGAAATGAACTCCAAGTGAGCTGGATGTTACTTACAGCATACCTTTCAAAACACTGGGTACAGTGTAGGTTGTTACTCTAAAATAAAAGGATACAGAGAAAGTGAAGAGAGTAAAAAGAAACAGATGTCATCTCCATCATATTTTTAGAGGAAAGAACAAATAGGTTTGACTTGTTTAACTTTAGAAAATAAATTGAAATATTGAATATATTTAAAGTTATGGACCTCATACATGTTTTCTATCATTACAAATTAAAAGGAAGACGAATTAATATTTAAAACAGAAGTATTTGAATACAAGGAATGATATTTTCATTGTCAGGACACTTTCAATAGAAGATGTAGGGTCTCCTCTGCTAGAGATATTTGTGTAAAAAACACTCCAGCTATGTTAAACATGTTTTTTCTATTATTTTTCTTTTTGACACTATTACAGATGTATATTTTCCCCTTCTTTGCCGGCCTCCACCCAGCCCTTTGCCCTCCCTCCCCTCTGGCCATCAGCACACTGTTGTCTGTGTCTATGTGCTGTAGGCACCAGGTGTCTGACAGGGGGTCAGACCAAACCTGGGTTCTTGGGTTCTGGCTAGGAAAGAATTCAGAGCCAAGGCCCCAAACTGCGAGAGAACATTTATTGGGTAAATTACTGAGGTAGAAGAAGTAATTCCTAGAAGAAATGGGCTTAGAAAACCGGTTATAGAAGTAAAGGAAGGGCCCTTGGAGCTTGGGAGTGAGGAAGGTGATGGTAAAGTGCCTAGGGCAGGAAGGGAAAGAAAAGGCACAGGGGTGCTCCCTGGAGGGAGAGCATTCTGGGTCCTTCATCCGAAGGGTTTTAAGGGTGGAGATTGTAGGGGAGGTCCCAGGGGAAGATCGTAACAGAATATTCAGCAGCTTTCCAGGTGTGTCCTGTCAGGGTTGTGGTCTCCACTGATTGATTGGTGGGCACCAGGGCAGGAGTCAGTGCAGCTGGTCCTGACATCAGCCTGGGCTGCTTTTGCAGCTTATCTGGACATGGAGCTGAAGTACAACTGAGGCCCAGATGTTATCTCTAAGGAAGAAAGGTGAGATGGGGGATGAAAGGGAGGTCCTACCACATGACCAGCAGTAATGCTACAGTAGGAAAAGGCACCCTTGGGGTGAGGTCCTATCCTACAATTTATTGTTTATTCCTAGGCACCTGGGGCTTCCTACCCTGGTGGCCTTCCGTACCTGGCCCATCATCTTTGCTCTGCCCATGTCTGTCTAACTCCCTACCACATATGGGTTATGGATACGTGTTCTTGGGCTAATCTCTTAATCTTCTTTCATCCAGTATGCCCCCCTGCTCCATCCCCTCTGACAGCTGTGTGTCTGTTCTATGTACCTATACCTCTGTTTCTTTTTTTAAAAAATATATTTTATTGATTTTTTACAGAGAGGAAGGGAGAGGGATAGAGAGTTAGAAACATCGATGAGAGAGGAACATCAATTAGCTGCCTCCTGCACACTCCCCACTGGGGATGTGCCCGCAACCATTTTTTAAAAAATATATTTTATTGATTTTTTTTACAGTATGCCTCTGTTTCTATTTTGTTCATCAGTTAATCGTATTCATTACATTCCACATAGAAGTGAGATCATATAGTATTTGTCTTGCTCTGACTGGCTCTCCAGGTCCATACATGCTGTCAGAAAAGATAAAATGTCCTTTTTTATAATTACATAGTATTCCATTGTGTAAATGCACCAGCTTTTTAAAAAATATATATTTTATTGATTTTTTACAGAGAGGAAGGGAGAGGGATAGAGAGTTAGAAACATCCATGAGAGAGAAACATCGATCAGCTGCCTCCTGCACACTCCCCACTGGGGATGTGCCTGCAACCAAGGTACATGCCCTTGACCAGAATCAAACCTAGAACCCTTGAGTCTGCAGGCCGACGCTCTATCCACTGAGCCAAACCGGTCAGGGCCAATGCACCAGCTTTTTTATCTATTCATCTGCTGAAGGGCATTGGGGCTGTTTCCAGATCTTGACTATTGTAAATAATGCTGCTATGAACATAGGGGTGGATATGTTCTTTTGAATTGGTGACTCAGGATTCTTAGGATATATTCTTAGAAGTGGAATCACAGGGTCAAAAGACAGCCCATTTTTAATATTTGGAGGAAACTTCATACCAGTCCGCATTGCCATCAATGGTGCACTAGGGTTCCCTTTTCTCCACATCCCTGCCAGCACTTGTTGTTTGTTAATTTATTGACGGTAGCCATTCTGGCAGGTTTGAAGTGATATCTCATTATGGTTTTAATGTGCAGCTATGCAATGGCTAGTGATCTTGAGCATTTTTTCATATGACTATTGTCGAACTGTATGTCTTTGGAGAAGTGTCTATTTAGGTCCTTGCCCATTTTTTAATAGGATTGTTTTTCTACCTGGTATTGAGTTGTATAAGTTCTTTATATATTTTGGAAATTAATCTCTTATCAGATGTATAATGGACAAAAATGTTTTCCATACATCAGGATCCCTTTTAATTTTGTTAATGGTTTCTTTTGCAATACAAAAACGTTTTAGATTGCTGTAATTCCATTTGTTTATTTTTTCTTTTATTTCTCTTTCCCTAGGAGACATAGTAACAACAATATTGCTACAAGAGATATCTGAGATTTTACTGCCTATGTTTGCTTCTAGGATTTTTATGGTTTCACAACTTACATTTAAGTCTTTTATCCATTTTGAGTTTATTTTGTGCATGGTTTAAGTTGGTGATCTAGTTTAATTTTTTGCATGTATCTATCCAATTTTTCAAACAAGAGACCGCCTTTACTTCACTGTATTTTCTTGCCTCATTTTTCAAGTGTTAGATGACCAAATAGGCTTGGTGGACTTCTGGACTCTGCAGTTTTTGTTGCTGTAGTTAATCGTCACCTCGGGATATTTTTTCCATTGATTTTTAGGGAGAGTGGAAGGAAGGAGAAGAGACAGAGAGAGAGAAACATTGACATGGTTTTTTAGTGTTTAGCATCATTTAATGAGTAGGTATCATTAAACATTAAAGGTCCTTTTCTGTGACTGCAGTTGAACTCAGGATCCGTCAGTCCACAGCCTGAGTCTCTATCCACTGAGCCACACTGGCTAGGGCTTGGCTCTGTTTTGATCCGTTGATCTATTTGCCTGTTTTTGTGCCAGTACAGGCTATTTTTATTACGATGGCCTTATAGTATAATTTGATATCAGGTATTGTGATGAAATTTTGTTTTTCTTTCTCAAGATTGCTGAGGTTATTTGGGGGTCTTTTTCGGTTCTATATAAATTTTTGAAATATTTTTTCTAGATCTGTGAAATATGCTATTAGTATTTTAAAAGGAATTGCATTGAATCTATAGACTGATTTGGGAAATATCGACAATTTAATTGTTAATTTTTCCAATCCATGTATACTGTTTATACGTCCAATTATTTTTATTTCCTCAATTCCTTTCTTCTATGTCCTGTAGTTTTCCAAGGACAGTCCTTTCCCCTCCTTGGTTAATTTTATTCCAAAGTACTAGTACCTTATTTCTTATTTTCATAGTAAAGAGGCTTATCTTATTAGTTTCTCTTTCTGATAGTGCATATTCAGAAGTCAGTGGTATATAGAAATGCCACTGACTTCTGAATATTAACTTTGTATCCTGCTACTTTGTCAAATTTATTTTCTAGATCTAGTAGTTTTTTAGTGGAGTATTTAGGATTTTCTATGCACAATATTATGTTATCTTTGAATAATGACAGTTTTGCTTACTCTTTTTCCATTTGGATGCCTTTTATTTCTTCCTGTCTGATTGCTATGACTAGGACCGTCAGTACTTTGTAGAATAAGAATGGTGAAAGCGGCCCTAACTGGTTTAGCTCAGTGGATAGAGCGTTGGCCTGCGGACTGAAAGCTCCCTGGTTCGATTCCGGTCAAGGGCATATACCTTGGTTGCGGGCACATCCCCAGTAGGGAGTGTGCAGGAGGCAGCTGAATTGATGTTTCTCTCTCATCAATGTTTCTAACTCTCTATCCCTCTCCCTTTCTCTCTGTAAATAATCAATAAAATATATTAAAAAAAAAAAAGAATGGTGAAAGTGGATATCCTTGTCTTTTTTCTGATCTTAAAGGAGACATTTAGTTTTTCCCCCTTTGAGTGAATATAAAGTTGGCTAAGGGTTTGTCATAAATGTTCTTTAATACGATGAGTTATGTTCCCTCTATTCCCACTTTGCTGAGAAATTTTTAACATAAAGGCATGCTGAATTTCAACAAATGTTTGTTTTTTGGTGTTTTTTTTGTTTGTTTGTTTTATGGGTTTTTTGCATCTATTAATACGATCATGTAGTTTTTATCCTTTATTTTGTTTATGTGGTTTATTGTGTTTATTTTCGGCTACTGTACCAACTTTGCATCACTAGAATAAATTACTCTTGATCATGGAATATAATCTTTTCAATATATTGCTGGCTCTAGTTTGCTCATATTTTTTGAGCATTTTAACATCTATGTTCAGCAGGAATATTGGCCTATAATTTTCTTTCTTGGTAGTGTCTTTATCTGGTTTTAAAAATAGGATAATGCTGGCATCATAAATGGAGCTTGGGGTATTTCCCTCATCTTGAATTATTTTGGAATATTTGAGGATAGGTGTCATTTCTTCTTTTATTATTTGGTAAAATTCACCTTTGAATCCATCCAGTACATGACTTTTGTTTGTTGGGAGTTTTTTGATTACTGCTTCAACTTTACTAGTTGTTTTCTGTCTATTCAGATTCTCTGGATTCTTCCTTATTCAGTTTTGGAATATTGTACGTTTCTAGGAATTTATTCATTTTTTCCAAATTGCCCATTTGTTGGCATATAGTTGCCGGTAATCTTTTCTTATAATCTTTCGTATTTCTTTGGTGTCAGTTATTACTTCTCTTTCATATCTGATTTTATATATTTGGGTCTTCTCTCTTCTTTTTTCTTCATGAATCTGGCTAATGATTTGTCAATCTTGTTTACCTTTTCAAAGAAGCAGCTCTTGATTTCACTGATGTTTTTTATCTATTTTTTATTTTTTTGTATTTTGGCTTTGCTTGTTGTTCTTTTTCAAGTTCTTTTAAGTATAAAGTTTAATTGAGATTTTTCTTGGTTTTTGAGGTAGACCTGTAATGCTATAAATTTCCCTCTTTGAACTGCTTTTGCTGTGCCACATAGATATTGGTTGTTGTGCTTTCCTTCTCATTTCTTTCAACGTAACTTTTGATGTTTTTTTTTTATCTCATTGTTAACCTATTCATTGTTTAGTAACATATTATTTAGCCTCCATAATTTTCTGTGTTTTCAGTTTTCCCTGTGGTTGATTTTTACTTTCATGCCATTATGGTCAGAGAAGATGCTTAATATGATTTCAATCTTCTTAAAATTATTGAGACTTTTTGTGTCCTACCATGTGGTCTATCCTAGAAAATAATCCATGTGCATTTGAAAAGAATGGATTTTGCTGTTTGGTGGTGAAATGCTGTGAAAATAAAAATTAAATCATCTGATCTTATGTGTCATTTAAGGCCACCATTTCATTGTTGATTTTCTGTCTAGAAAATCTATCCATTGATGTCAAGGGGGTGTTAAAATGTGCTTCTGTGACTGTATTATTGTGAATCTCTCCCTTTATGTCCATCAAGATTTGCTATACATGTTTAGGCGCTCCTATGTTGGATGCATAAAAGTTCACCAGGGTTAGATCCTGTTTTTGATTGCTTCCTTTATTATCATGTAGTGTCCTTTGTCTCTTACTGTAGCATTTGTTTTAAAGTCTATTTTGTCAGATATAAGTATTACTACCTTAGATTTTTTTTTTCATTTTTATCTCATGAGATATCTTTTTCCATCCCTTACTTTTAGTCTGTGTGTATCTTTTGTTCTGAGTTGGTCTCCTGCTGGCAGCATATCTTTGGGTCTTGTTTTTATCCATTCAGATATGTTATATCTTTTGATTGTTGCATTTAAGCCATTTACATTTAAAGTGATTATTTATAGGTATTTACAGGGTGTCCCCCAAAAATGTATACACATTTTGAATAATTATAAAGTCAATGTTTTCTAAAATACATTTCATTTTCAAAATGTAATAGAATCTACAAACATTGTGTGTATATATTTTGGGGGGATACCCTATATTTATTGCCATTTTATTATTATTTTTGCTATGTTCTTTTTTGTTGTTGATTTCTTCCATTATCTTTTTCTTCTAATTCTTAAAGAAGTCCCTTCAACTTTCCTTGTAATACTGGTTTTGTTTTAACAAACTCCTTTGGCTTGTTCTTGTCTGGGAATCTCTTTATTTCTCCTTCAATTTTAAATGATAGACTTGCTGGGTAAAGTAGTCTGGGTTGAAGGCCCTTGCTTTTCAGCACTTTTAATATTTCATGCCAATTCCTTCTTTTCTGAAGTGTTTCTGTTGAGAAATCAGCTGGCAGTTTAATGGGGGCTTCCAGATAGGTAAACAACTGCTTTTCCTTGCTGCTTTTAAGATTCTCTTTGTCTTTAACCTTTCCAATTTCTATTGATGTGTCTTGGTGTGAGCCTCTTTGGGGTCATGCTGTCTGGGACTCTCTGCACTTTCTTGACTTGTGTATCTTTTTCTTTCACCAGGTTAGGAACATTTTCAGTCATTATTTCTTCTAATAAATTCTTGATCTATTGCTCTCTCTCTTCTCCTTCTGGTACTCCTATGATGCAGGTGTTGTTATGGTTCATGTTGTCCCAAAGTTCCCTTAAATGATTCTCATTCTTTTTAATTTATTTTTCTTTTTGCTGCTCTGATTGGGTGTTTTTTGCTACCTTGTCTGTTAATTCTCTTATTCTATCCACTGCTTCATCCAACCTGTTTATTCCTTTCCATGTATTCTTGGTGTCAAATATCATTTCCTACTGGTTTATTTTTATGGTATCTATGTTTTATTCATGCTGTTGCAGTTCTCACTAAGTTCTTTGTGCAACTTTATAGACATTATTTTAAAGTCTATATCTAATAAGTTGCTTGCTTACATTTCAGGTAGCTCTTTTTCTGGATATTACTTTTGTTCTTTCATTTGAAACCAGTTTCTTAGTCTCCCCATTTTGGCTGCTTCTTTTTGTTTTTATCTATGTATTACATAGATCTGCTATGAGTCCCAGTCTTTGTGGGGTGGCCTTATGTAGTAGGTGTCCTTTGGAATCCATTGGTGCGGTCTCCCTGATCTCTTGAGCTGGGAGATCTAAGAATGGTCATTGTGTGGGTTATGTGGGCCCTCCTGTTGTAATAGAGTCTTGATTGCTGTTGGCTTATTAATGCATTACACCAACTCTCAGGCTGTCTGTGAGGCTCAACCATGACCATGGTATGTGCAGGTGCTGACTAAAAAAATAAATAAATAAAAATACATTTAAAAAGGAAAAAATAAAAGATAAAAGAAAAAATAAAGAAAGAAAACATTTTAAAAGAAAAAAGCATAATTTGCCTCAGCAGAGTTTTGAGCTTGCTGTGATCTTTGTATATGCTCTTTGTGAAATTTCTTATATCCTGCTCCAATGTTGTCTGAATCTGGCTACTTGGTTTATTGATTCTGGGCCTCGTGAGAGGGATTCTGGTACAGGCCAATATCAGAGGCTTTACCTAGCCTTTGACAACCTGCTTGAATCTACATTCCATCCGTAATCTATGGCTGCCTCCTCTGTGCTTGGCTCCACATAGAAAGGACCAAGCAGCACTCGAAGACCAGCTATTGCTAGCACTGGGCCCAGGGAGGGTCAACAAATGTCCCAAGGCACACTGCCTCACCCTGCTGGCTACCTGTTAGGTTCAGTCACTGAAAGAGCTTGTGTGGGAAACAAGAGGATGGGCCTAATGGATCTCCCTTGAGGAGAGGTATTGTTCAGACTCAGGAAAAGGGGTGGGTGTGATCCCTCACTGCAGAACCACATGACTGAGTCTGTCCCAGATTTTGTCCTGACCTTGGCAGGATGGAGCCCCTAGTAGTCAGGCATGTGGGGCTTCTAGAGTCCTGAGGTTGTGTCTGCTGACAGCTGAGAGGGTGTTTCTATTGGCTGTCCCATGAGGAGGAAGCACTAGTCAGATTCATGGGAAAGTGGTGGGAATGACCCCACGCCAAAGACAGTCACTGATAGCCCTGAGTCTGCCCTAATTTCTACACCCCCAACTTATGCGTTAACTTCTCACAGGTCTTAAGATCTGGCTCAGTGGTTGAGTCTTGACCTATGAACCAGGAGGTCACAGTTTGATTCCTGGTCAGGGCTCATGCCCTGGTTGTAGTCTCCATCCCAGTGTGTGGCATGCAGGAGGCAGCCAATCAATGATTCTCTCTCATCATTGATGTTTCCATCTCTATCTCCCACTCCCTTCCTCTCTGAAATCAATGAAAATATATTTAAAAAAATAAAAAGATCCACTGGGTGGAGTGAGAGGGATTCCTGAGCGTGAGGTTACTGCTTTCCCCCAGGCTGAGGCTGCTTAGAGGAGATTCCTCTGCCCAGGAAAAATGAGCACCGTGGTATCTGAGAATGACTCAGTACAGAGGTCCTCCTGGCAGCTGTCCCCCACAGCTCTCCCCAGAGCCACAAATCCCAGACTCTCCACAGGCAACTCGAGAGGGATAGCCTTTCCTCTTCAGGAGCCTATGGTGAGCGGCTGCAAATGAAATTTTATAAGTTGGCACTTTAAGAAGGTGCTTGTGTCTACAGCAGACTCCACCTCTCCACGGTGGATAGAAACCCCACCGCTTTTCACAGCTGAATGCTCTGTGGGCACCTCTTCCCTGCTCTTGTACTCTCTGCTGCTGAACCGTGCCTGGGGTTTAGGCCTACAGCAAAGATATCCCTGTGGTACCTCAGCCATCACCCTGGGAGCAGGGCCAGTCCCTTTTGTGCCATTCTTCCTACCAGTCTTAACACAGCTTCTTCTGCAAATCCTTGGTTATTAGACTACTCTTCAGCTAGTCCTCTGCTGGTTGTTCAGGGTGATTATTCTCAAATTTAGTTGTATTTCCAGTTTGGTCCTGAGAGGAGATGACTGCAAGATCCACCTACACCACTACAATTTTGAAAATCCTCATCATCAATTAACTAATACATTAAATAAATATTTATTGAGGACCTACTGTC
Organism: Myotis yumanensis; assembly: GCF_028538775.1. Taxonomy (NCBI): domain Eukaryota; kingdom Metazoa; phylum Chordata; class Mammalia; order Chiroptera; family Vespertilionidae; genus Myotis; species Myotis yumanensis. Next base: position 8,195,686 of record NW_027223760.1, read on the forward strand.
TGCTCAGCAGTATGTGGGCTGGTATAAACAAGGTGACTGTGACTATATCATTTATTCCAGTGTCTTCTAGTCCATTGCTGTTACAAAAGTCCTGCAGCATGTCTTATGCAAGTGGTTGTGTTTGTTCCCTTCTACTGACTCTTCTCCTAACCTGTGACATCTATTTGACTTGCTTAGTTTGTACAAGGCCACAATCCCTTATCTAAAGTCCTTGGGAGATACATTTTAAAAATCAGAATTCTTTGTATTGAAGAAAGGTGAAGAGGTAGATATTCTGCATATTAGGTAAGAGCCCCTGCAGAGTCAGGCAGAATCTTATATTGAAACACAATGATATATCTTTGGTGAAATATATGCATACAAACACTAATGTACATATATGGGATCTAATAATGAAAAAGGGGTACCAGTGTTCTTTACAGTTCTCATAGCCTTTTATAAGTAGTTTTCATGCATCTACAAAGACTCAAATAATTTTAACACAGAACCTATTTATTTCAGACTATCCTGGAAAACTTTTGTTCTATGGAATAATAATTTGAGAAATGTTATTACCCTTTTCCTTATTTGTCTTTTAAATTTTTAAATTCATAATTGATTAAATTATATGGCCTAACTGAAGTATAGATATAAATCCCTAGAAAATACTGGTGAATATGCCAAAGCAACAAGGAAATTAACAGCTTTTAAGAAAAGAGCCTGGAAAGGAAAGGAAAGGAAAGAAAAGGAAAGGGAGGAAAGGAAAGGGAGGAAAGGAAAGGGAGGGGAGGGAAGGGGAGGGGAGGAGAGGGGAGGGGAGGGCAAAGAGAAGAAAAGAAAAGAAAAGAAAAGAAAAGAAAAGAAAAGAAAAGAAAAAAAGAAAGAAAAAAGAAACTGATAAGAAGTAGCCCTCCTGTCTTAGTCCATTCAGCTGTTATAACAGAAATCCCATAAACTATGTTGCTTATAAGTAACAGAAATGTATTTCTCACCATTCTGGAGGCTAGGAAGTCCAAACCAAGTAGTTACAGATGAGGTATCTGGTGAGGTCTTACTTCCTCAGGGAGGTCCTTCTCAATTTAACCTCTCATGGCTGAAAGGTTGAGGCATCTCTCTAGGGTCTCTTTTGTAAGAATACTAATTCCGTTATCAGGGCTCCACCTTCATGACCTAATCACTTCCAAAAGATCCCGTCTCCAAACACTATCCTATTGGGGGGTTAGGATTTCAACATACTATTTTTTTTGGGGGGGAAGCACAAATATTTGAAGTTTTCAGGGGAATTCCCTTGGGACCAAAATACTTTTTACTAGTTAATATAACTTATTACTCAGCAACTTCTTCTTCTTTCCCCCCCAATGTATTCTTTGTTAAGAAGGATCATCTTTTCTCTGCCTTCCTGGAGGGTCATATAAATTCACTGGAACTATATGTAACTTTATGAATGGTGTTACCATTTATAAAAAGAGTAAACAGCACACGTAAGGGTAAAATTTAGTTGAATGGAGAAAAGGGGTAATTAACAAAGAGAATAGTGATGATACCAAGTGATTATTACTACTTGACAGTTTTGGTAAGAGTTAGTTCACCTAGAGAAATGCCACTGTTCCACAAATGTAAATAAGAATTTGGAAATAACTTCCAAGCAAGGAAAAAAATTTATGCTTTTAGAGAATTCTAAATCAAAAGTTGTATGCTTTTTTAAAAGTATGTGAAGTAAATATTGTGCAGTAAATTCTAATTGGCTACAGAATGCCTAACTATTATCAGATATTGGTTTGGGAAGCAGCGTGTTCTTAGAAACGGAAGCGCATCAATTGCTTCAGTGAAGAAAAGGAATACACATATTTAAAAAAAAATCAAAATCATCTTTTTAAAATTAAAGTTTTATCTGTTGTATAATAGGTAAACTACTGTGAAGTGTAGTTGCCTGTTTAACTTTATATATGCTTTGATTTTGGCAGTTTAGCTAATTCAAATAAAATTTGTGAAGTTAAGCACTTTCAAGAAAAGGAATAGGAGAACCTAATTTAACCTGGAGTGTCTCTTTTATTCTTCCGTTATTCATTTGAAGTGCCCTATCAGCTTGAGCTGACCAACTTCAGTCACTTTTACCCTTTTATTATTTTTTCTCTAATGTAAACTGAAATTCCCTGCTGTTCTTGGTTTTTAGTGTTTAGCATCATTTAATGAGTAGGTATCATTAAACTTAAAAGGTCCTTTTCTGTGCATCTCTGATTAGTTAGTGAAGGAACCAAGAATTTCTCTTAATATATTTGATGCTGCCCTATTTTACATATAAGTGCTTTTTGATGAAGTAGAAAATAGTAATTTTGGTTAAAGTAGGGTGGATTTTTGTCAAGTGAATATGTGGCCTTCTAGTAAGTTTTAGAATATAAATTGTTTACGAGTGTTGCTATATGATACTTCCTCATATAGATTTAGGTGTATGGATTTTCAAATAATTTATTATAATTTAATTCATTTGTATGAAAGAATTTTTAAAAAAGAGATGCTTTAATAGCAAGGTGCATAGAAACCTTAATATAAAAGCAATAGTTTAGTGAATATATAACATCAGAAATGAAGTCTTTAATACTAAACTTGTTAAATCAAATAATTTCATACTACGCTTAATTGCAGTTTCTTTTAAATTGTAATAAGGAATAAATGATTAACTAGTAAAGAAATAGTAGTATTCATTAATTACATACTTCCTGACATTGCTGATATTTTATTATTAGTTCTAATTTTGCTTTTAGGAAGAGAAGAATATCTGCGAGATAAATAGCATGGAGCCAAAATAATGAGGCTAAAATACAAGGAAATGTCAGATAATGTATAATAAGTTACAGATGGCATGTATGACATTAACACTGGTAACACGTAAAAGATGTAACACTGCGGCCTACTGGTAAGAAGTAGTAGTGTTTAAAGGGCAAGAGAAAATAGGTGTAGTTATCCAAAATGTAAATGATGTACATGGTTACATAGGTTTGCTATTATTGATACCTATGACCTACAATACTCTTTTCATTAGTATTAAGAAAGTTTTATTAGAGCAAAATTTCTGGAATGAGACTTCTGTTTTCTTTTTATATCTGTAGCATGTACTTAAATAGGATACTTGCTCTCTCTTTGTAAAAAGATGGTGCCTATACAATTTGTCTTATGAGTAGCCCTTCTTTGATAACCTTGACTTTTTAAAAAATTTTTTACAGTTAGCATTTTGAAAATATGTTTCGTTAAAAAATAAGACCTTGCTTATGAAAGGCAATTGAGTTTTAGTAATTAGATAACTGGATATTTAGATAGTCCAATGAGACTTTTTATTCAGAGAAAGAAGTATGATATTTATATGCAGCAATCAACATATGATAAGTCTAATTAGAAAAATGAAAACCAGACTGCTTTATAGCACTGGTGTCAAAGTTTTAGTGAAGTAAAAACCAAGTGTCTCTATATGTAGGGTTTATTTTTCCTTGTTCAGATAAGCTCAGAGTGTTTTGTGGGGGTTTTTTTGTGCCAGAAATGAGCATTTTTGTTAGATTTACTTTGGCATATATATTAGTTTATTGCCCAATAAACTAATTTTTTATATTCTTGAAAAGTAATTAAAATTACTTTTAATATTAACTCAACTGAAAGTGAAACTTTAATCTTATAACCATGGTTAGTTTAATATTTATTGTGCAGTGTTTATGGGGGCATGCTATGATAGACTTAATTAAATATGATGATTTTATTATTCTGATTTGAATCCTTCTTGCACACATTTTAGCTATATTTTCAGATATCTATTATATGACACTTATTAAAAAAACATGCACTATAAAAATAGTTGTTAAAATCAGAAAACTGCTCTTTCGTTTTGTATAATTTTCTCACTTACATAGTGCTGGTTCCCTCCTGAAAAATAATTGAGTAAAAACTAAATTAACAAAACAGAGAAAAGAGAGTGTTTTAAATATCCCAAGTGTACCTTTGCTTTTTAGAGTGATTAAAAAATGAAGCCTGTATTGTTTCCTTCAAGGAATAAATATGCTTCCTATGTGTTGATTCTTTCTTCTTATCTTGCTTTTTATTCCCTCCCCCTCTCACCTCCCCCATCCCATGTCTATATGTCTGTAAATATATCTATTCAGTATCTTTTCCTCTGTTACTTCAGGTGAACATTGCCATTAAATTCTGGTCAAGTAAAATTAGAAGGATTTGAATATTATTTTTTGAGAATTTTATTTCTGCTCATTTTTTAAATTTGTACAGAGAGAACAAGAAGGGGGAAGGGAGGCAGGAAGGAGAGAAATGAGGCAAAGAATAAAGAAAGAGAATAAAAGAGAAAAGGTAGAGCTAATAGCAAGTGAAATGGAAATGCATCAGATTACATTGTATGCAAATTTCATGTATCAGAGGAAGATATAAAGTGTGAAAACTATCTAAATGTGTGAGACACTGATATTTGCATTCTTCAAATTATTTTCACAATCTGCAAAATAAATTAATAAATAGTAAATAAAATATTTACGGAAGGTTTAGTGATATTTTAAAGATAAATAGTTTGAATTACAATTTAACTTGCAAATATCCGACCACCAAGAAGGTGGTTTAATAAAATAAAATGTTTCTTCTGTGTGAAAGTTTTTGTTAGCTTCATAGCATATGCAACAGTGTCAAACCCTGGTGCTAACAGTAGTCTGCACTGTGGCCTTTATCATTGCAGGTTTCTCACCTAAAACTGCTAGAAATAATTTTCAGAAAAGGGACAAGAAAAATGCTATCCATAATGAGAAGTGCTAGTGCAAACAGTATATCCTTCTTTTTAACAATATGAGTAACCGTATGTTAATACTCTTCCCTCAGCAGCCAACAAGAAGAAAAATAATTATATTTATGGGCAAACTGTTTTTCTAAAGTATAAATTCTTCTCTATTTTATTTCTGTGAACATTTAATAGTATTTTTGACCTGTGTATCTATTTATAGTATTTTACAAATAATATTTGCATGTTTAGCTCTGACACATTTTAAAAGTTTTGCTTAAAAGGATATAGAAAAATGTTTTAATTCTCAAATATTATTAAACAACTTTATCATTCTTTTATTCCTTATAAAAATGTAAAACTGAATTTTTTGGTAAAGTTTTACTTGTAAAATTGAGCAATCATAATGGCCATTAAAGTGCTTTATTTACATATTTGTTTTTTTATGATACATTTGGCATCAAATTATTTTTATTTTTTGTCATAAAAAGACATCAAAAAGGTAAATACATCAAAACATAGCTTGATTAGCATGTTGGGCTATCACAATTTATAGTAAAATTTTAACCCTTATTTTCTGTCCTTGATTGTTTTTAAGTCAAAAATTATATAAGAATAATTTGCTGCTATAATTTCTGAAAATCTTAAAGTGCAAAACATACCGATATTTCAATTCATAGCTTTCGCATGAATAGGTAACTGTGCTTATTATGTCTCCGACTCCGTGCTAAGTAATATAATGAATGTGTCTTCTTTTCACTTCATTGATGATCTCACATTTAAGAAAAGGCACTTGTAATTACAAATTTAAAGAGGGTAGAAGAAAGTGGTCTACTTTAGTACTTGTTGCTTTTTCTTCAATGTCTTAACGGTAATCTTTGGTGTTTCTTTTGCTGTAAATCAGGAGTCCTATCATTTCTCATTAATGAAACAATCCTTTAGTAAATGTAGAGTGAGCTCTTTATTTGTTTGCTTAATTACCATTGATTTAGCACTTTTGATATATTTTACTGGAAAATTTTGACCATATTTTTGAGTCAATAATTTTTAGACTTTTTTTTAAGTATGGCCTTGCCCTAGCCAGTTTGACTAAGTGGATAGAGCGTCTAAAGGCCTGAGACTAAAGGGTCTGGGGTTCAATTCCCAGTGAAGGGCATGCACCTTGGTTGTAGACTTGGTCCTAAGGCAGGTGCAGGAGGCAACCAATTGATGTGCCTCCTCACATCTATGTTTCTCTTTCCCTGTCTCTCCCCCTCCTTTCCACTCTCTCTAATAATCAATGGAAAAATATCCTCTGGTGAGGATTAGGAAAAAGAAGAGGAAAAAGAAAAAAGAATAGAAATATTGCCTTAAAGGATCTAATAGTAATTAAATGATTAAAACTTGTTTAATAAATTAAAATTTTTCATTAGAGATATAAATATTCTATTCTGGCTTACTTTTTTCTCCTGAGATAATTACACAAATTGGATACCTCCTCTTTACATACTCAATGATATTATTTCTTTCTTAAACCAGATCTAGGGATGGAGTGTATAAAATGCTAAGCTTAGGTATAGATATGTAAAAATTTCATTATTGTATGATAATCTTTATGCATTGTCCAAAAGACCAAAAATAATTATTTCATATTTAAAGTACTTCCAAAAAAGCAAGTTACTGCCAGTGAAAAATAAACTTGATACATTTTAATAAATATTTTATTGACTAACCTTTTTTTATAAGAATATTTTGACTGAATAACTAAAACCTTTTTTTTTTTTCACATTCTAATGGTTAGCTGGCTGTGTGTCACCTTACTTAATCTTTCTCTGCTTAAGTTTTCCCCTTTGTAAAATAAGGAAGATAATAGTACTCACATCAGAGTTAAGATTTCTTTCCAGTTGATTTTTCCCTTCTCTAGTTTCCACCTCCTTCTAATTTTATTTCATACACAAGTCAAAGTTTACTTTCCTAAAATGCCTATAACCTTATTACTCTCCAGCTTTGATAACAATTTTGATACTCTTATTGCCTAAGGAATACAGTTCAGACTCCTCCTTCTGACATTCAAGTTCCTCCAATTTCAAATCTAATTTACCCTCATGTATTCAACTACTCACTGACTCATTGAGTAAGCTCCTGTCAATCGGAACCATATGCCAGTCTCAAGGTACAGCTCATCATTATATTTTTAGTTTTGCATCTCTTTGTCCTCTCAAGTATATTCTGCTTATTCATCTGGAGACCATTTCTAATCCTGGGATCTCCTCCATACAGGCTCCCAGGATCTCCCAGGATGACCTCCCAGAGTTCAGAACTTGCACCACATGGCATTTGTACTCTCTTAATGTATTTAGTCCTATTCTAACTCATATTCTATGTAGGCTAGACAAGATCCATATCTATATTACTTAACTGGAATTTTTCAGAGCAGAGCCTTGGGGTGGGCAAAGTTTTTGACTCGAGGGCCACAATGGGTTCTTAAACTGGACCGGAGGGCCGGAACAAAAGCATGGATGGAGTGTTTGTGTGAACTAATATAAATTCAAAGTAAACATCATTACATAAAAGGGTACGGTCTTTTTTTTTTTTTTAGTTTTATTCATTTCAAAGAGGCCAGATCCAGCCTGCGGGCAGTAGTTTGCCCACGGCTGGTGGCGATTGTATTTTACTATGAATTCCTCTCCTGTCCCCGGTGAAATAGTTGATTAGGGAGACACTGTGACATAATAGAAAGAGCAGGAATTTGAGTAAAAAAAAAAAAAGACTTGGATTTGAAGACTGGATTAAATATTGTTTGACCCTGAGCAACTTAACCTATATGAATCCCAGGTTTCTCATTTTGTAATAAGGGTAACATTATTACCTACTTTTGAGCCTCGGTGCAAGGGTTAGAAATAATGCGTGTAAAACTTTGATCATATGCCTGGATGTAGTAGATGCTGAGTAAATATTTGCATTTTTGCTTTGAACATATTTCATCATTAGCCATATCAATGATGGGAATGCATGTGAGGTTGATCACCGCAGATATGCTAGCAGAATTCACTTTTGAGTAACAGATAGCATGTGTTGTCTTGAGGAAAAAAATCACCACTGCCTTTGTAATGATGTCCTCATTACATTATGGCCACAGATGAGTGGTTCCCTTGTTCGCATATGTCAACTATTTCCTCTCTGAAATCCCCTCTCAACAGCAGTGCTACCGTGCAGTAGGTGGACAATAGATGAATAGGACAACAGTCAGAAAAGAAGACTGATGCCACCTTCATCTATTACATGTTTGATTTATTTATCCATTAACAAAGCAACAAGTATTTGAAAGCTTTAACTCTGTGCAGATCATGCTAGTAGCATACAATATTGAACTAGAAACAGGTCCCACTCCCGATGAATTTACAGTTTGGAACAGGAAGAATCAATATACACATACATGGTTATGAAATAAATGTATGAAGGTTCTGGTCTAGTTGCCACCTTGGAGCAAAACTCAAGTGGTGGCCAGAGAAGAAAATTGTGCCTTACAATTTTACATCCCCAAAGGTGAACCATATTCTCCATATGGCTTGGAGTTGGAATTACTAAAGTAATGTAAGAATGTATTTAGACTGATGGAAAGGAAATTGGGATTATCCTCAAGCCTGTGTATTTATTAAAATGCTGATTAAAATACATACATATAAATGAAATCATTTTTCCCACTCAAGTTCCTCACAATGAAAAATTACACCTGTAACTAAAATTGGCCACACATTTGAAAGAGCAGAGATTTCCCTCTGTACTTTCTATTTTTTTTTTTAATGTAAGCTTAAATAGAAGATAAGCATAACACTCAAAGTCTGGATATCCACTTTTGAATAAAGGAATTTCCGAATACTGCTGTAGAACAATGCAGGCAGTGCTCTCATTTTTATGTTTATTAAAATATGTACTTCAGCTTTTATCTGGATGCAATTTGGTAAATGCCACCAATTTAGTTTAGACTTTATTGTTACAGTGTTACAGTTTTGATAGCACTGGGCATCTCTTCCTGTTAGTTTGTTCTGCTGCTTTCAAGAATGGTATTTAATCAGTGTCCCAGCTCATTTGATGTGTCTCACTTATAGATCCCTTTGCACCAGAGAGAACGACCAAGTCTTCTAAAAACTGACAGTTGTTCAGGGGATTCACAACTGATCACATCCAATTTGGGGGAATTTTGACCTTTCATACATTCTTTTATATAATTATTTCTGGGGGGAAGGCAAAGTAGATTTTGACGGAGCCCAGTGAATGGCACATAGTAGGTACTCAGTATGCTTTAAAAAGATGTAAATAAATGAAACAAAATATTTGCTATGCAATTCCTTGAAATATGCTTATTTCAAAGTATCAGTGTCATAATACAGTGGTACTGCTAATGGGGTGTCCCGTGTTTGAGAAACTAAAATATTTTTAAGGATTTGTTATTAGAAAGAAGAAATTATAATACAGGCAAAGAAAACACCACATTCTGGCTGGAAATCTGTTGCTAAAATGACATCATTTCAGACGACATAAGTTAGGATTTTTCACTTGGTAGCAGCCCCCGGATCACATACCCTACCAGAGGGTTA